>NC_073229.2:188209375-189419687 GCF_029281585.2 Gorilla gorilla gorilla
AGGGTGATTTAACATAGGCAAATCAATAAATGTGATACATCACATCAACAGAATAAAGGACGAAAACCATACAACCATCTCAATAGACCCAAAAAAAGAATTTCATAAAATTTAACATCCCTTTAGGATACAAACTAGGAAGAGAAAGAAGATATCTCAACATAATAAAGGCCATATATGACAAACCCACAGCTAACATCATACTGAATAGGGAAACGCCTTTCTGGTAAGAGCTGGAACAAGACAAGGATATCAAGAATGCCCAGTTTCACCACTCCTATTCAACATATTATTAGAAGTCCTAGCCAGGGCAAGTGGGCAAGAGAAAGAAATAAAAGGTATCCAGATTGGAAAATAGGAAGTGAAATTGTCGCTCTTTGCTGATGCCAAGATCTTGTATCTAGAAAACCCAAAGACTCCACCACAATAAACATTCAGCAAAGTTACTGGATACAAAGACAATATACAGAAACTAGTAGCATTTCTGTATGCCAATAATGAACTAACTGAGAAACAAATCAAGAAGGCAATCCCATTTATACTAGCTACCAAAAAATTAACTAGGAACATATCTAACAGGGAGGTGAATGATTTCTATAAGGAAAACTATAAAACACAAATGAAAGATATTGAAGGGGACATAAATAAATGGGAAGACACCTCATGCTTATAGATTGAAAAAATTAATGTCTTTAAAATGACTATACTGTTCAAAGCAGTCTACAGATTCAATGAAATCCCTACCAAAATACCAACATCATTTTTCATAGAAATAGAAAAAATAATCCTAAAATTTGTATGGAACCACAAAAAAGCCTGAATAGCCAAAGCAATCCTGAGCAAAAAGAACAAAGCTGGAGGTATTACACTATCTGACTTCAAAATATATGGCTGTTGTAACCAAAACAGCATGGTATTGATATAAAAACAAACCCATAAACCAATGGAACAGAATGGAAAACCCAAAAATAAATTCACATATTTACAGTCAACTGATTTTTGACAGGGTACCAAGAACATATATTGGGGAAAGGACACCCAATAAAAGGTGTCAGAATAACTGGATATCTACATGGAAAAGAATAAAATGGGACCCCTATCTCTCATTATATTGGAAAAAATCAACTCAAGATGAGTTAAAGACTTAAACATAATACCTGAAACCATAAAACTACTAGAAGAAAACAGGGAAAACAGTTGAAGACATTAGTTTAGGCAAAGATTTTATGGCTAAAACCTCAAAAGCACAGACAGCAAAAACAAAAATAGACAAATGGGATTATATTAAACTAAAAAGCTTCTGCACAGCAAAGGAAGCAATCAGTGAGTGAATAGAAACCATACTGAATCAGAGAAAATGTTTGCGAACTATTCATTTGACAAGGAACTAATATCCAAAATATACAAGGAACTCAAACAGTAGAAAAAACAAACAAACAAACAAACAAAACCTCAAAAAACCAAACCAATAATCATTCAAAGAGGGCAAAAGACATGAATATACATGTCTCAGAAGAAGATGTACAAAATGACCATAGGTATATGAAAAAATGCTCAACATCACTAATCATCAGGGAAATGCAAATCAACACCACAATGAGATATGATGTTACTCCAGTTAAAATGGCTATTAGGAAAAAGATTAAAAAAGAAAAACAGATGTTGGTGAGGATGTGGAGAAAAGGGAACTCTTGTATACTGTTGGTGGGAATGTAAACTAGCACATCCACTATGGAGAGCAATACAGAGTTTCCTCAAAAAGCTTCAGAGAGAATGATTTGGTAATCCCACTACTTGGCATTTATCCAAAGCAACTGAAGTCAGTATATTGAGACATCTGCACCCTCATGTTTACTGCAGCAGTATTCACAGTAGCCAAGATTTAGAGTCAACCCAAGGGTCCAAAAACAGATAATTGGATTTAAAAATGTGGTATTTATACACAATGGAATGCCATTCAGCCTTTAAAAAGTACGAAATCCTGTCATTTGTGACAACATGGATGAAACTGGAGGACCTTATGGTAAGTGAAATAAGGAACAGGAATTTAAAAACTGCATGTTTTCACTGATATGTGGAAGTTAAAAAAAGTTGGTCTTATAGAAGTAAAAAGTAGAGCAGAGGTTACTGGAGGCTGGGAAGGGTAAAGGAAAGGTGAGAAAGGAAGAGATTTGTTAAAGGATACAAAATTACAGCTGGATAGGAGGAATGACTTCTAGTGTACTATACCACTGTACCTTGAGGAGAGTTAACAA
The DNA here is from genome assembly GCF_029281585.2 of Gorilla gorilla gorilla. NCBI lineage: Eukaryota > Metazoa > Chordata > Mammalia > Primates > Hominidae > Gorilla > Gorilla gorilla. The sequence goes on from NC_073229.2 coordinate 188,211,631, forward strand.
TAATGTATTACATAGTTGCAAATAGCTAGAAGGAGGATATTGAAGTTCTCAACACAAAGAAATGATAAATGTTGGAGATGATGGGTTTGCTAATTACTCTGATCTGATTGCTATACATTGTGTGTACTGAAACATCACTATGTACCCCATAAATATGTGCAATTGTTATGTGTCAATTTAAAAAGTATACTCAGGAAATGAAAATGTGCTCTTAAAATTAAAATATGATAGTAACAATAAGAAAGTGAATAAGGTGGATGGAAGATAAAGTTGAAGAGATATCCCAGAAAGTAAAACAAAAGATGAGGTGATGGAAAGTAGGAGAAAAAATATAAGAGAATCAGAAAAACCAGTTGGGGAAGTCAAACATCTTAATAAGAGAGATTATGGAGAGAAAGCACAGGGAAAACAGAACATAGAAATCATTATTGAAATAAATCAAGAAAATTTCCCAGAACTGATGATAATGAATTTCCATGTTGAAAGGTCAATTTAAGAAAAAACAAAAAACCTCAGCACAGTGAATTAAAGTAGACCCACATTAAATTACACTGTCATGCTATTTTGGAATATTTTGGGCAAAGAAAATATTCTTTAAGCTTCTGAGAGAAATATAGGTGTCATCAAAATGATTAAGAATCAGAAAAACTTTGGACTTCTCAATAGCTGTATCAGATGTTTGAAGACCGTGTAATAATGGCTTCAGAGTTCTGAAGAAAAATGATCTCTAGCCTCATGTTATGCTCAGTTCAATTCTTAATCAAATGTGCATGGAGAAGAAAGACACTTTCACACATGCAGTTTCTCAAAAGGTTTACCTCCCACACAGCCTTTCCCAGGAAGTCACTGGAGGATATGTTCCATCTAAATGAGGAAGAAAACCAAGAAATGAGAAGACTTGGGATAAAGAAAATAATAAATACAATGTAGAAGAGAGGCAAAGTGGATCCCCAGGATGAAGGCGTGGGTGACCTCAATATAACATATGTGCAGCTAGCATGAGGTCACAATTCCAAATTGGAGCAGGAAGGGGGAGAACACTTTAAAAAAATGAATACATAATGAAAACATAGCAATACAGACATGTCATTTAGAAATACAGATGTAAATATCAAAAGACAGCAAAAGTGGTTGAGTGGTTTCCTAGGAGACAGGAAAAATGGAGATGGAGAATGCTGCTGTATTTTTAATGAATTTGAGGGCTCCTTGACTCTATGTGTATGTACCACGTTTGTGTATAATTTTAATAAAATATAAATCTTTACAAATGTTAAGGACAAATGCATTATCTTTTAGGTATCAGAGTGTATTTGAATAGGGCTGAAGAAGACAAGTAGGTCACAAAATATCCAAATCCATTCCATTGACCTACTCGGAGGAAACAGGACCAATTTAAAAAGTATCAGGAAAGCAATGTCCCAGACACAAATGTCTCTTCCATTTAGACTGGGGAGGATAGGTAAAGAAGAGTCGAGGTAAACAGACTCGTTTATTTCTGTGTTTTGGTGCAGAGAATTCCATTTATAATTGGCTGAAACCTGAGTCTATCCTTCAGGCTGATTAAGTCAAATTGGGATGTTTGTCAGTGTTCCTTGAGGCCAAATCTGTTTATAATGTAGTATTTCATCTATCCTCTGATGCAATGTCCACTGTGGTAGACCGAAAAGGTTGTTAGTTTCTTGAGAAGAGGTTCCTTGCTAGTATTACAATAACTAGAGACCAAAATATATGGATATGAAATAAAACTAATATAGCTACCTTTTCAAAAACCTGTAGCTGGCATCTAAGAATATGGGAAACATTACAAGAAAAATAATTTTGAGCACAAATGCACAGTTTGAAAAAAAAATTATTTTACTTTTTACTAATAACATGTATTGTTTTCAGTATATATTATTGTTCTTAGTGGTATTACTCAGATATGGACAGACACATTTTCAATCTGAAAATGTTGATGAGTAAGCAAATATTTTTAGCATTTTAAATCATGGGATTTGGTTATATACAACAGTCTGTAAGCTACATATGTTCATGTAGCTATTTTATTTTTAAATCTTGCACATGAGTAATTCATCTTCTGTGAGGAAATTCAAAATAGTAATCAAGCTTGAGCTCAGTCAGCCACATGGCTCTTAGAGAGGGTTGTCATCTCCGTAGGACCTTCCCAGGGTCACCTTCATGGCTGTGGTCTGGGGTCAGACCCTAGGCTTGAAGGCTCAGAAACCTGTCATACTGGCACATAAACAGTTGTCATATTTCAAGGGCAGAGGCCAACTTACCAAACCATGAGAGTAGGTGCAAAATCTAAAGGCCAATGTACAACAAAGAATTAAATAATTCAATGGTAACACTGATATTTTCATGTTGGTAAAGATGGAGTAAGAGGGATCCAATTTTCTCCCATGAAAGAAACTAAAAAACTAGGCAAGATAGGTGAAACAATGGTTTTCCAGTACAGGTTGAGCACCCCAAATTTGAAGATCCAAAATCTAAAATGCTCCAGAATCCAAGACTTTTTGAGCACTTATGTGACATTCAAATGTACTGCCCATTGGAGCATTTTGAATTTTAGCTTTTCAAATTAGGAATATTCAGTCTGTAAGTATAATGCAAATATTTCAGAATCTGAAAAAATGTGAAATCCCAAACACTTCTGGTCCTAAGCATTTTGGATAATGGATACTCAACCTGTATTAGACATTAGGGAGTACAGAACCGTGATTCCTGAGAAAGAGACAACAAACATGAACAGTCCAGTGATTAAATTCTGGTTACTACACAAAGAGAGTTTCCAGGCCACTGCAAAGGGAGAGGAAATCAAGTTGGAGTAGGAAAACTTCCTGTGTTGAGGAAATGAAACCAGGAGTCCAGGTAGACCAAGATAGCTAGAGTTCAAAGAACAGAGGACTGGATAGCAGAAAGTTGCATATAGAGAGTTCCAGAGATCAACAGATGATCCCTGGTCAGTCTTCTACTAAATGCTTGTCAGCATATATGTGTGAGGAAATTATTGAAAGCTGTAAGAATAACCACCTGAAAGGACAAAAGGGAACAATTCTCACAGCCCATTTAGGGCTGAGAATAGGGCTGTTCACACCAGGCAGACTGGAAAACCTTAGAATTCACAGCGCATTGAATAGGGTACTCAGAAGGACTAGATTAAAAATGTCCTGTTACTCCCTAACAAAGTATAAAAGCAAGGTTAAAAAGAATCAAACAATTGCCAAATAATTTAAATGCATCTTAGCACAAAGCTCAAGATATTTATAGGAATACAAAAAAAATACAGCATACAACAAAGTAAAATTTACAAAATCTTTTGGCATCTAATAAAAAGATTACAAGCATGCAGAGAAGCAGGAAAATACAATCCTCATGGGGGAAAAGGGAAGTAAAACAATCATTCTAATTATTTCACATGTGTTTAGTAAAGGAAAGTTAAGCATGCTAAGTAGAGATATGGGAGATACAAAACAGACCCAGATTGAACTTCTTGAAACATACAATGTTGGGGATGAGAAATACACTAGGCATGATTTACAGCAAAGTAAACACCACAGGGAAAAAGATTAGCAAGCTTAAAGACACAGCAATAGAAACTACTCAAAATGAAACAAAAAGCAAAAACAAAACAGAACAAAACCCCCCTGAAATTAGCAGATCAGTGAGCTGTGAAAATGTGGGACAACTTTTAAGTGTCCTAATACATGTGTAATTTAATTGGCATCTCCCAGTGATGGGGTGGGGGCAAAAATATTTGAAGAAGTAGAGAATGAGAATTTTCAAATTTGAGTAAAACCATAAGCACACAGACCCAAGAATCTCAATATATTCCAAACAGAAGAAATGTGAAGAAAACTGCATCAAGGCATCATTATTAAACTGTTTAAAATAAGTAATAAAGACACAATTTTAAAAGCAGTTAGAGAGAAAAAAAGACAATATATAGAGGAACGCTACCAAGAATAACAACAGATTTCTTGCCAGAAACAGTGCAAGCCAGAAGACAGTGGAGGAGTATTTTTAAATTACTGAAAGGAGACAAACAAACAAACAAATCTCTAAATGTAGAATTCTATGCTGAGCAAAATATTTTTCAAAAGCAAGGGCAAAATAAAATATTTTGTAATTAGTCAAAAACTAAAAGAATTAGTCAGCAGCAGACTTGCATTACAAGAAATATGAAGGAAGACCTTTAAGCAAAAGGAAAATGACAGTAGATAAAAATCCATAAACACAAAGATCTGCAGAAAGAGATGAAGAGCACCAGAAATGCTAAACATTTGGGTAAATATAAATGACTTTTTAGATGTTAAATTTTTTTTAAAGAGAATTAAGTGCTTTAAGTAAATAAATAATAACATATGTATTCAGGTTTAGAAAATGACATGCTGGTAAATGCTTAACAGTTTAATTTCCAGCCAAAAAAAAAAAAAGCCTCAATTTGTAGCATTTGCCTAAAATAATTTCAGGTTACCAAACTGAAGGTAAATTTGGGAAGAGGTACACACAATTAACTTTCAAGACATGGCAAGTGAGTTTATAAAACATGTAGACAAAAATAGAACAAAGACTGGGAGGGGAGAAATGGAAGTATACTATTTGTAAAGTTCTAATACTAAATCTGAATCTGAAGTGGTATAATATTATTTGAATATAGACTGTAATTACATACAGATGTTAACACTAAAGCAACCAATAGATAACAAAACAGAGTTATAGCTAATACACCAACAAAGACTTAAGATTCAATCAGAAAGCAATAAGCCTACATGTTTTTATAGATGAGTTTTTTGTTTGTTTGTTTGTTTGTTTTGAGATGGAGTCTTGCTCTGTCATCAGGCTGGAGTGCAGTGGCGCGATCTCAGTTCACTGCAACCTCCGCCTCCTGGGTTCAAGTGATTCCCCTGCCTCAGCCTCCCAAGTAGCTGGGATATCAGGCACGTGCCACCACGCCTGGCTAATTTTTTGTGTTTTAGTAGAAACGGGGTTTCACCATGTTGGCCAAGATGGTCTTGATCTCTGACCTCATGATCCGCCTGCCTTGGCCTCCCGAAGTGCTGGGATTACAGGTGTGAGCTACTGTGCCCGGCCTTTTATGGATGAGTTTTAAACCATCGAGGAACAGATAATCCTTGAAAAGATAAGAAAACAAATTTACAGGCTGTGGCTAACAGTTGACTTGATACCAATACAAGACAACTAATTTGCTGGGTAAATTGGTCATAACTAGTAAAAATGAATATTCATAAACACAGTGGGTAAATATTTCCACTTCTAGCAATTATCATGAATAAATTGTTCCAGATGTGCACAAGAATATCCACTGCACCATTATTTGTAATGGTGAAAAGCTGAAAACAACCTAAAGGCTGCCAACAGGAAGTCAAATAAGTAAAATGGACATACCAGTATGCAATATTAAGCAAATGTACTAGAGCTACATGTGTCAACATGGAGACATCTCAGAAATTAACATTGAGAGAAAAAAGCAAATTTTAGTAGAATATATGCCATACAATACTGTGCCTATACAGTTTTTAAAATATGTAAATTATTACTATGTGTTTTATAAATATATGCCACACGTAGGTGGTTGTAATATTTAAATATGTTTGGGGATGACAAATATCAAAGTCAGAATAATCATTACCCCTGGAGAGAGAGGGAGGAGGAGAAATGACTTGGCAGAAATTCAAGGAGAGATTCAACTCCATCTGAAACATTTTCTTATCTAAAAAGAAATCTGAAGCAAACATAAGCATGGTCTGATTTGGTAAAGTTCAGTATTGGGATATGGGTGTTTCTTATACTGCATTGTTATTCTAGCATTTTACAATAAAAGCGTTTTAAGCGGTTTGTCCATCATAGGATCTGGCACATCTGAGTTTGCACGATCACTCTCCCCTCTAGGCACAATTCACGGCAACTCCAATTATAATTACGGCAACCAGAGTGCAGCTTGCTGTGCCTAGCTCCCGAGGGAAAGTCGGCTGGTGAGATGGATCAGATGTTTAATGGCACTAACCTAAGAAAATCTAAGGTTATAGAAAGTCTTGCTGTTGGACTGCAAGTTCTTGAAGCTTATCTTCAACCTTTTAGATATTTTAATATAGTCTATATTTTAGTACTTGATATTTTAATCTAATTAGTAAGAGTTGGGAAAAAGTTTGCAAGTCTACTCGACCTTTCCTTCCTCTCCCTCTTCCTTCCCATATTTCTTCCTTTCTTTTATCCTTCTTTCCTTTCTCCCTCCTCCTTCTTCAACTCCTCTTCTTCCTCTATCTCTGTCTTTCTCTTCTACTTATTCATTTGCTAGTATTTTTTTACACAGCTCTCTGTTTTGGTTCATTCCATGTGAATATTCTAAATTTAAATTTCATAGGGAAGCATTTTTTTCTCTTTCTTAGGCTCTGAAGGATGGAAGTAGGTTGTGGTATAGAAGTACTTCCAGGTAATCCCAAACTATGGTAATAGTATATAGCGGATTTTAAACTTTTATTTGATTTTAATTTCAAGAAAAATAAATTTTTATTTACAGATTATTGCTCATGTAGAAACCATTGCAGATATAATTGTTTATATAGGTTTTATGCTATTTTTTGCTTATAATTTATTTTTTGAAAAAAGGTGATTTATATCTGACCATAAGTTATCATCATTATAAAGAAATTATAGTGTATTTCATCATAAAACTGCGACTAAATCATCTACTGGGGTTCGTTCAGCTAATGGAAGGCTTTAGGCAGGAACAGACTAAAGTTCTGGTGTTGGCTTTGCCTTACTCTGAATGTGTCAATTTGGTCAATTACCATTCCTTCCTCTTAGTTTCCTCGTTAGTAAAATGAGAGAAATGGACTTTCGGAGGTTTTGTGAAGACCATATGTCACTTGTTTGGTAGCTCTAGTGTCTAGTGTTTTATTCCATGTGTTGAGCCGCCTCATAGTGAATGAGTTGGAGATACACCAATACATAGGAGTCCCCAGATGTCTTCATTGCAGATGACATTCAGTATTTGGTTGTCAGAATAAATACATAGCATGATCTGGGAGTAAAATGTATTGTTATGGCCATTGTTATGAGGAATTCTGTGGGGAGCTTTAGCAGTCTCTGGTGAATTGTTTATTGAAAGATATTTTGACTGGAACTATTGTCTACAGTTTCTACTATCTGCCCTAATACCGAGAGAAACCTATATTATGTTATTTTTAATGTTTCAGACCTCAGGGAAAATGTGGTCAGTCTAAATTGTGAGCTTGGGTTTATGAGAAATAGAAATATGGAATAAGATTAAATGATTCTAAAGTTACTAAAAATTAAGTTCAACTGATTTGGGAAGGTGCTGTAAAATTAAAAATGAAGAAAATGAGGCTAAATGTGGTCTGAGTCAATGTCTAGTGTCATTCCTGGTGTCTGAGTGTCAGCAAGAGTCCTCAGATACTGAGGACTGACTGAGATACATTGAATAGATATAATGAATGTATTTTCTAATTTTCTGATAGACAAAGTCAGAGAAATATAGGTCATAGTTATCCCTGTACAGAATCACCTGTGAAGATGACTAATATCCAAATATCCAGCCCTACCTACCCAAGATCTATCAAATCAAAATATCTGGGTAGAGCCTTAGCCAAATGTAGGTTTGACAAGCTCCCTGGTGGTTCTGATGCACTCCATGTATAGGGGATCCCAGGGCTACCTCCTTCTTCTCCAAAACTCAGAGCAGGGGAGCCTCTCAAACCTAAAATCTTCCCTCTGTCTCCAGAGGTAATGATTATTCTGACTTTGATATTTGTTATCTACAAACATATTGGTTTGGTTTGGGTGCCCTGATTTCTCCCCTAGGCCTTTCTCCAACTGCATTGTAAGGAGGGTTTCCTGGGCAGATCTCCCACAAGACTGCAAGCCCACAGTGCAGGGACCATGTCTCAGTCAACCTTGTCCTGTGACTGCCCAGCAGAGGGGCTGGTGTGTTACAGGTGCTTGGTCAAGGTTTGCTGAATGGATGGTTCCGTGAACGCAGTGGGATGCAATGATTGTAACGTGTGTGACGTAAGCGCAATTGTTACAGAGAATACCACTTTTCATATCTTGTCTACAAATATAGTCTTCCCAGATATGGAATAGTAATGTAGCTTATTCCTTATTAGTATTATTAATATTAAATGTAAATAAGAATACCTTACACTATTTTCAAATAAGCATTTTGGATGATTCACTTAACAACCTTGCATATGTTTTAAAAGCTCCCATCTTACAGATGAGAAAACTGAGTAAATGGGAGTTTAAGTCACTCTCCCTCACATTCCCTCCATTAAATCCCTAGTCCAACAATCCAGTGCCAGCCTTGCACCTGTGAATATTTATGCAGGGGCTGCAGAGCGGCCACTTCCTCCATCTGGCAGGACTGTTTTCTGGGAGCTTAGAGAAGCTGAATCATACAGTGAGACAATTTGGTGGAGGCTGGAACAAGGCTTAACTAGAGGCCATCTGCTACAAAGGACTAGAAAGCAAGGAATGGCTCTTAGAGGAATCTGTTTAAGCTGATAGACAGGATTTGGGGAGAAATTCTTGAAATAAATACTGAGAGGAAACCAAACAAGGATTGCATCTCAAGTTGGTGCTCAGGTATCCGTGGAGAGCGCATAGGAGAGTCTCACCTGCAGGGCCAGTAAAGAGGACTCAAAAACTTCATGGGTCAGGTTGCGGCCCAACTGGCCTGATAGTCAACGAGGTGGAAACCGTGACAAATTCAGACGCCAGGGCTTTATCCAGTTGGGTAAGAAATGACCAAGTTCCTTACACTTGTTCACTTTGAAAAGGCACCGCCAAATAGAAAGGTGCCAGAGAGAAGAAAAAAATAGAGGTAACTTTGATGCTAACAGAACGTAGAGTCCCTGTCCATTGGTGGTTTCCCTTGGCTTATTCCACTGCCCACCGCCTGGGGTGACCTAACTCATAATGTTTAAGGGCATGGACTGATTGATGCTCACTTGTAAACTCTATGAGGATTTTTCATTTGTTTTGTCTTTTGCTATATAAAATGCTGTCTTGCTTTTACAAATATTTGTTCAATAAACAGACTGCGGAGTGAGGCAGACCCGTACTTAAATCCCATCTCTGCCACTTACCAGCTGTGATTTTGGACAACTTTGTTCATTTCTCCAAGCCTCAGTTTCTTCATCTATAAAATGGGGACAGTAATGTTACCTGCCTGTTAATTTCAAGGATTAAATACTAAAACTGTGATAAGCTGGAGACAGTTTGTGCTCACTTCAAGAGCCAGTGGTTAAACTGTTGGCAGCTTGAAATTGGCAATGGTGGAAGAATTTACACAACAGAAGCTGGCAAATAAGCATCTTTCCTTTGTCCCACAGAACTGGTTGTTCACCATTTCCCAGAAGACTTCTGAACATTAGGCACTGGAACACAGCACCTGGCACCCAGACCTCCACAAGGGCTAGATCCTGATATTTAACACAGAAGATGGCAAGGGAGGGGTGCCTTCTTGGATAACTAGCTTGAATGGGTTGATAAGAAAGCAATTGTGTGTGAAACTGCATTTAGCATATGCTCATTGAAAGGGAGAACATTCTAAAAGTCCCAGAACTGAACTCTTGGCAGAGATGACGCTGGTCAAAGGAGAAATTTGAGGATGTTCAGAGTTAACAGGTGTCTGTCTGTTCAGTCTTTGTTGACCTGGATGCTAATACTTCGATTGTTTTGGCACAAGATCCCTGCCTTTTTAAAATTTATTTTCTACTAGTTTATGGTCTTCTTGGACTTGCGCTTTTTTTTTTTTTTTTTCTGACAGAATGAGTCTGGAGTACAGTGGTGCAATCTCAGCTCACTGCAACCTCTGCTTCCCAGGTTCAAGCGATTCTCCTGCCTCGGCCTCCCAAGTAGCTGGGATTACAGGTGTGCACCACCACACCTGGCTGATTTTTGTATTTTTAGTAGAGATGGGGTTCCACCATTTTGGACAGGCTGGTCTCGAACTCTTGACCTCAGGTGATCCACCCGCCTCGGCCTCCTAAAGTGCTGGGATTACAGGCATGAGCCACCATGCCTGGCTGCACTTTTGATTATTTGCATTGCAAACCACCTTGAATAACTAAAGCTATGAGCAGACATCACTACAGACATTCTTCTCATGGATCTTATGAATGCTGAGTAGCCTATATTAGATTAATTTATTCAGATGCTTACACCATCAATGCTACTTTTTTGTTAACATCTTCAGGTTGATGTCTAATGGAAGGCCTTTCTTCACACAATCTATTTATACTACAATTTGCTTCCACTGAGTTTCCCTAATTAATGTGGGATTATTATAATGACTACTTCCTAGTACCCATGGGAAAGAAACTATATTTATTATGACCGTATGTCCCAGATTTTCTAAGAAGGTTCCAATTTTATATAATTTTATTCATTTCAATTAAGGAGATTCATTATATGTCAAATAATCATTATCTAATTTTATGCCCCTTAAAGACTCGAATATGAATGAGTTTACATATTATAAAAATAGTGTAGTTTCTTAATGCAAAAAGGAAATTAAAAAATCATACAAAGGTAAAACAATTAAATCACATTTGGTCATAAATTTAATAACTCCCATTTATTAAAAAGAAGAAAATTACCCAATATTAAAACTGTCTTAGATGATTCAAGATATGTGGTCACCATACATGGTCTTGGGCGGATGGTGATGGATGGTAATCAACGTGCAGTATATTCATGGAAGAACTACTGTGTAACAATGCCCACAGGATTAAGTTTGATAATCCAGACAGAAAAAGAGCTAAAGCAAATTATTACATGGTTATTCAATTTTAGAAAAGTCAAACTATGAAACTTTTTCATTACAGGAAAGAACCCCCAAAGGATTAATTCTAAAATATGTAAATAATCTACAGGAAATGTGGAGACTGATTAAGAAATCCCCCCCCCCTTTTTTTTTTCTCTTCTAAGGACAGAAAGGCAGTGAATTCAGAAAACAAAAAGTTGCATATGACTAACTGGATCAAGAACAGAGGCCGTCATGAGTGGGCAATGGTGCTTTCCACAAAAGGAAGATGGTCTAAGCAAAGAGAAAACAAACATGAAGGAAATATAGTACGTTCTTTAGGTTGAGGGGGAGGAAATTAACATGATTTTGAGCACAGTTATGTTTCAAAGACTGCACTAGGGGCTTTAGATCTATTTTGAAATTTTGATTCTCAACAGTTACTGTTGTCTATACTGAACCCAGAATTTGAATGTAGGTCTGTTGGATTTCAAAGCCCTCTCTTTTCAGGATGCCAAACTGACTCCCAGCCACTTGTTGGGCCTCTGCTAAATGCCAGGTTCTTCACAGGCAATTTCTCAGTCCCAGAAAAACAATTACAATATTTTTTTTAGACAAGTGTGTTTCATTTATAATATAATATCCCCGTTTTAATTTGCATAAGTTCTTTTCTGTTATCTGAATGTTCCATTATAAGATTTTTCATTTTTATGATAAAATCAATACAACATATGAAGGCAAAATTAAAAAGAAGATAGCAGAGAAAGATGAAGCAAATTAATCACATTTGCTTTAGAGTGGTACTTTTAGCTGGCTGATCTCAATGCTTAATTGAAACCTAGTTTAATAATTTTGACCCAAACTGTGATTCCAAAGAATTAGCTGGGGAGCTTGATATCACTGCAGTTTTGTAAGCCTGGTAACTACAGGTTTCACGGTGGTGACTCTGGAGTGTGGCCTGCAAGCCCGTGCTTACACAAGTTCCCCTGTTCATCTGCCTTAGTCTTAACTCTCTCATCTACAAAATATAAATGAAAAAACAAATCAGACGAGGTTGTTGTGATCCATGAGATGATGGATCTAAAGCATTGATATGGTTTGGCTGTGTCCCCACCCAAATCTCATCTTGAATTGCTCCCATAATTCCCTCGTGTTGTGGGAGGGACCCAGTGGGAGATAATTGAATCATGGAGGCAGTTTCCCCCACATTGTTCTCCTGGTAGTGAGTAAGTCTCGCAAGAGCCGATAGTTTTATAAGAGGAAACCCCTTTTGCTTGGCTCTCATCTGTTCTCTTGTCTGCTGCCATGTGAGACATTCCTTTTGCCTTCTGCCATGATTGTGAGGCCTCCCCAGCCACGTGGAACTGTGAGTCCATTAAACCTCTTTCTTTTGTAAATTGCCCAGTCTGGGGTATGTCTTTAATCAGCAGCATGAAAACAGACTAATACAAGCACTTTGGAGGTATTTGGCATACAATATGGGCAACTGTTAGTTGATGGTACCTTACTTTTTTAAACATGCATCTTTCTGGCTTTGTGGAAATAGGCCCCTTTTTTGTGTAATTTGTAGTGATAATGCTATCTTCGTCCTTCCAAATCTTTATGTGTCTTGTGTTTTTATTTCTTGAGACCAGTCTCTTTATAAGGCCAGGATGAGCCTCACTTACTCTCGAGCAAGCTGCATGCTGCTTAGGCAATGCTGTGAAGTGAGGAAAACACAGTTTCTGTCCTCAGATGACTTGCTACAAACCCATGGCCTTGGTGAGTGAAAGTCGGGTCAAAATGAATCACGGGTGTTAATGAGCCTCCTTGGCAGAAGCCACAGACAGAAACAGTGCTCTCCCCAGGATTCTGTGGGATCATTTGCCTTTTGTCCTGGGTGTCAGCCCCAAGTCCTTGTGCCAGAGCTCCGATGAGGGAATCCTTGCTTGGGGCCGTGCATCCTGACACTAACATCCCAGGCGGGTGAGCCCCCGAGGCAGTTGCAGGGATTTGTTCACCTGAAGCTACAGTTAGCTGGTTCTCTCTCTTCTTGAGACTGAAAACAGAATGATCTCCTCTTTTTAAATTTAAATTTTATTAAACAACATGTGTATGTAGTTTAAAAAGTCAAATAAGACTAAAACATTTAAAATGCAGAAGACAACATTCCTTTGACTTTTTCCTTCCGCTGACCCACAGCCCCCACTTGTACTATTTTAGATAATTCTTTCGGTATTTACCTCCACATTCTAAATATTATACAACTCTTTTTATTTTTTTTAAAATGATAATATTTTGACTTTATAGAAATGAAAGATAAACATTTAGCTCTGGCAGAGCTCTCCTGACCCTCTCCAGCTCTCCCTTTCCCCATCCTCTTTGTAGATTTAGATCACGATTTTTGAAAGTCAGTGTTTATACTAATGTGATTTGTTCACAGATGATGACAGTTTTGCTCTTGTGCAACATTTGTAGACACAGGAGCACCATGTGATGACCAAGGCAGAGATTTCAGTGAAGCAGCTGCAAGCCAAGGACTGCCAGCCGCCTGTAGAAGGTGGTAGAGGCAGGAAGCGTCCTCTTGCACAGGCTTTGGAAGGAGCGTGACCCTGGCGATGCCTTGTTTTTGGACTTGTGGCCTCTAGAACTGTGGGAGGATGCATTTCTGTTATTTTAAGTCACCCGGTTTGTGGCCATTGGTTGCAGCAGCACTGGGAAAGTAATGTGGCCCCATCGATTCTACTTTAATTTCTCTCCATATTGATCCCTTTACAATCCAAGTGTAATGGTCTTTGTTAAGGCCCTATTTTGTCTTACCTGGATTACTGCAATGGAAATTTTCTTATTTATTCTGGAGTTGGTCCTGCCGTATCTTCCCGCTTGGATATGTGACTCTCTCCATTCATCTATCTTGTGAACTGCTCTGGCTCTCTCATTATTGTTTTAGTGTTCTTGACATCGGTCCATTTTCTGTTGCCAGCTCTCCCCAGTGGCTACGTTCAACAGCGTTTGTGGATATAGCTGATTACTAGACAGTAACCGTGATGGGACACCATCAGGCTCCCTGGGTTTCACTATTACTATTGGAAACCAAAGGTTTTGGATTAGTGATGCTTAGTTCTTTCTCATTCTGACTCCTTAAGACTCTGCTATCTTAAGCGTGCCCCACTGCCACCATTGGCACTGCCTGTGTCCGTGGGCCACATCTATCTCAGTTGAAGCAGTTGTGACAGAGCCAGAGCCAGGGTGAGTGTCAGGGGCTGGAGTGAGGAGCTGGCAATGCTGGACATGCTGCCTTACCTGCAAAAGGAAGAGACTTAAACCTTGTGATCTCTCCACATCTTCCAAGCTCCAGCCTCAGATGGGAGATGTCGGCACGTGAGGTTGGAAACCATCGCCAGCATTGCCTGAGGCCCTGTCCCGACGCATGCCCTGTGCCGGCGCATGCCCTGTGCTGGCGCATGCCCTGTCCCAACGCATGCCCTGTGCTGATGCCCTGTCCTGACACATGCCCTGTCCCGACGCATGCCCTGTTCCATTTAATGCAACAATCATCCCACTGGACTGGAGGTTGGCAACTAGGGTAAGCTTGCTGAATTTGCTTTGTGGGTAAGAGTAGCTCCTTTGGGGCAGCAAAAATGCCTATCATTTACATAATAGGAAAGATATATTTTTAAGCTTTTTGTCTAAATTAAATAATGATGGTGATAGTCAACATTAACTGAGTAATTACTATGTACTGAATAGTGTGCTGCGGGAATTGCTTGCCTTTCCTCAAGTTAATGCTTATCAGGATTGACAAATTCATTCTGCACATATTCCAGACCCCTCTTTTTAGACATGAGGAATACACAAGCAAATAGATAACATGAATTCTCTGATCTCCTGCAGCATTGTGATTATTATCTCCACTTTACAGATGAGCAAACTAAGGTTTAGCAAGCTTAAATGACTTGCCTAAGATCATGCAACCAGTAAACGACAAGAGACAGGAACAAACTCATTTCTCTCTTACTCTAAAACTCATGCTTTTGACACTAGGCCATGAATGTATGTGCATTATCACAAAGCAAGGAACAAGATCTGGAAGTCTATAGAGGCATCTAATCGCTAAGCAAGAGTTTCAAGCGCCCAGTTTCTTTATTCTACAGAGAAATTGCCAAAATGTTTGTGTACAGATTGTAGACATGACTAGCTAATATTAGTGATCAATATTTATAGGTGACTTTCCAATATAGGAGGCAGGGTTATTAGTATTTAGGGGAGGGAGAATTTGCCAGTGCTCTCTGCAGATTTAGTTCCTGGTCAGTCAGGTAGGACCGACGGTTAGAGGACACAGCACTTGCTTTTGAATCCGTGGCTGAGTACTGGAGGAAAAACAGGAATTGCTTTATGGGTCAGGGCAATAATGTCTTGGAATTGCTGGAAGTAGCCATTATTACGCTTGCTTGTTTCCCCAGAATAAGACATAGAAAGAAGTCTGGGCCGGGCGTGGTGGCTCACGCTTGTAATCGCAGCACTTTGGGAGGCTGAGGCAAACAGGTCACTTGGGGTCAGGAGTTCGAGACCAGCCTGACCAACGTGGTGAAACCCCATCTCTACTAAAAATACAAAAATTAGCTGGTTGCGGTGGTGTGTGCCTGTAATCTCAGCTACTCAGGAGGCTGAGGCAGGAGAATCCCTTGAACCCAGGAGGCGGAGGTCGTAGTGAGTGGAGATCTTGACATCACACTCCAGCCTGGATGATAGAATGAGACTCTGTCTCAAAAAGCAAAAACAAAAACAAAACAAAAACAAAAACAAACAAAAACAAACAAAAAGAAAAGAAAAAAGAAAGTAGACTGAATAGACATTACTCCTTTTTATTTTTTGATAAGTTTACACTGGAAATAACAATAGTCACCTTTTTTTTTTTTTTTGGATAACCTTAATTTGTCCTCATTTGAAGCATTAAAATTTATGAAAAGCCTTTTAGTCTAACTATGCAGTCGCCATCTCTTCAACTTCTCACCCCCACCTCCACAAGGGAAAATTCATCTTGCAAAGCTTTTCGAGGAGCGTATATTTCATGTGAATATGACTTTCCCATTTCGTATGCCTTCCCCCGTAGTTTTACATGACTTCTTTTTTGGCCACTGTTTCATTAATAGCATTAGGATTTTTATTTTCCTGATCTGAGGGCAGGAGAATTGGACCCATTCTATCTGGTAATTCATCAAACAGTTTCTCTACCACAAAGAACATTTTTTCTTCCCTCTCTCTGGGTTTCTGGCAGCTCATCTCACCCTGCCAGGGGGAGATTGAACACTTTACTCTTTTGAAGAGTTCACATCAGAAGATTTCACCACATGCCTCTAAGATTTCACCTCATGAGAAATTCCCCTTCAAATCTGTGGTTTTGCCTCTTCCCAGGACCTTTTGAATTCCGTAATGGCGTCATGTGCTGGCTGTGCAGTTTGCCCCCTTTGAAGCATTTACAGATGCTTTTAGGAGTCTCTTTAGAAAGAAAATGGTTGGTGGTCATGGTGGGGGAGGGGTTGGAAATCCCTCAGCAGCCAGAAGATGGTCTCTGAATAATTCAGGACACACCGCGGGGCACTGCTAATACCAGCTCTCCCAGGGCCGGGGTAAATATTAACACTCTTATTTCTGGTCTCTGGGGAAAATAACAGTAATAGAAGAGGGTGTCTCTTGGCCACACGTGATTTCAAGTGGATTAGGCTTTCTCGAAACTCTGGCTGTACATCAGCCTTTCCTGGGGGAATTTAAACCAAGCCCGATGTCCAGGCCCCTCACCAGGCCTGTGGAATGAGAGCTCCTGGTAGTGGGACCAGGTATGGTCGTCTTAGAAGTTTTGCAGCCGGCTCCGATGCACACCCGGCGCTGAGAAGCTGAGAGCCGCTGCTGCAGGCCTGTGCCCAGGCTGGGTCACGCTACGGAGGAGAAGCTTTTGGAAAGAAGTAGAAGCCCTCACGGGCAACTCCCTGCCATCCACACCAACCTCCCCTTCTTGTTCTCTCCTTCTCATCTTGAACTTTCGAGAGGAAGAAGGGTTGGTCAAGGGTGAACTTTCCTGGGCATGGTGAGAGGCTGCTCTGTGGTGCCCACTCACACTGAGAGGGACCAGCTGGGGACGCCTGATGGTGCCACTGAGGCTTTGGGGTCCCCTTTCAGAGGGGGGCATCTTACACGCGAGTCTTACGGTCTTTCCTGGGTTCCCATGCTCGGCGGCGGCTCCTCCACAGGCCCGTCTTCCCTTTGTTCTGGAGAATGTTCTGCCTGGGCGGAGCATTCGGTGCGGTTACTTGGGTGCGGTTCTCCAGGGAGAGCGCGGGGGCCTCTTCAGGGTAATGCCAACCTCACCGCCAAATGCAGCTACCTAGCACTTGTGTTTACCTTGGGGAAGCTGCAGTGCTCAGACTCCTCTGCCTGAGATAAGGAAACATTTTAAAATAAAAAATCAGGCAGTTTGTGTATTCGGTCACCTCGATTTGACTGTTTAGCTCATGCTTGTTGATCTCGAGATGTTTGTGTCAATTCTGCGTAGATTAGTTAAAATCTTCACTAGAGAGCTTCACAAGGCCAGGGAAGAAGGCTGCTGGGGGCTGCCACGCACCGGGGCCTCCTTGTCAGCCTCTTTTTCGGCAAAAAAAAAAAAAAAGTATCCTTGCCGAAAAAAGTATACCACGGCAAAATGTTGTAGTTAAGCACAGGCATTGATGAAAAATTAATCCTTAATGTTTTCTTATTATAAAAGTGACATATGTTGTAGAAAAGTTAGCAAATATTGATATACCAAATTGATGCCACCCTTTGGTTAAAAATCCCAGTGGATTTTGTTTCTCTCCCCACCCACTCACCCTTGCCACAAAAATGGAACTGTTGCATCATGGCCCCACTGCTTTGTAACCTGCTTTTTTTGTGTGTGCTAAAAAGTACATATATTTTTGTTTTTATTTAATATTATTTTGAAGATTGAATCACATCCCATAAAATTGATGTACTATAATTCATTTACGTGATCCTTAAGTTTGGACATAAAGTTTAGACGTTTAGGTGTTTTTTTTTATTTTTTTTATTTTTTATGGTTTTTACTTTTTTCCCTGACTTCATTTGTAATGTTCTGCAATGAACATACCTTAACTAAATATCTGGGCCCATCCAGTGGTGTATTGGAGATGGTTCGTGAAGCTCCAGGGAAAAAGAAAATGAATTCCCCATTGCTGTGGGTCCCGATTTTCTGTGGTGCACTTTCTTCCACTGTGGTCAGTTGAAACACCAGTGTGAAGGCCCTGAAGGTGGGGCTGGGAAGGGGTGAACATATCAGCTCTTGCAAGCCAGGATAAGCTGGCGCCTGTGTACAGCTGGGACCACCCATGCTAATGTTTTAGGATAAATTCCTAAAAGCGGAATTTCTGGGTCTAAGGGTATGAACATTGTCACATATTTTGTTTTGTTTTGTTGTGTTTTTTGAGAGTTTGGCTCAGGTGATCGGCCCGCCTTGGCCTCCCAAAGTGCTGGGATGACAGGTGTGAGTCATTGCGCCCCGCCCATTGTCACATATTTCGTATGTGTTGTCTAGTTGCCTTTCAGAAATATCAAAATCTATATTCCCATCAGGAGCCTATAAGGATGTTCTCAAGTGTGTAATTTGTCCTGAGATGGAACAGACCGCCTCTCCAGGCCACGAGAGCGCCATCTGTGGGGGTCTTCTCACTTAAGCCTGACGACCAACTGCTTGGCAGTGCATTCCAATATGAAAGGGGTGGTTGGAATCTTCTAGGTGCCTCTTTCAGCTCTGAGATGTTAGGAGAAGTTAAACAAAAAAACAACAACAAATGAGATGCCATAAGGTAAGTTATGATAAATGCCAGACATCAAGTGCTGTAAAGGTTCAGAGCAAGAAGAAATTGGTGCGTGAGAACCTGGCTAGGAATTCCTTCCAAAAGGAAGAGAAGGTATTAGCTGGCGTTGGGGTTACTGTGTCTTTATCCATTCCCTTCCCATCACAGAAGCCTGGATTCTTTACATCAGCAACAGACTGGATGGAGGCAGGAGGCAGTGCGGACCAGAGAGAGGAGTTGTTGCCTGCAGGGTGCCCTTTGAAGACTGCCTTTGCCACCATCTGCAGCGCGTGGGGCAAGGTAATTCTTCAGAATGAAATCCCTGCCTGTGTTTCTGGCCAGTTTTTCTCAGTCAACCCCCACCCGACTACTTTCCCTGCTGCCTCTCTCTTTCATATTAAGACTTTAAACATCCAGATTGTAATTCATCTTTCCACCGTTGCACACAGCACCGGTCTGATGGACAGAAGTGTGTGGTCCCAATTAGATCTGCAGCTCTGATTCCCTGCCTGGGATTAGACTTTTGTGCAATTTGCTTGAGTTTGGACAACTCAAATATCAGATAACATTAAGGTTTACATTCTCTGTAGAAACCTGTCCCAGGAATTCGTTGTTTGCAGCATCCGATTACTCTATAGCCAGAGAAGGCCAAGAGTAGAACCTTCTATTTTTCTTGTTGACCTTTGAAAAGTATCATTCTGTGACTTCCTCTGTAAAGCCCATGACCTTCAAGCATCTAAATCTTCAAATTTTCCAAAAATTATGCTGCTTTTTTCCCAATGTTTTCTTTAACAGATATTAGAATGGCATCAGTGTTTGCTTTCACTAAGAGGAAGCGGAGTCCTGGGAGAAAGAGCCGCAGCCTGTGATTGCACAGCCTTCCCTTGATGGTACCTTTACCCTGGCATGTGAGCTATCAGCTGACTGGGGATGCTTTCAAATGAGACAGGAAACAGTTTAGGGTAAGAAATGCTTTTAAAAAATCATTCTCACGCCAGATGAAATCTCAGATCTTGCAATTTTGTTTGTTTTCTCCCTTCTCAGCTGTTTCCCTTTGAAGTCAAAGACTGCTATTTCTTTGTGTGAGTGCAGCTGTGACTAGTCGATCATGGTTTATTTTAAGACAAGAAAAGAAGTGGAGCAAAGAAATACCGATTGTTATTTGTCATCCATTAGCAAAATTCAGATGCACCCAGTCTTGTTCAAATATGCAGATGCAGGTTCCCTACATCGAGACGTTCAGGCTCGGGGTGCCATGCCCAGATGAATGGGGCAGCTTGGAGGCTTCTTGTCAGCCCTTGCTCAGGTCTTCTGACAGCAATGCAGGGCTGGAGTTGGCCATTATCTTTTCTTATCCATGTTCATTGTCCCTGCCTGAGTTCAAGGCTTTATTCTTTTGGGTCTGAATGATTGTGGTTGCTTCCTGATAAGTTTTCTCTAGAACCGTATCTCTGGCCAACCATTTCTGCCCATACCATACCCGGACAAATTCTGCAGAGTCATATAAATTATACCACTTATGTGTCTCAAATCTTCAGTGGCTCTCTATTTCCAAGGGGTAAATTCTAAGTCCATTACTTACCATTTACAGTGTTCCTTAGTTAACCACTGTCTTTATTTCCAGCCTTATCTCCCACTTCTCTTTCTGGATCAATCGCTGCCACTAAAATAGTGTGCTCCCAGCTCAACATCATGTTGCCAAGAGCTAGAGCAAAGCCCATGTCCACCACGGAGTCTGTGTTGGGTTGACACCCATGGGAACACTTTTCCTGCCCTGAATTAGATCTTTTCTCGTTTCTATCATGTATAGATTTTTAGAATCGATGGGGACTTTAGCTATTTTTGTCCAATCGTCCAGCTTTACGGATGAGAGAACTAATGTTGGGAGGAAGTGAATTACTCAAAGCTACTGATAATGATGCTGCCGTTTATTGGCTGCTTTTATATATGCCTGGCAAAGTGCTAAAAACACCTCGCTGAATTACCTCGGCATCCTTATGCTATTAACAAGGAACTTCGGGCACAAAGAGGTTAAGTCACTAGCTGCCGTTTACCAGGATGGTAAGAACCAGAGCCAAGAGTCATGCCTCATCGGCCTGATGTCACTCACAGCTGTTTCTCTGCACTCCGCCTACCCATGAGCCTTGTCATATGTTATTTTGTTCCATTCGTGGATGTTTCTTATTTACCCAACTATATTTGTAAGCTTCTGGATGGCAGAGACCTTACCCTATAAGCCTTTGGACCACAAAGCATGGATTTTTTTTTTTTTTTTGAAATTTAAGATGGAGTCTTGCTCTGTCACCCAGGCTGGAGTGCAATGGCGCCATCTCAGCTCAATGCAAGCTCCGCCTCCTGGGTTCAAGGGATTCTTCTGCCTCAGTCTCCCGAGTAGCTGGGATTACAGGCACCCGCCATCAAGCCTGGCTAATTTTTGTATTTTTAGTAGAGACAAGGTTTCACCATGTTGGCCAGGCTGGTCTTGAACTCCTGACCTCAGGCGATCTGCCCGCCTCAGCCTCTCAAAGTGCTGGGATTACAGACGTGAGTCATTGCACCTCGCCAGATTTTTAATAAATACGTTTGTCCTGCCTCTAAAAGTCAGGATCCAGAGATGTTGAGGAACATGGTTGTGCTCTGAACGTGCCAGGCCTGTGCGCCATGCTCCTGTGTGGGCAAACAGATGGGCAATCACTCTTTCCCTCATGCACATGGTGTTAGCCTCATCACCTGTCTCTACCTATATCTCAGCATTCTCCTACACACTGTTCTTACATGTATCACACATAGCGCTCTGCTAGAATTTTGCTTCCGTTACACACGTTTCACACCTTGTCCTTTAACAAGCACAAGAGGTCAAAGACCTAAATATGCTGCAGCTCTGCTTTCACTCCCCGCCCCCAGTATTTCCCAATAGTATAATATCCGTGTGTTCCTTCCACCAACCCTAGCTCCATCTCTAGTCATTCCCAACTTAGTGCATTTTGAATAAATACATGAGTTTAATAAGTTCATAATAAGACTACGAGATTGATAGGAACTAAACAGAACTCTCTCAGCCCTCTGCGACTATACAGTCTGTTAAGAGGTCCTGGAGTCTGGGGAAAACTGGTATTTTTTTTTTTGGAGTCTATTCCACATTAGCACAATGTGAAGCAACACACACTGCATCCTGTAGTTCTCATAAATATTTTTATCTTTGATTAATGAATGAGGAAATGAATTCTTTAACGATCTACACTCGCTCACACAGCAGCCAAGAGGTGCAACTAGGATTTAAACTCACCTTTGGCTCTAAAATCCATGTTTTGCCTCCTTTTGCCCTCTGCAAGGCTTTCTGATGCCTCCACAATAAAGAGGGCAATGTCCTAAACTGCATGCTAGTATTGACTGGTGCACTGTCTGCCTTCAGCACTGATGGAGTTTGGAGTTTGAACTCTGGGCTGGGCAAGTCCGGGGGAGGCTGGTGATATTTACAATGAAGTGAGCCTCAAGCTTTCATTTGACCAGTAAAGGAAGTGGTGACCACCTCAATTAAGGACCGGATCAAGAAGAAGTCACACCATTCATCTTGTGATAGACATGTAGGATATTCTGCAAAATGCCAGAGATACCATGTGACTAGGAAGTTTCTGGGAATTTAGCAAAATTCCCATGATGACCTTGTAAATACATAAAGAAGTGAAGATTGATGATAATCCTTCTGGAAGTTTTCATCATTGCACCCTCAATGTGTTGATGAGCAGATTGAATAAGTATTGCTGAGCATATTGAAAGAATAGGAGCAAGGTTTTATCCTGAGCCTTTTATTGTTCAGTGTTTTAATTAAGATCTTGGATGGAATACTGGAGGGTATGCCTAGCTCACTTGATACGGGCGTAGGAATTGGCACTGTTGATCTCTCCTCCTTCTTCAAAGTCTCCCTTCTTGGGAGGCCCATGACAGTTTTCTTATTTTTCTGAATCTGGTCTTTGTCCATCTCTTTTATGGATTCTTTTTCGTTTGCTTATTCTTTTGTTTGTTTGTTTTTTTTGTTTTTTGAGATGGAGTCTCACTCTGTTGCCCAGGCTGGAGTGCAGTGGCACGATCTCGGCTCACTGCAAGCTCCACCTCCCGGGTTCACACCACTCTCCTGCCTCAGCCTCCCGAGTAGCTGGGACTACAGGCACCTGCCACCACGCCTGGCTAATTTTTTGTATTTTTAGTACAGATGGGGTTTCACCATGTTAGCCAGGATGGTCTCGATCTCCTGACCTTGTGATCCATCCACCTCGGCCTCCCAAAGTGCTGGGATTACAAGCATGAGTCACCGCACCTGGCCTTGTTTGCCTATTCTTTAGAGGTAACCCAGTTCCTCAAGGGTTCTTCTTGGGCCAGCCTCACCTCCAACTGCATGGGTAATGTCTGTCTGATTCCATGGCTTCAGTCTGCCATCTTCCAAAAGGACAACTCCTGGCTTTCAGACCCAATTGACCACTGATGTTTCTGCCTTCCTGTCCCATACGTATTTCGTATTCAATCAGACCCAAACTCAATGCCTTCTCTTCCACTATAAACCTCATCCTACTGTAGTCAGTGAATGTACCTCCTTTTTGCCATTTGTCCTTGCCAGAAATCCTGGCCATAGCCTCTGATTTCATTCTCTTTTCCACTGCCACATAGCAAGTCTGTGGTTTCTAACTTCTAAATACTTCCCCAAACATGCCCATCCTTCTCCCATTCCATCGCTATTATCTTAATGCTTTCCACCATTAGTGCTTCACTGAGGTTATGGAAATAGCTTCCAAATGTATGTGTCGTCCCTGAGTGGAACCCTTCCCCCTTTATTGCGTCCTCACTGATACAGCCAGAGTGGTTGTTTACAAATGTAAATCTGGTCAGGAGGGCACTGGCCTGATGGAGGCAATTCAGTTGTTCCTGCACCTCTTGACAGCAAGTTTCCGAGAGAACCTGCTCTGCCCTGCACTCTTCAGCCTCTCCCCTCGGATCTCCACGTCCCTGGACACAACACTCCAGGCAAACTGAATTTTTTTACATCTCAAATAGGGCCTGATTTCTTTCATTTTCTCTCTATACATGTTTTTCCCTTTGCCTCTACTTGTGTAGCTTTCCTCTACTTGTGTAGCTAATTCCTGCTCATTTTCTTCTTCTCATCTTAGATTTCCTTTTCTTCAAAACATCTGATTCTTCAAGCCTAAATTAGCTAGCTGTTCCTTTTATCTGTTCACCCAGCTGTCACTCATATAGAGGTAGAATGGCTAAAATCTGGGGTATCTAAAGATTGATGGAAAAAAATATAACACTTTGGATTTGAATGTTCAAGCGATATGCTGAGGTTTAGCACTGCTCGATATATCTTTTTTTTTTTTTTTTTTTTTTTTTTGAGACGGAGTCTCACTCTGTCGCCTAGGCTGGAGTGCAGTGGCGCGGTCTCGGCTCACTGCAAGTTCCGCCTCCTGGGTTCACGCCATTCTCCTGCCTCAGCCTCCTGAGTAGCTGGGACTACAGGCGCCCCACCACGCCCGGCTATTTTTTTGTATTTTTAGTAGAGACGGGGTTTCACTGTGTTAGCCAGGATGGTCTCGATTTCCTGACCTTGTGATCTGCCCGCCTCGGCCTCCCAAAGTGCTGGGATTACAGGCGTGAGCCACTGCGCCCGGCCAATGCTCGATATATCTTATAAACAAATAAAATAAACCACATTAACCTGTGTGGGAGATCCGCCTGATTGCATCTCTCATTGGTGAAGGTGAGTCCCGCCAGGGACTCTCAGAATGCTCCTAGGA
Source organism: Gorilla gorilla gorilla (assembly GCF_029281585.2). Taxonomy (NCBI): domain Eukaryota; kingdom Metazoa; phylum Chordata; class Mammalia; order Primates; family Hominidae; genus Gorilla; species Gorilla gorilla. Next base: position 188,236,035 of record NC_073229.2, read on the forward strand.
AACCTTCACACAGACTTTTTGGCAGATTACACATCTCTCACCCTCTCTAAAGTTTTCCTGGCTTAATTGAACAGATTTTCATTAAAGCAAGCCAGAATCCAGCCCCAGCATTTAACTGCGCTGCTGCAGGGAGTCATGCATTCTTTTGTAACGTGACTACAACTTTGATTCCCCACTTTCTTCCTAAGATTTGTTGTTGTTTAATTACATGAATTTCAAGGGTGTGACCCTGAAATTTGGGAAGAAAATCAAAAATTTTTTTAAAAAGATGGTAAATGCAGCTGACAGCTCATTTGTCAATGCCAGTTTTACTGCCTACTCCTAACTGGTATGTGAAGAGCTTTACGAATCCAATTTGTAGCTTACGGCTAGTGTTAGAAGCAGTGAAACTTCATGGTTTTAGTTTGTGAAAATATTACTAGGCTATTGCCTATTTTCTTCTTTAGATTTTGTTTTTAGCTGTGCCAATGTTTTCATTTCTCTGCTTGAGTAACATCTAAAGAGACATGTATATAAAATCATATATTGAAGAGCATACTGAGCTATGTAAACCATCTTATAATAACTAAAACAACCTAACACTAGCACACTGTAGGTTCTCAATAAATGTCTATTGAATTCCATTGAGTAACGCTAGTTACTATATTTACTTATTTTAACTACAGAGAACTGCCTTTTTTTTTGTTTACCAGTATTTCTAATTTGTTTTTCGTAGGATTTCCTTTCAATGTATATTAATAGTTTTCCTTTATGACATTATGCATGATGGACATTGTCCTGAAGAATATAAAACTATATACTAGGAAGAAATAAAATGGAAGTTTTAAAGAAAATCATCATTTTACCTAGTTCAGCTGGTTAAATCCTGAGAGGAGAGTATTTAATTTTTTATTTCATTGTTCTTATGTCTCAGCTGAGTCTTAAATAATCATGGAGAAAACACACTGTACTGTTTTATTAAGAAATAAATAGCTATTCTCTAAGCAGGAGGATAACATAGTAAAATGTAATATTCTATTGCTGAGATAAAGAAATGAATAACGCTGCATAATGAAGCATAGAAGGCTACTTTATAGAACAGCAATGAAGTGTGGCTGACCTCGGGCAGTCTTGATGGGCTGGGCCAGAAGGATGCACACCCGAATAGAGGTACTAGTGAAGAGCAAAATGACACTGTGAGGAAACAGTGCATGCATGCTCTGTGTCTTCTGTTCACTTATGGAAATAGATCCGTTTTTAAATCATGAGTGTAATGAATAACTGAGAAACATCATAATTGAGAACCAAAAATAATTATGACTTCTCATTCAGAGGGAGAAATAAACTTTGAGTTTAAGGTAATTAGTTTGCTTATAAAGCCTAAAGGTCTCAAGTATTTTTGGGGGGCTATGACAAGTCCTAAAATTTTAATGTTTATGTTACTGCAAGTGTTTTATTCCATCTGAATGGGCCCTTTGGTTAAATCTTTTACCAAATTTGAGAAATTTTCAGTCATTATTCTTCAGTTATTTTCTTCTGCCTCACTTTTCTCTCCTTCTGAGACTCCAATTGTACATATATATGTGTATTATTGTCCAACAGATCTTTCAGGCTCTGATTATGTTTCTTCAATTAATTTTCTCTCAGTTCTTTAGATTGAATAATTTCGTCTTTTTCTGCTGTTGTCTCTTCTTCCTCTTTGTCTTCTTCTTCCTCTTCCTGTTCCTCCTCCCCTTTTTCTCCTTCTTCCTCTTCTTCCTTCTTTCTTCTTTCCTCCTCTTCTTCCTTCTTTCTTCATCTTCATCTTCGTCTCACTCTGCCATCCAGGCTGGAGTGCAATGGCACAATCCTAGGTCACTGCATCCTTGAACTCCTGGGCTCAAGTGATCCTCCCATTTCAGCGTCCTGAAAAGGTGGGACTACAGGCACCATGGTGGGCTAAATCTTCTTTAATTATTTGTAGAGATGGGGTCTTTCTTTGTTGCCCAAGCTGATCTTGAACTCCTAGGCTCAAGTGATCGTCCTTCTTTGGCCTCCCGAAACGCTGGGATTACAGGCTTGAGCCACTGCACCTGCCCTAGGTTGAATAATTTCTATCTATCTTCAGGTGTAATGAATCTTCTACCATTTCTAATCTACTATTAAACCAGGCCCATATGATTTTAATTTTATATTTTTCAGCTCTAGAATTTGCTTTATTTAACAGTTTTTATTTCTCTTCTGAGATTGCGTCTGTTTTCATGATGATAATATTTTCCTTTGAGTTCCTGAATGTATATTTATTTGATAGCTGCTTTAAAATCTTGTCTGCTAATTGCAACATCTAGGTTATAATCTGGAGTCATTTTTTTTGACTGCCCTTTCTCTTGAGTTCTGGTCAATTTTCCTGTTCTATGTCTAGTGATTTTTAATTGTATTTGGGACATAATAATACAGAGAGTATGGGCACTGTCCTGTCCCTCTGAAGAGTATTGAATTTTGTTCTCACAATCTGGGCTCAAGCTCCAAATTCCATCTCCCCTGCAGTGGGCACAAGCTGAAGTCTCTGCTCTATTATTTATGCCTCCAGCTGCTGTTTTCTCATGGGGATCACTGGGATCTGTGATCAATGAATGCACAAAGTGTGAATACAGAATTTAGGAGTCAAGGTTACCCCCTCTGCGTCCCTCTCCCTTCCAGGATTCCCTCCCATACTTGCAGCTACTCCCCCATCCATCTGCTGTGTTCTCTGCCCTTTTTAGTGAGTAAGGCTGTGGCTTCTGCTGCTCAAAATGCAGCGGTTGGGAGTACCCTCAGGCAAAAAGCAGCAGGCTCTGGAATCTCACCTGTTGATGTTTCCATCGTTCGAGGCTGGCCTCCAATCCAGTTTTTACCTGCCATGTGGTCATTTTCAGTGCCTTAGTTAAAAAAAAAAAAAAATGTGTTGGCCGGGCACGGTGGCTCACGCCTGTAATCCCAGCACTTTGGGAGGCCAAGGTGGGTGGATCACGAGGTCAGGAGATCGAGACCATCCTGGCTAACACGGTGAAACCCTGTCTCTACTAAAAATACAAAAAATTAGCCGGGCGTGGTGGTGGGCACCTGTAGTCCCAGCCACTCGGGAGGCTGAGGCAGGAGAATGGTGTGAACCCGGGAGGCGGAGCTTGCAGTGAGCTGAGATCATGCCACTGTACTCCAGCCTGGGTGACAGAGTGGGACTCCGTCTCAAAAAAAAAAAATTGTTTCTATCTTTTCTAATTCTTTTTGTGGGGGGGTAGTCTGACCACGCCATCCACCATTACTCCCCTTTCGTTAAATTCAGTGACTCAAAATGGTACCATAATTTGGATAGACTGTTGGTAAGTGGTCAGTTTTAAAGATGTGTTTAATTTATACACAGAACTAACAAAGGTGAGAGGGTTATAGCAGAGAAGAGACAGTGCAAAGCGACTCATCTAGTGTTTTTTAAAATAGACTTTTAAAATGGCAAAACCCAAGATATTTAAAGTATTTATGTAATCACTTAAAATGTATTAAAGAAATATTTGTAGAAAACATATGTAAAATTTACAGTATGGATAATTTAAGATGAGTCGGATGTGAAAGACTTCTCAAGGAACTCAAATTCAGAAGAAATGGGAAGAGATGCCCAAAGTGGTGAAGGTGAATAAAGCTGGAGAACAGATAGGATGTTGTTTGAATCCTTCCCTTAAGAATGTCCTTTGTCACTGAAATAGCATGTGTCTTGAGACCTGGTCTCAATGAAAGTCACCAGGGAATAGTTAAACAGCAAAATGCTAGGTAGCTGTATTCTAGGGGAAAATGAAAAGAGAGGTAAAGGTAACTGAAACAGGAAATATTATAGAAGTTATAATTTCTACACAACATGGAATTCTTTAGATTCAATTAAGAAGTCCTCTGCTGCTTTATAAAGCACCAGAAGTTTCAGCACTCGTGGGTGGAGGTAAGATAAATGCTCCAAATTGAGGAGAAAGCACCGTAGTCTTCAGAGGCAAATATTCCAGGAAACAAATCTCCTGAAATGCGTGGGTAAGATGTGACCTTTGAACAGCTATGACCAGGAAGGCTGACAATTCTCTGAATACAAAGAAGAAACCATCCAGGCAGATGAATATGGAGTGGGACTTAGCGGTGTGAGGCAGAGCTAGGCAGGAAGAAATGGAACGTCCAGACCAGTCTGGGTCAGAAATCACTCTGAGGACACCCACAGTGCAAGTTGCATCAATCCTCTGGTGAATGGGCATTTGACATTTATGCACGAACTGTGAAAGCTAGATAGGTAGAGAGATAGACACATAGGCATATAGATAGCTACACATGCATACGTATAAAATGGGACTTCACTGTTCAGAATAATGTACGTAGTTATCATTTCCTCTATCAGTGCAATGTTTCCCAGTTATTTTGCTATCTTTTACAAATAAGCCTTTCTAAACGTTGTTACTGAATTAGAGCTCAAAGAAAAAGTTATTTCAAGATTGTGGCCCTAGAATGGACAAGCCGGTTTGGCAGCATCTTTTACAGACCCCTGCCTTAATCAAACACATGCCACAGGTGTGCAACAAGGTGTAATGGAAATCAATTATGGTACAATGAAGAGTGGAGAAACTTTATCTGTAAACTCTTATGAACTCAGTTTAAATCACAAAACACTATAATTGAGTATGGATAGGAACTTTGTTTCTGTCCTGTTCTATATGGCAATAAGTCTGGTCTGGTGGGTGATGAACCTGTCACAATACATTTAAAATAGCAATGAATATGTTATGTCTTTGTACAAAAGAGAGCAACTTCAAGAAATAAGATATTCTATATGGTTATACCTTGCAAATGAATAAGCAGGCTTTCATCTCTGTGACCTTGTGCATTTAGTATGTGTGTGGGCATTCATGGGTTGAATGTTTGGGTGGCAATAATTTTACATGGAATGAATGAAGCCATATTATTTGTTTCCCTCCATCTATCAGTCAAGCATTAGTCTTCTCTGGACCAAGGTGTCCATCATCATCCTCACAGCTTCTGTTGGGATGCCATGTGATTCCTAACACCAGCCTCTACTTTGGTTCTGGAATACACTGGTTTCTTCCAGATCATTATGTGGTTTCCTCTCCTTTCCCAGAACTCACATGCAGTCAATCTGAATTTTAGAATTATTTAATATTGAGCAAAGTAAAAATCAGCTGGAGAAATTACAGGTTATAAGAATTTTTCAGTTTAATACTCTATTTTAGCAAACTTTTATTGATGCATGATGTACAGAAAAGTGCACAGATCACAACTACACAGCTCAGTGAATGCACAAAGTGAATACATCTTGTTCACCAAACCCAATCCCAGAAAGAAAATGCTGCCAGTGCTACTGAAGTTCCCCTTGTTCCTCTCTCGATCATTGTCATCACCCTAAAGGTAATTACTATTCTGACTTCTAAAGCCAAAGATTAATTTTGTCTGTGAGTGAACTTCATATAAATGGAATCATGTGGGGTGTACTATTTTTGTTCATGTTCTTTCTCTTCATGTTGTGAGACTCATTCATGCTATTGCATGTAGCAGTAGGCTGTTTTTGCTGTGAAGTAGTTCATTTTATGGATATACCAAAATCTGTTTTTCTCTTGTATATATTTGAGTTGTATTCTCATTTTTGGCTATCATGAATGGTGCTGCTGTGAACAACCTTGTACAGGTCTTTGGATGCACAAAAGTACACATTTGTCTAGATACAGAGGAGTGTCATTTCTGGGTGACAAGAGATGCATATGTTCAGACTTACTAGATACTGCCAGTTTTCCAAAGTTGTTGTACAAATATACACTCACACCAGCAATTTATGAGAATTACAGTTGTTCCACTTCCATGTCAACTCTTGGTATAGTCAGTCTTTTTAATTTTAGCTTCTCTGGTGGTCATATAGTAGTATCTTTTTTTGTTGTTGTTTGTTTGCTTTCTTTTGGTATGAGACAGGGTCTTGCTTTATCATCCATAGAGTTCAGTGGCGCAATCACAGCTCACTGCAGCCTCAACTTCCTGGGCTCAAGCAATCCCACCGCATCAGCCCCTCAAGTAGCTGGGACTACAGGTGTGCCACCACGCTGTCTAATTTTTGTATTTTTTGTAGAGATGGGGTTTCACTATGTTGCCCAGGCTGGTCTTGAATTCCTGAGCTCAGGTGATCCACCTGCCTCTGCCTCCCAAAGTGCTGGGATTACAGGCGTGAGGCACTGCGCCTGGCCTTATCTTGTAGTTTTAATCTGCATTTCTTTGATTACTAAGTGACTAAGGAATTTTGTATACTTATGGGCCATTTCGATGTCCTCTTTTGCAAAGGGTTTAGCCTGCTTTTCTGTTCGGTTGTCTCTTTCTTGTTGACTTTTGTGGGTTATCTACGTTTAGATGGAAGTGCATGATGACAAGGGATTCAGTGCAGCCTTGGATTAGAACTTGCCCAAAGTCCTTGCTTGTTCTTGAGGACTCGCTGGAGGTTTCTTATGATGGCAGTTTAAGCCTCTGTCTTCTACTTTCGGTGAGATTCCCTGGCAGGACCAGACCGAGAATGAGGTGACAGCGGAGTCTCTCTATGGCATGTGTCTTTCTTGCCTTCCTACTTGCCTTGAACAGATGGGAAGAAGTTGGTGTTAACCTGTGTGCTTAGTTAAGAATGTCGGCGCCAATAACCCCATGAAACTAGCTACCAGTTGGTGACACTCACCAAATGTCCTGCATTGGGGCTGAAATTGCAGGAAAATAAAAATCTTTCATGTCCCACAGAGAGTTGGAGGATCCCAGAAGTTAAAGAACAAGTTCAATGTCAACTTGTCTAAATAAAATTTGCCCTCAATAGCACCCCTGACAGATGGTGGCCCCAGCTCTGCCCATCAATTCCAGTGACAGGAAACCCAACTCTGTAATATTCAAGGCAAACTGACCCACTATTGGCCAGCTCTGATGATGAGAAAATTCTTGTCTACATTCATATATGTAATGTGCCTCTCTGTTACTTCCACTGCTGATCTTAGATCTTTTCTCTGGAGGCAGAAGGGAGCAAAGGCACTTGCTCCCTTGCTTATGAGAGTTCTTTAAATATTTGAAGACATTCACTACGTCATGATGTCACCTCTTAATTTTTCCTTTAGACTAAATATAAAAAACTAACCTCCTTGAAATAGACATCAGAAAAGCACCCTAGTCACAGAATACACTAAAATCAAAGATGAGTAATTTATTAAAGTATTTATTTTCTGATTCGAGAACATATATCATTTTCCCTTTTGTTTATTTTTCCTTTTATTAAACAGTAATTACCAAGTGGATCCCAGTAGGCTCATTAAAATGTTTAACTTTCATTATTACAGGTAATACCCCTCATTTTGTAGGCCAGTTTCTTCTTGCCTGCCAACACCTGCTGTTACCTTTTATTCTGATGATTGTTAACGGAGTAATTCTGCGGTGGGGATCTTTTCAGTGTGTGACCCTGGTGAATAGCAAAGCCCTGTTCGAATTTTCCTTCCGTGTGTTGTTCATAATTCAAGGTAATCTCCAAAATGGTTGTAATGTGTCTTTTCTCATTTACATGAGAAACTGTCATTCAAAATTTTGTTTCCTGGAACTGGAGAAATTTTACAGAGCTGTTCTGAACATACACTGCACTGTACGTTTGTACCTTTGAAAGCAGGGGAGAAAAAGGAGACAGAGATTTGTTGATTCATAAAAATAAAGGAACACTGGCACATTTGGGCAGTTCTTTTTTAGTCTTAGAATTTACTGTGCATATGCATTTATTCATTCAGTAATCAATAAATATTTATGAAGGGCCTACATTACATCAGGAGCTCTGCTGAAATATTGAGGATACATTAGTGAAAGCTGCCCTCCTTGAGTTTAGGTGCTGGCTGGGGAGACTGGTAAACAAATAGGGGTTTTTGATCCCTTGCAATGTGCAGAATGGAAGGAGCTCAATGGAAGGAGTAACCATGATCACTGCTACTGTTACTACTACTACTGCTGCCACTATTGCTACTGTGATGCTACTGTTACTACTTCTATTATTACTCCATTTCTATTTTAGCCCTGCTACCCAGCAACTATAAAAGACCCTGGCCCGGGTACGGTGGCTCACACCTGTAATCCCAGCACTTTGGGAGGCCAATGCAGGTGGATCACGAGATCAGGAGATCAAGACCATCCTGGCTAACATGGTGAACCCTGTCTCTACTAAAAATACAGAAAATTAATTTGGCATGGTGGCCTGCGGTAGTCCCAGCTATTCAGGAGGCTGAGACAGGAGAATTGCTTGAACCCCGGAGGTGGAGGTTGTAGTGAACCGAGATCGCGCCACTGCACTTCAGCCTGGGTGACAGAGTGAGACTCCGTCTCAACAACAAAAGACCCTGGAAAAATTACTGAATTTACTTGGGCCTTTTCTAACCCCATAAAACTAGAGAAAACTGACTAGGTACCTGTTTCTATCTGCAAGATGGCAGTAAGTGTGTTACCAAAACAAACAAACAAAAATGGTGGAGTAGATCAGTGTACAGATATTTTGGGGAATGCTATTTTAAGCAAAGTTTGCTTATTGAAGATTTCCCTTTAGTGTGTTAACACGCATTGTGGATCTCCAAGAACATGCACCAAATTTGTTTGGCTGCCAAATATATTTTTTTTCCCGGTATCTCTCAGTATTAACAAAAACCAGTTTCTCGGAAATAACATCTCTTGTTCTGGGGAATGGATCTTTTCCCTCTCAATAAAGAACTACATAATTTTCTAAGTATTTTGCATCTTGAATGTTCTGTGACTCTACTATGTCTTAAGGTCTTCTGATATTAGGGTAACAATACATTTCAGTGTGTGTGAGATAAATAATTAACAGTGCTCCCTTAAAAAATATTTCCCACTTCAAATAATAAACTACATGGTCACCTTACCTAATACGGTGATCTTAACTCATTCTCATAGATATTTCTTGGCATATTGCTTCAGTTGCCCACAGAGTTTCTTGAAACAAAATACCCATTAAATATTGAATAATAGGAACATCTTCCCTCTCCTAACACCATCTCCTCTTAACAAATTACCACCGATTTCCTTTGTATGATTCTCTGTTAAGTAGAGAACAACGAATAGACTTATACTTCCTTAGCTGTGAGCAGAGCAGGGTCTATGGCACATCTGCTGGGCACCTCGCCCGCAATAGAGCTGTGACATATTCACAAGTCTGGGGCATGCTCTTTGCCTTCAAGGTATTACTTAAGATCTATTATTGCCTTCAAGATATTTCTTAAAACCTATTAAATCTATTGGGTGGTGTTGTGTATTTGGCAAGATAGTTTATAATGTAGAAAATGTATAAATTAACCAACAATCCCCATAATTGTTTATTATATTTATCATACATCTCTGCCTTAGGGGCAATATATGTATTATTTAGCCCGTGGAGCAATAGTCTGAATAAAAGCATGTGTGTTGGATGAGGGCTGATTGGCTCCTGAGTTTCCATATTTGTGACATCAATTTGATATTAACTTACTCCGTTTTTTTTTCACCCTTTTCACCCCTCATCTTTCCTCTTGTTTCTAGTGACAATGAGAAACTCTGGTCTCAGTGGGATGGAAATAGAGCCTGGAAGAAATGGGAAACTTTAATATCTGGATGGATTCCTTAAACAGGTAACAGAAACTATAGCCTGAAAGCCAAACTGATTTTGATTGACAAGAACCGGACTTTAAGGGGGAAATAATAAAATACATTCTTAGGGACTAAAGAAGTTGGGATTTGAATATCAAGAACTAAGCTTAGAACACTATGCACAGGATTTGTACCAAACACATTAAAGGAAAAAGAAAATCTAGATGACATCATAATTTCCCCGCCACGCAAAAAAGAAATGTGAAGGTAGAATTCGGCTGATTTGAGAATGCTGGGGGAAGACGGAAATGTGCGTGCTCTGCATGCCCCAGAAATCTTCACACCTTTTACTCCTTATCCACTAAATGCTAGGGAAGAAGAAGAAGATGGAACAGATACTTCGAGGGGATCCAGCAGCAGGAAGGTTGCACCTCACTCTCCAGGGTAAAGCCTGGGAAGGCTAATGGGCTTTTAGGGAAACTATGTTCAGCATGGCCCTGGCACCATGGAGCTTCTAGTCTGGACAGGAAATTTGAGGAGCTTTCTCTCTGGGGTTGGTGGTAGCCACGTGAATTTTACCATTCCAGCATGGTCCAAGAAATACAACCAGAAGTTCTGGAACATCCTCCTCTCTACAGGGGGACGAAAAATATACTGAGAAGCCCAGCGGATGGGGAGTTGCCTGGGGTTAGGACCAAAAGTGAGAGATTTGATGAGGTGCCAGAGAAAAAGACCCGGCAGCCGGGCAGGTCAAATGAAACCTCCGCAGGTGCCACAGTTCAACATCTACGGTTCCGGAGGGCACGTGGCAGGGAGGGGAGGAGGGGCAGCGGAGGCCGGAGGGCACAGGGGTCAGAAGCCCCTGCTCTGATGCCAGGACAGTACGCGTCTCGTTGGACACAAGATGAGAGATTGGAGCAAATGACAAGAAAAAGAGAAGGGGAGAATTTTGAGTCAAGACTGTTTATTTAAGGGAGACCTGTTTAAATTGCAAGCGATTGCAATTGTGGAACTGACGATTTTAAACAAATTTTCCCACCATCTCCCTGAAGTAAAAGCTTGAAAAATAAAGTCCACCTGGGTGGTGACTGTCAAGACAGGCCCTGCCCCGTGGGCACTGGCTGAGGAATTTGGTGTATTCCACACATGCCGGAGTTTCCAAGGAGGAAACGTGTTTGAAGTCCAAAGAACACGGACGGCCTCTGCTTGCTAATCAGGTAAAATATTCATCCGAAAAAGCAAGATTTTGTTGTAGATTGTAAACAGAAGTTTGACCTGCTCTAGCTTCCTAAGAATGAAGTGTTTTTATGTGCATATTTCTGTAGGGTTTGTAGCTTAATGAGGTCTTGCCTTGGAACCTGATGAACATATCACTTCCTTTGAACTCTGTGGGTAAATGGAATCCTCTGACAGTCCATCTGTTTTCTATTTCGGTTTTCTGCCTTTTGGTTTCAAAGCACACGTTCCCCGTGACCTGTTACCTGTTGCTGACCCTTGTTCCAGTGCACAGCGGTCTCTCGCGCATCCCCACCCACCCGTCGGGTTGGGAACTGGTCAAAACCATCATCCTTCCGTTTTGCCATCATGGCATTGAAGGGTATTTAGGGTTTTGAGTTCGCTGAATTTAAACTGATACACCTACAGCCATAGCTGGCTTTAAGAATTAACTCTTCTATTGAAAAGTAAGCGTAAATTGGATTGTTTATAAATTAAATCGCTTAAATTTATACTAAAGCGGCCTGAGGAAAGAAATCTACTTGTCAGTTCTTTTGAAAAAGAAACAAATTACTGTATGGATTGTTAATTACCATTTATTCATTGATCCAGTCAAGCACCTTTTTTTTTGTGTAGGGCACTGTGCTAGGTGCTTAACTTATCTTTGCTCTAAATTCATTTTGCCAAGTACGGAGTTTGCACTAAGATATCCTTGTTGCTGTCCTCTGTATAGTGATAGAGGGGTCCCATCTAAAGGATGACCAGAGAAAATGTACAAATATATATTTTAAAGAAGGTGATAGTCTTCCCTTTGCGCGCTTTAAAATCCCTACCTCGTTATTTTTTGTATTTCACCTCTACTCCAAAGATCCCTGAATTGCTGGAAGCAGTACAAACTTGGCCAAGTCAGTTACATGACCAGGCAGTGAGCGTGGATTTTTGTGCCAGCTTCCATAGGTGGGCCTGCTCTCAGAGGTGGGATCACTTCCTGCTCTCAGAGGGAGGATCACTTCCACCTCACATTCTTTCTTTGGCAAGAATTTGAAAGCTGAAAAAGAACAATGGCATTTTGGCCCGTCACAAATTTCAGCAGAGTGGATTATTTCTTATTAAGCTGTTGGAATTTTGTTTTTTCATTCAGTGAACATTAGTGCCTACACTGTGTCAAACACTCTTAGATGTTGTGGATACACAGATATACCTGAGAATAAGACTGTCTTCAAAGGCTTCATGGCTGATGGTGGGAAACAAACACATGACTAACTCGTTAAATGCACCATTTATTTATTTATTCAACAACTCTTTATTAATGCTTATATGGTAGAAGATAAATATTTTATTAGAGATTATTTACAAAGTGCTTGGTGGAGAGAAATGAGAGACTTCACTTGTCATGCGGAGGTGGGATGGGAACTGCAGGGAGCTATTAGGATCAGCTTTTAGAGAAGAAGATAATGGAATTGAGCCTTGAAATCAGGTGGGGAAAGGACTACAAGCATCAGCATCGAGGTTTGGCAGGTGAACGTGGATAATGAGGATAAATAATATACAACCGTGTCTTAGGCTAAAATCAAATTCCTGCTCAGGAATTAGGGGCATAAGCGAATAAGCAGGGGGGATCTTTATTTCTGTAGGGGCTGCTTTGCCAGAAACCTCGAATAGTACCTCTAGCAGATTCAGCTTTTATTAATCACTCACTCACTATTTGGAATCAGCCACTTTTTTTTTTCTTTTTTGAGACGGAGTCTCGCTCTGTCGCCCATGCTGGAGTGCAGTGGTGTGATCTTGGCTCACTACAACCTCCGCCTCCTAGGTTCAAACGATTCTCCTGCCTCAGCCTCCTGAGTAGCTGGGACTACAGGCGCATGCTACCATGCCCAGCTTTGGAATAAGCCATTTCTAGTCATTAAAGAGTGGTATTCATCAGCTTTGATTGGCAGTTTTACCAGGTTCTGCCAGTTCCCTAATGCCCATCAGATACTCACAGTGCACTTAGAATAAAGACTCCACTGCTGTATTAGTCAGTTTTCACGCTGCTGATAAAGACATACCTGAGACTGGGTAGTTTATAAAGAAAAAGAGATTTAATGGACTCACAGTTCCACGTGGCTGGGGAGGCCTCACAATCATGGCAGAAGATGAAAGTCATGTCTTACATGGTAGCAGGCAAGAGAGAATGAGAACCAAGTGAAAGGGTTTCCCCTTATAAAACCATCAGATCTTGTGAGACTTATTCACTACCATGAGAACAGTATGGGGGAAAATGCCCCCATGATTCAATTATCTCCCACTGGGACCCTCCCACAACCCGTGGGAATTATGGGAGCTACAATTCAAGACGAGATTTGGGTGGGGACACAGCCAAACCAAATCAGCTGCCCAGACTGTTTTGCCACTCTCGGTGGTCATCTGATGAAGCTCTGGCCAGTGAATTTGGGTCTTCCAGGAAGGTGCGTTCTGAGATCTGACCTACGGGGAGGTGTTCCCCTTGGGTTCTCCGTGTCCTCTTCACTGATTTTTTAGCCACTGGGCACAGGAAGCACAGTGCCTGGAATCCACAAAAGACTTTTAGGGGCTCTGAAAAAGTTTTCATTCTTTTTAAAATCAGAAGGAAAAAATGAATAAAGAAAATGTTTTACCATAATATTAATATGCCTGTCTATACGAATATAGCCATAAAATATCATTTTTAATATTTACCTGAGGATTCATGAAGGCAAAAGTGCCCAGGGCTAGCAAAAGTCAGAATGCAGCTCTAGTTGGAGCAACCCTTTGAGGAGAACAGAGCGAGTAGGCGGGGCCACCATGCAGCACTCAGCAGCTCACCTGCAGATGTCAAGTGTGTGCTGCGTACACCCCCATGTGTTTCAGCTGCTGTATGAGGGTTTCTGTTGTATGCAGCTATTTGAAATTTCTAATGAACACAGCCATTCCTCCCCAACTGGCCCCTGCCCAGCTTCTAAGTGACTGAATGGAAATGGTAGCAAGGGAGCTTCCCTGACTGTGCACACACCCCAGCACCTCTCACAGGATTGGCTGAAGAGCTTTGCTATTTAAGGTTGGGTCAACAGGATATTGCACTCCAGGATTTTTTATTTAAATTTTTTTTTCAATGTATCTCTCTAGTGTAGGGCTATGGCCCAAAAGTGGGCTTAGTAGTATTGCACCTATGCACAAATCAATTCCAAACAACATTTTGGAAGTTTTAGATGTTTTCTCACTTCAAAATCACCCAGCAGAGGAAACTGCCTCTTTTCCTATGGACGATCTACTTAAGGAACAAGTGTTTTTCTCCTCGATAGGCCCTAGCGTCCTTTCCTCAGTCTCCCGCTTCATTTTTAAAGCCAACGCTGGGCTCTTATTCTGCCCTGCACCCTCATATCCCGTTGGCACCTGGCTCAAGTGCAAAAAGCCCCTAGTCCGCACGTAATCTCATTTAAAGAGAAGTAACAAAATTCATCTGAGCTGACTTCTTTGGAAACCGGTGATTTCCACCTCTTTTTAAGCTCCTTCCAGTGCCTGCCATGGCTGGCATTAATAAGAACGCTGGCCCCTCATTTCAGAACTTTCTCTGGTTTCCTGATTTGGATATGAATGAGATGACAGTAATAAGAGGCCACCGAGATCGCAGACTCATTGAAACACGTTCTTTAGTTGAAGTGGAGAAAGGCTTGGAGAGGCTCCTTCTAAAAGAGCGTCGTCCTCCTCGGCATCTTGTAATTTATCTACATCATCTTAAAGGGTGTTTGAGAAAAGTTTGGTGGATCATAAAGAATCAGTAGAAACATTCAAAATAACAGAGCATTTCTCTCTCTGTCCTTCTGTCTCAGTTTCTGCCTCTCTCTTTCTTCTAAGCTTAGCATCAACAAGAGTAGGCCAGACTGAGCCTGTCTTGTGTTCATTTACTGAAGCAGTTTCTGTACCGCACTGGTTCTCAGTGTATCAGTGAAAGCTAAAATATCACCTTGCAACATTTTGGCTTCAAGCCTCGATCACGACAAATCTGAGAGCAGAGAAAGGTTACTTGGTAAAAGAACTATGCTTGAGCAAAGGGAGCCTGATTATTGCAGAGAAAATGAAAGAAAAACATACTAAAGTAGGTCTCAAATGGAAATGGAGGGAAGGAGAAATGAGCCTTCATTTGTGAAGGAAAACGAAGAGACAGAATTAGAATTACCTCAAGGTGTAAACTGTAGACCAGATGAATCAGAAGCACAGAAATATTCAAGGGCATGTGCAAAGATGGGAGGGTGACGTGTCGCACGGCGCACACACACAGCAGAATGTGGGTCGAACGTGCCCGGCAGGCTGCAGGCCCAGGAAACCCCCGCATTCCCGGCCTGAATTCAGTCCAGAGGAGGCTGGCTGGTGTTTGCTGTTGCATCATGCCTGCAGGAGAGCAAACGAGTCTTCTTTTTCTTTTGCTCCTTCCCCTCCTCTTTTCCCCTTTCCTCTCTGTCTCTTCCTCTTCCTCTTCCTTCTCTACTTCTTCCTCCTCCCAGTACTCCTCCTCTCCACTCTTTTCTGTATCTCCTCATTTCCTTTCGAGGCTGATCAGTGGCCTTATGCTGAGGAAGGCCTGCTCTGGTGTTGCTCTGTCGGCTTTATTGATATGTACTTAAGTCTTACTTTTATTATATCCTAGGGTGGTAGAAGGTACTCAATTATATCCATGAGGTCTCTGCAGCTGTTACATTATTGTTACATGCCCCATCACGCTTTATTGCCAGACAATTGACTGCTTTGGGAGCTGTACCTGTAAGGTATTAAAAAAAATAAGAAATAATGTTATTAATGGTTTCTTGGTAAGAGGCTCAACCTCATTTCAAAACAAACTTTGGGCCTTTGTTTTATTTTTTTCCAACGGAACTGCAGCATCTCTGAGTCTTGTGCAGCTGGCCAATGTGATGGCATTTATAGTGAAGGGTCCATGAATGCTTCATGACGGTGCCTCTCTCCCACTGGTGAATTATGTACATTTATGTGGCGTTAAAGCCCTCAAATGGCCCCGTGGAGGCATGGATCTCAGGGAGTTGAGGCTGCCTGAAAACGCCTTGCAGGTGGCCTCAGCCAACCCATGGGGCGAGATGTTCCTTTCCCTTTCCAAAGCACACAGTGAAGTAAAAACCAAATACCAATGCTGTTTATGTCCCCTCAAAATTCCTATGTTGAAATCCTCCCCTCAAGGGGATCGTATTAGGAGGTGGGGCCTTTGGGAGCCGCTTAGGTCGTGAGGATGAAGTGAAGCCACCTTAGAAAAGAGGCCCAGGACACGGTGGCTCACACCTGTAATCCCAGTGCTTTGGGAGGCCGAGGCGGGCGGATCACGAGGTCGGGAGTTCAGGACCATCCTGGCCAACACGGTGAACTCTGTCTCTACTAAAAAAAATACAAAAATTAGCTGGGCATGGCGGCGCGTGCCTGTAATCCCAGCTACTCGGGAGACTGAGGCAGGAGAATTGCTTGAGCAGGGACCCAGCAGGCAGAGGTTGCAGTGAGCCGAGATCATGCCACTGCACTCCAGCCTGGGCTACAGAGCAAGACTCCATCTCAAAAAAAAAAAAAAAAAAAAAAAAGAAAAGAGACCCTCACCCCTCCTGCTAGAGTGAGAAGATAGCTGTCTATGCGTGAACAGCAGGCAAACTGCAGGTGCCTTGGACTTGGACTTCTCAGCCTCCAGAATGGTGAGAAGTAAATTTCTGTAGTTATAAACCACCCAGAGTGTGCTGTCTTGTTATAGCAGCATGAACGGACTAAGACAACCAATCACAACAATGGAGAGCAAAGCAACACCCTTCCTGGGAACATGATGGAGTGTTTCCAATTGTGATGACTAGATTGCAGTTTAAAAGTATATAAATTGAGCCCTCATTTGTGCTTTTATAGTTCTTTATATAGATTTTGACCATTAAACTTATAATCACTTCATTTGTTTACTTTAAATAGTTTTGGGTTGCCCTTTCTTTATAGCCACCGTGAGCTCTTGGGGTGAAGGATAAGGCCTGAGAGCCACAGTGCTGAAAAGCATGACAAGCACAGGCTCTGGGAGATCCAAGGGCAACTCCAGCTGGTCTGCAGAGTGGCTGTGTGACTTTGGGCAAATTATAGGCCTCTCTGAGCCTCTGTCTTTTTCTGTGCAAAATCAGGCCAGTGCCTACTGCATTTGTCTGTGGTAAAGTTTCAATAATAGATTTAAACTGCCTACCTCAGAACCTGAAACCAAGTAGGTGCTCAAGAATGGTTAGCTGCGTTAAATTGAATTAAATGCATGATTTGCTTTATTTGGACACAGGCCATTGCCAGTTAAATGATTCTAACAACACCAACATAAGATATCAAAACTAAAAATCTTTTCCCTAGAAATAATGTTTCACTTCATCCTGCATTTGAAAATCCTTTATTTTATCCTGTAAGAAATTCTCTCAGAAACCTAATTTATCTAGAATTTCAAGGGCCAAGCTTAATTTCTGTAACCATATAGTTTCGTTCTGCCATAATTATATGTCTTTTAAGAAGCATTCCATGAGTTGTCCTTGTAGCCCAAATGTATCCGTTTTTGTTAACTCTGGAAAGTGCAAGTCGAGGGTATTTCACTTTTGGAAACAGGACTTGATACAATGAGCCATGAAGATTTGACATGCTGGGGTTGTGTCTCCTAAGAGAAAATCAACTCTGTAATGTGGTTCCAGACCGAGACGGGAATCACAGCGTGTCCCCTTGAGCTGACAGCATTGTGAGGGGGAGTGTGGGGAGTCATGAAGGGTTCACCATTAGGCTAGGAGGGGTGGGTTGTTCTCCCGAGAATGGGGCTGCAATGTTTTTGGAAATAAGTGGGCCCTTTGGGCTTGTCTCCTTGGTTTTGTCCAGGCTCAGTGGAGCACTGTTGGCTGGGAGGAAACATGGCCTTCGATGTTGCCCACTTGGCAGTTTCCACCATTGTTGACTCACTTAGGCTGATGGCAGCTGCCTCTGCTGGGAAGGAAGCGTTTTTCCCACAACATATTAAATGCGGCACTGGAGGATGGCTGGCTGGTCCAGGGGCCGGATCTGGCTCTGTTGCTCACAATGATTCTGTTTGGCAAGCGTTTTTAAAAAGCCTTGGTAAGTTCCAGATGGTGACCACTTGCCTCATTTATCCTCCATTTGAAAAAATTCAAAAACTATTCATTTGTTTGCATACCAAGGCAGTACAGAATCTTCTACAGTGGCATTTCGATGGTAAGAATTGGTTTTTTTTTCCTGTGATTCTTTCCTCCGTGTTGCGGTTTATTTAGCAGTGACTGGCTTCTTTGTCTGCTTTTAGAATTGGGTATATGTTTGGATCAGCTGTATGCATTAGGACCCACTGTATGCATTAGTATCAGCTGAATACATTAGGGTCAGTCATATGTATTAGGACCAGCTATATGCATTGTGGTCAGCTATATGCCTCAAGGTCTGCTATATGCATCAGGGTCAGCTATATGCACCAGTTATGTGCATTAAAAACAGTTATATGCGTTACAGTCAGCTCTATGCATCAAAGTCAGCTGTATGCATCAGGGTCAGGTACATGCATCAGGATCAGCTCCATGCATCAGGGTCAGCTCCATGCATCAAGGTCAGATATATGCATCAGGGTTGGCTGTGTGCGTCAAAGTCAGCTATGTGCATCAGGTTCAGGTATATGCATCAGGGTTAGTATATGCATTAAGGTCAGCTATATGCATCAGGTCAGCTATATGCATTGGGATCAGCTATATGTATCAGGTCGGCTAAATGCATCAGGATGAGCTATATGCATCAGGATCAGTTATATGTACCAGGGTCAGCTATATATGCATCAGGTCAGCTATACGTGTCAGGGTCAACTATATGCATTGGGTCAGCTATATGCATCAGGGTCGGCTATATGCATCAGGTCGGCTATATGCATCAGGTCAGCTATATGCATTAGGGTCAGGTATATGCATCAGGGTCAGCTATATGCATCAGGGTCAGCTATATGCATCAGGTCATCTATATGCATCAGGATCAGCTATATGCATCAGGGTCAGCTATATGCATCGGGTCAACTATATACATGGGGTCAGCTATATGCATCAGGTCAGCTGTACACCTTAGGGCCATTTATGCACATGAAGGCCAGTGATCTGCTTGTCCCTGCTCTTTCATCTGGCAGCTCTTCCCCAGCCAATGATCTATGAATGCCTACCTGAAAAGTGACACCTTCTGTGGGGCAATTTATAATCCCTGCTGCTTTGCTCGATAGTTTGAAACAAAGCTACATATAGGACTTATTTGCATGAAACACATAATGTGGGTGGCCCAACTATGGGTATTCCTCCCCACCACCTCCACTGAAAGGCCCTAAATCCACATTTGTCACACACCCACCTGCTATGAGAATACAATTAAATACCAAATTCTATTCAAGTTTATTCTTTTAAAAGCCCCAGAAAAGCTTTAAAACCAGACACCAACAAAGCCAATGAAAAGAAAAGAAAGTTTTATAGTAAACCAGGGAAAAGTATAAAAGAAAAAATATAAAAGAAAAAAATAGGTAAGCAGCATGTTGAAAAGACAAGAAGTCTTTCCAGAAAAGTAAATCAATGTAGAAAAAGGAGTCATTCAGAAAACGTTGACGTATCATAAGAGAAAAATAGTAGGTAAAGAATTAAATTGACAAAAAGTCAATAAGAAATGTGAAAAAAAATCGATATAAAGCAGCTCACACACAGTGCAGAATTGGAGGTTTCCATTGCTAAAGAGGCCTTGCTCGGACTGAACAGCAGCCCAAAACCAAGGCCAGGGGTTCCTATGCTTCCAGGATGCCAAATGCTCCCCTAGGAATGTGATCATTCAGATTGGGTTCTAAAGCTGAAGGGCTTTACTGCTTTTCTAATTTACTAGAAATACACAAATACAACTAAGGAAAGTGAGAGAGAGATCGCTTTTTGAAGGCAAATTCCTTTTCTCTCATCCCTAGCTCTGCTGGCCAGAGCACAGGTTGAATCTCAAGAGGACCCTGAACTCTAGCAGGAGAGCCTAGAGCAGGTCTCTGAGTTTCTTACAGAGCCGTATGGAGCTGCTACTGTTTCCAAAGGGGTTTCAGTTCTCTCCAAGCATCCTGACTATATGACCATGAGCTACTGCTTAACAAACAGCTGCGGTGGGCTTGGAAGGCATGGGTTCCTGATGCAGGCCTCTAGAAGGTTCCAGTGAGGTCCTGATGGGCCCCCTACAGCATCCTCATGGTCATGCTGTGTTCTCGTCTCGAGCAAGGAACCACTGCCATTATGGCAGGGGGCACCACTTATGACATTTGCAAACCCATTAGCATTGCTGTAGTTTATAAAAGCCTGATGGCAGTGGGAAAAGAAAAGGTTACAGGGAAGCTATAAAGGAAAGAAGAAAATTAAGGAGAGCTTTCTCCTTTCACTTCTTGCTTTTGTGGCTTTTGCCCTTCCCTGCACTCTGGAATTACCATTGTTGGCAAAAGTGATTGGTTGAGTTCTTGAATATAAACATGGCTGGACTTCTCTTTATATTTGTGGAGGAATTCCCAATGTCCGGAATTTGTAATATGAGTTTTTGATTTATAATCAGAATTTGAGGGATAAGTCTAAGAAATGACTATAGGAATTGATTATGGATGAGTAGTATTTGTCAAGTTTACAGATTTAGTCAGGAAATGCTCATTAAGTTTCTATCCTACTCCAGGTTTAGGTATTGGGAATGGAGCACAGAAAGAGGCAGACAAGTGCCCAGTACTAGTAGAGCTTCTATTCCAGTGGGGAGAAGTCAACAGTCAAGATAGAAGTCAGGGTAATGCAAGTCGTAGGCCATCAGAACTGCAAGAGACACCAGCTGTCTGTAATGCAATAGAGTGCTGCGGTGGCCATGTGAGTCTGACCAAAATAAGGAGAAGGAGTCAACAGTAAGAACGGGGAGAGCTGCTGAGAAGGCTTCATGTGGGAATGGATTTATTCTGCTTGAGCAAAAGAAAGCAGGCCGGGTAGGCTAGAGTGTAGGCTAAGACAGAGGGACATGTGACATGAGCTCCAGAGGGAGGCGGAAGCCCCGTAGGGCTCTCCTATAAAAATAGATTTGCAGATGATGGATAACTAAAGCTGTCACGAAAACCTTGATGTGGAGCTACCAATACTGGGCAATGACTGCCGAGTACAATACCAGGCTCTTTTTGTTCATAATTTCTAATCTTCAGGCCGGCCCTGGTAGGCTTTGTAATCCTCATTGTGCAGATGAAGAAACTGATTCTAAGAGGGTTAGTTGTAGGTCATCCAGCTATTAAGTGGCAGAGCTAGGATTTGAATATGGGCCTACCTTACATAACACCTTGGCTCAGAACCCTACCTGGGGGCTCTCCAGTCCCCTGTGGAGCTGGCTTGACACGGTGCCTGGCTCCTCCAGGGATTCGGATTCTGTAGGTCTGGGGTAGGGCCCAGAGACACATGTATTTTTCAGAATCTCCTTAGGGCATTCAAAAGGTGGCTGCAGTTTATAGCAGGACTATAGTTGACTCTGTTATTTTCCAAAAAACTTTAAATAATCAAGCAATCAGTTAAGCAGACAAACAAAAATGAACAAAACCCCTAAGTCTGGTAGGAGCCAGGGGTGTACTCTTTAAATCCAGGGTCAGACAGAGCAAGCATGAGCCTATCTTCCCAGTCTAACCCGCCATGGCTCTTAGACACTCAGTAATAAAGTGGTCATTATCCTTTGTTTAAAACTCTCTTTCTCTTTACTGAGGATATCAGGCAATACCACAGACTCGCAGGAGCTGATAAAGGAATGTCAGATTTTTTTTTAAATTGGTTCTTTTTTTTATTATTATACTTTAAGTTCTAGGATGCATGTGCACAACGTGCTGGTTTGATACATAGGTGTACATGTGCCTTGTTGATTTGCTGCACCCATCAACTCATTTACATTAGGTATTTCTCCTAATGCTATCCCTCCCCCCTCCCCCCACCCCACGACAGGCCCCAGGGTGTGATGTTCCCTGCCCTGTGTCCATGTGTTCTCATTGTTCAATTCCCATCTATGAGTGAGAACATGCGGTGTTTGATTTTTTGTCCTTGTGATAGTTTGCTTAGAACGATGGTTTCCAGCTTCATCCATGTCCCTGCAAAGGACATGAACTCATCCTTTTTTATGGCTGCATAGTATTCCATGGTGTATATGTGCCACATTTTCTTAATCCAGTCTATCACTGATGGACATTTGGGTTGGTTCCAAGTCTTTGCTATTGTGAATAGTGCTGCAATAAACATATGTGTGCATGTGTCTTTATAGTAGCATGATTTATAATCCTTTGGGTATATACCCAGTAATGGAATGACTGGGTCAAATGGTAGTTCTAGTTCTAGATCCTTGAGGAATCGCCACACTGTATTCCAGAATGGTTGAACTAATTTACACTCCCACCAACAGTATAAAAGCATTCCTATTTCTCCACAAGGAATGCCAGATTTTGTACTAATAATAAATTTTTGTGCAGAAATATATATGTGGTACAGTAATAGTGAAATGACAGACAGAAGGGTTTTGGCATGGGCTGCCCATTTTCCCCTGGACCCCATCACATATGCTGCAAATCTTAGATATCTGCAGATATGTGTATGTGAAGCTTGAGCTGCAACCTGTCCATATTGTATTTTATTTTTGTTTTTGCAATTCACTCTCATTTTTATTTGCTCGGCAAACATGTTGTCTCTATTACATAATTGAAGAGCAACCAGAGGTTCCTATTAATGAATATTTAGCACTAAGGATCTGTAATCACAGATTCTTACAGGAGATGATGGAAAATGCCAAGCAACTTTAGAAGAGTTTCCTTCAGAAGAGCTGTTTCAGAGCCTGCTGTGTAAGGAGGCTGTGTCTGTTGTTCGGATTAAAGTTTGTGAGAATGAATTTTCTCACTGGTTTGAAGTACTTAATGATATTCATGATATGAATTAAAATATATACATGTTCACTTTCCTTCAAAAATATTTTTGATCTTTTACTGTGTGTAAAATCGTCTCTTAAATGTTGGGGAGGGGAAGAGAGATGAATCAGACCTGAATCCTCTTACAAGCAAGATTGTTGTCCGGGAGGAGAATAGAGACAGATAAACCAACTCTACTGTGAGGAGGAAGGTAGTGGCTGGAGGAAAGCAGAGATTGCACTATCGTAAAAAGCAGAATGAAGGACAGTTACCCAGAGGAGACAATGTTCAAGCTGGGTCTTGAAGGATGTGTGCCAACAGATGTCCCCACTTCCCATGTTCAAAACTGAACTCCTAATCTTGCCTCCTCTTCCTAGCCCTCCACAGCCCTCAGTGCTGACTGCGTCCTTCCTGTAGCTCAGGCTATACACCTGGAGTCCTCTTTCTCAATCCTTCAGCAAATTATATCTGCTACATCTTGAAAATACATCCTAATGAGGCTCAGATGGAATCATTGTCTTGTGCAAATCGTGTGTCAGTGATGAAGCCAGCATTTGAACCCAAACTGCCTTACTCCAGAACTCATTCTCTGTATTGCTCCCCAAGTGTAACATGGAGGGAGAACATTTATTTTGTGTGTAGAGGCTGATCCCATATGGAGAGGAGCATTAGCTTCAGATGGTAGATTGGGATCAGATCATGGTGGGATTTAAGCTCTAGGTAGAAGAGCTGGAATTCTATTTCACAAACCACAGAGACGTTTGATAATTTGGGGAGGCAAAGGGTGGAATCCAAATGCTACTTCTGGATGACTCATGTGGCCAGAGTGAGAGGTTGCTTGAAGAGAAGCATCTGGAAGTGGAGGCTCTTCCAAGGGTTGGGATGAGAAGCACTGAGACTCAATGAGCAACGGGACTGGAAAGGAAGCAGTGGAACTGGACATTTCAGAGGTTAGTTAAACCTAAGTTTGGAATTTATTGGCTTTGGAGGCAAGGAAGGGATGCTCAATGATCTTTTCCCACTTTCTTTGACACATAATTTACATACCATAAATGCACTGAGATTGAAGCGAACCTGTATGGTTGGAGATAGTGATGTTATTAACAGAACTTTATTTTGGAAGGAAAATGAGGGAGAAGTTCAACTGATTTTGAGGTGCTTACGGGTCGTTCTGCTGAAATTATCAAATCAGGCAGATAGAGACATGAGGATGAAGAGGGGTGCCTCAAGATTAAGCATAAGTCACTTAACTTTTATATCAGCAATATTTTGAATTAAATAATCTGAAATTTCTCCATCAGTAATCCATCACCAGACAATCTGAACAATATGTATTATATAAAAAATATTTTAATTGCAGAATTGAGCTCATCAAGCAGTAAGTTCCAGAAACTATGAATGAAGTAGAAGTCAGATCTAAGACCATGAGCTTAAAGCTGGTATCCTCAAGTGGCTATAGCAAGAGTGGAAAGTTTCAATTAAAAATGTACCCACAAGGGAGGGAGGCCACTACAGAACTTATGTGTCTTAAGTTCTGCACATAAAATAATCTCCTCTAAGGTTTTGTAAGCATAACAGTGCCCTCAAACTACTTATAGGGTTGGAATATATATTACCTATGTGGTCCAGGAGCCCATAAGGCAAAATAATTATTTAAAAAGTGATCCTAGGCTGGTAATACTCCTGGAGCACCTGATAAAATTCAACACAAAAGAGCTATAGTTTTATATCTTCATCCAAGGTTACAAAAGACTCCCTCCGATAAAGTCCAGATGAAGATGTGTTTCTGCAAGGAACAACTCCAGTATGAACAACAGGCATAGGACAGTGTAATGTTGGTAGAAGGAACAGAAACATAGAAGGATGGAAGAGAATGGAGAGCCCAGCATTAGACTGCAAGATTTCAGAAAACAGCACACAAAATTGGTAGAGAAAAGGATATAAATTCACTAACCATCATGGAAATCGGTTACTATATTTTAGAAAGGTAGATTATGTCTGTACCTCCCTCTGTACACCAAAATCAATGAAAAAGTACAACTTTCAGAAGATAATGAGAACATATTTCTGATCTTATAGTAAAAAGTGATCTCTTAAATATGATATACTAAGGACAAACCTTAAAAGATTATGAAAATTAAAACTTCTTTACAATGAGTTGACTAAAAGGGCTAAGAACATTGGAAGAAGATATTCGCAAATGCCTAGAATCCACACAGGATTAGCATCCAGAGTTTATGATGAAATCCAACAATTCAACAAAACAAACCAATTAAAAATTAAACTATATAAACACAATTTAAAAAAAGATAACCTAAATGGCCAATAATATATGAAAGGATGTTCAACCTTTTGATTTAATGCAGATTAAGGTAATAGTGTGATGTAATTTGAAACCTGGAACTCTGACATGACAAGCTTAGGTATAGGCAGAGCCGTAGGGCACCTCAGACACTGCTGCTGAGAACATTAATTGTTGCGTCTTTTGGGGAGCAATTCAGCAAAAGTAGTAATACTGAATATGGTCCTATCTGTGATACCACAATGTCCCTCCTGGGGACATACCCTGGACTTCAGGACTTGGAAAGACTCTTCTACACACAGCAGATAAATCATGGAAGCCACAGGGTATACAGAGATACAAGAAGGCATCAAAGATGGATCTTTGCAGAACCTCTGCCTGAAGGAGACAGAAGGGGCATCTGGAAAGAAAGGAGGAGACCTCAGAACACAGGTCAGGGCTGCCAAAGACAGATAATGCCAGGAAAGAGGATTGGCCTGTTGTATCCAATACCACTGAGTTTAGGGAGGAGGATGTCTTCAAAGGGTCCGTTGAATTTGTTTGTTGAAAACCATTGAGGAAAATCTTGAAAGAACTCTACGCAGAGTGATGAGGACGATATGACAGGGATTAGCCTATGTGTATTGAGAGGGCGTGAGAGCCTGAGCAGTCGTTTGAATTAAATGCTGCACTTAAGAAAAGTAGATGAGTTATTCACTAAGACTGGTTGTGAGAAGAAGGAGGAAAATCAACTTATTCACTTGTGAATATGTCAGGATCAAAGGAAAGACGGTTTTGTTTTCTGGAGACCTGAGACAAGCTGTTTACAGAGAAGTTGAGAGAATAAAGTTACAAGAGGAACACTGGCGAGTGATAGAGTGGGACCCGTATCTGTAAGATTTGATTTCTGCTGAGAAAAAAATAAAAAGAGGTGTTTTTATATACTTTGAATTGGAATTTGCATACATTGGAAAGTAAGGAAATTTTACAGAATGAAACCCTAAAGGGTGTTCAAGTGCTTAGTAACTGTGATTCCAGGACCAGATGACATGTGAAAATTATGTTGTTTTTAATTGCACTCATCTCAAGATTTTTTTCTTTTGTCTTCTTCTGGATTTTTGTTTGTTTGTTCTTAGTCAGGCAAGGAAATAGTTTCATTATAAGATCTTGGGAACTGAGGGGTGGAATACTGTCTGTATTTTCTTCACAAACTTTTGGCAAGAGTTCAGATTTACCTTGTGGAATGTATTATATGAAACTATGGTATTCAGAACAGGACTTTGTTTGTCTTAACAATCCTTTTTTTTTCTTTTACTAGTGGGAGAAAGTCAGGGACAAAATTCAAATTGCATTTCTTTCCATAACATTTTTAAAAAATATAAATGCACCCTGGTGGTCTCTCTCCTGGGTTGGACAGAGCTGGTTTCCTCAGCCCCGGCCTGGCTTCCTGTGTCCCAGCTGCTTCCTGCCCCTGCGTGGCCTATGCATCCCGGATGCTGCTGTGGGTCCTTCTGCCCAGCCTTGGCTGCCCGCATAGCAGAGCCTCTGACTCTCAGCTTAGTGCTCATAACATAAAGGCACTAATAGCCCCAGAGAGCTTGACTTCAAGACCTCTCTCTGAAATCATATTGCAATAGCAGGTCGTCTGGTCCACAGAAGCCTCGAAGAAAACCTCTTCCCAGGGAACATCACACTCTGGAGACTGTTGTGGGGTGGGGAGACGGGGGAGGGATAGCATTAGGAGATATACCTAATGCTAAATGACGAGTTAATGGGTGCAGCACACCAGCATGGTGCATGTATACATATGTAACTAACCTGCACATTGTGCACATGTACCCTAAAACTTAAAGTATAATAATAATAAAATAAAAAGAAAACCTCTTCCCAGAGCCCCAAGAGGGACATCAGGGTATATGGGGGTGGTGGCAAGAGAGGCCCTGGTTTCTGTGTTATCCTCACCCATCTGAAGTTCTCCGCTGTCTCAGGGTATAGCCTAGAGATTTCTACCTTTGACTCTACTCTTCTATTTTCTTCTTGATGTTCTCAGTATATCCTAGACCATAACTAAGTAGCAGACTTCTTTTCCTTGTCTCATGTCATTTTTTACAAGTAGTAGAAGCACAGATCTCATCCTAAGTGAAAGGGGGACCATGTCCGAACTCTAGGAGAGAGGGGCATGGATGTGGGTCTTCTGGTCCTGGTTTTTGATGTGCTAAAGGAGGAGATAAAATAGTAGTGCTTCCTCTCCAAACAGTATTTGGTTCATGAGCTCAATATTCAAAATATTGAACAATTCAACAATATTTAGTTATTGTGCTACAAAATCTTATTTTACTGTAAAAAGCTGTAAAGCTACAAAGAAAAAAAATTATACAGATTGTTGGTTCTACCCCCTAAATCCATTCTTCTACAAGCCAAAAATAAAAGTCAAAGCACGTCAACCAACTGATGGGCCCTCCCCTTGGCCAAGGGCATTCCAAAGTTAATCTGAAAAATGAATTCAGGCCACGGTGGGAAGTGGGGGTAAGATATGCCTCATTATCCCTTCCTTTCTTTGGAATTCAGGCATAGCTGACCAGCATTAACATTAAAACAGAAACCTTAAGACTGACAGAACAGACTCTTTAAGTCTGATAAGAGACATTTAAAATCTATTTTCTCTGAAGCCTGCTGCAGGGAGGCTTCATTTGTGTGATAAAACCTAGATCTCCTCGACCCCTTATCTTAACTCAGATACTCCCTTCTATTGATTCCAGGTCTTTAGATGAATTCTTTCAACCAATTGCCAATCAGAAAATTGCCACCTATGACCTGGATGCTCCCTGCTTTCAGTTTTCCCATCTTTTCTGACAAAAGAAATATAAATTTTACATATATTGATTGATATGTATTTATTGAGGTCTTATGTGTCTCT
Source organism: Gorilla gorilla gorilla (assembly GCF_029281585.2). Lineage (NCBI taxonomy): Eukaryota > Metazoa > Chordata > Mammalia > Primates > Hominidae > Gorilla > Gorilla gorilla. The sequence goes on from NC_073229.2 coordinate 188,263,980, forward strand.
GAAATGTATAAAACCAAGTTATAGCCTGACCACCTTGGGCACATGTTCTCAGGATCTCCTGAGAGCTGTTTCACGGGCCATTGATCACTCATATTTGACTCAGAGTAAATCTCTTCAAATATTTTATGGAGTCTAACTCTTTTTGTTGACACTTCTTATCTTGCATTCGTGTTAGAATTTCTACATAGGCATGCTGCTGCCTAGCCAGCCCATGCTTCCAAGATTCCCTTGCAGCTCATTTTGGCCATAAGGCTATGTCCTGGCCAGTGGTGTGTACAGAGAGGGATATGTGGAGCTTCCAGGTGGTGCCTCCTCTTCCCTTCTGCTGTCCAGGATACCAATGTGGGATGAGCCAGCATTGGTGCAGAGCATGGTACCTTGTGAACCCCACATATCCGAGAGAGGTCTCAGTCAATTTAGTAAGTTTATTTCACCAAAGTTAAGGATGTGTGCCTGTGACAGCCTCAGGAGGTCCTGGTGACATGTGCCCAAGGTGGTCAGGGCACAGTTTGGTTTTATACATTTTAGGGAGACCTGAGACATCAATATGTTAAGATGTATGGTGGTTGGGCTGGAAAGGCAGGACAACTAGAAGTAGGGAGGGGGCTTCCAGGTCGTAGGTAGATAAGAGACAAATGGATGCATTGTTTTGAGTGTCTGATGAGCCTCTCCAAAGGAAGCAATCAGATATGCATTTATCTCAGTGAGCAGAGGGATGACTTTGAATGGAATGGGAGGCAGATTTGCCGTAAGCAGTTCCCAGGTTGACTTTTCTCCTTAGCTTAGTGATTTTGGGGTCCCAAGATTTGTTTTCCTTTCACAACCTTATGGAAGACAGAGCAACAAGGCAGGAGGAGGGAGCTGCCCTTCCAACTGGATGTTCCTCTCATCTCAGTATTTTATGAGAGAGAAATAAACTTCCATCTTATTTAAGCTACTGTCATTTGTGGTTTCTGTGATAGTGGCCAAACCTATATTCTAACAAATCTGCATGTTGATAACTTTGAAAACATCACCCTGATTAAATTAAGATGGCGTAGTAACACTGAACTTCACAAAACTTCTCAGGATACAGGCCATGCAGACAAGCTGAATAAATGATTAGTGAACCAGATAAATACATAGGAAACATTCTTAAAACATTAAAGTACTTGCAAATTTAAGGTAATGGTACACGCTTATTTAACTTGGTAATCTGGAAGCTAGCCTTATCCCAAAGCCTTTTTTGTCACATTATTTTTAGTAAGCATGAATGTGAATGCCTACGCTTATGCTAATTCTGGTTGATTAAATGATGAAGAACCTATCTGTGGCACAATCAACCCAATCAACCCACAGAGGGACATTAGAAGTAGAGGAAGCTTTTGCTGGTGTGACCATTTGGTGAAAGTTGCCTTTGATATTTGAGTCATACATGATTGCAGCAGCTGTGCATTTGATGTTGATAAAAACAAAATAATCTCAGATTGTTTCAGTGAGGGGTCAAAGTAAAATATTGCCATCTTCTATTTATTAACTTATGGGTGGTAGGTGCAGGAGTTAGGTGTAAAGCAGGGCTTTTTTTTTTTTTTTTTTTTTTTTAAATTGTAAGAGTGAACCTGTTTTTGAGGTCATGGTCACAAAATGTGGATGTCAAATTGTGCTGTCTTTCAAAGGGGTTCTCAGGTGCATCTCCGGAATGTATTGTCAGAAAGCTCTGGGGGCCACCTGTTCAAGAAGTCTTGCTGCCATACTGCCGTACTGATTAGATGTTTTCCAAGCTTCAAGAAGCTGCTTCTTGAGAGGATTGTTTCCCCAAGGCCCAAGAGGAAATGATTCTCACAGGGTTGGGGCCGTCCTGTCCACAACACGCCTGATGCTGTCAGATCTGAATGAGTTCACAGAGAGGTGGACTTGTCACCATGAACTCTGTGTGCGTTGTCACCCAGGGCTCAGGTGCAAGGCTGTCCCGTTCTCGCCTGGCCTCTGTGATCGTCTTAGATAGCAATGTTAACTTGCCTTGTTACTGGTATGGGAAAGTAAAATATTTTCTTATTTCAAGCCTGTGTCAGTCTATTCTTATACTGCCATGAAGAACTACCTGAGACTGGGTAATTTATGAAGAAAAGAGGTTGGATTGACTCAGTTCCACAGGCTGCACAGAAGCATGGCTAGGGAGGCCTCAGGAAACTTGACAATCACGGTGGGAGGCAAAGGGGAAGCGGGCACCTTCTTTCCATGGTGACAGGAGAGAGAAAGAGTGTGAGGGGGAAAGTGCCACACACTTTTAAACCATCGGGTCTCATGAGAACTTACTACCATGAGAACAGCAAGGAGGAAGTCCACCTCCATGACCCAATCACCTCCCACCAGACCCCTCCCCTGATTACAGTTCGAGATGAGATTTGGGTGGGGACACAGAGCCAAACAAAGTCAAACCCTTGCATTCCAACCAGTCATCCTTAAGTTTCGCTATATTTATTGTGAAGATTTTAAGGTTGTGGCAACAAATATAGAGAAGTGGTGTGGCCCACCCCAAATCCACAGGAACGAGCTTGGAAGGTACCATCATGCACTGTGTCTCATGGAGTCCCTCTGTTCTAGGTGAAGTCCGACTTTCCCTGAAAGACTGAGGCCTCTCCCCTTGCACCACAGCCTCACTTTATCATCATCCCTCAGCCTCACAGCGGGTTTTCCAAACCTCAGTCCACCAGGTGCTTTCCAGCCCCCGTCCAAAAGGCTGCTCCCATAGCCCACCCAGCCCACTCACCCCTGGAACTCTTCAGGTCCCATCCAGGCTCCTCAAGGGTGGCTTTTGTGCTCCCCACAGCTGTTACCGATTTCCATTGCACCTTGTGCTTTTACCTTGTATTTTATTATAATTAATTACTTTAATGATTATTGGTTTAATATCTTTGCCTCCATTCGACTGAGAGTTTGAAAAAATGTAGAAACTCCATTTGATGTATTTTGCTACTGTGTCTCTATTGGTCAGTAGTGACATGGCGAGTATTTTTGAATGAATGCGTGTATGCCTTTTAGAGTCCACTAAACCTAGGATTTCCCTGGGTTTCTTGTGGTTCTATGATGTGCTGGGCATGACTAAAAATTCAAGTTGAGTAAGATAGTCCCTATTCTTAAAGACCATATATTCTTGCATTCTTTAGGTCAGCCTCCTGTTTAGAACCCATTGAACTTTTGAATTTAGAATTCACCTGTTGGGAGGCCTTTTTAATAATGCAGGTGTGGGTGAGGAATGTCTCACCTGGAGAAGCTGCAATTGGCATGTATGGAAGGGAAGCTGAGGAGGTTTAAGGAAAGATGAGGTTTGTTAACTGATGCGGACTTGGAGTTGAAATTAAATGAGCAGAGGTGAGGCCAGAGGGCAAAAACAGAAGAAAGAAGGAAGGAGATGAGGACTTAGGAAAGGAAACAGGATCAGGGAAAGAGGTAGGGGAAGCAACAGAAAATGTCAGCATCATGGAAACACAAAAGCAAAGTGCTTCTGATGGGTAATGGGGGGGCAACAGAATGAAGACCTTCAGGAACATGGTTTTGTGCACTGGTAGGAGTGGGAGTGAGGCCACAGAGGCTGAGGGAAAAAGAGAGGGAGCAGGCAATGTGACTTCAGGCCACCCACTCAAGATTTTAACCTGAGGGGAAGGAAAGAAGGATGGCTCTGCTAACCTCCAGCTGCCTTCCAATGCCAGGACCTGAGAGTGTGAGACTCCCTGGTGGCAACGATGTTTCTCTGGGATGATTTTTGTGATGTGTGACTAGAGAAGGTAAATAGAAGATGCAGTGGAGCCCAGTGAAAACCTTTTTGGGACTTCAAGAGACCTACCCATGTTTCAAGGCAGGGGTGTCAAAGGTGATTGAACCAGAGCGACTCCATCTTGAAAGGGGGCTGGGTAAAATCAGGCTGACACCTACTGGGCTGCATTCCCAAGAGATTAAGGCATTCTTAGTCACAGGATGAGATAGGAGGTCAGTACAGGGTACAGGTCACAAAGACCCTGCTGATAAAACAGCATGTGGTAAAGAAGCCGGCTAAAACCCACCAAAACCAAAATGGTGACAAAAGTGACAGCTGGTCGGCCTCACTGCTCATTATACACTAATTATAATGCATTAGCATGCTAAAAGACACTCCCTCCAGCGCCATGACAGTTTACAAATGCCATAGCAATGTTGGGAAGTTACCCTATATGGCCTAAAAAGGGGAGGAACCCTCAGTTCTGGGAATTGCCCAGCCGTTTCCTGGAAAACTCATGAATAATCCACCCCTTGTTTAGCATATAATCAAGAAGTCTATAGTCAAAAAGTATAATCAGTTGAGCAGCCTATGCTGCTGCTCTGCTTATGGAGTAGCCAGTCTTTAGTTCCTTTACTTTCTTAATAAACTTGCTTTCACTTTCCTGTATGGACTCATCCCAAATTCTTTCTTGTGGGAGGTCCAAGAACCCTCTCTTGGGGACTGGATTGGGACCCCTTTCCCATAACCGGGAGAACAGGGCTAGTGCTGGGAACTGGCAGGGCCTGGGATTGGGGTGTGGGGATGGAAGGTTGAACATAGAACACAGAAGGAAGACCCTGAGGGGACCCAGCGCCCTAGAGCACTCTAAGCCAGGGGAAGCCTTTCTTCCTGGAGACAGAAGGAGGAGGGGCACGCTTCCATCGCTCCCCCTTCAAATCCTCTAGGGAACACACTGGTGCTTTTAACAACAATCATCGTGTGTGCAGCCCTCCCTTAACCTGCCTTCCCACACTAGCATGGAATCCCCACGGAGGTGCGGCTCTCACTGGACAAGCACAGACCAAGGTCTTCAGGAGCAGGGTCAAGGGAGGTGCTCTACAGGGAAAAACGCACCGTCTGTGTCTTTGACAGGGCAGTGGGAAACATTTGGAACTGAAGAATAGCGAAAATGAAGGTTCATTTCCAGTGGGTGTGGGAGAAGCCCTTTACTAGTTACTATCAGTTATTGCTAGTTACTGATCTGCTCTGGTCTTCAGAGCATCCTGACTCAATGCCTCTTTCTGGGAAGGTCGGGAAGGGAGGGGAGTTGGGGGAGAGGAGGAAAGGGAGGGGAGAGTATGTAATAGTGACCCAGGAAGTAAAGCAACAAGCCCAGGGTTTGCATCTGCTTCACATTTTGAGAAATAATGTTTTAAGTGGATCTTGAACAATTCTATGGGGGAGGACAGAACAGGTGAGGTGGGAGGATGTCAAAGAATCAACACCGATGCCAATGTCCTAACATCTTTGTGATAAAGAGGCATTATATTCATGAGGGAGGTGAATGAGGGAAGAGATGGATTTAAAAATGATTTCTAGCTTTGATGGACAAATCATATTTCTTATTCACCAAAGCTCTAAATGGCTCTCAATCTTTAGTAACTCCTTTCATGCCGTATATTCCAAGAAACCTTTCAAAATGGTAAGATTGCAGCTCAGTTACACATAGATAGGCTGAACTTTTTTTTACAAGTTTGAATTTAAATGATTAAAATTGACATTTTCATCTTGCAAAAGAAAATGAATTGCAGATCTCCTAAATAAATACTTACAAACAAAATGCAAACGTCTTTGAATCTGAAAGCTTGCCTGTGAATGACAAGGGGGTTTTTGCCTGGGTAGACTTTGAAGCATTCTGTAAACCTTTTAAAGAAAGGAGTGCCTTTGAAACCTCAAAAACTTGTAGTACTAAATATTTTAGTGGTGATTTATGAACAGTGTTAAAAAATATGCCTTTTCTCTCATTAAAAAAAAAAGTTCTGACACTTAGCAAAATGGTGAGGATTTATGTGTTAAAATGTTTTGCATGGCAGCTTCTGAGTAATAGATTCATAAATATTTCCCTTTTTAAATTTAAAAGTAAAAATAAATTAGAAAAAAACACCACCAAATTAAAGGTATTCAGTTAAATAGAGAAGATGAACTTCGGATTTTCACCTGACCTCACAGTGTTTGAACACTGAACTACACCCCCTCATCAAAGGTAGGCAGGAATGACCCTCTAAAAGTTCCTCTCTGTCACCCTCCTTCTAGCATATATACACGTGCACACGCACCCCAACAGAATACATCAACATTTTGACGATTTACTAAGTTTGCTTTAAAATCATGCTTCTCTCAACACTATTTTCTTTGTAGGTTATTACTATTAAAAAAAAATATCTGGCCAGGTGCGGTGGCTCACGCCTGTTGATCCCAGCACTTTGGGAGTCTTAGGTGGGTGGATCACCTGAGGTCAGGAGTTCAAGACCAGCCTGACCAATATGGTGAAACTCCATCTCTACTTAAAAAAAAAAAAAAAAAAAATAGCCAGGTGTCGTGGCATGCGCCTGTAGTTCTAGCTACTCCAGAGGCTGAGACAGGAGAATGGCTTGAACCCAGAAGGCGGAGGTTGCAGTGAGCCAAGATCGGGCCGCTGCACTCTAGCCTGGGCGACAGAGGGAGACTGTGTCAAAAAAAAAAAAAAAAAAAAAAAAAAAATTCCCATGTGCCCAGAGCATTTTAGGCACATGAAAATGTAATTTAAAACTGATACACAATGATTGTGTGTTAAGCAGGAAAAGAGTTAAGAAATAGTCCTCATGAGCTGCTTGAAGAGGGGATGAAAAATGAGACAAGAGACGAAAGGATGGCAGGGTCTTTCGGGCAGCGTGGGGGCTCCCCGTTGCCAGGTCCTTTTATGCTTTGTGATTGAATCCAGCCAGACCTCTGAGCACTCCTCTGCTTTTTGCTTGTGTGGCGATGGGGGTTGTTGCTGGGGATAGGCAGAGGCAGGGGGAGTGAATGAGAAAAAAGAAAAGTTGGCCACACAAATACAATGCCAGAGACTGTGGTCCCAGTTCTATGGGGGAGAGCGAGTGGGAAGTTGCCGGAGCTCCACAAAGCAGCTCTCGTTCCCATGGAAACCGATGTTTAGTGCTGAATGCCTCGCTTGACTCTGCATAGCCCCCTTCCTCTGTCTTTTTAAATCTCTGTTGGAGATGCATTGTCTTCTTGGGTTTTTTTGTTTGTTTGTTTTGTTTTAATAAAAATAAAGACGATAGAGAAGAAAACACTTTCCGCCTCAAGACATCCCGTGGATAGGCTGATGACACATATCCTGGGTGGGTTTGAAATCTGGCTGGATCTCCCCAGATCTAAGATCTGGTACCTTGTCTTCCAGCCATGTACTGACAGGCCACCAAGAGCTGTGCCAGGCAGAGATTGGCAGACTAATTTGAATACCAATGCTGCTCTCGGCTGGCTTCCAGTTACAAGGCGGGGAGGCCCAGGAGGGCAGGCAGGGTGGGGACAGGGGTGGATTCAATAGAGGCTTCTGGGGGGAGAGGGGGAGTTCTCCCACCATTATGTGCTTCCTTCCTTCTCTTACTCCCATGCCCCTTCTCTGCTGGGTTATTGGCAAGTCTACTTTCTATTCTTCAAGGATTAATGCCTCAGTGCAAGAGGAAAATTGGCAATTAAAAATATCTCAAAGCCTGGGATTTCTGTCGCTTTATCGTTTTCCAGTTAGATTTCATCAGGATGCCACTGCACAGAGAAGTTTAGGGCTTTTGTTGTTGTTTGTCAAAGAGTTTAAAACTATGAGCAGGATGTTTTTATCTTTAGAGAAAAAAGACAGGCAACCTTTTGTGCTAATGGAGCTTAGCTAACATCTATAAGCAGGGAGAATTTCTAAGGGGAAAGTGAGTTACTATAATACTCTCTAACAAAATAATCTGCTTATAAAAAATAAGATACTAGGTTCTTATTAGAACTGCTGAATATAAGTTATTTGGTACTTTTCCATATTTGAAATTTTTAAAAATCAGAGATTATATATACTTATGGAAATTCCTCTCACACCCCCCCAATAAAATATTTTAAATGTAAAAGATGATAAATGTGCACCTTTGCATTGTGAACTATCGTGTTGAAATAATTTCTCAGCTTCTGAGATTCTAATGAAATTCTCCAGGCAGGTTGAAGTGCTGAATGCCCTGGTGGAAGCTCCGAGGAACCTTCCTCCCGTCCCCGTTGGCGGCTGGCAGGCTGTGGTGGTTTCGGGCAGGGAAGGGCCCCGCAGTGTCCCTCCTGTGGCCACACACACTCCTTTATTGCTCCAGCGCCCACCTGCTGCTTGCACTTGCGATTTGGGTGGCGTGATGCCAGTGACATCAGACAGGCCGGGGTATTGTCCCAGTCTCAGGGAAGATATAAGTTGTCATCATCAGTGAATATTTATTAGGTGTTCATCGGCACAGGACTTCATGCAAGGAGTGATCAGCGGGAGACCAGGAAACACAGAGGAAGCCGGATCATTTTTGGGGTGCAAGGCGCCTTGTGCCGGTGATCACTCGTATGCCAGTTTTATTTCTTTGTAAGTGTGAAAAACGTGGCCCCCAATTTCTGCATCATTATTCTAACGAGGTTGGCAGAAGTCCTAGGCCTTTGTTACAGAGCGACAGCTTTTCTCTTTATATGATATTTTTGAGGTTTATTTATGGAAAGCCTTAAACATTATTTTTTTCATGATTATCCTTTAAACCTAGTGCATTGTTACCTGGGAAAACTCAGGGAAGATTTCTTGTTCAGAGCTAAGCAAAATAGTATTTACTGTAAGATGTAATGAAGCAGCCCAAGTGGGTTTTTATTTCTAGGCTGGCCATGGTCATAATAGTGACTTTGCCGAGTTTTGAAAACGTATCTGTAAAGAAGATTCAAGCTAGAAGAAAACACTAGTTATTGGAGGAAGTCTTTTACTGTGGGCAGCACGGAGGTCACCTTGTCTGTATGCCTGGGAGTTTTCTCCTTGCCCAGCCTATGAAATTGATGGTTTAATAGAGAGGGAAAGTTCAACCTCAAAATGTAAATCTTTAGCCCAGTTAATAGACACACTGGGGCACTGTATTAACTTGCATTTATATTCAAGCAGCGCGGTCACTCTGAAATCCTCCTCTGTGCCGGAAAGCAGCCTCTGCAGAAACTTGAAAGGGCCTAAAGCATGTGGGTTACTGGGTGAACCCCAAATAGTCAAACCAGTCAAACCAGTCTTTCCCAGCTCTAATTATCAGATGGAGCGGAACACTAGGTAAGAAGTGAGAAGCAGTGGAATGAGGCGCTGGCTCCCTGAGGAGGAGCTGGGGAGGAAAGGGCTCATGGAGGGGCAATATTGCTTTGTCTGTCTGTGGACTGTGTGGATGGGGATTCTAGCCTTCATCGCCTCCATGTTACACATTCGCCTTCCATGGGTTTTCCCATGTGAGCCTTCTAGGGATGAGCTATTACTTACCGTCTTGCATGTTTATTTTCTTCATTTCAAGGGCTTACAGTGCCAGATGCAGAGTTTGACACAGTTCGGTAAATGAAAGAATAAAGACCGTTAATGAGTTCCACTTTCTGTTTTCTGGTAGAATAGTAAGAACAGGCTTTTCATCTATTTCTACTTTTTCTTATTTGGACTTTTAAGTCTTGCCAGGATAATCAGACTCTCTTTGTGTTTTGAGGTGGGGTTGTGCCGCTGGAGGAAGCTGAGGGGCAATTGTGGAGCAGGCAGTCACTTTGATTCTCTGTGAGTGCAGGAATCAGGGTCCGGAGCAGTTTCACTGCAAGGTGCACGGCCCTGCTGGACTTGTTGCTTAATATCTCAATTTTTTGAGGCCCTGAAATTGTGCAAACCCTTGGATGAATTTTCATCTCATTCTGCAGCATTATTTCCAACTGCCGCTCCACCATGGCAGCTCTCCCAGGGGCTTTGTTAACGAATATAATTTTACAGCAACAAAAGAAGCTACGAGAACTGAAAGTTCTAGAGGGAAAACAGCACTTTCTTTTTTCCCCAAGTCAAATTTTTGAAGTCGCAGCTGTTTTCTTCCGCAGACCCACAGTCACGTGGATCCCTGTTTAGGGAATCCTAGTTTTTTCAGTGGGAGGTTTTGATTTACTCACCTATCAAGACACTTGCTTATGTTCAAGAGCTCAAAGTCCTCATTTTGGATTCTTGTCAGTAGTAATATCACACACCCTTTCCCTGTACATTATCCAGTTCAGAAGTACAGGTGGTGCTTTGAAACTGTCAGGCCACAATAATGAGAAACGAAGACATGTTACTTGAGCTTTGAAAAACAGGACTCCATACATGATGATGGTGTTGGAAGTGTGAACTCCATAGACTCAGCCCTTTTCCTGTCTTACTTTCAGCCTTGCTCCCTCCCTCCATCTGATTCACAGCTGCTTGTCCACTAAGGCACTAAGAGCTCGTGGCTGCAGGGCGGACAGTGGCTGGACTTTTCCCCTGGTATTTCTGCGCCTCCATTAACCGGACATCAATGAATTTGAATAATGGGTTGGTTTGTTATGCAGAAAAATAGATATTCATTCCTAGGAAGTTAGCTCCTTTAGAGGAAGTTTCCACTGGCAAACAGGACCCAAAGGATGAGCAGACTTAACTCACCAAAAATGTCCTCAATTCCAGTTGCCTTGGCTACAGCAGCAGCAGTTCCTTTCGATCATAGCCCTCTTACGCCAGTGTGGCATTGCTGACAACTTCACCACCTGCCTCTACACTTCTACACCAGCAGAGACACACCTTCCTCTCCCCTGTGGGCTTCCCTGCTCATGACAAGGCTTGGTCGGTGGATGGTGTATGTACATTTCAGTGAGTGAGAGCAGTGCTTGAAGTATGAATCATTGATTATGTACTGATTCCTTTGCTCATTGGTTTGTATATAAAACATTGATGAATCCTCTGTAAAGGTAAGTAAGATAGGTTCAGCCATGCCAAGGATTCACAATCCAGCAGGGCTCACAAAAGGATAATTGGTATTAATATAATGATTGCTGTAATGGATATTTATACTCAAGGTTCTATGGGAACACGGAAAAGTGAGCTCTTGAGTTCGTTGTTGGGAGAAACATGGAAAAAAATGATGGAGTGAATTTTACTGTAAAAGTAAAGTGGAGAAAAGTAGAAGTGTTGGTGGTAAGCTTCAGTAGAGGGAGAAGGCAAGGACGCATGATGACTTTGTGGGCTCTGGAGACTATGTGCGGGCCACTTCTTCGATAAAAAGATTATATTCACAATTATGTAATTATTTTATGACTGTTGGTATGAAGATTAATATATAAGTATTGTTTATTGAAACATTTCGTTTGACCCCAACATTCATTTTTTTCTTCTGATTTTAAAAGAAATAAAAATATTTTGAAGGCTCCTTAAAGTATTGTGGGCCCTTGGCACTGGCCCTGTATCAGCCCTGGGAGAAGGTAAAGAGAGGGAGAAAGAAGAGGAAGAGAAGAACAAAGTTGTAGAAAGAAGAGAAGAAAAGCAGTCCTGCAAAAGAACAGTGTGAGATGCGTAGAGATTGCAAAAGAAATGATAACACAAGTTCACCAAATAATAAAATAAAAATATGAAAACAGAAGAAAATCAAAAGAAAGTAGAAAAGTGAGATGGAACTGAGAATGGTCACTGAGAACAACAAAATGTAAAATGACGTCAGAAGTTTTTCCTTTGAGTAGAGCCCAGAGAGAGGGGGAGGGCTTGGTCTTTCCCACCGCTGCTTGGTAGTAAAGGCCATCCCTGGGGCAGGGGCAGGTAGGGAGAGAGGCCACCCTAGGACAGGAAGATCTGAACTGAGCTGGGCCCAAGGGAGCTTGTCAGGTGAAGACAGTACCCAGTGACTTAGCCTGCCTTGAGAGGCAGATTTTATGTGCAAACAGAAATGGTCTAGTCTTCCTTCTACAAATGGAGTCCTAACTCAAACCTCAGAAAAGGAAGGAACCATATTAACAAGCATCGCACTTACCATGGATTACATTTACCTGAATCTCATCAGCGCTTTACATTCTGGACTTTTTTTTTTCTTTCTTGAGACAGAGTCTTGCTCTGTTGCCCAGGCTGGAGTGCAGTGGCATGATCTCAGCTCACTGCAGCCCCTGCCCCCCAGATTCAAGCAATTTTGCTGCCTCAACCTCCCAAGTAGCTGGGACTATAGGCACACCCAGCATGCCAGACTAATTTTTGTATTTTTAGTAGAGACAGGGTTTTACCATGCTGGCCAGGCTGGTCTCGACCTCCTGGCCTCAAATGATCCACCTGCCTCGGCCTCCTAAAGTGCTGGGATTACAGGTGTGAGCCACTGCACCTGACCCATTCTGGACTTTATGACATTTATTTTGCTGTTGTTTCTAAATGCCTATCACAGAACAAGCTTTTCATAGGTATAATACATTTTCATGTACTTACTTATTTTCATATTCACAGTAGTCCTGTGAAGAGGATATCACTCTTCTCACTTTATAAATGAGAAGCCAGGCTCAGAGTTTGTAACTGGCCCTAAGTCACATAGTTATGGAATTTCCTGAGGAAGGACTGACTTGACACTAGGGGTGTGTGTGTGTTCACACCTGTGTATGTGTGTTTCACTGGCACTGCCTTTCTGTGTAATGTTAAAAGATAACTGATTCCACATTGACTACGGTATTCTTACACACTTTTTCCCATTTTTTTCTCATTTGGTTATTTATGCATTCTAAAGTCTGCCTAACATTCCTTTCCTTCTCTTTAATGAAAGCACCACTCTGATCATCTATCATTGGTTTGACCCAGCTGACATCTTAAATACAAAACCATGAGTAAGCTACTCTTCCTTTGATACTTAGGCATAAAATTTGGCATGCCAAATGTTTATGTTTATGAAGTTTTTCTAACACAGCTTGGAATTTTCATGTATCTGTTGATGACATGCAAATTGTTTCCCTTAGCATGCAGAAAATCCAAATGTAATTTAGAAAACGTTTCAGCTGGGCACGGTGGCTCACGCCTGTAATCCCAGCACTTTCGGAGGCTGAGGCAGATGGATCACCTGAGGTCAGGAGTTCAAGACCAGCCTGGCCAACATGTGAAGCCCTGTCTCTACTAAAAAATACAGAAATTAGCTGGGCATTGTGGCGGGCACCTGTAGTCCCAGCTACTCAGGAGGCTGAGGCAGGAGAATCACTTGTACCCGGGAGGTGGAGCTTGCAGTCAGCCAAGATCACACCACTGCACTCCAGCCTGGGTGAAAGAGAGACTCCATCTCAAAAAAAAAAAAAAAAAAAAAGAAAAGAAAACATTTCTTAGCAACATCCAAAAATGCACTGAAGGTCATCACATTCAATGCATAAGTTGGCAAGTTTTATTTTTTCCTCATAACATATAATTTTAAAGGAATCTAGTGCTGAGGAAAACTACTTATGCATTGAGGCAAAGGTAGAGTTTTGCCAAAGATGTTAGCCCTTGGTAAGTTTAAAGCAACATCCATTGGCTTCAACGTTTCATCCCCAAAGATTGTGCCGTAGGTAGTTGCCATGTGCTTGGTTCAAATCAGTGAGAAATTATACAGAGCAGGAGGAAGTTATGGTTGATTCATGACTCCTGTAGGAAAGCATTTGATTCAAACCATACCCTGTTCTCAGTGGCCAGTAAGAGAGGGAGTTCTACTTCAATCCTATTCTTCCTCAGTCTAGCTTGACTGGTCCACAGGTTGAGTGGTTCCATGGACTAAGATTAACGTAGGAATTCAGTAAATCTTGGCTCCTAGCTGTGGCTCCGTCATTAATTCACCAAGGAAGGCTGGTAAATTAGTCTAGCTTTTATGTGCTAATGTTTTCTCATGTAAAAAATGAGCACAATAACGATGGCTGAGCTATGAATTTTGCAAATGAAAGTTTTTCTAAAGCAAGTCTTGTTGATGTATTATCTTGCTTACCGAAAGGAAGGTGGGTGTTCAAGATTCCAAAATATATATGCATCTCTAAGTCTGTCATTTAATGGCATGGCTACTAACTCACAGAGTGATTCTAAGGGTTATGTCTGTGTTTTTAAGTCAAGTCTGCAAAATGGAAAAACATTTGAGACACGTGTAAACCTGTAAAGCTCTGTTTATTTAACTATAATAATAAGTACTGCCTGAGTCCTTACTGTGCGTAAGCTGCTGGGTACAGAGAAAAATAAGAACTTGTTCCTACCCTCCAAAGACCGCAGTCTAACTGGAAACAAACATGTAATAACTATAATGCAAATCTAATACACTGTAAACTTTAGTACAATAGGATGTCTTCTAAAGTCTGTAGAACATTTCTGTATAAGTAAAAAGTGTGAGAATTAATTCTACGTGAGACAGCGGATTGAGGAGGTGGCATTTAGAAGGAACCTATGGAAGGTATAAGATATAAGATGGTCTGTAGGGAAGGTGGAGGAGTGCTTCCCAAGGAGATGCAGTGGGCCAGGCACAAGGCTGGGTGTGCATGGCCTGGCCGCAGAGCTTCCAAGATGCTAAGGTGGGTGGAGCACAGTAGGGCCTGGGAGGTGGTGAGCCTGGAATGGTGGATTGAGGCAGCTGGTAAGATACCTTTACACTTACATTTACATCTGGAGCCCTCAGAAGTGTTGACATGAGAAGGTAGCATAGTCGGAGTTGCTGTTTCGGGAATATCTGTGTTGGTAGAATGGGAAGGGATGGAAGGGAGCAGTGTTGAGTCAGAGAAGCTGGTTTGGAGGATGCTGGGTTCATGACACTGTTAGCCACAGGGCATCCACAGGGGTCTGCAGCAACCTCAATTCTTGCCTCCTCAGAAGAATTCCACAGAGGGTCATAGGGCAGAGTGAGAGACCAAGGCAAGTTTTAGAGCAGGAGTGAAAGTTTATTACAACATTTTAGAGCAGGAACGAAAGTAAAGTACACGCAGAAGGGGGTCTAGCGGGGGACTTGAGTGATCAAGTGCCCTGTTTGACCTTTGACTTGGGGTCTTCTACGTTGGCATATGCTTCCGGGGCCTTGTGTGCCTGCTCTCCTGATTCCTCCCTTGGGGTGGTGTCCGCATGTGCAGTGGCCTGCCAGCACCTGGGAGAGGAGCATGCACAGTTGTGTTTACTGGAGTTGTGCGCAGGCGCACTTGAGGCATTTTTTTTTTTCCCCCTTCCCGGTCGAGTGTTCCTGGAGAAAGGTCATAGACCAGTTAAACTCCACCATTTTGCCTCTTAGCGCACATGCTTGAGCCCACTCGGCCAACTTCTGAGATCTTATCAGGAAGCTGCTGATCACCAGTTTCAGGTGTTTCCATCTATTGGAAGACTGCCTTTCCCTGGCGCTGGCTGTGACAAATTACGATTTTAGAGAGACAGCAACCGCCTGACCATCACCTGCTGGCTGCCTGACATTCCTGGTGGGGGTGGGGGGCTGCCCTCTCCTGCCCTGCTCATGTCTGACTAACCACCTGCTGTAACAATACATCATCACCGTGACAATATCAGAAAACACTGTGAACAGGACCACACTGACCAGGAGATCCAGATCCCTGTAGTCTAGCCACACACGCCACCGCATCTATATACTCCCTTCCAGCAGCAGCACAGAAAGCCGAAGCCACAGCCCTCTGCCATTTCTGTGACTCCCCAAAGCACTGGGTTGAAAGAACACTATCTAGGCATTATTCCGAGGTCACACGTGTTTACCTTAACCCCAGAATTTGTGCAGATCTTTCTGCCTTTGCTGATTTGCCTGGTGTGACCTGGGGCACGACCCACTCTCATCCGAAGTCATACCAGGACTCTACGGCGGTCACCATGACTGTAGAAACTACCCCTCAAGAGCATCCGCTTCCACACACACGTCGGGTGTATGTTATTATTGACCATATTTTAATTGTTTTCCATTTATTTGAATTTTCAAGATTTTGTGGTCGTGTAGTGTTAAAACTTACAACAAAACCTCATCAACCATTAGTTGACAACCTGTTTTTTTTTTTTTTCCTGCAGAATCATTTTTTAACAAATTGCATTTACATAAAACTGTCAGGCATTCAGAAATGTTTAACAAAAAGGAAGCTGCTTCGGCCAGCCCGCAGCTTGTTTTCCACAGACCTGTGGTCAGTGATACTCCCTTGAAGATCTGTTTATCTCATAATGAATCTTTAAAGATGTACTCTTTGCTTTATGTACTTAAAAAAGACGGAGAGAAGAGGCACGTGGGCAAAGCTCCTTGTGTTGGATTTATTTTTTTCTGTGTAAATACTGAAAGGAACAGTGTCAGAAAAGTCCATTTCCAGCTTGATCTCATCTTGAGCATTTCTCGCTCCCCAAAGGTAGTGACCTTTCCGTCGTGGGTCGCTCTGAAGTGAGTCGACGCGGCAACCATTTGTTTCTTGCTGTTTCCTCTGTATTGTTTTCCTTAATATTTTTTCAGGCTCTTGACAGATGCTGTAGCTAAGTTGTGGTAGTTTGATTCCCTTGTACCATGTTTCATTTGTGACAATTGGTCGCCCGGAATAACATTTGTATTTTTACTGTTGTCTCACATTTTAGTTAAAATAAATAATGGAAACAATGGTGTTTTCCAAATACACTCATCTAATTATCTAATTTTAATGTTCCTCTTTCCTCTTTAAGCATGTCTAGGTTTTTAATTCTTGATTTGTTTCATTTCCTTTGAAAATATCCTTGATTTATCATTTTTACTAATTCCTTTTTGCTTAGATTGTTCTATGCTTCATTTTGTGTTTTTATGGAGTTCATTTTTGCCCTTTTTGATGACTAATTTCTCATTTTCTTGCATTTATCAAGGATAGCACATTGATCATGCAAAATTTTTTAGCTCTTATAGCAATTATATTTTATTCTAAATGACAATGTTAATATTCACCAAATTGGACTATATCTTTACCGTGTAAGTTGAAAAAGAAATGTATCACTTTGGCACCTTTGGAATATTTGCAACTCTTGAGATTTTTTTGAAGCACAAAATGTGTTTGAGAGTACAGGACAGCCTCAGAGGCACAGAGATAAAAATAACCGAATTATTTCCATTTACTCCTCTGTTTGAAGTCATAAAATAAACTGAGAAACAGCATGAATAGTAAAAAGATGAATTGGGAATCTGAAATTCTTTCAGCTTTGCTCATCTAAGATATTCATTGTTTGGAAGTGGTTTATTATAAATTTTTCTGTCATTGGTGACCCTTGGTTAAAACTTAAAAAAAGAAACATATTATCAAGATCTTATTGGTCCAGACTAAGTGTTTGATACTGTATCTTAGAGCCATTATAAATGTCTTTCTCAACAGTACCACTTTTGTTACCCTCATATTCATTATTCAGGATGCCACACATTTAGTCACATAAGATCCATAAGAAATTTAAATGCTTTGAAGTTCATATGGCCACATAAGAGCTTTATAACTTATGGGCATAAGAAGAAATTTCATTTTTACATGGCACTAAGAGACAAGAGGATAGAAGCCCACGGAAACAGATGGAGATGGCTTAGACCCAAGCATCGGTTTTGAGAACACAGGCCAGGGGTTAAGGACAGCTTCTGGAGGCTCCTGCTGTTCTTCTGCCCTCCCCAACCCCGTCTAGTCCTCAGCACAGTGCCTCCCTGTCTTTTACTGTAGAAGGGTTCTGATTCAGAGATAATGATGCTGTGAGAACAAATTGGGGGAGAAAAAGGTGAAGTTAAAATTAAGCAACTCTGGTAGTATGGGGTGAAAGAGGCAAAAAAAATGCTTGAAGATTTACTGAATATACGTCATCCAGATTCTGCCAAGAGAATGTACAGTGCTAAGTGTTGGGTGTGTTTTTCAGTATTTCTCTGGAGTGCTCTCAGAAAAATCCTCGTAGAAACGACTGAATGAGAGTGTATGGTCTGCTGTAGAAAAGTTATATTTAAGATAGCTAAAACTAATTTTTAAATGAAAGGCAGTTTTGCTTGTGGAGTTTCACAAACATCAAAATGCCTTTTAGATATCTGTCTTAAACGAATCCTAATATGTAACAAAGAGAAGCCGTTCCAGCGTAGGGCCAAGGCTTCCTAAACCAAATGATTTTTGTGTTTTAACAAAGTGCCCTGGACTTGGAACCTGGAAGCCTGCTTGGAAATTTAGATCTACCTTAACTCACCTTCTCTGGGCCTCTGGAGCCTCTGTTTGTGCCCCGTGCTGTGCATAGACCTGCTCCCAAGTGTCATTGGAACATATTTATTTCCAGCTCTGCATCCAGTGACCTCACATTGGTGGCTTGCAGTTGGCCATGTGGGAGCATTTACACCATGGAAATTGGCAAATCCTAGCTATCAGGGCTTTATTCTCTCAAAGAGTCAGTAGTGAGGTATTTGCCAACAAACTTCTGTTGCTGGCTGATATTTAGGATACTCTGAAAATTCCATGCTGGTCTGATTCTATGGAGCAATTGTTTGCTTTTAGCTCTTAGTTTCCACTAATTCAGTGACATAAACTCCAGAGAATTACATTTTGTCTCAAAGCCCTCCAGGCGGGGCTTGGTCAGCTATGGGATGGGTGAGTGGCAAGTGGCTCTGTGAATGCGTCTTGGGGCTCTGCCTCTCCCCTTTAGCCAGAGCTCTGTTATTCCACCCTGATCCTCATCATTAGCTGCTAGAAATAGTCACCACATGGTCTGCAGAGCCTTGCTTGCATGAGGTATGCCCAGAGGAATGGACATTCTTCAGCTTCTCTTCCCTGAAGTCACATTTCCAACGAAAAGACTGAGACTCAATCTAAGCGCAAATGCTTGGTATTATCATTTACGTACATTACATTGTATCCCCCTGCAATTCTGCCTCCTGCCAAAACTTTACAGTGTACATCATGTACCCATTCCAATAGTAGCTTTCCTGGGGAAAATGAAAAGTACATCAAAGTACTGGCTATGTGGAAATAACACCTTTATATAACATTGATCCTTAATAAGATCAAAACATAGGATAAAAGTAATCATGTTCTCAGAAGCAACACATGAGTACGTGAAAATCAGTGTGTGGTCTATTTGCTTTTCTCTTTTGGATTATTTATAGAGATAGTTGTGGCATTTCAACAAGAGAATGGCCACAGTTTGATTGTCTTACCCATGAGGGGTGTGTGTGTGTGTATTTATGTGTGTTATGTATACACTCTCCTAAGGCTTGGGAGGGAATAAAGTGTTCCTCTCTTCTGCAAATGCCGTAATTTACTAGCCACTTGCACCTGTCATGCTGCACATTTCTCTCCCAGTGGGAATACTACGTATGCCTTCAAGAAGCCACCATCCCTGGCAACTAAAGGAAGGGCAGAAAGTTGTGTGTGTCCATTAAGTCTATTTTGCACCTTTGATCTTCTTGCTTGGCCACTTTATTTGTCATCTTTCCAACTCTTCTGGCTAAAGTGGTGCGGCTTTCACCTTAAATCAAGTATTTTCCATTCTTTAGCAATTTAATTTGTAAATCTTTTACAGCACGTTTTTGCTTTGGTTTGATCCCTTCTGGAGAAGGTGGATGTGGGGGATATGGAAGAAAGAGTTTAAGAAAAAATAATCCAGATTATAGGTGTGAACATCATCAAAACACAGCTTCCTCAAAACAATGTGCTTCTCTCATTTGCAGACATTATTTCTGAAGAGTTATATTTGTCCCTTGTTTCAATGGAAGTAGTTTATTTCCATTTATTTTCAACTTTTCTCTCACATTTTGTATTTTCTGCATTATTTTTGATAGAAAGTGGGCATACTTGAGTTGTCAACCATGTAGGGAAACTTTTAAGTTCTTTTAATATTTTCAACATGAGCCCTATAATTGGATAATTATTGTTTTAAAATACATTTTGGCTTGTTCTACTTTTTCCCTTTTGGGCTGTCTTACTATATTTGAAAATGCACACACGATAAAACCTAATAATAATAATTCCGTGCACAGATTTTCCTCATGGCAACGTTCTTGAACCATGATCACACTTTCATAATGCGGCGTCCTAGTGGCCAGATGACATTTCTGGCTCGTCACTTGTTGAGCCATCTTAACCTTGAACCAGCTTTGAGTCCTTCACAGTCAGCGCTAGCGGACAGAGCCCCCTGCTGGAAGTTCTGGGCACCTGGATTTCCCCTGGAAACGGAAGGTCACTCCCCAAGGCTGGGAGACCAGGAGGCTGGAATATACCCAATTCGTGAAAAAAATGGACAGAAAGCATTCGACTGACAGCATGAGTCAATAAAACCTCAAATTATTTTTTCAATACACTTCCTTTCCTTTTGAAAGTTTGGGTAAGAAAGGCAAATACCAGATCTCTTTAAACGAACTATTGTTTCTCAAATTAGAATTTCCTAAGAAATGATTCTTTTGGTTAATAAAAGGTATGCCAGCAGTGGGGTGGGTATTATATTTTCTCATTTCAAATTTTGGAAATGGTGGATTAAATACAATTAAACATGATTCTTTGTTGCAGAACTTCTCAGTGCCTTTAATATGAAAAGTGCATTTTGTACAACAGAGTTTTTCCTAAACTTGTTTGACCATGGGCATTTATTTTGTGGCACATTTATTAATGTTTTTGGAAGAGTGCTTCGCAGAATATCAGTTTAGGAAATCCACTGATGTTCTTCACTCATTTTTCTAAGCCTTCTGTTTCAAAGAATACTTCAATTTTATTCTAATTATACCACTGTACATACAGCTGCGGGAAGGCTATTTCTTAATAATATTCTAATGCTGAGAGACACAATGCTTGGCACTTGGATAGTCAGGGAAATTTTTATTCATTTGAGTCTTGGCTCATTTTTTGTGCTATCTTTATGAATATCTTTGTTTAGACATAGGTTCATCCATATTTTATAAAAATGATTTTTCCTTAGTTTTAATGGACATGCCTTAACAGTTAGCAGTGTTTGAAAAGACGACTTAAGAATTATATGCATCTTAGATTTATAGGCCAATAAAGTATTGATTCTATGTAGGAAAGAGTGAACTGCTCTCACACAGGTATTTTGGGATCAAGCGCTTCTCATAAAATCAGTGTTTGAAAAGGAAATTATCATATTACTCTTCATATTATAGTGGTTTTGTTACTTTAAAAGTGCTCTTATGGGATCATACACAGGTGCATACTCTCTTTATGGGTGTGACTGGGCAATGGAAGTGTTTACTAGCAAATATCTCAGGAGAAAGCTTAGATTTTCTAGGATTTCCAGTTTGAAACATTCACAAGGTTCTGATTACTTAAATTACATTGTAATCAACAAATGTTCTGGTCTAATCCAGATCTTGTGATTTCTCTGTAGCTGGTTACTTCTTACTGTATCAACTAAATGTAAGAAACAGTTCTCCGTGTAGAGTTCAAGTGTTGTCCTATTTTTATTAGCTGCTAGAAGAGAGTGCCCCAAGTTTTTCCTCCGAGGCACATGGTTTGATTGGCATACTTTAGCTTTGTTCTCAGGAGCACCATGTCACGTGGATTCTCTCCTATTTAATTTAGGCCACTGTAAAACGTGGTACAAAATGGTCAGAATGATTAGGGTCATACAGTGCTTACCGGACTGCTGCCATTTGGTTTATTCATTCTGCAAAGATTCTCAGCTTTAGGAAGAGCTGCTTTACTCAGGAGGAAGAGAAAATTAATTCTCCAATCCTAAGTCTTCCGTCTCAACGCTGCATCCTGAAGTGATTTGTAAAATTCAACTCTAACCCTGCAGATTCTGGGTCAAAAAACACCCATCTTCAGTTTCCCTGCAGAAGGACAGAGCCGGAGAGGAACGTGCTGTCTGTCTGTCCTTCTGGGCCTGGTCTCAGCCAAAGCTTCCAGACAGGTGCTTTCAGGATTTCCCAACTGCTTCAAGTAACCTCTTTCAGGACTTTGCAGTCTTACTGTTCAAACCACTTTCTTTCCCCGAGTCCCTTTAAGAAAATGCAATATGTAGATATTTGATTTAAATAAAATCCACAAACATTGTTAAGCATATTTATTAGATAATTGTTTCTTCCCATTACAGAAATACTCTCTACTCCAAAAACGTATTCAATTCCTTCAAACAGAAAACTTCTGGTGACTTTGAATATGACACATTTCAAAAGAATGGGGAATTCCTGTTAGGACCCCGGCACCATGGGCTTCCTCATGCTGCTCTCTTGTTCAACGCAATGCAAGTCCCACCAATCCTGGAACTCTTGCTGATGTCTAGCTCCTGCCTCCTGCTTGCAAGTAGAGTTTCCAGACAAAATACGAACACCCTGGCCATGTTTGGGACATCCTGCTACTAAAAAAGTATTCCCTACTTATCTGAAGTTCAAATTTAGCTGGGCATCCTCTGTTGTTATTTACTAAATTTGGCCACCCTAATTCTAATTCACTTGGATTCTGACAAGAAAATGCGCAGGATTTTATAAAAAGACTTTTATTCTGAGTCGAGGAAATGTAACATAAATGGCAATATTCGCTCTCTCTTCTGAGACAGGGTCTCGCTCTGTCTCCCTGGCTGGAGTACAGTGTGCAATCATGCATGGCTCATTGCAGCCTCAACAATCCTGGACTGAGGTGATCCTCCCACCTCAGCCTTTCAGGTAGCTGGGACTGCAGGTGCATACCACCAGGCCAGGCTAATTTTTGTATTTTTTTGCATAGAGATGGAGTTTCACTATGTTGCCCAGGCTGGCCTTGAACTCCTGGGCTCAAGTAATCCTCCCACCTCAGCCTCCCAAAGTGCTGGGATTACAGGTGTGAACTGAGTCCTGCTGGCAATTATTTTTATAGTCAAGAAACCTGATTCTTTTTACTTTAACACTGAGATTGATTCCAACATCACCTTCACAGATACCTGGGACTTTCTCTGGGAAAGTCCACAGCAGCCTTCAGGGGCCCCAATGTGTCCCCTTTAAATCCCAGCGACTGAGCTGATGCTCGGGGTTCTGCTACTGGCACCCGGCCCACTGAGCAGGACAGCTCCTTCCTGGAATCTCCTGACCCTGAGTGGGAGCCCCTCTGTTCCAGCGAGCTCCAGGCCTGCCTCCTTCACGAGGCCCCCAGCTCGGGCTGGCAGGGACTGCCCCTTGGCTGCTCTCTTCCGTGCTCACATGTGGGCACTCACTCCGTGTTGTGCCCCCTCCCTCCACGTGTGTCATCTACCCAACATCGGGAAGCTTGCCGAGGGCTCACTCCTGAGCTTTCTCCTGTTTCCTTGGGATTGCGAGCTATTCTTAGTCAGTGTTTAATAAATGCTTCCTGAATGAATAAAAATGTCATTCCAACAGAAGCTCCAGTCACACGCCCTGGAGATTTAGCCCTACAATCTGAAGAACATGTTCAAAACCCATTTTTCTGTAAAATAACAGACCTTACCAATCGCTCTTGTAATAATCCGTATGGAGGAGGAGAACCTTATCAGCTTGCCTTAATTCCACAGAGGTAATCCCTGCAGCCCCAGCTTCATCGTGGCAATTATATCAGTTCTTTGTTGTTCTGTTTTAGATTTGTTTCCTGAATTCTCAGTGAATGCCAGGGATTGAACTGGGTCATTTGTATTTAATCCAGATTCTTTGTCTCTGCAAGGATTGGAGCCTTGGCCCCAGGACATGCTCCTGGGTGCGCTGCGTTTCTCCCAGCCCTGAATCAGGACACTCTGAGCTTCCTTTCCCTGGCTGGCATGGAGGAGCGGGAAGAATCCTGACGCTGGAGTCAGGAAGGCTGGGTTCCAACCCGGCTCCTATCCGCTCCTGGGCTGAGAGGGTCATAGCACCTTGTGGGGCCACCTGGGGTGTGCTGGGTGCACGGCGGGCCCCTCAGCCATGCCCGTTCCTCGTCCTCCCTCTCTTCTACGTTCCACTCCCTACACACTTGTGTGTAATTTAGCTCTTATTGACAGAATAAAGTAAGGAGGGCTTTATTCTCACGTGCCCAGGAGCTCCATGAACTTATGCAGTGCAGAAATGAGCCACTAAACCACGGTGCCTTTTTCAGAAAGCAACTTTCTCCTTTTCCTTGATTTTTGGAGACTAAATATGGCAAATGCCTTCTGGTGCCCCTTCCGTGGTGCTCGTTAATTAGCCCTGAGGCATTTTCTGTTGGTGATCCCTGTCATCTCCTTTCCCACTCCGTGCAGGCTTTGTCTGAAGACCAGGAGGGAGAAGAAACTTTTGGTGTCTCCAACATGTGCAGGGCTGGGAGCTGCTGAGGCCTCATTCTTGGGGGTGGTGGGGTGTGAGGAGGATACATAAGCTTCTGGGGCACCTGGCACCAGCCAGTAACCTGGGACTCTCTCACCCTCGGTTTTCAGCTTTGGGGGCTACAAAACCTGCCCAAAGGATGTGCCGTGAGTGCTGCTCCATCATTTCACTGTCACTGGGGATGAAAAGATGGGAGAAATGATGCAAGGAGTTCTCACTGCCATTCTTTTATTTGCTCTGACATTAAAAAAAAAAAAAAAAGGTAGAGCTTGTATTTCTTATATGCCCAACTGTTGTTTTTAAAACTTAGAAATTTGGAAAAGTTTCTGTGACACCTGCATTTTTTTTTTTTTTTTTTAAGATGGAGTTTCCCTCTTGTTGCTCAGGCTGGAGTGCAGTGGCACGATCTTGGCTCACTGCAAACTCTGCCTCCCTCGTTCAAGCGATTCTCCTGCCTCAGCCTCCCAAGTATCTGGGATTAAAGGCACGTGCCACCACACCCAGCTAATTTTTGTATTTTTAGTAGAGACGGGGTTTCACTATGTTGGTCAGGCTGGTCTCGAACTCCTGACCTTGTGATCCACCCGTCTTGGCCTCCCAGAGTGCTGGGATTACAGGCATGAGCCACCGTGCCTGGCCCGACAGCTGCATTTTTAAACTATGCTGGAGACAGTGCACCTCTGTGATGGGGCTGGTAGGGGCTGGGGTTTGCCCAGGCTCAGGGCTGGGGTGCCACCTCCCTTGTCCTGGCGACTGCCCTTCAGGGAATGACTTTCATCGTCCTCATTCTGGAAATGAGGAAATGGAGGCTTAGGAACTATGTCAGTCTTCAATTGCTGTATAACCACCTTCCCAAAATTCAGTGGCTTCAAACAACCACTGTTGATTTTGCCCTAGAGGCTGTGGTCCCCTGGGCGGCACTCTGGGGTGAGGCTGGGCTGATTCAGCCTTCAGGGTTAGGCCAGAATGGCTCCTGCAGGGGTGTAGAGCTCGGTGGATGACAGGGCCACTGGGCCTTTTCCTGCTTCCTCCAGCCTGGTGGCCTTGGCTCCTCCAAGTATGGTGAGAGGGTTACCAGGGGAGCACATGGAGGTGAGCAGGTACTCCCCAGATCTCAGCCATGTCACTCCTCATCATCCCAGTGGCCAAAGTGATCCTCTAGCCAACACCAGAGGCAGTGGGAAGGGGAAGTAGTCAGGGAGGTGAAGAAAGGGAGGCAGGGCGGGTGGCCTACAACAGGGAGGTTGAGTAACTTGACTGACTTGACTGAAGTAACCCAGCCCAGGTGAGGAGGAACTGGGATTCGAACCCACATGCTTCCTTTGACCACTGAGGCCTGATCACTCAAGTCCTAGGTGGGCAGAGCTCAATACCCGGGGGTTGGACTTGGACAGCTTGGGTTAGACTTTCTGTTGCCAGATTCAGTTCCTTCTCTTCTTGCTCTTAGAGGTGGATGTTAAGAGCTAGCTGCCTGGTGTGAAGCACCAATCCTTGAGTGGAAGATGCAGAAAGGTGCAGGGTGTTGCTTCGCCGTAGCTCACCTTGGCCAAATCAGCTTCTAGAGCCCCCGTGCCACTTGTTGGATTGACTATTTAAGTGAGACCCCCGTATCCCCATGAACTCCCTTATAGCCCCCCATCCTGAAGATGGGACTTTGTAGCCCAAATGCAAAGTCAAAGTTTCTAAGTGCCCTGCCCGGCTTTCCTCTTAAGTTGTCCGGATATGCACCACGAGCTAACAACCTCACCGGATTGATTCTGGTGTGGAGAATAGATTTCTTTAAAGAGGAGCTCTGTGGTGGTGGCTCTGGAGTGCCTGCAATTCCTGCACCTGGTGCCTCTGCCCTTGAAGGGCAGTGTGAAACCTGGGAGGGCGGGCGTTTCAGCCTCCTTTCTGAAGGATGCAGTTGGGCATCTGATAGGTTACGTTAATTACACCATTTCCTCCTCCCTGTACACACTTCCAAAATCTAATTATAGTACATGTGACACCCTGTGACCAGCCAGGAGCCAGAGATTAATATAAAGTCACAGCAGGACAGTTTGCTCCCTGAAACGGTTTACATGGCATTGCAAATATAGTCCTCAAGGATTTGGTGCTGCTATTTGGATACGTTCATCATCACGTTAGCATGTGAAGCAGGCGGGCTCTATGGGATCCGATTCAGCGCCCGTGGGAGGAACGGCTGGGGTTTATTCCCATTGGCCCATGCCGCTGTCCTTCTGGAATTTGACATTGGTGTCCTTGGAGTTTGGCATCTATTCTGAGGGGCCTTAGCCCTTTAATAATATGTCCCAATTAATTCTATATTAATTGGGGGGGGGCGCCTGTGGGTCCGTCTGTGGGGGGCGCTTGGCCACTCTCCTGGGTGTGCTATCTCTGCCCAGATAAAGGATATTGTGTGCAGGCATTTGAGTTGGGAGCACTTGTTTATCTCTGTTCCTGCAGCTTTATTTAGCCTGGAGCTCCATACCAGGCCCTCACAGCCACACACCTACCAGAAGCATTTGCCCCAGAGTGGGACTCTGAGGGGAGAGGTGGCTGGGGAGTGGCTGGCCCGGGGCTGCAGAGTTATTTTCCTCCTCAAATCTGGGGCCTTGTGGTACATGTGAGGATTCTTGAAGACCAGCCTCTAAACCTATTACAAATTCTTCAGTGACTAAAATGTCAGCATGTGAACCGTCTTCCCACCCAGCTCGGGCTCTGTCTCCTCATTCAGGGGTGGCTTTAGTTTACCAGGAGATAAGTGGGGGAGCGATGTGAGAGGAATTCAGGAGAGAGGACAATTCCAGCTAAAAACAAACCCAAGTGACAGTTGTGTAAACACGCTTGCAAAGTAACATTCAACAGAACAAGCAGGGCGAGCGTCACAGGCCTCTTGTTGGAGAGAGACACAAACCTGGATTCTAAGTGCAAGGGTTTGACTTGGAAGAATGGCAAGGGCTCCCTCAATGTTTAAGAAACTCTAGGAAGCCTCCACAAAGCCAAGATGCTCTTCAGTGTAAGCCTGTCTCCTCAGGCCCCCTCCCCCAGAGGCGGATTCTCAGGCTCAGAGCTCTTGAGATCCGTGGCTGACCTCCTGACCATCGTTAATAATGACCGTTGCATGTTTCTAAATTGCTAAGGGAGTACATTTCAAGTGTCCCACCATGGACAATAAGAGGGGTGGTGGATATGTTAATAAGTTTGATTTAATCACTTGACATTGTATACTAGACCAAAACATCACATTGAACCCTGTGAATACATGTAATTATTATTTGTCAATTAAAATAATTTTCCAAATCTGCTCCTGCAGGTGGATGTTTAGTGGGCTTTGAAGGCCAGTTCGGTGGAGCCTGGTTGTGAACCATGCAGGGGCACCCAGCTGGGAGCCAATGAGAAGTTGCTGAAGGGTTTCAGAGCTGCCTGCACAGCAGATGGAGCACAGACAGGGATGGACTAAGCCACCTGTGGGCGCCAGGGCTGTCACTGAGCTTCCCTGGGTGCCACAGTCTTCCTCACGTGCTGGGGACGCTCTTTCCTGCTGGGCTTGGCTGCAGAGACCTCGAGTCTCCCCGTGGGTGAAGCCCCGTCTCACCAGGGCAGGGATTAGGAGACTCTCTCCCAGGAAGCCCACGCCTTCCTCGTACCAATGAAGCACTGCGGGTGCCCCCAGCACATACCTGCCTCGTCTCATGGATACCCTACCTCGGACATCTGGACAGGCTGTGTGATCTGGGGAGGGACAAGCAGGTCAATTAAAACAAGTTGCAGGGATGTCCTCACAGCCCCCTCAACCGGGATTGTTGTTTTGCAGTAAGAGCATCTGGGGCCTAGATACCAGTGTGGCCCCTCCCCACCACCCCAGCTTTATTAGGGGACCAGGAGGCAAGAAAGGCACACAGGGTCTTGGTTGGTCTCTTAAGTGTGGAAGAATATCACTGCTTATTTTGCAGAAAATCATTCTCCGGAATTAGTCCAAAAGAGTTCACTACAGTTTGTAGCAGGCCATGTCAATGAATGCTATAATAATAGTGACAAGAAAAGAGAGTAACCAGGGTGCCCTCCTGCCCTGGGTTGAGATTTGCGAGTCAGCAGCGTCGCGATGGTAGAACATTTATTCCTGGTGACAGTGTCAGAACCAGAAAGAAAACAGCTTGATTTCCAGGTTCCAGGTTGAGCCCGCCAGGCTGGCAGGAAACTCTATTGCTTTCTCAACGAAGGAAATTTGATTCCAAAGTCACTGAGACAGAGAAAATCAACTCCTTTTATGTCACTTTTATTATACGGTACTCTAATAATTCTGACATCTGTTTCTCTCATTTCTAGATTTTAAGACTTTACTACGATCTGGGGCCATTAAATATTTGGGACCTAAGAAACCTTTTTAAAATTAACGAAACTGTGCATGTGTGTTCTCCACGTTGTACTGTATGACCTTAAGACTTGACGTTGCTGGAGGCGAAGGCTTTGTGTTTTGTGAAAACTGCAACAGCCGTGAGGTTTAACGTTTTTCTTGATCCAAATTGAGGCTTCTCTTCAGAAGTCTCTATATGATCTCAGAAAACTTTTTACGACTGACCTCAAGGCATCCAAATTATTTTCAATGGAAAGGGCATCCAAGATTTAAAAATACGCTCTAGGCCTGGAAGGACCCTGGAGCCCAGATTGGAAGGGTGGGGTGGTTGAGTGCTGCTGCTGGAAGCTCTCGTAAAAGGGGTGAATGAAGTAAACATCATTAGAATTGCTGGGTGCCAGAGGCGCCTGTGTGACATGTCTGGATGGCTTCACCGAGACACACAACTGATTAGATATTAAAAGTCAGGTGCTAAGAAACCAAGGTCATGCCATACTGCATTTCTCTCAAACAAGTGGGCCCAGATAAGTTAAGCAGTGGGTGATACCCCCAGACAGATAAGGTGGCAATTTTTAACAATCTTAAAATATTGTTACAGCAAGGAAGGTCGTGATAAGATCAAAGCATTTAGAATTATGTTAACGGGTGCTGGGATTTCTTTTGCCCTCCCCTCTCCCTGAGCCTCCCCCTTCCTGCCATGTCTGCTTACAAGCACACACATACAAACACCGCACACACGGGGCATGGCGTGTTCCAGAACCTGCTGGGATACCGCTAGGCTTTGGAATATGAATGCAGGAAGTGCTCGTGATTTTTTTTTTCCTGTGCTCACAGCAGGTTGATTTATGGCCTGGATTACTGGAAACAGTAATTCTTTGCTCTTTATGATGTTTTGGTGGGGGGTGCAGTAGCCTGCAGTCAGAACACCATGATTTCAACTAGGTTTTTACAAAAAGGTCTCTGCAGAAAGGGTGGCTGTGAATTGGTCAGCTTCTGGAACACAGCAGTTAATAAGACACTAGCACATTAATCATGTGACGGCTATTGGGCTTCGCAGGGACAGGCACTAGCTTTTAAAAACAGCAATTTAGGTGACTACTGTGTTGGAAGAGGTTGGCTGAACACACTGTTTTTAACCCACAGTTAACAGTTAAATTGTGTGGGTGGTTTTTACATACACCTTTTCGTGTATCTGGAATTTTTAATAACCCTAATACAATAATCTCTTCTATTACCTTTTATCCTGTGTCAATTTCCAGAGCTACAAATGTAATGAGGAGTAAGCCAGTTATCTGCTAATTCTGGACAAACTGTCAAGAATTATTCTCAAATTATCTGGACAATGCATAAACTCTTCCACTTCACGGGGTGGCCCTGGCAACTCCATAACAAGTATTTTGGGGTGAGGGGCAGCCACAAAACCAAAGCCACCACTCACTAATGAAATAAATGACTCTCCTCAGCTGAGTTTAAGAAGTTTGTCCTATGTAGAAACTAAAATCTAGAAGTATATTAGAATTTCTGTTCTTTGGACCAATAAAAATTCATAGCATAAAACTTAAGACATAAAATAACAGTGATTTCATGTATCTGCCAGTGGAAAACCACAGTTGTCATTTTGTAAGAAACAAAAACACTATGTTTTCAAATCCAACAGTGATTCGCTTTTGTTTCCACTCATTTGTTGCATTTTATTAGTGAAATGAAATATAAAGGAAGCTGCATTTATCGGGCAATTACAATCTACAAGAGGCTATGAAAATGCAGTGGGAATAAACCACATCTTTTGTTTTGAAGGAGAGAAAAGTATGATAATTAATTAGTGAAGAGAGTGAGTGTTTTGAGGGTATTAAAATTATCGCTGCTAAAACCAGACCTGTCTAGGTTCAAATTTTGTTTCCAAATCTCACTAGCTGTTTAATCTTAGGCGAGTTATTCTCCAATCTTTCTGTGCCTCAATTTCCTTGTTGTTAAAATGCATATATTCAGAGACCGCAGTTCATGGGATTTTCTTGAGGATTAAGGGAAATTATGACAGTGAGTTCACTAAAAAAAAGCAATGTCTTTTATACAGTGACCTCTCAGGAAGTAAATTTTGGCATATCCATATTATAGATTATGATGCATTAATTTAAAATGGTGTCACAGTTGTGGATTTAGAGACAAAGAAAAATGTTAATATATTGTTAAGGAGAAAAGGCTGTAAAAGATTTATAAATGTTTTATGCATTTGTGCAAATTACTAACAAAATATGGTTCTAAGAGAAGTTATAAAACAATAAATGTTTTAGTTGTCTCTCAGATTGGCACAGGTGCAAAAATAAAGTTCATACTCACTGCAGGCCATGGGTGAGTATTAGACACACTCCTGCACCATTAGTGGAAGAGTAAATTAGTGTATCCTTTTGGGAGAGTAACTACATATATCTATCAAATGTTTCTCTATTTGGCCTATCAATTCTACTTCTTCAAATTTGTGCTGAGCAAATAATCATTGACATGTGAAAAGATTTATCTGTCAATAGAATCTATATTGCAATAAACATATATTATAGGCACATGCAATAACATAGAAAATCTCAAAATCCTAAAA
Organism: Gorilla gorilla gorilla; assembly: GCF_029281585.2. Taxonomy (NCBI): domain Eukaryota; kingdom Metazoa; phylum Chordata; class Mammalia; order Primates; family Hominidae; genus Gorilla; species Gorilla gorilla. The sequence continues at coordinate 188,294,837 of NC_073229.2, forward strand.
TTTGGTGAGAGAAGCCCAGCAAAAGAATGCGTGTTCCATAATAAAAATGACTGAATAATTTCATAAAATTCAAAAACAGTCAAAATTAATTTAAAGTATTGGAAATCAGGAGAGTAGTTATCTTTGGAGGGGTGAGAGGAGATATTGATGGAGAAAGGGCCAAAGGAATATCTGGAAACTGGTAACTTTCGATTTCCTGATCTAAGTACGGTAGCGCTTACACAGGGGTGCTAACTCGGTACTAATTCCTTGAACTGTGATAAGATGTACGCACAGTCTGTATTCTGTGTACGTTGCTATGTTGTTTATATGAAAAAGGAATTAACCACTAATCACTGTGGTCTGCCTCAGTAAACTTTTATTCCATATTTTTATTAGCATGCGTTAAATTATTAAAGTTATCAATGTGAAAATTTCTAAGTTTACTACTTTTAAATTTATCCACATGGAAAATCCTAATGACGCAGTCAGGAGAAAACAGGGTACGCAGTAATATATTTGATCTCACTGTATTATAAAAATAACAAGCTACTTATATTTCTGTGTAGACATAGGCACCAACAAACTCTAGACAGCTATAAAAACAGAGACTGTTGGCCAGGCACAGTGGCTCATGTCTGTAATCCCAGCACTTTGGGAGGCCGAGGCGGGTGGATTGCCTGAGGTCAGGAGTTCGAGACCAGTCTGGCCAAGATGGTGAAATCCCATCTCTACTAAAAATACAAAAAAATTAGCGGGGTGCGGTGGTATGCGCCTGTAATCCCAGCTACTCGGGAGGCTGAGGCAGGGAAACTGCTTGAACCAGGGAGGTGAAGGTTGCAGTGAGCTGAGATCATGCTACTGCACTCCAGCGAGCAAGACTCTGACTCAAAAACAAAAACAAAAACAAAAACAAACAAACAAAACCACACACCAGAGATTGTCTTCACATAATAGAAGCATAGATATTTTTAAAAAAAATTTTTAGTATTATCTGAGTGTTTTGCGAAGATCATAATACTGCCCTTCTGTAGATGATGGTAGCTACCTTTGTAATTCTTCCGTGTGTTGCCCTTGCCTTTGTAGAAATGGAAAAGCTTCACCTCCATTCTCTTAGGATCATGGCTGAGTCCGAGAATAACGTTGACATAAGGTGGTTTAACAGGAGAAAAGCCTAATGCAAGTTTGGACGCGGTGGTTCACACCTGTAATCCCAGCAATTTGGGAGGTGGAGGCAGGCAGATCATTTGAGGTCAGGAGTTTGAGACCAGCCTGGCCAACATGGTGAAACCCTGTCTCTGCTAAAAATACAAAAAAATTACCAGGGCATGGTGGTTTGTGCCTGTAGTCCCAGCTACTTGGGAAGCTGAGGTGGGAGGGTCTCTTGAGCCTGGGAGGTTGAGGCTGCAGTGAGCTGAGATCATGATGCTTCTGCACTCCAGCCTGGGTGACAAAGCCAGACTGTCTCAAAAAAGGAAAAAAAAAAAAAAAAGAAGACCCGAAGAAGTAGTTAGAGTCATTACTTTTATACTGAATTGAACAAAGAGTAGTAACTTTTAAGAAAGCAACTATTGTGCAGGGAGGCTTAACAGATAAGAATGATGCTAACAAGGCCCTCTCGGTTATGACTTCTTGTCCTTGAGGATAAGGCTGTTGCCTCTTTCTAGCACAGGGAGGGCGCCTTTCACTTGGGAATTGCATCTTCTGCTTTTAAGAAACAGCATGAAGGTCAAAGTAATCTTTTTTGCATCTACTGCATTTTGAGTGCCTTTAACTTCAGTAGTCAAGGTGCCAGAAGAGCGTATTTTGGCTCCTTCACCCCCACCCCCAACATGGGCACCAAAGCAATCTTTCCAGCCCCGAGTCAGGTGGCTGCTCTCTCATGTGAAGCCATTTGGGGGCTTCCCGCTGCACCCAGAAGATCCCTGCAGACCTGGCTGCACCCCCTGACTCTCATCTCTCCTGTGCTTCGGGACCCCTGGCCTTGGACTCTTCTCTCCTTGCCATCTTCCTGCCTTCTAGTACCTGCTTCTGCACAGGCGTTCTGCCCTCCTCATTTGCTCCCTTGCTTTCTTGCGGCCTCAGGTCAAATATGATTCTCACCTAATGCCTGCTCTTCTTTTCCTCTAAGACAATGATGAACATTTATACCTTTGTCCTTAGTTTGGGGTTAACTTTTTTTTTTTTTTTTTGAGACAGGGTCTCTCACTCTTTCCCTCAGGCTGGAGTGCAGTGGCATCATCTCAGCTCACTGCAATCTCCACTTCCCAGGCTTAAGCAATTGTCCTGCCTCAGCCTCCCGAGTAGCTGGAATTACAGGCACCAGCCACCATGCTGAGCTAATTTTTGTATTTTTAGTAGAGACAGTGTTTCACCATGTTGGCCAGGCTGGTCTCGAACTCCTGACCTCAAGTGATCCACACGCCTTGGCCAAGGTGCTGGGATTACAGGCATGAGCCACCATGCCTGGCCTGGGGTTAACTTTTTAAATGTTTGTCTCACCTGCGCCTCTTTCTTCAGACTGCATTGCACGAGGGTGGGGCTGTGTCTGCCTTGTTCATCTTCGTAACCCTAGAGCCTCATTCCTGCTAGTTCCCAGTAAATACACTGGACAAACGGAACCCCAAAAGGCACTTATGAAAATAACCAGCAGCTTATTGAAATTAAAAACTAAACTCAAGATTGTAATAGGAAAAGAATGAAATGAACTAATTGTCATTAAATAATAGCAAAATAAATTGTTAAAATGATATTCTTGAAGAATTTTTTATGACATGAAAATTGATTTGGGATATATTATTAAATGAAGAAAGAGAGTTACAAAAGTATGTGGCAATCTGAGTCAATTTTGTAAAAAAAATCGAATAATTTATGTAGGCGCAGAGAGGGGTCTGGAAATAAAGGCACACAAAACCTTCACAGTAGCTATCTCCATGCAGTGAGGTAATAGAAGCCTTTTAATTTTTTTTTTTGAAAAAAATTGCTTGTCTTTATTTTCTCAAACATGCATTGCTATAGTAATGAAAAAATAATGAATGTTATTTTTAATTAAAAAATACTAAAGCAAACTAGCTTTCTCTGTGTTTAAACAGTATGGAGCTATAGTCCATTTAGAAAGGATGTTTATTTCACAGCTTCTGTTGTGCGGAAGTATGTAAGGTAATTTGGAACTCAGTTTCCAGCGGGACCTGTTGAGGTGGAAGTCCTACACCTTGCAACAGCATCAGAGCACCTTCCAGACACCCTCACCCTGGCCCCTACACGCCTGACTGGAAACATAATCCTGGCTCCATAAGGTGTGGGCTTATTTTATTTCTCAGAGCATAGTTCAGCCCATTTCTGAGAAGATGCTGCACACAATTCCATTGTCTGGATGCTCTAGTAATGTGCCTGTTACTGGCTATCACTGACGACTAAGCAATTGTGAGCACTTGTCACCACCCAGCTGGTGGGGACACTGGAATACCTGGGGAAGAGGAGTGCACAGGCACCCTGCCACATCCTCCCTTCCTGATGCCCAGGTGTGCCCCAGCCAGTCTCAGGTCCCCTGGGGCCCAAGGCATAGCAGGGCAGTAACGCCTCTGAGTAATGCGGGTCTCATGCCGTGTCCTGAAGGAACACACCTGAGATACGGCCGACTGGAGTGTGTTGCACATTTGCTTCTTTTTAGTCACCAGGAAGGAGTAAATTATGAGGGAGAGTCGGAGTTCTGCAGAGCACCGAGGGCCACATGGGGAAGGCGTTCTTGTTTCTAGAGGCCGCTTTAACCAGACCCACTTGGGGGCCCCGTGGCGATTTATTTCCATACATCGCGGCAGGCTCACCTTCAAAGGAGTTTTATGATGTTGAAACAACCAGTCTGACAAAATGACATTGTAATCTCTGGACTACTTTTTGTCACTTTAACCAATTACAATTTTATGTAGCTAGATCTTCATCAGTAATTTTCTTAGAGTTTGAAAAACAAAATGCCACATCCATGTACTGGGCCTCGTTTTATGCCGTGATTCTCTTGCTGTCTTCGAAGGCACTGTCATCATTCTGTCTTCTAGATGATCTTAGAATTCATGTAATTGTCGGGGGCTTCCCCAAACATAGTGGCTGGCAGTGAGTTGCCATAGCTCACACATTCCAGGAATCCTCATTAGCTGGGAAAGGTGGACGATGTTTGTCTTCCACATTCCAGTGCCGGGGAGAAAGCTCCTTTTCAGAGAGAGCGGACCTGGCATGCTTGCACTACAGCCGTTCAACAAAGCAAGCGGCCCGTGCACCAGGGTCAAGGCTGATCACCGGCGGCCGGCGGCCTGGAAGGGGGCGCTGGGCCAGTTTCTGTGGGCTTGGCTGTGGTCAGCCTGTCCCCAACTCCTGGGTTCAGAAGGTGTTTTGGAATTTGGTTGATAGCTGAACTGCTTCTTACCAGCTGGGAGAGGGATCTGAGGGTGTGCTGAGGCAGACCCGATGGAGAGCTCCGCTCACAGCGATTCCATTAGGTTCTCGCCGCCGCCACCAGACGCAATGGAGCACAGTGAGCTTCGGGAACTTCAGACGTCTTTCTTTTTTCCTTTTAATCTATAAAATGGGAAGCGTTGCGTTCACGAGTCCATAAACGAATTTCTAGCGCTCCCTGGAGTTTGTTTAGACAGCACATTGCATGTTCACAGTATTTGTCCTTCTCTTCCGGATTGGGTTCTGTTCGGTTGTCCTTGGTGTGTATTTCAGCGACATGGTTTTGAAGCCGCTTGTCTTCCCAGCACATTCATAATCTGATGCCATCGGAGCCCAGGGCCTTGTCCGCATGTGTCAGCATAGCACGGCAGAGGCTGCAGGGCTGAGGGCTGCGCAGCGGCGCTGGTGTCCGAAGGCGCAGGGGAAGGGCAGCCCCTCGGGCAGCCCCTCTGGCAGCCCCCGCACAGGCCGTCCCGGGGCAGCAGGACCCGAGCAGAGACCACGAGGCCAACGCCAGCAGCGTAGGAACTCACCGAGACGTGACTTGGATGCCAAGGGTTGGTAAAGAGTGTCAACGCCCAGACCATGGAACCATTCCTGTTTTAACTATAGATGTAAAAGTCTAAATTAAGAATTGGCAACTAATGTCCAGCCATGAGTCCCCCGCATTACATATTTCTAAATATATAATTTTAGGACTGTAAAGTGATTCGCTATTAGGATGTCTCCACGTAATTCCGTGTATCGTCCCATTTAAGAAGAAAACATATGATCGTATCAATAAATGTTAAAGACATTTGATAAAACTTAGCAGATATTCCAAATAACATATCTAAGCAAATCAGGATAAGGGGAAATAATTTAAATTTGAAATAAATAACTTGTACAAAAGACACCGCAGATGTTATTCTAAATGGTGAAATGCTAAACTCACTTCTACTAAAACTGGGAACCAGACAGGGATATTTACTGTCATTGCCATTATTTGATATTTTTAAAGGTAAGAAAAGAAAATAATCCTTAAAATACTTGGAAAGAAGGGATAAAATTATCCTTTTTGCTAATGACATAAGAACCTATCTATAAAATCCAAAAATACTCTAATTAAAAAGAAACTATTATAACTAATAAAATAATTTGGTAAAGCAATTAGATATGGCACATGTAGAAATCAAGTTTTCTCTCTGCTAGTAATAACTAACTAGAAATGAGAATAAGAAAAAACATTATTCCATTAAAAAACAGCAATTAATATACTCAAATTCATTTAATCAGAAAGATACGGGACCTTTCTGAGGAAATTCTAGAAATCTATAGAAGGATATAAAATAAGATCTCAACAAATGGAAAGATATATTATTTTTATACAAAATTAAATATCATAAAGATGTCAGTTCTCTCAAAGTTAACATATTCATTTATGCAATTCCAATTAAAATTTTTTCCCCTCAAAATAATGATCTCAAAGTAGAAGAATGAAATTATCAATAAGGAGTGTGGTGAAACGTGCTAGCCTTACCAGACATTGAAACATACTTTAGAGCCGCTGAAATCAAAACAATATGGTACTGGTATAGGGAAAGATTGACATTTAAGTGAAAAAAAATTGAAATCCTAGAAATAGAAGCTTGACAAAGGAGTACTTAAATTCAGTGAGAAAGGGATACACTTTGTAGTAAACGTGCTGGTACAACTAGCTCTCTGCTAAAATAAAATTTGCTTGGATTCTATCTGACATGACACGAAAAGTACTAAATGGATTGATTATTTAAAGGCAAAAATTTGTTGTAAAACAAAATTAGAGTGGTGATATGATAGATTTAAGGTGGCAGGGTCTTTATAAGCAAGGCGGTAAATCCAGGAGCCATAAAAGAAGTGATAAACATTTCTAATTAAAAATACTATTATTAATTTAACAAGAGCATTTTAAAATGAAATACTTTTCATCAGGCAAAGTTATCACACACATACTCAATTGACAAAAGATTGAGGAAAAACATTGTACTCCAGGGGAGTTAAATGATTCAGTTAAAAGGGAGAGAAAGAGTTAAACTTTACAAACAGTGTATATTTGCACATTGATAACAATAGTGTAAGCAAAGCAAGAGAAAATATGCAAAAAATACCAATAAATACAGATCAGCAAGTCCACATGGCCTATAAACATATGGAAAAGATATTCAACCTCTGCCTCAAGAGAAATTCAGAGTAATGGATTTCACAACATACCTATCACTGTGGAAAATAAAAAAAGCTGGCCAAGATGTAAGAAAACGGCACTCTCACAAATTTTTAGTGGGAATGTGAATTGTTTCATCCTTCTTGGAAAGCAATTTGGAACCTTCTATTAACATTTAAACTACTCGTCTATATCCTTGACATAGCAATGCCAATTTTAGGAACATATTTTACAGAAATAAAATATCAGACTCTAACACTAAGTTTATAAGAGTGTTCCTTGCAGTACTATTCATACTTACTAATATCAAACCCAAAGTAGGTACCCATTAATACAAAAATGGTTAAATAAAATATGATACACTTATGTAATGGAATATTACACAGTTACCCAGTAACTTGGAGGGAATCACACTATGAACTGCTAAGTGAGAAAATTAAGACTGGGAGAAGCTTACTAATACACAATACAATTTTTCTGAAGGAAACTGTAGTGGGTTGAATTATGGTCCCCAAAAGATATGTTCAAGTCCCAAGTCCCAGTAACTGTGAATGTGACCTGATTTGGAAATGGCATCTTTGCAGATATATGTAAGGATCTCGAAATGAGGTCAACCTCAATTTTGGGTGGGGCATAAATCCAATTACTAGTGTCTTCTTAACTGAAAGTAGGAGGAGGCTTGGAACACAGATATACGGAGAAAGAAGGCCATGAGAAGATGAAGATGGAGGCAGAGGTTGGAGTGACGGATCTGCAAAGACCGCCTAGGGTTGCTGGCCAATGTCAGAATCTAAAAGAAAGGCATGGGAACAAACTTTCCTCAGAGCTCCCAGAAGGAACCAACCTTACCAACACCTTGATTCCAGACCTCTGGCCTTCTTCACTGTGAGAATACATTTCTGTTCTCTTAAGCTACGTAGTTTGTTGAAATTTGTTGCAGCACCCTTACAGAAACTAAGCCCAACACCCTATTTGTATATGTGATCATCTATGCAGATATACGGATGATAGACAGGTGGAAAATGGATGGAAGAAGGCACCCGCCAGGTTGTTAACCTCAGACATCTGTGCCAGTGGGGAGCTGGACAAAGGATGCTGCTGGAGGAGAGGGATGGAGGGAAGGGAACATCTGGCAAGGGCAAGCATCAAAGGACAAACTAAGAGCTGAGCCCCAGATATGGGATCCGTGCAAGATCTAGAACTGAGCCAGAACTACCTCCTTGAACATAATAGCCAAAAGAGATATAGCTAGTTCTTTAGAGTAAAGGAAATAGAAGTTGACACAGTAACCTCTGTGCATTCTTTCTTTTGGTAGTAGACTGATACGCAGAGTAAAATGTATAAGATTCTCATTTAAAACATTCTTGTGTCTTAGATACATTTGTGCACTTCTGTCTTAGATACATTTCATGTCTATCTATGTATCATATCTCCATCTGTCTGTCTTCCTAACTTCCAGACAATTCCTGAGATTATTTACCCATTTGCAGAGACAAATCAGGTGATCCAGCCCCTGCATTTCTTTTTTTTTTGTATTTGAAGATCTGCTGGTAATTTCTTTTTTTTTTTATTATTATACTTTAAGTTTTAGGGTACATGTGCACAATGTGCAGGTTTGTTACATACATATACATGTGCCATGTTGGTGTGGTGCACCCATTAACTCGTCATTTACTTTAGGTATATCTCCTAATGCTATCCCTCCCCACTCCCTCCACCCCACAACAGGCCCCGGTGTGTGATGTTCCCCTTCCTGTGTCCATGTGTTCTCATTGTTCAATTTCCACCTGTGAGTGAGAACATGCGGTGTTTGGTTTTTTGTTCTTGTGATAGTTTGCTGAGAATGATGGTTTCCAGCTTCATCCGTGTCCCTACAAAGGACATGAACTCATCATTTTTTATGACTGCATAGTATTCCATGGTGTTCGTGTGCCACATTTTCTTAATCCAGTCTATGATTGTTGGACATTTGGGTTGGTTCCAAGTCCTTGCTATTGTGAATAGTGCTGCAATAAACATACTTGTACATGTGTCTTTATAGCAGCATGATTTATAATCCTTTGGGTATATACACAGTAATGGGATGGCTGGGTCAAATGGTATTTCTAGTTCTAGATCCCTGAGGAATTGCCACACTGACTTCCGCAATGGTTGAACTAGTTTACAGTCCCACCAACAGTGTAAAAGTGTTCCTATTTCTCTACATCCTCTCCAGCACCTGTTGTTTCCTGACTTTTTAATGATCGCCATTCTAACTGGTGTGAGATGGTATCTCATTGTGGTTTTGATTTGCATTTCTCTGATGGCCAGTGATGATGAGCATTTTTTCATGTGTCTTTTAGCTGCATAAATGTCTTCTTTTGAGAAGTGTCTGTTCATATCTTCACCCACTTGTTGATGGGGTTGTTTGTTTTTTTCTTGTAAATTTGTTTGAGTTCATTGTAGATTCTGGATATTAGCCCTTTGTCAGATGAGTAGATTGCAGAAATTTTCTCCCATTTTGTAGGTTGCCTGTTCACTCTGATGATAGTTTCTTTTGCTGTGCAGAAGCTCTTGAGTTGAATTAGATCCCATTTGTCAATTTTGGCTTTTGTTGCCATTGTTTTTGGTGTTTTAAACATGAAGTCCTTGCCCATGCCTATGTCCTGAATGGTATTGCCTAGGTTTTCTTCTAGGGTTTTTATGGTTTTAGGTCTAACATTTAAGTCTTTAATCCATCTTGAATTAATTTTTGTATAAGGTGTAAGGAAGGGATCCAGTTTCAGCTTTCTACATATGTCTAGCCAGTTTTCCCAGCACCATTTATTAAATAGGGAATCCTTTCCCCATTTCTTGTTTTTGTCAGGTTTGTCAAAGATCAGATGGTTGTAGATATGCAGCATTATTTCTGAGGGCTCTGTTCTGTTCCATTGATCTATATCTCTGTTTTGGTACCAGTACCATGCTGTTTTGGTTACTGTAGCCTTGTAGTATAGTTTGAAGTCAGGTAGTGTGATGCCTCCAGCTTTGTTCTTTTGGCTTAGGATTGTCCTGGCAATGCAGGCTCTTTTTTGGTTCCATATGAACTTTAAAGTAGTTTTTTTCCAATTCTATGAAGAAAGTCGTTGGTAGCTTGATGGGGGTGGCATTGAATGTATAAATTACCTTGGGCAGTATCAGCCACTGCATTTCTTAACAGAGGAAGACAGAAAGTTGAGGACAACAGAAAAGCCAGCTACAAAACAATCACAAACCTAGAAGAAATCTTCAATAATCTTGTATCTGTATTTTTTTTTCTGCTTCTAAAGATAACCTTGGCTGCAAAGTGTCAGGGGCTGTGCTCTGTTATTGATGTACTCCTGGGAAGCTTCCTCTGCACACCCTTACATTGGTGGTGCAGGTGGGCCCTAGGCGAGATGGTCGCACTGCACTTCCTGCCATTTGGAGCTCCTCTCTTCCCTCTGAACCCAGGACTCCCTCATGAAACCCAGTGCTCCTTGCTTCTCGCCTGTTAAATAAATATGACAGACTCTAAACCAGGGCTCTGAAATGCAAATGACCCGCAAGGTGATGGGAACGGGGGTGGACTGAAACAACATATTACTGGACATGTGAAGATACATGTCAATTTCACCTGACCTCTGAAGGACCTGGGAACTGGGACCAAGAGGAACACTTCTTGCTGGGTTTCTTGCCACAGGGGAATGGGATACCGTGTTGCCTGGGTTTTCAAGAAAAGGGAAAATTTGAATGTTTGTGTGATGTCTCTCAATGTATAACTACTGACAACTATTTCAAAATTGTAAAAGTCCTGTGTGGGTTACAATCAAAAGGCGTCTGAGGACAGGAGTTTTTGTAAGGTCACCTGTTTGTCACCTCTGAAATATGAAGATATTTTTATTCATTTCTTGCTAACTGACTTTTTAAGATCTCTTATAAACTAATTCATACCAAGCTATTACCTGCTTAGTGTCTGGCTGCTTTCAGGGTTCCTTGCATCTTGGCAACTAATCCTTTTTGTTCTGAAATTTCCCAATCTTTTCAGAGTGAGGGAAGTTCCTCAAAGAAATAACATTCATTTTTATATTTTTGCCTTATAAAGTGAAAATTCCTTTTATTTTTAACTCCAAAGACATATTTCAGAGTCCCACAAGGTAATAATTATTCTGCAAGTACCTTTTGAGTAAAAAAATACAGAATATCAAAAGTCTACTAAAACTAATAGCAGTATGTTTAAATAAATTTATATTTTAGTTATCTCAACATTATGCTTTTTAAAGTTTATCAAGCTTTAGCTTCCAGCTTAGATAAGGTAACAAGGACTGAATTTACCCTTTTGTCTGAAACAACCAATAAAACCAGACAAAGTATATGTAACAATAGGTTTCAAATCACTGGGCATCAGGCAGCAAAGGACAGAGATCCCTGAGAGGTAGAAACAATTAAGATGAGTCCCACAATTGATTTTCAAAAGACACTATAAAGAGAATGAATGCATGGGCCACAGACGGGGGCAGGGGAAACCATATCAGATCCAAGCAAGGCTTGTATCTGAAAAAAGGTTCATACCTACAATATATTAAGGGCTACCAAAACTCAATAATAATAAGACAAATAATCCAATTTAAAAATGGAAAAAATATTTGAATAGATACTTTGTCAAAGAAAATACAGAGATAGCAAGTAAGCACATAAAAGATACTCAGTGGCATTAGTGGTTAGAGAAAAATTAAATCCATAATAAGCTATACATTTTCACTCTACATCTAGTGAAAATGGCTAAAATTAAAAACTGACATTATCAAGTGTTGACAAGTATGTGGAGGAACTAGAGCTCTCCAGTCAGCTGGAGGGAATGTGAAATGGTGCAACAACATTGGAAAAAATTTTGCAGTTTCTTAAAAAGTTAAACACATGGCCAGGCATGGTGGCTCATGCCTGTAATCCCAGCACTTTGGGAGGCTGAGATGGATGGGTCACGACATCAGGAGATCAAGACCATCCTGGCTAACACAGTGAAACCCCATCTCTACTAAAAAAATACAAAAAAAAAAAAATTAGCCAGGCGTGGTGGCGGGCGCCTGTAGTACCAGCTACTTGGGAGGCTGAGGCAGGAGAATGCCATGAAACCAGGAGTCAGAGCTTGCAGTGAGCTGTGATCGCGCCACTGTACTCCAGCCTGGGCGACAGAGTGAGACTCTTGTCTCAAAAAAAAAAAAAAGTTAAACACATATTTATATGACCCAGACCTTTGACTTATGGGTATTTCTTTAAAAGAAATAAAAGCTTATATTTGTATGAAGATGTATAACAATGTTCATAGGTTTATTTATAATAATACAAAACCAGAAACCAAATTGTGGTACATCTCTACAATAGAATACTTTCAGCAATAAGAAATGAACTAATGATCCATGCTATAACATGGATTTCAAATAATTATTCTTTTTTTTTTTTTTTTTTGAGACAGTGTTTTACTTTGTCACCCAGGCTGTAGTGCAGTGGTGTGATCTTGGCTCACTGCAACCTCCACCCCTGCCAGGTTTAAGCAACTCTCCTGCCTCAGCCTCCTGAGTAGCTGAGATTACAGGTGCCCACCACCATGCCTGGCTAACTTTTGTGTTTTAGTGGAGATGAGGTTCCACTATGTTGGCCAGGCTGGTCTTGAACTCCTGACCTCAAGTGATCCACCCGCCTTGGCCTCCCAAGGTGTTGGGATTAAAGGCGTCAGCCAACCCCTGTAATCCCGGGGTCATGTAATTATTCTGAGCAGAAGTCAACCAAAGAAAAACATGATTCCATTTATATAACATTCTAGAAAATGCAAACTAATCTATTGTGAAAGAAAGCAGTTCAGTTGCTTGGAGACAGGAGTGGGAATAGGAAGGGGAGAAGGAGGAGTAAGAGGAAGAGATTGTAAAAGGCGATGTCCCATCCATGATGAATGAATAAACAAGATGTGGTACATACAGACAGTGGATGTTGTTCAGCCTTAAAAACGAAGGACATTCTGACCCACGTGACAACCTGGATGAAACTTGAAGACATTATGCTAAGTAAAAGAAGGCAGTTACAAAGAGACAAATATTGCATGTGCCTTAGTCGGTTTAGGCTGCTATAACAAAATGCCTTACACTGGGCAATTTGTAAACAACAGGAACTTATTGCACACAGTTCTGGAAGCTGGGAGGTCCAAGATCAAAGTGTGAGTAGATTCAGTGTCTGGTTCAGGCAGGCTCTGTCTTTTTAATGATGGTGCCTTTTTTTTCCCTTTTTTTTTTTTTTTCTTGCAAGGGGTGAGACAGAGTCTCGCTCTGTCACCCAGGCTGGAGTGCAGTGGCATGAACACAGCTCACTTGCAGCCTTGACCTCCTGGGCTTGAGCAATCCTCCCATCTCAGCCTCCCAAGTAGCTGGGACCACAGGCAGGTGCCACAATGCCTGGCTAATTTTTGTAGAGACGGAGTCTCGCCATATTGCTCAGGCTGACCTCAAACTCCTGAGCTCAAGCCATCCACTCACCTTAGCCTCCCAGAGTGCTGGGATTACTGGTGTGAGCCAGCCCCAAAGATGGTGCCTTCTTGCTGCATCCCCCCATGGTGAAAGAGGGGGATAACCTCCCTCATGCCTCTTTTATCAGGGCACTAAGTGCGTTCATGTGGGTGGAGTCCTCATGACCTCAGTACTTCCCAATAGCCCCATCTTTAATACTTTCACACTGGGGATTGGGTTTCTACATATTAATTTTTTGGGGGACACAAGCATTCAGAGCATAGCAGTATGATTCCACTTCTGTGAGGCATCCAGAGGAGTCAAATTCATAGAGACAGAGAATAGAATGGTAGTTACTAGGGTCTGTGGGAGAGGGTAATGGGGTTTCGTTTAATGGGGACAAAGTTTCAGTTGGGGAAGATAAAGTCCGTGGTGGATGGTGGTGATGGCTGCTCAACAACGTGAATGCACTGAACGCCGCTGAACTGCACACCCCCAAAATGGCGAAAATGGTAAATTGTGTGGTATGTAGATTTTGCCACAATAAAAAAGGAGCACATGAAGCCACATTTGGGGGTAATGGCAGAGCTGGCTGCACAATTTGTGGGACCCAGCACAGAATGAGAATGCAAGTCCTGTTATTAGAAAATTATTGAGAATTCCAAGATGCTAGTGCAGAGCCTTCATTCAAGCATGGTGCCTGTCTGCATGTGGGCTCCTGGGCAGGTGCTCAGGTCACACATCCTCGAAGCCTGCCTAGCTGGCAGATCCATCCACTCTCTTGGTGACAGTGATGACTTCCTGGGAGTATACATAAGTCAAAACTTCTCAAAGCAGAAACTTGACGTGGGTATAGTTTATTGTTTATCAATAAACTCAATACCTCAATACGGCTGTTTAAATAGGAGCAACAAAAAGCCCGTCTTTGAGAAAGAGAGGTGCCTATATGAGTGAGGCAGGCTTTATTCACACTGCTGTTTTTTGTGGATGTGAGTTCATCCTTCTTCTGCTAATTTTTCACTCATCAATAAATTAGGACTCTTTGTTTTGATTCAAAAGAAAAGATTTTGGGAAGGAACCACAGTTAAAAACGTGGGCTTGGTGTGAGAAGATTGCTCCACGAATTTCGAACTCTGTGACCTTGAACAGGCCCAAGATCCTCACCTTCTAAATCAGCTTGACTTCACCGGGCAGCTGGGAAGATTTAATGAGGTAGAAATGCCTAACGTGCCCAACATGGTGCCTGCCATTTGTGCTTCAGGAGTAATTCGTAAGAATGCACTGGTGGATCTTTCCCTGGTGCCGTGAGAGGCTTTTGGATATATTCTTTAAATCTCAGCTGCAGGTGCTCTCCTTAGCATAGCGTAGCATTTATACCAGACCCTGGTTCCGCCACTAACCAGCTGTGCAATCTTGGAAATCCTACTAATTTCCAGACTTTCAGTTTCCTCATCTGTGCAGCAACTAGAATAATGGTACCTACTTGATATGAGAATGAAATGAAATAATATATGTAAAACATTTAGAGATTGGCACAGAGGTGCTATCTATGGATTAGCCATTATCCTATTGTCTGTGGATAAATTCTGCTTTGCCCCACACATAGTTTGTTTTTTAGCATAATTTCCCAAATAAACTACTAATGATTCAGAGAATTAGGCCTGTAGATCTCCATTTTCTCAACTTGTTTCACTTTTTAATTAAAAAATTAACTCTATAAAAAAGATCAGACCAACAGGAGATCGAGACCATCCTGGCTAACACGGTGAAACCCCGTCTCTACTAAAAATACAAAAAATTAGCCAGGCGTGGTGACGGGCACCTGTAGTCCCAGCTACTCGGGAGGCTGAGGCAGGAGAATGGCGTGAACCCAGGAGGCGGAGCTTGCAGTGAGCCGAGATCGCGCCACTGCATTCCAGCCTGGGCGAGACAGCGAGACTCCATCTCAAGAAAAAAAAAAAAAAATCAGACCAAGGTAGTTAAATAATAAAATGCCCAATTGTTTGAATTCTGACAGAAATAATGGAGGGCTTGAAAATAAATGGGTGAACGTTGCATGTTTGATGTTTAATCAATAATAAAGTGTTTATAGGGAGAGGACTGATCCTACAGTCACTTGAAAACGCAGCTAATGAAAGGATTCGTAGAAGCAGAAACAGCTAGAGATTTTATGCTTTTTATTTTTCTGATGCTTTGTTTAGTATAGTTTCTGTAATTCTGATAAAAGTTCTTTTAAAAACTCATTTAAATGTCTCTTTAACAGAGTGGGAGTTGCAAATGCTCTAATAATTTTTACTACTTTCATATTTAAAAATAATATGCCCTCTAAACATTTACATTCAAGATTTGTTCCTCCTCGGATGGGTAAATAATGCATAGTAATTTGCATCTCATGCATAAATCTCACTCTGCTGAATAAAAATATTCCAGAAGGTTCCTTCTCTTCTCTATTTTCCTGCTGATGGTAGTTTAGTTGAATAATATTTCTGGAGAAGTGGGAAAGGGGAGGGGCATTGGCAGTTAGAAAACTAATCTCTTATTACTGCTTTCTTGCAATCAGCGGTAGGGAATTCAGAACTGAATAACGAGACCAGTCTTTTACAAGACGAATACAAATATTTCAAACTTTAATCGTTTCCCAGGTGAACACACTAAATACGTCTTTTGTTAGTGACATGTGTAGATGCTACATGTGTGGGGATTTATCCAGAATGAATTTGCCCCTCAGGTTCCTTGCAGAACAATAGCAGCACAACTTAAATCAATTCCAATCCTCTGGTGCCCCAGAAATAAGGCAGTCATCCAGCGAGCCCTGGGAGACTGAATGAGCCTCGCTGAGCCCGCTTCCTGGAATCCCAGGTCATCAGTGCTTCACGTCGCTGGGACACTGAGCTACAAGAGGCTCTCCTCGGTTCCGCATTGATCATGTTGTCTGGTTAAACTCTGAGGCTTGTTTTCTACTGTGAATTTCCCGCACCACTGGTTTCTTGTCTACTGATCATTTGCTGGGTCTCAGCCTGGTAAAAAGACATCTCGGGAGAGTCTCACGTCCATCATCAAATGTGACTAAAATATTGCAGTGAGTCATCTGCCCTTGGTACAACGGACTCTTTTCAGCAAATGTCTGGTAACATTTTAAATAAAAGATGCTGCACGAGAATCAATTGCAATGTTCTCTGCTTATGTTGCTATTTATATGCCATCTCCTTCTACCATTAGGAATTTGTCTTATTTACCATTTAGTGTTTTCTTCATATAAAATGTGCAAAATCTGGTTTCCTAAAAGCATTTATTCAGTCTTGTTTTCTTCACTCATTCTCTAAAATTAATAAGTGTCCTTTGAGCACCTGCTCTGACTGGCGCTGTGTCAGGAAGTGAGAGGCACAGAGTAGGATCCGGTCTTCAGGAGAACGCTGACTTCCCCAAGGTGCAACACATAGGTGTCAAATAGCTCAGTAACAGTGGCAGGCAGCACCCAGTGGAATACAAGCTGGTCCATGCTCTGAGACTGACTTGGAAGTGGAGAAATGTGTAGGGAATGGAGTAGTGAGAGAATCATAATAGATACTATGGTTAGAGAATAAAAGCAGAATGATGTCAATGGCAGTTAGCACTGAGCGATTACTAAGTGCCACGTACTGTGCAAAGTACTTTGTGCATCTGAACTTGATGATCCCCATTGAATCTGTGAAGCAGGCATTGCTGTTACCACTCTCTAGATGAGAAGGGGGTTCACGGAGGAGGGTGAGATTGAGCAGAATTTTAGAGAAGTAGAATTCACAGTGGTGGTCAGAAGGCATTTCCTGTGGGGAGCTGTGAACAGCATCAGCAATGAGTTGGCACTGAGAGTGTCTGGGACAATCAGACCAGCCTGGCTAGACAGAGGAGCCCCGTTTGGGGAGTGATGGGAGAGGAGGTTAGGCAGGTGGTAGTTGAGTTGGATGAGTAAGACCTCATGGAGCTGGCTTAGGAACTTGGACTTTATCCTTTTGGCCTAGAGATTCTTGGGAGGTATTTGGGTGGGTACTGACAAAATATAAGGTTATATGCAGCCATCAAATGGTTCCATGGTGTAATACCTCAACTGAAACATTATTTTCACCATTGAATTAATTTTTATTAGGTTCCTGTCAGGGTCTGGGTAGTTTGTAGAGGCAGTAGTAAGTACTCTAGAGTTTACTGTACCTTGGAGTTCCAGTCCAGTTTTCCCAGAAAACTGACCTGGTGGCCCCTCTACCCCTTCACACCCCCCCAACACATGCACAGCTGTGCCTGCACACACACCTACATGCACCACGTGCATGCACGCACCCACACATCCTCACACAAACACACCCACACTCACCCCCCACACACACCCACACTCACCCACACTCATCCACAAGAGCCAAACTGTCTCAAAAAAAAAAAAAGAAAAAAAAAGAAAGAAAAGGGGGGCATATACTGCTTTTCTCTGGACAATACAAAGGACTGGGACTTGGGTAGTGAAAGAGGGAAGTGGCCTTTACCTGTAATTGGTTTTTTTTTTTAGAGTGGGGGCTATATGAATATATTACTAATTTATTTTTTTGAAGCGCAGACACAGGAAAGAGTCTAAAAGCAAATAAGACTAAATGTAATATTTATTAACTCTGGTGGGAACTTGAGTGGTGATCATCAAATTGTAATTTATCAAAAATGTATTTTTATCCAAGGGCTCTGGTGTCGTTAAGAAGTATCTGCATTTGTTCCATCCAGGGTTAACTGTCTTCTTGGAGGAGGGAGAAAGTCAGGAGAGAGTAAGATTCAGTTTCTGTCTGTTTGAAAGAAGCCTCTCTGAGACTGCATTCAATCAGGAATCACTGTAAATATTGACTCGAGTATTTTTAAAGCAGTCATATGTTTATGGAGAGAAAATGGCTGGCTGGTATGGATAAGTGCATGTTCTACTTTCTCGGGGCACTGCGCCCTGGGGGAGCATCACTGAGACAACGTGCCAATTAACAGAACCACTGCTCATAGGTGGACGCCATCCAGTTTTCAGGCAAATGACCAAGGATTAATTGGCTGACCTGTACAGTGAGTCACACAAACCCAAACTTAGCAGCTCTTGCGCCTGCTCTCGCTCCGTTCTCAGTGTGGGCAGGAACAATCTGCTGTTTGCAGACTTCGATGCTCCTCCGCCCCAGCTAATTAGAGGCGAGCAGGTCACCAGCACTCCAGGCCTCTGTTGCCCAGCAGATTTTACAGTGGATGGATTTGGCCTTGACCTGCTGCGGAAGCTTTAGAAACCCAAGACTCTCCTCTGGTCTGCATTTATTTTCTGTCTCTCTGGATGGCCAAGATACTGCCTGCTCCTTTTGGCCTGAGTTGGATGCCTGTCCACGGTCTCTTCCGCCCCGTGAGGGCCCTGAGCCCTGCAGAGTAGGCCTGGCTGCCCCCAAGTTGATGGGGCCAGCTCCCTGCTGTCTTCCTGCCTGGCCCACTACCTGGGGCCTAGGCTTGCTCCTGCTCTTGCTAGTCTTGTGTGGACCTTTCAGCTGATCTGGGTCAGGGCCAGGTGTCCCCTTATCTCTGCCTTATGACCAGCGTTAGAGTGGGGCCCTGACCTTGGATGATTCGCTCTCCTGGACTCCTGATGTGTGACGTACATAGGGAGGAATCTACCCTGTCCCTGTTTGCCCTGTTCTGTCAGCCTATTTGTCCATTCTCTTGTGTGGTGCTCACCATGGTCATGCCTCACATGAAACAAGCGTGTTACACATTGGACCCTGACTTCCATCTTCTCAGGAGTGAATTGGACAAAACCTGTTCATTACTTAGAATCATCACCAGCATTGTCTTTCTGAGTCTGTAGATAGAGAGTAGATGATGTTGGGAGCAGAAGGAGGAAAAGTTACCTTTCCATTACCATGAGAATCTAGTCCTCAGCCTTGCAAACTGGAATGTTACAAAGGGCTGGTGACTGTTACTGGGATTTAGGGTTATGCAGAATCATAAAATAGTAATAAGGCATTTACTTTTTTTTGCTTAAACTTAAAAATAATACCTGCTAAATGGGAAGACAAATGCATATATACATATACATGTTTATAGATTCTATTAAAACAGATTTTCTTAAAACACAGAGTACAGTTAGTACTGTCAGAAATAAGAGAAAACTTTATATTTCAGAGAAAATGTTTTTTTCAGGGAAACTTTAATGCATAATAATTTTTGGTTGAAAGTAACTTCTTGGGGAAGACATTCTAATTCCTAGAGTTAATCATCATCATTACTGCTCCGATTTTTCCAAGGTTTCCAGAGTTTTATTCCTGTAACTCTTATGACTGTGTTGTTAGAATAGATTCTTCCATTTGTAAACAAGATGTAATTTTTATTTCTTTATTAAGCATTTGGTAAATAATATTTTTAACTTTAAGAGACTGCCTGTCTTGAAAGCCTTACCAATATTTCCGTATCATCACCAACAGGCTTGGTCTGTGTCTTCCCTTCCTAATGAAAAACTCTGAGTCTTTTGTTGATTCCTGTTTGATTTGCATGACAAATCCCAGTTGTGGTTCATAGATGGTCCTTCTGAAGAACAAAGTATGAAAGGCATTAATTTAAATAAATTTTGGTTTTGTTTTGTAAAGCATGCTATTTTTATTTGTATTTATTTTTATTCTTATTTATTTATTTTTATTCATTTAATTTTTTAAGATGGGGTCTTGCTCTGTCACCCAGGCTGGAGTGAGTGCAATGGTGCTATCTTGGCTCCCTGCAGCCTCCATCTCTGAGGCACAATCAGTCCTCCCATCTCAGCCTCGTGAGCAGCTGGGACTACAGGCACACGCCACCACACCCAGCTAATTTTTGTATTTTTTGTAGAGACTGGATTTTTCCATGTTGCCAAGGCTGGTTTCAAACTCCCGGGCTCAAACCATCCTCCTGCCTTAACCTTGCAAGTACTGGGATTACAGGTGTGAGCCACTGCGCCAGACCAAGCATGATATTTTTAAATTGGAATACTTTGTGTGAGTTATGCAAAAATGAGGGCCTTACAAAAACAACACTTGCAACACACCAGGTATTACCAATGAGATGCTTAATGCATCATCTTATTAGTGCAGTGTGAAGTTAAGGGTGCAGGTTTGATCTTTCCGCTGACAGATGAACAACAGCAGGACACAGATTTCCAAGCACTGACAGAAACACTGATGCTTGATTAAGCAAACTCCATCCAGCATTATTTCTCTGTTTTCTAGAAAAGCAACTTTTGGCCGGGCGCGGTGGCTCACGCCTGTAATCCCAGCACTTTGGGAGGCCGAGGCGGGCAGATCACGAGGTCAGGAGATCGAGACCATCCTGGCTAATACGGTGAAACCACGTCTCTACTAAAAATACAAAAAAATTAGCCAGGCGTGGTGGCAGGGCCTGTAGTCCCAGCTACTCGGGAGGCTGAGGCAGGTGAATGGCGTGAACCTGGGAGGCAGAGCTTGCAGTGAGCCGAGATTGCGCCACTGCACTCCAGCCTGGGCGACAGAGCGAGACTCCGCCTAAAAAAAAAAAAAAAAGCAACTTTCTAGGGAACTGATACATCTTCCGTTTTCTCTGTCAACCACGGCAACTTATTCTGATGATATAGAGAACACTATATATTTTCAATGGGTCTATCTTCTATTTTTGTATGATTTAGCTGCAACTCATGTTTATGAATTTTTGCTTGTTTTCTCTGAATTAGAACCCCAATTTTATTACAAGTGGATTTGAATGGGATTCTATAGTTCCACTGTAGACAGATTCAAAAGAATGTGGCTGAAATAGAGAGAGGTACACATAGGCTCTCCTTACTCTATTTGCTGTTGATTTCATTGCTTTATGCTCACTTAGCCTGTTTTAAATATGATTCATTAATGCGAGCTGCAACTGAAGTAAGTGCTCTGCTGTGCAAGTTGCTAGCCATGTTCATTGAACAGCGTTAGCTGTTTTATACCCCAAAGGAAGCTAAATTCTGTCGTTGCCATGTCTAGCTCTTACTGAGGAAGTTTGCAGACATCCGTGAGCTCCGTAATCAAACTCTCTTCTGTACTCACTGATGGGTAGTAATTACATTTTTGTGGGATGGCAAGATACAACCTGTGAGAACTCAGGTTAATTATATTTTTTCTGCTGTGTTCTCTAATAACACCAGTGTTTTAGTCACTGCAACCTTTTTATGTGAGAGGTCCTTTGAGACTTGAAATTGGCAACAAGAAAATAACCTATCTTCTTTTCAACAATAATTGTGGAGATCATGTAGAATAAAGGGGTGGCCCAAAAAGGGCAGCCTGGGCCTCGCAGCGACCCTTCCCACAGTGGTCTTATTCTCAGAGAGTCTGCACCGTAGCATCGACGACATTGATAACATGTCCTCATTTAGTTCCCCTTCTTTATGATAATCTGGAAATCTTACATGCCTAAAACCAAGCCTAATGGATTGTCAAGAAGCTGCAATAATGTCATTTTATTCCATTATTATAATTGGTTTTCAGGAGGCATATTTTTAATTATTTGCATGAATAATATCATTATGTATTCATGCCAATACAATTCTGATAATTAATTTACATGATGGAAATTTCTTAATGATTTTGATGTCAGTGTTAATAGCAGCATCTGATAGTCAATCTACGGATGTTGACATAAATTTGACTTTTAATATATTGTTGCCAACACCAGCAGCAGTATAAAATCACTTTGCAAGGAAAGGAAAAAATCCAGTGGGGAAGAACTTCAATGAAAAAGAAAGCGAACCTTGCCCGGGGTTTATGGGCCCAGAACAAAATCCATGCACTCAGATGTGACAAATGACTTACTTGGACATAGACTGGTGCAAATGAGCCTGTCAAAAGTTCGTAGCTTCCTATGAAAAGAGATTGCTGTGAAAATATAGTTATCTGCTGGAAGAAGTGACTCTTGCAGCTACTTGTTTTTGTTTTCATATATTTTTTAAGTCTCTTGAAAAGTTTTTGATGTCTTTTGTGTGCTACTTTTGTATTTTGTCTTTGATTGCTAATTTACATTTTCTAAAAAAACTTTAATGGAAAATGATGTGCCATTGTTATTTTAATTTACAGAACAAAAAACATTGTATGTCCAAGAAAATGTCTACTTTCATCTGTTTCAGTCAGTTAAATGGCTGAGGTGCTAAAGTCCCTTATGAGAGAATAGACCCTGTTAATTATGTTATCTTCCCCTCAGGTAACCCACGTAGGAGGACTCTACAGAAAAGACACTCTTCAGCTGGGTGTGGTAGCTCATACCTGTAATTCAGTGCTTTGGGAGGCTGAGGCGGGCGGATCGCTTGAGTCCAGGAGTTTGAGACCAGCCTAGGCAATGAGGCAAAACCTCATATCTACAAAAAGTACCTGGGTGTGGTGGTGTGCACCTGTGGTCCCAGGTACTTGGGAGGCTGAGGTGGAAGGATTCCTTGAACCTGGGAGGTGCAGGTTGCAGTGAGCTAAGATTGCACCACCGCACTCTGCCCTGGGCGACAGAGCAAGACCTTGTCTCAGAAAAAAAAAAAAAAAAAAAAAAAAAAAGACAGACACTCTTTTTACACAGGTGAGGTAATTTTAGTCTCAGAATGTTCATCTTAAAGTTGAGAGCTGTAAACAGCACATAGGACCCCTCCCACTCAGATTCATGTTCACATTCATATTCATGTGTGTGTATATATCTCTATCTAGATGTGTATATGTGTTTGTATTTATATATATTACATATGTATTATATATATCCATATATACACACACACATCTAGTATTTTTTTTTTTTTTTTGAGATGGAGTCTCGCTCTGTCGCCAGGCCGGAGTGCTGTGGTGCAATCTTGGCTTACTGCAGCAACCCCTGCCTCCCAGGTTCAAGCAATTCTGTCTCAGCTTCCCGAGTAGCTGGGACTACAGGTGCATGCCACCATGCCCAGCTAACTTTTGTATTTTTAGTAGAGAGGGGGTTTCATCATGTTGGCAAAGATGGTCTTGATCTTTTGACCTCATGCTCTGCCCGCCTTGGCCTCCCAAAGTGCTGGGATTACAGGCGTGAGCCACCGTGCCCAGCCCATGTCTAGTTTTAAATCATTGGATTTGATAGGTCTTCTATTTTTCAAGTGGAGCACACTCTAAAATTCTGATTGAGCAGGTCCTCTGTCCTGTCTGATGCACCTGTTTCTAGGGGCTCACACTTCTCATACAAAGTAAGGCACCTTCTTCCCTAACCCCTAATGTGGCATTTGCACCATGTGAAATGCTCAGGACTATGTAATAGATGAAGCCCCACTGCTTTTGATTCATTTAAAGTCACAAAAGTTTTTTTTATATAAAAATCAATTTTCAAATACTCAGATCCTTGAATAAGAAGAATGTTGGGAAGTAATGAAAAATGTCAAGGTCAGTTATAATTTTAATTTTCTTTTGGCATTTGGAACGTTGTATTATGGTGGCTCAGCAGATGGAATAAGCCATCCTGAAGCATTCTGTACAGGAGTTTGGCTATTTAAGGTCATCTTCAATCAAAAAAAGGAGGAAGGGAAGCAGTGTACCCACAGATCACATATTTCCCTCTGCCCAAATTTGCTGGCATCCCTGCCATTGGCAACAGTGGCAGTGTTATCCAGTGGCTGGGAGCTAACTGATCTCAGCTATTTGTGGTTTGAAAAGTGGTTTCCCTAGAGCAGTAATTAGCACGAGGCAGATACAAAGTATAGTTTATTCTGTTTCTCTCCTCGTTGGGTGAAGCCTGACTGCTTATCAAATGCAGAAAGCCCTCACTCTCACTATCTTCACCTCTTTATGCTCCCATCTTCACCTCTAGAAAAAAACTAGAGAAAAAAGAAGGATGGAACAAAGTTGAAATATACAGAAAGATGAACGAATTCTGTTTAAGCTGCACCACTGAGCTGGTTGTGCAAACTTGACTTTAATAAGTATTTTGAGAGCACACATTTTTATTGGTTGGTTAAAGATACATCACCCCTATGGAGAATTGAAATATGATTTGGTAAGTTTCCGAACAAAAAGTATGCATTATCTGATTTGTCAGAATTTGCTTAAAAAGTATAAAATCACTTCCTATTGGCTTTGTTATAATAGAATTGCTCTTGATAATTTTAAAATAGATTCCTCTGGTTGTTATGTACTACGTAATTCAAGAAAAAAATTTTATAATTGATGCAATAACTTTTCAACACTGTCATACTACATTGTTACTCCTTCACATTACTGATTTCTAATTGCTTTGAAAAATGTATTATGCTTATGAGTATAGTATATAGTTATTTACTACATAAAAGCTTAGAAATATGCTTTGGCTAAATCATGAATTGCATATTACAAGTAACAGTGGACATTGTTGCCTTGGATTTCCACACATATGCTATTTGCAATTGTTTACATATGTTAGAATCCCTTGCATTTAAATAGTTCATTATGTAAATATGTAGAAAATACTTGGATATTTATTTTCATGGAAACTTCTACTTAATCACGGAATTAAGATGATATCTTAATGTTCACTGCTATATTTTATATTCAGTAAATAACCCATAAATATTAAAGCCTAAAAAAATCACATTTAACTTTTGAATGTTAAAAAATAATGCTCCTATTTGGAGTAGATATGATTAGTTCATTCTACTGGACCCGAATACTGATGGTGACAGATATTTGGGTAAGCAGCCTTTGTTTTGCTTACCTTCTGGCTGGGACAGCTCCCATTTTCCATTGGGCAGTGGAGCCTTTGGCAGTAGAGAAGTTAATTGTGACTTTATGGGCTGTGCACTGAGTTTTGTGCCATTTCAGTGTTGGTTCTAGGTTTGGTTTGGCCTCACTGAGTTCCCCAAAGCCAGCAACAGTCCCAGGAAACTAAGCCCAGGAAACTGCTTTGGTTTGCAGGTCATTTCCAATCCTGTACTTAGGCAAGTAGGGTTTATATTGCTCATTCTTTGAGAACTGCCCTCTTTTGTTTTGGATCTATTGACACGCTTAGCCCTACCACAGAATGACATCAGCTTTGGGAAGTCCCGCCCTGATTCAGAATCAGATGGGGCCTGGACAGGTGGTGATCTGGGGGCCATTAGAATCACTGCGGCAAGAGGAAAATGTCATGTGTCAGGTGCTAGACCCAGACCCAGGAAACTGGGGTTCTCATCCACAATTCGCACAACTCACTCTGCCTCTATTAACCTTGTTCTCTTATTAACAGAACAAGAGCTCCTGAGTTCTTTTAAGTTCTAACATTCTAATATTCTCTAAGTCTTTTGGGTAAACTATGATAATAACAAAAATTAAAAAGTAGAAACCACAGAAAGCAGTGAAAATGGCAGCTCCTATTCTAAGCCTACTCTAGAAAAGATATGTGGAAAAGAAAGGCATGAAGAGACAGTGAGGGAAAGTATAAATGTACTGGTGGCCAAGAAATATCCCTCTTTCTTGAGGGATGTTTTGCTCAGGGGAGTCATAAACATCATTAGTAGTTTATCAGAGAAGCTCCCTACGTGAGTGAGATGATATATGTAAAACATCTACCTAGCAGATGCCCCCATTATGGTCGTTCTAGTTATGCTCTGTTGTGGGAGAAGATGAGGTAAGTGCCCTACTTTAAAAATGGTAAATCTTCCCCTCCTCTCATGCTTTTTCTTTTTGTCACAGTCTGGCTTCTAGGGTAGACCTACCTGTTCATAGTTGATATTTTCTATGAGAAAATTTCATGCATTATTAAGCATATTTGACATTATATTTATAATAACAAACTAACATTTAACTTTAACTCTCCTGTGTTCTTCATTTGAATATTCCAATTGTCCTGAAACTCAAACACAATGAAGAACAATAAACTTGAGTTACATTGATGACCTCTGGCTCCTCATCTGGGTCCCTGTATTGTTTAAGAATTAGGAGAAAGATGTCTCTGAGATCCAGCTAGAAAGTCGGCAGGGCGGGTGCCTTCAAGTATAGACATGTACAGTTAACAATACAGGGTTATAGAGCCAGAGGGATTTTCGGCCCTAAGGAAAGACAAAATGAAAATTAATTTTTATGTCGATTCTTCAAAGACCTGGAACCAGAAATACCATTTGACCCAGTAATCCCATTACTGAATATATCCCAAAGGAACATAAATCATTCTATTGTAAAGATACATGCATGCGTATGTTCATTGCAGCACCATTCACAATAGCAAAGACATGGAATCAACCCAAATGCCTGTCAATGATAGACTGGATAAAGAAAATGTGGTGCATATACACCATGGAATACTCTGCAGTTGTAAAAAGGAACAAGATCATGTCTTTTGCAGGAACACGAATGGAGTTGGAAGCCATTATCCTCAGCAAACTAACACAGGAACAGAAAACCAAACACCACATGTTCTCACTTATTAGTGGGAGCTGAACAATGAGAACACATGGCCACAGGGAGGGAAAAAAAACATACTGGGGCCTGTCAGAGGGGCAAGGGAAGGGAGAGCATCAGGATAAATAGCTAATGCCTGTGGGGCTTACCTAGGTGAGCCTAGGTGATGGGGTGATGGGTGCAGCAAACCACCATGGCACACGTTTACCTAATGTAACAAACCTGCACGTCCTGTACATGTATCCCGGACCTTAAAATAAAATAAAATTTAAAAAATACAGTTCGTTTTTAATTGGAGTTTTGATTACTTTAGAAAGCCAGCCACATCTCCAACCCTTCCCAAGTTATCTGTAAAGGGATAGCCGAGGCCATGAGGCACAGGAAAAGTACTAACGTGCTTCCCCGCCAGCTCCACATTCTTCAGTTAAAGAACTAAATCTTCAAGTGCCGGGAATCCTTTCCCACAGGGAAAGGATTTGATGACATCAGCTTTGGGAAGTCCAGCCCTGACTCAGAATCAGGTGGGGCCTGGACAGGTGGTGATCTGGGGGCCATTAGAATCATTGTGG
This sequence comes from Gorilla gorilla gorilla, assembly GCF_029281585.2. NCBI lineage: Eukaryota > Metazoa > Chordata > Mammalia > Primates > Hominidae > Gorilla > Gorilla gorilla. Next base: position 188,321,832 of record NC_073229.2, read on the forward strand.
TGAGAGGAAAAGGTCATGTGTCGGATGCTAGACCCAGACCCAGGAAACTGGGGTTCTCATCCACAATGGGATTACCCAGTAATCCCATTACTGAATATCCCAAAGGAATATAAATCATTCTGTTGTAAAGGTACATGCAGGCATATGTTTATTGCAGTACTATTCACAATAGCAAAGACATGGAATCAACCCAAATGCCCATCATTAACAGACTGGATAAAGAAAATGTGGTACATAATCCACCAACAGAATCATTTTAGTTGGGCAGACGTCTCGAACCATCTCATTTCCTTTCCTTTCTCTTGGTCACTCATTGGGTCTCTTCTTGATGTACCAGCAAGCTTCTTGGGAGCATGGCCCACATCTTTATTTTACCCCCACTTTTGCCATAACCCCTTGCTATTTGGCATTCACTGTCACCATTTCACTGAGTCTCTCTCAAGATACTCACAAATTCCTAATGCCGTATCATGTCTTTTCTCCAGACCTCACTTTCTTCTATGACTCGATTGCATTTGACATCTGGAATCACTTAGTCCTTAAATTTCTCTTATCCTTAGCGTCTTGACACCATGCAATCCTACCCCTCAATTTCACTGGTTAAATCCTATGCTCCTTTACTGGCTCTTCATCCTCCACACATCTCTGAAATGTAGGGAATCACTCCCCTGCATTTCTTGTTTCCTTACTCCATTACTTATTTTCTCAGTGATCTCCACCAATTCCCAGAGCTTCGACCCTCTCAACTCTATGCAGGCAACTCTGTCTGTCTCTCTAGTGTTGCTCTTTCTGCAAAACTCTGAACCCATATTTTAAGCTTCCTACAAGGCAATGATGTATTACTATCATATCAGTTGCTAAGGTGTGTATGGAAATGACAATCTGAGGAAAGGTTTGATGGATATTCTAGCAGAAGTGTATTTAGAGATAACCCAATGTGCTCAGGTTGTTTGGGGACAACCTTCTGAGACCTTGGCTTGGGGCCTCCTCACCTATGTTTTTCTTGCTTTTTTTATTTTTTCAGACAGGGTCTGGCTTTGCCACCCAGGCAGGAGCGCAGTGGCGCAACTTCAGTTCATTGCAACCTCTGCCTCCTGGGCTCAAGCAATTTTCTTACCTCAACCACCCAAGTAGCTGGGGTTACAGGTACATGTACCACCAAACCCAGCTAATTTTTGTACTTTTATAGAGACAGGGTTTTGCCATATTACCCAGGTTTGTCTCGAACTCCTGGGCTCAAGAGATCCACTCCCCTCGGGCTCCCAAAGTGCTGGGATTATAGGTGTGAGCCACCATGCCTGGATTCACCTCTGGTTTTCTAAGACTCAGGTCTTAGATGGTCTTATTGACTTCTTGGTTGCAGCCTCTATGCAGATGGCTCACAAAGCTGTCTCCAGACACATCTCTTACTTGAGCTCTAGGTCCTAGAAACAGCTGCCTCCTGGATGCCTCATGCCTGTATCTTCCTGGAGCTTTAAATTCAATACATTTAAAACAAACTCATAATTTCCCTCCCCAATTTTGTTTTGTCTCAATATTTATGATAGCGGCCTCATACTAATCATAATGGCCTATGTTTGATGCCTGAAATTCATCTGTTTTTACGCTGTCATCTAATTCTACCCAGTACGTGAAACCATTGTCTGCAGTTTTGGGCTTGAGCTCTTTAAGAAAGACTCCTCCCAGCTGTTTTGTCTTCCACATTTCCATGCCCCCATCCTGACATGAGCTGCTGATGGTGGGGTGGACCCCTGCTCAGACTGTTCACTCTTTCTTCCCGCTCGCATGGGAGCAGTGGGCATCCCTACTCATGAATGCTTGGTGTGACCAGGTGACTTCTTAGCCAGTAGGACAGTGGCAGGTCTGACTCAACAGAGACTTGAAATGTGCCCACCCACTTGGGCCTGTGCCTTCTCCAGGAGAAGAGCACACCAGGGCTAACCCACTGATCCTAGGAGGGCGATGTAAGCCACGTGGAAGCCTGGATCAGGCGAGCCCCAGTCAGCCAGCAGATCTGAAGGTGGTCGTTGTTGGCTGCTGGAATGCTGTGGCTGTTTGCTCCCCACATTACTGCAGCCATAGTGAACCGGCAGAGTCCTGTTTCTGTTCTGACGGTCCATGCTTGTAATTCTATCTTCCCTCTGTCTCAACTCCAACCTTCCTTCACAATTTGTAGACTACTGACTACTATTCTTTTTTTTTCTTTTTTTATGAGACAGAGTCTCACTCTGTTGCCCAGGCTGGAGTGCAATGGCCTGATCTTGGCTTACTGCAACCTCTGCCTCCCGGGTTCAAGCGATTCTCCTGCCTCAGCCTCCCGAGTACCTGAGATTACAGGCACCTGCCACCACACCTAGCTAATTTTTGTATTTTTCGTAGAGATGGAATTTCACCATGTTGGCCAGGCTGATCTTGAACTCCTGACCTCAGGAGATCCTCCCGCCTTAGCCCCCCAAAGTGCTGGGATTATAGACCACTGTTCTTAAAGCACCTTTGTTGTCATAGCCTTCTGCTGCCCAACAGCTGTCAGGGGCTCCCTGTCTCTTATTGGGTTAGTTCCCTCCGCCCCTTCTCAGTGAGGACCTTGCCCCATGGCCCTTCCTCCATTTCAAGGTGCACTCACTCTCTCTTCCTACCTGTATGCTGCAGTCAAACCAGCAGCTTGGTGCACTCAAAATGCACCTGCCCTTTGGTCCCTTGTCTGTCTTCTTGTTGTTTCAGAGCCTGGATGGTCTGGCCTATACTGTTTATCAATTTTAAAACCCTAAATATTTTTCAGGATAAATCCTTGATGCCGTCTCCTCATGAATTCTGTGCCATCCTTTCAACACCAGACATGTTGTGATCTCTTTCTTCTTTCAACATCATTAGTACTTTTTTTAAAAAAAACATTATGCTCACTTTTTTTTTTTGGTGTACTTGTCTTCCTGTTTCTTCATCACTCCTACCTCACCCTCTCTCCCAAACACTCTTATATGCTTGGCTGTAAGCTCTCTTTCTTTTTATTTTTAGGCAGGACAGGGTCTTCTAATTTTTGCCTTTTCTATAGTTTGAAAGTCAGGGCATTATGAAGTAGAATATGACTTTTAATTAAAAGTGAAAAGAATGAAAAAAAAACAGATTGTATTTGCCCCGTTACCTAAAACATCACCTATCATAATGGAATGGAATGTTTGTTTTACGTTATAGGGAAGGCACACTGTATACTGTGAGTCATTCTGTGTCTAGGATGCTTCACTTTGGGAGGAATGAACAGCTCTATATAGTCACAGGTCTATTTGAAGTCCCAGGGATCCTCAGAGTTGAGGAGAGACAATGCTCAGCCTGGTGGGGCCCAGAAAGACAAGGCTTTGTCTATGCTGCTGTGGCTCTCGGGACCTGGACTATCAAGTGTAGTCTAGACGGATGCATACCCAAGGGATCGGAGCAGCAGTTCCTATAAAATTAGAAACCATCTCAGATCAAATTAGCTTCCTGAGAAAATTGTGCCCATTCATTTGATTAATCATTGTTCGTTCAGTTTAGAAGTAATGATACATGGTAATTTTAGTCCAGATATTCTGCGATACCAGCAATCGCATGAACAGGCTACACTCGTGATGTATTTAACACGGGAGTCTGTCATGCCTTACCACATTCCTTGGGGCCTCTAAGAGGGAAAGTTTCACCCAGAACTAGGGGCCATGAGTGCATAGGGGGAGGCCCCACTAAAGATGATGGGTGGTTAGAATAACCAAGTTTCACCTGCAAATCCCTGCAGTATCTAAACCGTAGAAACCATCTTTCTGTCTTCTGTGAGCTGGGAAATACGAGCTGTGTGCTCTGGGTGAAAGCCATTTGGGCTGTTAGCAACGTGTGGGAAACTTTTTCTGCATTAGTTGTGTCAGGAAGTCAGTAGCTTTTTCCTTTCCAATGACTCACCGAGCATATTTTATCAGACGTATGACTTACCTACAGGGGGACTTAAAATTTTCACCATGCTTTAGGGAATTGTCTGAGTCTTAGAACATTGGAGCAAATGATCCACTTTCTATGAGAGGACACGGAGGTCCTGTTAGCACTATTAATACGAAACCCTTGCCTGTATGGGAGGCGTCCTCTGGCCTCAGCCTCCCCTCCTTCTGCTCGCTGCAGGGGACAGGATACCATCTTGACCTGGGGCCAGGTCTTTCCCTGGAGCTTCATTACATGCGACACCTGATTCTGATATAGACGTTCTGAAACCAAGAAGGGCTCACCAAATCACTGTGGCATATTCTTATAAGCTATGGAAAAAGACAGGTTTATAAATGAACAGTTTCATAACTCTTCACTGAGTATTCGGCCCATCATGTCAGTTTTGATTATTGTGCAAAAAATAAAAATGCCTGCTTCTATTTTGTAGATTCACCAGCCATGCTCTGTAGCAGAAAACTGTCAAGTGGTTGGATATGTGTGTTTCTATATAGAAATGTTTGGCATGGCTTATTAAATTGTGTCTTTTCTGTAATATACAGTGACTTTAAGTGACTCTATATATAAACACACAAACACCCATATAAACACACACACATAAACAAACACCTAAACACACACACATAAATACACATATAAACACACACACATACATGTACATACAACAATGTAGAAATATGTAACTTTATATTTTTATTATTGTTTATAAATAGAAAATGAAGTTACAATCCTTGAAATTATAATGGCAAACACACAAAAGACACAGTTGCTGGCACAGAATTCAATTAACAGATAGCAATCACCCTTGGGTGACTGTGTGAGGTGGAAATATACAGGCATGCTAATAAGTAATATCTTAAAGCCACCACGTTTATCAGCCCGCAGCCAGACATGTGCACAAGTGTGGGCAGACAGTGTTGCTCTAGGATATTTAATAAAAACCAGCTCTCTCCATTTACGGATTTATGTTTAATCATTCAGCAACGTTTTAAACATCCTGGCTGGCAAGCTTTTCAAATGGAACAGGTTTCGGCAGAAAATGCAAGGAGTTATTTTGCTCTACCTGTTTGAGAAGGGTAGAAGGGGCAGAAATAAGGAGAAGTTTAGGATGTTTTTCCTTGTCATTTTCTGACCTTCGCACCACTTCAGTGTGCATCTGCTGGGTGAATCACAGCTTTATCTCAGGAAACATACAGAAGGCATTCGTTAATGCAGAACAGCCAGATGACTGACTCTCTGCAAAATAACATTCGCCTCAGTACAGGCTTCGTATTGCTTATAGCTGTATTTTTCTAAGCTCATATTTTAGTTAAAGATGAACATGGGGTGTTTCAAAACTGGGGTCAGTTTTCTTTTCTTTTTTATATATTATGTGGAGATATTTCTGTACTAGGTCGAAGACATTCCTTAAGTGCCTTTGAAGATATTTTGTAGTAAGTACCAGCAAAGAGCAAAGAAAGGTTACCGTACAATGGGGAGTGGTATAGCTTTCTAGAAGGAGAATGTGAATTTGTCGAAAGAATGGAAAGCTTCATATTAGACCAGAAGGAAAATTGTCTTATATTGAAATAAATCAGAAGCCATGTTTATGGTTGCCAAGATTAAAATCCTCATCACGCAGAATGGTTCAAGAACAGCATCGACTGGCATCTAGGTCATGCGATTTGCCTGGAGGTGTTATGTTGTGTTTGCTACAAGCAGATGCCTGGGGGAATCTGACTGCTTAGCAGATCGCTTTGAGGGGAGAGTATCTTCTGCATTTGGTTCCTTGAATCAATCAAACCTTCTGTAAAGCTTAGTTCTTCAAAGCATAGAAAGAAGGGAGGGAAGAAAAGATGAGGATGAAAAAATTGCCTCACTGTAGGTATAGCTAAGGGAAGTAGGAATAGATTATACTTCAAGTGTATTTTTCAAGTACCTAGGTCTTTTGGAATATTTCTCCTTTCAGGTTCAAGTTTTATTTTTTCAAAGTAAGAAAAAAATCAAATACCAAAACTGAGGCTGGTGTAGACTCCAGATGTATAATGAGCAATTGTAATTTTAAGTATAAATGTGGAGATAAAAAAATGGTGCTGTCGGTTTTAGACTGAATAATTATTTGTTGTTTCCAGCCTTGGCTGACTAGAGCCAAATTGGAGTCAAGATTCTGCTACCTGCCTGTGCTGTTCAGTAGCCACTTCCTCACTCCACAGCCTAACTTGTGGTCTTGAGAGATTTTCCTGTCTACAGAGTAACCTCAACATTATCTCTGAAAAAGAATCCTTTCTGAAGGAAGTGGGACATGTCCCTAGGGAGACTGTCAATGTAGAGCCAACACTTGATCCCAACTTCTGTGATTTCTGTTAAGTAAATACGGGTGTGTGAGTCCAGAATTCACTTTACTGATGTCTGAAAGGATCAATCATTGCCAAATTTGGAGATAATGGTTTGTGCTTGATCTAAAATTTTAAAATCTCTTAAACCTGCCATTTATGATTCCATGCAAACTAATGTGGGCATTAGGGAAACAACAGTGAGGACTCAGCTGGTAAACCTGGGTGCTTATGTCTTAGATGAGTAGTTGGACATTTTCTAGAAAATCGGCGAGAGTTCCTACAGACTTTTTTGATTTTTCTTAATGTTTCTAAGTTTTAGCTATGTCATGGAGTGTGTACTTCTTATGAGTCTTGTTGCAACACAGCATCTACAAAACTCCTGTGACTCTTGAAAGAAATAACAGCTCACATGGGCTTCTAAGTACTTACAAATGATGGGTTAGGCTGTAGGAAACGTGTAATACAGAACAAGTAAGTGAATGACTACTCTTACTAAAGAATTAGGCTCCATTTTAGGGGAAATAATATTTTTAAATTTAATTTTGCACATAGTAGTGCAATCTTAATATTAAAAAATCATTACCAAAGGCTTCTCTCGGTTGTGATAGGAAATTTTTACCATTATTTTATGTGTCTCTGTATGTGCTTGGCTTGCACTGCTAATACACCATTCTAAATGGATCAGTTCTTGGAGAATTAATTAGAGTTTAAGACATGCACACACCACACACCACACACACACACACACACACACACACACACACACACACATACAATGAGAAATATTGTAGTTGGTCAAATCAATAATCCATGTATCCAAGTTTTCTGCGCTAGAAGAAGTACCAAGAGATTTTGAAATGTAAAAGAATATGGTTGTTTAAGATGACATCGGTATCAATTTTTTGAGGATTAACTACAGTTTCTTATTTTAAAATGCTTGGATGGATAGTAGGATTTGTAGGAAATATAGGAAAATAAAACAGATGTGGTCCTGAACTCCAGGAATCTATAACCTAGCCGAGGTCATAGAATGAACATCCACGGTATTACATCAAGCATTTTGAGACAACGTGTCACTAAGCAGTGACCTGTGTGTACTGGACTCTTAGTCCTGTGACTGCTTAGAACAAGGATCCTGAAGGAGGGTAGGGCGTGGCAAGGCCAAGTGGGCAACGTAGATATTAGGGGTTCATCATACTCCTCCATGAGGAAGTTATATCATGGATTTGTGCAAATTTTACATGATTCTTTTACAAAAATACAACATTTCTCTCTCTTAGGCCATCAGGTTTGCAATTGAAGTGTTTAATTTGACCTAAATTTGCTCACTTCTAAATTTCAAGGGGCATCTCTTCATTTTGTTATGTATGAATAGAGATTGTTGGATGAATGAATGGCCCACTCCACTCATATATTTCAATATGCTTTTAGACTTGAGATGTCTCGTCATGCTCTTGATGAGTGTAGCTGGAATAAACAGCATTGCACAGGCAACCTATTGAGGAAGGGTGTAAGCTGGGACTTTTGGCAGTGAGACTTGCAGCTGGGCTTTGTCTGTGGTGTTCTCTCTTGCCTGAGCTCTGGGGTTGGGGTGAAGAGGAAGGGAGGATGCTCTAAATTTGAGCTTAGGGTGTGGAGCTTTATGAAGGTGAGGCAGTTGGGCATCAAGAAGGAAAGGGGAGGTTCTGGAGGCATGAGCAGGGAAAGAATGCTGTCAGTGCTGGGACTCATGGAGGACATGGATGGAGCTGTAGAGACACAAAGGAAAATTGTTGATATAATCCTGATAAAAGGTGATGAGTGCTTGTAATAGAGACAGTGGAATTGTGGCAAAGAAACATGGAGCTAAATGCAATAAAAGTCATGAACAGAAACTTGAAGAGCTTGATAACTGATTTTGGGGGTGAGGGAGCCAAGGAGTCTGGAACAGGGAAGCCACAGTGTCATGTGCTACAGAGAAGTGGAAGGGGATGAAGCTGAGCAAGCGAGGCAGGATTTGGTCATTCCATGGTCGGTAGTGAATTTTGAGACAGTCATTTTGGTAAAAGGCTGAGAAGGAAGCAAACAGGAGGTGAGAATGTGGGGGCAGGAGTTTTCTGCTACTTTTCAAAGAAGTTGAAAAAAAAAAAGGGAGTTGTAGGATCCAAAGAATTGCCTCCCCTACCTTGTGCTGTTCAGTAGCCACTTCCTCACTCCAAGGCCTAACTTGTGGTCTTGAGAGATTTTCCTGTCTACAAAGTAACGTCAACATTTTGTCTGGAAAAGAATCCTCTCTGAAGGAAGTGGGACATGTCCCTGAGGAGACTGTCAATGCAGAGCCAACACTTGATCCCAACTTCTGTGGTTTTTCTTCTACCAAGTAAATACGGGTGTGTGAGTCCAGCATTCACTTCACTGATGTCAAGAAGGATCAATTGTTGCCAAATTTGGAGACAATGGTTTGTGCTTAATCATAAAGATCCACTCCTCTGTAGCGCATGACACTGTTGCTTCCCTGTTCCAGACTCCTCTGCTCCCTAATCCCCGAAATCAGTAAACCAACTTCCTTCAAGTTTATATTCACCAGGAGAATGAAGTGGATTTGTGGCCGGAGAGGAAAGAGGCATAGGGAGGGAAAATACTGAGGAAGAAAGAGCACATGCCATCAATGGAGTGAGGTCTTGGGGACGATGGTTGGGGTTGGGATTTAAGCTGTGGCCAGGAGGGAAAGTCCTTGTTCCTCAAAGTCTGCCCTTGCTGGACTGATAAGTAGGTGGGCTCGTCACTTTCCTCTTGAGCATCCTCTTTCCTGTTCTGTAAATTGGGGGTAATAATGCCTGCTAGCAAAACCATAGTTAAAATGAAATACAAGAGTATATGCAATGTGCTTAGCACAGCGTCCGAATAGCAGGCACATAGCGAGTGATGAGAAGTAGGACGAAGACAATAACGGTGACAATCTTGTACGAGGCCTAGGAGAGCACCTGGGACACTGAGTATACTCAAACCATGCATGGATTCCCATGGAACCAGACAATGGGGACCCTGGCAGGCACGGAGAGCAGCTCAGGCAGGATGTTATCCTGTGTCACACTCGCCATCCTTTTACACGTAGAGTTAACACAGAATTTTAGCATCCTGGGTTCTAGCCTCCTTTCAAGGAGCAAGAGCTGGAGTTTATGGAGTCAGGGCCTGGCCCTTGAGGAGAAATCATGGCCACGGCTGAGGGTGAGTCCAGGTGCACCCTGATGTGTGGTGTACATGAATGGAAGAAGAGCTGGGAGCCACAAGTGTGGTCTGAACAAAATTTCAAATTTAAATGGACTGGGCTGAGAGAAGAAGAGCAAGACAAAGGGGCTGCAATGCAAAGGACCTTAGGGAAGTAAGGACAGATAGAGTCACCCCATTATAGGGCACCTGGGGCTTGATCCAGAGGAGAGGCGGGGACTATTCCAGGTGCTGAATCAGACACCCCCACCCTCATGACCACTATCACTGCCCAACTTTTGCCACCTGTGATTGGCATCAGTGCTTGGAGATGCTGAAACTTGTATTGGGGTAAAAGCTTCGCAGAATGACTCTTGCTTCAGGACCAGTTATATACAACAGAAATGAAGGGAAAGGAAGGGAAGGGGGAGGGAAGGGGGGAGGGGGAGGGGGGATGGGGGAGGGAAGGAAGGAAAAGGAAGAGAAAGAAAAGAAAAAGAAGAGGGAGGGAGGAAGGGGCCCAATTAGGAGAGAAACATTTGACCAGCACTTGGGCCATGTGTGGTCATTCCTGCAGATTCCTACTGTCATTGGGAATGGGGGATTTCCTCGGTCCCCAACACGCACTTGTGAGGAAAGTGACCTGCGGCCTGGCTGACTGCCCTCCATGGGCACCCACTCTGCATGTTTGAAAATATGGTGGTCCTTGTCCTCTGAGGCAGTAATGCGCGTGGTACCTTGTGGATTGCTGTATTTTCCTAAAATGCTGAAACTTTTCCTTGGAGAAAATTCCCATGTCTTTCATGTGTCATCAAAGTTAGATGCTTTCCAAGGAAAGTTAGTCCATTTCTAATAAAAAAGGAGCCTTTGCTTGGGTCACACCCTGCATTCTAGCAACCATGCTCCTTTTCCTTTCTCCTTTCTTTGAACGTGCGTGTCATGCTTGGAAAATTTCCTCTTCATATTTCTGCTAAAAAAAAAAAAGTCCAAAACACCTTAATTGCATGGTGGAGAAAGTGTTTTTCAGGAACACTCTTGCTTCCTGCCTACTTCTAGGAGTAAAAACCAAGGTTGATTTACACCCTCCTCTCAGATTAATATTTACCTCCTCGAATTTTGGCAGGAAGTGCAAATGCCAATCTCCCTCTGACTATTACATAGTTTGCAATCAATCAGGAACAAGGTAGCAAAAAACTGTTGCAGGAACCCAAGTTTCTGCCCAAGAAATGATGAGTGACTAAGATAGCACCAGTATCAAAATGCCACAGCTCTTGGTTTGGAAGGTGGCCTTCTGAAGAATCATCTTGCCTGGTCCTGGCCTGAGGCATGTCAGATAATATCTACCACTGGCCAAGTTTATAGCCATCTTTTCCAATCTACCTCAGAGGCTGTGTCTTATGTCACCCTTTTTAAGTTCCCCCAGCAGTTCCTTTCTCCCTCTCCTGTGGCATGACAGCTCCTTGCTTATATCTCTGAAGGCATTTATCCTATGGAATTGGCTGCCAGCTTCTCTGTCTCCATGAGGACCACGGTTGGCATTTATCAATGTGTTTCTCATTCCTATTATAAAGAGTTAATCTGGCACAGTCATATATTAGTATAGTAAACATGCTTTATGCTTATGTACTGTTGGTAGGAATGTAAATTAGTTCCACCTCTATGGAAAACAGTATGGGGATTTCTCAAAGAACCAAAAATAGAACTACCATTCAACCCAGAAATCCCACTACTGGATATCTGTCCAAAGGAAAATAAAGCATTATATTAAAAAAGGCACCTGCATTTGTATATTTATTGCAGCTCTACACACAGTAGCAAAGTCATCAAACTAAGTGTCCACCAATGATGGACTAGAAGAAAATGTGATGTACGTACCATGGGATGCTATGCATCCACAGAAAAGAGTGAAATCATGGCCTTTGCGCAACATGGTTGGAGCTGGAGGCCATTATCCTAAGGGAACTAACTCAGAAGCAGATCAAATATGGCATGTTCTTACCTGTAAGAGGCAGTGAAACAATGGATACACGTGGACATAAACATGGAGATAACAGACACTGGGAACTCCAAAAGGGGGGAGGGTGGGAGAGGAGTGAGTGTTGAAAAATTTCCTGCTGGGTACAGTGTTCAACATTTGGGAGATGGGTTCACTAGAAGCCCAGTCCTCCTCATTTCGCAAGCAATTCCCATGTAACAAACAAGCACACGTACCCCCGGAATTGAAAATAAAACATTGAAAGAAAGAAATTACCTGACCTACTCTGTTTGACTGTAGGTGGTAAGACTGTAATTCCAGAGAGGGTCCTGCCACACACCCAGAAGGAAGGAATGCTGCTCAGAGAGGCCAAGAAGAATCCGGACAGACAGGCCCTGCTGAGTCCCCACTCGGCCTATCAGCATTAGATCACATCCTTTTTGTCCAAACTTATCTCCATACAGCTGTCCACCCTGTGTTGAACCTAAGCATAAAGATTTGCAGCTTCTCCTGTGTTTTTGGTTCTTCATTCTGAAGGCTCCTACGTCACATCGAACTATGATCAAATACATCTGTATGCTTTTTCTCCTAAAAGAATAAAAATAAAAACATGTTTTAGTCCTCACTTTATTACTAGATGACACAATTGAATTCTAGAAGTTTAAAACGCCTATCTTCAGGAGTAAGTGGTGAAGTTAGATGTGCATGTTCAGCAGTAATGCAGTTATCCTAAACCAGATATTTTTCACTTTCATACAGAAGTTTTTTAATTGGCCCATTAGAAATTCCTAGAATTATTCTTTCATATTGCCTTCAAAATCTTCATTAAACATTGGCTAATCAGAGAATTAATGAATATTTACTGCCATCAAGCCAAGGTCCAGCCAAGAAGCTTGCAGCTATGGTGCCCCCATTTCTGGTGGATACCTGTGTCCCCATCACCCATGAGCCAGGTACAGCCCTCAACCTTCTCCCATGATGGTTGAGGGTTGAGGGCTGTACCTGGCTCATGAGTCCAGGAAGGGACTGAACATTCTGCTGATACCTAAAGTGTAGTTACTTCCAGCAACCAACATGCCCTCCTTTGGTTCTGCCATCTACCCAGGCCAGAAGATATAGACCCCAGAGTGGGGATTGGCCCTGGGAGATTTGTACAAACATCAGTGAGGTCTCCTGACCCAGAGCTTCTGTGGAGGCAGAGATGCCCAGACCATCTGCAGCATCTTGAGACAGAGTCCAAAACATCCTGCTCACACTGATCCACTAAAACTAGCCACAAATAGCCCACTCTTAGATATGAGTTCCAATTCAGAGCATTTTAATGGAAAGTTTAATGGACAGTTTAGGTGATGGTGTCATCCATTGTGCTTGAAGTCCCAAGGCTAGTTTCATTTCCTACTCATTTCTTTTCTGTAGAGTCCTTTAAAATGGCCCAGCTTGCCCCAATGAATTTTTTTTTTTTAATCACTCCTGGGCCCCAGCATGGTGGAGAGGGCAGGGTTGGTGGCACCTGTGCAGCCCATCAGCACCCAATCTTATTCTCAGTTCCTTTGACAGTCAGGGCTTCTACAGTTCCTCAGGAATGATGTAGAATTGTTCTACCTTGACCTACACCTTCTCCTTTACTGGACGCTCTCAATGTTCAGAATGATACTCAATTTGCAGGGTCCTTTTGGGTTCACAGCAAATGCCAGAGTATGCTCTTTCTCCAACTTTCACCCAGTCTGAACATCCAACCCTGTGGCCATGCATTCAGTCATAAACTCACCCTTACCTAAAATACCCTGACACTGAGTCTTCCCACCCTGCACATTCCTGGCCAGCCTCCTGGTGACTCAATGCCGCATGTCTGTCATTGGCTGCCGTCTCAGCCACTGCTGTCCTCCTTGAATTGCAAGTGTCCAGAGGGCAGGGACTGGATCCCTGCAGTGCCGTCTGCAATTCTCAGACCTGCCTTCATTACTTCTGGTAACTAACGTGACCTCTGGTTTGGCCTGCCTGTCCTTTTCGCGCTTATGAAAATGCATGCAAAGCACACCTAGCAGGGGGTGCAGACCTACAAGTGGCCTTACTTTCCAGATTGTTCATGTGCCTCCTCAGCACCTAGCATTTCATTATTTCGACTCCACCTTGTTCCACATGGGTTTAAGGCATTGTCTTGGAACATGAATCACAACAATAATGAGTGAGAACAAACTTTCATAGCTTTTGCAGAGCAGAGTGACTGGTCTATGACAAGCCTTTTTGTAATTGTGCATTTTCATCTATTTTCATCTTTCAGCTCAATCATCATTTTTCCTTTTTTTTTTTTTTCCAAGTCTCATGAGTCTCCAAATCATAGCGTCTGCAATCATTTTTCTGTGCAAAGGGCTCTGCAAAGTGCCTAAGCATGGTCTTCTTTAAGCCTCAACATGACCCTGTGATACAGGCAGTAGGTGCTGTTACATCCGTCGTAAAGATGAGAAGCTGAGAATCAGAGAGATTGGTGCTCTTTCCTGAGGTCACAGAGAGCAAGTGGAGGGGAACAGGACTCTTCCTGCTGCATCTTTTGGGCCTTCGCATCCTGCGCTGTCCAGGTGAGAGTCAGCACTCCACAGGTGAGGGACATTGGAATGGAGGTGGCAAGAGTACCCTGCAGAGGTCGGAAAAGCTGAAAACCATCTCACTCAGAAGTTCCAGGACTTGATGGAGTCAGTGAGCCAGAACAAATGCTCAATCATCTCTAGGAGGAAAGATGAGCTGGAATGCCAGTGAGATCTGAGAGATGGTCTTCAGGGGAAGCTGCCTACGTCTTTGTATGGGACCTCCAGCTTTGAAACAGCCTCAGGGAAGAATCTTATAAAAGCTGCAAGCTAAGCACAAGCTTAGAAAGACATGTGGGCACTGGTAGCTGAGTGAGGAGAAATTCTCCACTTTGCTTATCTGGAACTTGTTTTGAATGAGCAAATGGAAATTTGGGGATTTTAAGGCTAGTTTTCTAGGCTTCGTTAATATTTCTCATAAGTCAAATTCTCTGCCATGGTTATTGGGTTTAAGTGAAATTCTAAATTTCTTTACTTTCTTTTTTTTTTTGAGATGGAGTTTCACTCTTGTTGCCCAGGCTGGAGTGCAGTGGCGCTATCTCAGCTCACTGCAACCTCTGCCTTTCGGGTTCAAGTGATTTTCCTGCCTCAGCCTGCCAAGTAGCTGGGATTGCAGGCCTTGCACCACTGTACCCAGCTAATTTTTGTGTTTTTAGTAGAGATGGGGTTTCATCATGTTGGCCAGGCTGGTCTCGAGCTCCTGACCTCAAGCGATCCACCCACCTTGGTCCCCCAAAGTGCTGGGATTACAGGCGTGAGCCACCGTGCCCGGCTGAAATTCTAAATTTCTAATGCCCACTGCTTTTCAATGACCCGGATTAAACGGGACTCTCAAAAGAAATGGCTTTTTGTTGAGTATTGCCATCAGAGAACCCGGGTTTCTGCAGTTTCCTTTTATCCTGTGAGAAAGATGCTAGTGATTCTTTACTTTTGAACAAGCATGATTGAATAGCCTGTTTTAGTTACTGTAACAATGCTGTGTAGCAATTGTATTATTTGGAAATAATATGCCATATACAATAATATAACATCAAAGGACAGTAAGGCTCCTGTCTTGGTTTTAGATAAAGAGAAAGCAGATGCTGTTTTATTCTCTTGGTGGATGGTTTAAATTGCCATCAGCGGATCAGTGGTTAATTGATCATCGATCAGTGGATCAGTGATTAATTGATCATTGAGGACTTTTGGGTCCACTTACTGATAATTACATGAAGTCAATTATTTTTAAGACTTCTTGATTTTCAAATCATGGCCTCTCATTTAGCCTTCCGAACTTTTTATGTGCGGGGAGGGAAGGGGTAGGTGAGCCAATGTGATATTACTGTCACAATATTACTGCCATTGAATGACAGAACTTTCGTGGTCTCAAGGATATGTCATCCAGAAGTTAAACTCGGCTTTTCATTTGATAAAACATGTATTTATATCCTAGGTTACTTTGCCAATAAAAGTAGCAAATGTGGTGGATAACCTGCCAAGGTACATTCCAGGTTCCCTGACAAAGTCGCATTTCTGTGTTTTACAGAATTTCTACAGTGTATAGCACTGTGGCTTATTCAGGAATGCCGATGGGAAGATAAGAGAAAGGAGGAATGAACGAGAACAGAACTAGGTGGTTTTGTGGATGAAAGCTTTCTATCCCCAGTGAAGATGGGTCCAGCCTCCCCCGGCCCTTTGTTTCCGATGCATTCATGTTGTCTTCTATTCTCAGAGCCTGGCTGCCCTCTGCCAACTGTCTGTAGCCATGGAGGCCTGCCTTGGGAACACTCCGAAGCTTCCCAGTTCCTGTGTTTGTGATACCACAGTGCTCTGCCCCGCAAAGCCCTGAATGGTGTCTTTGTAACAGCATGCAAGATATTTAAGATGCTAAGGGGGCCACATTACCAAAGAATGCCTTTAAAAAGAGGAAAATTAAATGACCAATAAAGAAGGAATCCTCACAAGTTCCTATTGTATCTTATAAAAGGAAGCACTGATGTATTTAGGTCTAACTCCTCCAGGTCTTCAGGAAGTTGCCAAGCTCTCGCTCCCACCCCTCCCCTTCAATGGGAGCCAAGGCTGAAATCTAAGTCCAAATTAATGAATCTGTTTCTAAGTTGGGGAAGGAGCAAGTGAACCACAGCTGTGAGTCTTGGGTCACTGGGGATTTCTGTTTCAAATGCAGCCAGGATAGAATCTCTGAATTTATTTGATTTGGGAACAGGATAAGAAATTGATAATACCCGATTCGTAGATTAGCCCTGGAGGAGGAAATACTAATTTCAAATATCATTCATCTTCCTTTTTATCTAGTCTCTTCAAGCTGTAATGAAATTAACTGAGGACTGAGTCCAGCTTGTGGAAGCCTCAGAGGAGTTTGCACATTGAACTGGCAAATTAATCTGTGAACAGCCCACAGTTCAGCATTTATTTAGTCAATATTCAGTGAATAATAAAGGTGGAAAGCACATTTTTTATTTGTCCATTTACTCGTGGAAATATTTTCAATCAAGACTACACCTTGAGATTTATTTCTCATTTCAAAAATCATGAATTTTCCACCTAATTGCAATTTTTTTTCTCTGATGAAAACCTGAGTTATTCAAGTAAATTTATTTACAAGTTAAACTTAGCAGACTGATTTGGAAGGAGAATTAGAGCAGGACTCAGGAGATAAGAAATATGTTCATTTCAGTGGAGAAGTTTATCATGGAATGGCCCCAAAGAGTTATGTAATTAGTGTGATACGAGATATTATATAATAAACAGATATAAACTATTAAAATTCTGCATAAATTAGAATTTCAGAATCTGGAGATCATTAGGAAATTTCTGCCCTTTGAGTATATTATAAATGGGATGAAATTGTTGTATATTATGCCTCTCCACATTCCTGTGAGGCCAATGGGTATTAACAATATATTAATTTATTCAATAAATGGTGAGAATGTATAGTGTCATATTTATTGGATGGAATTTGGACCCAGTCAACTGGGCTTGAATTCTGGCTCTATCACTTATTATCTGTGTGAACTTGAGCAGGTCACTTGAATTCTCTGAGCCTCAGTGTCTTATCTGTGTAGTAGGGAATATAATAAATAAATGATGGGTAATTGTCCAGGTTTAAATGACATAATTGACTAGAACCGTGCCTGGGATATAGAAAGCACTATATAAGGAATTCTTGTTAAAATGATACACCATATTCTGTACTACGCTTTTGAAATAGTAAGACCAAGACATCATTTTCAAGGAACTCATAGTAAGTAAGGAAATATGTAAGCAATTAAAAATAAAAGCAGCATTAAAAATTTTGGCATACAAGTCCAAAAAAAAAAACTTGTGAAGTCAGGGAGAACTGTCTTAGAGAAGGTATATGAAGATGACAGAATTGAAGAGAAAGCCAGCCGTGTGTGCACAGGAAGCAGTGATTGTGTTTGGATTCACACATGTTGAGAAAATAGATAATTAATCAGTGAATATTTGATTCATAAAAAATGACTGAAAGAGTGAATAAACAAATGAATAGAAAACAAAAACAAAAACGAATGAATGGAATTGCAACCAGACAGGTATGTGCTCAAGCAAAGGGGGCAGAGGAACTCACTGCTGTGTTCTGGGAGAATTCCTAAGCTTATGGGAGACTTTGTAGGTGTTTTGTTGTTTGTTTTTGGACTTGTATGCCAAAATTTTTAATGCTGCATTATTTTTAATTGCTTACATATTTCCTTAATGTGCTATTATATAAGTTCCTTGAAAATGGTGACTTGGTCTTACTATTTCAAATGCCTAGTACAGAATATGGTATATCATTTTAACAAGAAGAATTCCTGATACGGTGCTTTCTATATCCCAGCACTGTTCTAGTCAATTATGTCATTTAAACCCGGGCAATCAGCCATCACTGATTTATTATTTTCCTTACTATGCAGATAAACTGAGGCTCAGAGAGTTCAAGTGATTTGCTCAAGTTCACACAGATAATAAGTGATAGTGCAGCAGGACAAGCGGCAGACAAAACCCCTCAGACACCGAGTTAAAGAAGGAAGGGCTTTATTCGGCCGGGAGCTTCAGCAAGACTCATGTCTCCAACAACCGAGCTCCTCAAGTGAGCAATTCCTATCCCTTTTAAGGGCTCACAACTCTAAGGGGGTCCGTGTGAGAGGGTCGTGATCGATTGAGCAAGCAGGGGGTACATGAGTAGGGGCTGCATGCACCAGTAATCAGAAAGGAACAGAACAGGACAGGGATTTTCACAATGCTTTTCCATACAATGTCTGCAATCTATAGATACCATAACCGGTTGTTAGGTCAGGGGTCGATTTTTAACTACCAGGCCCAGGGCGCGGCGCCAGGCTGTCTGCCTGTGGATTTCATTTCTGCCTTTTAGTTTTTACTTCTTCTTTCTTTGGAGGCAGAAATTGGGCATAAGACAATATGTGGGGTGGTCTCCTCCCTTAATAGAGCCAGAATTCAAGCCCAGTTGACTGGGTCCAAATTCCATTCAATAAGCATGACACTATACGTTCTCACCATTTATCAAATAAATTAATGAATTGATAATTCATTAATTTAACCATTGAGGTTAATTTAACATTGAAGGTTAATTTAACATTAACCTTCAATCCATCCTAGATCCAATGTTTAGAGCTGGAAGAGACATTAGAGATCATCAGGCATAGCCAAAATAAACTCCAAAAAGTCTAAGATCAAAGAGTTTGTGGTTAGAACTAGAATCCTGGTCTGCTCAATCTGTCAATTCTCATATCATGTGGTCTCTCTGTAAGTTTCTCTACAATGAATGATTCCCATTGGAGAAAGAAGTTGCCATGGGTCAGGAGGGTTAAAAAATAACCCTTTCCCAGAGAGAGGGAGTCTCTAGGAAATAATTTTCTGAGATAACGTGCATCGTGAATCACTCATAATTCCCTGCTTCGATGAGTAATAAGCAGAGTGTTTCTCCCATGTTCTGTTCTTGGAAATGTATCTTGGAATAACTTACATTCAAGGAAGGATAAAGAGGTTAAACTTTTAGGTTTTAATTCTAATGAGGGACACTGGTTCCCTACTCTGATGGCAAAGCTTGTTGTATACCCTGCGGCATGTTTCAAGAAGCCCTTTGAGTTCTTCTGGTTTATGAGTTGTCTCCAAGGCAGGAGGTAGAGCAGGAGCCCCAGCGTACAGGCTCACCCACACAGCAAAGCAAGAGCTTATCAGAGCTGCCCTCCAGGCTGTTGGGTTTTGTTTGGATGCTGCAATAATTTCTGCTGATGAAAGAGAGTAACGACCGCCCTCTGGAGCAGCTGTTTTACTGCCCCTCTAGGAGAATGGGCTCTGGACTTTTCAATTTCCCCAGACTAGTATAATCCTCCAAAGACAGTGAGGTCTGACAGGGTTGCCAAACCTGTATTTTGCCAACAAGGACATTATAAACGAAACCAAGTAGATATGACTATTACCTCATATATATCATTAGAATTTCATAAGACATTTAACATTTCACATGTAAAAAGAGGGAAGAAAGTTAAATTTGGAAAAATAAGACAATGCTTATGACTATATTTAGCTTTATAGAAAACTCTCTACATTGTCATTATTTTTCTCATCTCACCATGAACGAATAAAGATTTTGGCAAGGATCAGTCACGGTTCCCCAAACAGTTTTTGTGTCTGATCTCAGGACCCAAAATTTAGATGCAAGAAGGATGTTGTATTTTCTCAGCCTGACTGTCAATAGTACCAATTCACAGCCAGCAACAACTGTTCACAATGGAAGGACGCCATCATTCCTTCAGACAAACGAATCTCTCTTCTTTCTTTTCCTACTTGCCTAAAAACACTTCTGTGTGTTCACAGTATTGCCGAATCTTGGACCCACATCATCCTGCTCTCCTACTGAGGTGTTCTGTTGGCCTCCAGCTGAGGCAGGACAAGTCAGGAAGGTGGTCTTGGGCTGTAACAGCTCCCAGGACCCCCACTTGTAAGTGCTAATCCAGCGCTGAATCTTAGCTGTTCTGCACACTCTTCCCAAGTTAGTTCCCGAATGTGCATTTGGCACAAGAATCCCAACAGCCAGTGCAACTGGCTTTCATCAGCAGGTTCACAGCTGTGGGGTTCCTGTTGCCGTCTGCATGTGGTTTTGGAGCGTGACGTGAGCCTGCATAGAGACACATCCATGCTTTCTGTTGTTTCCTTGTGAAAGCAAAGGCAGACCTATGAAATGAAACTATTGTCTTATTCACCTGTAATTATTTTTTTCTTAATTCTCTCTGACTTACCTAAATTGCGTCCTTCACATATTACTGGGTTTCTTGATTGGAGGGATATTGATGTTGGGAGAAAAGTGCCTTTTGACAATCTACTGAGCTGCAGCCTTCAGAGACCAAGATCCCAGGATGCTTGCCTCCTGCGGAGGAATTGTTCAGGTCTGCAAGTGTGGCCTTTGTTTGCTTTCAGCTCACAGAACACTCGTGTTTGCATAGGTACAATAGAAGGTGACAGTGATTCGAAATGCATTTTTGAGAGGCAATTACATACGAACAGGGCTTTGATCAGTGACACTATGTCTGTGCTCTTTAGCTTGAGTGACACAATTAGGTGCTTTTTTGTTTGGTTTTGAAGAACCCATTCAAGAACATACTGGAAACATGTGAGCAAGTGGATTTGTTGAAATATACTTATTTTTCAGCCTTTGATTCTTTGAGACAGTCATAGGGTGGAGGCCATAAACCACTTAACATATCAACCAATGTCTACCCTTGTCTTGCACTGTGTCGGGGCCTAGTCAGGAGATGCATAGGTAGTCACATGGTCACTCCTGACTTGGGAAGGGTCGGACCAGGAATGAGCCTCTGTCACAACCACAAACCCCCTGCAGCCATGTCCGTGGCTTCTCCCAGACAGCCCTGCTGTATGGCCAAGAAGGCAAACGCAGTGGGCCCTTCTTAGAATGAGAGAAAACTACACTTCTAGGCTGTGCCTGGGTTCATGAAAACAAAATAGTGTCTCTGACTTATGTGATATGTCTCAGGGCATTCAGTTAGTCCTTCTTTTTTTTCTTAATATGTATTTATCCAGCACCTACTATTTACTGAGTGTTGGGGACACAAAGATCAAAGGCAGTCCCTGTCTTTAAGTCTAGTCATAAGACGAGAACAAATGACATAATCTTGTAATACTCAACAGAAATAGCATGTAGGGTACCAAGAAGGCATCAAGGGGGAACTTCGTGAGGTTTGAATGATGAATATACACCAGAAAGGGGAAGAATGTGTGTGTGTGTGTGTGTGCATGTATGTGTATGTGGGTGAGCCTGCATGTGTGTGCATGCATGTGCATGTGTATGCATGTATGTGTATATGGGTGAGCGTGCCTGCATGTGTGTGCATGTGGGTGAGCCTGCCTGCATGTGTGTGCATGCACGTGCACATGCATGCATGTGCGTGGACAGGCATGTGTGTACATGTATGTGTGAGTGTACATGCACATACATGTCTGCATATGTGTGCATGTGTGCACACGTGAGCATGCATGTGTGTATATGCATTAGTGTGTTTACATGTGTGTATTTTTGCACAGATGTATTCTTAGTTTGCCTTTCTTCGTTTTTAACTACATTTATACCAATCGTGGTTTGCTTTGTGAGGAGTTTTGTTGTCAGGGTGCATCACCTGTCTGCCCTGAGAAAGATGTGAGCACCTCCCAAAGACACGGTTTTCTGCCAGTCTCTCAACGGATGGTTACCTCCCACATAACACACTGTGCATTCCACAGGAACTGGAGGTGGCGTGGCATCATCCTTGCTCTCTCTGGACCCCTATGT
Organism: Gorilla gorilla gorilla; assembly: GCF_029281585.2. Lineage (NCBI taxonomy): Eukaryota > Metazoa > Chordata > Mammalia > Primates > Hominidae > Gorilla > Gorilla gorilla. The sequence goes on from NC_073229.2 coordinate 188,343,645, forward strand.
GTCTTTCATCCATAAAATAAACAAGCAAAACAAAAGATAAGCCCCCAGCATCTTGGAAGCATGTGCTCCCAGATTGTTCCCAGTGTGGCCTCTCTGTGTTGAAGTTATCTGTTGTTCTCCAGGCAGTGCCAGAGTTCCACTGCCACATCCCTGTCTTTCTCCGCACCAATACTCTGACCCCCATTCCTGGTAACTTTGCCATCCAGGTAAAGGGTTAGTGAGCCCCTATGTCTGTTCCTCGATTCCCTCATCTCCTGTAGAAGCTCTCCTCCTCCCACTTTCGCTGTCCACTTTCACGACCATTTCCTCGTACTTTGTATGACCAATAACCACACTCCCTACAACATATTTAATTAAAGCTTCCCATTCTCTAACCCAACCTTTTATCTTTCCAGCTCCCTTTGATGGTACTTCAGCACCAATAAGACTTCATGTAAACCCAGGCCTCCAATTCATTTTTTCTCCCCAGCTTTCAACGTCCCTCCCTCCCTGTATCTCCTGTTCCCCTCCTCACCCAGCTTCGATTTCATGGACCATTACTATTGCGACTCCTTCGAATACCTCCTCAGTGCCCTCGTCCCTCTGTTTCTCCATTGCACTCTCTAAATAAACCCACAGTTTTAATTAAATCCAACTCTATTAGCTGTGTGCCCATACCAGGCCAGTTGAACGTGGCCTGGGAAAAATTACCTAATTGTGCTGTTTGTGGGAGGAGTGTCTCACTTTAAATTTCTTATCACGAATGCTAAGTGAATCCTCAGCACTGCCTGGCAATACTAGCACACCTCTCAGCTCAACTCACCTTATCTCCCGAATGTCCATTCCATACTTCTTCCTCTCCTTGGGTGCCCAATAGCCCCTCTGTCATTCTCAGTCTCAGCAGAAGACTTTACAACTTTTCTCTGAAAAAATAGAAATAATATATAGGAAAATTCCTCATGTTTTCATCATAAATCTGCCCATCTGTAATAATGCACTGAGAGCTGGTTTTATAACCCACACTTAAAATCCGACCAGTCACACAGGCCCAAATCTTGGTAGCTGTCCTTGATCTCTCTCTTCCTCTCATAGTTCCCATTCCCCCAGCAGACTGAGATCAGAAAATGCTCACACCCCCAAAATCCACTTTGAAGCCCGCTAAGTCCCACCTTCCACACCACACCCAAACCCAGTATCTTTGTGTCTCATCTGAGCCATTGCTATAAACTCTTGACTTAGTTGGCATTAAATTTGCCTACCATAAACTCCAATAAACCAGTGGCTTAAATTATTCTGTGTGAAGCTGATCCTTCACACATGATAATTCCAGAGGTGGCACATTCCAGACTGCTGTGGAGAGTCTTATGGTTATCAGAGACCCAGGCTTCTGCCACCTTCCTGCTCTGCCATCCTAGAGTCAGCTCATTGCCCCTGATCCCTGTATCTCTCTGGTCATCACTGGACTCTTTTGATCAAGCCAGGAGGTGAAAGGAAGGCAAATACAATTCACGCCACATGCCTGTCTCCCTTGCCAGCAAAGTTCTCAGAAATCCAGAGCAACTTCTGATTACATCCCAATCAGCAACTCCTATCTGAAGAAGGGCAAGTAAATAGTTTCTGAGGTAGCTACATGACCATCCAGGAAAAACATTCCAAACTTCCTTGCTGGGTAAGAGAAAGAGATGTGTTGGCTGGGCAGGTCAACTGCAGTGCTTGCTGAGCCCATGCCTGGCCTCACTGCTTCTGTGATCCATGCCCCAGTCCATCCCCATGCAGCAGCCCACGCGATTTTAAACAGTAAATCAGGGCACATTACTCTCATCTTTAAATTATGAAGTAACTTCCCATCACACTTAAAATGAAATCAAAGGTTCTCACCATGTCCTTCATGGTTCTTCATGATCAGGTCCCCAAATCAGCTCTGCTTATCCTCTCTTGGGCTCCTTCATGCTGCTCCTCCCCAGCCACATTATTTTCTAAACATACCAAGCTCATGTCCACATCTGATGTCTTTGCACTTGCTGGTTTTTCTACCAAGAACCCCGGCCGCCGGATGTTCACATTTCTTTCTCCCTCTCTTTAGTCATATTCCTGCTAATCTCTTATCTGCTCTAATATCCGTTACCATGACCACCCTGTAATTCCCATCCTCTCCTCCATCGTTTCATAGCCCAGCCTCATGGAGGTCCTCCATCTTGCCTAAATTCCAGCAGTGTTTTTATTTGTTTAATAATCATTGTCACCATCTGCACTACCTTCTAGCTCCATCAAGGCAGGGAGTCTGCCTCGTTCACCAATTCCTAGAAAGGTGCCAGAGTCTAATAGGGGCTAAAAAATTGTTGAATGAGAGAATTAATGAATTCTAATTTTGAGGCATTGGTTTTGCTTTATTTGTAAAATCTAAAAAGCCTTGTTAAAAGAACATCTCTATAATTTAGAAAAACTTAAAAGATGCTGCTAAAACTTTGCAAACTTCAGCTTAATTAATACATTTTCTTGCAAACATGAGGTTTAAGATACTAACAGGAGGTTGTCCATGAGCATACTTGAGTATATTGGCTTTCTAGAGGTTATCAGAAACAATAACACTAGTATTTTGAAGTATACTATTGAATGCATATCAATTGAACACATATTGTACATGTTAATTATGAACTGTACATTCCATTTTATTTAGATAGACATGTGGCTAGTTTACTTAGGTGATGATATTTAACTATTTTACATTTGCATGAAAGACTTCTTACAATTTAGAAACCATTGTAATACATTTCTGCTGTTAATGCAGTTTTTAAAAAGTGACTCATTTGAGTATGTAGCCACGGAGATTAAGCAAAATATAACACAGGCAAAAAGTTAAAAAACAAAAAAACAACTCTATTCATCAACAAGAGGCATGCTCCGAGGTTCCTTAGATTACTGAAATCTAACAAATTGGATAGCTTACAAAAATCTGAAAACTAACATCCAGTTGGAGTCACTAGCAAGTTTATGTGAAGTCATTGACCCGGACCCAAGGGTAGACCTCTTGAACACAATCAATACAGGTGCAATCAGATAAGAACATTCTACTGTTTTATTAAAGTGCATCTAATTCAAAACTCAATAACCCTCACACATCCTTAATCAGAGACGACATCCTGGGAGGTATTTCCATGAGTGATCTTAAAACTCCGGCTTTTGGTTTGTTAGCAAGACTCTCTGCAAATAAGAATCTCAGAATCCTGTTTCTTTTCGCCTCCACGGAACGCCTGTCACCCTCCTCTCCTTGCCTCCGTGTTTTCGACTGCCGTCCGCCCCTTTCCCTTTACAATGGAAAGGAATTCTCTGGGGTGGGCTTGGAAAAGTGGAGTCATCTTCCTTGGAAGGTAGACACCTGAGAAGGCGCGGTGTCCCTGGGCTTAGCGCTGCGCACAGCCCTCCCCTCCCTCTAAGCCTCTGAACGGCAGCACCTGCGAGGATCCCGACGAAGGACGAAGCCAGGAGGCAGGGATCTTGTTTTCAGAAGGAATATGAACCAAAATATGTTCAGAACAAGAGAATGGCTGGCGCGCAGGCCTGGCACGCGGGATCTTCTTGGAGGTGGCTGCAGCTTTTCGGGGGCTGCCTGGCGCGTTCCGCTGTCATACATGAGGAGTTGCCATTTGGAAGCATTGAGGGGAACCTGGATTCATCTTCATGTGGTTAACCTGAAGTGTATTGCGAATATGAGGGCTCATATTCAAGGGTACGGATGTGTCTCAGCTGGGCAGGGCACTCGCTAACCCCCAGCTGGGGCGGGGAGCAGGGGTACCTGCGGCACCAGGGTTACCTGGGGCCTGGCCCCGGCTGCGCGGCAGCTTCTCCTTTGCAAACAAAAGCCCAGAGCGTTCATTCTTAACACTGCCTCCACCGAGAGACGTCTTTGACCTTTTCCAGGGTAAAGGGCAGCAACGCCAACACCTTCTCCCAAAGCACAGCACGTCTCCTTTTTGGCAGGCGATTGATCTGCCTGCTCTACCTTGGACACCGAGCTCTGTTCACGCAGGAGGCTAAGCCCACGGGAACCGAGCGTTTCATCAGGGTCATGCGCCATGGTTAGGAGACTTTCTTTCTTTCTTTTTTTCATTGCACACTTTATTTTCATCTGCATCCAGTTAGCAATATGGTGAGAATTAATATGCATTGGAATTAAACCACTCAGCTCGCTCATTTATACAGCATTTACCAGGAGCCTCTTGTGCTTGGAACCCGGCTAGGTGTTCGCCTGGACCCACTGAAAGCATGCCCCCTGCTCCTCAGAGGCACCAAGTTCAGCAGGGGTGAGGCAAGCAGAAAAGAAGTTAACAGAAAAACAGGAGTGCGCTTTGCTGAGGAAGGACAAAAGAAAGAGCATCAGGCCACAGAGGCTGATGCTGATGAATACGTCACACCCAGAGCGTTTTATACACGTAGATTCCAGTGTGAATGGCTATGGTAATGACACCTGCCAGAATTGTGCAGTGAACAACCTGGGCAGCAGTATGTTGTGGTCCAGAGAGTAGTAGAGTTTTCTCTAGAGAAGCTCGGGAATAGCCTCACAACCAAAGGAGGTAAGATGGTAGAACAAATAGAAATTGACCAGGATATGAGGAGGGAAAGAGGGATTGCAGACAGAGCCGACAACAAATGGAGCAGCTCAGAGCCTTGGGAGAGTTCTGTATCAGTTAGTAGCTTTGTGCTGTGTGAGCCAGTCCTGTCACAACGTAGCTATGTTATGCTGGTATCTAGGCGGGGAAAGTTGTAACTAGTCCCAGAGTGGTAGAAGGAGATACACTGTTCCACAAAATGAAGAATTTTTTTTTTACCATAATCCCAGAATTCCTCATAAGGAGCTCATGGTGTTAGGAAGAGTCATGGTATTAAGGGGACTTGGGACTCCTGGGGCAGCTCAAGGACCAGGAGGAACTCACAAAGAATTTGCTTTGCTGCTTGGCAAGGAGAGGGAGAACACACACAGTACATGCACACACACACACACACACGCAGGCACAAATGCACACACACAAACACATGCACACAAACACGTGCATGCACACACAAATACACGCACACACAAATGCACAAACATAAACACACGCACACACACGCACACACATGCACACACACGCACACACACAAATACACGTGCACCCCCCACTCCCCCCACACAAACACACGTGCACACACAAATGCACAAACACAAACACATGCACACACACAAACACACGTGCACTCCCCCCCCCCACCACACACACACATATGGTGAGGAGAGGAGACATCGGCCTGGGTGGGGGTTAAGAAACAAAGTGTTTACGCCGATTTCTGTGGGGGCGTGGTTTCTGGTTCCTGCCTCTGCCAGGAGGGGAGGGGATGAGTAGCTTATTTTCATGGAATGTAAAAAACTGCTGATTTCTACAGTACGTGGATGTGTGGGAGGAACTGGGGGAGCAGAGAAGGGCGTCAGAGTAGGTCACATTGGACTCCTCTTCAGGGCTATGGCAGGAGCAGAAGTGTGGGATTTATGGATGCGAATTTATAGATGAGAAGGTGGAATTTATAGATGAGAATTTGAGACTCATCTGCTTTCAGAAATAACAGTAGTAATTTTTAAAATGTTTAATACTTATGCAGGCACTATTCTTAGCACCCTGTGTGTACCGATTCCTTTATATTTGCAACAATCTCGTGTAAGGAGGTTCTATTATTACTCCTGTTTTCAAGGCGAGGAAATGGAGGCAGAGATTTCAGATGACTTGCCTGTGGTTACACAGGTGAGAGATGCAGAGCCGCCTGGCACTAGAACTTGTGTTGTTCATTGTGACATTATGTTGGAAGTTGAATATGTAGGAGTAGAAGGGATTTCTGAGAGAACGGAGGAGGAAAAGAAGGAGGAAGAGGAGAATGGAATTTTGGGGAATACCTACATTTGTGCTGCGTTTATGGGGCTATGAAGGAAACAGGCCACGGGAGGGAAGAGGGTACCTTTCTGGTCTAGAAGGTTCAGCCTTTCTCCTCTATTCCCGCATGCAGCCTGCGATCTAGGGCCAGCCATGACCAAACCCTCGTGCCTCATCTGCTTCCCTCCAGCTCCCCAGACTCGCCCTTCAGGGCGCCTGCTGTTCAGAGCCTGCATGGGAATCCGCATGAGGTCATATTTTGCCTGGAGAGCAGTGGACGCCACAGTGCACCATGGCCAAGATCCATCTCCCAATCCTGACTGCAAGTTTCTCGGAGCCGGAGCGCAAATTTGCCATGCATTCTTTTGTTCATTCTTTTATTACTGTATATTCATTCGCAGGTGATATGCATATGTCTGTGCGGTGGGAGGCTGAAAATGACTTGATTCCTTCTTAGGGCATTTGGAATCTAGTCTGAGAGTCTGGAATATTTGGTTCCTAATGAACCACAGAAATATCGTTGAAATATTTCCCCATTCCACTAATCATTAGGCTGAGGCTGACAAAACCATTACATGTTAAGATTTTTAAATGGTCTCTGTAAATGAAGAAAACACACCCGGAATTCACAGGAGAGAGATATAAGCACAGGACATAAAATGCCCAGAAGTACCAAAGACATTCTAGTTTTAGAATAAAGAGCCCAGTGTCCAAGCATGAGGTGGAGCTGCAAGTGCCCCTGGGGGTGAGCCAGTGCCCCTTGGGGTGAGCCAGTGCTCCCCATGCCCCCCAGCTCCCCAAAGAGTTTCCAATGGGTGAAGCCTTGATACCAGGCAGCCTCTCTTCTGATTCTTTGGAGAATTTTTATAGTTTTAATTGCAACTGATTTCTTAGAACTAATAAAGTAGGTTTATGACAATTGTAGTAAAAGTTAATTCATAACTCCTGTCTAATGAGCAAGGTTCTCTCCTCCAGGGGGAATGATTCCTGAATTCCTTTCATCTTTGCAGACACGGCGAGCCTGGGTAGGAACTCGAACTTGTTCGAAGAGCATATTGTCAGGAAGCTGACAGGATTTACCTAGAGAAATGGGAAGCACAGGTGCACAGATTTCATTTTGTCCTGTGGGGAATTAAAATCTATTTTTAATCGGTGCAGTAGCAGAGAAGAACCCTGTGTGTGCTTACTATGAACAGTGGCAGCTGACGGAAGCCTGGCAGTTGTCATTCCAGTACTGGTTCTTAAAAAATATCAAATCCTCAGCTGAAAAATCTGGACAGAAGAGTAGTAGCAAACAATTATTGAGCACTTACATGCCTGGTACTGTGGGCTTCATTTGCATTATTTTATTCCTTTTCACGTCAGTGCTATGAAGGTGCTATTATCATCCATAAGGCAACAAAGGATCTGAAGGATTTAAGCAACTTCTGTAAGTTCTGGAGGTGTGATAAAAACCTCCATGTGAACACCAGGCTGATACATTCTCTACAACTTCACTCAATCTATCCTCCCTGTGTGGGACTGCCAGACTTACCTAGAACCCCATGAAATCCCCCTTTCTACAACACTGTGCACCCTTCCAGAAACACAACTTTCATCTCTGTGCAGGTCAGACCCAGTCCCCAGCAGGGAGCCTGTCCTATGAATCGGCATTCAATCAATATTGGTCAAATGAATGCATGGGTGGATGGGTGGATGAGAACAATGTATCTCACTAAATTTTCTACCATGTTAGTCTGTGACCAGAAACCATCTGGGATAAATGTGCAGGAGTTTGGTCAATAGAGATTTCGGAGAAGCATCTCTACTTACAACAGATGTTAACCTTTCGAGAAAGTATGTGGTTGGTTGCCTGCATATTTGACGAAGCAAATATCGGTGAAGTAGCTAAATCCAAGTTCATTGTGGAGAAACACTCAATTCATAAAATCCTTTTAATTGTGACTGGGAAAGAAGGCAAATTAAGAAGAGTTCAATAGTGTGAACACTTATAATACAAGGCAAAAGAAATATTAAATCAGGGAATATATTAGTAATAAACAAGTTGAATAGAAACATGTAATAGATGCTCAATAATGCTTCGTCTAATAAATGTCTGTTGAATTGGATTTAATATGCCCTAATGAAATGGGCTTGTATTTTAGTTTTAGCTCTATGTTCTGGGGTTTTTATTACATGAAAATACTGCATATGATATTTATAAGTACAGGGAAAAGCATAGTCGATCTGAATTATTTCACTCTCTTGTCATTCCTGTCCATAAACTATTCTCTCCTATTTTGAAGACCCCGCTTCTCACACTGCAGTTTCTAACACATGACTGTGGTGGTGATGTGTCATTTACTGAGACAAGCAGCCTTCTTTCCTCATGGAAGGACACCCCCATTTTTGGAGAGATCAAACACCTGAGCTCAAGAGCTCAAAAGGACAGCAAACATCTCCTTAAAGTCCTACACAGCTGCAAAGCAAACACTGCTCCATCCTGGGGACGAGGGGAGGGGAGAACACACTGTCCACCTTTAGACTTTCATGTAAGCACGACGGACCCCAGCTTCCTCCTGGGGTGAGCTTGGCTTAGAAACTTCACCCCTCTACTTCTCTTCCCTCCAGGGACACATTAGGGGAAGGCGTGGTGTTGAAGGGGGAATGAAACTACTGACTGCTGCAAAAAGCAAGAGTACTGCCTGGCTCCCAGGAGGGTGTGGGAAATCTGCGTTTCTTATATTAGGGTGGTGTGAATCCTGAACATGAAACTCCTATCGTCAAGTGTCATTATGTTCTAGTGCTTCATGATAGGTTAATAATATCAGACTGTAAGAATATCCTGTACTAAACTGCAGAGGGAACTCACCCTGAGGAACTAAATGAACTCACATTTGTTTAGTGTCTTGTGGGTATCACGTGTTATGCTAGGCCCTTTCCATGTTTTATTTAATTCTCGAAGGTATCTCATCAGTTAGAATAGCTTTGTCTATGTTTCACATCCGGGAAGGAGAGGTAAAGTTCTCTCTCCAAGATCATATTTACTAAATGAATTCTAAAACCCATGTCCTCTCTCTGTACCTTATTGTCAATAATTATTCCAGAAATAAGGACAGAGATTTGGGATATGTTAAGCAAGTGATCTTTTTGTGAACTGAGCTTTCATTCCTCTTACATCTCCTCTTAAATTTTCGATTATGTATTTAACTCAAGAAATCAGTTTTACTTAGTTACCTTTTGCATACCTCTCAAACTCTCTTGCTTCTCTAATATTGCATTTTGGGAGACTTTTCCTGATTTAGCTACCCCGACTTTGCCTACGAAATCCTATCTCTTTTCTTCTTCAAAATTTGATTGGCAATTTACCACCTTTATACAGCTTTCTCAGATTAATTCTACTGTTGAATTTACATGTACAACGTAAGATAACAATCAGATCTATTGAATATTTATGATTGTTGGCTGGGGTTTCATCAGGATTATTCTTTGTGTTGTGTTTAGTGGTTTATTTCACTTTAATATGAGCTCTGCAAGAGTTCAAGACTGTGCATGCTCATTCCTCTGTCCTAAATGCCAAGTAGGGGCCTGGCAAATAGATGATACTTGGTACATAGCATGGTTTTCAGTTAAATCAGTCAGTGTGGACGTCAGGTTTGGGGTTATGTTATCATCTCTAAGTTTTTGTAGCATCTTTTGCATGAAGTTCAAAAGTCTTTCCCCCAGATTATATTCTTTTTTAGCTTGTTGGCCTTACTACTTTTAAGATTAATTATCTTGTCTCCACAATAGCTCTTTGCTGACTGTTTTACTGTCTGCACCATCAGGCTCCATACATCTAGACTATTACTATGGCAGGACTAGGAAAGGCAGCAGTTAGTGAGGCTTAGACTATTCCTGGAAGAAAACATGAATACTTGTTAGGGATAGGAATGTTTCTGAAATAATTAAATGTTTAACTGGAAGGGAAAATGTCTTCCTAGGTTTTTATTCTTTAATGTTAGATAACTCTACGTGGTGTGTGTGCACATGCATGCACATGTGTGTGTGTCGTGCATGTGTCTCTGTGTAGGCATGCACTTACGTGTGTGTGTGAGCTCATATGTGCATTTAGCCTGTGTTGAATGCCTTCTGACGTCTTCTCAATCATCCATCTCTACATTAAAATTTGGCCTCTGTTTTTCTTTTACAATACCTTGTTTTTCTTTTAGTACTCACAGAATAAAGCAAGATAGCAAATTATTTCACATTCCTATAGACATTTCTGTTTAGTGAATGAATGAATGAGAAGAAATGCTAATATTCTTGAAATACATGCAAATGTATGAGAATAAATGCTTATGTGATACTGAAGTAAAAGCATTCCAAATTGCTCCCTTGTTTCACATGCATAATTACTGGTTTCTTTTAATAAACTGGTGATCATATCGTGTTCTACAGCCAAATAGGAACTTCTAAAAGATTTTCACACTCATTGGTTATTAAAGTTTCCAAAGATCTAAATACTCGTAACATCCTGAGCCTGTGATTTTCAACAACAAGGCTTTAAATTCTTCTGACATTTAACGGAATTTTCTGTGGTGTTAGAACAGTGTTCTACACAAAATGCATTATAGAACATTTGATTTCTCTCTGGAAAAAAAAAAGGTGGCAATAATGAACTCTTGAGAAAGGAAATCCAATTCAATTGGATTTGAAATATGCATGTTAAAAATAGATTGTGTATCCATCAGCTGTTGGATGATACTTAATCAACAGTAATTGTTGTTCAAGCAAAGCGTGCCCTTTCCATCCTGGGCTTAGCACTCCCTTGCATTAGCAGGATGTGTCATGCGCGGGGATTGTGGGGGCCTCAGAATTGCTGTACTTCAACCTCTTTTAAGCCATTTGGAGGTAAAGGTCATGCCAAGTGCCACTGAAAAGATAATGTCCTACAGGTTGTCAGTAAAATCTGTGATATGATTTATTACCTGGAATCAAGTGTTAATTGGATGGCAGCTGTCTTTGAATGGATAATCTTTCTCTTTTCTTAATGCTGACAGATTAAGATGGAGATATTAGTTGAAATGAAGGAAGCCTCTTAGTCCTCCATGGATGTCTGAGGTTCGCTAATTCTTCCACCTCTATTTATTTATTTATTTATACATTCTATTTAAGCAATTGCTCATTGAGCTGTCGAAAAGGGAAAAACAATTCCACGCTGAATGGAAAGCAGTCTGCCTTCCTGTCAATCAGGTTCAGTTTGGAAGCCCTTGCTGGAGAAGTGTGTTGCTGTTACTGCATCCGGCCTTTCCAATCTGCAGTCTTTTCCCATTTGTCGTCTCCCAGTACCCATCCACAGATGCCTATTCTTTCTTTTGTCACTTTAAAAAGGCCTGTTTTTGACTGATAGTCTAAATGCACGAAGTTATGGTGTGTATGGATTATTATTTTCCCATTTGTCAGACCTTCCAGAATATCCCTGCCGTATCACATACGCTGGAGTTGAGTTTGAGTCCAGACTCCCCAACCGGTAAACTTAGCTTATTCATCTGCATGAAGGGATAAATAATATGTTCCCACTGAGTTTTTTTTCTTTTTTTTCTTTCTTTCTTTCTTTTTTTTTTTTTGGAATCTCGCTGTCGCCCAGGCTGGAGTGTAGTGGCACAATCTCAGCTCAATGCAAGCTCTGCTTCCTGGGTTCACACCATTCTCCTGCCTCATCCTCCCGAGTAGCTGGGACTACAGGTGCCCGCCACCACGCCCAGCTAATTTTTTGTATTTTTTTAGTAGAGACAGGGTTTCACCATGTTAGCCAGGATGGTCTCGATCTCCTGACCTCATGATCTGCCCGCCTCAGCCTCCCAAAGTGCTGGGATTACAGGCGTGAGCCACCGCGCCCGGCCCCCATTGGGTTTTTATGGAGATGAAGTGAGGTTCTAAATAATTTGAAAATTCATAAATCATAAAGTGCTAATTACAGAAAAATGATGATTGCTAGAGGAATATAGACCTCATGGTATAGATTTAGGTTATCAGTCATCAGCCTGAGGGATGGATGGAGTATTCCATTGAACAGGGAGAAATTCTTGGTGATACCAAAATGAAACCTTGTAGGGCATCATTGCTAAAATTCCTGGCTCTGTGTCAAAACCAACTGCATTGTTTTTATTACAGGTTTTTAGGTGCTTAATTTTAGAGAAGATATACCTTACCCTGTGTGTTTATGGTCTGGTATGAATTTGTTCCACAAAATTTATATGCTGAAACTTAATCACCAATGTGGTAGTATTAAGAGGCAGGGTCTTTAGGAGGTGATTAAATCATGAGAGTAAAGTCCTCAGGAACGGTATTAGGGCCCTTATTAAAGGGCTTGAAGGAGTAAGTTCGCCCCTTCTTGCTCCTCCACCTTCTACCATAAAAAACATAGCATTTGCCCCTCTAGCATGTGACGATGCAGCAATGAGGTGCCATCTGGAAAGCAAAGAGCAGCCCTCACCAGACAATGGACCTCCCAGGACCCTAACCTTGGACTTCCTGGCCTCCAAAACTGTGAGAAATAAATTTATATTGAAACAGACTAAGAAAATAGAAATAATTCAGCTTTCTCTAATATTCAAATTAAATGATTTCTGGAGTCTATCTCATTTACTATAAGGTTGACTTTCTTTCCCTTAGTGTTCTCCCTCGCTTCTCTGTTCCTCCATCCATGCATCCATCCATCTCTCTCTCTCTCTGGGGTACTTGGTTAACCCAAGGAGTTGGAACTGGGTACTTAGCACCTAGAGCAGAGAAAACCTGAAGGCTTGATCACGCCGCCAAGAAGTTCAGTTTTCTTCAATTGGAGTTTCTGCTACTGTTGAAATAGGAATGACCTGGTCACTCTAGTTGTTGCACTGTCCACTGCAAGGACACATCTGGTGACCACACACATAGTCCATCCCAGGTTGGACAGTAGCTTCTCTGTGTGCCAGGTTTGAAAGGAAGAAGTGGAGTAGGTTGTGTTATGTCTAGTGGGTTCTTTCTACATCTCCACTGGCCTGGGCACCCAATACTTCTGAATTTTATTAGATTTGCAATGGTCTCCCAAAGGCATGACCAAGATTTCAGGATGTCCACATCAGGGAGGTGTCTCAGCCTCAGCCCCACAGTGAACAGTGGCGGCTTCCTGCAGGATGGGTCTGACCCCTATGCCAGAGCCCAGCACAAGTCAGCGTTCTCCACCTCTTCCCCAAGGGCTGCTTTTTTTCCTTGGGGATCTCAAGTATCCTTTCTGCAAGGTTACATCTGCAGAGGTATTCTGACAAGGCTGAATCTCACAGGAGGAGGTAGGGGCTCCCAGTGGGTTCACTGGGCCTCTATGCAAACATACCTATATTTTCCAATAATCCTTAAACTTGTGGTTTTTTCTTTGAAATTATGATCTTTTACCAAGTCTTCAACTGCCTTCTTACATCTTCTTCCAAGAAAAATCAAGAAAAGTGATTTCCTAACCCAAAAGGGCCATGTTCTTTTTTTTTTTTTTCCCCAAGAATAAAGAATGTATTTTCATGGCCTTACCAGCAGAATTAGAAGAGACTAGTAGATTTTCTTGCTAAGAAATTTGTAAAATTTGACTTCTCTGGGCACTCAGTGATAGATAGTTTTACTAAAAAAAAAAAGTGTTTTCCAAATGTTTTATAATTTATAAACATTTTATCTAAAGCCTTTGGACAATGTGTAGGAATATGAACAAATATGTCATGTTTTGTTTTCAGAAGTTATAAACAGCAAAATCATAAAAATTAAATGAAAGTTTAGAATTCTTAGATGCAATAAAACTGTTAAATACAATTAGCAAAGTGTTAAACACTATGGAAAATGAGGGAGTTATACAACTAAATGTGAAACTTGTCAACGTATTTTTCACTATGTGGTGATAACATTGTAAATAAAGGATGACTGGCTTTACATGCTAACCAAGAATGGGTTGCCATCATGGGGGTGCAGTTGTTACAGTTTGACAGAGGAAATCTTCATCATGACTTATAGCTTTGCCCTTATCTTTATTGTTGTTTAGTAAGAACGGCAAGATACCTGGCCCAGTGTACAATGAGTGATTTTAAATGTATGTCTTCCACTATTAAGATACTGCAAAAAATTCTAGGCAAGACCAAATGTACCAAGAGGTTCGATTTAAAATTTTGTTAGTTTTACTTCAAATAAAATAGGAAATAAAAAGAATGTAAACATCTTTATATTTATGTTAATGTAAATATGACTTTATATTACTTATTATCTGAAATCAAAATATACCCAGGTTATTTAATCTCAGAGGCTATTCCTGTATTTTTTTTAAAAAAGTATTACGTATGTACGTAATATCTACTTTTAGTATGTATTAAGTCTGTAGTGTAACAAGTAGTGCTTAGTATAGGTGGGAAAAGGTGAATGTGGCACAATCCCACCCTCAAGGAGCTTACACTCTAACAGGGCAATAGACACATAAACCTAACTGTAATACAAAGATAATGCATATGTGCATTTAAGGTCATTGACGATGCACAAAGGCAGCCATGGCCGATGTGGAATAATGGGGCATGGCAGTGTTCCAATAACGTTTTATTTACAAACTGGATTTGGCCTGTGGGCTACCATTTACGGATCCTTTTTCTAGCTTATTACCACACCAATTGGTACAAGTTTCAATCTAAGTAAACTTCAGGCAGGGAGGCAGCATCATTGTCAGTTAAAAAGAAATTGGGTTTGGATTCACACGTTTGGATCTAATTTTAGTTCCTACTCTAGCTCCTATCTCACGGGAAAATAAATATGATAATGTATGTCAAAGCAGCATACACGTAGCAGGTATTCAGATAATGTATGACGTTTACCTTTCATTCGGTGCCATAAAGTTCACTTCTTTTTTAAAAAACAAGGTAAAAACAGTATTTACTTCTTTCTCAGGAATATATAATGAGTCCTTGCATACCGAATCTTGTGTATTCAAAATCATGTTCAAGTGCCTTCACATTCAGGTTACCTCACTGGTTTTATTTCCCTCTGTGGTCCATTTGCAACTTTAAGCCATCAGGCTGGGGTGTTCTTTGTCTTAATGACACTACACCTGTTAATAAAAACGATAGCAGTGGCAACAATAACAATGACTACTGATGGATTCTTATGATCAGACATTGTGCTAAATTGTCCCGAAATCATCTGTGACATGGTTTGGGTCTGTGTCCCCACCAAATCTCAGGTGTTCCTGTAATCCCTAATGTTGGAGGTGGGGCCTGGTGGGAGGGGATTGGACCAGGGGCCTGGTTTCAGTTTCGGATGGATTAACACCCTCCGTCTTGGTATAATGACTGAATTCTCATGAGATCTCATTCTTTAAAAGCATTTAGCTCTTCCCCCTCCCTCTTGGTTTCGCTTTTGCCATGTAAGACACCTGCTCCCACTTTACATTCCACCTTGAGTAAAAGCTCCCCGAGGCCCCCCAGGAGTAGAAGCCGCCATGCTTCCCATACAGCCTGAGGAACCATGAGCCAATGAAACCTCTTGTCTTTTTTTTTTTTATACTTTAAGTTCTAGGGTACATGTACACAACATGCAGGTTTGTTACATATGTATACATATGCCATGTTGGTGTGCTGCACCCATTAACTCGTCATTTAACGTTAGGTATATCTCCTAATGCTATCCCTCCCCCCTCCCCCAACCCCACAACAGGCCCCGGTGTGTGATGTTCCCCTTCCTGTGTCCATGTGTTCTCATTGTTCAATTCCCATCTATGAGTGAGAACATGCGGTGTTTGGTTTTTTGTCCTTGCCATAGTTTGCTGAGAATGGTGGTTTCCAGCTTCATCCATGTCCCTACAAAGGACATGAACTCATCATTTTTTATGGCTGCATAGTATCCCATGGTGTATATGTGCCACATTTTCTTAACCCAGTCTATCATTGTTGGACATTTGGGTTGGTTCCAAGTCTTTGCTATTGTGAATAGTGCCGCAATAAACATACGTGTGCATGTGTCTTTGTAGCAGCATGATTTATAATCCTTTGGGTATATACCCAGTAATGGGATGGCTGGGTCAGATGGTATTTCTAGTTCTAGACCCCTGAGGAATCGCCACACTGACTTCCACAGTGGTTGAATTAGTTTACAGTCCCACCAACAGTGTAAAAGTGTTCTTATTTCTGAACATCCTCTCCAGCACCTGTTGTTTCCTGACTTTTTAATGATCACCATTCTAACTGGTGTGAGATGGTATCTCATTGTGGTTTTGATTTGCATTTCTCTGATGGCCAGTGATGGTGAGCATTTTTTCATGTGTCTTTTGGCTGCATAAATGTCTTCTTTTGAGAAGTGTCTGTTCATATCCTTCACCCACTTGTTGATGGGGTTGTTTGTTTTTTTTCTTGTAAATTTGTTTGAGTTCATTGTAGATTCTGGATATTAGCCCTTTGTCAGATGAGTAGGTTGCAAAAATTTTCTCCCATTCTGTAGGTTGCCTGTTCACTCTGATGGCAGTTTCTTTTGCTTTGCGGAAGCTCTTGAGTTGAATTCGATCCCATTTGTCAATTTTGTCTTTTGTTGCCATTGCTTTTGTTGTTTTAGACATGAAGTCCTTGCCCATGCCTATGTCCTGAATGGTATTGCCTAGGTTTTCTTCTAGGGTTTTTATGGTTTTAGGTCTAACGTTTAAGTCTTTAATCCATCTTGAATTAATTTTTGTATAAGGTGTAAGGAAGGGATCCAGTTTCAGCTTTCTACATATGTCTAGCCAGTTTTCCCAGCACCATTTATTAAATAGGGAATCCTTTCCCCATCTCTTGTTTTTGTCAGGTTTGTCAAAGATCAGATAGTTGTAGATATGCGACATTATTTCTGAGGGCTCTGTTCTGTTCCATTGGTCTATATCTCTGTTTTGGTACTAGTACCATGCTGTTTTGGTTACTGTAGCCTTATAGTATAATTTGAAGTCAGGTAGCGTGATGCCTCCAGCTTTGTTCTTTTGGCCTAGGATTGACTTGGCAATGGGGCTCTTTTTTGGCTCCATATGAACTTTAAAGTAGTTTTTTCCAATTCTGTGAAGAAAGTCATTGGTAGCTTGATGGGGATGGCATTGAATGTATAAATTACCTTGGGCAGTATGGCCATTTTCACGATATTGATTCTTCCTACCCATGAGCATGGAATGTTCTTCCATTTGTTTGTATCCTCTTATATTTCAATGAGCAGTGGTTTGTAGTTCTCCTTGAAGAGGTCCTTCACATCCCTTGTAAGTTGGATTCCTAGGTATTTTATTCTCTTTGAAGCAATTGTGATTTGGAGTTCACTCATGATTTGGCTCTCTGTCTGTTATTGGTGTATAAGAATGCTTGTGATTTTTGCACATTGATTTTGTATCCTGAGATTTTGCTGAAGTTGCTTATCAGCTTAAGGAGATTTTGGGCTGAGACGATGGGGTTTTCTAGATACACAATCACGTCATCTGCAAACAGGGACAATTTGACTTCCTCTTTTCCTAATCGAATACCCTTTATTTCCTTCTCCTGCCTGATTGCCCTGGCCAGAACTTCCAACACTATGTTGAATAGGAGTGGTGAGAGAGGGCGTCCCTGTCTTGTGCCAGTTTTCAAAGGGAATGTTTTCAGTTTTTGCCCATTCAGTATGATATTGGCTGTGGGTTTGTCAGAGATAGCTCTTATTATTTTGAGATACGTCCCATCAATACCTAATTTATTGAGAGTTTTTAGCATAAAGGGCTGTTGAATTTTGTCAAAGCCTTTTCTGCACCTATTGAGATAATCATGTGGTTTTTATCGTTGGTTCTGTTTATATGCTGGATTATGTTTATTGATTTGCATATGTTGAACCAACGTTGCATCCCAGGGATGAAGCCCACTTGATCATGGTGGATAAGCTTTTTGATGTGCTGCTGGGTTCGTTTTTCTTTATAAATTACCCAGTCTCAGGTATTTCTTTATAGCAACATGAGAATAGACCAATATAATCTTACTAACTACTTGAAACTCCCCATAATAGAAGCATTGTTGTTTTTATTCAAGAGACAATGGAAACAAGGATAACAGAAGTTAGGTTTCCAAAGGTAGATACCAAGTGAGCTGCATAACTGGTTTTCAAACTCTTTTTGCTTCTCTGTAGCTTTTTAATTTCTCTTCCCTTGGTTTCCCTTATCTCCTTTTCACTCATTCAAATATGATCTAATTATCTTAAAGCTATACTTTAATAAAACCATTCTGGAATTCTTCAGCTCCCTTTGATTTTCCCCTTCTCTGACAGCTTACATCATTTGGAGTCATCACTGTATCAGTCTCTGTTTCTGGCATGAAAATGAGCATTTTCATCCTCATGGTAGATGGCTCACATAACCCCTCTTTGTGTGTCCTGCTATTTGATGGACGTTATGGCCTTGCTCATTCCAAAGTTATTACTGTGCACATGCCAGATGCCACGTGATATCAACAAGGAGAAACCAGAAGAGATGAGTTTAAAATGAGAGTGAGAGCAGATTTGTTGGGCATCTAAAGGAGCATAAGTCAAACTAGGATAGAGTGAACTTAATCTTTTTTAGGAGCCAAGAAAAATGATTCCAGACTAAGAGAAATAACCTGGATCCTTCAGAGTTCCATGCTAAAGGCAAGAAGGAACCAATAGGAATTGTCCTCAAAGTCTAGACTCTTTATTTTTCTTTTTTCCTTCCTTCCTTCCTTCCTTCCTTCCTTCCTTCCTTCCTTCCTTCCTTCCTTCCTTCCTTCTTTCCTTCCTTCCCTCTCTGTCTCTTTCTTTTTCTTTTTGAGACAGAGTCTCACTGTGTCACTCAGGCTGGAGGTCAATGGTGCAATAACAGCTCACTGCAGCCTTGACCTCTGGGGTTCAGCAGATCCTCCCACCTCAGCGTCTCAGTATAGGGACTACAGATGTGCACCACCCTGTCCAGCTAACAGCCCATTTTTAAAATTTTTTGCAGAGATGGGGGAGGGGGGTCTTACTATATTGCCCAGGCTGGTCTTGAACTTCTGGCCTCAAGCTATCCTCCTGCCTCAGCCTCCCAAAGTGCTGGGATGCTAAGTGTGAGCTACTAGGCCAGCTGGATGTTCTTTACATAGGTCTAGTTTATGTAGGTCTAGTTACTTTAGGTAGGTATAGTTTTTGAAATTGTAGCACGCTTACTCCTCCCTGAGCACAGCAACATCGTGGTAAAAAATAAGAATATTTACGGCCTGGAGCTCTGTTGTGATGATTTATCACACTTATGAGAATGGCCAGAAGAATTAAGGGCCAGGCCTAGAAAGGTGAGCTGGACTCCCAAAGCCACAGCGGTCAGGGTCAGGCATCTTCATCCCTCCACTTGCCCTGTGAGGAGCATTTTGTAATTACTTAGAATGCTGTGTGAGAACATGTAAGATACAAGTTCTTTTCATGTCATCAAAGGTGCCACTATTTTAGAGGTTACCAGGTGTCCAAAAATATAGGATGCACTTAATGCAATCTTTCCGTATAATGTAATCAGGGAGTGTGAGGAGTGTCTTGCTCTATTAAAGAAGAGTCAAGGGTGGGTCAAGACAGTCAAGCTGTTTTACTGCATCTAACTGTTCAGACTTCAGGAGGCCTTGGGAAACCGTGGTTGGATTTCATGAGTCACAGGTTTTATTACCTGTTCAACAGGTATTTTAAATAGCACTTGTTTTCCTTTTCATGTCAAACGGAAAATGAAATAAGCAGCTTTGAAAATGGTTACTTGGAGAGACAAAGGGAAGTGTCATGATGTCATCCTTTAAATTGGTTCAAAGAGATGCTGAGGGCAAAAAGAGCCACTTGTCGGAGTCACAGGGGAGCAATAGAGACGAGGCTGTCGCATGAATGCTGTCCCTTGTAGGACAGAATTCAGATTACAGGGCAAGTACTAGATAGGCTAAGTAGACTGCCATTCGATATCAGGCAGCTGAGCTCTGTGCTTTAACACACTGACTCTTTTAATGGGGTCCCTGGAGAATGTCTTCATGGCTGACCAAAAGCTAGAGGTAGCACACACTCTCTGGAGGCCTTATTTAATCTCCCTGTGTGATGTAGAGAAATCCATAGGCATTGCCAAGGAAACTAAGATATTTGCAAGTTTCTACCAGACAGCAAGATTTCAGAGGAAACTATTATAATTGGCATTTCTGAATAATGCTGGGGAAGGGAACAATCACCAGGAATGTGGTGAATTTTTCAATGACTCCTATGATATCAAGGCCTGCAGAAAGCTGAGATTTCATTTTTAGTATTGATTAAAAGCTCTATCCAGGCATTATTAAAAGGAAAGGAAATTCTGAGGGAAAAGCTCCATTTCTCAGTGAGAAGTGTTTTAGGATACAGTATTAACATGAAAATGATGATGAGGACAGTACTAATAATAACAGCTAGAGAATTTATATATATTTCTTCTTTCTTCAAAATTTGATCATGGAAACCACAAGACAGGAAGTTGAATTCCTTTCTGGTAAGAATATATCAAATATATGTCAAATAGATTTGATGCAGATTATAACAAAAAAGGAAGGGAATGCATATTAATTAAGCACTTACTGTGTGCTCAGTGCAGACAGATGTTTGACCTGTGTTAATGTATTTGATCTCTTTCCTGAATTTGGGATTGTAAAGGGGTTGTCAGAGAGACAGTTATTAGTTAAGATGGACCTCAACATTGAAATATGCTTTTGCCTTTGTGGCTACCCAGGAACCAGTGAAAACAATGCATGTGTCTTCCCTAGCATTGGGTCAAATTCAGCTGTTGCTTCTCATGCACCGGACAGGATGCCGTGTAGCCCTCTGGTCTACCTCCTTTGAGACCACCAAGCATGAGGCAAGACTCAAAGTCAAGCAGAGGCCCGATCTGCAGGAAGGAAACCGCTGGACCGCTGGTATTACAATCATCCCCTTCTGACCATGAACTGGCTTTTGATGAGTGTCGTTAGCCTTTGCTCAGAAGGAAAAAAAAAAAAAGAGGTTTTTTTTTTTTTTTTAAACCATGAACAGACAGAAACATTTTACAGAAGTCCACTTTTGGTAAATGATCTCCTGGATCAGCAAGTAATCTCGACATCTTTCATATCATTTTTATGCAAGATAAAGCTGTTTGAAGAGTTTAAGATGAAAATTGGGTGAAGTTCTGCGTTCAGCTTAGTAATGACATATCCAGAGCCACTGCAATCCCTAGATAATGAGGAAATAATAGGAGTGTGGAGGCAGTAAAGGATTCCAAGATTTGTTTCTTGTGTTCTAGAAAAGACTGAGAGCCTTTTAGGGAGATGGATGAGAGCTCACTGTGGGCTTATGGGCTGGCAGGAGCTGAGCCCTCAGAGGGAAGCAGCCTGGACTCCCTCCATGTGTGAACACAGAGACAGGCTTATTAGCACCAGGGCAGGTGGGTGCCACAGGACGTTTATTTTTTAAATGAAACAGATTAAAATGTTTTCCCAGAAGAACAGACTTCTGAGCTAGGTTTATGGAGAGTTGCTCTGGGTACAGCCAAAGGGGTTACAGACCCCCTTCCCCCACTCACCACCATGTGCGCCAGGCTGGTTTCGGGGCTCTGACTCCCAGGTAGAGGAGCTTCTATCGGTGGCTGCAGGCCTGGGAGAGGTGGGCAGGGATGGGCCTAAAGGTCTAAAGTGGAGGTGTAGAGAAAACCCTGAAAGGGGGGTCTGAAGTGTTCTGCTGGTGACTATGGGCAGGCAGAGATCAGTGGAGCAGTGGGAGAACAGAGATGGGGGCCAGACTTACCTCCATTTCTGGAGAGGTATTCCAAGCATTCAAATTTCTTCCTAATGAAGCTGGTACACCATTACTAACGAGATACTTTATTTTTGGGGGGGTAAATGGGGATCAGAAGAGCTCAACTAATATTAAGAAATTCAAAAAGCAAATTTCTTGGTCAACGTGGTGAGACCCCATCTCTACTAAAAACACAAAAATTAGTCGGGCATGGTGGCAGGCGCCTGTATCCCAGCCACTCGGGAGACTGAGGTGAATTGCTTGAACCCTGGAGGTGGAGGTTGCACTGTGCTGAGATCACACCATCACACTCCAGCCTGGGTGACAGAGTGAGACTCCATCTAAAAAAAAAAGCAAATTTCTGTGGTAGGTCCAGCTATGTAAATTGTGGGGCCCAATAAAAAAATGAAAATACAGGGCCTGCCTGTTGTTCAAAAAGCAGAAGGAAAGTACCATTACAGGTACTAAAATATGCATTTTTCTGTTTAAAATATTTTATTACTTATAAACATAATACTAACAGTGATACATGAGTAACAGCATGAACTTACAAATTGTGAAAAAATACTTTTGTTTCATAGTTTTACAGAGCATGATAAGTAACAATACTTTGTTAATGTGCTGTTTTGATTGATCATATGATTTTTCCTGCTCTATTTTCTGGAACCTTATTTATTAGATCATTGAAATTTATACTTTTAGTAACCTCATTTTCATTACATATGATTGAGAATGTTATCATTTGCTCTTGGAAAATGCAAGATCACACATAATTTTTTATTTGAATTTTGAGAAGGATCTTTCTGCTGATGCAATTATTACAGTAGCTGTTAAGAATATTTGTAAGCTTTAACTCCATTGAGATAAATTTTTTGATAAATCATCCCAAAATACAAATTTTAGCATGGAGTTGATGATTATCTTTGAACAATTTTTCTAAAAAGATTTAACTCGTCATACAGATCAGGTTTTTGCAAATCTGAATTTAAGTGTAAATTTGTAAAATAACCATTTTAATGTCATTCTTCTGATATTGTCTGTAATTGGTGGCAGTTGTTTGAGAAATGGATAGTGGCTTCATGACTTGCATGTAATTTAAAATGCCTGTTTGCGGTGGCTCACGCCTGTCATCCCAGCACTTTGGGAGGCCGAGGCGGGCGGATCATGAGGTCAGGAGATCGAGACCATCCTGGCTAACACGGTGAAAGCCTGTCTCTACTAAAAAATAGAAAAAAATTGCCAGGCGTGGTGGCGGGCGCCTGTAGTCCCAGCTACTCGGGAGGCTGAGGCAGGAGAGTGGTGTGAACCCGGGAGGCGGAGCTTGCAGTGAGCCGAGATCACGCCACTGCACTCCAGCCTGGGCGACAGAGCGAGACTCTGTCTCAAAATAAATAAATAAATAAAAATAAAGAAGAAAACATTTGTCTTCCTTATTCATAACTGGTTTATCTGAAGCTGCATAGGAAAATAGTGTTCTTTTCCATCAAATGTAAACATATTTAAATTTAATTTCTAAGAAAGATTATTCGTGCTGTATATCTGTAGACATTTGTTTTGCAGTGTTGTGCTAGCTTTCAAAACCAGAGATTCAAAGCTCTTTAAAGAGTTTTCAAGCTTCATGGTGATGCCCACGCATGCACTTTTACTTTGTAATAATCCACTGACAGGTCTCGCTGGCTGCGCGCTGGTAGTTCCTGTAGCGGAGCTCAGGCTGGAAAGCCAGTGGCAGAGGCTTTGCAAGGACGGGCTCCAGGGAGTGACGGCAACCAGCCCCCTCCACGTGTCCTGGCTCTGTCCTCGCGCACAGCACCTCTTCTCTCCTGTGGCTGTGGCTGCCGCTGTGGCTGCCATCTCTGCCACCAGCCCGGGTGCAGGTCACAGCTCCTCCGCCCGGTGGAGGCCCCGCAACATCGAGGCAGCACCAAGGATTGGGTTCTGCTGTCTGCGCATGCGCCTTCACAGGGCTGGCGGGCTTGATCCTGCGCATGCGCAGGCCTCTGCTACGCTAGGGCCACCTGGGTGCTTCCCACCACGTCTTGCAGGCGCACAGCTCAGTTCTCCTTCACTTGCAAAATTCCAGTTAAAAGATAAGACTAGTTCAAGACAAGGCAGCAGAGCATTCAGCCAAGCATAGGGGCCTGCGCCACTGCATTGATTGCACACCCAAGAAGCCAGTCCTCTCAGGCAGGCAGGATCACCTGGGTGTCTGGAATAATTTCCCTTTTTGGAGAAATATATTCTTTAAGATGCAGGTGGAAAGCATGGAGAAGGACATCTGTAGAGGGCTTCCTAGTGGGGAATTATAAAAAGAGCGTCGGAGAGCAACTGAAATGAAGAGACTATGTTCAGATACATGGCCTAGGAGCCACTGATTAGAGTTACACTTTTTTTTCCCATAAACCACAATCACAATGTATTGTCAACACTTTCCACTTTGAGTTTCTTAAAAGAGGAGTTAGAAGTTGAAGATATTTCTAATGCCTTAAAGAAATTGAACTTTTCCTTCCCTGATATTTCATACTTGCCTTTTCCTTACCTTATTTTAAAGCACCTATTTTTAGTGACTCAGCTTTGTAGTAATTTCTAGAACATTCAATTTGGTTTCTGGTGAGTTGGTTAAATGGAAATTGGTTAAGAAAGATTCCTCCACTGTCTACAGTGGGGGGACACATATTTATCTCCCAATGTCTTTTTATGAAGGTCTGTGCCCAATAACATTCACAGATGATTATTTTTGCTAAACTTAAAAGATGAACAACTGAGTTAAATACTCCTCTTGTTCTATCTTTGATGATTCAGACATCTTTCCTCTTTCATTCTTTCTCATTCTACTTCGTTAACTTCCCGAATGCTTAGAAGCTCATCTATGGGAGAGTGAGATGCATATGAAAAGGCTTTTCTGTTGGAAGAGTGCCCCACTAAGCCTGTGACATCATACTGTGTGTGTTCCTGATCTGAGGACTTTACGTTAAAATAATTTAATTTGGTGATGGTATTACCTGGCATTTGTTTGAGCTGAGTGGATTACAGGCTCTTCTTCTTCTAGCTAGTCTAAATTTTATTCTTGAACCAAACCAGCAGGTGAGTATCTAGAGTGCATTGTTTTAGTTCGTAGTTGACTTGTTCCTATCAAATGGTGCTTTGGTGTTATGTCATTGGTACAAATTGATTGACCTCAAAAGAAATACTAGCAAACTATTTTTGCATTTATTATAGAGATTTTTTGGGACATCGTTCAATAAATTCTAAGTGTCTTTTTTATGAGGGTCCAAAATTTAAATCTCTTTATCATCATAGTGTTAGAAAAAAAGTTGTATTTATTTCAAGCAACTATTTCTTTGTATCTTGTCTGCTAGGATACTCAGAGTCACATCTTCTACCACCCTCTTTTTTTTTTGAGACGGAGTCTCACTCTGTTGCTCAGGCTGGAGTGCAGGGGCATGATCTCACCTCACTCCAACCTTTGCCTCCAAGGTTGAAGTGATTCTCCTGCCTCAGCCTCTGAGTAGCTGGGATTACAGGTATATGCCACCATGCCTGGTGAAGTCTACCATCTTATAATGACTGCATAGAAATACAAGGAATGAATACATTGACTTCACTTCTTTTTTTCCCTACTTATGTTTTTTCTTTACTCTGGTTTATGTTTCTTTTTAAAAACCTTGCTATTACTTGTGTAATGATATAAATCATGTCAAACCATTGTTGTAATAGAGTGGAATTGAAACACATGAGCACAAACCCTCTGAAGAACTCATAAACCCTTTCATCTTCTTACTTCATCTTCATGTGCTTAGTTGAATGATCAAGCATTCCTAAGGAGAGAGGCCTGTTTTCCCTGATGTTGGCAACTACAATTTCTTACAGCCAGGTGGTACACATCTCAAAACATGGCCTTTCAAACACTCTGCTCGTGAAGCTGAGGGAGAGGAAAGGAAAATTTACTGAGAGAGTCATAGCTTCAATCCACAGAGACAAAAGTATTGGTGTCATCAAATGCTGCACAGCCTAAAACTCTCTGAGGGCCCACGAGTCTGGCCTGGTGCCACAATAAGCCAACCGTTACCGTAGGGGAAATTAAGTGTGTCTGACAACATTTCCCACTCTAGTTCATATGCTCGTGGTGTTATTGGGGCGGCCATCCAGGCCTCAAGCCAAAATGAGGTCTCCCCACTGTGGCCACATGTCTTGATAGAATTCAGAGGTTCTGATAAGGTGCATATCTTCAGTCTGCAGACGTCCTCCCTGTGTCACTGTGGTCATGCAAAGTGCTATCAATGTATTATGGTTAACATTTTGTGAAGAAAACTTTTTTGGATCACCTGCTATTACAGGCCCAGCTGAGGCCTGGGCCCAAAGGCTTTGTATTTCAGCATAGCCAGCTTGCTTTAATGCTCTATTTCCCAGCAGTTTCAAACTCACAAAGATGGCCAACAGTGGCAGATGGGACCTGACACTTGAACTTGGGGAGCTTCCCTCCAACAGGATGAATCCATGGAAGATACCAGGCACATTCTCAAAAGAACAGAAGTTTAGCTGGTGGAAATGAGAGTAGGGTGGATGTAAGTTAAAATTGTTGATAAGTAAATACCCTGATTGGGTATTCCTGTCAGGTGCTGCTGTAAAAAATCTCTTAAAACACTGGGTGAAGTGGATAAATGGATTCCATTTAACAGAGCATTTACTGGGGTCTATTAGCTGACTATTACCTTAATGATTATATTATAGGCGGCAATGGGGCTGTCATCATAAAAGGTGAAAATGATCAAGGAGAAAGAAGTATGAGCTCAGAAGAGGATGCAGCAATGTGGTGAGAGAGAATTGTGCCTGTTGGCCTCCTTCAGTGAGAAGGCTGCATCTGAAATTATCACTGAAGCAGGAAAAACGGTGTCCTTATTCTTTTTGTTTATTCAAAAATGCAATAGCGCACTGATGCATATGGAACCTGGGGCTATGAGAATTGTAAAAATTGACCTGGGATAGTTGTGTTGGGGTTATCAAACAGAATGCTGGTATTGGGAGGATCCTGGGACACATGGAGGTATTAGATCAACAGGGGACTGTGGCCTTCTTGTTTCCAGGTGAACCTTTTGAGGTGGGAGTGAGGGGTTGGTAAAACTTGAACTTGACCTTCCAGTGAGTCCAAATGGCTTTGACAAACATGTGGTGGGCAAGGCCTAAGAACAGAGAGTGAAATAACTAGGGAGCCCCAATGAAGTAGGAGAGTTAGATGTGCTCATGTCTCGGAAAGTAAGACGTCGAGGAGCCTCTAAGCAGGTGGTCCATGGTCTCATGTGGCCAGAGACTCAGAGCAGGGGATGGCATCTTGAAGGAGCAGAGAAAAGCTGAATGGGTCACAGAGACACTGGCAGACAGTGTGGATGTGCAAAGTTGCCAATACATGGTGATATGGTTTGGCTCTGTGTCCCCAACCAAATCTCATCTTGTAGCTCCCATAATTCCCACATGTTGGGGGAGGGACCTGGTGAGAGACGATTGAATTATTAGGGTGGGTCTTTCCTGTGTTGTTTTTGTGATAGTGAATGGGTCTTACGAGATCTGATGGTTTTAAAAATGGGAGTTTCCCTGTACAAGCTTCTTCTCTCTTGCCGCCACCATGTAAGAAGTGCCTTTCACCTTATTATGTTTTTGAGACAGAGTCTCACTCTGTTACCCAGACTATAGTGCAGTGACACAATCATAGCTCACTGCAGCCTCAACCTCCTAGGCTCAAGCGATCCTCCCACCTTAGCCTCCCAAGTAGTTAGGACTACAGGTATAGGCCACCACACCTGGCTAATTATTTTATTTTTTAGTTTTTCATAGATGGGGGTTTCACTTTGTTTGTAATGTTGTTCAGTTCATTCCTGAATGGACTCTTACAGATCACCTTCCCTTTTTTTTTTTTTTGCTTTCCTAGAGAGACTTATACCTGTTTTTTATCAACCAAATTTTATAATTTTATGTTATAATAATTTTTATCTTTTCACTTGAATTCATTTGTAAAGAAAAAAGACTTGAAGGAAATGCACTATACTATGTTATTAGTGATTATCCCTGAAGGGTTAGCATGATGGTGGCCTCTCCAGTCTTCTATATTGTTTAAATTGTCATCATAGAACACTTACTACTTTTATGATCAGATCTAATTGATGAATGCTATTTTTAAATTTTGTCTAAAAGTGACTATTCCTCTAATATCTTTTTTAAAACCATTAAACTTTCAGCTTCCTTCAACGCATGTACATACCCTTGTTGAAAAAAAAAGCTATAAAAAATTAAAAGCCTTCAGAGATTTGTCATTTATCTATATATGGCATTAGTGTCCACATTATACCAGAGATCACATACTCTCAGAATCATTCTGTACAGTGCCTAGTTGACTACCTATATTCAAATACCAAGGAACAAAGTAAAATAAATTTCTATTCCTTTTTCATTTCTGTTTTCCATAGACAGTTTTATAAAGGTATAAGCAGCTAAGAATATATATTATGCAAATACATAACATTTTTAGGATATATTTTTGTGTAGTCACCTTACAAGTCTTTAAAGTATTTTTTCCAGCAATCCTGAATCAATTCCATATGGGAACAAAAAGGAAGGAAAAATTTAGGTAAAGTGCTTTAACTCTTCATATGGTGATGCCTGTAGCTCTGGCCTATTCTATAATCGGGCTGTATACTACATGTATCTTAGATAGGACTATTTATTGTGTTCCATTGTTGGGGTGCAGTTGGCAATTTCAGCAGCTATTCAAATGTCTTCATATTAGAAGCATCTCACATGGAGCTCATGAAGGTGGTCCTTTGCCTGGTGTATTAGTCCCTTCTCACATTGCTATAACAAACCACCTGAGACTGGGTAATTTATAAAGAATAGAGGTTTAATTGACTCACAGTTCCTCAGGCTGTACAGGAAGCATGGCTCGGGAGGCCTCAGGAAACTTACAATAGTGGAAGGCAGAGAGGAAGCAGGCATGTGCTGCATCACTTGAGCAGGAGGAAGAGAGAGTGAAGGGGGAGGTGCTACACATTTTTGAACAACCGGATCTTGTGTGATCTCACTCACCATCATGAGAACAGCAAA
The DNA here is from genome assembly GCF_029281585.2 of Gorilla gorilla gorilla. Taxonomy (NCBI): domain Eukaryota; kingdom Metazoa; phylum Chordata; class Mammalia; order Primates; family Hominidae; genus Gorilla; species Gorilla gorilla. The sequence continues at coordinate 188,372,336 of NC_073229.2, forward strand.
GAGGAAATCCTCCCCATGATCCAGTCACCTCCCACCAGGCCCCTCCTCCAACACTGGGGATTCCAATTCCACCTGAGATCTGGGCAGGGACACACATTCAAACCATATCACCTGGTAAGTAGGAAATATGCTAGTGTTTGACAGTATGACTATAGTGTGCAGAGGGACTTTCAGTCATTAAAATCATGAAGGAGTCTGTACCAGAAAGTGTAATTTAAATTTTTTATAATTTGCATTTTAAGAAATTAAATGCCTGGAGAAGAAAAAAAGCAGTTTTCTTCAATATATTAGAGTGATAGTATACTGGAGGTGAAGGGAGGTTAGTTAATATTTAGTCAAATCTCCTTATTTTACTATTTTAAGGAAAAGATTGAGAGTTAAGCAAATGGAAAAAGATTGCCAAAATTAGCACATGATATAAAACTGAAGAAATTTAGGAAAGTATTCAAAAATTAAAGAAAGTGTTTCTTGAGAAAATTTTTCAGAAAAAGAACAGAAAAAAACATTTTAATATCCTGGTTGGTGCTTTGGTGGGGGGTTATTTAAGAAATCTTTTTATTTCCCAAGATCATAATGATATTCTGTTTTCTTTTCTCTTAGAAACATTGTTTCAAGATTTTATGTTTAGGTCCCTGATTTCTCTCAAATTATTACTCTATTTTTGAGACAGAGTCTCGCTCTGTTACCCAGACTATAGTACAGTAGCACAATCATAGCTCACTGCAACCTCAACCTCCTAGGCTCAAGCAATCCTCCCACTTTGGCCCCTCAAGTAGCTAGGACTACAGGCACAGGCCACCACACCTGGCTAATTATTTTATTTTTTAATTGTTTGTAGATGGGGGTCTTACTATGTTACCCAGGCTGGTCTTGAGTTCCTGACCTCAAGTGGTCTTCCCACCTTGGCCTCCCTAAGTGCTGAGATTACAGGGTGAGCCACCACTCCCAACCTTAAATTAATTTTTTGTATGGTGTAAAGCAGGGGGATCGCCATTTTATTTTACATTGAATTAATGGATTTCTACTTATTGAAAAGATCATCTCTTCTGTAATGAATTGCAGTGGAGTCTGTTTCATAAATCATGTGATGTATAAATTTGAGACTGTTTTTGACTCCATTTTGTCTATTACATTGGTCTATTTATCCAGTTTCGCCCTAGCATAGCACTGTATTGTTACAAGGGCTATACATCTCCAGCCTTATTCTTCATTAGCATTGGCTTGGCTATCCTAGTTCCTTCCAATTAATATATAAATTTTAAAATCAGCTTGCCAATTTCTATAAAATAAATATTGTGGAATTCTGATTAGGATTGCATTGAATCTTTGGGTTCAAATATCCAAAGATTTTTATTTATTTTTTATTACTTGCTTTGCACTACAATTATTTATTTGCCATAGTTTGTATGTCATGTGTCTGATATAATTGATCACATATGTGGGTGCATTAACCTGGCCATCCACTTGGACATGTTTAAATTTTTTTTACTGGCCGTATTGAGGTAGACTTGACAAAAATTATATATATTTAAGGTGTGCAACATAGTGTTTTGATATAGGCATACATTGTGAAATGATTACCATAATTAAGCTAATTATGTATTTGTATATATCCATATCTAGATAACCTTATATAGTTACAACTTTTCGATTGTGTGGTAAGAACACTTTAGATCAACTCTCTTAGCAAATTTCAAGTATGTAGTACAGTAGTATTAACTATAGTCACCATGCTGTATATTAGATCTCCAGAATTTATTCTTCCCACCTAACCGAATCTTTGTATTCTTTAAACAACATTGATTTATTCAATCCATGAATGTGGTATGTCTTTTTCTCTTATTTAGATAATCTTTTCTTTCTCTTAGCTGTGTTTTTGAGGATTTAGTGTTGATGTCATGGACATTTTTATTCAAATTATTTAATTTTTGATGTGATTGTAAATGGTATTTAAAATTTTACTTTCCACATGTTTATGGTTACTATATAGAAATATATACATTTTTGTATAATGGACCTTTTATTCAACAACCTTCTATTCATATCATTTTTATTAAATTGCTCATAGATTCTTTTAACTTTCTACATGTATAAGTTTGCTGCGGTGGTGGGGCCCTCATGGAGAGCCTCTATTAGGGTAGGGAGGAAGGGAAATGTGGGGTTGGAGCCCCCATCCAGAGTCCCAGTTGGAGCACTGCCTAGTGGAGCTGTGAGAAGAAGGCCACCATCCTCCAGACCCCAGAATGGTAGCTCCACCAATAGCTTGCATCATGCTCCTGGAAAAGCTGCAGACACTCAACACCAGCTTGTGAAAGCAGCCAGGAGGGGGGCTATACCCTGCAAAGCCACAGAGGCAGAGCTTCTCAAGGCTGTGGGAACCCACCTCTTGCATCAGCGTGACCTGCATGTTAGACATGGAGTCAAAGGAGATCATTTTGGAGCTTTATGATTTGATTGCCCTGCTGGATTTTGGACTTGCACAGGACTTGTAGCCCCTTTGTTTTGGGCAATTTCTCCCATTTGGAATGGCTGTATTTACCCAGTGCCTGTACCCCCATTGTATTTAGGAAGTAGTTACCTTTTTTTACAGGCTCATAGGCAGAAGGGATGTCTCAGATGAGACTTTGGACTGTGGACTTTTGAGTTAATGCTGAAATGAGTTAAGACTTCTGGGGAGTGTTGGGAAAGCATGATTGGTTTTGAAATATGAGGATATGATATTTGGGAGGGGCCAGGGGTGGAATGATATGGTTTGGTTGTGTCCCCACCCAAATCTCATCTTGAATTTTATGTGTTGTGGAAGGGACCTGGTGGGAGATAATTGAATCATGGGGGCGGATCTTTCCTGTGCTGTTCTCATGAGAGTGAATAAGGCTCACAACATCTGATGGCTTTAAGAATGGGAGTTTGCCTGCATAAGCTCTCTCTTTGCCTGCTGCCATCCATGTAAGATGTGACTTGCTTCTCCTTGCTTTCTGCCATGATTGTGAGGCTTCCTCAGCCACGTGGAACTATGAGTTCTCCATTAAACTTCTTTCCTTTGTAAATTACTTAGACTTGGGTATGTCTCTATCAGCAGTGCACAAACTGACTAATACAAGTATTATGAAAGCTGTTGGGATTTTTTTATAGACAACCTTTATTAGATTACAGAAGTTTCCTTCTATTCCTAGTTTGCTGACTCAAAAAAAATAACTTGAGTTGTTGAATTTTATCAAGTACTTTGATAAGTTGGGCGTAATTTGAAATTAAGAACTTTTGTTGACCAAATGTATCATTGAGATTGTAAAAAGACAAGCCATTGGCAGGGATCATATATTTACAATGCATGTAGCTGACAAAGACTTACAAGAAAAGACATATAACCCAAACAAAATGGGAAAAAACAGTTTCAAAGAGCTTCCACTCGGCAAAACAGATAGAATTTGTGCAACAAAAGTTTTTAGAAAGACCTGGTTTTACCCAAAGAACAAAATAAATATCTATGAGCCCCTACTGATATCAATAAATTATTAAATAAAAATTAGTGAGAAGGAACAAATATTTCTCACAGAAGAATTACAAATAATATTCTCCCCTCCAGGAGGTTGAGCTTGATTTCACTTCCCTTGAGTGTGGATTGCACGTAGTGACTCACTCCAAAGAAGAGATAATGCAAAAGGAAATTAGCAGTGTGGAACCATATTAACCAAGTGATGAAAGTTTACTCACTAGTGATAAGTCATGTCAATATTAGTTATCCTCTGAAATGATGCAATGAGATGGGCATTTCACCTCTATGGTACTCTACTGAGAGAGTTACCTTAGAGATCAAGGTAGAGTTTGATCATGCAGGGGCTTTGAAACACAGTAATGATTGCTGGTTTTGTTTGAAAATCAACAGAGAGGCATTCAGGAGAAACCAACTGAGATGTTTGCAGGAGCACAGGAAGCAAAGAGAGAGGGCAGAAAGCTCGGTGTTCGGGGCAGGGACCAGCAGCAGGCTAGGACTGAGCAGAGGCAGCAGGGATGGTGTCACACAATCTTCCTCATGCAGGAAAGGTCTCATGCACCCATACAGATGCCAAGTTTTGTAATCACAGAGGCTAGAAACAAATGCACAGTGAAGTAAAAAAGATCTAAATATGTTGTACAAAATTATTATTTTTTAAATGCCAATTACATATCAATGGAGGCAATATTACTTTAAGATCACGTTTTTCATATGACTGTAATATCCATTACCTCCTAAGTAAGCAATGCTAATATAGAAAGTCATTTTCTCAGTACATACTCTATAATGAAGTGACTCTTAGATGGGATTGCCTAGTTGATTTATTACTGCAACTAGGTGATGAGAAGACTTCCACTGGAAGGCTTTTACAATTTATCAGGTTTTGTTGGCCTAAGGAAGGGTAATTACTTTTCTGGGGTTGATGTGATGTGTGAACCAATACAAGCACTGGGAATATGAGCAATAACCAATCTTCTACTCAGGCAAAATTAAATCGCAATGCATTTACTATATGTAGAATAGACATATACAGTAACAGTTCCAAGGGCTAGTTCCTGAAACATCATAATCTTCAAATTCACAAATGCAATATGATGTATACATTTGTCCTTCCATGCATGTGACAGCCAGGGGCTAGGGGCACTCATTAGTCAAAGGATGTGCTTTCACAACTAGGCTCACATAAAATCGTCCTCTAGAAATTGTAAATCAGTGCATGTCATGACTTTCAAAATGACTCATGAATAATAAAAATCACAAATGCTAACCTTTTAATTCCTAATGTATTTTTAAAATTTGTATGGTGGATCAGACTTCTTTTCTAATCATCAGTCATAAGTTTTTTATATCATTTTGTACTAATAAGACATGAGACTCTTTAGCCTAAAAAACAGAGGACGATGAGGGCACAAAGTAACTGCCTTCAAATATTCAAAATGTCACCATGTGGAAGCTGAAATGGATTTATTGTATAATACTCCAGAAAGTAAAATACACAGCAATAGATAGTGACAATAAGAAAGCAAATTTAGGTCTATCATAAGAAGGACATCCCTAATAATTATAGTTCAACAATGGGATGGTTGTGTTTTAGGTTTAGGTTTTCTGCAAAGCAATGAACTTCCCATCAATGAGAGAATTCAAATAGAGGCTCAGTTCAACGTCAGAGAGAAGATGGAAGTGATTCCTACATTAGGTGCAGGTTGGACTAGATTACCTAGGAAATGACTTAAGAGTCTAAGCATGTGTGTTGGGTGATGTATAATACTGATATATCAAAGTTCTAGGTAAGATTTCTGGCACTTATGAAATTTATTAAATGAATGAATGTCTTTATACATTTTTAGTGATACATTTTGAAAAGTCTTATGTCAGAGAGCATTTCTTAGGGAAAATGAAAGATGTTTCTAAACCTCCTGAGCCCCATGAACATGAAAGAACTTGTTTCAATACTGTGTGTTTTCAAATCCCTTTTATCCCATCAACATTAAAAATCATAAGGCTGTTAAGAATTGAGATGGGGTTTAAGATGATGAAGTGAGTTGTAGTGAACAGTTGCTAGTTGGTCTATCTGGGATCCCTCTCCTCTTTTTCTTTTCTGATAAGAGCCCCCTCTTCTCCTTTGTGGAAACTATTTTTTCTCTCATTTTATCTATGTGTTTCTATTCCAATCCTAATTGAAATAAATTGTCATACACAGAATTGAATTGAGAAATGCAATAAAATAGATTGCATTATGTTCCACTGAATGCAATCTATTTTACTGAAGCCCTATTATGTGCCAGGAACTGTGAGTGGGAAGAACTAACAATACAATAGAACCCATGAGAGTCCCTTGTTTTAGTCAACTTATGGTTAGAGACAAAAAAGGCCAAGTAATGGCAATTGAGAGCATGAAAATGCAGATCGGGGGTAGGTACTAGATGCTGAGGGAGCACACAGGGAGGCCCTTGGACCCTCTTGGAGATCAGGGATTCATACAGTTTTGTGGCACAGTTCAGAAATGCTTATATTCACATGTGTGTCTTGAAATCAAATGTGCCCTGAATAATAATGAAGAGCTAGCCAGATAGATGAGAAGAAAGGATGTTCAAATTGCTTAGGGGCAACATGTCTAAAGCTAAGAGAACATATTTGGGAGGCTTCAGATGTTCTCATTTTCATCTCTCCTGTTGTCTTTGGGTTTCCCTGAGAACTCTTCCCGATTCATGGTTGTTGCCAGAGCACTGTTGGAATGGGGGTGGAGTGGGTGGGAGGGGAAGTGTGCTGTCATCTCATGATTCCATCTAGGTCTCTAGCAGACGTGTCCCCACCTCCAGGTAATATAGGGTGACTCACAGGACGAGTGTCTGGGAGATGCTCTTTCCCAAGGTTGATGAGGCTCAGGTAGACTTTTACCCTGGAGAGCAGGTCTTTGTTGTAGAGAACACTCTGCACGGCAGGCCTTTGTTGTAGAGAATACTCTGCCATATTTCATAATGGTTACATTTCCCCTCCCAGGGCCAGAGCCAGGAGGGAACCTTCGGGACTCACCATGAGAACGTGGTGAGGCTCCTGAAGGCAAAATGTGAAAGTGTGGCCCTCCCCTAGGAACACACTCTCCTGACTTTCTCATTCTCAGGCCACTCCATACACAGCCTCTCGTAGCTCATCAAAATTACAATTTTTTTTTTTTGAGACAGAGTCTCGCCCTGCTGCCCAGCCTGGAGTGCAGTGGCGTGATCTCGGCTCACTGCAACCTCTGCCTCCTGGATTCAAGCAATTATCCTGCCTCAGCCTCCCGAGTAGCTGGGATTACAGGCGCGTGCCACCACGCCTGGCTAATTTTTATATTTTTAGTAGAGACGGGGTTTCACCATGTTGGCCAGGCTGGTCTTGAACTCCTGACCTCAGATGATCCACCTGCCTCGGCCTCCCAACAAAATTACAATTTAGATGTTCCTACCAGTTTAGGACAAAAGCAGCTTTTGTTCCATGTCAGCAGATCCTGGCTGGAACTCTCTGGATCTGTCTGTTCCTTCAAGTTCTAGGACGGTATAGTTTGCCCTGTGAACTCAGTTTTCTGATGTGTTCAGGAAAATTCACTGATTTTCAGTTTTTTTTTTTTAATTGTGTAGATAGCAGTGATGACTTCCAACCTGTTTCCATGTCAGATCTGAAACTGAAAGTATCACAGTGGAATCAAACTAGAAATGTTATCAGGAAAATAACAATAACCTTTGCAAACACTTGGAACCTGAGTAACACATTTCTAAAAAATCTACAGGTCAAAGAGAGAATCTTGAGGACAAATTTAAAAATATATCAAACTTAATAAAATAAATATAGAACATTTTTCTTCTCTCAGTCAAAGCATTGTTGACAGAAAAATTCACAGCAATTCAGTCATCTAATATCCTACCTCAACAATTCAAAATAAAAAGAAAAAAAAGCCCCAGTGCAATCAATAGAAAATAAATACTAATGTTAACAGCATAAATCAATGATATTGAAAACAGAAATAATAGAGAAAATCGATGAAAAAAAAGCTGGCCTTCAGAAATATCAATATAATTGACAAACATCTAGTAAATCTGACAAAGGGAAAAAGAGAAGGCACAAATTGTTTATATCTGAAATAAAACTGGGGATATCACTACCAACCCTGCAGAAATCAACAGGCTAATAATAGAACACTATGAACAGCTTTACACACACAAAATTAGATGAGTTGAACCAAATCCTTGAAATAACACACACACTATCATAACTCACCCAATATGAAATAGTTACTCTGAATAGCACTATAATTATTAATACAATTGAATACATGATTGAAAAACTCTCCCCAAAAAGAGAGCTGCAAGCTCAGTTGGTTCCACTGAAGAAGAGTTCTACACAGACTCATCTAGAAAACTGATGAAGAAAGAATACTTTCTAACTAATTTTATAAACCTAATATTACTCTGTGTGATGGTTAATACTGAGTGTCAATTTGACTGCATTGAAGGATGCAAAGAATTGTTCCTGGGTGTGTCTGTGAGGGTGTTGCCAAAGGAGATTAAGATTTAAGTCAGTGGACTGGGAAAGGCAGACTCACCCTCAATCTGGGTGGGCACAATCTAATCAGCCGCCAGCGTGGCCAGAATACAAAGCAGGCAGAAGAACGTGGAAGGACTAGGCAGCTTAGTCTTCTGGCCTCCATCTTTCTCCTGTGCTGGATGCTTTTTGCCCTGGAACATCAGACTCCAAGTTCTTCAGCTTTGGGACTCTTGGACCTTTGACCGTAGACTGAAGGCTGCACTGTTGTCTTCCCTACTTTTGAGGTTTTGGGACTTGGGCTGGCTTCCTTGCTCCTCAGCTTACAGACACAGCCTATTGTGGGACCTCACCTTGTAATTGTGTGAGTCAATACTCCTTAATAAACTCCCCTTTGTATATATATCTATCTTATTATTTCAGTCCCCCTGGAGAACCCTGACTGATACACTCTGCACATTTGTTGAAAATCAATTGACTGTACATGTGTGGGTCTCATTCCATTTCTGTCTTGTTCCATGACCTGTTTGCTATCTTGTTCCCAGTGCCACACTGTCCTGAAATCCAGTAGTTACATTTCATCAATTAGAACCTGCAACCCCATGTTGAACAAAAATGGTGAGAAGGAAATATCTGTGACTTGCTCCTGATCTTCAGCCTCCCACCCCTAGGTATGATGCTGTTTATAGTTGTGGGTTTTTGTTTTGTTTTGTAGATGCTGCTTATCCAGTTGAAGACGTTTCCTTCAATTTCTAGTTTGCTGACATTTACTTCATCAGTAATGGTTGTTGGATTTTGTCAAGTGCTTGCTTTTTCTTCATTGATTGGGATGATCATATACTTTTTTTCAGTTTACTAATGTAATAAATTACATTCATTGATTTTTTAAATATTACACCAATCTCATATTCCTCAGCTAAATCCCAAGTGGTCATAATGCATTATGCTTTTGATACATTGTTGGATTCAATTTTCTAAAATTGTTAACAATTATTTTTTCATGTATGTCTATGTGTTATATTGGTCTGTAGTTTTCATTTGTTGTAATGTCTTTCTTAAATAGCTTTGTATTGATCTATATTTGGTATATACAAAACTGTACATATTTAATGTATACAATTTGATGAGTTTGGATATATGTATACAACTGTGGAACCACCACAATCAAGGGAAGAGACATATCCGGCACCTCTAGAAACTTCCTCCTCTGCCTTTGTTTTGTTGTTTTTCTGTGGTAAAAACACTTAAAAACTTAAGTGCACAATACAGTGCTGTCAACTTACAGGCACTCTATTGTAGAGCAGATCTCTAGAACTTATTCATGTCATGCAACTGAAATTTTATGTCCATTGAACAACACTCCCCTGTCTGGTTTTAATATGAGGGTAATGGTGGCTTCGCTGACTGGGTTGGGAAGTATTCGTTCCTCTGGAATTTTTCTGGGAGAGCTTAAATAAAATTGGTATTATTTCTTCTTTAAAAAATTGGTAGAATTTCACAGTAAGGCAATCTGGGCCTGGGGATTTCTTTGTGGAAAGGCTTTCAATTATGAATTCAGTTTGTTTAGTAGATAGAGTGCTACTTAGGTTTTCTATTTCTCCTTGTGTGAAGTTTTGATAGTCACATCTCAAAGAATTTGTCCATTTCATCTAAATTGTCAACTTACTGGAGTGTTTGGATATCCACAGGCCAAAAAAAAAAGAATATGTGTCTTGACCTAAACCTTACACTATATACAAAAATTAACTCAAAATAGATCACAGACTTAAATATAAAATTAAAAAATTACAAAGTATTTAGAAAAAAACAGAATCTCCATGATCTAGGGCTAGGTAAAGTATTCTTAGACTTGACACCAAATGGAGTATCCATAAAGGGCAAAATTGGTAAATTTGACTCCATTAAACTAAAGAACTTTTGCTCTTCCAAAGACCTTATTAAGAGGATGAACTAAAGAATTTTGCTCTTCCAAAGACCTTATTAAGAGGATGAAACATTACAGAAAATATTTTCAGACTGAGAATCTAACAAAGGACTGATCTTTAGCATTTATAAAGAACTATTAAAACTCCATAGGAAAGTAAAACAATACAATTAGGACCTAGACATGTCACTGAAGAGGAAATGCAGATAGCAAACACGCATGTAAAAGTATGTTTAACATCACTAGCTATTAGGGAAATGTAAATTAAAACCAAAATCAGATATCTCTGAATGCCTATCAGAATAGCTGAAATTAAAAATAATGACACCACCAAATACTTGCAAGGATGCTGACAAATGGATCACTCCTACATTTCTGATAGTAATGTAAAATGTTTCAGCCACTTTGGAAAAGAATTTGGCAGTTTCTTAAATAACTAAACATACCAGCACCATGTGACCCAACAATTATCCAAAAAGAATGAAGGTTTATGTTCACATAAAATTTGTACACAAATCTTAATTGTAGCTTTATTCATAACAGCCTCAAATGGGAAACAAATAAGATATTTTTAAATTAGTGAATGTTTAAACAAGCCTTGCTATGTCCAAAACATGGAATACTACTCAACAATGAAAAGGAATGAGCTGTTAATACATGCATGTTAGTATATTGATACATGCAACAACCTTGATGACTCTTCAGAAAATTATGTTGAGAAAATGAAATCAATCTCAAAAAGTTGTATACTATCTAGTACCATTTATAAAACATTCTTGAAATAACAAAATTATCAAAACAGAGAGACACAACTGTGGTTGCCAGGAGCTAAGGATAGAGGAGAGGGAAGTGAGTGTGGCTTTAAAAGTTCAACATAAGGGATGTTTGTGGTGATGGAAATGTTCTGTATCTTGACTGTATCATTGTCAATATCTGCAAGGTGTTACCACTGGGGGAATTGGGCAAAGGGTATATTGGATCTCCCTGTATTGTTTCTTACAACTGCATGCATATCTACAATTATATACAAATTTAATTAATAGAAACCAAGTCTGGACACATTTGGTGAGAAATAAAAATAGAATGTGTGAAAATATGCTTATTGTTCCAGAGGAACAATAAGGCTTGGTCAGGTAAAATAACCTGTCAAGTCTGGGCCAGAATACATCACTGGCTTTGGGGTACTACTTTAGTTTGAAACTGTTATGAAATTGCCTTCTCCCCTGCCCCTCCATAAGACACGCATTCTGGTGGAAATGTACTTTCCATTTCTTCCTTAAGTTGCACTGAGAAAAGCTTGAGGGAGGAGGTTGAAATATGACTGACCTGATTCGTGGCATGAATAGTTTGAGACCCATATGGTTTATTTTAAGGGCATCTCTATTCTTTCTCTTCCCCTGCTGAAAAACAGTCCAACATTAGCCACCCTGCAAATTCTATTTACTTGCCAACCAATGTCTCACTTTTTACAAGACAACTTCCCTCTGAGGTGTGGCCTTATGCTAATGTATAAGAATTTATTTGAATTCATGGAAAATATTGCTTCTTATATGCCATTCAAAGTGTTAATATGATTAACATGTAAGTGTTCCTTATAGACAACTAATAAAATGATGAATGCAAGTAAGTACTGATGGTATTAGAAGACAATATTTTAGCTTCTTCTCAAGGTGCTTCAAGTATCCTTGAGTTTTAGAGAGCATTTTACCAGGTAGCTTACTGAGGCCCTAATCATAGCATCCTCTAGAATAAAACAGGAATACTTAATTCCTCCTTTCCTGAAAATTGTGAAAATGTGTAATTTCAGAAAAGAATAAATGCCTGAGGATTGAAATTGGCAACCAATCTTTGAAAGCCTAGTAGACACCCGATGCCTTCAACATGTCTTATATGACCCTTGCCTCCAGCCTGTAAGGTGAGTTTTGTTTTCCCCACGTAGCCTAAACGCACCTACTATAAATCAAAAGTAGAGTTTACATTCCCTTTTTTTTCTTAGACGAAGCTTACTAATGTATAAAGTCCCACTGATTTCTTTTTTAGAAGGTAGTTCATAGGCACTCCACCACAAAGTGTCCCTTACGTGTTCCTGAGAGTTCCAGGGAATAAGCAGTGCTCCCTCCCAATCACATTTTCAACAGTTTTGCTCAGCCCACCTTCAGCCACCTTGTCTTGATGTCAAGCTGTGGCCTTTGCTGTTGATGATGGTCACTTTCTTGGGTGTGGAAACATGGCTGGCAAGCCTTGCTGATACTTCCATATGAGCCACGGGCTTGCCACTGACGGTCGATTTTCCAGAGCTCATCCTGCGTTTCTCATGCTCCCCCTGAATTTACCAGGCACCTTTACCTGGGATGCTGGTGGCCCCAGGAATGGGACCCTTCTTAGGCAACACCGTTGTTGCTTTCCTGTAGAGAGGATGGCGCTGTCTTCTGCTGCCAGCTTGTGGCTTGTCATGCGACAGCCAAGGAAGTCCTCCTGCACAACAGAACCATCCCATGCCCTGCTGGCCTCAGGTTCAGCTTAAATACCCCTCCCTCCCTGCCTGCGTTACGGTAGGAGGCCGACTTTCTCCTGGCATGCCTGCTGATTTCCTGCCCCACATTAGATCGCTTCTGGGGTGCCTGACATTCAGAATACTCCTTACCTTTATCAGTCAGGTGATGTTGACCCATGGTTCTATGAGATAATCTCAAAATAATCTAGATTTGGTACGTTCCAGAAATTTGGATTAGTTTGTTTGGTTTGTGGCTGCGTAACATACTTACTTGCCCGTTTACCTTGGCACAGGCTTGGAGAGGAGACACCGGAAGCATGAGCTCCTGAGATGACAAAGACTTTACTTTGATTTCACAGTTTAGAAAATCAAGCCATTTCCCTCTGCCTCCTGAGTCACTTTAGTCTGAGCAAGGATAACAAAGTTTAGTGAACCCGAAAGCATATTTAGGAAGCGCTATATTGTGAGGTTGAAGCTGAAAATAAGATTGTTTTATTCAGGGTCAGACCCTATTTACTACAAACCTCATTAATTCTTTGCTTTAGAATAATAAGGGGGCTTGGGCAATGGCCCCACACACATGGGTGTGATCATAGTTGAGGGTTAACAAGATGTCTGGGCTTATTCATTTATCTGTTTAATAATAGCTTTTGTTTCCCCTTATCTAGTTCACCAATATTAAAAGATAATGGTGACGAATTTATATTTCACTGGATTTAATTTGCTAGATTACTGGTCCCTCAGGACATGTTATAATTGTTATTTTCCAAATAATCGAATGCAAACATCTCAAGATTGTTTAGTTGGGGGCATGGAATTGAAAGTGATCATTTCCAGACAATCTATTTGTAATACAATTTGCAACTACATTATGCCACTTGCTCTAGGAGAACATGGGTAAATTGATTTGCAAGTAAAATATTTGGTAGAATTAATATTAGTGCCATTTTATGTGACTTGTAAAATTCCAGTGTTACTTTAGAGACTGCTTGTGAATGCTAAAATTACTTGTAACTTTTATTAATTAATAGTGAAGCAGAATTGTTGTAGTTGGCTAAAAAATATAGACTTGTTAATTGTGCCCTGTAATTTTTTTTTTTTTTTTTTTTTCTGGGATGGACTCTCATTCTGTTGCCCAGGCTGGAGTGCAGTGGTGTGATCTCAGCTCACTGAAACCTCCACCTCCCGGATTCAAGCAATTCTCTTGCCTCAGCCTCCTGAGTAGCTGGGATTACAGGTACCCTCTATCATGCCCGGGTAATTTAAATACTTTATGGAGCACATATAACTTACGAGAGCAGCATTCTTGCATAAAGTAAACATTAAAACATATCTTCATTTTATGTATTTTATACATGCTTGCCCACGTTGTGTGTTCATGTTTTTATCTTTTTAACCTATTTATACTGGCATTTGAGAATTAGTGTCCTGAATTTGCAAAACTGGAATTTTAATTGAAGTCCAATTTGTGTAAATCAGATTTACACAGTAGCACCGGCTTCTTGTAATTAGAACGATAAGACTGACATTTTCCTTGGAAAACCGCTCATGCACCATGTTCATCTCTAGTTGCTTATTTTGCTTCTGATAGGGGTTTTACAATTGGAATCCAACATTTGTTCTCGTATCACATAAAACTTTGCTTTAGTAAATGCTACACAAAAATTACAAAAAGCCGAAGATGGACTCAGTAGATACTTCCACTTGTATTTAATTTGTGGATGTGTGCAGAGATATGTTATCTCGGGTTTCTAAGGAAAGGCATAGAATCAAACAGAAACCCATGGGAAAATAAGCTTATTCCACGCTGCTGTGAGAAACAAAATGTGCACATAAGTAAATTATGTAGAGTTAAAACATTCCTTGTACTAAGTTAGCATTCAGCATATAAAATAGACCATTATTATTTTACTGATCCCTTTATGTCCCTTTCTGACTGCATTCTCTATAGAGTAATCCAATTTCCTGAGTTTTACATTAATCATTCCTTTGTTTTTTTAATGGTATAATAATCTATGTATATAGAATGAACCACAATGCTCTAGTTAATTTATTAGTTAATTTATTTTCACTGCTCTTTAGCGTTCCACTTTAAAGATATTTTGCAATTGATTTGTCAGTGCTACTATGGCTAGGTATTCCAGGTCATTACTTCTTCTTGTTATTATGAATGGTGCTACTCTAAACATCCTCATACACCTCCTGGTATACATGAGCAATATTTTCTCTGGGGGTTTGCTTAGTTATAGGTATTCCGATGTTCAGCTTTGCAAGGGAATACCAAAGTGTACTTCAATGCATTTGCACCAGTTTCCCCTGTCACTGGCATGTATTTGTTCTCATTGTTCTACTTCCTTACCAACATTGGATATCACTAGACTTAAATTTTTGCTAATTTGATAGTAGTAAAGTAGATTTTAAATTGTGGATTTAATTTTCATTTTTCTGATACATACTGTTCTCATGTCATACAAAGCTTTGTTTTAGTAAATGCTACAAAAAGTACAAAAAGGTAACAGGGGACTCAACAGATATTTCCATTTGTGTTTAATTTGTGGATATGTGGAGAGATCAGTATGTTATCTTGGATTTCTAAGGAAAGGCATGGAATCAAATGGAAAACCATGGAAAGTAAGTTTATTCCCTGCTGTTGAGCCTCGTTTCAGATTTTTGTGGGCCATTCCTGTGTCTATTTCTGTCTTTTTTTTGTTTTCTGTCGTTTAAGCCCTCTTTGGGGGCCAATTTTTCCATCGAGTTGTTGGTCTTTTTCTTGTGATTAGTAAACTATATCTATATACACACACGTGTGCACACACACACATACTTTGTATACTAATCCTTCATCCATTTTAAGTGGTGAAAATATTGTCTCTCAGTGTGTGGCTTGCCATTTCACTTTATGGTATCTTTGAGAAATAGAAACGTTTTCGTTTTAATGTAGTTATAATTATCCATCTTGTATAATTTTCCATTCTGTTTTTTGGGGTCTTATTTAAGAAATCCTTTCGCTTAGAGGTCATAGGATTTTCTTACATTTTTTCTGAAGAGGTTAATAGAAATGTCAATATTTTCCATATGAATACCACTTACTATAGACTTCATTCTTTCCCCACTCATCTGCCATGCACGCTCTGTCATATATCATCTGCATATATGTGGATCTCTTTCTGGTCTCCCTGAATGTTCACGTCGGTCTTAATGTTACACTGTTTTAATTACTACCACTTTACAATACACTTTGGTTACTATTACTTGCTTAAATATTTATAACTTTATTACCATTACTTTATAACAAGCTTTAATATCCAGTAGGGCAATTACTTCTACCTTGTTCTTCAAGAGAGCTTTGGCAATCCTTGGTCATTTATATTTTCTTCTAAATTTTAGAAATAGCTAAATGTTTCTAAATATTTTTATGTTTAGATGTTTGTGAAAAGCAGCGGAGAAATGTATTGGAATTAGACTGAACTGATAGAACAGTTTCTGAAGAATTGATATATGTTCAAATTCAAAAATTTGATGTAACTCTCATTTTACTTAGATCTTCTTTAATATCTACTTTTAAATGTCTTACACATCTTTGGTGAGATATTTTAATAGAATGCTTAAAATATTCTAGGTTAATTCTAAGGTTATATATGTTTCTTTTCTATTTAAATGGTATCTTTAATTATTTAAATAACTCTGTTGTAGAATAGAAATGCAATTATACCTCTGTATATTGATTTTGTATTCATAATTTTGCCAAATTCTGTTATTACTGAGATTGTAATATTTTATCTGTTGACTACTTAAGATTTCTTTATAGATGATCGTATTTTCTAAAAATAATGACAATTTGGTTTATTTTATTCCAGTTTTACATTGTAACATTTTGTTAGTGTACTTTACTACATTTGCTTATTTTGGTCCTGATCTTATGAAAGATACTTGTAACTTTTCACTCATTCAACACATAGTCAGACGTGGCTCAGCATATGCCAGTAAAAAACCAGCAAAACAAAAGCCAGCAGAAATCTCATACTTCATAAAGCTTACATTTTACAAAGGTAGGCGTGAAGAGAGAAAATAACCAATCAGTATAACATGTAATTATATTATATAGCATTCTAGAAGGTGGTGCTTGTCATGGGGGGAACAGTGCAGAGAAAGGTGGCTCAGGTCTGGGGAGATGTTGCGAATTTTAAATTAGGTCATTAGGTAGAACAAGGCCACCCAACACAGACACAGAGAAGCCATTCAGGAAGCTCCAGTCCTCTAAGTGAGACATGGTTGTGACTCTGAACGTGGTGGTCTGGAGGGGCCCAGATCTTGATACTTTCTGAATACACAGTTAATGAGATTTCCTGACAGTTAGAATGTCAGATGTAAGAGGCAGAGAGGAGTTAAGAATTACTGAACAAAGGAAGGCTGAAGTTGCCAACTGGCCCACTGAGATGGGGAAGGTTTCAGGTTTGAATAGGAACAACAGGAATTTGGCTATTGACACACTGCTTTTGGATTTGTAGAGGGCTTTTAACAGGTTTAAGAAGTTCCTTTCTGTTCCTCATACTAACACATATATATAGGGCACTTCAGCTCTTCACGTTTAATGCTCAGAATAACTCTATGACTGCTGGCCTACAGCAGTGTTTTAGATTCTGATTGTGACCATTCTGTTTTGCTTCTCAGACATCGCAAGTGAAGTCTCTTTCCTTTTGCCTCACATAAATCCCTGAGAATTTTCTTTAGTGAGAGACTTCTGGAACAAACTCAATTTTGACTTGTCTGAATATATCTTTATTTTGCTGTCATTCTTGAAAGATACAGAAGTCTCGATTGACTATTATTTTTCATCGGCACTTTGAATATATTAATTACATTGCCTTATGGATTCTTTTTTACTGTTGAGAAGTCATCATGCTGTTTCTTCCTGGTGATCTGTCTTTCCTCCTTGGTTCTTTACTATTCTGCAGTTTCACAACTGTGATTTTTATTTATGTGATTGACATGAATGTTGATTGACATTGGGCTCCTTGGCTGTAAGAATTGGTAAATTTCAGCAATTCTGGAAAATGTCCAGCCATTATCACTGTCCTTTGAGCATTGATTCTTATCCTTTATATTTATTTTCTCCTTCTGGAAGTATAGTTAGACAAACGTTAAAATGTTCCACTTTCTTTCGGTGGCACAATCTCTCCATTGTATTTCTCCTCTCTTTTTCATCTGTGCTGCATTCTGGATGACTTCTTCAGCTCTGTTTGCCAATTCGCTAATTTTTTCCTTAACTTTCTCCAACCTGATGTTTAATTCATTAACTTATTTTCATATCGTTTGTAGAAGATAAAATTATGATGTCATTCTTTTTCAAATTTTCATGTTTCTAAGTAAACTCGTTCTACTTTCTACTATTTCTAGGCTTTTCTTTGCTTAAACATATGAAATGTAATACATGTGTATTCTGATCATTGCTGTTTTGTAACCCTTACGGACTTCCTTCTGCTATCTCCTGTTATGACTGGCATTCATGCATGCTGTGTTTGTTTCCTTCTGTGTTTTATGCTTGTTTAATTGTCAACTACTCATTTTCTTTGGGATTTCATGCAGGAATATTTTTATTCCTGGGTACCCTCAGCTGGGGACAATTCTGATCTGCTTCTGCTAGTTGCCTGGTGCTCTACCAGACTTTGGGCTACACATATTCCCCGCATGCAAACAGTGCCAAACCTGAGGCCATCAATTCCCTTTTGAAGAGTGGCTTTATTCATTCTCTATCCCAGCTTTATATGGGAAGGCATCCTGTGAGATTCCTCACGTTGGGCAGGCCTAGATTTTATCTCTGGTTTCACATCAAAGCAGAAGCTCAAGGCCTCTAAGGCTTGGATGAAATCCCCAGACAAAAGGCAACTTTTGTTCTGGCAGTTCTTGCTTATTTCCCAGGTTCCTGCTTTCATTTTCATTTGGACCTCTGAGATTCCTTCTGTGCCAACTCAAAAATGTGGTGCAATATTACCGTCTATCTCTCATCTCTCTCTCTTCCAGCGTTTTAGTTGCCTCAATAAAGAAGGCAGGGTCACCCACGGTATCTTGTCTGCTAGAAATGCAGCTCCAACTTAACATTTTAATAAAAAAATTTAGAATATCATGGGCATTTAAATATAAAATAGTCATAAGTGATATATTTTGAATATTGGCTTGAAATTTTTCATTGAGATATTTATTTTCATTCTTATACTCACTATAATATTTTATTACTTAAGGACTAGAAACTATAGCCTATAAAGTTCCCAGTTATCATATTTTATATTTCTGATATATATTTTGTTTCTTTTAAAATTATTGAAGAGCCTTAAACTCTAGATTCCAAGAAAAGTTGTTCTATGCTAATATTTCCTAAGGGGTTGAGTTTATGTGTGGGAGAAGGTAAAACAACTGTTCTTTCAATTATTTCTTTTTGGATTTTGTTCTATAAATGTACATAAATTATGCTTTTTAAACAGCCATGTATACATGGTGATTTTCATAATTGAAGGATTTTTCTAACAGTATCCACTAAGCACTTAATGATGCTGTTTGATGAGAAGAAATATTCTAAGCAAATAGGCTTCACAGAAGTAGAAAAAACACTCCTAAAATTTGTATGAAACTACAAAAGACCCTGAATAGCCAAAGCCATCCTGAAAAATAAGAACAAAGCTGTAGGCACTGCACCACCATCTTTAAAAATATACTACAAAGCACAAAGGAGCCAAGAACACGCAATGAGAAAAGGATAGTCTCTTCAATAAATGGTGTTGAGAAAAATGGATATCCATAATAGAAGAATGAAATGAGACCCTTATCACATACCATATGCAAAAATCAACTCAAAATGTATGAAAACCTTAAATGTAAGACCTAAAACTATGAAGCTACCAGAAGAAAACATGGGGAGACACTCCCTGACATTAGTCTAGGCAATACTCTTTTGGATGTGACCCCAAAAACACAGGCAACAAAAGCAAAAATAGACAAGTGGAATTACATCAAACTAAAAATCTTCTGCATAGCAAGGGAAACAATTAACAGACCAAAGAGACAGCCCATGCATGGGATGGGAGAAAATATTTTTAAACTCTACATCTGACAAAGCGTTAAGATCCAAAACATACAAGGAACCCAACTCAAAAGACAGAAGAAAATAGCCCAACAAAAACATGAGCAAAGGATCTGAATAGACATTTCTCCAAAAAGGACATGCAAATGGCTAATAGGTATATGAAAAAGTCCTCAACATCACTAATCATTAGGGAAACACAAATTTAAAAACTCAGTGAGATATCACTTTACACCTGCTAGGATGGCTATTATCAAGAAGACAAAAGATAACAAGTGTAGGTGAGAATATGAGAAAAGGGAACCTTTGTGCATTGTTGGTGGGAATGCAAATTAGAACAGCCATTATGGACAACAGAATCACCTGTGATCCAGCAATGACACTACTGGGTGTAGAGCCAAAGGGAATGAAGGCAGTATGTGGAAGAGATGTCGGCATTCCTATGTTCATTGCAGCACTAGTCACAATAGCCAAGATATGGAATCAACCTAAGTGTCCATCAATAGAGAAACAGTTAAAAAAAATGTGCTACACTTTCTTACATATATTCATATATTCTTACATATATTTTTGCTTAAATATAGGAAAACATTTTCTGTATTTTCTTATATATGCACAAGGAAATACTATTCAGCCTTGAAAGAGAAGGAAATTCTGTCATTTGTGACAACGTAAATAAACCTGACGGATATTATGTTAAGTGAAGTAAGTCAAGCACAGAAAGATAAATGCCATATGATCTCATTCATATGTGAAATCTGAAAAGGTTGAATTTATAGAAGCAGAGAGTATAATGCTGGTTACCAGAGGTTGGGGTGATTTGTAGGGGATGTCACGGAGATGTCGGTCAGAGGGTACAAAAGCTTAGTTAGACAGAAGGAATCAGTTCAGGAGATCTATACAACATGGTGACTATAGTTAATAGTAATATATTGTGTTCTTGAACAATGCTGAGAGAGTAGATGTAAAATGTTCTTATCACGAAAGTCATAACTAAGTGAGGTAATGGATGTTAATTATGTAATTATGTAGATTTAGTCACTTCACAATGTATATGTTTCAAAACATCATGTTTTACATGATATATATGATACATATGTACACGATACATATGATATAAAGCCAATAGGTATAATGGAAAAAGTAGTCGGAAGTTTATTTGTTTTATAGGAGAAAAAGTTTTCTTGCTAGAAAACCAAGTGAAGAGAGAGTTTTTAATCCTTCTTTTTAAAGTAAGAAAGATTTAGAAGATAAAAGGAAACCGTTCTTTTAGCTTGGTTAGGGCCAGGGGTACCTCCATGACCCTCTCTGAGTGTTCTCCTGACACACTTCCTTAAGAGATTCAACAGCATGTCCCATATCCAAGGATAAAGTTAGAATAAGAGAGAACTGAGAAGTCCAGAAACATGAAAGCCAATGTCCCTGTGTATTTTTTACCACAGATTGGGATAATATGTCTTTTTGTTACTTCCCTTTCCTTTAAAGAAAACAAATTGAAGGAGGTTGGCTTCCCTAAAAAATGGTTCATATAGAAGGAAATACTGTAGATTTTGGTGCTTGCTGGTGCTTCACTGTTAAAAGGGTAAACGCCTACAAACTCCAAATTCCTGCTTAAGTCAAGGCAGAGACGTTCAGCTCTTCTTCTTTCCCCAAACAAAATTCCAAGTTATTAAAAGTTTGGAGTGAGGATGATGTCAGGTTTGAGAGAGAGGGTAGGCCAAGGAGAGGGCTGTGAGAGGTGAAAAATTTCCCAAGGGAGGCATCGTGCAAATGTTAAAAGTAAAAGTGGCCCTCTAAGGCTGCACATCTTGGCGGATATCCCAAATTGAGTGTTATTAGGCATCTCCAGAATGTCTAGCTTTATCTTGAATGTGTTAAAAAGTGAGAGAAATAGGAAGTTTATATGACAGCTTTTCTGTTTTTTATTTTGCTTGTTTTACTGAAAATAGGTACTATGGAAAGAGATTATTATTAAGTGGTTCTTAGTATTAAGCAGTTCTGTTCCTTATATTAAAGTAAATGGGGTAAAAGCCAAGCGTTACCAAAGTTTTGGGATGATGTTCCGAATGAAATTCCCAAAACTTGATTAAGTACGCATGCTTTTCAAATTATATAGAAAAGGCAGACTTGAGCTATTCACATAAATCAAGTTTTGATACAGAGAGGGGCTGAGGGCTACTGGTAGTGTTTCAGAGACAGGCTCAGGAAGGTTCACACATTTACCTAAGTTTACTCAGTCACTGGTGTGCTTCCAATTCCTGATTTTCATCTCACCGCTCCATCCCTGTTCAGTAATGTCGAGCGCAGGGGAAAGCAGAGATTTGGCCTCTCTGCAGCTGGATGCATAAATCAACAGGGTTTGTTAACTCAGCCTGCCCTTGGGGTTACAGGAGCAGGCGAAGGGGTTCAGTTTGGCAGTTTTAAACCTCTGAGGGCTACTTGATAACACAGATTACCTTTCTCACTAGGCTGTGTTGGTAAATTTCTTTTTTATTTATGCTATTTCAATAATCATGTTGAAGAGTAATTTATAAAAGGAGTAATTTATATAATTCACCTATAGGCTCCTAAATGTATCATGAAAGCGACATATCCTTTCAAGAAGATATTTCTCCCTAGGGTGCAGGACTGCCCAATTAGGTGTATGAATGCCATCTTTCCAGGCTCTCAACTCCTCAGGGCAGACACTGTTACTGATCGGGCACAGCTTTATTTATCACACTTCTCTGTGTACGTTTATGGTGCCGAATACATGTTAAATAATAATTATGGAGATTTTAATGTCTTTCCCAGAAGCGTCCTCCATGGCCCACAGTGGAAGATGGACTAGTCGCCATTTCATTTTACCACAGTTCTTTGTATTTTGTGCAGACTAGGGATTGTCTAGGTTGGTAATAATCTCAATGTGTTTTGCTTTTGCCAACATACATTTTCAAAATTGGTAGAATGCCATTTATAAGACCCAGTGAGTTATTAATAATTTTTTAAGCATGTGGGTCACATGATATGAATTTCTTTTTGTGTTGCTTTGTGGCCCTTAGGTTGATGCACACACATGCGTGCATGTGCATGCACACACACTTTATGTGGATATGTATATATGTGCACATATGTAATTTAATTATTTTTAAAAACTAAAGCACAAAGTTACTATAAATTTATTTCAGCACCTTATGCGCATTTGAGCACCAAGATCACAAGAGCAATCCAGTAATAGATAAATAAGTGGGTAAACAAATAAACAAATAAGGGGGAAGGGCGAGGTCTTCCTCACAGTGGCATGCCATGTGGGAAATGTGGAGACAGTGCTGGAGTTTTGCGTGTGTTAGAATAAAAATTGGATCAGACAAGAATCATCAATGGATGGCAAATTTAAGTGGAAATTTTGACGAGGAGTATCAAAATATCTCCTCACAATCTGCTTGTTCAGTTCAAAAAATAATGAGGTGGAGAAATTGGACAACACCTTGGTTGAGCGATCAAAATTAACACCATAGATGAGGAAGAGAGGAGCACTGCGTGCTTCCAGATGTAACTCCCCGGACGCACTGTCACCTCTGCAGTGTTTCAGCTAAGAATGCACTTCCTGAATCCAATCACGATGAAGCAACAGACAAACCCAAAGTGAGGACCTGCCTACTAACAAAAGGGGAGGGGCACGATATTCTTCAACAGTGTCAACGTTGTAAAAGAAAAAGGCTGAGGAAATGTTCTAGATAAAACGAGACTGAAGATGCGTGACAACTAAATGCAATATCTGACTCTAGGCTGGATCCTGTCCTGGAGGGAACAGAAGTTATAAAGGACGTTACTGGGCAACTGCAAAATTGGAATACAGATGTGGATTAGATACTGTGCTGTATGAACGTGAAAGTGACTCGAGTGGAGAACTCCACTGTGGTTATGGAAAAAGATTTTCCTATTGTTGCATAATACACACTGGAGTATGTAAGGGTAAAATTATACTCTGCAAAATTAATCTACTTTTTGTTTCCATATATATATATATATATATGTATGTACATCCTTATTTGCTTCATTATTCATACACTTTTGGTCTTCTTCCATATAGATATGAATATCTCATATATATTTCATATTCAAATATTTGTATATTCTTATTTTCTTCATTATTAGGCAATCTATTTCCAGTTTATAAAACCTGAGTTAAGTAAATATTTGCCTTTTGAGAAATATAGAAAATATTTCCAGGAATATAAGAAGGATTGTGAGAAAAATAACATTTCTTTTTTAAAAAAGTGCCACTGCTAAAACTGTACATTTTTTTGACAAAATAAGAGTTTTAAGATATGTGTGTATCAAGCTCCCTTCTTCCATTCTCTCTTTTTTGTATCCTGACATGGAGAAAAATGAGCTGTAACTGGCAAATATCCCAGCGATGGCGCCTACGCGTTTCTGCTTCGTCGAGGTTCCTGGGTCCCAGAGCCCGTGGGTAGGTGGAGGGAAGGCAGCGAGTGAAGCAGATGTTATTTTCAAATCCAGAATGCCAGACCACTGACAATAAATACAGACTCCTCTCTGCCCTTCTTTTCAACCTTCCCGTCTCCCAAGCCTTTGCCAAGGGTTTCTTTATTCTTACCCCTGGCTTTCTCTGTTCCCTAGCATTCTGGTGACTTCATCCGGTGTGTGTAACACAGGCCTTCAATGGTCATGCGAACACAATGAAATGATGTCATTCCCCAGCATCCCTGGCCCAGCGCTCACGGTTTCCGACGATGCCCCAGCATCCGACGATGCAGCCCTGACTGCACAGGATGGGGCAGGCCTTGGCCTCTCGCTGAATGGTTTAATTGAAAGACAGTGGATGCCAACGCATCAGAAGCTTCTTTCCTTTTTGTTCATCCCAATGAAATCTCCCAATTATCTGCAAAAGGAATGTTGAGAGGTTTTGTCGGGGTATGGCCCTGGAGAGGGAACAAGATGACTAGTAGGTTAAAAAGGAGACAGATGAAACTTTTGTGTCTAGAATGAAAAAATTCTGAGCACATTCACAGATGGCTTGTGTATCAAGGAAGTCCCAGTGGCTAGTTACAGCAACTCATGCACTAATGTGAACAGAGCTTTTGATTTCATGGTTTAAAATAAAATGACCCAAATATAATTACTAAAGCTTATTAATGTGTTTGTTCTGGGTCAGTAACCCTTTACTGGCTGCAGGAGCTTTTTACATAAGGGGCATGAGAATTTGAGCTTTCTATTTGGAATACTTTGATTCTTCCATGGAAGCAGGAAGAAATAATCAACAAACTGCTTGTTTTAATAATTGTACCCTATTATGAACCACTTGATATTTAATTTTTAAAGAATTAGCTTAATTTTGCAGAAGAAGTAGTGTCAAAGCAATACCGCACAACTTATCAGCACTCAACACCGGTCAGTTGATATTTTAAAAAGTGGCACCGTAGGGCTAACCTAGTTGTAGTAGAAAGGCGAGCAGTTGCAGAAAGAGCTTCTCCTTTGTTGGCAAAAGTACAAAAGACAAAAATAAAAAGCAAGAGTGAAAAGTTGGAAAGAAACATGCCTACAATTTTATTCTTGTACAGAGAAAACAGTTTTTCTTTAATACCTTTCTTTAGAAATTTGTATGAATTTTTAAAATATTTTGAGAACTCAGGTACTAAAAGTAAGGTTTCTTTTCATAGAATAAAATTGTAATGTAAGAAGTTTAGAGAATTTGAAGCATTGAGGAAGTGTGTTTTTTTAATGTAAGATCCTGAAAGCCCATGTCCTACATTAAAAACCGATGCGTTAGTTATTAATAGACTTTAATTTCTTTTTCTTGCTGCCTTTTTCAGGTGTACCCATTACAATATACAAATGGAGAGGGACTCGCTATTGAATTTAGACCTGTAACTGTTGCAGATGAGGTTGTAAAATGCCACGTCCGTTGTCATTTTCCTCTTCCAATTCCTATCATACAATTTGAAATCAATTCTTTGAGACCATGTTTACTTAAAGGCCTATTTAAGATTGCTTGAAAACATATGTGAAGAATGAAATAATCAACATTTAAGCATATGAGTATGACTGTTTTCATGCTACTATCATGAACAGAATAGTTTTGACCCAAAATATGAATTTTTTGAGACAGAAACCTGAATATGTTTTGTTGGGGGAGAGTCTTAGGAGTGTTTCTGCTGTAGGGACAGTAAATGAGGTCACACTGACAAATATGCTTCTGCTTACTGCATGGATAAAGAGTAAGTCACTTGTCTTCCCCTTACGAGTGGCTCTCTGGGCATATACTCAGAATTGCTATTCCACACGTACTCCAACTGGTGTATTCATTTGTACTCATTTACAAGCAACATTGAGCATCTACCTGGGATCCTGGGTACTGGGATGGAGAGAGGAACCCCAGCACTCCCTACCTTCAAGGGGCTCCCATCCAGGGGAAGAGGAGAGACAACACAGAAATGGTTAAGCTACAAGGCTCCTCTTGAGCCATGTGGGCTGGGTCAGGAGTCCAGGCTGTGCTGTGCTGCTGAGAAAAGCTCTTTCAGCCCTGTGGGGAATCTGTCCATCACCTTGCCTCATTAGCTTGTGCTTCCACCAAAAGACTTAACCTGTTCCACAAGGGTGCTGAACCTAATGACATGTAGTGTGCAGACGTCTTGAATATCATAACAGTTTCTACATAGTATGGATTTTAGTGGATGAGTGAAAGCATAGCTCCTAAAGTATAAATCTCATGCAGTGTTTCCAAAGACAGACTTTCCTCCCACAATTCAGGGTACCAGTAGATGAAGGGCGATTGGTAACTTTCAGCCTGGAATAGAACTCAAGAAAATATACTGAAGCTTTTTGCCATATACCATAATATACCACAGCGATAAGTCTGTGAAATAGTGTTGTCTCTAAGGTTCTACTGCGAAAAAGCCTTTCAGTGAAATAAAAGACTGCTTTTCTCCTTTACTGGGTCTGGGCTATTAGACATAGTGCCAACACTTTCCTTTTATTAGAATGAAGTTGATACGCTTGTTTATGAGGTAAAAATGACCTTGTGAAGAATTCTTATGTCATAACCCATAGATTCAGCATCCTGGTCAAGTTTAACAGCCCTGCCAGAAAGTCTAAAGTAAAGAACCAGGAGAGCCTCCAGCAATGCTCTCGGGACTTGCCTTGCCATCAGAATCCCCCAGAGTGCTTGTTAACTATACAGAGTACTGGGCTCCCTCCCCTCCAGACCTATTAAATTTGACTTCCAGGGAAGGGGCCAGTGAATTTGTATTTATTACACTTTTATCTTGGAGATAATTGTAAATTCACATTCAGTTGCAAGAAAGTACAGAGTGGTCCTTTATTCCCTTTACCTGTTTCTCCAGTGGTAACATCTTATATAACTACAGTACAGTATCACAACCAGGAAACTGACCTTGGTGCAACACACTACCCTTTTCCAGATTTCACCAGTTTCATATGCACACCGTGTGTGTGTGTGTGCATTTAGTTCTATGCAATTTTATCACATTTTGAGATCTGTGTATCTATCACCACAGACAAGATACAGAACTGTTCTATTACCACAGGGCTCTCTCCTGGGATCTTTTTATAGCCACTTTCTCCTTTCTTTCCCTCCTCTGTCCCTAATCTTGCCAATTGCTAACCCGTTTCCTATCTCTGTTATTTCATCATTTCAAGAATGTGCTATGATGTAATAACACCCTATGTAACTTTTTGGGATTGGCTAATTTCACTTAGCATAATTCTCTGGACATTCACCCAAGTCACTGCATGTATTAATAGTTCATTCCTGTATTAGTTCATTCTTACTTTGCTATGAAGACATACCCAAGACTGAGCAATTTATAAAGGAGAGAAGTTTAATTGACTCACAGTTCCACATGACTTGGGAGGCCTCAGGAAGCTTATAGTCATGGTATAAAGGGGGAAGCAAACATGTCCTTCTTCACATGGCAGGAGGAGAGAGAAGAGTAAGAGCTGAGGGAAGAGGGAAGCCTCTTATAAAACCATCAGATCTTGTGAGAACTTACTATCAGGGAGAAACTGCCCCTATGACTCCATTACCTCCTGCCAGATTCCTCCCACCAAATGTGGGAATTATGGGAACTACAATTCAAGATCAGCTTTGGGTGGGGACACAGCCAAACCCTATTAATTCATTTTTATTACTAAGTGATATTCTATGGTATGGATGTACCACAGTTGGTTTAATTATTCACCTTGAGAAGGATATCTCCAGTGTTTCCAAGTTAGGGCTATGGATGAACATAAATTGCCATTTATCCAAGATAATGGCACAATGCTATTGCTGGGTCATATGTTAGTTGCATGTTCACCCTTTTAAGAAACTGCCAGTCTGATTTCTGGAATGGCTGTGGCATTTTACATTCCCACCAGCAATGTATGTATGAGTTATCTAGTTTCTCTGCCTCCTTGCCAACATTTGGTGTTTTTTCTATTTCTTAATTCTGATAGGTGTCTAGCGATACCTCATTTTGGTTTTAATTTGCATTTCCTGAATGGCTAGTAATATTGAACATCTTTTCAAGTGCATATTTGCCATCTGTATTTTCTCTTCTCTAAAATATCTATTTAGTGAAATATCTTTTGCCAATGGTCTAATTGCATTGTTTATTTTTACTGTTAAGGCTTGAGGGGTCTTTCTGTTCTAGATAGTAGTTCTATGTCAGATATGCAGTTTGTAAATGTTTTTACCAGTCTGTAGCATGTCTGGTAATCCTCTTAATGAAGCCTTTCACAGAGCAAGAGTTTTGGTAATCAGGTCCAGTTTATTAAAATTTTCTTTTAGAATGCATGCTTTTGGTGTTAGGTGAGTAACTCTTTTTTTGGTCTTTGGTCCTGGAGATTTTCTCATATTTTTTCAAAGTTTTATAGTTTTTTATTTTATATTTAAAGCTCATCATCTATTTTGAGTTACATTTTGTATAAAGTGTGAACTTTAGGTTTAAATTTGTTTTTTTTTTTTTTGCCTGTAATATTTAATTGTTACAGTGTCAGTTACTGAAAAGACTATCCTTCTTCTACTGGTTTTTATCCTTCTTCTATTGACTTCCTGTGTTTTCTGCTGCTGTAACAGAATACCACAGACTGGGGAGTTTACAAAGAAAAGAAGTTTATTTGGCTAGCAAATAAACTTTTAGGAGGCTGGGAAGTCCAAGAGCATGTTGCCAGCATCTGGCAAGGGCCCTCTTGCTGCATTATCTCAAGCAGAAGGACAAGAGAGTAAAGAGACAGAGAAGGAAGTGGGCTGAGTTCATCCTTTTTATTAGGAACCCCTCCCATGATAACGAACTCATTCCTGAGGTAAAGGTAATAATCCCTTCTTGAGGGCAGAGCTCTCATGACCTAACCACCTTTTAAAGACGATGCCTCTTAATACTGTTAAAATGGCAATTAAATTTCAACATGAGTCTTGGTGGGGACATGCAAATCATAGCAACTGAATTGCTTTCTCTTCTTTTGCCAAAATCAGTTGGTTGTCAAAAATCAGTTGGACATATTTGTGTGTGTCTATTTCTGGGGTCTCTATTCTGTTTCATGGATCCATGTGTCTGGCCCCTGCCACGCCCCACACTATCTTGATTACTACAGCTATACACTAAGCCCTGAAATCTGGTAGAATGATTCCTCCTACTTCATTTTTGTTTGCAAATTTTGCCTTTGCCTTTCCATATAAATTTTAGAATTAGCTTGTCTAGGGTCTGCAAAAAGTCCTTCAAGGGAAATTGACAAAAATGGCATTAAAACTATAGGTCAATTTGGAGAGAATTGACATGTTTGCTATTTTGTCTTTCAATCCACACCATAAAGATTTATTTATTTATTTATGCCTTCTTTGATTTCTTTTATTAGCATAATTTTCAGCACACAGATCCTGCATATTTTTTAAAGTTTATACCTAAGAATTTAATTTTGTTTGAAGAAAATAGTATTGTATTTTTAATATGGTTTCTACATATTTGTTGTTAGTATATAGAGATGCAACTGATTTTTGTGGGTTGATCTTGCATTGTGCAACCCTACTGAACTCACTGATAATTTCTAATTTCTGACAATTGGTAGATTCACTTGAATTTTCTATATAAACAATTTTTATCTGCAAATAGGGGCAACTTAGTTTTTTTCCTTTATATGTGTATGCTTTTTATTTCTTTTCCTTTAATTATTATAATGGCTAGAACTTCGAATCCTAAGTTGAATAAGTGTCGTGAGGGCAAAGCTCTTGCTCTTCTCTTGATCATAGGGGGAAGTTGTTCAGTCATTTGCCATTAAGTATGATCTCAAATATAGATTTTTTTGTAAATGCTCTTTATCCAATTAAGAAAGTTTCCCTCTATTAGTTTTCTGAGATTTTTTTTTCATTGTGAATGGGTGTTAGATTTTGTCAGATGCTTTTTTCTGTGTCTATATAATTATGAGAGTTTTCTTCTTTATCCTTTTGATATGATTACATATATTTCTTGATTTTTGAATGTTGAACCAGTCTTGTATACCTGGAATTACACTTGGTCATGGTGTATAATTCTTTTTCTATATTGCTGAATTTGATTTGCTGAATCTGTATTTTTCACACACTGTTTTTTTTTTTTTTTGGTAATTTTTATGATCAGGCCAGGTTGGGAAACATTACGGTAAGAAGTCCCAATCTATGTTTTGCATTAGAATAAGCTTATTTGTTAGCAAAAGGAGGTTTTCTAGTTTTCAAAATAGAAGATTTTGCTAACTAAGGTCTTCCTTTTATAACAATATTTCTCACAACTATTAGGCATCAGACTTATTCAGGTGGTTTATCAATGGACTTCTACTTGTGTCTAATAAATTCTCAGAACAGTCTGCTACCAGTGGATTAGAGAGAATATTTTCCATTCTGAGGTATTCAGGACTTTTTTTTATTATTAACCAAGCTTACCATCCAGAGGTCACAACAGAGAAGCAATAAATTAATTGGAAAATTCTAAATTAAACTTTTGGCCTTGATTTGCATAAGTATATTTCTATTAAAGAATTTATGCATTCAAAAATTATTGATTTGTTGGATCTCAAGTAAAAAAAAATCACTCTATTGTTTCCTGGGAGGATTGTAAAGCTGAATTAAATGTATATCAATCCTCCTTTATTCTTTCATTAAATTGTTTATTCACACAATCAAAAACATGTTTGAGCCCCTAGTGTTCCAAGAACTATCATGGACAATGAGATACAGCAGTAAAGGAAATCAACAATGCCCAAGCTCTCATGGGACTTTCCTGGCAGAATAGCGTGTATGCCGGGGTGCATGGTGGCACTGGGAGCTCTTAGCATGTAGCTGTGAAATGGTGTAGATGTGACCATTTATAACATCAAGCAGAATTTTAAGCATGATCAGAGGGATGGTGTTTAGTGATTAGGGAGTTTGGGGGAGGGGACAATTACTTTCCGTTTAGAGTTGAGCTTCATGAGGAAGTTGCCTTTTGAGTTAATCCTTAAAAGATGAGGCGCATTTAGATATGCAAAGAGGGAGTGGGTGATGGGAGGACACAAGTGCAGCATTCCCGCCTGAAGGGCAACATCAAAGCAAGGTGGAGAATGCGAAAGGTGGGAAAGTATAACTAGTTTCAATAAACTTAATTCACTTA
Source organism: Gorilla gorilla gorilla (assembly GCF_029281585.2). Taxonomy (NCBI): domain Eukaryota; kingdom Metazoa; phylum Chordata; class Mammalia; order Primates; family Hominidae; genus Gorilla; species Gorilla gorilla. The sequence goes on from NC_073229.2 coordinate 188,403,461, forward strand.
AGTTTAACCAGTTATGCTAGTTCAGTATAACTAGTTTAGTGAAACCAGTTATGCTAGTTCAGTATAACTAGTTTAGTGAAACCAGTTATGCTAGTTCAGTATAACTAGTTTAGTGAAACCAGTTATGCTAGTTCAGTATAACTAGTTTGGTGAAACCAGTTATGCTAGTTCAGTATAACTAGTTTGGTGAAACCAGTTATGCTAGTTCAGTATAACTAGTTTGGTGAAACCAGTTATGCTAGTTCAGTATAACTAGTTTGGTGAAACCAGTTATGCTAGTTCAGTATAACTAGTTTGGTGAAACCAGTTATGCTAGTTCAGTATAACTAGTTTGGTGAAACCAGTTATGCTAGTTCAGTATAACTAGTTTGGTGAAACCAGTTATGCTAGTTCAGTATAACTAGTTTGGTGAAACCAGTTATGCTAGTTCAGTATAACTAGTTTGGTGAAACCAGTTATGCTAGTTCAGTATAACTAGTTTGGTGAAACCAGTTATGCTAGTTCAGTATAACTAGTTTGGTGAAACCAGTTATGCTAGTTCAGTATAACTAGTTTGGTGAAACCAGTTATGCTAGTTCAGTATAACTAGCTTGGTGAAACCAGTTATGCTAGTTCAGTATAACTAGCTTGGTGAAACTAGTTATGCTAGTTCAGTATAACTAGCTTGGTGAAACTAGTTATGCTAGTTCAGTATAACTAGCTTGGTGAAACTAGTTATGCTAGTTCAGTATAACTAGCTTGGTGAAACTAGTTATGCTAGTTCAGTATAACTAGCTTAGTGAAACTAGTTATGCTAGTTCAGTGAAACTAGTTATGCTAGTTCAGTATAAGTAGTTCAGTGAAACCAGTTATGCCAGTTCAGTATAAGTAGTTCAGTGAAACCAGTTATGCCAGTTCAGTCTAAGTAGTTTAGTAAAACCAGTTATGCTAGTTCAGTCTAAGTAGTTTAGTGAAACCAGTTATGCTAGTTCAGTCTAACTAGCTTAGTGAAACCAGTTATGCTAGTTCAGTATAACTAGCTTGGTGAAACTAGTTTTGTTAGTTCAGTATAACTAGCTTGGTGAAACTAGTTATGCTAGTTCAGTATAACTAGTTTAGTGAAACTAGTTATGCTAGTTCAGTGAAACTAGTTATGCTAGTTCAGTGAAACTAGTTATGCTAGTTCAGTCTAACTAGTTTGGCGAAACCAGTTATGCTAGTTCAGTCTAACTAGTTTGGTGAAACCAGTTATGCTAGTTCAGTCTAACTAGTTTGGTGAAACCAGTTATGCCAGTTCAGTCTAACTAGTTTCGTGAAACCAGTTATGCCAGTTCAGTCTAACTAGTTTGGTGAAACCAGTTATGCCAGTTCAGTCTAACTAGTTTGGTGAAACCAGTTATGCCAGTTCAGTCTAACTAGTTTGGTGAAACCAGTTATGCTAGTTCAGTCTAACTAGTTTGGTGAAACCAGTTATGCTAGTTCAGTCTAACTAGTTTGGTGAAACCAGTTATGCTAGTTCAGTCTAACTAGTTTGGTGAAACCAGTTATGCTAGTTCAGTCTAACTAGTTTGGTGAAACCAGTTATGCTAGTTCAGTCTAACTAGTTTGGTGAAACCAGTTATGCTAGTTCAGTATAAGTAGTTTGGTGAAACCAGTTATGCTAGTTCAGTATAACTAGTTTGGTGAAACTAGTTATGCTAGTTCAGTATAACTAGTTTAATGAAACTAGTTATACTTTCCCATTTGCCTTCACTAGTTATGACACCATAATTTATGACACCATAACTAGTGGGGAAGTATTACCGGGCTTTGTGTGTACCCAAAGAAGAAGAGGCTCAGAAGGAGATAGTTAATGCATTTGATTTTGAATATGCACATATGAAAATGCTTATATATGTAACACACATATGTACACACACATATCCACATAACAAAACCAATAAAACTAAAGTGAATCAAGATTGTAAATAAATAAAAATTATGGTTTAGGAAGGGATGAAAATGTAGGTAGATGTAGGTCTCATAAAACAAGAACATCTAGAGCAACACTGAACATGTTTACAGTGTCCCTTTCTGAACATATGGGGAAAAATGACCCTGGTTTCTTCCTGGTCTCAGGGTTTTTGTGAGTGTAGGTGGACAGGGCAGCTGCACCTGATGGAACTGGTGGCTTCCTTGGGAGCTGATCAGGCAAGCCTGCCTAATATGTGAGCACACTTCCACAAAAATAAAAGACACATACACAAATAAGTTAACAAGCAAATAAATAAATGTACATTTTAAAATGTGACCATCCTGAAATGTCACATTCTACTTTGATCCCATTATCTCCTACGAAATGAAGTCCAAAGCTTGAGGGACTCCTGATTCCCTTCCACTTCCTTTTCTGGCTTGACACTCCAGTGTCCTCACACAGGAACCCCTCACTCCCCTGAAACTGATGGGTTTCGTGTCCTAAAGCATGCTTTCTCCTCTTCTGCTGGCCTTAGCTCAGTCCCTGCCTGGATTCAGGAATGGAGTCCTTTCTTATTTCTCTATCAAATTCCTACTGTTTTGTGAAGGCTCAACTCAAATCCTCTGTTTGGCATATCTTCAGGTCCAAGTGGGAGATGCCTTCCTCTTTGGGATTCTGATTTTAAGCCGCTGTCTTGTACATTTGCAGCATCTTGAATCTGCTTGTGTCCTGCATCCCTGACAAGGTAATAAGCTGGGGAGGCCAGGCTTGTGCCCCACCCACTTCCTGGAATCCTCTAGACCTGTGTCTTTGCACATCAACATTTGTTCTTCATAACAGCGATCACAATGACAATAATAAGCCCTTCATCCTTCTCTGCATTATCATTTATGATTGTGGTCTCCTGGCCTTCCCTTGAGTCCCCTGAGAGTTTTTGTGGGTTTGCAAGTGGTATTTTTACCATCATGGTTTCCAAGCTGGAAGTGAGAAAATAGCATGTTCTTCTTAAACACACAAGAGTCTTCACCTGTGAGATTTAGAAGACCAGAGAGGGGAAAGGAAATCCTGTTTTACTACAATTTTTATCAAGTAGAGTAACATTTCACCAGAAAATAATACTAAAAAGTTGACTGTGGATATTTCTGTGTCAATTAAGTTTGCCTGTCTCAGGGGAAGGCTGCTGGCTGCCACTCCGTAAGTTTGGATCATTTTAAAAATGCAAACTGAGTGCTGGCACTCACTTTTTGTTTGCTTTAACTTTCCTGAACTAATACACACTATGCTAAGATAATCAGGACCCTAGAAGGCTGTGCCCACAGTTGCTGAGTACTCTCTTGTGTCAGCCCCAGTTGGAAGTTGTCTGATTACATTGTGGCGTCTGGCTAATAGTCTGAACTAATCAAGACAACTCAGAAGGAGGGAGAAGCTCATTAATCTGGTTGTGCTCGTTTCTTAATGTCCTGAGCCCTGGAGTGCTTGCTATTTTTGTGTATTCTTGAGTGAGTAAATGAAGAGAGAAGAGAAGAGCTGTCTCTATGACACTTACGAGGTATTTGATGGGAGGCTGACAGCGGGACGCTTCTGTGACGTATGTGAGGACAGCGACGTTCCCCCATATCAGTTCTGGTCTTCAGGCAGCATTGCATCAGCAGGAGAGTTCTAGGGTGGGGGGAGTCTGTGAAGGATGAAGGGGAAGCAGCCAGGCAAGAAAGTCTTAGCTGGGCATGGGCGCGCCCTCGAGCCAAGGTCCAGCAGTAGAGGATACCTGTGCTTGGCAGAAGTGACCTGGTCCCAGTGCCCAGCTGTGCTCATTCAGTGCCTGGGGACAGCCCAGGGGATGCATGGTCTTGGCAAGATGGCTGCAGTGGGAGCCATCTGTCACCTGGGTCCCCATGGCAGGTGCCCTCCATGGCCACACAGAACCCCTCCTGCATGTGTGTGAGGACACCACTCCCAGTGCTTGAGAGCCTCTTTCAGAAGAGAAACGCAGAAGAGACAGGATAATGGGACAACCACTGCCTGCCACACATTGGCCTTGGGGACCACCTGAGCCCACCATCCTCTATGGAACTGCCACTTATTCAGGTCTTAGTGGCTGCACCAGTTTGCTGTGGCTGCCATAACAAAGCCCCACAAGCTGGTGGCTTAAAACAGCAGTGACTCCCTCGCAGTCCTGGAGGCCAGAAGCCTGCAACCAAGGTGTGAGCAGGGCCGGGCTCCCTCAGATGCCTTTGTGGGAGGATCCTCCTTTGGTGGCAGCATCACTCCAGCCTCTTCTGTCTTCTGTCTATGGCTTTGTCTCTCCTCCTCTTATGAGGACACCAGTCATCTTAGATCAGGGCTCATCCTCGAGGCCTCATCTCAACTTCATTCCATCTATAAAGACCCTGTTCCGAGTCAGATAACATCCTCAGGCATCAGGGGTTAGGACACGAATGCATCTTGTTGGGGAACACACTTCAACCCATCACAGGGGCACAACTGGTGGTGTGGGCAGTGTGGGCCCTCAGCTATCATCCCTTCTCAGGCCAGGGCTGCTGCATATTTCTAGCTGCAGTTGTTTGGGACAGCAGAGGGGCTGCCTGACTCCCGTGTGCATTCTTCCCTGTCCCATTGTGGAAAAGCAGCTCTTTTCCTGCTGGCAGGGCCATGCCCTCACCAAGACGGTGGCTCCAATTCTCACGGCTGGTCCCTGGACACGAGCAGTACGCAGCAACAAGACAGGAGCCACCACTGTGGCAGAGGGGCTTGGCCCTCCCATCCTGCAGATCCTGGAGCTGCGGGGGCAGGAGGTAGGATCTCCTTCAGTTGGTCAAGAGGAGTGATGTGAGGGGGTCCATGCCTGCTTCCACCCCTTGCTCGCTCCCCAACCCAGGTGTTCCCCCTACCCAGGACTCACTGGCATAAGGAGGGCTCTGACTGAGTGCACACACTATGTCCTTGCAGGCTGTTGTCTCCAAGCTGCTCTGTGACAGTGCCTGAAGCAGGCTGTTCCAGAGCTCTGGGGGGCCGCTGTCGCTGGGTAATGTGGGATGTAACGTAACCAATGGATTCCATGGTCATGGGGCTGCCTTCCACCTCCGTAGCTGTGAGGAGAGCCCTCCGGTCAGGTGTAAGTCAGTGTCAGTTGGCGCTGGGTGATGCTATGCCGACAAGAAAGGCAAACCCTGTGCCCACAGATCCTCATCAGCCAGCTCCTGCCTAAGGGTCCCTTGTGGCTCATCCGGGCTGCATCATTTCAAGACAAGTTTTGCTGTTATCAACTCAGCAGTCAGAGCAGGTGTGAGGGCAGCTCCTCTGGGACCAGCACTCCTTGCTTTGCAGGGAGAGACCTCTGCAGTGAGTTCCCATGGGCAGAATGTCAGCTCTTGCTAGGGAGGGCAGCAAAGACTGCGAGCTTTGAGACTGCAGGGGTTCAGCAGAGCTCAGCTGCTCAGGGCCATCCACCCAGATGTCCCAATCCTATGTTTTAAGATTCTCTAGGTTTTCCCAACCAAGACATCCACCTTAGCATAACCCCTGACTTGACTGAGCACGTAAACGTCTCTGGAGCTCTGCAACTCTAGCCTTCAAGCCCTGAGGTGCATCTTCTGTTCCACTGCAGAAGCTCTTAGCAAGCTACCCAAGAGGTCTCCTGGCTCTCACACCCATCCTCTAATTGCCCATCTGCAGGTCATCCTTACAGCTGAATAAAAGCCAGCCAACTCCACTGGGCCCTGCACATCTTTCATACGTTGGTGTCATCACAAAAGCAAAGATCTTCCCTTCCCCAAGACAGTTCCTCAGGTCCCTGTCAGTGAGACACTCAGTCAGGGGTGCCACCAGGTGCCAGGCACTACGCATGCCCCCCACCTTCCACTCAGCATGTGGTCTTCCTTGTCAGGCATGGGAGGCGGAGGTTGTGGTGAGCCACTGCACTCCAGCCTGGGCAACAAGAGCAAAACTCCGTCAAAAAAAAAAAAAAAAAAAAAAAGCCAGGGAAGGATCTGGAGTATGTGAAGTAAGTATCTCAGAAGAGACGATCTTCCCATGGTGCGGGGGATGGATTCCAGTCAGGCAGGCAGTTTAGAGGCAGTTACGGCCACTGGTGAGGGTCCTGCTGAGGAAACGGGAGGAGTGTGATGGCGGAAATAGAGAACAGTGAGAAAGGAACAGCTGTCCCAGATATTCCAAAGGAAAAAAACGACAGAATTCAGTCACTGCATACTAAGGGAAAAGGTGAAAGATGAGTTTAAAATGACTGAGAATTTGCATAGGGTAAAGTTGGAAAATACGTTCCATTGATACAGACGTGGCCTAAAATTGGCTTCATGACAAAAAACTGTGGGGGTTTGAATTTGTTGGTTCATGTTTCTGAAAAGCCCGAGGGTGGCTCAGGCACAGGTTGATTCAGGGACTGAAAAGTTCTTCTGGGCCCGCCCCTTTCCTCTCTGTTTGTGTTCTTGTGGGCTTTCTTCTGGCCCCAGGTGGAGGGTGACATGCTGCCAGTACATCCACCAGCCCCAGTGCTGACAACAAAATAGGGCCTGTCCCCAGGAGCTCTCGTGGAAGCCCAGAGAGCCACTCAGACCGGACCAAGTGGGTCCACACGACGGCTGCTCCTGGGCCCATTATGTATTTAGGGAGCCCGCTGACCACTTTGGATTACATGGGCAAGCCTGGAGGCTGGAACCCCCAACCGAACCCCATGGATTGAGGTGGAGGGAGGCACAGTTCCCCAAAGGAAAATCCGGATACTGTCTCAAGAAGGAAAGGTGATGGGTAGACAAATGAAAAACAAAAACAAAAAAACAAAAAAACAACAACAAAAAAAACATGAACCCAGGAGGCGGAGGTTGCAGTGAGCCGAGATCGTGCCATTGCACTCCAGCCTGGGCAATAAGAGCAAAACTCCATCTCAAAAAAACAAAAACAAAAACAAAACAAAACAAACAAAACAGAAAAAAAAAAACCACAGCCACCATAGGGAGGGAGAAAGTTGAGCTGATTATTAAGAAAAGAAAATGGTTCACACGGAATGAACTGGGGTGTGGGTGAAGACATCTTCTGCATGTGGTTAACAACTGATGTGATCCTGGAGAAGCCACACTTTAAGTGGAAGTCCTGTGTTTCAGAATTTCAGCTGAAGCCCTAGAGCTGAAAACAACAGACAATAAAAACTCCCACATTCTAAAGAGGGGAGCCTGTCACAAATAGAGCAAGGAAAGGAAGGTTCCATGAGCATCATCCTGAATACCCTCCCCAAGGAAAATTGGATGTGTGGAGGGGGAATCTCAGCCAGGGAATCTGAAGGTGTGAGTGTGAGCTGAGCGTTTTCTCTCTTTTTTCCTATAAGGTATGGAGTCAGGGTGTTTTTTCTTTCCAATTCTGTCCAAGCTGAATGCAAGAGGGGAGGGTGGGAAGAGACAGCAAGAGAACATAACCATACAGTGTGGAAATGGCATCAAGAAGAGACTGGTCTCTCACAATACACCGGAGATCTTGCTCAACTACAGAATCCTTAGGCCCCTCTAGGGTCCCCCAGAGCAGGGGCAAAGTGGCAGAGTGCATGTGCCAGTCTAAGGCAGTGCCCCAGAGAGGGGGATGCACGGAATTAGGCATTGGTTCCTCAGTCTCACCTCAAGAATGCTTAAGAGGGAGGCTGGCTTATGCAGACAGAGAGGGGGTGATGCGGGGGGCAGGGGGTGGCCTATTCTGATGCCTTGTGGGGGTGAGGTTGTGGGGCATCTCTTGGTCAAGTGCAGACTGCAGAAGATGGCTGGTGTGGAGGCCTCTTGAGACACCCTGTCCAAGAGGACCACCTGCCGGAAGGAGGGTCCCAGGCTGGAGGCTATAGCACCCTGCTGGGTAGAGGCAGCACTGGCGAGAGAGGAGTCTGCTGAGAATGCATTTCCTGGACTGGAGATCAGGTGGGACAGACACCGTTGAAGAGGTCTCCAAAAATTCCAGAGGGGCCTCTGAAAGAGCCCCTGTGTATGGCCACCTGACTGCCAAATCAGTGTGCCCCAACCACCAATGACATGACCTCTGGGCAAAACTCCAGGATAATGTGAACCTCTCGAGATACTGAAATTTAGGTCTCAATTGGAGTGGAAATTTTATCATATGAAAACTAAAGGCACCTGTAATCCCAGCACTTTGGGAGGCCGAGGTTGGTGGATCACTTGAGGTCAGGAGTTCGAGACCAGCCTGGTCAACATGGTGAAATCCTGTCTCTACTAAAGATACAAAATTAGCCAGGTATGGTGGCGTATGCCTGTAATCCCAGCCACTTGGGAGGCTGAGGCAGGAGAATCGCTTGAACCCAGGAGGCGGAGGTTGCAGTGAGCTGAGATCGTGCCATTGCACTCCAACCTGGGCAACAAGAGTAAAACTCCATCAAAAAAAGAGAGAGAGAGAGAGAGAGAGAGAGACAAAACTAAATAAAGAGTCCTAACGTTTGATGACTGGAAAGTAATGGCATCTGCCCCATCCAAGGACTAGGAGTGGGGATCCCACAGCTCATGTGTGGGAGAAGCACAAAGCCTTTTCTGGATAGTGTGCCAGTCAGTGAGTGCAGCCCGCTCAACACCCAGTCACCCTGCACCTAAGCGTGGGACATTCCCATTACTCTGTGCCCATGAACAATCTCCAGACCCGCCTCAGAGTCCATGTCCTCTCCGGAGCCTGCCTTCGCCTTCCTCTTTGTCTCTTCTTTCCAACTCCTTGGCCTCAGCCGTTGCTGCTGGTAGAAATAACATTGCCATTCCCTTCTTGAGGACTGTGTCTTCTGTGATTAGTGTCTAAATTTTTCAAGGACTCTTGGCCTGGTGCATTTGTGTGTAACCACACGGAGAACAAGGAGCTTGGACTATGGCTGATAACACTTTTGGGAAGGTCAAGGACAGGATTAGAAGGCAGTAACCCAGAGCCCAGGAACTAGATGGGGCTCTCATCCGTCAGATGCTGATGCTAGCGGGAAGAGCCCTGGGCAGCAGGAGACCGCGATCCATGCGTGCACGCTCACGTCACCTCACCTGCTGGCCCCGGCTTTCATGGGGGCAGTTGTCTGGATTTTTCAGGAGCTGCTTTCTCAGACTGTTTGCAATCTGCTTTTTGATAGAATGGACACAAAACATATCGGAGACATGACATTCATTTTCTTTCAGGAGTTCAAGGTAATGTTATATTCTCTAGGGGAAGAAGGTACAGTAATGAATGTCTCTTTCTGTTTGTCATCGATTATTTGGAGTTGATTTGGCACAGCTGACACCTTCGAGTTTCCACTGAGGCTGTTTAACAATAGGGAGCTCAAGGACCTTGGGTATTCCAGGAAATGTGTCAGCGTGTTTTCTGCTCTCTTTCTACACAGGTCAAAAGTCCTTTTGAGACTTTTCGCTCCTTTCTTCTTCTTCTTCTTTTTGTCTTTCTTTTTGAGAGGCTAGACAGATTTTTGAAAGCTTCCTCTAAACTATGCAATTGGGTACATGTTCAAAAGCGAGACCTTATTTCTTGTGAGAACTTTGTTGCCCTCCCTCTCTTGTCATCCGTCAGAAGCGCAGAGCTTTTTCGGAAGCTTTGACTGTGAAGGATCACAAATTTGTTTCTCAAAGGCCCCTCCGCTAGCTCCTCCGGCCTCACGAGTCCCGTTCCCCGTGTGCTTCTGTCCTTGCCCAGCAGACACCAGCCCCGCGCAGGCCAAACTGGCTCCGTTCCCCCTTTCATTCTTATCCCTCTTTTCAATCTTTCTCTACTTTTTATGCAAAAAAATAAAGTGTACCAGGCCCGGCGTTGCCATGGCAGTCATGGGGCTGCGTGCGGGCCTTCAGTGGATTTGAGCTCTAAACTTGGAAAAAAGTCATAATGCCCTCAAAGAAGCTGGAAGGAGAGAAAGAAAGAGGAGAAAAATAAAACAGGGAAACAGCCTGAGAGGGAGAGATCAGGAGAAAGCAGGGCAAAGCCCCGAAAATACATTCGAGGTGACATCACTGCCTTTCCCACAGAGGCCATTGACTTGGGAGGCCGCCCGGCCAGTGGCTGCCCTAAAGCCGGCTCTCCAGGGCCGCGGAGCCTTCGCTCCCTTCCTGAATGCCTTTTTTGTTGGGAAACAGTGGACTGTTTCTGAAGGCCTGCATAAATGACTGAGTAATTCACTGCAGTTGCCAGGAAGTCGGAGCCACTTGTGAGCTAACAATAGTGAACTTTATCTCCCGCCCCATGCTGGAAGTTCCAGCTGTAGGTCCCGAATTCTAATAAGGGCTTTGCTCATGCCTCTGAGGTTATGGTAATATTTTATCCATATTTTTTCATGAAGACACAGTCGCTGCTGCTATTGACAACCGGAGGCCAGCACTGAGGATTGACGTGGGCAGGGGGCCAGGGGTGAGGGTGCCTGTGTCGGGGAAGATGGTGAATAAAATTCAGAGGAAGGAGGAAAGAAAGCGGTTTTCCTATGAGCTCGACATGTTTTCTGTTTAATAGGAGACTCTAAACTGACGTAGAGGAGAGAAGACACAGATTTCACTCTGACCCATAAGTGCCTGGAGCGGAAAGATGGCTCCGGACATTTCCCGTGTTTCAGACGCTGCTCCTCCTCCTCCTCCTCAGCCCACGAACCGGCAGCCGAGGCTGACCATGTGCTCAGCATTAGTGTGAGGCTATGAGGTTCCTCTTTGCTCCCCCGTTTGTGGGCAAAGCCGATGTGTATTATGAAGTGATTCTGTATCCAGGTATCAGAGACCCCAATACCTTCTTTACATGATAGTTCTTAGCTAAGGGAAAACTAAGAATTTGCTCACTTCCTGCCTTGTGGCTTCTAAGGACACACCCCCAACAAGTTCCTGTGAAGGGGGGCTGGGTCACTGACCCCCTGAGCAACCCCGGAAGGACAATTTCTAGGGCCTGGTTACAGAGATGACAGGTGGCTTAAGAAGTCACTGTGTGCCACGTGCTTTCATGATTATTGTTTCAGTTAATCTGCAGGACAACCCTGAGAGATAGTCATATTTTTCCATTTTGGATGTACCCGGCTAATGTTCATGGTGCCGTGTTGCCTCTGCAGCAGAGCACCGCATCCTCAGTTACTCAAATCCCCGTTCAGGTTTCTCATGACCGTGGCTTCTTGTTGAGGGAGAAGTAGAAAAAAATGAGTAAAAAGGGATTGGGGCATCTCGTGGGTGTGGGGGAGGATGGCGCGGGCCTGACTTCTCATCTGCCTGCACACCCACGAAAATAAACCAGTGAAACCACCTGTGAGCCACACGTGCAGTTCACTAGACGACAGAGGACACCACAATCTGCAAGATTACTTCAATACAGAGAAAGAGACCAAATTTCAGCTAAGCCCCTGTCACCACCACTGGGAGCTTCTGGGCAAGGGGTCGGCAAGGTTTATGTGACTTTGTGGAAAAAAAAAAAAAAGACAGGATGAGGGTGCCTTAGATGAGGCAAAGACCATCTGGCCTCAAAAAGAAAAACCCATTCCTGGATGCTGAAGGACTGGTGACGGATGGCTCAGGCCTTGGTAGTTCAGAGCAACAGCCACCTGGAAGGGACTTTGAACGTGAGTCAGGCAGGAAGAGGCAGCCCCAGAGGTGGGCTTCTCCTGGAGAAGATGCGCAAAGAAGGAATGGAAACCACCAGGGACATGTCACAAAGGAGAAGGGAGGAACCGAGGGGGACCTACAGAGATGAGAGATGACAGCATAGCAGACCCAGCAAACCATCTCTTTCCCTCCATCATCACTACCACCATCCACCAAGGAAACCAAACCGAAGAAGACAGATGTACCAAAAAGTGCACTCTCATGTTAGAAATCACACCCATGAAATGAACAGGAAGAGAAAATGTGGACCACATTCACAGGAAACTGTAATAAGAAAATAGAAAATGTGAATCAACAGATAGAAGCTGTGAAAAAAAAATCAAGCACGAAACAGAAGAAAATTGTCACAGAAGTATCAAAACTGAATTAAATAGACACAAAAAAGAATTTGAAGATAAGGAAATATTTTAGATCGAAAATTTAAAAATAAAAATAGAGGCAGGAAACAGAACAAAAAAATAAAACAAGAGTTAAGGAAATGCAAGGACAGAAAAGAGAGTAAAATGTTAGAATCTTAAAGGAAATGAAGGCTAAATTACCAAAGACGACCAAAGAAGAATAGACTCAAATAAAAGCTTAATAAGGGTCATGGAAAAATTAAGAAACACAATCAAGAGGATAACATAAAGATATAAAGAAGATGGATAAAAAGAGTGAAAGAGAAAATGGTTGAAATGTTGGAGAAGAAAGATGCAACGTGTGCTGGTTACTTTTATGTTTCAGCTTGGTGAGGCTATAGAAACCAGTGACTTAAACACTATCCCAGGTTTTGCTGTGAAGGTGTTTTGTAGATGTAGGTTAACATCTATAATCAATTGACTTTAAAGTAAAGAAAGTAACTCTGGATAAGGTGGTAAGCCTCACCTAATCAGTTGAGGAAGTAAGAGAAAATCCTGAGGTTTCCCAGAAAAGAATAAATTGTGCCTCAAGTTTGCAGCATCAACTCTTGGTGAGTTCCCGCCTGTTGGTCTGCTTTGCACATTTTTCTCATGCCAGCGTCACAATCATGCAATCTACTTCCTTCAAACAAATTTCCATGTATCCTATTGTTTTTCTTTTCTCTGGAGAACCCTAATACAATATGTGTATGAGTGTGTGTGTGTGTGTGTGTGTATGATTGAAATCTCTGAAGAAACAAAAAACAATGTGGTAGAGCTAATATTTAAAATTATAATTCAAGAAATAAAAAAATAAAACACTGTATTAAAAAATCTGTGAGTTACATTTAAAGCAGCAATAGTAGAAAATTTATGCCCTAGCATCCATGTCAATAAAAAGAATGAGAAAAAAAGAGTTGCAATCCTAAGTAAAAAAAAGAAAGAAAACAACAAAGAAAAACAAAAGATTTAATAATAATAGAGAAATGTGATAAAAACAGAAAAAGACTGCATTAAATAACTTTTGAAATAATAATGAACAAAAAACTCTGGGTAATTTAATAAAAAAAAGGGGCAAAACTTTAAAAAATAAAATATAACAAGGAGTAAAATGACTATCCACTCAGGAAAAAAAAAACCTTTTAAAATTTTAGACTACTTTTATGCCAATAAGTTTATAAAGACTGATGAAGTGGGTAATTTCTGCAGTCAAACGTTTTACCTCTGAGCTATACTGCAAGCTGTGAAGTGGGTAATTTATTAATAAAATATAGTTTACCAAAATTCACCTTAGTAAACTGAAAGCTTGATCAATTTCCATAGAAGACATAGAAAAATATATTAAGCACTGCTCTTTAATAAAACACCATACCAAACAGTTTCAGAGGGAGTGCTTCGACACCTTTAGAGACTCACTGGCCCCACTACATACCTTGTTTTAAAATATAGAAAATGAAGAGGAACTTTCCAGTTCCTTTTATGAAGAATGGATGACATTGATAGCTGAGCTTAATAAAAACAGCACAACAAAGGAAGTTAGAGATCAATTTCACTATTCATACTGATTTAAAACTCCAAAATAATTCACCATGACCATGAGTAATTTTATATCAGAATTCAAAAACAGTTCAATATTAGGAAATCTTATTAGTATATTTTACCACACAATGAAATCTAAGGAGAAAAATGATATAACTATCTCCAGATATGCAAAAAATAGCCTTTGACAAAATTTAACTTCATTTTTAATAGAATCTCTAGAAAGAAGCCAAAATGCAAATTCCTAATATGACAAAATGTATTATTTTCATAAAAGATTAAGAAAGAAATTAAGGTAAGAAATTATTAAGATTCTGAAATTAGGATTGAGATATGCACATATATATTCCTATATATACATATATTTTATATAATATTTTATATATATGTCTCTCTCCCAATCCTAATTCCAGAATCATTCCAATTAGGAAACACTAGAAATATTCCAGTTAAGGTTAGAAACAAGGCAAGGATTCCTATTATCATCACGTAACTAGATTACAGAATCGAAGGCAAAATCATTGGTGAAAATAAATAAACTATCTTTTTCAAGTGACATGATAGTATACCTGGAGAATCCCAGAGAATTAATGATAAAACAAACTTAAGTGAAAACATTAATCAATTAGCAGAATATAAAATTAACATGCAATAATCAATAGCCTTTATATACATAAATAACCAACTAAAAGATAAATAATAAAGTCACAATTACAATAGTAATAAAGGATAAACTACATAGAAGTATAAAAGTATTACTTAAAACCTATCTCAGGAAAACTGTAAAACATCCCAGAAGGCCCCAGTAGGAGATGATGATGTTTCAGTATTATAAACATAACAATTCTTCCCATGTTAATTTCCAAATATTATGTATTCTCAGTTACACACACACCCACACACTCACCAAGCAAAACAAGTTGATACTCAAGTTCACAAAAAAACCTTGAAAAGGAAGAGGTAGCATGTGTTAAGATTATAAGGTGGAAGGAGTGTGAGAATTGAGAAATTACCTATTGGGTACCGTGGCTCATTACCTGGGTGCTGAAATAATCTGGACACTAAACATGCAATTTAACTCTGTAACACGCTTGTGCACATGCCCCCTGAGCCTAAAGTTGGAAATTAAAATAAGAGATACTCTAAACCTTCTATAATTAAAGCAGCATGGACATATTTCCAAAAGGACGAACAAATGGCGTAGAACAAAAGGTGCGTATGAGTGTGATATGGAGGCACATATCCAATCACTGGGGCAAAAATGGACTTTCTCATAAATAAAATAAGTGATATCAGAGTAACTGGACAGTTATTGAGAAAAGATAAAATTAGATTCATTTCTATCCTTCATGTAAGAAAGGATTTCTAACAATTCAAAATCCAGGTGTCATAAATGAAAAGATTGATGTTTGCTTACATTGAAACAAACTATTTGCATGGAAAAAAGCACCATATGCTAGGTCAACAGGCAAATGACGAACTGGGAAAGAGCACAGATGAGGGCTATGTACCTATTATACAAAGAACTTGGGTATATTGGGTAAAAAGGACAAAAAATCTTATAGAAAAGTGGAACAAGTCATTCATGAATAGAAAATCCACAGAATAGATATTAAAATGGCACTTCCATGTTAAAGAGGTTTAACTTCGCTCATAATAGGAGAAATGCGGCTTAAAACTGTACAGAAGGGTCAGGCCAGGTGGCTCACGCGTGTAATCCCAGCACTTTGGGAGGCCGAGGCGGGTGGATCACGAGGTCAGGAGATCGAGACCATCCTGGCTTACATGGGGAAACCCCGTCTCTACTAAAATACAAAAAAAAAATTAGCCGGGCGTGGTGGCGGGCGTCTGTAGTCCCAGCTACTCGGGAGGCTGAGGCAGGAGAATGGCGTGAACCCGGGAAGTGGAGCTTGAGGTGAGCCGAGATCGCACCACTGTACTCCAGCCTGGGTGACAGAGCGAGACTCCGTCTCAAAAACCACCACCACCACCACCACCGCCAACAACAAAAACTGTACAGAAGGACCATTTCTCACCCATCCGTTGGGAGAAAATATGAAAGTTTGACAATTCACGCTGCTGACAAAACTGTCTGGTAACATGCACTGCTAGCGGGAATTTAAAATGGTTGGTGCAAAAGTAATTGCGGGTTTTGCCTTTACTTTTAACGTAAAACAGTAATTGCAGTTTTGCCATTACTTTTTTTTTTGAGACGGAGTCTCGCTCCGTCGCCCAGGCTGGAGTGCAGTGGCGCGATGTCGGCTCACTGCAAGCTCCACCTTCCGGATTCACGCCATTCTCCTGCCTCAGCCTCCCGAGTAGCCGGGACTACAGGCGCCCGCCACCACGCCCGCCTATTGTCATTACGTTTAATGGCAAAAACCACAATTACTTTTGCATCGATCTAATACAATTCCTATGGAGGGGAATTTGGCAATTCTAAAAACAACTACATATGCATTTGTTCTTCAACCCAGAAATCACACTTCCAGAAATTTACTCTGAAAATATATTTGAAATAATACAAAAAGAAGGCATATGATTATTCACTGCAGCCATATTCACATTATAAAATTTAGCAACTACCTAAATGTCTATACAGTACTCCCTTCTTATGGATGGTTTCATTGTCTGCATTTTCAGTTATCCATGGTCAATAGTGATCCAAAGATATTAAATGGAAAATTCCAGAAATAATCCTTACGTTTTATTTGTGCTCCATTTTGAGTTGCTGATGAAATCATGCACTCTCCTGCTTCGTCCTACCCGGCAGGTGAATTATCCCTTTGTCCAGCGTCTGCACACTGTTTAAGCTACCTGCTAGCCACTTAGTAGCCATCTCTATTATCAGACCGACTGTCGTGGTGTCGCAGTGCTTGTGTTCTAGTAACCCCTATTTTACTTAATAACGGTCCCAAAGCGCAAGAGTAGTGACGCTTGCCAATTCAGACTAGAACGAATCTTCTATCCAGGAAATTGTTAATTGTTATAATTGTTCTGTTTTATAATTATTGTTAATCTCTTCTTGTGCTTTATTTATAAATTAAAGTTTGTCATAGGTATGCATGTATAGGAAAAAACATAGTGTATATATAATTGGGTACTATCCACGGTTTCAGGCATCCACTGGGAGTCTTGAAATGAATCCCCTGAGGATAAGGGGAGGTACCGTACGTAAGAGATGGATTTTATAAACTATGCTATATCTACACAATGGAGTGATGTGAACTGGGAAAAAATAATAGACCTCTAAGAATGGAGAAGGGATTATTTCCTTTTGTTTTGTTAGTGAAAACACAAAGTGTAAGAAAGAAGAGGAGATAATAAGTGACATCAATCTGATGATCTGTGCGAGCATTAAAATGTCACGGGTAAGCCAGAGAACAATGAAGTTTGTTACCTATATTGAGAGGGACAAGTAGGGCTGAAGAGATACAGGAAGAGACTACCTTTTTGTATAGTTGAGATTTGAAGGTATGTTAATATTCTTCGTATTCAAAAAATTAAAATGGAAACAAGAATAATGAGGAAATAGAATTGAAACGGAAGCAAATTAATGCAACTGCTTTTAAGACGAATAACACAATGGTTGGGGAGAAGATAGTCAAGTAACTTATGAATAGAATGTTGACTATATACCTAAACTCTTTTCAATAGTTTACTTTTTATGGTGGTATAGGCAAATCAATTCTAAAACTGTTTTAGATCTATTATGGGATTGACCAAATAAGTAATTGGATTGATGTTAAACCATGGTTGTTACAGTGAAAAAATCAATAATATGTATATTCTGTAATATTATATATGATATGAAGAATGTATATATTATCTATCTATATCTATCTATTGATCTATCACCTACTGTATGATGGCCTTGCTACCAAAGAATCCAGCAGAATTATTAATTCATTATAGTCTACATCTTAGGAGCAGAGCGTTCTATAGAACTCTCTACCTGCTGCCTTGAGAAGTACATTGATTTCATCAATTTTACTGATGCTGATTCACTTTTGAATTGAAAGGCTTGATTTGCTGATATGTTTTTAGAATCTTAGACTTTTAGAGATGAAATTTCTTGTTCACTCTTTTCTAAAATGTTGGGAAGGATTATCTGTTCCTGAAAATTTAATAGTAACCGAAGCTTTATGTCTCCATCTACCTGGAATGTCATTGCAGTGTAAAAAAAAAGACAACGAAGTGTCTCTTTTCAGGATCACTTATGATCCTAAACAGTGGAGAAGTTTCAACCAAGACAAACACCTTCTTTACCTTTGGTGCAGGGCTACAACTCTAGAGCAGGACAAAAGACAGAATTAACATGACCATGCTTTAAGAGAAATACTTTCAGGATAACTGCAAACTAATCAAGAAGTGATTCTTTAACAGTTAAATCAACTTCAGAAATCCAGGTGAATGAGGAACTGTGAATACACAGCTCTCCACACTCCCTATTGAATTTTAGTGAAGACGGCCAATGTGTGAAACTAAAGAAGGGTTAAACTTTGAAATCCCTTCAGATTGAAGTAGTAACTGATTCATTTCCCTCTCATAAAAGTAGAAAGACCAGTGAATAATGACCACACCAAGGGGGAATCCTTTTTCTTTTTCCCTCATCAATTATCTTTCAGTGCCCACTCTAGCCCATCACATTTTGAGGCTTTTACTGGTGTGTGTGTGTGTGTGTGTGTGTGTGTGTGTGTGTGTGTGAAATGGCACATGGGTGTTCATGGCATGTGGTCAACAGCACAGAATGGACAGGTGGCTGATGCTCCATCCACAGTATCATCAGACCCAAGGTCAAATTCCACTCTATCCATAGCGTTTTCTGCAGAATTTCTTTTTCTAAATTGGAGCACTTACCTAACAGAGAGATCCACATAATTTTTAATTTGGAAATCCCAGCCATGCTTATACATTAATATATATGATGCTTCATACAATGTATGCCCATGACCACATTAGTACATATACCAAAATTTTTCAGAATATGCTAGCCTTTTTGTTACTGCTAATTTTTCTTTTAAATTTGATGCAGATCATCACATTTGTCTTGGAGACTCCTTACACCAATATAAATGAACATATTTATGTTCACTTATTTAACATCAAGGGATAAAGTTCTTCAGAGTAGAATGGGAAAAAAAAACATTAAAATTTACGAACTCTACCAAGAAGCACATCTTGCTTTGTGTCTCTTGTGGGAGGGATTATTAACAAGCAAATGCTATTAAAATTGGTTGGTTTTACCCACAAGGTAATATTATACTAGCTTTTGTTGTTTTGCTGCTTTATCTATGTTTTTTTCTTCTTGGATAGTCTAGAGTTTTGCCTCCTATTATCAATGTTTTCTTTTACTTTCTCCATCTGCTTTCAAGATTTCATATCTTTTTAGTCTTCTTTCTTGTTTTTAAAGAGCTTGGCTGATTTTCTCTTTTGTTTATCTTTCTGCCTTTGAACTCAGTCATAGAAACTGACTGAGCTTCTATGAGTTCTTACTAATAGCTATGCTAATCATAAAAAAAGTTTAGCATTTTCAATTCTGCTTTCTTCCTCAGGAAAATCTTTCTCTAGAATTACTGATACTATGAAGTTGCAAAAATAGCAGCCTTGGAATATATACGTGTGCACACGTGTGTGTGCATATGCACACAATTTATACACATTTAATCTCTTGGCCTTGGCCTATTTCAGATGGTAGTGGACTTAGTACTAAAATGGCCAACAGATAGTCCTTGAAGAAGAAAGAACAGAATTGAGGAAGAGACTCAGAGTGTCATAAACTGGAAATTTGGTTGTTGGCAGTTGATGGAGGCAAGCTCTACAAAGTGGGTTTATCGAATGGAAAAAGGATGAAATGAAGAACAGAGAAAAACTATACGTTATTCTGATTGACTTAAATTTACATGAATGTAGATTCAAAATATTTGTAATTTGTGATCGTCCATAAGTTAGGATAAATTCAGAGCCTCAGCAGAGTTTCAGCACATGAGAAAATATGTTCTCATCTGTTCTGAAAGTGGTTTCGTCTGTGCCCAAGACCATGTGGAGACCAGAACTGAATCACTTGGCCATGGCCTCAGGGTGCAGGACCGTGTGACCTCATTGTGCATTGAGCTGGAATTCCTGACCTGTTGGGGTCTGATCTTAGTCATGTGTTCATCCATTTATCAAATAAGATTACTCAACAGACATCAATTCCATGCCTTTTATGTACCATGCACTTCCTGATTGCAGGCTTGGAAAAGGTGGCAGATCTTAGAGATAATTCAAAAAGTAGAAAAGACAGTGCTTGATAGTTTATTGGATGTGGGAGTGAAGGAGGGGGAAGGCTTGAGGATGACTCTGGCTCACCAGGAGATAAATAGGCGGGTGATGATGCCATGCAGGGAGATGGACACAGCAGAGTGGAGGACATCATGAGTTTGGTTTTCAGCCTGCCAAGTGTGAGATGCTGGTGGTATTTCTAATGGGGAATTCTAGTAGGCGTTTAGACATACTGAGCTGAAGCTCTGCATAGAAAAATAGCAGCCATGAGCAAATAAAGAGTAATTAAAGCCAAAAGTGTGTATACATCTCCAAAAGCAAGAAAAGAAAAGGTTCAGATGAAACCCTCCAGGAAAGCAAAAAAAAAAAAAAAAAAAAAAAATGTTCTCCCTCCTCCCCAGAAAGAAATAAATAGATGGTGAAAGCAAATCCTGTTGATGAAGGTGAGAAAAAAGTAGGAGGACAACCAGGAGATCATGGTGTTCAGGAAAACCAGGGAAGAAGGCATCCAAAGAATAAAAGAGTGGGCAACAGTGCAAAATGTTCTAGAGGGACCAAATAAGTGCAGGCCTGGAAAGGATCACTTGAAGGCCTTGGCTGTCACGGGTGATCTTGTCACAAATGGGATCCTGAGGGTCAGGTTCAGAGAGGCAGGAAGTTGATAAACGGTAATAACTGGACCCAGAAAGCATAAATGACTCTTTTGAGAAGTGTTCCTTCTCAAAAGCAACACTTTTGAGAAAGGTAGCTGTATTGGTCTGTTCTCACGCTGCTAATAAAGACATACCCAAGACTAGGTAATTTATAAAGAAAAGAGGTTTAATTGACTCACAGTTCAGCCCAGCTGAGGAAGCCTCAGGAAACTTATGATCATGGAGGAAGGGGAAGCAAACACATCCTTCTTCACATGGTGGCAGGGAAGAGAAGAATGAGTGCCCAGCAAAGGGGGAAGCCCCTTATAAAACCATCAGCTCTTGTGAGATCTGACTCACTATCATGAGAACAGGATGGGGAAACTGCCCCCATGTTTCAATTGTCTCCGCCTGGTCCCTTCCACGACACATGGGAATTACGGGAACTACAATTCAAGACGAGATTTGTGTGGGGAAACAGCCAAACCATATCAGTAGCCAAGCAATATCATATTAATTAGAGGGAATTTTGGAATCCAGGGAGGCTGGAGTTTCTGTTGTTGCGGTTTTTTTTTTTTTTTTTTCACAGTCATGGAGGCTAGAACTGAAGAAATCAAGGTGTCAGCAGGGTTGTGAAGAAGGACTGGCTCCACGCCCCTCTCTTTGGCTTGCAGATGACTGTCTTCAGGCTCACGTGGCATTCTCCAACTTTCTCCTTTTTTTTTTTTTTTTTCTTGAGACGGAGTCTCGCTCTGTCACCCAGGCTGGAGTGCAGTGGTGTGATCTTGGCTCACTGCAAGCTCTGCCTCTTGGGTTCATGCCATTCTCCTGCCTCAGCTTCCTGAGTAGCTGGGACTGCAGGCGCCCGCCACCACGCCCGGCTAATTTTTTGTATTTTTAGTAGAGTCGGGGTTTCACCATGTTAGCCAGGATGGTCTCGATCTCCTGACCTCCTAATCCGCCCGCCTCGGCCTCCCAAGGTGCTGGGATTACAGGTGTGAGCCACCGCGCCCAGCCTGTTGCTGCTGTTTTGTTTTCTTGTTTTAGATTTTAGAAAGTGGGCTGAAATCCTTCTGCAGGATGGTCAGCTCCAGAAGCCATGTGTTTTATCCACCAACACATCCTCATCAGCCTCAGTGCCTGGCACAGAGCTGGTGGTCAATGAATATTTGTTGTGTGTGTGGATATGCAAATGAGCACAAGCAAAGCAGGGAAGATGCATAGGAGAAAGGGGTCACTGAGGAACGCTCTAGCGTGGTGGGTCCTGGCCTGCTCTACTCTGAGTTAGTCCGTGCTGGTCAGTATGGAAATCTCCAGTTACGTTCTAGTCAAGGAGGCCCTGAGGGAATGTCTTCCAGCCCTGTATTCATTAGGCAGGCATTCACGAGGATGATCTTCAAATAACTGACACGGTTCACTCACTCACACAAATTCCTGCAAGTTGGATTTTAGCTTCCTTTATAGATCTCTTGCTGTTTCATATCCTGCATAAACTTTTATTTTCTACTTTACTTGCATAAAGTCCTATATCATTCTGCCCTACCTCTCTTTCTCTAATCAAACTGACATCTGGTCCCTTGTTCTCAATTACTTTACTGTAAAGAGAAAAGTCTCCATAGGCGACACTCCGGGAGTCTAGAAACAGTGGTGAGTTCCTCTGACTCACTCTTGCCCCCTTCTGCTGGTTTCTCTGTACCTGCAGGCCTCTGGGCTGGCCTTGTGCTGTTGCATGGTATGGTTAGGCTCTGAGGCTTTTATAAGCACAGGTTCTTCTAGAATTCAGCCTGTCACATATTTGCAGAGTCTCTGTTGATAGAATTGTAGGAAGGGAAACTTGGAAGTTTAGGCATCTATTTCCTATGGGCTTCTAAGCTCAGCTTTGGACTCCACGCTGGGCCTGATGGTCCCCCACTTTCAACTCTAGGAATCTCTTTCTGGCAGACTTCCTCACAACTCCTGCACACTTCCTGCTCCCTCAACAGGAAGCGCTGCAAATGAGCTGTCCTCGCGTTCTTTCCGAGCTTCTGCTTCCCTCTAGAATAAGGAAATGCTATTACGCATAGCAGTTGGAAATTAAACAAAAGGAAATGAGCCTAAGTAAACAATAATTATCCATCACATACTCACACACACCACACACGGGGAGGTGGGACTGGGGGTTGCAAACGCACACAGCTTTAATGATCATAAAATAGAACCAGGACTACTTGGACTAAAGTGAGTCCAGCTTTTCCAGAAGGCAGTATGATGTAAGAATATAGGCTGTGTGTGAGTCATGCTTTGATAATTCAGCTGAGTGACTTTGGACAAGTTATTTGAACTTTCTGAGTCTCAGATGCCTCATATATTTAATGGAGATACCATAATGCTCATTGAAGGGATTAAGTGAACGAACTCCTTAAAAGCTCAGCTCGGTGGCTGGCACATCAGCAAAATGCTTATCATTCAGAATAATAATTATTAATTACCCTACTTTGTCTATAGGAAATGGTGATGCTTTAAGTTTATAGAAAATTTATCCTGAGAATATAAAAGGTCATGCCATTTGAAGCAACACTATAGAGAAGACCATGAAGAACAGAATCTGTGTTGAGTTATTGATCTACACATTATACTGGGGAGTGCAATGGATCGTATCAATAACCGTTTGATTCAACTCAGCATATTTTCAGCATCTTCAAGTATACCATTCTGATAGAATTGAGGGCAAAGGTTTTCTCTCTCTCTAATTTATCCAGATATAAAAAACTCTGGGCTTTTTCCATGCAACACAAACACTGGGGTTTTAAATTACATTTTTCAACTCTGATCTAGATATTTGGCACTGTGTAGACAGAGTCTGGAAACTCCTCAAAGGAGTGCAAAACAAGACAAACAGCTTAGCACGAGGATGGATGTTGTGTTTGTCTAGCGCCTGTGACAATGACACTAATCCAAAGTCCACACCCAAGGGAGTGTGCATCAACACACTTAAAAATGTAGCTGCAAGCTGCATCGGTCCTACGTGGAGCTGCTGAGCCAGGGGACATACTGTAAGCGAGCTCAGCATGACAGGAACGGCAGTCACAAACCCTTATCTTCAGCCGAGTTCACACCCTTGAGAACACCGTGAGCAAGGACAGCTGATGTGAAGCAAGAACGCTGACGTCACTGTTGAGTGTGGAGCACAAGATGTACATATAGAATAAAAATAACTACTTGCTTGCCTGTTTATTCATGCACCCAAAAGCCCTTCAGACTTGGTTGACATTTAATGCTAAATAACGGTAATGACGAATGGAAGTTCTGCCATTTTCCTGTCATTTTTGTTTTGTTCTCCCTCTTTCCCTCTCATTTCCCCTTCTCCATTTTTAAAGCTCTGAATAACAGCCAGACATAAAAAGCCAACTTGAGGCTCATCGGGGTGATCTGCGTCAGTCATCCCCCACCCCTGGACTGTGTGAACGCAGAGGCCGACTCTCTGAGTGAGGCTTCCAGGTGCCGCAAAACGCTCCATTCATAGGGACACTGAGTGTAAAAAGAAAGCTGCCCGTGGGTAAAAGGAAGACAAAACACAATGAGAGAGTGATTGTTCTCAGAGTGACACTGGGGCCTCTGCAGGAAAGCTAGGCAACATAGTGCAGATGAAAGAAAGGCAGAAAAAACATTTTGGCCAGAGCAGATGCAAAACCGTTAGAGTGAAAAGAACAGGCTGGCTCTTGACTCGCTGGGGCAGATCTGGCCGCAGGGCAGCAGGCGGTGCTGGTCCAGATACTCTGGGGAGTCTGCGCGGTGTGCCCGGAGCCCCTGGGCGAACACGGGGCACGTTGCTGAGAAGCAGTATTTTGGGTCTCTCATTCATTCCCAGTTAATCTCTTAAGTTTTCTTCAGCAACAGAGCTTATTTGTAATGCCATGTGCTCTATTGTCTCTCGGGGATAAATAATTAATTTCTACTAGGCTACACCTTGGCTTTAAAATAATTCGTGAAAATCTCAAGGGAAGTCATCAATTTAGAGAGGAAATCAAAATTGGGAAACTTGATTAACCTTATTTCAGGGAGTGTGGGATCATATGAACAAACTGCATAATTTTTTGTAACTTTTGAAACTCTCTTTTTCTATATTCCTTCATTGCTATATAAGCATGCTGCGTACATATTTTTATCTCTAATATACTTACATTTCTATGTGTGTATTAATTTCACAGATTTGATTCCTATGTTGATGTCTATTATTTACATATGTATACATTCATACTCTAACTCAGTTTGCTAGACCTAAAAAATAAGCCCAGTGTGCTTTAACTAGAACATGAGACGGTCAACAAACAAGTCCTATATTCATTCCAACTCCTTCCTTCTCCTGTGGTCCCAGACCCCCTTCACCCCCAGCCTGGACCACTGCAATGGCCTCCTACGGGCTCCTGCTCAGTCCACGTGCCCCCTGCTCCCTGGTCTCCACACAGACCTACAGTGGTGTTTAAAAAAATGTCACAAATCATGACATTCCCTTACTTTAAACCTCCAATGAAAGGAAACCTATGGATCAAAAGAGACTTATGCCGAATACCCACTAGTTGTAATATATGAACTTTATTAAGATCCTGATTCAAGCAAACTGAAACAAAAATTATACACACATCAACCTTTAAACACTGACACAATATTGGATCATGTTAATTTGTTGTTCTCAAAATATTCTTCAACGTTCCCGCGTGATACATGCAGAATTATTTATGGGTGAAATGAAACCATATTTGGAGTTTGCATTAAAATCTGGGTGGGCTGGGGAGGACTGGGTGGGACGTGGATGAAAAAGGAGGTTCAGGAGTGGTTGATTGTGGGAGCTTGGCAATGCCTCTTGGTTAATTGTGGTACCATTCGATATACCTTTGAGTACGTTTAGCATCAATTGCGTTTTTAAAACCAGAAATATATGACAAAACAGAGCCCTCCGCAGACTTACAACTGAACTTTGGCTCATCCCAGGCCTGCGGACTGGACTCTCTCCTCCACCTGCAGGCCGCCCTCCTCCACCTGCAGGCCCCCCTCCTCCACCTGCAGGCCCCCCTCCTCCACCTGCAGGCTCTTCTCCTCCACCTGCAGGCTCTCCTGCGCCCCAGGTCACTACCTTGGTTTCCTTGGGTTCCTCCAGCACTTGCTGCACATCCTGGCCAGGAGTCTCAGTATCTGTTCCCTCAGCCGGGTCCTTCACATCACTGGGGCCTCAAGTCAAAGGCCATCTCCCAAGACGCTTTCCCTGGGAAGTCACCAGGTTTTGTCTCTAGCTGCCCTGCTTTGTCCCCTTCCTAGGCATTGTTTTTTTTTCTGGTTTATGACAGCCTTCCTGCAGAGGACAATGGCTCCTGGGCAGCTGTGACCTGCCCTGAATTTCCATTCCTTTACCCCACAATCTATTATAAAATAGAGCCTGGTGCATTCAATAAATATTTTTGAATGAATAAATAAATGTTATAATCCCCAGTGACAAATCAAAATCCATTATTATGTGTGTTAAATCTTTCCTTTTCTATGTTTTCAGAATTAGATTGATAGGAACAGAAATAAAGGGTTGATTGTTTTCTTATTCTCCTTCTCTCTCGCTCTCTCTCTCTCTCTCTGAAAATTACAATGGGAGAAAAAAATAAGAGGAAACTAAATGTGCACTGTTTCTTCTAAGAACATACTCCAATTAGTGGCAATACTGTGAAAAGTAGGCAAATGGAGAAAAATTCTTTCCTCCCCCTAAACAATCTTCCACTTTTCCCACTTTTCTCTCTCCTTGATTCTCTGTGTAAGGAGCTGGTATAACCATGATTCAGAAAACTCCAACCCAGCTGCAAATGAACTAATCATTTGTTAGGAAATAGACCTTAAATAATGAAAATAGACTTTTCCCCTTCCAACTTCAAAAGTATTTCACTGTTTTTCTCTTCTTCTTCCAACTCCGTAATCCTCTGCTCCAGACATGGCCCCTCCCCCTCCTCCCCAGGTGGTCTCTTTGTATTAATGCAGGGTCATAGCGAAGCAGTTGCTTCTGATGTTCTACCAAATTCCATTAAAAATGAAACATATATGTTACTCCGATTTTATGTCTTGTCAGTCAGAAGCATGGGACACATTTTGCCGAAGGGGAAAGAGCCATGGAAGCCAGGGGGTTAAACTCATTTTTAATTTGCCCACAGATGGATGCACCCAGCTTTTCCTTTATCTGAGAAGCCTACATCCATAGGACTGCAATAACAAATATCCAGGAAGCTGCATTCACTGTGAAATTTAACAAAGGGAATTAGCCACAGTATGTGAACAGTAACTTTAAATAGCAGAAGCGACAAAGAGAACTGTGGCTGATAAATGAAAACTAGTAATTACAATATTAGTACCCTTTCCACATTAAGTTTCTAAGCCACATTAAAACGTTGCTCACAATTCCACTTTTCCTTTCTCTCATCAAAATAGAGCAAAATAAAATATAATAGAGACAAATTGCCAGCATAAAATATTCTTACACATAATGCAATTTCTAACTGTAACAATTAATTTTAAAATATTTTTTAAAAACTTAAAAATATTTTTATAAAGATTATTTTACCAGGCCAGCCCCAAGGGAAGAAGCGAAACAAACCTCATTTTTCTCAGCCTTCATCCAGGAGGAATGGACTGTAGCCTTTCTCTTTAATATTTAATCTAAACTTTATTAATTTTTTTTTAAAATAAAAAGATTCTGTGTCTAATTTATGCTCACCTCCAGGACTGCTCTAAAGCATGGCTCATGTGATGTAAGGCCTACATAAAAGGCCGTATTATCTGGAGCTTTCTTTATTATCATTTTAGTTTAGCCATATTTTTCTTTCTTAGCTTTAAAAAGCATTGATCTGAAACAAGCCCTTGCACTGAAACTGTCTACACTGCAAGAACGCTATTGAAAGGAAAGCAGAAAAATAGCAGGGCTTCTATTCTCTGAAGACCTATTACCAGGAGCTGCAGGCCACCATCATTCCACTTCCCACCATTCAGCTGATGAGAAAGTAAAAAGGGTGCCCCAAGAATGGTTTTCCATATCAACAGCCTTCGGAATGAGATGCACTGGGCCTGTCTCATCTAGTCCTCTGTAGTTGATTCTTCTCACCTGATGAACTGTTTTGATTCTTGGCTGAACATTTTAAGAAGGCCAAAAATAGTCACATGGGTATCCTAGCATAATAAGTGAAATGAAAATCAATAGGAAGCTGCAGATGCTTAGAAAACTAATCACTTAATGGACACATAGTGGACCTTTAATCCTTTGAAGGCCTGTCAAGGAGATGAAGTAGACTTATTCTGTGTGATTCTAGAAGGGTAGAACTAAGACCAACAGGTGGAAGTTGCATGATGAAATATTATAACCCAACATAAGAATTTTCTCGCAATTAGACTCGTTTAAAAAATAAATCGATTTCCTTGCAAAGTAGGCAACTCCTGATCCCTGGCAGGGCCCCAGAGTCATGGACTGATGTCACTGTCCGGTGTACTACTGACTACTGAAAAGTTTGGTGCCTTACCACGTGGCAGAGATTGCTATTTGTCCACAGAAATTCAGCCTTTCCCAACCACAGAAAACACTTGTCCCTAAGAAATGGCTGCTGAGCTGGCAACCCCACTTCTCAGCCTCGTTTCCATACCTCGGGTCTTGTGAGACGTTCTCACCATGAGAATGTGAGCAGAAGCCATATTGTCATATCTGAGCCATAGTTGTTAGGGAGCTGGTGGCCATCTTCACCCTCTCCTCCTCCATCTTCAGTTTGCATGCTGATGACTTGGAGTCACAGGAAGGAAGGAGGCTCAGGCCTTGAAAGCTGCTCACAGACCAAGAACACGTGAACTAGATGGATATATAAGCCAGAGTTAAGCCAGTGTAATCTGGGGATTTATTTATTTTTTACAGTAGCCACCATTATCCTAATAATGTCTTCTTCCAAATGTAAAGAGAGTGTTGATTCTCAGTAAATATGTGTTATTTCTGAAATTTATGAATTACATAGGAATTCTAGAAATTTCTCTCTTCAGGCATTGCCACTAGGACAAATGGTCAGGAATCTGACTTGTTTCAGCCCTAGTTAAGAGCCCCTGTCGTGGATAGTCTAAGCCAAACCTTCCCAAACAGCTAAAATGGAAGCTGTAATTCAGCAGGCACATAGTTCCTTACTTCACACGCCCTCTGAGTCATTTTTAGACCTTGGGCACCATATAGACCTTGGGCAGCTTGGGGGACACTGGATCTTGAATTGTTTCCTAATTACTTTAATTTTTATTGAAAAAAAATGGGGCCACAGGCAACAAAAGGGATCCTAATTGGGACTAGGATGGTAATTCCGCTATTGGGCGAGAGACAAGTGTATTAACCAGAAACCAAGACTTTTCCTGAAGGACAACTGAGAACATTTGCCTCCTCAGACTTGCCAAGGCATGACAGGTGTGGTCTGTGAAACTGGGTTTCTTCCATGCGCACATCATTCTTTTTTTCCTTTTTAAAGGACACTTAATTTCCATGTAACTGTGAAGGCTGGAGGCACACTTAGCACCAAAACAGCACGGGTGGTGAAAGTGCCACCTCAATTAAACATTCATATCTTTATACCGTGCTCTGTGGCCATTAGGAATTATGTATTGAAATTGTTTGGGTTGAAAATATGGGTCATCTTTTGTAGAGCAGGGGGCCTGAGGCAACAAGAGGTTAATCCTTTGTCAGGGGCTGTGTCAACCCACGGCAAAACCTGGTTCAGAAGCCGACGTGTTTATTTCCCTTTGCCTCACTCAGTTGGACTCAGAGAATGTTATTGCTAAAAGATCAAACCTTTATCTCAAGCCAGATTCCTGCAGCGGGAGGGGAGGGGATGAACAACCAGCTTGTTTTTCTGTTGTGTGCTTAGTCTAATCTATACATTCACACGGATCCGTATTTAGAACATGTCTGGTAATAGATTTTTACGTCCAGAATAGCATATGCAATTCTTTATGAAGATACCGAGAAGGAGCAGGGATATTTTTCCTCCGAGTTATTATCAGGGGCTCTAGTTCTCGCTGTTCCTCTGGATCAGGTGGGGAAGAACCTGCCTGCTGTGGAAATTGATGCTGTCTGTCAGGGATGCAAAGTGTTGGAGTCTTTTCTCATGGTTGCCGGGCGGGGTTTTGGGGGGAGGCCTGTCATCGCCAGGCAGAAGTAGAAGTAGAACTCGTTTGGGGCCGTGGTGAGTCGATGCTGTCCATTTGGTTTTGAGTTGAGGTTTAGTTTTTCTTTGACTGCATAGATGGCTATCCTGGATCATGAAGGCTTCAGAAGTGGAGTCGGCACTTTTCCCTTATGGGAAGCGTGAGTGGTGCAGGGGCTGGGGAGCTGAACTCTGTGACCCCTGGGGTCCTTCTTGTGCTAACATTCCGCGGGCTGGACTCCAAACTGCACTCATCATGCTGCCCCGGCCAGAGGCACTGCTAATTTCGATGAGTATAATTTAAAGATTCCCTCCATTGAGAGCCGCCTGCTTCTTGGAGAAGCCCAGCAACTGGGACTTTGTGATTCTCCAGTGGCCGGCCCAGGTGTGGCAAACTTATTAAGCCAACGTCACCAACTACCCTGCTGCCACCACGTGGGTCTCTCACCTAAATACCTACCTCCACTTCTTTGAGAACGGCCCTGGTGGGTCTGGCGGCCCGGGGGGCCCCTCCCTGGGTGCTCGGCCATGTGTGGCTCTGTGTGGCTGCCCGGCATCGGGGCTGCGGGTTCCAGGAGGAGTCAGTGCCTCCGGACATGTCCCTCTCCGCTGTGTCTGAGGATGCTGCAGGGGTGGCTGTGCTGTGTGTGAACGTGCAAACGTGCGACTACAGCTGTTGTGGGGGCTCCTCAGTCCTTCCTCGGATCTGGGGGCCCTAAGACATGTGGACACCCATGCCCCTGGCTCCCTCTAGTGGTGCGTGGACCCCATCCTGACTTTTGCTTCCTAAGCCCTGGTGTGGCTGAGGTCTGGAGTCTCTCTTAAGTTCCAGGGGCCCTGGGAGCATCCTGACAGGTACCAGTGTCTTATCCCAAAGGCACCGTGCACCAGGGAGGCCTGCAAGCCCTGGAGAAGGGGTTTTGTTCTTCTCTGCCTTCAGGTTCAATTTCCTGCCAGTGCCCTGACCCCAGGCTTTTGCCTTGAAGACTGCATTTGGGGTTTCTTGGCTTTGCTGGCCTGCCTGGCAGCCCAAGGTAAAGGGGCAGACAACTCCTGCACCGGGGCTGGAGCCGCACCGGAGCACCCCCACTCCCAGCTCTTGTCTTTCATGTCCCAGAAATTGTTTTGCAAATTTTAATCCCTGTAATTCTCAAACGACCCTGAGAAACACCACCACCACCGATGAAATAAACCGAAACAGCTACCACAGTCTCAAAACTGAAGAAGGCATATCAGGGCATATGACTGACCTGACTTTTGCTGAGAATTAGGAATTCCTTCATTTTACATTTTCACTTAAATTCTATTTCTGTAATCAAAGAAATAGGGATTTTCTGATATTTCTAAAACAGCACTTACGGGTTGTTTGTTAGGTTAAGTGGACTCGCACCTGGGAAGGAGCACAGTGGGGTGGCTAAGAGCGTGAGCTGTTGATCTAGTCTACCTGCGCTCAGGGGCTGGCCCTGCTGTTGACTTGCCATGTGGTTCTCAGCAAATTATTAAACATGTGCTCCTCAGTGTCTTCATCTGAAAAATGTACCTGCCTGAGATCTCCTGGGAGGGTTAACTGAGATATTACCTGGAACTGCCATTACCTGACATTCAATAAATGTTAGCTATTATTATTAGAATGAAGACAGCACCCAAAAACGTACACTTCCTTGAACTCTTGCTTCAACATGTTTGTGCTTCAAGATCTCGCCAAAGTCAAACTAATTTGGTTTTGGAGATTTAGAAAAAGGTGGTGTGGTCTTGCTGGGACCTGATTCGCCAAGCACCAACTCACCGTGTGTTTGCGGCTGATGCAATGGCTGGAAATAAGAGTCTGTAGAGAACTGAATGCCTGCAGAGTGGAGTCATGGGATGGACTTTATTTGTAGACGGCTGATTAAATTCTGACCCAAGTTATCTTGGGATGGCTTTTAAGTGGCCTGTGTGAGATGCATTTTGGGCTCAAGCCCAGCTCTTAGAGAACAGGTGTCCACCGAGAATGTTGGCACTGGTCTTGGAAGCTTTTGTGGGAGATAAAGCCTGGGATTAATCCAAGGGTCCTTAGATCCCCCACCTTGGGGAAAGGCCCACTGGGCAGTGGTCTCAGACCCAAAAGTGGGGACACTGGCTATAAATGGTGGGGTGGAGAAAAACACACAATGATGGTTTCCAAAGCTTGTCAGTTGCCAATGTTTTAGAAAAGTAAAATATAATGGTGAGGAGCTGGGGAATCAGTGCTTCCAATAGTAGTGGTGACACTGAATTTGGTGCTTGTGATGACATGTTGAATATTCAGCTTACCCGTCAAACCACGTCTCTTGAAGCCTGAAGTCCCAGGGATCAGAGCTGATAAGTCTGAGCAGCTTTCCTAAGTCACTCAGTCCTGGGACCCAGCAGCGAGCACATGTTTCCCGTTGCCTGTCCTGACCCTCACTTCTGTTGGGACCTATACCTGCTTTATCACTGAATGCTGAGATGACTTATTTTTCCCATGTTGTAAACACACCAACATGTGTTTTTCCAGGAGCCTAATTGTAAAGAGCAGTCAGACTTGGAGGAAATGGTTACTAAATTTGTCTGAATCGGAAATGCACCTCCTTTAGTGGATATGAGATGGAACGTCGCAGTTGCTTCCTAAAGGTCTCCTTTTCATCATCCTCCTGACCTTTTATAAAAGAAAGAAGCAAAGAGAAGAATGAAAAATGCGCCAGTCACTGTTTTACTTCTTTCAACTCCCATCACTGATGTTGACATGGACCAATAGAGATTTGAAATAAAGCCAGTGTAGTGGGAGGAGTGGTGAACTCCAGAATTTTGGGACTAATCCTCACCATCAAAGGCTGGGCTGTGTGGTGCAAGAAAAGCAGGATGTCAGTGAGAATCCAGCATTGATCTCCCCCATCTACAAACACAAATCAAGACGAAGTTTGCCCCTGCACCCCACTTCACCCTCCCTCTCAGCAGGGCCATGCACTTGCTTCTCCTTCCAGAGGAGGGGCGTCCCCTGTGCTGCTGGAAGAAGCACTTGAAACACTTTCTCTTTTGCTTCTCTTTTTTTGGGAGGTTGTTGTTTTTGTGGTTGCCACTGACTTCGAGTATGGCTGGGGGTGAGTTGCCCAATAGTTGTGATACGTCTCAGGCACTCTGTCACCCAAATATGGAACTGTGGCAGCAGAAACACCTTATGAAAATAGCATGAAAATGTGTAATGTGCCATAAATAAACAGAGACCGCCAGGAAGCTGTGCTAATCACCGCTTTGATGTCTCCTGAATTACTGTATTTTTTAAGGGCCTCGTGTTTCTGCTTGTTTGTTGTGACTCAGCTGCCACTGCTCTATGAAAGGTTGGATCCAGTTTTCCAGCTCTTCTCCCCTTTGCGGTGACAGCTGTTGTCCCTTGACTCATAGGAAAGCGATTTCTCCACCCTTCCCTGACTCCCAGCCCTTTCCTGGCAGGACTCCTGCGAACCTTACTCTTCGTCCCTGCCCTGAGGTGGCCGAGGGTGAGGACGGCCGCTTGGCCTGAGTCCATGCGCTCCCAAAGTTCCTGTGTCATTTGCCAGCCAGTCCCAGGACTCTGCAGCAATGTCCTATTTTTAATCTCTGGTAACCTGGCCTTCTCTTATTTGGCCATGTCATGTCGGGAAATGGAAGTTTGGCTTGACTTATGTAGCAAAGAGCTTGTAGGAGCACAAGCCCCTCGCTGAGCAGAGCTTGCAGGAAGAAAGCCCCAGATCCTTCAGTTTTGGGTTGCCAGGGCTTTCTGGCTTTGCCTACACCTGGCAGTCACTTAAAAAAAGTCCCAATGCTGAATTGCTTCTCATAAGTCTACATGTTCTTAGGTTTGATAAGAGCTCAAGGCTGCCCTCCTTGATTTTAAGATTCTATGATGTCACAAAGCTCAGGTGAATGCCAGACACTGTTTCCTTTCTGTAACTGCCCAGGTAACCACTTGCACAGGTGACCTCTGGGCAGCCCTGGTGCAAGTTCTGTCCATGCCCCGGGCAATCCCGGCTCCACTGCTGGGTCCAGGAACGCCCTCTTGTGGTTGGAAGAGCTTTGACCGACTTTATTTTTTTTAAAAAGAATTACATTATTAAACATTTTCTCAATTTTTGTGTTTTATCTAATCTTGGGAGTGAAAAATGCTAGTTTTTAGTTGAGGATAAGTAGGGGGCAGAGAGAGAAATTAGAGGTAGTTTTACCATCATCATCATTGCTGTATTCAAGCCCCAGTCCGCCGAGCTTGTCCTTCCAGCCTGGACATTGAAGACGTCTCTTTAATGGTCTCTTTGCCTTCTGGATTCTGTGCCCTCACCTGCGTCAAAATTAAACTAAATTTTCTTGAAACACTTTGTTTGTTTTTGTCCCTGCTTTGTTCAGAAAATGTGAAAAGCTGCCCTCTGGATAATTTAAAGGCTGAACCCTTCATAGGCTCTAGGTTCTTCCAGAGTCTTCGTAAACCCAGTTCGTCCTCTCCCAGGAGCGTCTCTATCCATCTCACCACGAGGTCCTCATCGTGGCCCTTTGTGGAGGCTTCCACTTTAATCCCTCGAATTTTGCAATTCATGTGATTTTGCATCTTTTATCTTATGAAAACAATGATCTATCACCCTATCTAGATGATCGCTCATGGGAAGGGGCCAACTCTTCACTTTTTCTTCCTCTTTGGTTCATATCAACGGCAGCAGCAATGGTGATAATGATACATGTGGCTCTTTCACTACCCACCAGGCACTGGCGAAGCTCTGTGTGAGCATCAGTTTACCTAACCTCACAGAACACTGTGGCGTCCACATTATTAGTCCCATGAGACAGCTGGAGCAGCAGAGGTGTAGACAGGTCGTGGAGGTTGTCCTGGTTGTAAGTGAGTAGGAGAGGAGGCCAGTGTGGCATGCAGGACTGTGCTCCTGACAGTGTTGTCTGTCTTACAAAAGACCCTATGATATGAGTTTGTTTCGACAGTCATAATCGCAAACATAATGATGAAACGTTAAAGTTGTCTGCTTTCAGACATGAATATAGAAAAAGATTTGGAAAAATAAAGCTTATTTAAAAATATTATACATTATTGAATATACAAGAAAATATATGACAAATGCAAATTAAGATCTATCTCTCTGATGCACTCTTGTGGGTAGATAAATGATCATTACATCTTAGGAAGCTGCTGCCTCTGAGTGGCAGAGAGCCCAACCAAAGGGGCTTCAAGAGCAAGGAAACTGGCCACCTTCACTTGGTGGGCTTTGGGGTTTACTCAACTGACAGCTCCATCTCCAACAGCATGCGGCGCTCGGGCCCATCTTTCCACTGGTAGCTGCTGGCGAACTAAGATGTAGGCTTATGAGACCCACGTTTGGGCAGACAATGTTGAGAGGAGGAGCAGACAGTGGCTCGCAGAAGCTCTTCCAGAGCAGCTGGAAAGGACCTTCTCAGGATTCTCCAGTGGAGCTCACCCTTGTCCCCACCTATCCTCAAGAACCCCGCACAGTCGGGCTTAAATAGGGATGCTTAAAGAGGGTTCCCTCAATGGCAGCAACAACTGGGATGCTGCTAAAAAGGAGGGAGGGAGGTTTGCGGTGCAGGGATGACACTCCTGGCATGGCATGTTAGAACTCAGGGTATGCTTTTGTTTCTTCACTTGTGCTTCTCACTTGGCCTTCTTCACTTGGGATGAATGTACTGTGGGATGGCAAGTTCACATTTCTCTCTCTGTAAGAGAAAGAGTTGGTATCTCACTTCAGAAGGACTACCAGTGTGTAAGAAATGAGCCGGAAGCCATGCACGGGGCCCAGCCAGCATCAGCTCCTTTCTGCCTGTTTCTGACTCCTGACTGCACCCCTCTCCTTCGTCATGGAGCCAGGCCATGCCTGTTGTGCACTTGCCCTGTGTCTCTGTTCTAAGTGTGGGGACACAGTGGCAAGACAGACTGGCCAGGTGCTCACTCTCAGCTCAACTGTGGAGCTGGGGAGCTCACAACTCAGAGAGGGAAAAGGGCTGTGGACTAAAGAACAAAAGGGTCACTATGAATGGTGGTGTTCAGACTTACAAATTTCAAGATGGCTCCAGGAGAGCATTAAACCAAGCTCAGGACCCTTCTGAGTGTGGGCCTCATGCAGCTGTGTTGACTTTGAACCCGTGGCAACAGCTCTGATCAGGACACCTGTCCAAGGAGGTGACATTTGGATTAGATCATAGTGAGAGCTGGGATAGAACATTCCAGCAAAGTCCTAATGGGGTGAGCATCCTGACTTGTGAAGGACCCAGTGAGAAGGGGCAGCTAGGGCAGGTGGTGCAAGTAAGAGCAGAAGCGGAGGCAGGTGCCTGGGATGGTGGGGGCTTTGGGGTGCTTCCCCAGATTCAACACCACATGGTTCAGGATGACAGCTGCATGGATTGTATTCTCTGCTGATGGGGGGCTGCTATGGTTTGCTGTGTCCCCACCCAAATCTCATCTGGAATTGTAGTTCCCATAATCCCCATGTGTCATGGGAGTGACTCTGTGGAAAGTAATTGAATCATGGGGGCTGTTACCCTCATGCTGCTGTTCTCGTGATAGTAAGTCAGTTCTCACGAGATCTGATGGTTTTATAAGGGGCTTTCCTCCCCTTTGCTCAGCACTTCTCCTTCCCGCCACCATGTGAAGAAAGTTGTGTTTGTTTCCCCTTCAGCCATGATTGTGAGGCCTCCCAGCCATGTGGAACCATGAATCCTTTAAACCTCTTTTTCTTTATAAATTACCCAGTCTGGGGTATGTCCTTATTAGCAGCATGAGAACTGACTAATACAGGGGCTTAAGCAGAGGTGTGTCCTGATCCAACTTATGTCCCTAGAAGATCCCTTGGAGCAAAAATGCTTTCTGGGTAGGATGATGACGATTGGTTCAGAGGCTGTTCCAGTTGCTCAGAAAAAGAATTATCTAGCATAAAACTGAACAAGAGTTTTTATATATACTGAAGAATGTTTCCATACATGGGCTGATATTTATCATATTTATTAAAATATAGATTATACCATGGTACTTGCATGGACTTTGCACACCTACGTAAGGTTGATATGGTTTGACTGTCCCCACCCAAATCTCATCTTGTACCTCCCATAATTCCCACGTGTTGTAGGAGGAACCCAGTGGGAGACGATTGAATCATGGGGGCAGGTCTTTCCCGTGCTGTTCTTGTGATAGTGAATGGGTCTCCTGAGATCTGATGGTTTTAAAAGTGGGAGTTTCTCTGCAGAAGATCTCTCTTTTTTGCCTGACTCCATCCACCTAAGGTGTGACTTGCTCCTCCTTGCCTTCCACCATTATTGTGAGGCCTCCCCAGCCATGTGGAACTGTAAGTCCAGTTAAACCTCTTTCTTTTGTAAATTGCCCAGTCTCGGATATGTCTTTATCAGCAGCATGAAAACAGACTAACACAAAGGTTCTATACTGACAAGTGTGTGAAACATGACATTACACAGCTAATGCTTATTTAAATCTGAAAACCAATGGAAATATTCTATCTCAGGATAACTCAACTTCATCGAGGTATATCCATCCTGCCTCCTCCAGTTTGACAGGGCCTTGGTTGAATGTCACTTCTGGGTCTGCTTCTCGCCAACTGGGACACTGGACCCCAGCTGGTGGATCCTCCCCAGTCCCCATCAATGCCTCCCTCCAGGCAATGCTGTGTTGGTCCTTGTTTCCGGGAAGACCTCTCACCACAAAAGCACTGAAGCTCCACCCAAGACTGGAGCTATTTTTGTGTGTTTTTCTTCCCCCAAGCGGTGTGCCTCTGGGGTGCCAGGGACTGTGCATGCGTGCTTAGGTGTCTAGGGAGGGTGCTTGCCATTCCCTGGGCCCTCCCCTCTGTGCATTTTGGCCAATGAAAGAACAAAGGAGCAGCAGCAAGTTACAGGAAGGAATGTGGATTTTGACCTGATCCTAGGGTCAGGTCCCGCTTCTGCAGACTTCTTGCTGTTTGATCTTAATCTCTCTACATCTCAGGCTCACCATTTGTAAATGGGGAGATAACAGTGGCTCCTCTGCATATTAATCTGCCAAGGCTGTCATGACAAGTTCCACAGCCTAGGTGGCTTAAACAACAGAAATTAATTTTCTCACAGTCCTGGAGGCTGGAAGTCCAAGATCCAAGTGTCAGCAGGGCTGGTTTCTTCCAAGGCCTCTCTGTTTGCCTGCAGATGGCTTCACGTGGTCCTTCCTCTGTAAATGTCTGATCTCCTCTTCTTGGGTTTCATCCCTACTGCCCCTCCACTGGGTAACTTTGTGCCATGAATGAGCGTGCAGGCCTCCTACTTATTTTTGCCAAATGTAGAAATGAGAAACTGGAAGAGTCCTTGGAGTCTGGGGGAAAAACAGAGGGTTTTTCCATTCTGACAACATTGCTTCCTCCCACCGTGGAGGACATGTTGGGATGGTTTAGGTGATAAAAGAACTAGTAATGGAAGAACTGGTTATACCTTCAAGTAGAATTGAAATTTAACCTTTATAAAGAGTATTTGTGAGGCAGGAGGATTGCTTGAGTCTGGGAGTTTGAGGCTGCAGTGAGCCATGATCATGCTCCATCGTGGGCAATAGATCATGATCATACTCCATCGTGGGCAATAGAGTGAGACTCTGTCTGTAAGAAATAAAAGATAAAATGAAAAAGACGAGTATTTGAAATTGATCAACTTCTTTAGAAATGAAGAGTGATTCTTTAGTTGACAGAGATTTATTAAGTCCTAATATTCAAGGCACTGGAGAGCCCAAAACAAAACAGAAAACAAAATCCCTGCCTTCTTGGAGCTTTGACTGGGGGAGAGAGATCATCAATAAATAAAAAACGCAGTGTGCCAAATGGTGGTGAGTGCTAGGCAGGAGGATGAGGTGGGAGGATGGGGATGGGGTGGTGGCTTTCTTGAATAGGACAGTCCTGGGGGCCTTTCCAGGGTCTCCATGGAGACTGGGGGTTAGGGCAAGCTATGTGGATATTTCCAACGAGAGATTCCGGGCAGTCCAAAGGGCAGCAGTGGCCACAGACACAGCTTAGTCAGATGTAAATTGCTTCTGCTTCTGGATTAAACCTTACGTGTTTATTTATATCTGTGACAAGTAACAAAGAAGTAAATTTCTTTTACAGGTTTAGTATCCCTTGTCTGAAATGCTGGGGACGAGAAGTATTTCAGGTTTTGATTTATTTTTTAATCTTGGAATATCTGCCTTATTCTTAGCAGGTGAGCATTCCTAATCTGAAAATATGAAATCCAAAATGTTCTTTTGAGCATGACCTTTGAGTGTCATGTTGGTGCTCAAAAAGTTTGGGATTTTGGAGCATTTCAGATTTCAGATTTTTTGATTAGGGACGCTCAACCCGTACCTGCAGGTCAGCAAGTTTTCAGGCCACATTGTGAATTGTTCTCTGAGCCTTTTTCATCTGAGCTTCTAACTTTGAAATGTGACTTTTGTTTATCAGTATTGTGCCTGACCAGGAGAATTTCTATCTTCTAGGGTTTTCCCCTCTTTGATTAAACTACTTGTTAATGGGGCTAAATATCTTCTTGTGATGAGAACACGTGAATTCAGAATCTGTTACTAGAGCTATGGGTATGAGAAGTATAAAATATGCCAGTCTTGCAGAAAAATATCAAGATACAGAATTTCCTTAATTTTGATTGCCTCTCTCCACATCATGCAATAACAGCTGTATTTGCAAAATGCAAAGGGAAGATCAGGAGTTTCTCTCTCTCTTTTTCTTCTGTCTCTGTGCTTCCCCTCTTTCCCTATTATTTTCCAGAACCAATTTTTCATGTGCAAAAAACTCAAGTGAACATTTTTTTTTTCTGAAAGGAATTCTAAAATGTCTAGTGGCATCCTTTTATCCTCCTAAAATATGTAGAGTGTATTTATTAGTTTTATTGAGGTAAAATTGATATTAAAAAGTTACATCCCTTTAATGTATATATCCTGACGAGTTTGGACATAAGCACATTCCTATGATACCATTACCACAATCAAGACACTAAGCATACCCATCACCTCCAAAAATTTCCTTGTGCTCTTTTGTGCGTGTGGCTTTTTTTACATTTTTGTGTGTGATAAGAACAGTTAAAATTTATCCTTTTAAAGCTCACAATACTATATTGTTAATTACAGTGTTGTTCTGTACAATAGATCTCTAGAAATTATTCATTTTGCATAACATAAACCTTGTATGCATCGAGCAAAAGGTCCATTTCCCCCAGTCCCAGCCTTTGATGCCACAATTCTATTCTCTGCTTCTATGAGTTTGACTATTTTAGATACCTCATATAAAATATAATACTGTGATAAGTGAAATTATACAGTATTTGTCTTTTGTAGAGTTTGTTTTTTGAAAAGGTTATAGCAATTAGACATCCTGCTAAATTTCCCCACTCCACTTCAATTATCATGTGATTCTCTGGCTTACATCTGCTCACAGATGCATCCATGCCCTCAAGATGAGAGATACTCTTTGCTCTTTTTCTTATCTACTAAAGATCCTTGCTTCACACATTGCATATGGTAAACCCTCAGTAGGTATTTGTGAATTGTATTTGAACTTACTCTCAAATCCAAGTAGTAGAAAACAGTGCTCAAGTCACTGTGAGGGCAGAAACTCAACTTCCCCGGTACTTACCATAGGGCTTTGCGTACAGCAGGTAATCTTAGCCACCAGTAAAATTGCGTT
The DNA here is from genome assembly GCF_029281585.2 of Gorilla gorilla gorilla. Lineage (NCBI taxonomy): Eukaryota > Metazoa > Chordata > Mammalia > Primates > Hominidae > Gorilla > Gorilla gorilla. Next base: position 188,443,639 of record NC_073229.2, read on the forward strand.
ATCTCAGCTTAGAGTTAAATCTCTATTTAAGATGTCTAAAGGCTACTTGAGGGTCTGTAATTACCTGGAAGTGCTGAAGGGCTCAAGAGCTCAATTTTCTTTTCAACCTTCATTTTGAAATTTTGAGACCCTTTTGAATCTTGGTATTTTTTGAGCTATCACTGAGGGGCCTGTCTAGATAACATGATGGGTTCTCCCACGGCTGATCTGGTGGCAGTATTTTCCTAGGCACTGATTAAAAGCCCTCATTATGGATAAACTTAAAGTTACAATGTTTTGTGGGCCAGAGAAAGATAAATTGTTAGACAGAATTTGTTGAAGAAAAAAAAACCATCAAATTGTACGGATGAATACAATTTAGAAAAAAAGGAGTCAGTGACAAGATATTTTATATCTGGTTGGAAGTTGAAAGGAGAATTTAAAATCCGATGAAGTCCCCAAGGTACCCATTAATAGCCAATTTCATGTGTTTGATTCTTGCAAAGTGTAGATATTATGCTACAGAGTCTCCTAAAATTAAGGAGATATGGCTGAAAAATATCACATTTGATTTATACATTCTTCAGTTTTTCTGGATTTTAAGCCTTGAAGCTTTTCTGTTATTTATTTATTTTTTTGCTTGCATTGGTATCAGGAGAGAGATTTGCCTACATTTTAACTTGTGAGAATGTTATTTTTTCCCTAGCCAGGAAACAAACAAAATAGTAGGATATTCTTGGTTTTCTACCTCCAAAAATCCTTGGTTGAATTCTCTTTCTCTCCTTATTCACAATTCATTTTATCAAAGAAAGATAAACCTGGGGAAAATGCTCCCAGGAGACCTCTCTTACCTACGTCTGCGTAAAGAATCTGAGCTCAGGACCTGAAAAAGCTTCTCATGAGGCCAGATGGCCATTTTCCTTTTGTTCTCTCTTGCATCTCCTCTCTTTTAAGTCCTCTCTCTTTTTCTGTTGGGTTCCCATTTCTGTGTTGAGAATTTTCCCTCTTCTCCAGTGCTTTTTCCCCTCAGGCACCTGCTCCGTTTCCCTTCTCAGGGGAAAATATCAAATGGAAGATAGGCCCCAAGTCCATTTGCCAATTTCACTCTTTCATGTATCTCAGCAGATCAACTTTTCTCAGAAATCCCACATCTTTTCCATCCTGGAAACTGGAACATGTATGTGTTCATTTTATTTGAATATAGGGAATAATCATTTCCAAAACCCTTATCCAAGTTGGGACCCTACATTTTTTATTGATTCCTTAAGTTTTGGTCAAAGTTCCCTTTTCTGTTCAGAACATCCCTCCTTCTATGACTGATTCAAAATGCTCAGAATAGATGACCTCAGAAGCAAGCATCACAGAAGCTGAAGCTGTCAAACTAAACGATAGAGAAAACATACTCTTAAAAAAATTCAAATTGGAAATTGAGGAGGCTCTGGTAGTGCCTATTCTATTTTGTTTATGTATTTGGTATGTGAAGATGCAAATTCAAGTCTAGGCTCTGCCACTTAATAGCCACAAGGCCATGAAGAGCTGGTTATTCACGCTGAGCCCCTGTGCCTCAGCTGTGCATTGGAATAATAATGCCTGCTCACCTGGATATGATCTGGGTCAAGGAGTGGATGCATGTGAGAGCAGCTGTGAAGTGCAACAGATATTCTGTGTGTGAACACTATTATTGGCATTACTATTACCATTGAATTGTAGAAATGTTTATTCCACCAATATGCTAAAAATAGATTTCTTTGTTAAAAATTACTTTTCCCCTGGTCATCATTATTCCTTTATGTTTTTAAACAAATTTTGTTTGTGTATGTATGGACCTACTTTATGCCACGTACTGTGATGGGTGTTAGAGACCAAAAAAAAAAAAAAAAAAAAAATCCTGACAAAAAAACACAAACACAAAAAACCTACAAATGTTTGACCTGCCTGGGTGAACAACATGACCTAGTGCAAGAGACAGATGTGTAAACAGATGGTTATTACAAAGTATGATAAGTCTAAGAGCAAAAAGTGGAAGACTATATATTTACTCTGGTGTCTCAGCATCACCTGGAAGAAACAGGATTTCCTTCCACAAATGTAAAGGCCTGTGGTCATTATAGGATGCATAATTTTAAGTGTCATATTTGTGACATGGGGATGCCTTTGAGTATGCGGATAACTTTGGGGTTCTAAACTATTCTTCTACTTTAACTTGAATTTTTCATTTTTAAGAAACATTTATTGAGCACTATATATGTGCCCAACACTGCAGCAGCTGCTTGGAAAACAAGTACAGAAATTTCTTCCTGTAATTAATTATGCTCTTCTAGAGGAATTGAAATCATGAAACAACTAACAGGTTTGGGACAATATCAGGTAAAATAGTAGTTCTGGCTTGTTTTCTAGATCTAGTACTGGACAGCAAAAGAGCTGGACAAACCACGGGGGTAAAGAGTGTGTAGAAAGCTCAGAACCAAACAACCAACATGGGCTGATGTTTTGGAATATTACTGTTTAATAAAATAACAACTACTACTACTCCTCCTACTACCACCACCATGACCATTGAAATTTAATGGCAACCTCTGCATTGTGTTCTTTGGACAAACATTCTCCAGCCCTCATGATGATCCTCCAGGCTTTATCCTCATTTTACATGGGAGGAAACAGACTCAGAGAGTTAGGTGTGCACACAGCTCACCCAGCTAACATGCTGCACAGCTGGTAGGAATTTGAACCAGGATACTTCCAGCTTCACAGCTTCCTTCATTCCAGTGCACATGAGCGTAGCTGAAGTCTACGGAGAGCAGATGAACACTCTCGTAGCTGAGTGTGTTGGGACAGGGGATGTGGGGTAGGGGAGGCAGTGGGGAGAAAGTGAAGGGAGTGAAGCTGAGCCACAGATGAGAACTCTGAAGCCAGCAGAGGAGGAGGCGATGTCTTTAAACATTGTTTTCCTGGACTTTAGAGGCATTGACAGGGATTTCCCATGTGACTTCATAACTGATTTAAAGTGTCCAATCACTTGGATGAAGACTTAGAAGATGTGTTTATCAAAACTACAGAGATACTGCAATTTCAGCATAAGAGTTAGGATGTCCAAACAGCTCAAAAATGTGGAAAATATGCTGACCCTAACAAGACGAATTTAACAGAATGAATGTAAAAGCATGTGCTTATGTTAAAATAAATCCAACTGCAAAAACACAGGAGAGACATAGCTAAATAGTAAGATGTGTGAAAGAGTTTGAAAGATCTTGCCAGCCCCAACCCTGATATGAACTGTGAGTGTGATGGGGTAGCACACAGCAATGCTGCATTTGCTCGCATTGATAGATGGAGGAGGCACGGGACAGGGTTGCATGGGATATTCCAAGGTCAAGTATATGCAGAAGTAAGTTCCTGGGATGAAAGAGTGTGGCACATAGGAAAGGTAATAGCTGGGGCCTTGAGTCTGAACAAGAGAAGACTAAGTGGGGAGATGAGAGCTGCCCTGAAACACTTCCAGGACCACCATAGGGGAGAGGGAGGGAAATCGTTGAGAGAGCTCTAGAGGGCAGGACTGCTTTCAGTGGGGGGAAATGATAGAGAATTGATTTCAATTCATTCCAGGGAAGAAGAATGCTCTCACCATTACAGCTGTCCAGTGACTGAATGGGCTGCCTCACAGTGTACTAATGAGAACCATGGCCTACCTGAGAAAATTTAACTACCAGGAAGTGCTCAAGTGCTCAATTTTGGTTCTAATCCCCTTTTAAGAACTTAAAAATAGTATTGAGCCATGTTGTCTGCTATATTATTAGATAACAGTGCCTTTCTTACATTATATGATTGGTTTTCATATTACTTTTTAAGTTATTTTCTTCCTTAAAGGCAGAAACAATGTTCTTTCTGTTGATTTATGCATAATTGTATTGAATATTTCCCCTGGAGGAACATGAGCATTTATGTGTGTTTACATCTTGAAAAAAGTAGGGTCATTGCTAGATGCTTCTTTCTTGTGATGAAAGTTGACATTGAGAGTGGAGATGACGAGATTCTCTAATGTGTATCTTTGCTGCTGCACTGTGGTTGTCTGTTGACTTGTATGTCTCCATCACCTGATGGTAATTTTTGTGTGGATGGACAGTAGCTTTGTCTTAATTAACATCCTTTATAGTGCCAAACATTGGGCCATAGTAATTATTCAATTAATGAATAAATGATTTACTAGAGACATTCAAGTAGAATATAAATAAATAAGTAAATAAACAAATAAACCTGGGATGTTGTAAACTGATTTGTATCCCAGGCCAAAGTTTAGTCTCAGACCATAAGGCATTCTCACCTGTAAGATTGTGTGGTTATGTCCTCAGCTCCATTCTAGATGCTTGCGTGTGACGGGGATTCCAAGGAAAATAGAGATGTTTGTGGAAGGGCCAACAGAGCAAACAAAGAGTGGGGCAGCCCTAGAGAGGATTTTGTGGAAGATGTGAGCAGTGAGCTGGGTAAAACAAGTGTAGAATTTGGGCTGGCAGAGAGTACTGGGGAAGCCAAAATAGCTTAAGTGGATTGCATGGAATTAGAAAGGAGCGGGTTACATGTCCATAAAAAGCTGTGGTTTCTAGAGCAATCCACTTAGGACCAGCACTGAAAGATCTGGATTACAGTGGGGCCGGGGAGGGAGTGGGATTGAAGCTGGAGGAGAAAATCCAATGGATGTTGCCAGGGCTCCCAAGAGTACTAGAAACTGACATATCCATTTTGAAAAAAGAAACTGGTTTTCATGCACACTGCACTATCCATATGGAGAAAGTAGTGTGGTTTGCAGAGTGAAGAAATACATAATTAAAATAGGTAAATATATGAGGCTGTCTGTTCTGATTTAGAATTGTGCGTTGAGCACTAAATCAGAAACAAATCTCCCTTCCTACTTGACCCTCACCCCACTTTGGCTGTACCTGAGGACAAGAATGAGTCCAAGCTTTCTAAATATTTAGCATCTGAGCATGCCAATGATGGCAGATGATTTGAGAATGTCCACTCCACTTCCCTCAGGAAAAAAAGGCTGAGTGTCTGTGGTTAATTAGAAGTGGAGGGAGGACTCAAATTGAAACCTCTCTACTGCTCTGTCACGGCCTTCTCCACACCCATCATTAAAACTGCTGCCCCTAAACTCTGAAGCTGGCTGAGTCAAATGGTAAGTGAACCCCAGCTGTATTAGTCCATTTTCACATTGCTGATAAAGACATACTTGAGACTGGGTAATTTATAAAGAAAAGGAAGTTTAATGGGCTCACAGTTCCACGGGGCTGGGGAGGCCTCACCATCATGGCAGAAGGCAAAAGGCATGTCTTACATGGCAGCAGGCAAGAGAGAATGAGAGCCAGGCAAAAGGAGGAACCCTTATAAAACCATCAGATCTTGTGAGACTCATTCACTACCATGAGAACAGTATGGGGGAAACCACCCCCACGATTCAATTATCTCCCACCAGGTGCCTACCACAACAGGTGAGAATTATGGGAGCTGCAATTCAACATGAGATTTGGGTGGGGACACAGCCAAACCATATCACCAGCCTTCCAGTAATCTGTGTGATGTACATGTAGGAGACAGAACTGCAAAAAGACAGGCTCATGGCTGTATAGCACTTGCAGCACAGGGTGGCAGAGAAGGGCCTGGTGAGAAAGGCAGGAGGCTGCTGGAGGGAGCCCAGGGGGCTGCTGACTGGCCAGGACCGTGCTTGGCACCAGATAGGCCTCAGCTCGCTTCAGCCTCAGACCAGCCTCTGAGGTGGAGCTGACCCCGCTTCAAAGTATGGAAATGCAGGTCAAAGGAGTGGAGTTACTTGGCCAGGGCCACACAGCTACGAAGTAGCAGAGCTGCATCCCCAGCCAGGAGCAGTGGTGAGGGCCACGCCATGTGCTCTGTCCCCGTGAGCTTCTCGGTGGTGATGTGGGGTGTGGGTGTGGACGTTTGTGTGCTGTGGTGGTTATTTGAGTCTGAATGGTGTCCCCTCAAATCTGCATGCTAATCCCCTAACCCTCAGTACCTCAGAACGGGTCCTTATTTGGAGAAGGGATTTCTGCAGAGGAAAGCAAGTTCAAATGAACTCAGTGGGATGGGCCCTAATCCAATAGGACTGGGGTTCCCTTAAAAAGGAGAAAGTTGGCCAGGTGCGGTGGCTCACGCCTGTAATCCCAGCACTTTGAGAGGCCAAGGCGGGCGGATCACAAAGTCAGGAGATCGAGACCATCTGGCTAACATGGTGAAACCCCACGTCTACTGAAAATACAAAAAAAAAAAAAAATTAGCCGGGCCTGGTGGCAGGCACCTGTAGTCCCAGCTACTCGGGAAAATGAGGCAGGAGAATGGCGTGAACCTGGGAGGCGGAGCTTGCAGTGAGCTGAGATCGTGCCATTGCACTCCAGCCTAGGCGACAGAGCGAGACTCCGTCTCAAGAGAAAAAAAAAAAAAAAAGGAGAAAGTTGGAGAATGCCACGTGAGCCTGAAGACAGTCATCTGCAAGCCAAAAAGAGGGGCGTGGAGCCAGTCCTTCTTCACAACCCTGGTGACACCTTGATTTCTTCGGTTCTAGCCTCCATGACTGTGAGACAATTAGTTTCTGTCATTTAAGCCACCCAGCCTGTGGTAATTTGTAACGGCAAACTAATATCGTGGTGTTATGGTGTTATTAGTTTTTATTGGCCTTCTTTATTGAAAAACGTTTTTCTAAGTTCCACATAAAGCTAAGTAATGTGAAGCTTTCTTTTTCTGATGGTGGTAAAATATATATGTAACATAAAATTTGGCATCTTAACCATTTTTAAGTGTACATTCTGTGGCATTAAGTGCATTTGCAATGGTGTTCAACCATCGCCACTGTACATTTCCCAAACTTTCTATCACCCCAAACAGAAACTCTAGGGCAGAGCTTTCTAAACCCACCTGCAAAGTTTGTTTATGCTTAAGGTACCTATTTCTGCATATCTCTGATGGTGCCTGTAGGAGATAGGTTTATGCCTATCCCAAGTACCACTATTGTTAGCTGGCAACCAAAATCAACAGCACATAGAGAATGATGCTAGCTATTAATTCCCTGAACTGGTTCCTGTATGGTCTCATCCGCTATCCTCTCCCTGTCCCCGAGCTCAAGCCCTCACACCTGCTCCAGACAGCTCCTCCCCTCCAGGCAGGCTCCTGCAGCAGGGCCTCTGCTCTGGCTGGAGCGGTCTCCTTGGATCACACACAGTGTGTCTTCAGTTCTTCATGGTTTCAGTTCACACATCACTCCTCGGAGACACCTTTCCTGATGACCCACCTCAAATGCCATGTGCACACTCATACGCTGCTTCTTTTTCTTCCTTTTTTTTTTTTTTTTGTGTCAGAGTCTCACTCCATTGCCCAGGCTATAGTGCAGTTATGTGATCTTGACTCACTGTAGCCTCGACCTCCCCAGGCTCAGATGATCCTCCCACCTCAGTCTCCCAAGTAGCTGGGACCACAGGTGTGTGCCATGAAGCCTGGCCAAATTTTTTTTTTTTTTTTTTTGTAGCAAAGGTGTTTTGCTATGTGGCCCAGGCTGGTCTTGAACTCCTGAGCTCAAGCGATCCACCTTCCTTGGCCTCCCAAAGCACTGGAATTAAAAGCATGAGCCACCATGACTGCTTTTTAAAAATAACAATGACCACCACCTGACACCATAGTCTGTCTCCATTTGCCACGTCTTCCTCACTAGAATAAGACAGGGACTTTGCTGGCTGCTATCTCTTCTCCTTCAGAAGAGCACTTGGCCCCTCATAGGCATTCCATAGATATTTGTTGAATGAATGTGCTTTTTGCATATTGATTCCTACATTTGATACATTCTCAGGAGGGACATTTGGCCTATGCTTGGGAGAGGGGAGCCTCAGCTGACTTTTCATAATCACGATTCCAGCTCCCTGCCAGACCCCGCCTTTCAGCATCCACACTACATGGACTTTGTCCTTTGGGAGCCACTCACCCTATGGATGGCCCTCTGGGTGGTGTTTGTCAAGACAACTCAAGCCTTGGGCGGCCCATTCCTTGCTCTGGGTGAAGGGCGCCCTCCCCTCTCCCCACATGCTGTTTCTTAGTTGGTGGCTCCAGAGTACTCCTCACCCCAGATGTGGTCAATCCCAGGGTGTCCAAGTGTGAGGTTCACTCAGGGCTTCCCAAGGACCCTTCACTGGGTGTAAGGAGGTGAGAGGAGCAGGGCATAATTCTCTCTAAAGAAGTTCTCACTTTCCCATCTGCCTTGACCAAACTTTGAGCCTTGGGATGAGGGGTGGTTGTTAGGTCTTTGGAGTAGTTTATGTTGGGAGAGAGGATCACTCCTTAAAACATTCTTGAATCATGGTCTACCCCTTTCTTTAGAATGTGTCGACACTTGACACTCTTGTTCTAAACCTTGGGACCTCAGAGGACACTATGACCCCAGAAAAATTTCCTTTTACCACCCCATTGTACTTTCCCTATCTTCACTCAGCCTTTTTTTCTTCACTGTTTACATCTATCCCTCTGTGTCTACACCACAGCTGCGGCACTGATCCACTTGTGCAGCATCCTCAGCGAGTCACTTCCTTGTCATACCCACCTTGCAAATATAAATGAGGCTCAAATCAATCCAGCTGTCCACCTCATCCAATCTTCCGTGGGGCTGGGCACAGCTGGGGACAATTGCATCGTCTCAGAGGCTAGTACCACTACACCTTATGCGGAATCCACAACCTGGTCAACTTTGTATATATTTCCCGTGGTGACTTTTTAATGTTGTACTGTTTTGTTATTTCCAGAACTATTTTATTTTTATTGATACACAATAGTTGTACATATTTATGGGGTACAAGTGATATTTTGATATACACATTCAGTGTGTAATGATCAAATCAGAGTAATTGGGATCTCCATCACTTCAAACCTTTATCTTTTCTTTATGTTGGAAACATTCTAATTTTTCTCTTCTATCTATTTTGAACTGTTATTGTTAACTGTAGTCACACTATTATACTATCTAACTCTGTTTTTCTTCCCACTAATCAATCTCTTTTCATTCCCCACCCTCCTCCCTTGGCTCCTCTCTTCCCTTTTCAGTCTCTGGTAACCACCAATCAACTCTCTACCTCCATGAGAATGACTTTTTTAGCTCCCACATATGAGTGAGTACATGCAATATATGTCTTTCTGTGCCTGTTTTATTTCACTTAAGGTAACCACAAATGACAAAATTTTGTTATTTTTATGGCTGAATAATATTCCATTGTGTATATTTACTGCATCTTTTTTATCCATTCATCTGTTGATGGACACTTAAGTTAATCTATATTTTGGCTATTGTGAATAGTGCTGCCAAAAACATAGGAGTGTAGATGTATTTTTGATGGACTGATTTCCAAATAGGCTTTTGCTCCATCTCCCAGGCTCAGTGGTTCAATCACGGCTCATTGTAGCCTTGAACTCCTGGGCTCAAGTGATCCTCCTCCTTTAGCCTCCTGAATACATAGCACTACAGGTGAGTGCCACCACACTGGGCTATTTTATCTTATTATTATTATTTGTAGAGACAGTGTCTTGCTATGTTGCCCAGCTTTGTTGCCTTGCTTTGATCTAATTGCTTATCACAGCTCCGCCTCCTAATATTATCTTTGTTGCAATATGCATCTTGGTTGCAACATATGAATTTTAGGAGGGCACAAACATTCAGTCTATGGTCTCAAACTCCTTGCCTCAAATGATCCTCCTCCTCAGCTTTTTGCTGCTTTTATGCCACTGCCATGCTATTTTGGTGATGATGCCTTTGGCTATTGAAGGTCTTTTGTGATTCCATACACATATTAGGATTGCTTTCTCTATTTCTATGAAGAATGTCAATGGTATTTTTATAGGAATTGCACTGAATCTATATATCACTTTGAGTAGTATTGACATTTTAACAATATTAAATCTTCCAATCCATGAACGTGGGATATTTTTCCATTTCTAATGTCCTCTTACATTTATTTCATGAATGTTTTACAGTTTTTCCTATAGAGATTTTTTACTTCTTTGGTTAAATTTATTTATAGGTATTTTATATATTTTCATAGCTATTATTAATGCAATTGCTTTCTTTATTTCTTTTTCAGTTTGTTTGCTATTGGTGTATATAAATGTTACTGATTTTTGTATGCTGATTTTGTATCCTGCAACTTTACTGATTTTATTAGTTCTAATAGTTTTTTGTGTAGTCCTTAGGTTTTTCTAAATATAAAATTATGCCATCTGTGAACAAGCATAATTTGACTGTTTTCTTTCCAATTTGAATGCCCTTTCTTTCTTTCTCTTGCCTAATGCTCTGGCTAGGACTTCCAGTACTACATTAAATAAAAGTGGTGAAAGTGGGCACTCTTATCTTGTTCTAGATCTTAAAAGAAGGGCATTCAATTTTTCCCCATTCAGTATGTTAGCTGTGGGTTTGTCATATATGGCTTTTATTGTTTGAAGTATGTTCCTTCTATATCCAGTTTGTTGAGTTTCTATCTTAAAGGGATGTTAAATTTTGTTAATGCTTTTTCCACATCTATTGAAATGATCATAGAGTGTTTGTCTGTGATTCTGTTAATGTAATGTATTACTTTTATTGCATTGGATATGTCAAACTATTCTAACATCCCTGGATGAATTCCACTTAATTATGGTGAATGATTTTTTAAAATGTGCTGTATTCATTTTGCCAGCAGCTATTTTAAATCTTCAGTGCCTTCTTTAAAGCATCATCATACATTGACACCCCACCCCTGCCTCTGCCTCTGCAACTGATCAATGCTCTGACCAGGACCATTCCGATCATTTGTGGAGCCCATTGCAAATTGAAAACTGATTCCCTTGTTTAAAAATCAGAAAAAAAGTGCCACGGAAAGTAATAAAACATAAAGCCTGTTTCTTTTCTTTTTGTAGTCTCTCAACTTGTTATGATTTAAAAAAATTTAGTGATATTCTAAGTAAACTAAATAAAATTTTTAATTATTCATGTGAATTTTCTTGTTCATCTTTATATTGTACAACCACAATGTTAAATATAAGAGGATTTAACTTGTATGCAGAATCACAAAAATTACGTGTCTTATTTTGTTCAGGGCTTTTACAACAAAATGCCAAAAACTGAGTGGCTTATAAACAATAGAAATTTATTTCTCATGGTTCTGGAGGCTGGAAGTCTAAGACCAAGGTGCTGGCAGAATTGGGGTCTGGTGAGGGTTGTTTCCTGGTTCATAAACGGTGCCTTCTCAATCTAACCTCACATGGTAGAAGTGGTGACAGGTCTCTGTTGGGCCTCTGTAGTAAGATGCCAATCCCATTCATAAGGGCTCTGCCTCTGTGATCTAATTGCCTATCAAAGCCCCCACCTCCTAATATCATCTTTGTTGCAATATGCATCTTGGTTGCAACGTATGAATTTTAGTGGGACACAAACATTCAGTCTATATCACCACATATTTGTATTTCATAGCTCACACATACATATTTCATAGTGTATTCATACATATGTATTTCATAGCTCACACATACATATACATTTCATAGCTCACTCATACCTATGCATTTCAGAGCTCATGCATACATTTGTATTTTAGAGCTCACACATACATATTTATTTTGTAGCTCACACATACATATGTATTTCATAGCTCACTCATACCTATGCATTTCAGAGCTCACGCATACATTTGTATTTTAGAGCTCACACATACATGTTTATTTTGTAGCTCACACATACATATGTATCTCATAGCTCACACATACATATGTATCTCATAGCTCACACATACATATGTATCTCATAGCTCACCCATACATATGTATCTCATAGCTCACACATACATATGTATCTCATAGCTCACCCATACATATGTATCTCATAGCTCACACATACATATGTATCTCATAGCTCACACATACATATGTATCTCATAGCTCACACATACATATGTATCTCATAGCTCACACATACATATGTATCTCATAGCTCACCCATACATATGTATCTCATAGCTCACACATACATATGTATTTCATTCTTAGCAGAGCAGGGGAAACACTGTACCAACTACTCAGTTGATTTGACCTCACTTCTTGACACCCATTCATTCTACCAACACTCTCTAGCTTTGGTTTACTGATGAGAAAGAAAGACCTGAAAGGAAAACAGACTGCAGATTCCTCTGTCTTTCCTGTCCTTTTTTGTCGTCACTTTCAGCACATGTAGTCGTGTAATACAGGGAAGTATCTCGAGTCAGTAGAGCTCTGATAGGGCTCTTGGTTGTCCTTTTTGTTATAATGACATTATCTTCTTTCTGTGTTTGAAGCATGTTCTGGAAGGAAAGAAAAGCGTGGCCTCTGGGGGCTGTCTGTGTGTGGACGTTGTAACCTTAACTCATACATGGTGGGTGCACTGGAATTCTCTGCTCATGGGGCATCAAGAATGCCCTGTGTTCATAAAGCAGCAGGGAGCAACGGTGGTGGGACATGTGTATTGCACATATCTCCTCTGTTCACCAGCATGCTTCCTCGTTTCATTATACTCCATGTACAGACCACAAGGTTGTAGATAAAACTATCAAGGATTTCAAGATGGTGAAGGCAGAGCATTAAACAACATGCCGGTTCCTTCTGGGCTCCTGGACTCATGTGGCTACAAAGGTGATGGACCTGTGATGCTCTCCTGGCCCCCAACAAACACAATTGTATATGGGCTTCCATGTTCTTGCATGGATTTCATCTGGGTTTTTAACTGGCATCATCCCCACACTCTATAAGCTTGCTCAAATCTTCCCCAGGCAATGGCAATAACAATCACCACAAGTAAATCTGTAGCTTCTTATCTCTGCTTCACCCCATAGCCAGGCACCTCACAATGCTCCTCAGTCACTCTGCTCAATCCTGTAACTCTTACGTACTCTCTTGAAAATATCTGACATACTTCGAGGATAGAGGAAAATGGGCAAAGTCTCTGCTCTTTTTTGGGTCACTGTCTCATTCCTGCAAAGTCACACCAGCCGGTTCTAGCACTCATCATGATGTTCACAGTAGGCGGGAGCACCAGGGAGCCAGTGTGGAAATGTTCTCAATGAGAGGTGAGATATTCTTTTATTCTGAGGGTGTCACTCAAGTTCTCAAACTTGAAATGTCTGCAGCACATCAAGGACAGGCACTGGCTGCATTTACAGAATGGGAGATGCAGGTTAAAAAGTAAAACAATGACAGTGTGTGGGTATCTGGATTTTAGAACATAATAAAAATCATGAGCCTACTTGGCATCTGAAAGGGATAATTAGTTACCCTCTTATCTGTTTATTTTTCACCTGTTAAACTGGTATTTTGAATCCGCTGCCCTTTCACTGGAGCCCCTTGGAGTCATGCATCTCCAAATCAAAGAGTCCCTCAAACTTCATGCCCCAGGGAAGTGGAGCTTTATCCCTCAGGGAATCCAGTTTCACAGCTCAGCCTCCACAGACTCCCAGGTAAATTAGAAAGTGTCCTTTGGGGAGAAGGCGAAGGTGCCTGTGGATCTGCAGGAGCTCCGGTCAGGTTTTCTTGGTGCTGTGCCAGCCCAGCTGAAAGGAATTGGAGCCAAATATCGGGTAAGTGTCTGTAGGGCCACTGGGTCCTGATGGAGCCTCCAGGCAAACAGGGTCTGAGTCCAGCAGCTTTGACCTCACCTGCCCACATACCCAGGGAGCAGCCACAGGCAGATCAGGAAACTCCTGGAGGGCCAGAGGGGCCAGAGGCAGCACTGTGCCTCCTGTGGGCCTGAGTGTCATCTTCCCTGTCAGGCCCACACTCTTCTTCCCCAGGCTTCTCTCTCCTTCTTGGAAAGGAGGTGGGGGTAGTGTCTGACTTTGCAGGAGATGCAGTGGCACCTTAACTGGGGCACTGGATAAATTCATTGGAGAGGTGGCTGCATGGGGATGCTAAGAACTTTCATGACAAAGAACATCAGTGGGCACCAAGCCAAGCCCTGCAGACTGTGATCTGCCAGTCACATGGGCATATTGTGCCACCCACACCGAGCAGCTGAGCCAGCTGGCCCTCTGTTGCCATGGCAGGAGCTTCCTACCACCACTGCTCACACTTTCTCCAGGGCTCCTCATCTCTCTTCACCTGAGGACACTCTCCACACTGCCAGCTCAGCACACACATGCGCCCTTGACAAGCCGATCTCTTGGTGACTCCAAAGGTGGAAGGGAAATCCGTAGCACTGACCTTGGTTGAGACCAGACAGCTGGAAAATCTACACCTCTCATCAGAAAAACAAATTGAACTCACATTGATTTTCTATTTCAAAAATTTCTCATGTCCCAAAAGCGTATTACAGGATGGTCTTTCTGTTGGATTCTTCACAGCCCCAGTCCTAGGTCCGATCAGCACTCCATTTTCTCCTCTGCCAGGCTATTCCCACTCAAGTTAGCATTCACTTTGTTTGAGAATACTTGATCCAATTGCATTGCACAATAATTGAAGAGAATATACATTTTTCTAACATTTTCTCATTAACTCACCTCTTTGCAATGCTAAGGGTTGAGATAACTGAATTTCCATCTTGCTCATGTTTAGATTTTAATCCATATCTTTTGTTTAATTCTATGGATTCATGGGGGTCTAGCATGGGGGTTCTATAGGCCTCAAATTCTCGGCATTTAGATAATTTGCTTGTTTGGGTGTGTGTGGTCTGTTTAACCAGTCTAGGATTCTTAATCATATCGGAATCCTTCTGCCTCCAACTCAAAGGATCGTATTAGCAAAAACCAAAAACTTCTTCCTTTCTCCAGCCACTGGCAAACTAGTTTCTGCAAAAATTTTAGTAAGTCAGCCCTCTCCACTTGCTTTTAAAATCTAAAATAATGTTAATACCAAAGATTGTCATAGGAGATAGGGTATTAAAGGAATATAAAACTAAATGCTATAGCCACAGGCAGCTCACATATTTCTGTTAAGATGGCCACATTGTTTTGTGTTCATTGTGTGGCTAATTCTAAGATAATTAATGTATTTCCAAATTTGGTGATTGTGATGGTTAATACTGAGTGTCAACTTGATTGGATTGAAGGATACAAAGAATTGATTCTGGGTGTGTCTGTGAGGGTGTTGCCAAATGAGATTAACATTTGAGTCAGTAGGCTGGGAAAGGCAGATCTACCCTTAACTGGGGTGGGCACAATCTAATCGGCTGCCAGTGAGGCTAGAATATAAGC
This sequence comes from Gorilla gorilla gorilla, assembly GCF_029281585.2. Classification (NCBI taxonomy): domain Eukaryota; kingdom Metazoa; phylum Chordata; class Mammalia; order Primates; family Hominidae; genus Gorilla; species Gorilla gorilla. The sequence continues at coordinate 188,458,842 of NC_073229.2, forward strand.
AGGCCGACCTTGTGATCATGTGAGTTAATACTTAATAAACTCTTTTATATATATATATATATAGATATTCCATTAGTTCTGTCCCTCTAGAGAACCCTGACTAATACAAAGATTTACATATATTTCTGTTTAATTTTCATAGTACCAAAGGCAAAAGATGATTTATTAATTATACCTTAAGTCTTTTCCTCTTGAACCTCTGTGACCCTTCACCTAATAAACAGAGGAATCCTTGCCTAAGATGGGAAGTGAGGTGTGGACAACAAGTTGAAGGAGGCCTAACCAGGAGTCTCTGCTCTTCCTTCATTCGTGGCTCATAGATCTGTGGCTTTGGGCAATGCTTTTGATCACCTTGGCTTTCCCTAATCTGCCAGAACAATGGACTTTGATCTTTAGGGGCTCTTCCCATTAGAAGTGACTCTGAGACTCTTAGCCCAGGAGTGTAGATCATTACACTTTAACGTTTGATGTCATGGGAAATATTAGGCCTCTATGCATCTATGCTGGGGAATGCTCTAATAGCTTGGTGTCTATATGTTGATTCCACAGGGCATAGACTTCTTCTTCTTTTTTTTTTTTTTTTGTACATAATGAGTTTAATTCTCCATTGAAGACAAGCATTTCTAAGCTGTGTTTAGAACTTTAGATACAGCTTAACTGAACATTCTGGAGGTAGATTGGGGTGGCTTCCTGAGTGTCCAATATGTGTGATAGCACAAACTCCCTACTTTCCCCCACTTCTCAGACGGGGGCCACACTTGGTTTAATGCTCAGTTGTTGCTGAAATTCTTAATAATTTTAGCTTTGAACTTGCATTTTGTGCATGGGCAGAGGAGGTGCAAGCAATGTGTGGTCCTCCATGCCTGGCTGCCCATATGCATACAGCATTTGTGTTGTGTCATAAGAATTCCCTTGGACCCATGATGTGTGTGAAGTTTAAGGCAAGCCTGTTGAGTCTATGAACATATTAAGGGAACTGGCAGCCCCAGAGGCCAAGCTTTCCTTTTGAACTAGAACTTGCTTTGAACACAGAGGTGGCAGTGGTATCCTAAGAGACACAACAGCCATGGGACCCCGTCATACCCTTTCTTACTCCTGTCCCCATCATATCCTTTCTTACCAACCCGTTAAGCTCCAAATGATGACATAGGAGGATTGGGTGATCCGTGGTTCCTTTTTCTTTCTGCCCTTCCTTATTCACCAGTGAGACACTGTTGGTAGAATGTGCACTTATCAAGACCTGAAATAAAAGCAATTGAGTTAGTTTTGTGTACTGTTTCCACAGCTCCAGTAAGAACAAAATACATGGTCATGTTCATGATACTGAATGCCAGTGTGTAATTTCAGTGATTCTGCCTACAAACTAGATGTTCTTAGAGTTTCCTTTAAAACTGGCTGGTGTGATATAGAGATGAATGGTGAAATTTATGCTAATAATTAAAACATATGAATATGTATGTACTTATCATGTTGTTGAAAAGAAGTACAGTAAACACCATGCCTATTCAAAAGCGAGATGAGAGAGGAAAGGAAAAAGGTTTCTGTCTTGGTACCTTTCACAGCTCTTTTGTTCTTTTCACCTTGCATTGGGTCTTATCACAAGTTGTGTAGCCAGTTCCCTGGGAAATATTGGCTGCTCTCTGGGAAGCCAAGTTATGAGTCATCAATGTTGACCACGGTTAAGTCCGCAGTTGCTCCATGTTTAACTCTCAGTGTATAACACAGAGAGAGGGCAGATGTTAGACAGATGGGCTGTATAAACACAAGCAGGGCCACTGGAGAGGCTCCTAAGACAGAGCAGGAAACCTGGAGTTGAGACCCAGGTCTACTAGTCTTGTTGGCTTAAGGTTTGGAACCTTGGCCTTTTCCTTGGTGAATTTTCCCACCTGTAAATTGAGATTGGATCATGAAGGTCATTGTCAATTCTAAGAGAGCCAACGTTAGAACTCAGTGGGTGGCGAGACCATGAAACACTGGGAAGTAGCTCCCCACCCCCAAGCCACCCTAATCAAACAGAGGACCTTGGTAAACATGGTGTACTCATTATGCAGATGTATGACAAGGAGGGTTCCCTTTTGTATCCTTAGGACTAGATTGCGCCTCTAGACTCCCTCCTGTGTAGAATTTCTCAAGTCTCCACTTGTCCATCACTGTCTTTCTGGTTTGGACACAGGAGGGTGGAGACTACACGCAAATATTTTACTTTATACATTGATTATCTAATTACTGGGTTCAGAAGTCTCTAACTGAAAACTCACACGCACACACCATGCCTTGGACATTAGTGAGGTTCAGTCTTCTTGTTCTGGGACAGATGCATTCCACACATAGCTCTGCTATTGTTTTTCTCTTTCAAGAGATCTACACTTTGGGGAGAAAGATGAGCTTTTGGTACAACCCCACGCTTTTGAAAGAAGAGTGTTCTGCCCCGTGGAGGACTATGAGCTACTGTGCCCCTGCACCACTTTCCTTCTCAAGCTCAACTGTGTTTGCTGCCTTCGAAACACAGAGGTCAATATTTATGCTTTACACAAGTGCCCACTTAGCAATTTCTAGCATACCCATGAATTAATAGATAAACTTGTGAAGAATTCAAGAAAAAAGGAATTAGTTTGTTGATGTAAATTGTTACTCAGCTGGAAGTCCATACAAAATAATCACACAGTTTTACTTGTTGACAGTTGCATTTCCTTAAATCAGTTATTTCCATAATTTTTCTACAGTAGACTGTGACGATTGGTTTGTTAGAGCCCCAGCTAATTCTATCTTATTACTAATATTGCTGGATTCCTTTTTTAAAAAATGGTATAATCTTCTGAAATGGGAACATTAACTGACCTCCAATAGAAAAGAAACCCTCCTCCATGGTAGCATCTTCTTAATTGAAAAGTGCTTTTTCAATGCAATGAAAGAAATAAAAGAAACACTGCCTTCTATTCATTTAGCCTCACATAAAGATCTAACACAAATGAGGTGTTTTCCTTAAGGCTGAGATTCTCAAGGTAAGTGCTGAGAAAACACGGAGGAGGAAGCTCACTGATATGAAAATTGACCCAGGCAGGTAAGGCCGTTGCAGCTATTGGATAGGAAAGGTATGTAAGTGTGGCTTCACCTAGGTCCTGTCTGCAGAGTCACTGAAGCAGGAACCAGGGGAACCAGCCCCTCACTGACTCCCATAGTGGCGTGGTTTGGAATCCTTGAGACCTCAGGTCCACGGAGGGAAGAGTACCCTGATTTATTTCCTGGGAAAACTATATCCCAATGAACTCTGTCACATCATCATTTTTTTTTTTTTTTCCGACCAAGTCTCGCTCTGTCACCAGGCTGGAGTGCAGTGGCACAATCTTGGCTCACTGCAACCTCCGTCTCTGGGATTCAAGTGATTCTCCTGCCTCAGCCTCCCGAGTAGCTGGGACTACAGGCGCCCGCCACCACACCCGGCTAATTTTTGCATTTTTAGCAGAGATGGGGTTTCACGATGTTGGCCAGGCTGGTCTTGATCTCTTGACCTTGTGATCTGCCTGCCTCAGCATCCCAAAGTGCTGGGATTACAGGCGTGAACCACCGTGCCCAGCCGTTTTCTTAAGATTAATCTGAGATCTTCTCTCTTCTACGTCCTGGGAGGCTCCTCCCGTGTGTTTTGAGCTCTGATGACCACTCTCCCTCTGCACGCTGTGCCGTGCTCCTGCCTTGCCTGGCTTTGGCTCCACTTCTGGTATATGCACACTTTCCTTCTCCTGTGTTTGCAAGAAGCATTGATGGGTGCACAGCTGCTTTGTCTCTTTCTCCTTCTTCGGCATGAGTTTAGGATTAATATCTGTTTTATTAGAGCAAGCCAGGGCTTCTGTTGGAGAGATGAGCCCCCACCCCACCCCTTGCTTGACGTGGTGAATGTAGGCACATTTACTTATGCCACAAGGAAATATGGCCACCTTTATGATTTTGAGGAGAGGTTGCACACGGCAATGTGACTTTGCTGCTGTGGAACAAATGGTAACCTTTCTGGGGAGAAGGGGAGAGGAGGCTCATATAACAGGGTCCTCTGCCCACAGCTCACTGCCTTCCACCCTCTGTCTCCCATGTGCATCTTCTGTAGGCTCTGCCGCTATTTATTCTTGTCTGATGCTCAGCCTATCTCCCTCTGATGAATGTTCATAATGAGGAGACTTCACACGGGAATAATTTATTTAATAAGTTGTTACTGGAAAACATTGTTTGATGCTGAAAGACCTAAAATGCAGGAAATTATCTGCTTGATTTATGAGAACTATGAATACTGTGATTTAATCATGCTGGCAGAGTAACCGTCCATTGTATTTGAATACCAGTAGATAAATGCCCAAAGAACTCAGGGCTTACTCAGTCCTTAATACACCATAAACGTAAGGCCGACATCCTCTTCTCGTCTCTTCCTTGACTTTCAAAAATATTTTTGTAGATTTTTTTTCAGGATAGAAGATATTGAAGAATATACTCTGTCTAAAGTGAGGTGAGAGAAAATAACTGGAACATTTATTGCTAACTTTTAAAAAGGAAACATGACTAGTTTCTACACAGGTCTCCCTGAAGACGTTGAAAAGATGTTTGCCAACTGAACAATTTTCCAAGGTAGTTTATATACATGCAACTCTATTCCTGTGTGTAAGAGTGAAGGCAATGGATATTAACACTTCTTTTTCACACTTCTCTCTTTCTTTTTCCTTTCCTGGAATTTTTCAACCACCTAATAAAAAACCGATAACAGGTGCTTTTATTGAGAAGTACCACTGCTTTACTAGAATGTATTTTAGCCAGGAAATAAATTTTAAATAAGAGCGAAACACTGACAAATTTAGAAAGTAAGACTAGCTAGAATTAATTGAGACTACCAAGAGCTTCCAGGGGCATCACGATGGTGTTAGGGCTCTGGTGAAGAAAATGCTTCAAGATCTGTAACGGCAAGAGACCAGTTGAGGTCTAGGCCCCTACCAGACCGCTGTAATTGGCATAGTATTATGATGCTGTGATTGTATAGTATTGCTTGGGCAAATTTGCTTCACTCCTTCATTCAGCACATTTGAATTCTCCATACTTTCTGCTGTGAGAATTCACATAGTCAGTTTTCAGAATGAATAAAATATATGAATTCTTTCTTCTGAAGCTTTCCTAATTTTCATATTTTAAGGTATTAATCTAAATAAAAATGTTCTGGTGTTGTACTTTGTGCCTTAATAAGAGGTATTTTTTCATGATGATAAAACACACGCTAAGCTTTATTACTTGGAATCCAGTAAAAGATTTGTAACATTTAAAAATGTGTAATTCAAAATAGTTTCTTTGAAACAAGATCTTTCAAAAATTTTATAGTTATAAATAAATGCTAATGAATGCCCCTCCCTTTCTAGAACTGTTATTTAAAAATGTATGTGTATTATTTACATTCATATTTCTATCCTTTTATTAAATAGCTATTAACAATTATAGCATTACATATTTAAATATGCACATATGTACATATGTACATATGTACAGCTTCATGTATTAAACATAACACTCAGAAAATGAACATGCTTGTTGAAACTATAACAAATTGAATAATTTATTAGTTTGTTAATTGTATCTCCTGGCTATAAACATTAGCTATTGTTTCAAAGGCTGCCACCTATAGACATCTACAATTCTTAAGAGAAATGTCGGTGGCTTTACATATGTGCTGCCCGATATAGTAGATATAGATTAACTATCTCGAATCCAAACATCTGAAACCCAAAATGCTTCAAAATCCAAAAGCTTTTTCAGTGCTGACAGGATGCTCAAAACAAAAAATGCTACTTGGAGATTTTGAATTTCAGATTTTTGAATTTGGGATGCTGAATCAGTAAGTATATGATGCAAATATTCCAAAATCTAAAAAAATCCAAAATCTGAAACACTTTTGGTCTCAAGCATTTTGGGTAAGGGATACTCAACCCGGATCAGCCACATGTGGCTATGAAACCCTTGCGACGTGACTAGTCCAAATTAAGATGTTTTGTTAGTGTGAAATACACACTGATTTTAAAAACTTGATATAAATAATGTAAAAGACATCAACAATTTTTACATTGATCATGTGTTGAAATGATAACCTTTGGATATATTGGGTTAAATAAGATATATTATTACTATTAATTTGATTTTTTACTAACTTTTTAACGTGGCTACTTAAAATTTAAAATTACGTTTGTTCCTCACATTGCGTCTCAATGGGACAGTGCTTCTTCAGCTCCTGCTAGGACCTTGAGCCCACCTGCTTCTCTGCATTCCTCCCTGATGAGCTTCTCCGCATTCCTCCCTGATGAGCTTCTCCATATCGCTCCTTCCAGGGGAGTTTCTGATGCCCGCATGATTGGCTGCTACTGTGTTGTGAATTCAGAGATTTCACGATGCTGATGGCATTCCAGAGGTTGGAAGGTCTCCAGTTCTCCATCATCTCAGAAAACGGACCATCTGTGATTGGTAGCCATGGCCAGGTTGAATAATCCTGCTTGTGAAGCCACCCTGTGTAACTTTATATTGGGTTTGTGATTAGTGAGCGTTTGCATTTATTAAAAGTGGGCACGCTTAGGGAATTCTTGGGGTTTAATTCCAATAATATTTCAACTCACATTTATTACGAACAGTGGTTTTAATTAAAAGTCTCCGGCACTTGTGTGTAGGCCTCCTTATCATGAGAGATTGCCTGTGCGGGAACAAAAGAAAGTTCTGCTATTGTTTACAAATGGAATGTGCCTGGTGGAGCTAGAGCTTCTAACTATAGCATTCTGGAAATTAGTCACGTATTGCTGTGTATTATGTTTATTACTTAGGATCGTTATGGGTGTTCTTAAAAAGAGACAGCTTCTTGCATCCAGTTTCTTAGAGTCTGGGTAGTAACGGGGAAAAAACTGAATTTTATGTATAGTGATATCTTCCTCAAAATTGCTGTCACTCAGTGTTTATTCTAAAAAGTGTTTAGTTTTGACTAATTGATATGCTGGTGAAGGCTGGGCGTGGTGGCTCATGCCTGTAATCTCAGCACTTTGGGAGGCCAAGGCGGGAAGATCACTTGAGGTCAAGAGTTTGAGACCAGCCCAGACAACAGAGTGAAACCCCATCTCTACTAAAACTATGGAAATTAGCTGGGCGTGGTGGTGGGTGCCTGTAATCCAGCTACTTAGGAGGCTGAGGCAGGAGAATCACTTGAACCGGGGAAGTAGAGGTTGCAGTGAGCTGAGATCGTACCACTGCATTCCAGCCTGGGTGACAGAGCAAGACTCCACCTAAAAAAAAAAATAATAAAAACAAAAAATAAAAAATAAAAAAATATGTATTTTTTTCTTTCTCTCAATTTATTTAACACTTGTCGATTCTTGCAACTTTATCTTTGAGATTTTATGCTCATTTAACCCTCTTTTGGGAGCTTTGTTGCTTTGTTCAGCATTATGTATTTTTATTTCCTGAAAGCAATGCACTTTGTGAAATGAATTGCAAACTGTAAAATAAATGTAGCTTAATAAATAAAACTATATGTACTATTTATGTGGAGGAAAAAAGATTGACCGTAAGAGACAAGCACTCGAATACCACTCATTCTTTATGCCTTTTTAGTCTAGCATTACAAGAAACTTTCAAAAAGATGAAACAGTGGCTAAATACAAAAGGATATATTTTAATTGAAACATATTTCCAATTGTTAATACTCTCATGAGGGAGAATACTTTCTCTTTGGGGCCTTGTCTCATTTTATAAGTGCAAAAATTTAAAAAAAAATAGATTGGGGGCTTCCACTTCTGCTACAGACGTAAGGCTTATAGTATTCCACAATTTCCACTGACAAGTAGAAAAACTAGATAAAACACCAAACCATTTGTTTGAAGGTTTAATATGATGTCAACATAAAAAAATCAATTATATATATATATATGCATGTATATGTGTATGTGTGTGTGTGTGTGTGTGTGTGTATGTGTATCAGTAACACTGAAAAGTGTTCAATGATACTATTTAAGGTGCATCCAAAAAATCAAAGGGCTGTTTTTAAATCTAGAGAAACGTACGTAAGAGCTCTACACTGAAAGTCACAAAATATTATTCAGAGAAATTAACTACCTAAGTAAATGAAAAAATATGCCATTCTCATGGATTTGAAGATCCAATATCATGAAGCTGTCAGTTCTGTAGATAGATATCTGTAGATTCTGGCTTTGTCTGATAAAAAGCATGTGACTCAGATGGAAGCATGCAGCTCCCTACACCTAGAGGCTGGTGGTGAGGACCCTGTAAGTAGGCCCAGCATTTTATTCAGAACATAAATTTGCCTCTACTACAATGTCTTACAAGAATTGTAGTTCTGTGCCGTGAAACACACAAGAAAGAACCAAAGTACAGGGTTACCCACTTTCTGAGTGTTAATAATATGGCTGCCTGATTGAGGGGCTTTAATGAGACCCTACTCATCTTAATAAATCAAAAGGTAAGATTCTTTTAATGCTAACATTAGTCCGTGGCATAATACACTTTGAAGCAATAATATGGCTAATACTTAATGCAGTACTTATTATGTTCCAGGCACTATCCTACGTACCTTCACTATATCAACTCATTTAATCCTCTCTGGATCCTACAAGGTTGGTAACAACACTACTGCCATTTCATAGGAGAGGAAACTGAGGCATGGAGAGGTTGTCACTTGTATAAGATCACCCACTGGTAATCTGGGCAGTTTGGTTCTAAATTCTGTATTATTTACCCCTGTACCCTGGTGCCTCTTCTTGATTGGAATTTTTAATAGCCGTTATTTTCAACAAAAACAAAAACAAAGCCTTCTATTTTCAAGGATTTTTGTCCCAGTGTGTTGGCTTAAAAAGTTTTCTTGAGAGTAAGTGTCTTGTAAACTAGAGGACTACTCAAAACCTTTCACATTCCATTATTGTAAAAACTGTGTCTTTAATATATGCAGAATCTTAGTAAGGAGGATGGGCAAAGTAAAATCAAATCAAACTGAATGAAATTGTCCAGACTCAAGTTAAATACAATCTCCCATTATGACACTTGAAACTGGACTTTTTCTGACAAGACTGTTCTGCCTGGAACTGCACGATGGCTGGGTTTTGAGGACGTCCCATTGGCCACGATGGACCTGGAGCCTCATCACTGAGCCTGGAGAGTCCATCCTTTTGCATCTTAGAAGTCTGATGAATGGGTCGGGCGCGGTGGCTCACGCCTGTAATCCCAGCACTTTGGGAGGCCGAGGCAGGTGGATCACCTGAGGTCAGGAGTTCCAGACCAGCCTGACTAACATGGTGAAACCTCGTCTCTACTCAAAATACAAAAATTAGCTGGGCATGGTGGTGGGTGCCTGTAATCCAGCTACTCGGGAGGCTGAGGCAGGAGAATCACTTGAACCCAGCAGGCAGAGGTTGTAGTGAGTCAAGATCATGCCATTGCACTCCAGCCTGGTTGACAAAGTGAGACTCTGTCTCAAAAAAAAAAAAAAAAAAAAAAAGAAGTCTGATGAATGCTACAGAGATATCTTGGCTGTTATTTATTTAAAGAGATTGAAAACAATAAAATTTTTAGGAAATTTCTAATTGAATCTACACATAGAATTGGAAATTTTCACACTTTTACATTTGTTTTTTCCATGTGCTAGAGAAGATCAAGGGTGGCAGCCCTGGGTCTGACAGAGGCATCAACAGAAGGAGGACAAAAGTTGACACTTTACTATGTTAGTGTTAAAGCCAGCCTACAAAGTTTATCTTTGCCTAAATTCCATTTTACTCCATGTCATTATGAGATTAAGAAAGAGAGAATCCTCCCATCTCTTGGCATGGGATTATATAATATGTGTAGTAGCAGTAGCACTAATGATGATATAGGTAACAGTGAAGTTTTGAGGGCTTGCTATATCCAGGTTAAGAGTTTCACATGTATTGCTTACATAATTTTTCCAAATACTTGAGAGGGTAAATAGCATTATGTTGTTCATTTTACACATAAGAATCCTGAAGTGGCCAGAGGCTAAGATAAAAGTAGCAGGGCTGGTAAGTTGTTTAGTTAAATATCAGAAGCAGGGTTAATATTGGAAGCAGGGGGTTTAGCTTGGATCAGCGATTGCAGCAGACAGGAGTCGCTCCCTTTAGATGCCTTATATATCTGATGAACTCAGTGATGAGAAAGACAAGAGTTTTTGTTGTGTGGGTGGTTTGGAGACAAACTGCAGAAGTCTTCATCACACGTAGGAGCAGACATTGCCATACTAGGTTCAGGCTTCCTAGAGGTTTCAGATAAGAAAAAAGCAACTTTACTTAAATCAAAACTATTTTCTGACAGATACTCAGAAAGCATATTAAGTGTTATAAAACCAGCTGCTTTTATTGAGATTAGTATTTAAGGATATTTTGGAAAGTGTCTTTTGAATCATATATTTTAAGTCTTGGTATGATTGGAAATGAGTCATAAGAGTCAAATTTAAATAATAAAGAATTAATTTTCTTAGGATATTCAGATGCAAATGAGAAGGCTGGCACTGGGTTCATGCCACCAAGGATAAAAGTTTGTCACCTGGTGGTGACTTAGAGCCAGCGTAGGCACATGACAACCAGAACAAAGAATAATGGCCCCGTCTGTTTAGAGTAAAGGGTGTGAAACCGCAGATGGAATCACAATGGGACACAACTTGCTTAATGGGAGAAAGTTGGAAAACATTATTGTCACTAATAATAGTGCTGCCTGATAGTGATGTTATGAGGATAAACGAGAATGTCTTTAAGAATTTTGCACAGTGCCTGGTCTATTTTGTGCTTGCACGTTGTAAGAAGGTGTTTGTGTTTAGTCTACATTGGTTTGAAAGAAAAATTTAAAAACCTGGGAGAGAAAGTAGTTCGTGTTAGGATCAGGGTTAGGGTTAGACCCTGAAGACTGAGTGCCCTGCAGACTAAACAGTTTCTGCAGCTTTTTCCAAGGATGCCTAGGATGCTTAGAGCATGAGGTTGAAGGGCAGGAGCCAGCTAGCCCCAGATTAGTGCAGGATCTCTACCATGCCAGCTGAGGGAGGGTCTGGAGGAAGGAAGGGACTTTTCTTTTGCTAGACTTTTCATCTCAGCAAAGGCCTTTAAACCTAGTCATGTGTCTTTCCTGTCATACAAATCAGTTAATTAAACTTTCTTTTTAAAAGAAAGCCTAGAACTTGCTTTCATTTAAAAACATTTCAAAATTAACTTTATACCCTAGCTCAGTGGTCCCCATATTTCCATTCTTGCTATTTCACAGCCTGCCCAAATTTGTGCCTATTTCCCAGCTTTTTCTAACACAATACTTTGAAACGATATATTAACATATAATAATGTTGAACATAAGAAAAACTGGAAAAATAAAATCAGGTAAATACTTCTTCTTTTCCAAATATAAAATGTCAACATAGATGCTCAAAAAAGCTATTTTTCTTTACACTGATAGCCCTAATTGAGAAGAATTTCACAAAGGAGCTTTCATTTGAAAAACTCTTAACTCTGTGACCTTGAACAGTGCAGAATTAACCATGGTGCCCTTGAATTCAGCAACCTTGCCTGGGTCCTTCTTAATTAGTAAGTCCTTTAGAGGGCATGTTAGGAAATGAAAATGAAACATTTATATTGTGTACCCACATTCTAAGAATAATTTTTAAACAATACACTTAAACACTCAAACCTAGTTTAATTATACATTTTTCCAATATAACGGTTCTTAAAAATCATGAATGAATAATTTCACTCAATTATGAGTTGAGTAACACTTCTAAGGGCTCACAATTATTAAAAAGACACACTTTCAAATAACCTATTCCGAGGACATATGATACTAATTATTGTGAAATTAATGTTTTGAGGAAAATTATATCACATAAAATCTGATGTTAAAATACCAGATTTCATAAAGGTCACTAATGTTATAATATCATTGAATAGCATTTCATGTGTACGTACATGACTTATTTTTTATTTCAAAGCAAAAGTAGTCCAAATGTATAATACACTTAATTGGGGAGAATTCTAACATGAATGATAGATTTAGGAGGTTTTAGAATATCTAAAATTTACTTGTTTGCAGTTGATCCACATGATTCTATTTAAATTGGCCCATCCTTTTCTGATGTTTATTTTCTTTTTCTGACTTTTTTTTGTAATGTATTTTATCTTCAAATGTTGTGCTGTTTGGCATTTGCTTATGAAAAATGAGATTCCATTTTGCTCCGCTGATGTTTTAAAAAATGTCATCAAGATAATATTCTCAAGGATTCCATGTTGAATAGTAATATTTTGATTTTCCTTGCATTATCACTTGAAGGCAATTTTCACAATTGGTGGGTTCCTGCCTTAGTAGTCTGTGTTTCCATGTATTTGCTTTTCCTCATGATTCTAGCTTGTTTCTGGCTATTTTGTTTTGAGATTTCAGTTTTGAATGGTTTAAAACGGTGTTGGGTGACCAGAAACTGACGCAGCTCTTGACATACCTGTGAAAATATCCATGAAAACACGGGGGAAGTTCACAATAGTGCTGAAACTGAGGCACACAGTCCATCTGTAGCTAGGATCTGGTTGCATGCCACAAGCTGCAGGGCTGGGGGCGCTCGGCTGCGGTCTGTTATCCGGGGCTGATCTGTATATGCCTTTTGGAGTGGACTGGGGGACCGTCTTTCCTTCCAGCACGCATCCTGCGGAAAAGGCAGGTCAGCTCCAACCAGCAGGTGGATGAATGACAGCTACTCTACAAAAAGCCAGCGAGGCGTTTTAAATATACTAGCTTAGGTAATGCTTCTAACTGCCATATAGGTGCTAAGCTTATTCCTATTTTGTGGATGAAACTGAAGTGATTTTTTCCGAGGTCCCGGAAGTTGGAGGGGCAGGGCTCGCCTTTAAGCTGCGCATGTCGAGGTCACTTCAACCCTCTGCCTGTTACCCTCTTCTCCCAGCCCGCTCAGGAGGGCAGCTTTGGGAGGCAGCCAGAATCCTCTTCTCATTCTCCATCCGACATCTCCTCCTTCTGTCAAGAAGCTCCATCTCCAGGAAACTACTGGACACACCGTAGGGATGGACACGCAAGGATGAACCTTACCCCTGGAGTTAGAGACCCCACAAGTGCAGTTTGCAGGTAGAAACGGAGCCGGTGAGATTCTCAGTAGCCGCATGTGCTGAGAATGCTACCTAAGATGAAAAGAGAAATAGGAGAGAGAAGAACACAAAAAAGTGTGAATTATAGCCCCCGATCAAAAAGTCAGTGAAAAGTAAAACAGACTTTGGAAAGCCCAGGCGATGTCAAACGGGGGCTTGTAAAGCTCTCTCACAGCTTAGGTAAAAAGAGAACAGAGATTAGAGGTGTTCCAAGGATGCGGGGCAACTTGAACAAAAGCAGCGATCACGTAAGTGCTGAAGAAAACGCTTCAGAGATGAAAAAGAGGCCTGAGAAATGGAGATAGAGTTCAGTCTTCATCTGAATTGAAAAGACAGCTGTACTTCCTTCCCTTCCGGCATGTTTTATGAGTTACAATGATGAAGAAAAAGTGTTACAAATACCCGAGGAAAAACAATAAGCTTTTCTCCAAATGGGGGAGAAAAAAGAGACTGGCATCATACTTCCTTACAACACGAAATGCAAGAGATTTTAAGGCATGCCATACAGATATTTGTGAAGAAAAGCTCATGAAGTAGGAATAGTTTTTACCTTCCTAAGAGAAGGTGACAGAAACTTCTTATACACATGGCATCAGAAATATTCAATAAATATGCAATTTCCAGACAATGTGTTTGGAAGATAAACTCCAGGTAACCAAGGGAAAATATAAAAATTGAAGGCCGGGTGCAGTGGCTCACGCCTGTAATCCCAGCACTTTGGGAGGCTGAGGTGGGCGGATCAAGAGGTCAGGGGACTGAGACCATCCTGGCTAACACGATGAAACCCCGTCTCTACTAAAAATACAAAAAAAAAAAAAAAAAAAAAAAAAAAAAAAAAATTAGCCGGGTGTGGTGGTGGGAGCCTGTAGTCCCAGCTACTGGGAGGCTGAGGCAGGAGAATGGCATGAAGTGGGGAGGTGGAGCTTGCAGTGAGCCGAGATCGCGCCACTGCACTCCAGCCTAGGCGACAGAGTGAGACTCCGTCTCAAAAAAAAAAAAAAAAAAAAATTGAAGACACACAGGAAAGACAATGGGTTAAAAAAGTGGTGGACATATTTTTAGAAGTATTAATGTGCAGGGCTGGGCGTGGTGGCTCACGCCTGTAATCCCAGCACTTTGGGAGGCCCCAGCGGGCGGATCATGAGGTCAGGAGTTCGAGACCAGCCTGACCAACATAGTGAAACCCCGTCTCTACTAAAAATACAAAAATTAGCTGGGCATGGTGGCGTGCTTCCGTAGTCCCAGCTATTCGGGAGGCTGAGGCGGGAGATTTGCTTGAATTCGGGAGGTGGAGGTTGCAGTGAGCTGAGATCGCACCACTGTACTCCAGCCTGGGCAACAGATTGAGACTCCATCTAAAAAAAAAGAAGTATTAATGCACAATGAGCAAATGATTATGAACATCCAGGGTAGAATTCCCCTCAACAAACCAGGAAATACTGCAAGAAATTTTTATTGTTTTAACATGTGGATAGAGATAGAGTGCAGATAAATTGATTTTTATCCTTGAATTACATTGTATTAATTTGAGTTCAAATGAATACAATTAAATATGGTTGTAACTGTAACTGTGGTAAAAACTCTGAAAAACGTAAGGTTCATTACTAATGTTGTGATTCAATTACTTTTCTTCTTTCTACTTTACTGTGTTTCCTAACGGGCATATATCACTTTAAAAAAGCATCATATATAAAAAGTGCACATACCAGCAGATTTCCATAAATTAAACATACCTGTGTAACTAGCACCCAGGTAAGGAAATGGACCATTAACTGCGTTTGAGAGATTTCGCTCCTCCAAACCAGGCTCTACGCACCCTCCCGCCAAGGGCCCTAATCCTTGTTTTCTTACTTCTATCAGCATAGATTAGTTGTCTTGATTTATTATTTTATATAGTATATATTCTTTGTGTTTAGCTTCTTTCTCTAACATTGTTTTGTTCAGTAGTTGCTATAGCTTAATACTTATTATCAATCTTGCATAATGTTCCAAAAGTGCATAAACCACAATTTATTTACCTATTCTATGCTTGATGACTATTTGGATAATTGCAAGTTTTTGGCTGTTATGAGCAATGTTGCCATGAACATTCTAGTTCATGACTTTTGGTGGATGAATGTGTGCATTTCTGTGGGGCATAGAGACCTAGGAGTAGAAGTGCTGGATTATGGTGTAGTCCCATGTTTCTTTCAGATGAAACTGCTAAATGATTTTCCAAAATGTTTGTGACAGTTTACTGTCTTACAAGCAGTATATGAGAGGGATGTGAAGGGTCACTCCACATCCTTTTGACACTAGTATTTACATCTTTCTCATTTTAGTCATTCTGGGGGTATGCAGTCTTATGGCATTGTGACTTTAATTTGCATCTCCATGCTGACTGATAAAGTTGAGTAGCTTTTCATTTGCTCATTGGTTTTTCAGGTATTCTCTTTTTGAGAAGAGTTTGTTCATCGCTTTTATTTAGTTCTTCATTGGGTTGCTGGTACAGTAGGCCCTCTGTATCTGTGGGTTCAAACAAGCACAGATCAGAAATATTTGGAAAAAGTAACAATACAAAATAATATTCATATGGTTTGGCTCTGTCCCCACCCAAATCTCATCTTGAATTGTAGCTCTCATTATCCCCACGTGTGGTGGGAGGGACCCCATAAGAGGTAATGGAATCATGGGGGTGAGTTTTCCTGTGCTGTTCTCATGATAGTGAATAAGTCTCACAAAATCTGATGGTTTTATACATGGTGATTCCCCTGCATATGCTCTCTTGCCTGCCACCATGTAAGACATGCCTTTGCTCCTCCTTCCCCTTCTGCCATGATTGAGGCCTCCCCAGCCATGTGAAACTGTGAGTTCATTAAACCTCTTTTTTAAATAAATTTCCCAGTCTCAGGTATTTCTTCATAGCAGTATGAAAATGGACTAATACAAATACAAAAAATACAGTATGACAATTGCATAGCATTTACATTGTATTAGGTAATGTAAGTAATCTGGAGATGATTTAATGTATAAGGGAGGATAATCTAGAGATGATTTAAAGTTTACAGGAGGATTGTGTAGTTATATGTAAATACCACTCCATTTTATACCAGGGACTTGAGCATCTGCAAATTTTGGTTATCTACTGGAAGTCCTGGAACCAATCACTTCCTGATACCAAGTGACAACTGTATATTTTTTCTATTGATTTGTAGGAGTTCTTTATATATTGTGGATATGAAGTCTTTTTTCAAATATATGTATTTTTGAATCTCTTCTCGCACTGTCTGCCTGGCCTTTTCACTATCTGAATGGTGTCTTCTGACCTTCTTAACTTTAACGTAGAACAATTTATCAGTTTTCTTTATTGTTAGAATGTAACTACTTACCGTTTAAGAAATGTTTTCCTACTCCAAGGTCACAAAAATTTCCTTCATATTTTCCTCTAAAAGCATTATTGTTTGCTTTTCCCAGTTGGATCTGAAATCTATCAGAAATTGATTTTTCTGTATGGTGTTCAAATACATTTTGTTTCCCACTGGGACAGCCTATCAACCCAGCCTTTAGAGGCCAATCCCTTCCTTGCCACACCACAAAGGTGGCTTTCCTTTAAAATAAGACACCTGCATGTGGGGTCTGTTTCTAGACTCTGTTTTGTTCCAGTGGTCACTTTGTCTATCCTGATGTTTCCAAATTAAAAATGGCTTTTCCTTTCTTATCCTTCCATTTATTGCACATGTATTAGGTGGTGGAGAGAGAGGGATTTTCTTTGGAATTGAGAAGAAATGGAATTGAATTTCAGCTTAGTGGGTGGTGCTTTGTATATTCCAAGAAAATGCAGATATTTTGGGTTTGAGGGATGTTGCTAATTTTAACTCCTAAGTATCTGGTGACAAGGTCAGAACTGACTAAAAGGAAGAGGGTAGAGGGCTGTATCTGTTTGCCTGCATATTTATGCACAGATGCATGTGCGTAAGTCTATTTCGGGAAGATGACTTGTATCAGCATGGGAGGGATTTATGACTAGACCTCCAATGACATCAGTTTCTTTTATTGCCTCAGGCAATTAGATGTTGTTGTTATTCATCTAACTAATGGAGAGCAATGACCAAAAGGACATATGTTAAAGTTAAATTTTAGCAAATGTGTACCAATGTTGATTACAGCAGGAGGGTCAAAAAAACAGAGAACAGCCCAGGCCTATGCTTGTTACAAGGAAAACAAAAGTCTGTGAAATCAAAAGACTTGGGTTGATTTCCTAACCTTATACCATTTGTTGCACTCTAAGTGTGAATAAATGTTCTCTACAGACTGCTAAAAGTGTTCTCCAAAATGTTCATCTTAACTGAATAACACAAGTAAGAGTGTTGCTTGTCATCTACTTTGAATCAATCAATGCAGACCTCACCCAGGACAAAGTTTAGAACTTTCTCCACAAGGTTAAAAACAGTACTCATGGCTTGGGCACAGTGGCTCAAGCCTGTAATCCCAGCACTTTGAGAGGCCGAGGTGGGCGAATCACCTGAGGTCAGGAGTTTGAGACCAGCCTGGCCAACATGATGGAACCCCGTCTCTACTAAAAATACAAAAATTAGCCGGGCGTCATGGTGGGCACCTGTAATCCCAGCTATTGGGAGGCTGAAACAGGAGAATAGCTTGAACCCGGGAGGCACAGGTTGCAGTGAGCTGAGATTGTGCCACTGCACTCCAGCCTGGGTGACAGAGTGAGACTCTGTCTCAAAAAAATGAAAACAAAAACAAGAAAAACATAGTACTCATGCAAGGTAGATAAAAATCTGTTGCATACACTTTACGTGGCTTCACAATGGCATTTTAGCACTTTGAGATATGTTATTTTAAAAGCTTAAAACCATAGAATTCTTATTCTACAGTCTGTTGGTCTGTTGTTTAGATTTAATTTATATTTAATTAGATATAGGGTCTATGATGGTTTGGTAAAAACAATGATCATTTGGTAAAATAGAAAGGTTAAGCTATTAGACTATGACCATGACGTTAATAGAAATATGTGCCATGTCTGTGGGTTCTGTCTGTCTCTCAGTCTCTCTATGTCTCTTTCTGTCTTTCTCTGTCTTCATAGCTGGGTGTATTGCATTTTTTCCTCCAACAGAGTTAGAAAAACGGAAGAAGGTTGAATGAAGGAGAATCTTAGTGTTCCTGGTTCAGACTCAGACACAGATGCAAGGGCAGCTGAATGAGGATCACAGGAATCTGGGGAAGGGGAAGGCTTGAAATCCTATTTTTGAATGCGGCAGAGTGCAGAATGGAGAGCTTGTTTTCCTTAAGATAGTCCTGCTGCGGGATGACAGCAGTGGCAGAGGAGGGCTTGCCACAATCAGCAGCTTCATAGGAACTGGTAAATGGGGAGAGGTCTTAACCGGGGTTCTTAGCAGCGTTTGACAATCAGCAGTGTCCGGCTTCCCAGGATAAAGAAGATCTGGTGGCAAAAAGGACTTCGGAAAAGCGCGCTTCCAGTGCTAATCAGCAGTGAGTGCATTTGTTGAACACGCTTTGTGAAATGGAAATGCCTACATGCTTCTTTTGTTAAGACATTTTATACACCTTTCCCTCTCTTTCCCTTTTGCTTAGGAGTGGGGAAATCAAGAAACCCAGACCTGCACATTCCCAGGCCCTCTTTCTAGGGTGGCAGAGCCTGGCTGGTGGGGGGGCTGTCAGCTGTCTCCGTGGGAAGACCATCCACCCTGTCCACCAGGGTGTGGAGGGCTTTCCAGGCTTCTTTTAACACAGAAGGAAGGAACTGAATACAATTCACATGTAAAGACAGAGATGATCTGGAAAGTTTGAGGTCATCCAATCATCTCACCAGTTTTTTCATTTTATATTTTAGGGAATGTGTAAAAACTGCAGAGATTTCATATAACCATGATATTTTCAATGGCTTTGTGTGAGGTTAAATCCAATTTGTACTAGTTCTACTCACTGTTAGCTCCTTTCACCCTTGGGCACCTTCTCTATACACACACCCCAGTTATGAGCCATCCATGCTGGTGTCTGGCCCTTTGCTCTGTGAGGGCAGAGCATGGAGGTGGTCTTGCCACGGCTCGGTATTCCTCCTTGCGGAGTACAGGGAAGGCTGTTTCACTAGAGCAGTCAGATAATATGATCAGGAAAACACTATGTTGAAAAAGAAGGCTTTGATGGAGGGGAGATTGGGGGCTGAAAGAGCACTTCCTGACTGGGGTGCCCAGGCAAGCCCGGGGGCTGTGGACAAAGGGATTGTTTGCTCTCTCTTTACAAGGCAGGATGGCTGCTGGAGCCAAATTGCCCGCCACAGTTTGCAGATGGCTGCCAAAGTCCTGTCCTCTTCTTAATAGGGATATTTGTCTTTGGGAAACACTTGAAGTTCTACTTCTGGGGTTTCTAGGGCATGAGAATTTTCAGTCCTGGAAAAAGAATTTTAAAAAAGTCCTTTTCTTTGCTAGCAAATACAGAGGCTGACCGCCCCCCAGCCTAGGGCTAGCTTTGTTTTTAGCTCAGAGGTTGTCTTTAATCCAAGCCAATGGAACAAAAGCTGATTATCTCACCTTTAAATAGAGGGATTTCAGCAGAAACAGTGAAGCGTTCTGGGGAGGAGAAGTGGGAGGCAGTCAGGATGTCCCTCCACAGTCCCCGGGCACCCTGCCACCAAGGAAGCGCATGAGAAAGAACACACGCGCACACAGAAGCCACCACGGCAGACACTGGACACATTCTTCATAGCTGCTTGTATTTATAGAACAAGCAGACGAATTAAACAGCTATATTAATTCATTTGTTAGAAGCAACTCTGGTTTCTCAACTAACAGTTTATCTGTTTATGCATGCAGAATGTCATGCAGATAGTTAGGTTTGCTAAAGGTAATTTTCCTCCTCTGTCTTCACAATCTGGCGCCAAATGCTGCGGCTGTTTTTCAGGAAGGCGCTGTCCTTGACTGTTTCTGAATCTTTGCAAATCCGAAGCAACTCCTGTCTTCAAAAGAGGAGGCCGACCCTTTCAGCGAAGCAGGGACTGAACTAGCGCAGGTCAAACCCGGTGTGTCTGCTTTGGTTGTGATACAACTTAGCACGTTCTTTAACTTCAACCTTGGACCTCATT
This sequence comes from Gorilla gorilla gorilla, assembly GCF_029281585.2. Taxonomy (NCBI): domain Eukaryota; kingdom Metazoa; phylum Chordata; class Mammalia; order Primates; family Hominidae; genus Gorilla; species Gorilla gorilla. The sequence goes on from NC_073229.2 coordinate 188,479,086, forward strand.
TTATTATTAAAAACACTAAAAGAAAACTTTCTTTTGTGATATCAGGAAATTCACTTTTTGTGCTTCAGGTTCTCCATCTGTAAAACGGAATGGACAAGCACCTCCTATTTGAAAGATTGATAATATGTATCAAAATTTATTATGATCTCTGAATTATGAAAGATTTCTTGTTAAAGTATATTTTATATACAAGCACACACTTGGCTTCCAAGTTATTATTGAAAATATGCGAATTTATCTTGGGCGCATTTTAATAATAAAAATTGATCATCATGTATTGAGAATCATATAATAATCACAGTACTAGCTACTTTAAATACATCATTTTCTTTCATCTATATAGCCCTGCTATATGTAGGTATATAAGCCTCATTTTATAGGTAAGAAAATTAAAATCCTAAAAGTTGATAGACCTATCCACATGCGTGTAGTAAGTGGTGGCCCTGAGATTCAAATCCAAAGATTCCAAAGCCTGCCCACTTAATCATGACCGTGTACTCACAGTGAAAAATCCCCTGTACCTCAATGATACCCGGTGTTTGCATGGCTTGCCTCTGTGAGACATAGATAGAGCTCATTAATGGCGGGCACAATTTTTTAGGTCCACAGACTTTATTTCCTGTTAAGATTGCAACAAAAAGCAAAATGCACCCGTAGCTTGGCCCAAGAGCACAATTCCTGCACAGTAATTAAGTGAAACCACAAGGCATGTGGCTCACGCCACCCACAGAAGGATGATGAGTTTTTCTGTTCAAATGATGATACTAGACCTGTTCTTCAGGAATCTCTGCCTTGGATAATAAAGTCGCTTCTTTTAAAATACCAAACTTTGTGCCAGGAGAAGCTAGATCCCTCTTAAACATGGAAGTGTTGACTTTGAAGCATGGATACTTGGTAAAATGATTTAAAAACTGACGCGAAAGAGCAATCAGGACTAGCTCAGCAAGTTGAGAGAAAGCCCGTGTTGTGATCATACACGGAAATATAATGAGCTCATCTCTTCTGACAACATGTCGCAGTAAATAGAGAGATGCTTTTGTTGGGAATAAACATTTTTTTGGCACTTTCTGCGTTTTCCTGATTCACTGTGTACCATTAAACTTTTTACAATGCTTAGTTTATTTTAGGGACAAGACATTACATTCAAATTACATCTTGAATGAGATTTACTCAGTTCACATCTCATTGAGGGAATATCTCATTATCCAAGCTCTTATTTCTAATGTAGATGAATGAACCACACCTTAATGGCAGGTTAGAAAATGTTAGGTTGGTTCTGTTGTCCAGAAATATCCTTGTGTCAAAGTTATTTTTTGATCTTACATATTTCTCATTGCTGGACATTTTTTTGGAGAAGGGCCTGAGAAATATTAATGTGTGTGTATGTACATTTCCCAAAGTAATAAAATTGATAAAGAGTCCCTGCTCAGCCCCAAGCCATAATTTAATATTTCACTGTTGATTACTGACACTATATTTTCAGTGAAACTTGTACTTGTGTCACACTGGGTATAAATGGTGTTTCAAGCTCTGCCAGAAAATCTTGCAAACCCTGACTTGCACCGAATCTCAAACTGGGCTGTCTATAACTCCCCGCCTCCTTGTCTCCCTGCTATTGGCTACATATTTTCAAGGAGAAGCCAAATCTGTATAGAAACAGAAAGCCTTTACTTGCCATTAATTTGAAAGAAAATTATATCACTCGATTTTCTTCCTTCACCTGCCGATAAGCATTTTGCAGCATTTTTTTAAAGTGCAAAGGGTATCTTCTCAATGGAAGCTCTTGTGCAGTTCTTCCTGGCTTCCCACACAGGAGCAGAGGGTTTTATTATTAGTTTTTAAATTGTCATCTCCTTGTGCTCCTCTCTACTTGAGGTTAGGGTTCACTGTTTTCTAAGAGTATAGTGTACCACTAAAGAAAACTGAAAGGAGGTATTTTTTAAAGTGATAAATAGGATTTTCAATCTAAATGAATTAAATGATTTGGGTTTAAAAAGAAAATCAAACAATTATAACTTAAGACTGATAGTTTCATATTGGTAGAGTGTTAGAGAACCTATACATTTGTTTACTATGTATGTTCTTTAGAGAAGGAGACACAATTAAATTCCTTTAGTCGTATAATTTGAAGTCAGGTAATATAATACCCGATGCTTTTATTCTTTTTGCTTAGAATTGCTTTGGCTATTGAGGCTCTGGTTTTTTTTGGTTCCATATGAATTTTAGGGTTGTTTTTTCTAATTCTGTGAAGAATGATATTGGTAATTTGATAGGAGTTACATTGACTCTGTAGATTACTTTTGTCAGTATGGCCATTTTAACGATGTTGATTCTTCTGATCCATGAGCATGGGATATTTTTCCATTTGTTTGTGTTATCTATTATGTCTTTCACCAGTGTTTTGTAATTCTCTTTGTAGAGATCTTTAGCGTCCTTGGTTAAATGTATTCCTAGGTATTTTATTGGATTTTTGTTGCCATTATAAATAGGATTGAGTTCTTGATTTGGTTCTCAGCTTGAACATTATTGTTGTATAGAAATGCTGCTGAATTTTACACATTGATTTTGAATCCTGAAACTTTGCTAAAGTCTTTATTCAAATAGAGGAGTCTTCTGGAGGAGTGTGTAGGGTTTCCTAAAGTATAAGATCAGGTAGTCAGTGAACAAAGACAAAAATAGCATGGCATGGTATAAAAATAGATACATAGACCAACGGAACAGAATGGAGAGCCCAGAAATAAAGCCACATGCCTACAACCAACTGATTTTTGACAAAGTCAACAAAAATATACACTAGGGAAAGGATACTCTAGTCAATAAATGGTGCTGGGAAAATTGGAAAGCCATATGCAGAAGAATGAAATTGGACCCCTCTCTCTCTCAACATACACCAAAATTAACTCTAGGTGGATTAATTGAAGACTTAAATGTAAGGCCCAAAACTATAAAAATACCAGAAGAAAACCTATGAGAAATTTTTTCAGTCATTAGTTTAGGCAAAGAATTTATGTCCAAGTCCTCAAAAAAAAGTAACAAAACCAAAAATAAACAAGTGGAACTTAATTATACTAAAAAGCTTCTGCAGAGCCAAAGAAATAAGTGAAATACAACCTACAGAATGGGAGAAAATATTTGCAAACAATGCATCTGACCGAAGGTTAATATCCAGAATCTACAGGGAACTCAAACAACTCAACAACCCACCCCCACACAAGTAACCCCATTAAAAAGTGGACAGAGGACATGAACAAAAATTTTTCAAAAGAAGACATACAAGCAACCAACAAACAGATGAAAAATGTTCAACATCACTGATCATCAGAGAAATGTGAATTAAAACCACAATGAGGTACCATCTCATACCAGTCAGAATAACCATTATTAAAAATTCAAAAAACAACAGATGTTGGTGAGGGTGCAGAGAAAAGGGAACACTTATACACTGTTGGTAGGAATGTAAACTAGTATAACCTCTATGGAAAGCAGTATGGACATTTTTTAAAGATACAAAAATAGAACTGCCTTTTGACCCAGCAATCTCTTTACTGGGTATTTCAAAGGAAAATACATAATTATATCAAAAAGGTACCTGCACTCATATGTTTATTGCAGCACTATTCACAATAGTAAAGTTGTGAAGTCAACCTAAGTGCCCATCAGTGGATGACTGGATAAAACAATCCAATTATCCATTTACGATTGGATGTAATATACATGTACCATGGAATACCACTCAGCCACAAAAAAGAATGAAATCATGTCCTTTGCAGAAACATGGGTGGAACTGGAAGCCATTATCCTTAGTGAAATGACTCAGAAAGAGGAAGTAGAAAACCATGTGTTCTTACTTTTAGGTGGGAGCTAAACACTGGGTACACAGAGACATATGAGTGGAAAAATAGACATCAGAGACTCCAAAAGCTGGAAGGGATGGGTGCAGGATGAAATACGACCTATTGGGTACAGTGTACACTGTCTGGGTGATGGGTACACTAAAAGCCCAGACATCGCCCCTGTGAAATGCATCGAAATAACACAACTGCACTTGTGTCTCTAAATCTATAAAAATAAAAAATAATTTAAAACTAGTTAGGTCTATTCTATTCCACATTTGGCACATGCCAATAATTTTATACCTGAAACTGCTCACTCCAAAAGTTATTCATAACAACGTGGCATCTTAAAAAATGCAGTTTTTAGTTTCATATATCAAATTTTCACAGAGGACTATATTCTGGAGTAGATCACACAAGGGTGAATGTTAGTTTTTTGTTTTACAATTCCTGCAAGTCCATTAGAAGTGAGAGGCAATGAAACCAGGGAGAAAATGTGCTGAATAGAGGCTGAACTTAACAGTTATTATCTTGAGTGTTTCCCAATGTAAACTTGGGTTATAGTTTTGTATTCAGCCACTCATTTATTCACCCAACATTTATTTATGGATGCCAAGTACAGGTCTTAGTGCTGTACCCAGAGTTAGTAAAAATGTGAAGTTAGGAGCACAGTCTCTAGATGGCCAAGTGAACCCAAGACTTCTCACCCAACTGCAAGGAGTTAGGGTCCAACTGCATGAGTTAGATGGAAGAGCACACAGAAGGCCATCCTCACTCCTGACACCAACTGCAAGCTTGGGGTTTTCCTGCAAGTACTCATGGTTTTGATAAGCACTAGAATGATTCAGAACTCACGGGAACCTATTATACCCATGGTTGTATTTGTTACAGAAAACATATACATTAAAATCAACCAAGGATAGAGATTTATAGGACAGAGTCTGGGAAGATTCCAATAGTGAAGAAAGTCTCCGTTGTTCTCAAGACTTGTGACCCTCCCAGATCAATGTGTGATGATATGCATGGAGTATTGCCTACTGGGAAGGTCACCCAATCTTTGGTCTCCAGAGTCTTTAACGTGCTTCATTATGTAGGCATGATTGATTGATTAATTTTCCACATGATTGAATTCTTGGAGGTGAAGCAGATATCATGTGCCTGAGAGGCTCACCTCTCAGGTAACAAGAGTCACCTTGTTAGCTTGAACTATTAGATGTGATCCACAGGGCCTATCATGAATACTAAAAACACTACCATCACTTGAGAAATCAGAAGGGTTCAGAGATTACTCTCAAGGAGCTGGGGCTTAAGGCCAGACCTCTCTTTGGGCCAAATCCCTTTGCTACACAGATGGGGAAACAGCTGTAAACAAATTGAAGTTCTGGCCTACGTGTGGTTCATATTCTAGGATGGAGATGCACAGTGACTAAGTGAAATAGGTGAAAATGGATTGCACATGTGGATACATTAGAGAGTAGGGGAAAAATAAGGAGAGGAGACAGAGAGTATTGAGGTGGTGAATGGTAACATTTTAGATCTGGTGACAAAGACAGGCTTCAGTGAGAAGAAGGGATTTGGCAAACATTTGAAGGAGGTGAGGAAGAGAGGCAGGTGGACATCAGGTGTCAGGGAAGAACTTTCCAGGAGACAGAAATGTGCCTGCAGTGTTCCAGGAGCAGCATGGCACAAGGACACAATGGAGAAGGAAAACGAGGCTGGGGAAGCAGCACTGTGCTTCAAGAAAGCAGACCTCGTGGGGCCCCATGTGTCACTGTCATTTGCTTTTGGTCTCAGAGACATGAGAAGCCATGAGAGGACATCCTCCAAATGACAGTGGATCATAAGCCCCTAAGAACTCTGCTGGAAACAGACCTAGAGGGAGCCTGGATAGTCACAGGACCCTTGGGGACCCTGCAGTCTGCAGCAAGGAATGCTGAGGGCTTGGACTAAAGAGAAGGACTTAGAGGGGTTGAGAATCGGCTAGATTCCAAATGTATTTCTGAAAGTAAACCTGGGAGGATTTTTTGATGGATAAGATGTGGGACCAAGACAAAGAGAGGAGTCAGATGTAGTATTTTCAGCCTGAGAACTGAAAGAAAAGAACGATCATTTGTAGGGATGCTGAGGACTGTTGGAGAAGGAGCTTTAGCGGGGACAGTGAAGAGTTTCATTCAGGAGTGTTGAGTTTGATGGAGATGGAGGATAGAGGATGGAGGCAGCTGGATTTCAGAAGGTTGGAAGGAGGTTCAGACTGAAGATATCAGCTGAGGAGGTGCACCAGGTCGATGATATTTAAAGCCACGAGATTGGGAGAGATCACCCAGGGAGTGAGCGTAGATAGAAGAGAGCCCAGGAATGGAGTCCAGGGGCTCCCTCGTTTTGAGTTTAAGAAAATGAGGAAGAATTAGAAAATATGTTTGAGAAAGAGTAACTGCAATGGGAGGAGAAGATGAAAGAGTTTGGGGTGTTCTAAAATCCGAGTGAGGAAAATATTTTAAAGAGCATGGTGCCCTTGCCAAGGCAGTTTGGGTGGTGTGGTGTATTAGTTCATTCTGACACTGCTATTAAAGACATATCTGAGACTGGGTAATTTATAAAGGAAAGAGGTTTAACTGACTCACTGTTCTGCAGGGCTGGGGAGGCCTCAGGAAACTTACAATCGTGGCAGGAGGGGAAGCAAACATGTCCTTCTTCACATGGTGGCAGCAAGGAGAAGAGCAGAGCGAAAGGGGGAAAAGCCCCTTATAAAATCATCAGATCTAATGAGAACTCACTCACTATCATGAGAACAGCATGGGGAAACTGCCCCCATGATTCAATTACCTCCCACTCGTTTCCTCCCATGACATGTAAGGATTATGGGAACTATAATTCAAGATGAGATTTGGGAGGGGACACAAAACCAAACCATATCATTCCACCCCTGGCCCCTCCCAAATCTCATGTCCTCACATTTCAAAACACAATCATGCCCTTCCAACAGTCCCACAAAATCTTAACTGATTCCAGCATTAGCTCAAAAGTCCAAGTCCAAAGTCTCATCTGAGACAAGGCAAGTCCCTTCTGCCTATGAGCCCGTAAAATCAAAAGCATGTTAGTTACTTCCTAGATACAATAGGGATACAGGCATTGTGTAAACACACCCATTCCAAATGAGAGAAATTGGCCAAAAAAGGGGTCCACAGGGCCATGCAAGTCCAAAATCCAATAGGGCAGTCATTCAACCTTAAACTTCTAAAATGATCTCCTTTGACTCCATGTCTCATATCCAGGTCACAGTGATGCAAGATGTGGGCTCCCACAGCCTTGGGCAGCTTTACCCCTATGGCTTTGCAGGGTACAGCTCCTCTCCTGGCTGCTTTTCACAGGCTGGCATTGAGTGTCTGCAGCTTTTCTAGGTGCATGGTGTAAGCTGTCTGTGGATCTACCATTCTGGGGTCTGGAGGACGGTGGACCTCTTCACACAGCTCCACTAGGCAGTGCCCCAGTGGGGACCCTGTGTGGGAGCTCCAATCCCACATTTCCCTTCTGCACTGCCCTAACAGGTTCTCCATGAGGGTTCTGCCCATGGAACACACCTCTGCCTGGACATCCAGGCGTTTCCATACATCCTCTGACATCTAGGCAAAGGTTCCCAAACCTCATTTCTTGTCTTCTGTGCACCTGCAGGACCAACACCATGTGGAAGCTGCCAAGGTTTGGGGGTTGCACCCTCTGAAGCCACCACCTGAGCTGTACCTTAGCCCCTTTTAAGGCTTTACCTTAAAAGGTACAGCCTTTTAAGCTGTACCTTTAAGGCTAGGTACCTTAGCCTGTACCTAGCTGTACTCTAGCCCTTTTAGCCATGGCTAGAGTGGCTGGGATGCAGGACACCAAGTCCTGAGGCTGCACACAGTAGGGAGGCCCTGAACCCAGCCCATGAAGCCATTCTTCCTTCCTAGGCCTCAGGGCCTGTGATGGGAGGGCCTGCTGTGAAGGTCTCTGACATGCCCTGGAGATATTTTCCCCATTGTCTTGATGATTAACATTAGGCTCCCTGTTACTAATGAAAATTTCTGCAGCAGGCTTGGATTTCTCCCCAGAAAATGGGTTTTTCTTCTCCATTGCATCGTCAGGCTGCAAATTTTCTAAACTTTCATGCTCTGCTTTCTCTTGAACACTTTGCCGCTTAGAAACTTCTCCTGTCAGATACCCAAAATCATCTCTCTCAAGTTCAAAGTTCCACATATCTCTAGGGCAGGGGCAAATTGCTGCCAGTCTCTTTGCTAAAGCATAACAAGGGTCACCTTTGCTCCAGTTCCCAACAAGTTCCTCATCTCTATCTGAGACTACCTCAGCCTGGACTTTATTGTCCATACCACTATTCAGCGTTTTGGTCAAAGCCATTCAACAAGTCTCTAGGAAGTTTCAAACTTTCCCACATTTTCCTGTCTTCTTCTGAGCACTCCAAACTGTTCCAACCTCTGCCTGTTACCCAGTTCCAAAGTTGCTTTCACATTTTCAGGTATCTTTACAGCAACACCACACTCTACTGGTACCAATTTACTGTATTAGTCTGTTCTCACACTGCTAATGAAGACATACCCAAGACTGGGTAATTTATAAAGAAAAGAGGTTTAATTGACTCGCAGTTCTGCAGGGCTGGGGAGGCCTCAGGAAACTTACAATCATAGCAGAAGGGGAAGCAAACATATCTTTCTTCACATGGTGGCAGCATGGAGAGATGCAGAGTGAAAGAGGGAAAAGCCTCTTATAAAACCATCAGATCTCACCTGAGAACTCACTCACTATTATGAGAACAGCATGAGGGTAACTGCCCCCATGATTCAGTTACCTTCCACTGGTTCTCTCCTATGACGTGGGGATTGTAGGAACTACAATTCAAGTTGAAATTTGGGTGGGGACACAGCCAAACCGTATCATGTGGCAAGGGCCAAAGTCTGCTTGGAACGGGAATTTTGGAAAAGATAAATTGAAGATAGGAGGTGGGCAGCTCTTTTAGGTAGTCTGACCATAAACAGAAGAGAAAATAGTGCAAGCTGGATATGTGGGCATCAAGAGAGTTTTTCCGAGATTAAAAAAAAAAAACAGCATATTGTATACTTTTGGGAAAAATCCAGCAGAAAGGAGTGATGTCCTTGCTTAAGCAAGAAGGGATAAGAGCTGGTTCTTGGGTGGCAAGGTTGCCCTTTGCTAGTGGTGAGGGAGTGAATCTATAGGAACAGGGGAGGAGGCAGAGTCTGCAGCACAGAAGGCATAACTGCAGGAAATACATATGGGGTACATTGTGCGCCAGGCTATTTATATGCTTTGCATGTGTTACTCCTTTTTCATTCTCAACAACTACTCAACAAGGTAGACAATATCATTGTCTATACCTGTTTTACAAATGACAAATTAAGCACAGGATGACCTGCAAATGGAGGAAGACTCCCCATCTAGCAGAAGCAAGATTTACATAGGCAGTTTAGCTGAAGTCTGGGCCCTAAGCCACAGTAGCATGGTGCCTGTGAAGGAGGCTGGGGTGCTGTGAGAGTGAGAGTGGGGCCACTTGGGGGGCCTCCTCTAGTGAGTTCTATTTTTCACTGAAATAAGAGTTAAGGTTATTGAATAAGAGAGATAATGCAAGAGCAGGTGAATGAGGTTTGAGGAGAGAGAGGAAGCTATGAGATACTAATCTGGAAGAGTGGGAGGTGGAATAGACTCTAGTAACTTCTATTTTTCACTGAAGTAAGAATTAAGGTCATTGAATAAGAGAGATAATGCAAGAGCAGGTGAATGAAGTTTGAGGAGAGAGAGGAAGCTATGAGATATTAATCTGAAAGAGTTAGAGGTGGAATGGATAGGATCATATAATATTATCATCAGTCATTACTAAGGGCCCATGAGGTTACTGATGTATTTTTTTAAATCCATGCTCAACTGCAGATGTGCAGGTACAGTGTAGGTGTCCAGTTGGGCTTGGCCATGGTTTTGATTTAGTCTAGAAATAAAGGAAATTGAGGAACTGATTCAAGGGAGTGATTATAACAATTGCCTATGAAATTAAAGCTGTGTAAGAAAAAAAGTAAGGACACTAGTGGAGTGAAAGGTAGAACAAAGATAGGCCTGAAAGTCCTTGTTAGTAAAAACTAACAGACCGGCCAGTGTGCCCTCCAGTGTAGAGATAGATTTTGAAAACTTGGAGGTAGGGAGGGGAGGGTAGAATCCTTGAAATTTAGATTGTAGAGGGGCTGCTCTTACTGTCATGAAAATATCTGGGGTTTGTCAATTGGAATGAATTGGCTGAAGTGTAGTAAAGATCATTGGAGAAGGGGTCAAAAAACAAAGAGACTGGGCCATAGGAAGGACTGTTTAGGTGGATACCAATGTCACTGGAAATCATAGTGGGAACAGTGCTGGAGGGTGTGAATGAGTCAGGAGCTAACTCTTCAAGGAAGGAGGAGTGTCTCTGGGTGTGATAGGTGATGGCCCCAAAGAGAAGTGATGAGCAGTGTTGTCTGATGGCTCAAGACCCAAAGGCTGAAACACGGGGCTCAGCTGTCACCTTTTGGTCTACTTGCTATAGCTCCTCTGTAGCATTTATCTGGTAAAGCACAACTTGGCTGGGAAAGGAACAACTATTTAGCTGGGTTTGTGGACCTCTTGGGACATTACAGTTTGTCAGGACTCTACTAAATACAATTTAACCCTGTTTTACAAATTGATCAGAAATGGAGCCATATCTTATTGATCTTCCTAATTCTACCACTGCTTTTGTCACCAGATCCAGAGAGAGCGCTTCTTTTTCAAAATTCTTTTATGACATTGTTCTAGAATACTTTCTAGGAATGCAGATTCCAAACTTGGGTTGCCAGATCCTTGAGGAATTATGAAAAAATTACTGGAAGAATTTTTCAAGTCATTATCAATTTTCAAATACCTTGATGGAAATTATACATTTACCCCAAATAACATCACATAAGCTAATTAAAAGTCTCTTTTGCCTTAACTCTTAGGATTATACCAATTCAAAGGGGTTTTCTTATGTCTGAATAAATGATTCCCATATGAAAACACAACTACTTGGGGAATTTGAGGCATGTTTCATTACCTCGTTAATCCAGTCACCGGCCATCAGTGCAAAAGTAGTCCTTGAAGGAAACTATGATTACAGACAGATAACAAACTATGAAAAATTAGAGGAAGTTAATTCTCTAATATTAATCATAGGAATAAATTAAATTGAGAATTTGAACTCATTTAATCAAGGTGTCATAGGCATTTGAACCAGAGTAACTCCATCTTGAATAGGAGCTGGGTAAAATAAGACTGAGACCTACTGGGCTGCATTTCCAGGAGGTTAGGCATTCTTAGTCACAGGTTGAGATAGGAGGCTGGCACAGGATACAGTTCACAAAGACCTTGCCGATAGAACAGGATGCAGTTAAGAAGCCAGCCAAAAGCTGCCAAAACCAAGATGACAATGAAAGTGAGCTCTGGTTATTCTCATTGCTCATTATATGCTAATTGTAATGTATTAGCATGCTAAAAGACACGCCCACCAGTGCCATGACAGTTTACAAATGTCATGGCAACATCAGAAAGTTACTCTATATGGTCTAAAGGAAGAGGAACCCTCAGTTTCAGGAATTGCCCACCCCTTTCCCAGAAAACTCCTGAATAATCCACCCCTTGTTTGCATATAACCAAGAAATAACTGTAAGTATGCTCAGTTGAGCAGCCCATGCAGCTTCTTGGCATATGGAGTAGCCATACTTTTATTCCTTTACTTTCTCGATAAAGTTGCTTCCACTTTATGGAATCGTCCTAAATTCTTTCTTGTGTGAGGTCCAAGAACCCTCTCTTGGGGTCTGGATGGGGACCCTTTTCTGGTAACAAAGGGATAGCAAATAGGTTTTATTTTGCATGAGAGCTTATTGATAGGCTCTGTCGACATCTGTGTTGAGAAAGCTTCTGGATTCAAGTCTGATCTCAACAGGATGGTTCTACGATGGATTGGCTGTGTGTGTCAAGGGCAGAGCATACCTAAACTAATCTAAGGCTTCATTTATTTATTCATCTGAGTAATTTAAAGGACTTGGTGATATAAATAGGAAGTTGATGAGAAAAGTTTGTCCAGAGACATTAAGAAAATTGCCAAAGGCACGCCATAAGTTAGTGGTAGAGGAAGGACATCAGATCTGTTCAGGACTTCATGAGAATCACAGAATCACGTTCTCAAAGCCATGTCCTAGGGGAGTCAGTGAGCAGAAAAAGCTTCAGTAGAAATAACATTACATGAAAATCAGAAAATCCTGGACTTCATTTCATGTTTTGCCACTATCTGAGATGTGTGACTACTCAGGATTAATCTCATAAAGCTTAAGTTTTCAGATGGTAAAATGAGACATTCGTTCTAGATCACGTCTATGACAGTTCCAGCTCCGAAAAGTCAAAACGAACAACCAAGAAAACCAACCAAAGAAAAACAAACATGCAAACAAAGAAACATGAAGCTCTCCAAAACAGTCTTATCTGGCTTTTGTCTCTCATTCTTCATTGTTTACATCATATGGCAAAGATAATTTTTTTCTCATGCCTTTTTTGTCTCTAGACTAATTTGATTGCTTCTTCATTATTCTGCCTCACCTTCCTGTTCTTCAGAGTTAACAATGATTATGGAGAGGTTCACAAGTTAAGAGCAAAGGGAACTTCTCTGAGACTACATGGTACTGTTATAGCTCATTTACTCCTCTCAGCAAAATAGATATTATAAATACTATTATGACCATTGTACACTTGAAGTTACAGAGGCTCAGCGATGTCGAATGACTTTCTGACAAAATGCTGGAAAATGACCGAGCATAGAATAACTTTAAACTCTCATCTCTGATTCCAAACAAATGCTCTTTTATCACATTGTCCTGCTCTTCTCACCGAAACATAATGAGCTGTTAGCCTGTAAGACCTGAGTTCTAGACTTGGCATGGTTAATTTAGGAAGCTGTTTTATTTCCTCCTTAAACTCCAGCTAGGCCTTGTGTTAGGAAGCTAAGTGTTTTCCCATGACTGCATCGTATTTTGCATAATAAAATCCAAGAATCTGGAACACCAATCACTAGATGCATACACCTCCTCTTCATAGGAAAATGCCTATTGCTCTAAGTATCACATTTGAGACTTTTCCAAGAGGTAGGCTGTGAGCTTTTGCAAGTCATTGTAGGAAAAACATTTTTGAGCGAAGACTCCTGAGGAGAGCAGTCATTAGCTCCTGCGCCATGCAAACATCTTTTGAAGCTCTCCAGCAGGAAGCTTGATAGTGACTCAGTGAGCAAATGCAAATGCAAATGGTATTTGCTACGAAAGTACAGAATTCCTCTAAGGGAATCTTGGGCTAGCACAAAACAACTTTGAATTTAGGCAATGTATATTATGAAAGAAAAGCTGTTTGTCACCCCACACTCTGGTTTGCTACAGCAGGAGAGAGCTTTTTCCTCCCCATTAAGAAAATAATTGAGGCTAATTTCATTCTTGCATATAAACTATGTGGCTGTTTAGTTCTCTTGTTGAGTTCTTGGACACAGGTTGTTCTAGGAGCTTGTGGGGCAGTAAACAAGTTGTTCTCTGACACTTCTTGGTGGCATTTGAATCAGTGAAAGTCTCTTACAATAGGGTAGCAGAGCCAAGGAGGAAAATGGTAACAAGCTCTACCCTAAAGTTGCAGCTTCAGGAAGAACTAATTTTGGTTCTTATTTCTGGATTTCATTTTTAAGAGTGGGCTTCTGATTTAAGAGGTTTAACACACATGCTTGAACATACATGCATTTTTTTTTGAGAGGAAGGTCACCATAACATCTCAAGCTACCCAGACCTGTTAGAAATGTAAATTTTGTCTTTTCCCAGACAGTAGAGTTTCTTCAAGTTCTGGAAACACCACTGTTCTTTATGCCCTTGGCTTCTAAGAAGATGTGCTGCTCATATAGCCAAGCAAACATCTAAAGGACACCGTCTAGAGCAGCAACTGAGGCAAATCCTCTTGTAAGGATGTCAAGGAAGCAACAGCTATGTTTGGAAATCTCTTTCATTCCTATCTGCAAAGCCCATGCCATCCTCCACAATCTCTTCTACCTGAAAAAAATCTTTGCAGGAGATTTCATAATGAGCCCTGACTACTCAGTTAAAAACCCGTAGGAAGAATGGCTGTTGCCTCTATATTCATCTTGTTCTTTTCCCTTGGACATTGCCTATGAAGCATTTTAGCACAGCACCTGGCACAAAGTACACGATGTTCACTGCTCTTTTTTCCATTTGGTAAATACATTTTGATCCCATTGTGTTCCAGAGCGTATACTACACACTGGGGAAACAGAGTGAAGCTATGAGGTCATCTTGGAGGAGCTCACATCTCTATTTCTTTCTCAGCATTTAGCACAACGTCCAACGTCTCACACCTGGAAGATGCTTAATAAAATGGCATAAAAAATGAGTTAATTTCCATCTCCCACTTCACTAAGCTCTGTCTACGGAGTCTGCAGATTTTTGTTGCATCTCTTGAGATCCCCTCCCAATGGCTTGAATAACTTGATTGTAGCTGAAATGGCTCATTCCAGACTTGAACACCACATTCTTTCACCAGCAGAGGCCATGGTCATGCAATCGTGCACAGGGAATAACCTGGGAAGCAAGAGACCCTCTACCCAGTGTTGGGGCTTCTCAGCATTTCCCATTTGCTCCTGCTTCTGTTTCTTCCATTTTCTGTTCTTTCAGTACAAAACTGGGTTGCCTGCTCCTGCAGAATGCCGTCCCAGGAAAGCCCTGGCTGAGCCTCTCACCATGCAGTGTGCTCTGCCTTCTCACGTGGAGTCCTGGTGGCTGCCCTTGCCCGAGTCCCTCTCCTCTCCTCATGAGCCTGTGAACACCTTCACCTCCTCTGCGCATGCTGGGGTCTCCCTGGCCCCAGAGCCCTGCTCAGGTGCCTGTGGGCACTCTGAATGATGATGCTCTCCCTGAAGCTGACTCCAGCACCACTGCACCCCCGGCTCCCTTTGCTTTTGCTTCTCAACTGTCTCTAAAGTCAGGAGACTTGGCTTTCAGGCTTAACAGCAAATTCTAACTTTGCCTTCTGTTTAGAGTGAGGCAAAAGGACCAATGCAGAATACGGGGGGTGTGGAGCCCTTTGTTTCTGGACAACTGGGTGCCTTTGTTTCTCATGGGTTCACTTCTCTGGTGGGTTCACTTCTCTGGTGGCAGCCTCTTGCTGTGCTGCCAAGCAGTGAGCTGTCCTGGAGAAGTTCTGCTCTAATTACACCTGATCATGAACTGTCAGGAATTCTGGCCAGCACGACATCCATGCAGCAGGCTGGCTGGGAAAAATCCTTCAGACTTGGGACTTGAAGGGCACAAGTAACCTTCTGGCATTAGCCACTGCAAATGTGGTCCCCTGACCTACAGCACAGGTGGCACCTTGGCGCTTATTAGAAATGCAGAATCTGAGGCCTTTTGCCAGACACTCTGAGTGAGAGCCTGCGCATTACCCAAAGCCTACGTGTGCTGCCTTTGACAAGCATTGCGTTCTCTTTCACTAGTTCCTGGGTAGGAACCCGGCTACCTTTGAAGGTGTCAGAATATTTTCTAAAATATATGTGTACTTTGTGTGTGTGTCACAAACCATTTCTGGCATTGTAGACACGTTTTGAAAAACTACGAGGTTTGCTACAAAATTCACCAAATGCCATGGAGGAAAGGCCACACCTCCATATAGTAAATATCAAGTACAATTCCCATTTAAAAATTAGCATTGCTCATAACTGCCCTGAGGGAATTCCCTTCTAATAGACTCAAACTATATAAAGTACATTAATTCTCTGCCTTTACAACAAAGCAAGATGGACAGGGATGGCCAATACTTCTCCAGCACTGCATGGGGCATCGGTGGGACTCGCAGTGAACAGCCAGGCTCAGCAGAACATCTCCTGGTGGTATCTGAATGGGCAACTTTAAGAAGAACAGCAAACACTTTCAAAGTTGCAGCTGAAGGGCACCTGAGTGAGGCAGCTGTGGGCCAATGTACTTTACAAGGGTTTATGCAAAAACAAACGGGTTCCTGTGGTTTGGTTCTGTAGGAAAGTGCCAGTGTTGACTTTGCAGAGCAGGACTCTGGAATGCAGATCGCCCGGGTAATGATGGACATGTGAGCATCAAAAGGCCAGTGGCTTGTGTTGTCCAGGCTCAGGGTCAGAGGCCGGTGCTGTGTTGCTGGTGAGACTCAGGCACACAATGAAGCCCTGGCTGTAGCTTGATCAGTTTCCCTCCAGAAGTCAGAGGCTGCCCGTTGGTCCCTCAGGCAACACTGCCATCTGGATGCCAGGTTCATTAACCTCAGACCTCCACTGACCAGGCAGCACTGAGCTTGTCACCAGGGGCAGGAAATGTCCTTTGCTTACCTTATATTCCCTATGGCTTTGCAAACAAGCCATTCTTCATGGTTGGTCTTAAACCTTAGCATAATTTTATCCTGATTTATACCCAAGTCCCCACGTTTCCCCTTAAGGAGACTGTACACTTTGGTGCCGTGTGAAGTGATCCCTATCTATGCTGTTTCTAATCCATTTGTAAAACCATTTACAAGCTGACTGGGGAGGCAAGGTGGTCTATAAATGCCTGGTAATGATGATTGGGATGCTCCTGAGTGATGAAAGATAACTCACCTCGCAGCAGGGCAGAGATGCCTTTCCCTTTCCTCAAATGCTCTCTGACTAATTGGTATGAAAGAAAGGAAACTTCCCTCTGGAAAGCTTGATGTCTGATTTGCTGGGACTAATCAGCACAGAAAAACCCCGAACCACTCTGAGAGGGATTATGGTTATGAACGGTGAGTTCTGTTTGTTTTGAGTTGGTAGTGCTTTTAGGTCTGTGGAAGTGAGCCTGGCAGTGCACTGACGCCTTCATGGACGCCACAGGCAGTTCTGAGCAGATGCCCAGGAATGAAGGCCATTGTGCACTTGGCTCTTACAGAGAACAGCTAGGGGAGCATAGGACTTTGAAGCTTTTTGTTTCATTTTATTTTATTTATTTATTTATTTATTTTTTTGAGATGGAGTTTCATTCTGTTGGCTGGAGTGCAGTGGTGCAATCCCGGCTCACTGCAACCTCTGCCTCCTGGGTTCAAGCGATTCTCCTACCTCAGCCTGCTGAGGAGCTGGGATTACAGGCCCCGCACCACTGCACCCAGCTAATTTTGTATTTTTAGTAGAGACGAGGTTTCACCATGTTGTCCAGGCTGGTCTTGAACTCCTGACCTCAGGTGATTCTCCTGCCTTGGCCTCCCAAAGTGCTGGGATTACAGGCGTGAGCCACAGTGACTGGCAGCTTCATTTTAAAAATATGACTCTTCCCCGTTATTAACATTGCTTCCCTTGACAGCTACGGTCAAGGGCAGGCTGCGGGGGAACCTTGGGAGCAGATGGAGTGCATTGCGGGGGTCCTCATGATCTCTAGTGATGTTGCTCACCGTGAATTCACATCTGTGGCAAAGCTCTTCTTTTTCTCAGATCTATCCTTCCTTCCTTCTAGTGCAGTCTTTGGTGTTTGCCTGCCCTATTATTTCCCTTCAAATATAATTCTATGCCAGTTGTAAGAGGTGGGAACGCTACAGGAAAAGGCGGAGGAGGACTGGCACTTGTGCACGAAGGTCCTGTTGCTGAAATCCCACTGGAGTAACTCAGAGGAAGTGACTTGAAACAGTGGATGTGTTTCCCGTGCTGTAAGTGTGTAGGAGGGCAGAGCTGAGTTTTCTCTGCCTACAGGCTCTAATATATGACTTTTATTCCTACAACCGGCTAACCAAAAATATGCCTTGTTCAAGGCAATGAGCTTTTTTAAGTTTCTTTTTTTTTTTACCAGAATATCTTACATTTGTGTGTGAATATTTTAAAAAATTTATAATCTGCCATAAATATTTTTTGCCAGAATACATTAAACCAGATTGCATATCTTCCTCACGTTGAGTTCAGAGGAAACTCTTTTTATTCTTATAAATTAAACAAAAACGTATTCCTAAGGCTCTAGTGTACAGATGTACACTCGTATTACATATACACACCTATTATCTTAAACTTTTTAGTTATAAATAAAGCAGAATTCAGCTTTTGAGTTATTTATTTATTTATTTACTTGAGATGGAGTCTCACTGTGTTGCCCAGGCTGGAGTGCAGTGGCGTGATCTCGGCTCACTGCAACCTCTGCCTTCCAGGTTCAAGCGTTTCTCCTGCCTCAGCCTCCCAAGTAGCTGGGACTACAGGCGTGTGCCACCATGCCTGCTAATTTTTGTATTTTTAATAGCGATGGGGTTTCACCATGTTGGCCCGGCTGGTCTTGAACTCCTGACCTCAGGTGATCCACCGTCCTCAGCCTCCCAAAGTGCTGGGATTACAGGGGTGAGCCACCGCACCCTGCCAAGCTTTTGAGATTTTTATACCATTATGGGTATTTCAAATTTTCTGATGGTGTGAGTGCATACTCCCCCTTTTCCAGTAACTTATGTTTCTTTAGCATAAGTAAAATACAGAAGGCCAACAGCCATAGGAAATATTTCCTTTTACCCTGCACCCTTTGTATACTTTTGAGATTCTCCTTTTTTTTTTTTTTTTGCTTCAAGAACAAACTATTGAATATCTCTTTCTTTACCTTCTAATCCAACAACTAAACTCATATCCAACAGTGCTCTTCCTTTAGATGTGTCATTGGCTCTCAGATTGACTGCCGCAGATGAGCACCTCCTCATTGCCTGGCCTGTGCTATTCATCGTGTCCATAGCATGGCTCATGGAGCCATGGAGTCAGGAAGCATGGAATGACCCTGAATAGGCAGCAAGGTAGGGACAGAAAGGAGGCTGAGGTGTACTGAGCACCACTGATGCTCAGGAGACTATGCCCGGAGATTTCAGTGTTATTTCACTTTAAAAATGTCACTATCATTATTTTAAAAATTCATACAAGTGCATGAAACAAATCAAACAGTACAAAAGACAGACAATGCAGTACCATCCTCCCCATCATTCCCAGGTCTCATCCCCCGAGGAGAGGAAACAGGTTCTACGTCCTTCCAGCAATAGCCTGGAATGAGCAGGCACATGATGGATTCCCGGTCAGTGTATGCGTGTGCCCAGAAACTAGCGCACCATGTACGTTTTTCTAAACCTCATTTTTTTCACTTAGTATAACCTTGTGCATTGCTTTATGTCCATGTATCTACCTCATTATTTTTGATGGCTATATAATCCTTATAGTTTATTTAACTAATTTAATCTATTGGGGTTTGATCAGGCAAGTGGGCCCACTCTGAGTGATCTGGAAGAAAGAGACCTCACACAGTTGAATTCTGCTCTGGGCGTTGGAGCCAGCAGCCCATGTAAGTCTTGACTCCACACCTGGAGCTCGGTCTGAAGTCAGCGGGGTGGGCTGTTGACCATAAAGCAGGGGTGGGGGTGCGGTAAGGAAAAACTAGAACCTGCGAGGATAAGGGAAAGCCGTGGCTTTCTCTCACCACATTTATTTTTGACCACTCAGGGCACCTGCCAGCTAAGCTGGTGCCCTTTTCCATGGAGGCAGACTCACACCTGACTGAGATCCAGAGACAAATGCAGTAGGAGCTGCACAACTGGCTGCTGCCCTCTCTGCAAGTTAGTGAGCAGCATACTGGGAGGGGCACTAACACCTGCCGTGCACCAGCTTTCAAGCCCAACACATGCTGCAGTACTGTCTTCCAGCCCTTGCACATGTCTCTTGTGATGAGCTGCAATCCAGAAACTTATAAGGAAGGGAATTCTGGGAAACCAGCTTTAATATTGAGTGTCAACTTGATTGGATTGAAGGATGCAAAGTATTGTTCCTGGGTGTGTCTGTGAGGGTGTTGCCAAAAGAGATTAACTTTTGAGTCAGTTGCCTGGGAGAGGTAGACCCACACTCAATCTGGGTGAGCACCATCTAATCAGCTGCCAGCATGGATAGAATAAAAGCAGGCAGAAGAACATGGAAGGACTAGACTGGCTGAGTCTTCCAGTCTTCATCTTTCTCTCGTGCTAGATGCTTTCTGCCCTCTTACATTGGACTCCAAGTTCTTGAACTCTTGGGCTTACACCAGCGGTTTGTCAGGGGCTCTCAGGCTTTCAGCCACAGACTGAAGGCAGCACTATCAGCTTCCCTACTTTTGAGGTTTTGGGACTCAGATTGGCTTCCTTCTCCTCAGCTTGTAGACAGCTTATTGTGGGACCTCACCTTCTGACTGTGTGAATCAATACTCCTTAATAAATTCTCTTTCATATTTATGTCTATTCTATTAGTCCTGTCCCTCTAGAGAACCCCGACTAATACAGCTGGTTCCAGCTGAGCCGAGCTGGAGGAGACAAAGCCTCTATACGCGTACAACACTGGTGGAGACTTAGACTGGCCCCATCTTTGGCATCTGCAAACAGTGCTGTGATGAATAGCTTGGTACATGTGTCTTTTTTCACTTGTGTATGTATAGCTAGAAAATTAATTTCTGGAAGTAGAATTGCTGGGCCAGAGGATATGTGCATTTTTTATTTATTAGATATTGTTAAGTTTCACTCCAGAGGTTGTACCGATTCATATTCCTGTCAATGATGTATGAGAGTTCAGATTACCTGACATACTCATCAACAGGATATATTATCCTACTTTTCAATCTTTTTGGATTCAACAGGTAAAAACAACAAAAACTAACATATTTCAATGTGGTTTTAATTTGCATTTCTTTTTACAAAGTATGTGGTTGAGCATCTTTTAAACATGTTAAATCTACTTGTTTTTTTTCTCTTACTACCTTTAGCTATTTTCCTATTGCATTCATTTTCTAGTTCTTTATATTCATTAATGAGTGTATTATATATTATAAATTTTATTTATTGTGTATATGGCAAGATTGTTTCCCAGTGTGTATTGTGTCTTTTGGGCTGGTCTAATGGTAGTGGGTTATCAGAACTTATTAACATTAGTGTATTTTGTCTTTCCCATTTTGTTTATGCAGAAATTTAGTTTAATGATATTACACTTATCCTATTTTTATTATAGAGAGTTGAGCTTCCTGCTTTTAGAAGGGATTATTTGTTTTGTTTTTCACAAAAGCTCTGAAAGATAAGTAATATAATTCCCATTCTACCAATGAGAAATATCTTCCTAGAAGTTAACTAAGTGACATAAAGTCACACACTGTAACTCCATGTGGCTAGGGAGGCCTCACAATCATGGTGGAAGGTGAAAGGCACTTCTTACATGGTGGTGGCAAGACAGAATGAGAGCCAAGCGAAAGGGATTTCCTCTCGTAAAACCATTGGATCTTCTGAGACTTATTCACTAACATGAGAACAGTATGGGGGAAACTGCTACCGTGATTCAATTATCTCCCACCAGGTCCCTCCCACAACACATGGGAATTATGAGAGCTACTGTTCAAGATGAGATTTGGGTGGGGACACAGCCAAACCATATCACACACTAACGGGTTATGTCTGTCGGGGTCCCAACAGGAAACATGGGGCACAGTCAAATTTGGTATTTGAGGAAAGTTTAATAAAGGGCCTATTTTCCAAAGGTGCGGACACAGTGTTGGAAAATCACAAGAACCAGTGTAGTTTCCCGGGGCTATTAACAGTGGGAAGAGCCATCATCACCCCTAGGGCAGAGGCATGAAGGGTTGGAGTGATGATGAAAATCTGAGGGTCATGCTTGAGGGGCAGGAGGTCATCAGAGAGGAGCCGTCCACTTTCATGGAAGGACATACCCACTCCATGGGAAATGCTGCACCTATGAGAAGCTGGAGGAATAAATACCTTCCCTCTGTCTCTTTTCCAACAGATCTCTATTGCTAAAGCCCAATGGCTGAGCCTTTGTGGGAGCCAAGGCCTGGGAGGCCTCTGATGCTTGGATACAAATCTGCCTCCCGGAACCTAGAGCAGGTGGAGATTGGGCCTGGAGGAGCAAAGAGAAGACATAAAACAGCAAAGTGACCTAACTCAGTCCTGGCACTCTCCAAAGGCTCAGCTCCTGACAGAAACCATGCCTCCTCGCACAATCACACATGACCCTAGAGAAATGGGGAATGAGTCAAAACTGGAAGTGGGTTATGATGATCAGGGTAACGTTTTTGTACTGACGGGGGTTTAAAGATGATTTGGGATGCAGCTGGCTAATCATAGTTTAATATATACTTATGACATTTAATATATACTTATGACCATAAAAATCGACCATCTTGGCTAACACGGTGAAACCTCGTCTCTACTAAAAATACAAAAAACAATTAGCCGGGTGTGGTGGCGGGTGCCTGTAGTCCCAGCTACTCGGGAGGCTGAGGCAGGAGAATGGCATGAACGGGGGGGGCAGAGCTTGAGGTGAGCCGAGATCGCACCACTGCACTCCAGACTGGGAGACAGCAGGACTTCGTCTCAAAAAAAAAAAAAAAAAAAGACCATAAAAATCACCTGGCCCTTTAGGGTTATGATGGAAGGAGAGGAGATCAATGAAATTCACTGGGCATAAGTAAAAATCTCTGGTCAGTGCGATGATATGTGAAGAGAAAACAAGGAGATACGGGGGAGATGAAATTAATGTACAGCCTGGTCACTAGAGTCAAAGGCTTTTGTGCATTTGAGTAGGGGGATGTGTCATTTCTAACGGCAGTGGATGTGTCCACTAGAATTGTTATATCTTCCTCCCACACTGGTCAATTTTTTGAGAGAAGTAAGCTACCACCAACTTCTGCTACACAGGAGAGCCATAGAAAACTGGAGATTCAAAGGCACATCCTGGAGCTCATTCTAAGTTTGAAAAAGGTAAGGATGGCAGGAAATGGGTCCTGAGATACGGTTATGATCTAGAAGGAAAGAAGCCTGAATGCTCTATTGAAATACTTTCTGGAAATGCCACTTCCCTTTAGCAATGAGACTTGTGTGCAGGGGTGAATTTGTGCAAGGAGAAGCATGAATAGGATGGCGTTTTAGATGTCGAATTACTCCAATGAGAGATGAAAGCCTAAGCCAGGAGCAACGGGGAAACAGAGGGTGGAGTTGGGGATCATTAGGAAGAAACTATGTCCAAGACTTACAAATCAAGGGAAAAGGCTGGGTGCGGTGGCTCACGCCTGTAATCCCGGCACTTTGGGAGGCTGAAGTGGGCGGATAATGAGTTCAGGAGATCAAGACCGTCCTGGCTAACACGGTGAAATCCCACCTCTACTAAAAATACAAAAAATTAGCTGGGCGTGGTGGTGGGTGCCTATAATCCCAGCTACTCGGGAGGCTGAGGCAGGAGAACAGCGTGAATCTGGGAGTTGGAGCTTGCAGTGAGCCGAGATGGCGCCACTGCACACCAGCCTGGGCGACAGAGCGAAACTCCGTCTCAAAAAACAAAAACAAAAACAAAAACAAAATCAAGGGAAAAGGAAACGTGACATCATTCAAACCTAAGGTTTTTATGATGGAGAACATTTGTATACTACAGAGAACTGCAGCATCAGGAGTAAAGCCAGCAGAGGTCATAAGTCCAGCAGGCTCTTTGTTCCGAGTTGCTGCAGATCATTCTGGTGGACGTATCCTCCAGACAGCTGGAAATATGAACCTGGAGCTTGATGGAAATTGGATACTAAATTATTATCTCCCTAGAATTGAGAGTTAAATTTTTGATAGATAAGTAAGACATGGAGAAAAGGAGAGGAATGAGGCTGGAAATGAGGAGCGACTCATTCATTTGAGAAACACATAAACACATACCTCTCTTAAGTGTTACGTACTGAGCTAAGCATGAGAGAAATCTATATTAATAAGGTGAGGAAGAAGATTCAGCACTGAGGTTAGGGAAAAATCAGAGAGGAAAAGACGCTACTGTGTTATCACTGCAACAGATGAAGTATAGTATCTTTCAGGATATTGGTTCTTTTCATCTGTTATCAAATATGTGGGCATGGGGTTGTCCTTAATATTTATTCATTTATTATCCTCTTAACACAATGAAATCTGTAGTGATGGCCCCTCTTTCATTTCTAATATTAGTAATATGTCTTTATTCTTTTTTTCTTTGTTGGACTGACTAGAGGTTTATCAATTGTATTGATCTTGCCAAAGAAACAGCTTTTGATTTCATTGATTTCCTTTATTGTTTTCCTGTTTCAATTTGATTATTTTCCTAATATATGTATTCAGTGCTACAAACATTCCTTTAAGCAGTGTTTTTTGCTGCATACTGCACATTTCGACAAGATGTATTGTTATTTTTATTTAGTTCAACATAGTCTTAATATTTCTTGAGTGCCGCTGGAGATACTAAGCTGGAGTCGTGATGTGAGTATAAAGGTTGCTCTGTAATTTGCTAACTAACCCTATAGCTTCCCCCACAACCACGAACATCACAGCCGCAGCCACATCACTAACCACTGACCTGCCAGTCCCATGGCAACTTGCTATGTGTTTATCATGTGCCAGGCACTGTGCAGTTGGAATTCATGCATACATCTCTCACCCTGCCTCTTTGCAATAGATGTAACTACCTCTACCGTAGATGCAGAAACTTGCCCAGGTGCATAACTAGAGGGAGGTGGATTAAGAATTAAATGTGTGCTTGACTCTCTCTGGATCCCATCTCCTTGTGTCTTTTCAAAGAACCTCACTCTGATTTTCCCATGTCCCTCTGTCTATGGACTCCTTCTTTATAACAAGTAGCATCAGACTTCCCTTGGCCACCACATTCCCTCAAAACACCTGCCCTATCTCTTCCTCTTCATGGCCAAACGTCTCAAAAGAGCAATTTATGCTTCCAGTTTCCACATCCTTTCTTTCCAGTCACTACCTCAGCCAGAGAATCTGGCTTTGCTTTCACCAAACCATTTGCCATGGATGAGCTTTTCTTAATTTCAACAACCACTCTTCGATTCTACTTGTTTGACTTCCCTGTAGCTTCAGACACAGTGGGATACTCTTTCCTACTGGAGGCCCCTTTCCTTGACCTCATGGTGCTGCCACTTCCTCCTCAGTCTCCTTTTTGGGCCTCTCTCCTCTGCCCATTCAACTGTGGCACCATCACTCGTACCCTTATGTCTTTCCTGTTGATGCCTGTTTGCTGGGGAATCTCGCCATTCTCAGGCTTTCAGCCATCATAAGTGCCCAGGACTCCCAAGTTCATGTCCAGAACCTGCTCTGGTCCTCCAAGCTTCAGACTGGACCTATCTATCACCAGGTGTGGATGTCTCCTTGAATGACTCAGAGACACCTCAAACTCTGCCTGTCAAAAAGAACTCCTTACGTCTCCCTAAAGTCATCTGTCCTTTCAGTTTTTATGTTCTCATATGCTGAGCAAGGGGGACAGTATCTTAAGTCTCCACTTTCTTTTCCTGAGAGTAAATTAAAGAAAATGTCAACCTTGAAATTATATCCAGCAATCAATGCTAATTTATGAAGCATTGAGTTGATGAAACAACAGAAAGAAATATTTATTGAGCCTGAACTTCATGCTTCAGGGTGTTATTTCAAGGTTAATAAGAATTGTTATTATAGTATTTTAATATAACTTATTACTTGGAATCTTAAAAGATTTTCATTATAATGTTTGAACTTTCCTTATAATTACACAAATCAGAAAATTCAGGGCAAACAAGTCATGAAAATACCTTTACATCTAATCCTTAGATTGGGAAGACACAAACTGACCTCCATTTTTGGCAATCATTTTCTAGAATATTCATAAAGAAATTTGATTTGATAGTAAAACTCTTACAAATGCATTCTGTAGTTTCGGGAGTTGAGTGTGAGAGGACATATTAATGAGAAGGGTTAAATATTGACATGACTCTCTCAGGATTTCATCTTTCTTTTCCACATAAGGACGGATTTTTAATATAATTGTTCTTTTTTGGAGAGAGATTAACTGATCATTTCTAAATTTCTATTTTTTCAAACCTTTGAGACTCTGATATTCTATTGCAACTATGTTAGTAATATACGGATAACTTATCAACTTTCATTTAGAGTTAAGAAAGTTGTTTATGTGGGAATAGCTCCAGATAAAATTGGAAAAGGAAAATTCTCTAGGTTAAGTACATTTAGAAATATTGCCTGTTAGAAAACACATAAAAAATGTATTCAGTGAAGGCTTTTTTTTTATTTAAAAAATAAATACTGTACAGCCAAGTACATTCTCTCAATGTATCCATTTATTAGAATGGTTGATTATATTGATTTTTTTCTCTACAAATTTCAATCAAAATACTATGTATTTTAAAAGTAGTGCTTCATAGTCCTGGCACTGTTCTTAGAATCCAAAGTATTCCTTTTATCTCTTTGACAGGTGTCAGCTACAGCTATATTAAAACTCTACATTTTAATCTTTCTGAGTTCAATTCTCTTGACGAATTTCTTCTTCCTCCATGCCTGGAGTTCTGACTTCAAAAGAAGCTTTTCATACACAGGAGAGATAAATGCCAGGAGAATTGAAGCAAGGATTGGGTCAAATAACATTGGAAACCCTTTCTTCCTGAATTTTGAGATGTGAAATGTGAACTCAAACCAAATAGTAAAAGAAGTACTGCACCACTCTTACTGTCGGCTCTATAGGTTCTACCTGGGAGAAATTGTGTCTCTCAAGAAGACAAGTTCATAAACTGACTTTGCTGGGATATCCAATTCCTTCCAAGACCCATCCTATAAATGAAAAAAACCTGCAGATTAAACATTGTAGAATACCATGGACGGGTGGTTCCATTGCCAGATGCTGCATGAAGAATAAAATCTGGGATACTCAATGTTTAGGAAGGGTGGGTATTTTTAGTGTCTGGAGCTACTGGCCATTAGGAGGAAACGGTAAAGGAGGCACCCGTTAGTGCAAACAGATTGGAGCATTTTCTGGGTCAGTCCCTGTTTTCCTCTCAAGGTGTGTGGCCTTTTCATGCTATGCTCCTGCCGGGTCCAGCTTCCCTTTCAGATCTGTGGTGTGTGGAAGGTGCACACACTCAGGCATGTGCCTGGAAGGAAATGGACCTGCACTCACAAGGGCAGAGGAGTGCCTGCTGATATTTTTCTGCAGACATCTCTTAGTGCTTGAAACCTGAGGTTGCAACTTCAGATGGAGACTTCACACATCTCTGAAGCAGAGATTTTCTGCTTTAGGGAATAGGAATTTCACCCTCTTTTATGGGCTTACCACAGTGGAAACTGTTTTTCAGAATCTTGTAATTATAGAAGACTGCTGAGCAGCTGTTATCTAACCACAAGAAGAGCAAAATATGAAAAGGCTAGAGGACAGCTGAGGCCAGGTAGAAGCAAATGAGGCAAGTAGAAGGATTTTCGGACTGGATGAGCTCTGCAGTGGACATTCAGGCCTCTGCAATGGTTCCTGAAATTTTGGTCTTGTGCTTCTTGAGCCCACCAATGAGAAGACTGTATGGCAAAATATACATATGGTGCAGCCTTCCTGAAGAACTAAGCAAAGGGAGTGTTACCTGGTTGGCCAGACCAGCTGAACCAGGTCCTGGCCAATGCTCCCTCTGGGTGCCTGATGGGCTAGGGGGTCAGGCCAGCAAGGTCCAGTCAAGAACAGTTGTCACTGAAGCAGAATGAGATCCAACATATAAATTCAAACTTTCCAAGTCTAATTCCACTAGAATTACATTAAACTATTGGGTCATTATAAAGAGTCATGACAAAAATAAAGTATGACTGGAACTTCCAGATACACTTGAATTACCTCTTTTTGTCAAGTCCAATACTCACGTTAAACATGCATCTTTCTAGTTCACCTCTGTTGCTCCTAAAATCTAAATGAAGTTACTCAGCTTGTCCCCTTGATGCCTGTTTCCACGGAAGGTGTAAGCAGGCAGGCTTTGTAGTCTGATAGGCCTGGCTCAAATCCTGCTCTTGAAACTAAGCAACATATTTAGCTGCCCTGTGCTACAGTTTACTCACATAGGTAAAGGATCAACTACTGCTGAGCTGTGTCCCCCCGAAAATTGTATGTTGAAGTAGTAACCCCCAATGTGAAATATTGAGAGGTGGAGGCTTTGGGAGGTGATGAGGTCTTGAGTGTGGATGAGTGCCCTTAGACAAGAAGCCCACCAAGGAGGAGCTTGTTGCACCCTTCCACTTCGTGAGGACGCAGAGACAAGGCACCGTCTGTGGACCAGGAAGCAGCCCTCACCAGGCACTCACTATGCCAGCGCTTTGATCTTGGACTTCCCAACTCCAAAACCGTGGGAAATGAATTTCTGTTCTTTCTAAGTTACCCAGCTTACGGTATTTTTGTTCCAGTCGCCTGAAGGGACTAAGACAATGACCAACCTCACCTTCTCATCTTTTCCACCCTTTTTTGTTCGTTTTGGTAAGCATTACAAGTATTTAGCAAATGGTTTGGAAAATATTAAATGACAAATAAATAAAAGCTTTATTTATTTATTTAATATCATTAGTATTTATTTATTTATTTTTTTTTTGTGAGGGAGTCTGGCTTTGTTGCCAGGCTGGAGTGCAGTGGCATGATCTCGGCTCACTGCAACCTCTGCCTCCCGGGTTCAAGCGATTCTCCTGCCTCAGCCTCCAGAGTAGCTGGGACTACAGGCATGCACCACCACACCCAGCTAATTTTTGTGTTTTTAGTAGAGACGGCGTTTTACCATGTTGGCTGTAGCTGGCATGGACTACAGGCATGTGCTACCATGCCCAGCTAATTTTTGTGTTTTTAGTAGAGACGGCGTTTTACCTTGTTGGCTAGGCTGGTCTCGATCTCTTGACCTCGTGATCTGCCTGGCTTGGCCTCCCAAAGTGCTGGGATTACAGGCGTTAGCCACTGTGCCTGGCCAGTATTGTTTTTACTATGGTTTGAATAATGTGGCTTTTTGCTATTGAAAAGAATATGAATGCCCTTAATGTAACCTTAGCAAACATAAGCTTCAGCTAATATTCAGTAGGATGAGATGCAATTTTGGATAAAGGTCAGGTTTGGAGAGAGGCCTTGAGAGGTGGGGTGAGAGAGGTTGAGAGGTTGTCCTCCTCTACCCAACAAACCCTTAGGTCCACTTGTGTCAGGGGGCTGGAAGTATTCTTTTGCTGTTTTTGTTTGTTTCACATTTCTTCCTGTAAAAATTCAGTTGAACTGGCACCCCTGAGAATCAAGCTTATCCCTCCACTTTATTTGCTTTGAGACAGTTGCACTGAAGAACTGAGGCATGATCACGGGGTCCCCAGTGGGATAGGAAGGATGCCATGGGGCCCACACCCGTTCCATCTGCCTGCCACTGTGGCTCAGGAAACAGGGTTATTTTCTGCAGAAAGATCCTTTGAAAATTGTTACTCCCAAAGCCAACAAATTCTGGTGGCAAGTATAAACCTAAAATAAAATTCTAAGGTCCCCCAACCTTCTGAATAGACCCTTTGTCTTGGCCAAAGGCATTCCAGGGTTAACCTGAAAATCTAGTTGAGGCCATGGTGGAAGAGGAAGTTGGACAGGCTTCATTATATCCTACAGCATTAGCATCAACACAGACTTTTAGTCTGATAAGAAACATTTATAGTCTGTTCTCTCTGAAGGCTGCTCCTTGGAAACTTCACCTGCATGACAAAAGCTTGGTCCCTACAAGCCGTTTGTAATCCAGACATTCCTTTCTGCCGATAATAACTCTTCCAACCAACTGCCAATCAGAAACATTTAAAATCTACCTATGACCTGGAAGCCCCTGCATCAAGTTGCCCCACGCTTCCAGTTTGAACCAATGTAAATCCTACATATATTGATTGGTGTGTTATGTCTCTTTAAAATGTATAACAGCAGACTGTACCAGACCACCTTGGGCACATGTCATCAGAACCTCCTGAGGCTGTATCATGGTGCACTCTTAACATTGGCAAAACAAACTTTCTAAATTGATTAAGACCTGTTTCAGATACTTTTGGGTTCACGCAAGTCTATGGAATTTGAAGTTAAAAGCCTTTCCTACTTTTTTTTTGTCTATTAAGATAAGGACAACTTAATGTGAAGACAAAAAAGACATGACAAAGTAGGTGGGGTTCTTTATGATGGACACCAACATCAATGCTTGCTGGAAGAGGTTAGCTTCCAGGTTGTCACTTTGAAATCAAGCCAAGGAGGGCCCAGCTCAAGACAGACATGGGGGCATTCGCTTGGGATGGAAGAGACAGAAAAGTCTGAAGTCCAAGTGCTTGCCTGGGGGTTCTGTATGTGTCAACCAGAGAGTCTTTGGGATTTTTGAAGATACAATAGTGTATTTTCCTATGACTCATGATTTAAGTCAAAATTTCTCCAAAACATTCCAGAATGAAGAGTGATCCAAGGGCTGTTCTCTCTGAAGCCTGCTACTTGGAGGCTTCAAAACTTGGTCTTCACAACCCCTTTGTAATGGGTTGTTTGTCTTTGGAATGTTTGTTAAAATGTATATTCCAAGCCTAACAAATGAGTATGTGCAGGGAAAGTTTTCGGGAACCAGCACGTGGATGAGCCTCCAGGTTGATGCCTCAGTTGTGTGAGAGCATGAGGGCACCTGCCTGCCCCAAGCCTGCCTGCCCTGCCCATAGACCTGAGACTTCTGTTCAGGCTTCACTCCTCACTCTTCCAGCTGTGACAGGTTCTTTCTTCTTAAGGTCTCTCTCTCTCTTTTTTTTTTTAGATGGAGTTTCTCTCTTGTTGCCCAGGCTGGAGTGCAATGGCACGATCTTGGCTCACCACAACCTCTGCCTCCCAGGTTCAAGCGATTCTCCTGCCTCAGACTCCTGAGTAGCTGGGATTACAGGCATGCACCACCATGCCTGGCTAATTTTGTATTTTTTAGTAGAGAGACGGGGTTTCTCCATGTTGGTCAGGCTGATCTTGAACCCCCAACCTCAGATGATCCGCCCTCCTCGGCCTTCCAAAGTGTTGGGATTATAGGTGTGAGCCACCACGCCCAGCCTCTCTAGGTCTCTTACCTCATCATTTCCTCTCAACCCCATGGCATGAACTTTATTCTTGCTTCGGTCGACTCACATTGGGTTATTGCAATGGCTTCGTAACCATCTCCCGACACCCATCCTTCTCCCTCTGCTTCATTTTGCACACTGAGGCTGATTCCCATCCTATCACTCCATTGTTCATGTATACATCGAAGCCCCTTCACCTGGCATCAGAGGCTGTCTACAGTCTGACCTCAGATTACCCTTCTTTACACTCTTTCTGATCCTTTACTCTGTACTAGAGGAGACTGCTATTGTTTTTCCTTCTCCTTCTGTCTTCTCCTAATGTGACATACACATTCTGTTATTTATATTGCTTCTCACTCCAATTAGAATCCCACCACCTCTTCTTAATGTCCCAGAATCCTTAAGCATTCAGCTACTAACACCATAAATGTCTCCTCAGATCATTTCAGTTAAAAAAAAGCGAAGGCCCCAGTCCTCACCCTTCTAGCCTATGTTTTGCAATGAATCTTTGGGTTGTTATGTGTTAACTAAAGAACAACAAATCAAACTTTTAAAGAATTAAAGTTAGTTTTATTCAGAAGCCTTACCGAAGACTGTAGATGGAGGCCTACAGCCCGGGAGCAGTTCCATCAGAGGCTCCAATGTGGTGTTTCAGCTCACAGTTTATGGACGGGTGGTGAAGGTTCAGTACGTGCAAAATCACGTCAAAGTCTGGGTGCAAGAGTATATCTGGTTATAGATGACTAAAATGCATTTAGTAATGAATTACAGAGGCACAGTCACTAACCCTGTCAAACGTTATCTTCTGTGTAGGAAAAGTCAAGGCTAGGGTCATTCATCTTTTAAGGAGCATAATGACTCAGGCAAGTGGTGTGGGAGCCATGTGGTCCATCCTGTTTTGTCTTCAAAGCATCTTCCCAAAGAGCTGCATGGCCTCACAGATTCAGGGGCTGTGTGAAATTATCTTGACAAGCACAAATGAGCAGATATGGCTTCTCGCACTTGTGACTGTCTCACACGTGTATTATGTAAGTCTCTCCCCCACCGAACCCTAAGCCCCTTGAGAGCAGAAGTGTGTGCTGTGGTTGCATTTTCAGCCAGGACTAGCTCAGTTCCTGGCTCATGATGGGGCTTAATTCACTGGCCTGAACTCTTCTCCTGGACACCAGTGCCTTCTCCCAAGTTCCTGCCCCATTGAGTAATAAATACGGTCTCTGGGGCCTCCATCCTATGCTCCTTCCTTTACGTATCAGGTGCCTCAAATTAGAACCAAGGATTCTCAGTTACATTATGTTAGGTGAGCCTAGAATATTGGTTTTGGTGGCTCTGAGAAAATCCCCTTCCACTGTCCATGTGGCCAGCAATCCACTGAGTGTCTTTATATTCACAGCATGCTACCTGTCCATTCCATTCCCACTTCCTTCCTTTATGCAGCATGCGCTTGAATGTGATGACAGTGAAGACTGCAAGGCTCTGGAGGGGTGCAGAGATGAAGGGATGTGTGGTTTGTTTTCAAGGAACTCAAGTCTGGTGGGGGACAGAAAAGATGAATGCAAGAAACTCTAATGCGAGGTTGGTCATATCAGGCCAGCTTTACCTACCCATGATAGTTACCTCTCCGAGGACGGGTGGCTTATCTGATTGGACAGAATCTCAGATGCAGGCTGTGCCAAGGCAAGGCTGGCAAGAGTCCCAGAAGTTCAGTTCACTTGCCCCTGGACTTCCTGCCCTTGCCCTGTTTGGGGAACAAGCCCCTGAGGCCTGCATGGCTGGCTGTCCTCTCTTCCATTCATCTCTTTCGTCCTGAATACCAGGGTGAGTAGTCTTTGTACTTACCACTTTTCTCTGCCAACTCTGTCTGGACTCTGGACTAGAAACTGTGAGATATGGGCTCTAGGGACAGAGCAGAAGGCAACAGAAGGCAACGATCTTCCTTGGGAGAAAGTCAAATCCCCTAATAAAAGCTTTCAGTGAATTTGTTCTGGAGTTTTGTAGTGACGAATACAGCGGTGCTTCTCCCCCATCCTGCTGGTTCTTGCTAATAGCTTCCTGGAAAATTTTGGAATAGAGGCGAATGTTGGAGGAATTTGAGAACCTTGGTTCTAGGTTCTAGAAGGTTAACTTAATTCACCAATGCTGTAACGTAACCATTAGCAATAGAGCTTCATGGGAAAATTGCAATAAAAAATCAATTCTTTCTATTTTGTGTGTATTTTGCAGTTTACAAAGCCTTTCTACAGGCAGCAAAATAAAAGGGAACTTAGTGCTTGACTCAGACAGAACTACTTTTCGAACGGTGTAAACATAATACATACTAGCTCCTGTCTTCAATAGTTTGAAGGCGTTTGCTGAAACTGTTTTCTTAAGTTAGAAAACAGCCTACGGTTTTGGAAGAGTCTATAATTGGACCCCAAATCACTTTTTTAAATAACAGACTTGTACATTGTCATAAAAGTAAAAGCCCTATATTATTGTTATCCAAATTTGTGTACCCAAAACACCAGTGTTTCAGACAATTAAATGTGACAGTTGAGGGTCACAGTTAAGGGCTTGAACAATTTTCCCTTTTGTTTATTCCCAGCTCAGATTATTTGTAAACTTGCATATAACATAACTTTAGGGGCCAAGTGTGGCAGAAGTGTCATCTTCCCATGACACGCGCCTTGTGTCCCTGGGGAGGGAGCTCCCGTGAACTGATGGAGATGTCAGACTGTGTTACAGGAGTGTCAACAGCTGCACATTTATCACTGCGCCATAGGCCCTCTCAGACTGAAAGATTTCACTGTTTATTCACAGCAAAGACACTTAATTAATGGGTAGGCCTAATCGGGCTGTCTTATTATTTGCAGGGATACCAGTGTGGCTTAGCTCAACTGATGTGCAAACAAACCATCCTTGAGGAAGCTTTAATAATTCTGAGCCAGGCTTCCGAGAGGCCGTGTCTCCCAGCTCTGGGGTGATTTACAGCGTCTCCTTTGCCATGTTCTCATGTCCCCTGCATGCAAATGAGTGACCACCCTAGCAGATCTTTCTTTTTCGACTGCACTGGGCTGTGTTTATTACAGAAACGCTCTTATCTTTGCACAGGACTTAATGGAGATAGATACCCCGAATGGGAAAATTCCTGGTGTCTTTCTTAGATATGTTGCCATTTAAAAACATTTACATACACATACCGAGCACCGACTAAACTAAAATACGGAGAGAATTCATTCACTTTAGTGAATCCAGAAGTGAATTAGGCTTAGTGCTCATTTGAGGCTCTCAATCTAGTTGGGAGTCATATATTTAAACAAATAATTATAATACAAGGTCAATTACACTCCACGCTAACCCAGAATCAGAAAGCCTACAGGGAGAATAAGAAAGGGAGAAATAAAGTACTGCTGGCTGTGCCAGGGAGGCCCCTTAGAGTGTGTGCATGTTGGGGGAGGGGGTAATTAGTATGTTGGAGGATAAGAAGAATGGTTTGAAAGGAAGACAATTTTGAGAGCAACTTAGAGGGCGTGAGGCTGGGTGCAAGGGAATGAACTAGGAGACCCTTGCAACTGATTGTTTGAAGGAGTTGTTATCTGGGTATAAAATAGAGTCTGAGCACTGGAAATACAACAGGGGGAATTATATTCGAGAGACTTCCTGGAGACGAATCAAGAGATTTGACAAGGGATTGAATGTGGGGGTGAGGACAGCAGCGCTATGACCGACTGGGAAGAGGTTTCCTTACCGTTACTCAAAACAGAGCTTCAGAGTTTGGTGGGGTAATTTTTTTTCTCCTGTAATTTTTGATAATACCACTGTATTACGTTCTTGCATGTAGTGTAGCTGCTGGCAGACTCATGTCAAGCAGTTTTCTGTTGTTTCCTAAGTAGAGATGCTTGTCAACTTAAGATGGACTTATCTCCCTATAAGCTCATATTGAGTTGAAAATATTCTAAGTGGAAAATATTGTAAGTCAAAAGTGCATTTAATGTGCCTTACCTACCGAACATCATAGCTTAGCCTAATTTGCCTTAAACATGCTCGGAACACCTGCATTAGCCTACTGGTGGGCAAAATTATCTGGCAACACAGTAAACTGTAGAGTAGCACAGTAAACCCTGATGATCGTGTGGCTGCCTGGGAGCTGGGGCCTGCTGCTGTCACCCAGCATCTAGAGAGAGTTTTGTACTGCATGTGGCTAGCTTGGGAAAAGATTAAACTCAAAATTTGAAGTACAGTTTTTAATTAATGCCTGTGACTTTTGCACAATGAAAAGTTGAAAAATCTTAAGCTGAACCATGATAAATCAGGGGCTGTCTGTATATGTATATATATCTATCTGTGTATCTGCTGTCTGTCTTTATATCTATCTATCATCTCTATCTATCTATATATCTATCATCTATATCTATCTATATCATCTCTATCTATCTATCTATCTATCTATCTATCTATCTATCTATCTATCTATCTATCTATCATCTATCTCTATCCTATCTATGTATCTATCTATCCATCCATCTAATTTTTCTCTGAATGACTTCAGATCTTTAAAATCCTTATTCTTAAGTTTCACTCTGATATCTTGGTGTGAACCTTCCTTATCCTGCTTAAAATTCAAGAAATCTCAAAATCTGAAATTTCATTTTTAATTCTGGGAAAAGCTATTACTATTATTCCTTCCTTGATTTTTTTCTCTATGTTTCAAGTTTCTATTAACTCAGTGCAGCAAGTCTATTTCTGTATGCCACGTATTTGAGCTTTGTTCTCTGATATCTACTAGATTCTGTCCTCCTGAATCCTGGGACAGTTTCTCCATCAATTTTTCAGCTCTCTATTTCATCCTGGTGCTATCTGTTACTTTCCCCATCAAAGTATTCTGTAAATTATTACATGTTTTAATAGCAATTATTTTCCCAAATGGTCTTTGACTTCTGCTTTTTATTACTACTATCTTCTTGTCTGCCTCTGAGGATAAGGATTCTCCTATTTTAAATTCTTGATGTGTCTCTTCCATGAATTCTACCTAAGGTGGTGTTTGGTGTTTGGATTGTGGTCCTTCTTTATAGTGGTGGCAAGAGCTCAAATATTGGCCTGCATGCTGTGTTCCTCTGGATGGAATTCCAAACTCACCAGGGCAAGGAAAGCTTCACCTTGGAATTGGAGCATGTTTTTGCCTCAGACTCTGCCCTTCATTTCTCTCAGGTCCTATAAGCCCTCCTCAGACAGAAGACAATTTTCTTTACAGTATAATTTTTGGGACTGGTGTCAGAAGCTACTGACACTGTTCAATTAAAACAGAAAGGGAGGAACACATGGGGCAATCAGGTCTCTTCATGGCAGTCCATCTCTGCTCTTATGTTTGTTGACTCTGAACTAACAGTTTCTCTGGGATTCCCATGGGAAGACCCATAAGAAGACTTCTGTTTTCTCTGTTACTTTCTCAGTGTGAGCCTGTCCATTTTATAATGAGGAGGCATTACTCACATTTCTGGTCCACTACTGGAATACATACCTATTTGCACTGTTTGACTGTTTTCCTTGTGTGTGCATGTGAGTGTCTGTTTTAATCTGTGTGTATTCTGTCAGGAAGACATATGAATTGATGAGAGGAGTAAGTACCATCTTCAGCCGAAGTCCTAGATTTTACATTTGAAATGAGTTCCTTGGGGATTTTGATGGGATTTTGGATTTGAGGCCTATGGATCTATCTGATTTCATTACCATAAGATATAATCTCTTTTAAAATATATTATATGAGATACTTGGTCGGGTGCAGTGGCTCAGGCCTGTAATCCCAGTACTTTGGGAGGCTGAGGAGGGCGGATCCCTTGAGGTCAGGAGTTCAAGACCAACCTGGCCAACATGGCGAAACCCCGTCTCTACCAAAAATACAAAAATTAGCTGGGCATGGTGGCACACGCCTGTAATCCCAGCTATAGCTTCGTGGCTGAGGCACGAGAATGGCTTGAACCTGGGAGGCAGAGGTTGCAGTGAGCTGAGATTGCGCCACTGCACTCCAGCCTGGACAACACAGCGAGACTCTGTCTCAGAAAAAAAAAAGAAAGAAAAATTCGATAAAACAGTTTGTGGTTCTGTTGAATATTTGTTAAGCTGATTTCTACCTTGTTGACGACCTGCAAATATACTTCTGCTGGCTAAAGTTTGAAATTGCCAATCGTCAATATTGGTTGCTAATGATGTTATTATCCAGCTTCTCAAAATTTGCTGACTCCTTTCACACGTGTTATTATTTGCTGAAAGCAGCTCATTTTGAGTGGCTGTGGTTTAGATTTGTTATGATTTTATCACCTAATTGTATTATCATTCTGGAAAAGTAATCATTAAATATTTAATGTCATGTCAAAATCTGTAGAAGAAATTATGCAGAGTAAGTTCACACTTTTTGGTAGCTCACAATTATAAGGCAATTTTGGTAGTCACACTTTTTAAGTGATGCTAACTAGGATCTGGGACAGTCATATATTAATATGCAAAAGGTATGCACTTTTAAGATATGGTGAACTCGACTATCTACGGGGTAATTCGGAATAAGCAGCAGTTGCCAATTGTCTTAATCAGCTTTCGAACATCTAGTTCCACTACACTGTTACTATATCTTATTTGAAAAAACTTCCTAGAATTATTGCATCCAATGGTTTCTGAAATTTAAGATAATTAGGATTAAGTTGGGCAGAACTGTGTTGTTTCAATGTGGCATACCTTTGATTGAGAGTTACTAAAAAAGTCTATCATCAACTTAAGCTTTGGAAATGATCTGCTTTCGTTCTTTGTAGATTATAAGGAACTTTAGAACCCACTTTTTATTCATCTTTGAGCAATTCCCTAGAGAGATACATTTTTCTCCTTTTAAAATTTGCTTCACAAACTTTTTTCTTTGAAATCTGAAACTGGGAGAGTTTTAAAGAGTCTAGTGTCAATGCACCTGAGTCATTTGCAGCTAAACTAGATTTCTCTCTTTACAGCTGAGCCACTTAACACTCAGCCATGTCTCCCCTACACTCTGGGCTCCGGCAACCCACTTCCAAAAAGGATCATACTTTTTTTTTTTTTTTAACTGGGCAATTGTATGTCTACTTCCCTTTGATAGAAATCACCTTTCTATTTCTCTTTAGTACCAAGCATTCTTCCTGCGGGTCTCTGGGTGATAGTGGCTCTCCTGGGACGTGCCCCTTGCACCTGCTCCCTGCAGGCAAGGCTCCTGCTGTTGTTCCTCCAGCACAGTGCTTGTCACAGCACACATGTGACTCCTAACCACCCATCTTTCCTCATGAGCTCTGTGCTCTGTGAGGAAACCGATGGCGTCTATATCTCACTGTTATATTCCTATAACCCAACCCAGGGCCTGGCACATTGTAGAGACTTAAAAAATATATTTGTTGAATCTAAAACTGCTTTTTTTTTTTTTCCCCAGCTAGGAAAATAGCATGACATGCCATCAGTGTTTACTTTCCCTCTACAAAGCTGAGGCTATTTCAATGTCTGTCTCTCTTCTTTCCACTTCCCCCTCCTTCCCAGACAGTCGTATTCGTCTTATTATTACCCTTAATGAAGCAGTAGGAGTAGTTCTGAAACTGACTAATTGTCCAACGGGTTAAATGCAGAAGCTTCGTAGAGGCTGAATTCTAGGATTGGGTGATATGTGACATCATTTTCAAAGCCACCCAGAGGCTCACTGGCTCACCTCTGCCTGCACAGTGCCGGCCACTGAGCAGATGAAACCTGGGTTGTAGAAGCGCAAATCTAAGCTCCTGTCTGAAGCTGGGGATACTGCCTGTCCACATATCCTACTGGATGAAGTGGGTCTCTGAGCAACCCCTGACATCAGAGAGGTGGTTATGCTGATTTGCTGTATATGTCCAGGGAAGAGAGAAAGACCATAGACACCCATGGGTGCCTCTGCATACTGTGAAGGGTCACGCTGACAGCCGAGGGTGGGCGCCATCAGTTGTGAGATGAATCCTGGTGACGGGGATCTTCAAATGTGAAAATGAAAAGTGTATCTTAGAGCAGGGGAGTATGGTATCCAAAACCTTTGCATTTCTCATCTGGAAAATGTTCAAATTGGAGAAAGTCAGTAACCATTTTCTTTAACCAGTTAATACATTCATATTACTTGGCAGAAAATAGCCTTCAAAGTATTTTCCAACGTTTTGAGATGTTTAGTAATCTTATTTTTTAAATCACAGATACCTTAGTCAATGTCTGTTGAAAATGTAAACCATTCACCTTTATTTGATTTGTTATGCAACCTAAGTTTTAGTTCCATTACCAACACTTGAGCTTAAATTCCTAGTATGGTAATAATTTAATCAACTCAATGTATGTGATTTAAATTCAATGTATGTGTTTACTACAACTCATATTTGAAGTTTCCTTCTTGATTCTAAGTTCTGAAATTCTGAACAGGGCCTATGTGATGTATCTGCTATTATGAAAAGTTGCCATTGTGCCATGGTGTGACCTGAGCCCAGCATCCAGCAGGGCCTGGCACCCGTGGGGTAGATAGCGCACTTTTGTGCATTTTTTACATAGGTATAATAACGAAGAGAAAAAAAGGACTTGTGCAGGGCTACAGGCTTTCTAACAATGATACGTTTATGAGGATTTTGAATATATCACAGGGAAACAGTTGGAAAAACAATTCCTGAATCCTATAAAAAATGAGTTAATTGGCCAGTGCAAGTTTATGTGTTAGTGGCCTCTAGTTTGCTAAATTGTAACAAACAACACTGTCCTGTGTATATTTTTTTATTATTTTCATTTCTGAAACTAGTCAAACTTTGTTGAAATGGAAAGGTTTGTAAAATTCCTTAAGCACTTCCATGAAACAGCTTGGTATGAAAATCATTGATTTTGTTCCCACCTGCAAATTTACAGATAAGGAAGTTTTGGCCCATGAAAGTTAAGAAACACACCTGAGAAGTGAGGGTGTACAGTTCTATGGTTCTCACTTTTGAATCAGTGTTTTCATACATGTTTGTATGCAGGCGTGTGTGCATGTGTGCATTTGACTGTTTATTTTCCTGAATACCATGCACATGCCCAAACCTGTACCATCTTATCTATCTTTGCTTTTGTTATAATGACTGACTTTCTTCAAATGACCAAAATAACCAGACATTAAATTTATGCTTTAGGTACTTTTCATGAGAACTCCCTGTGCTATAATAAAAATTTGGAAACGTCTGCATATTTGGACTAAATATGTGGATAATTTTGGCTATTGAATGATTTTCTATTTTTACTTATTTGATTATGTATTACACTTATAAAGATGCCTAGGCAGCAGAATTTTGCTAGAAGAGAATATTTATTATGTTATTTTTATCACAGTGAAATAAATGTTTGTTTTAATATATAATGCATGCTGAATTTAAAAAAATACAGAAAAATACAAAAAGAAAGAAATAGTGCCTAAATACATACCACCTTAAGATAACTACTGTGGCCATTTTGGCAAATATGTCTGCACACTTCTCCATGTGTATGTGCACACATGCGCAATTTTTCACAAGTGGTACTGCATCATGGGAGTTTTCCTGTTTTAGTGCCTTTATTCTTTCTGTGTTGTCTTTGTTCCTTCCTCCCTTCATTCAACTTTTGGCCACCCTAGTGCCCAAACCTGAAACATTTGTCCTTGACTGCTGCTGCACACACCCATGCTGACATCCAAACGTACGAAGGCAGGTCGGGGTGAGGACCAACGTTTTACTAGACTGCAGTGTATTATATCCATCTCGCTTTTCTTGCTAAATAAAAATTTCTTTAAAATTCTTCAAGTTTGCTGGGTGCAGTAGCTTAGACCTGTAACCTCAGCACTTTGGGAGGCCGAGGCGGGAGGACTGCTTGAGCCCAGATTTTTGGGATCAGCCTGGACAACATGGTGAATCCCCCATCTCTACAAAAAATTAGCTAGGTGTGGTGGCATGCACCTGTAGTCACAGCTACTTGGGAGGCTGAGGTGGGAGAGTCACCTGAGCCTGGGAAGTCGAGGTTGCAGTGAGCTGAGACTGACCCACTGCAGTTCAGCCTCAGTGATAGCAGTGAGACTCTGTCACAAAAAAAAAAAAATTCCAGTTTACAGGTAGAGATTTAATTAATATATTCATTTTAATAGCTCCATGATATGTATGTATACTTACCACTGAGCACTTGCTTTGTTTCAATTTATTTATTTTTGGCAGTTACTTATATAGGTCTCGACGACGGAACAAGGGCATCACTTCCTTTGATGTCTGCTTTAAGAGTCCTCCTCCCTCAGCCTGTAAACTGACTCTTCATCTGTAGGAATATTTACTTTATCAAAGTCTAAGTACTTGTGAATCTAGAACATCAGATTACTAACGGAAGAAAAGGCAGAAAGCCTTAAGAGCAGACTCCCCAAACCTACCTAATTACAGACACAGAAAACATGGAAAACAATATTAATGCTTCTGCTGTTTAATTGGTGACAGCTCACCAGCATTTTATGCATACTTCATGTTTATTCTGTTTCGGCTATATTACCATGTAGTGAGATTAATAAATTTTTTAATGAGAAGTTATATTTCTGGGTGATGCATTAAAAGATGAACAAAGTACACTTGTGACAGCTCATAAATGCTAAATTAGTGCAAGCGAGCTCTCTAAATTTAGCTACTAGTTGAGTTTACCCCTATGTAATAAATCTGGCAATAACCCTGAATCTCATCACGGCACTGAATCAATGGCAGTAAAATAGTAACTTCTCTTTTTAGTGCCTTTGCAAATTCAAGGCTGGAGGCTAACACTTTAGTTAGCTCATAGCTCTGCTTCTTATATTTTAACTATAGCAAAGGACATGCTACCTGGGATCTCTGGGTTCTCCCAATTAACCAGTTTTCTCTCTTCAATCCCTTCTGTCTGTCCGTCTCTAGAGAGGGAAGGAAAGCAACAGCAGAGCTCTTTTTTGGGAAAAATTTGAAGTTGATTTCTCCTTAGTTTTGGAGGATTGTTTCTGCAGTGCCTTCATTTCCAGGTGCCACGGAGACTTAACGTTTGGGCACAAGGACTGCAATTGTAACTCATTATACTGTTCCTTAAAAAATGCTCAAGACTAGAAAGTCTTCTGGCAGGGATGAAAAGGAATTATTTTTCTTCTTTTTGTTACTGAATCAGTGACAGCAACAGAAACTATATTTACAGATACAGGTGATTTCCTTTTGTTGTTGCCGGCTGCTTTAAAAATGTATGAGTGCTTCCCAAAATACACAACTTTTGCAAATACTTGAAATTAACATTTGTGAAAAAGACAAATTGCAGATTGAGTGTCAAGCCTACCAACCTGTAAAGTACTTGAAAGTAAATTGCACTTAGGAAGGAAGAAAGCCTTCCCCCCACTCTTGGGAGTGGTTTCTCAATAACTGTAGAAATTGATAGTAATTTTCCTAGGAAAAGGAAAGCTTAAATTAAAGTGAACATGGAATGAAATAACTCATAACAGTAAAAGAGCAAGAGAGACCTTTTAACCTGCCCCCCTTACGGCACATTCCCTTACTAGCAAGGCAAGTGTGTTCCTGATGAAACTCACTGTGTCCCTCCCTGGCAGAGCAGGCCTGCATCAGGTGGCAGATGTAGGCTCTGAAATACATCCATATAGGAGATTTCAAATTTCCCTGTAGAAACTCAGGATAGTCTCCAAAGAAATGGAATGACAGGGACCTAACCAGAGCACTCATGTATACAGAATGGGTGTTAGAAACAGAAAAGAGGTAGAGATTCCAGAGTTACTTTTCATAGAAAATTAGCTTGAAATGCTTTCTTCCAATCTGGAAACTACTAGTTAGACAATTTTAGGGGCCAGAAAACCTTTAGGTCTAAATCAAGAGGAAAAACAAAAAGGATATTGGAGGAGAATAATGGTGTGTGAGTCAGTTTTGCATTGCTCTAAAGGCATACCCGAGATTGGGTAATGTATAAAGAAAAGAGGTTCATTTGCTCACAGCTCCGCAGGCTATACAGCCACGGCATCATCATCTGGTCAGCTTCTATGAGGCCTTAGGAAGTTTACAATCATGGCAGAGGGCGAAGGGAGTGCCACTGCATCGCATGGCAAGAGAGGGAGAGGTGCCAGGCTCTTTAAACAACCAGCTCTCTCATGAACCCGTAACCACGGGGAGGGGACCAAGCCATTCATAAGAGATCCTTCACCATGACCCAAACACCTCACACTGGGTCCCACCTTCAACATTGGGGATCAAGTTCCAACATGAAATTTGGAGGGGACAAGAATCCAAACCATATCAAATAGTGAGGTTAAATTTCAATTATTCTGTATACTTCCTGCTGCTGTATGGCTTCCAGCTGTCATGGGGCTGGAGCCCCATGTCTACATAACTAGGTACTTACAGTTGTTCTGGGTACCTATTTTAAGTCCACATTTGGTTAATTCCTTTCTGTATGCAATATTGTCTGCAAATAGTGAGTTTACCCAGAATTATTTCCTCATTGACAATAAATCAGAATGCCAGCATG
The DNA here is from genome assembly GCF_029281585.2 of Gorilla gorilla gorilla. NCBI lineage: Eukaryota > Metazoa > Chordata > Mammalia > Primates > Hominidae > Gorilla > Gorilla gorilla. The sequence continues at coordinate 188,522,360 of NC_073229.2, forward strand.
TAAACATTTGCTATCTTCCACTTTCATTCTGCCTTAGAAAAAAAATTTTCTGTTTTCATGACTCATTAATTTTGGGGAAATGTTAAATGGAAGCACTGTAAGAGAGATGACATCCATTCTCACTCCACTTTCAAATCTGAGAATGACTGCTAAATATCTAGATTTATGCACATATATCCAACAGTGTGATACCTGTTGATTTCTTTATGCTATCTTTATCCCAGAGGTATCAGAGGAAACAGTGTCCACACTTCCTCCTGAAATGTTGGAGAAGTCATTTTGCCTAAAGGACTCTGGCAAGGACAGTATCCCCAAGGCATTATTTATTCAATAAAAACCCATGGGAGAGAAGTGAACGTGGTGCTCAGCATGAACACAGATGGCCTCGTTCAAGGTTGGGCGTGTAACTCACTCAGCCAACCCAGTCATTCTTCTGTCCTGGAAAAGCCCTGGGGATTCTAACATGTTAATAAAACACAATTCTAAGAAAAATGATTAAAATGTGTTCATTGCATTTCACTTTAAGTTTAGCTTTAACTGGGCAGGAGTTTTTTTTTTCTGTGTAATTGTTAGTTTTTATTATGTATTTGTACTGCATCAATCATTCTGAAAGTATAATGGACAAAGCAAATGGATTTCATAGCCAAAGAGTATAAGTCACGTAAGCATATCCGCTTGGCTTAAATAAAATGGTAAAAATAACTCTGGGGTTTGGGGGCTGGGGAAGATAAATGATGAAATTTTAATCCATTGCAATCCTTCATGTAATGCAGTGCAAGAAGCAATTCATCTACTTACCCATTTCCACATGGTTTATCTGCTAATACCTTGGTATTTAAAGGAGAGTATTAGATGCGATCAAAAGAGAGAGGGTATAGATTACATTTTTTCCTCTTAGACCTGAGAAGCCCGCTGGAAAGCTTTTATAGATGTGGGTGTTTAAACCAGGCAAGACCATGAAGTTTGATGGAATAAGGCAGGAACTTGCAGTCAGGGGACCTCTGCGGTCCCTCCTTCCAGCTGCCCATTTTCTCAGACTGAGGTTTTGGCTTCAGTTCCCCCATCTGTGTGGTGGAGTCAGAACGCCAAGCCTGTCCAGCTCAGATTATGTTCACAGGACATTATATACGTACACAGATATGGGACAACAATATACCTACATTAAAAAGCTTTGCAAACTATGAAGCACCTTGTTAACATCAGGGAAACTAGGTTATGCCAAGAATACTCTTCAGAGGAGATACGTTTACAGTTTTGTTTTTGAAATCTTGGTTTTCCTCTGTTGCATCCACTCAGGAAACTAGAAAAGAGAGAAGCTAAGTCCTACAGACACAAGCAGAAAGTAGCCTGACCTCTCTGTGTTCATCCTGATCCTCTGTGCATGCAAAATCCACAGATTCCAAAATCCAAACGAGGGCTCACACGAGAAAGAATAAATATTTATATGAAGTTTCATTCATTATATTACTTGGGTTTCAGTTCATTATATTGCTTGTATCTTGCCTAGCACAGACCTGAACACGTAAACCCCTAGTGTAATATAATAATTTCTGAATAGAATATCTTTCTTTCTTTCTTTCTTTTTTGAGACAGAGGAGTCCCGCTCTGTCACCCAGGCTGGATTGCGGTGGTGCGATCTTGGCTTACTGCAAACTCCACCTCCTGGGTTCAATCAGTTCTCCTGTCTCAGCCTCCCGAGTAGCTGGGATTCCAGGCACACGCCACCACGCAAGGCTAATGTTTGTATTTTTAGTAGAGACGTGGTTTCACCATATTGGTCAGGCTGGTCTCGAACTCCTGACCTCAGGTGATCCAACCACCTCGGCCTCCCAAAGTACTGGGATTACAAGCGTGAGCCACTGCACCCAGCCTAAACAGAATTTCTTAAACATAACTTCTGGTTTCATCTGATGTATCTATAAAACCAGCTTTAAAACACCATTTAATTAAATTCCTGGTTTTGCTTTAATCCAAGACCTTAAACATCTTTTCCGTGGTTCATACAAGGTATAGTTGCATGTTTACTAGGAGGGAAATATTACCTCCTCCACATTTGGGAAACTGAGATGCAGGGCCGTAGACCAATTTGCCCTCTGAATTCCACAACAGGATGAGCAGTATCTCTTAGTTTCTTTTTTTTTTATTTATTTATTTATTTATTTATTTATTTATTTATTTATTTATTTTTGAGACAGAGTTTGTTCTTGTCGCCCAGGCTGGAGTACAATGGCGGGATCTTGGCTCACTGCAACCTCTGCCTCCTGCACGCCCAGCTAATTTTTTGTAGTTTTTTAAAATAAAGACGGGGTTTCTCCATGTTGGTCAGGCTGGTCTTGAACTCCTGATCTCAGGTGATCCACCCACCTCAGCCTCCCAAAGTGCTGGGATTACAGGCATGACCCACTGCGCCTGGCCTTAGTTTCTTTTTTTCTAAGGAAATAATAGCCAGCCACTTTCCTTGAATGTCTTTCTCACCTGGGTGATTCCACTCATAACACTCTTTAACCTAATTGCTGTGGTCCTTGAAAAGTAGGCCTCACTTACATTAATCTCCCAGAGCACACCAAATTAACGCTGCTATTTAAGTCTGTCTATTTCAATCTCAACATTTACAGATAGAAAAAAGGCATTAACTTGCTCATTTTATTGAATTTGTCATACGTGGCAGGGAGGGGCACTTGAAGGGAGCTTTAGGAGAAATGATTTAGAAGAGTGATCGGGTCCTTTGGGAAAGTGTTTAACAATTTACCAAAAGTCAGGCAAATATGTCTTTTTGATACCTTGTACAGTTAGGTACTTACATTACATTTTTGAAGCACAGGTATACATCAAAATAATAATTAGAAAGGATCTCACAAAACATAAGCTACTCTATTGCCTGTCAAATTGGTAACTCTGCCTTGAAGTGAACAGAGTAAAAATTCATGTGCTAATCTTCTAGCCTTTGTTCTGCATCTTTCTGCACGGGTAGGAAGTGATAGGATCCTCTGTTGTTAGCAGTACTAAGGGCCATATAAATATAGGTAGATAATTAAGGCTAAATCTTGTACTAAGAAAAATTCCAATTATCCTCACAAGGACATGTTTCAAATCTTCTACCCAAGTGCCGGAAGCAAGTCCAATTATCTGAATATAATTGTTAGACATTATTTGATAAACATGAGGATAGTGCCTGTGACTGCATGATTTAAAAACCAGCAACCTCTGCTTTTAGCTATTTAAGTGTTTAGATTTTCAGCCAAATGAATTCTTTCTCCGGTTCTTTCCAAAATGACTTTAGAGAAGGTGTCATATATTTATATTAAAGGACCCCTGGAGACAAGTGATTACTATGGTCATGCATATATTCAAATTGTATATTATGGAGTCAAATCTGCTTACACTGAGTTAATTTAAACGATTATGACAAGAACTTCTGGGAAATATGTCAGCTAAATTACGTGTTTGCAAACTCCTCTGGCTCTTCTCTTCAACCCACAAAAATAATGTCGTCAGACATGAATGCAAGGAACTAAGAATAAAGCAAAATTCCTCACTCTCAAACTGAAAACTTGAAAGCATACGGTTTGGATGAGTGGAGAGCATTCCGGACACACCATGGTACAGTGTTGAGGTCGGGCAGGGGTTCAATGCAGGAGGTTCTGAAGACCCCCATGGACCCCCTAACTAGGAGGGAGAGACGCACAGACCACGGGATGGGAAGGGGTACCCTGTGCTGTTGAGTTTCCCTGTGTAGGGTGTCAGCAGAGACAGTGGAAGAAAAAGAAAACAAATATACCAAATGTAGCATAGATTTTTTTTCTTTGACTTGGCTTCCAAAGGAAGAGAGCTAAGATTTGCTGTAATTCTTTGCAGTCTCAAATCACAGGTGACCAGAGAAAGAATACACACTGACTCACAAAACCAAATGCCCGTAGGTTTTGGGGCATTACTAATTTCTTTTGTCATCCACCAGCTTCACAACTCAAAAGCAGGGCAACACATTCAAACGTGGGGGTTGATTTTCCACGGGAAAGGCCAATCCCTCACCTAGGAGCTGACTTATGGAGCAGAATCTCAGTTAATTCTGAAGAAAAACACAGAAACAAAGCCTCTCGGGCCCCAGCTGTCTCCTGGCCTAGATCCCCTCAGGCAATTACACAGCTGGACAGAAAACACGCAGCATCAATACTCAGTCCTCCAAATCAAGAGCTCAGGGGAAGACCTCAATGGGGCTTCATGAGAAGCTGCAGAAGGATTCACGAGGGTTTTACTTACACTAAGTTCAGGCAAATAGCAGAAGCAGGTAGACCCCCCTACCCTCATCAAAAGTGAGTAAACAAAACAAAACAAAAAATTAGGGCTGGGCGTGGTGGCTCACTCCTGTAAACCTAGCACTTTAGGAGGCTGAGGCAAGAGGATCACTTGAGAGCAGAAGTTCAAGATCAGCCTGAGCAACATAGCAAGATCCCATGTCTACAATAAAAACAAAAAAAATTAAATTAGCCAGGCATAGTGGCATGGCTACTCAGGAGGCTGAGGCGGGAGGATTGCTTGAGCCCAGGAGATTGAGGCAGCAGTGAGCTATGATGGCAACACTGTACTCCAGCCTGGGTGACAGGGCAAGACCCTGCCTCTTAAAAATAAAATAAAAGCATTCAGAAGAGATAGGTTTAAAAATTCCACATTAAAAAAAACAAACAAACAAACAAATGAAAATACTCTGCAAGTGATAGATGAGGAAACACTTCCCAGGGAACAGGAAAACCATTCATCTACAACAGATTCTTAAAGAAATTAGATGACAACAAAATAATAGTTTTAAAAAGCCTGACATAATTGAGTTAAGTAACTGTGGAGAAATCCACGATGGCATGAATTTAAAAATGAACCGGAAATGACTAATAGTGAAACCAGCAGAAAACTGCATTGGTGGATGGGGTTCTCTTGACAAAACCACACAAGATGCAAAGAAATGAGAAATGATAATTAGAAGAATATCAACAATAGAGATTTAAATACAGAAACTTCTGGTGATTGACAATCAACAAACAAATCCAGTGATAAAACAAAAACTATTTAGATATATTAGAAAAAATAATGTCTTTTGAAACAAAGGTACATGAACTTTTGTATGTTAAAGGAATTCATCATATTCCAGAATAATGTGATAAAATTTTCCAATACCAAGACATATTCTGGTGAAGCTTTGGAAGATTACAGAAAGAATCCCACAAGCTACCAGACAAAGGAAGCAGGTAACTTACTAATGTAAAAATAATAATCATCATCAACATCATCTAACTACAAAGTTCTTACCAAATTTAAATTTTAGAAAAGGATGAGAAATGTCTACAAATTTGAGAGGAAAATAGGTGTAGTCTCATTCCTCCACCTCCTCCACTCCAATAATTTGACTCACGTATTTTGGAAATTTACAGAAAGTACAGGTAAAGTTATAAAGACACACCAGAGCAGAACAACAACTAAGTAATTTGGGAGGAACGTTGGGTACAGCTGCCCAATTGGTGTGAAGGCGGCACGACGGAGGAGTGAGAAAGAGGAAACAGTATGAGAAGATGCCTTGGGCTGGGGAGAGGCTAGAAAGCCCAGGTGCTCTAGTCAGGGCTGAGTGCTGAGGGGGCCTACAGGTGGGCTCTCCAGGGCTCTGCCCTCGTGGGCGAAAGCAATTCCCACCTCTTTCCTTCCTTGACCTGCAGCACTCCCAATTCCAAGTTCTGGCCCTGAGCATCAGCTTATCTGACTTGAATGGGTCCCCTTCCTTGGCTAGTGACTCCTGGGCAGGCACATTGATTGCCCCTTGGTCCTGGAGAAAATCAGAATGCTGTTTCTAGAAGAGGAGGAAATATAGGCTTTCTTGTTGCCTGAACCAGATGTTTTGTTCAGACCACAGTGTGATACATCTGTGAATGCATACCAGAAGAAGAAATAATTAAGATGTCCTCAACTCTTTGAGCAGGTTAAAATGCTCTCCTAAGAAAAAGCAAAACAAAATTAAAAAACAAACAGGGTAGAAAAAGGAATACAACTGTAAAATGGATTGTGTAGAAGATAATTATAATTAGAAAGATAAATATATAAGGTATAAAATATACTGACAGCTGTACTCAGGGCACCTTATCAGAAAATAAGTTATTTATAATAATAGAAAGAGAAACCAATTAGTTAAAAGGTATAAAGATAGCAAAATGGGTACACACATACACAATCTGGTTCTTTAGGAGAAACAATGAACAAAACAAGATACAACAAATGATAAAGGAACAGAAAGAACCACTAATTAAGAAAAAAATCTCTGTACAATTCTAAACTAAAATCTGGATGAAATATAAAAACATTAAGAAAATATAAATTATCAAAATTGACTTAAGAAGAAATAGACAACTCAAGCCAAATTGCATCAAAAAAATTTAAAACATTGTCAAGGAGCCAACATTCCAGAAAAATGTGCCAAACACAGATGGTTTCATAGGTGAATTTTTTCAAGTCTTTAAATAAGAAATATCTCCTGTATACATTTTTCAGAGAGAAGATATCTCATTTAATTTTTATAAATTCAACAGAAAATCAAATCCCACACCTTTAGAAACTAGCATCCGGCGGGGCATGGGGCTCACGCCTGCAATCCCAGCACTTTGGGAGGCCGAGGCAGGCGGATCATGAGGTCAGGAGATGGAGGCCATCCTGGCTAACACGGTGAAACCCCGTCTCTACTAAAAATACAAAAAATTACCTGGGCGTGGTGGCGGGCCGCTGTAGTCCCAGCTACTCAGGAAGCTGAGGCAGGAGAATGGCGTGAACCCGGGAGGCGGAGCTTGTAGCGAGCCAAGATCGTGCCACTGCACTCCAGCTTGGGGGTCAGAGAGAGACTCCGTCTCAAAAAAAAAAAAAAAAAAAAAAAAAAAAAAAAAAAAAAAAAAAACCAGCATCCAAAAGAAAACTATAGACAGTTTTATATGTGAACATTGAAGTTAAAATTCCTAATTAAATATTTTTAAAATAAGTTGGCAGTAAATGGATGGTCACTGAGTTATTCCAAGAAAGAGAAGGTATTTTGCCATTATAGATTCAACTAATAAAATTAACCTTAAAAGCCTCATGCTTCTTCTAGTAAGTGCTAACATTGCATTTGATAAAATTCTGTGTCTAGCCTATGTTTTAAAAAATATATATATTACTTTTTGAAATTATAAAAGAAGAAATCAATGATAGCATGTGATAAAACTGCAAGCTGAGTTGAAAGTCAGCATAAGCACGACGGTTAGCTCTAGCAGCATCCCCTTAAAGCCAGGAACAGAGATACAAGGTGAAATTAAGTATAGATGAAGAATGATGTGGGATTCTTTTTCTGTGGTAGTAGATTATATGATTGTACAGCTGGAAAATAAGAAATTAACTCCCAAACTGCCAGAAAAAGTAAGAGATTCCAGGAAGATGAGGAGTTAGAAAATTAACATTAAAAAGTCAACATCTTTCCTATATATATGGAAGAAAATTTCCCATTTATAATTCAATTAAAAATAACCTTGAGAATCTGGGAATATTTTGAAACAAAATTACACAATGCCTCTCTGATAATGACAACTAAATTCTACTGCAGAACGTCAGCATAATCCAAATCCAAATCCCCATTGACATTTCTTTTAATTTGATGAAGCAATTCTCAACGTTGCCTAAAAAAAAAAATGAAAATAACCAGGCTGTTTCGCAAAAGAAGAGTAATGTTTACTGAGGGGGAACCTGGGTATATAAAAAATATAATCTGTAGCTATATAAAACATATGTGGTATTTAAAATATATCTAGTACTTTACATAGTGTGATTCTCACATGAACTGATTGGCTGATTTCTAGCCATGATTCCACTAATCTATCAATGTAGATAAAGAGGCTGAGAATAAACATACTATTTCAACTGATGAAAAGAGATAGATTATTTATTAAATGATATTGGTGCAACTGGTCACATTTTATTTTTTAAGGCTAGAAACTTATCACACTCATGACAAAATTAAATCACAAGTGATGAAAGATTTTCTTTCAGAAAATAACAGAAGTCTGAAGGCATAAAGTAAAAACAACATTGATATTTAAAATGTATAAATACTTTATATTTTCTAATAGAAAATACCCCATAAACAAACTCAACTGAAAAACAACTAATATAATAATATTATGAATATGTATTACAAATAATCATAGCCCTAATAAAGAATTTTTGCAAATTGATAACTGAGTAATGAACACCTGAACACAAGAGGAAACTAGAAATGTCCCAAAACAGTTGGAAAAAGATGCCCTCACTAGAAGTCGTTTTAAAAATGGACTATTTTGCTCATTCAATTTGCAAAAATTCAAAACATCGTCAGAGCCCAGTGGAACTGAGGTTTCAGAGAAACATGCATGCTCTTGCACTATTGGAGGCAGCAGATACAGGTACCATCTTTCTGAAGAGCGGTTTGGAAATATGCATCAAAATGTTAAAATGTCGCTTGGCCTACAAATGTCACAAAATGTCACTTGGCCTACAAATCAAATTTCTATTGTCATTTCCCAAGGACGGTACGTAGGTATGCCAAAGTCCCTGGGCATAGTTGTACAGCATTGTTTACGATAGCAAAACAAAACTTATTACATAAATCATTGCATATATGCCATATACACCCAGTGAAACACTGTGTAACAATTAAAAGTGATGATGCACATATACAGTTATTAAATGATGTCTTTGACATGTATTGAAAAGAAAAACCAGGTTAAAGAACAGCATGTATAGAATGATTAATTTTCGACTTGTTGTGTTACTCATGCACCCTTAATGTATTTATCTAGCTGATATGGTTTGGCTGTGTCCCCACTCAAATCTCACCTTGAATTGTAACTCCTACAGTTTCCATGTGTTGTAGGAGGAGCCCAGTGGGAGGTGATTGAATTATGTGGGCAGGTCTTTCCTGCATTATTCTCATGATAGTGAATAAGTTTCATGAGATCTGATGGTTTTTAAAAGGGGAGCTTCCTTGCACAAGCTCTGTTCTCTTGTCTGCCACCAGGTGAGACATGCCTTTCACCTTCCACCTTGATTGTGAGGCCTCTCCAGCCATGTGGAACTGTATGTCCAATAGACCTTTCTTTTGTAAATTGCTCAGTCTCAGGTATGTCTATATCAGCAGTGTGAAAATGGACTAATACAGTAAATTGGTACCAGTAGAGTGGGTCATTGCTGAAAAGATACCTGAAATGTGGAAGTGACTTTGGAACTGGGTAACAGGCAGAGGCTGGAACAGTTTGAAGGGATCAGAAGAAGACAGGAAGATATGGGAAATTCTGGAACTTCGTAGAGACTTGCTGAATGGCTTTGACAAAAATGCTGATAGTGATATGAACAATAAGGTCCAGGCTGAGGTGGTCTCAGATGGAGATGAGAAACCTGTTGGGAACTGGAACAAAGGTGACTTTTGTTATGTTTAAGCAAAGAGACTGGTGGCATTTTGCTCTTACCCTAGAGATTTGTGAAACTTTGAACTTCAGAGAGATGATTTGATTTAGGGTATCTGGTGGAAGAAATTTCTAAGCAGCAAAGCTTTCAAGATGTGACTTGGGTGTTGTTAAATGCATTCAGTTTTATAAAGGAAGCAGAGCACAAAATTTTGGAGAATTTGCAGCCAGACAATGTGATAGAAAAGAAAAATCCATTTTCTCAGTAGAAATTCAAGCTGGCTGCAGAAATTTGCATAAGTAACAAGAAGCTGAATGTTAATCCCCAAGACAATGGGAAAAATGTCTCCTGGACATGTGAGAGGTCTTCATGGCACCTCCTCTCATCACAGGCCCAGAATCCTGGGAGGAAAAAATGATTTCATGGGCGAGGCCCAGGGTTCCTCTGCTGTGTGCAGTCTATGGACTTGGTGCCCTGTGTCCCAGCTGCTGTAGCTATGGCTGAAAGTGGCCAACAAAGAGCTCAGACTATGGGTTCAGAGGGGGGAAGCCTCAAGCATTGGAAGCTTCCATATGGTGTTGAGCCTGTGAGTGCTGAGAAGTCAAGAACTGAGGTTTGGGAACTTCCACCTGGATTTCAGAGGATGTATGGAAATGCCTGGATGTCTGTGCAGAAGTTTGCTGCAGGGGCAGGGCTCTCATGGAGAATCTCTGCTAGGGCAGTGTGGAAGGAAAATGTGGGGTTGGAGCCCTCACACAGACTCCCTACTGGGTCACTGCCTAGTGGAGCTGTGAGAAGAGGACTATTGTCCTCCAGACCCCAGAATGGTAGATCCACTGACAGCTTGAGCTCTGTGCCTAGAAAAGCTACAGACACTCAATGCCAGCCCATGAAAGCAGCCAGGAGGCGGGCTATATCCTGCAAAGCCACAGGGGCAGAGCTGCCCAAGACATGGGAACCCACTTCTTGCATCAGCATGACCTGAATGTGAGATATAGAGTCAAAGGAGATCATTTTGGAGCTTTAAGATTTGACTGCCCTGCTGGATTTCAGGCTTGCATGGGGCCTGTAGGCCCTTTGTTTTGGCCAATTTCTCCCATTTGGAATGGCTGTATTTACCCAATGCCTGTACCCCCATTATATCTAGGAAGTAACTAATTTGCCTTTGATTTTACAGGCTCTTAGGCAGAAGGGATTTGCCTTGTGTCAGGTGAGACATTGGACTGTGGACTTTTGAGTTAAGGCTGAAATGAGTTAAGACTTTGAGGGGACTGTTGGGAAGGTATGATTGGTTCTGAAATGTGAGGACATGAGATTTGGGAGGGGCCAGGAGTGGAATGATATGGTTTGGCTGTGTCCCCACCCAAATCTCATCTTGAATTGTAACTTCCACAATTTCCACATGTCATGGAAGGAACCCAGTGGGAAGTGATTGAATTATGGGGTGGGTCTTTCCTGTGAAATTCTCATGATAGTGAATAAGTCTCTTGAGATCTGATGGTTTTAAAAAGGTGTGTTTCCCTACGTAAGCTCTCTTGTCTGCTGTCATGTGAGATGTGCCTTTTCCCCTCCACCGTGAATGGGAGGCCTCCCCAGCCATGTGGAACTGTAAGTCCAATAAACCTCTTTATTTTGTAAATTACCCAGTCTCGGGTATGTCTTTATCAGCAGTGTGAAAAAGGACTAATACACTAGCTCTCTCTCTGGAAGATATGAATGACAAGAAATAATGCTTTTCTCTGAATTATGGAAACTCAGGTGAATTTTACCTTCCTTGTACTCTTTTATGTTTGTAGACGGCTTCTTTCTTTTGTTTCGTCCTCTGCCTCCTCCTCTTTCTCTTCCGCCTTCTCCTACTCCTCCTATTAGGGTGTATCAAAGTTAGTAAAGAAAAAAAAATCTTCATTTTGAAAGATAAAATATTCAAGATTTTTTGATATGTTCAAAACCCTTTAAAAAGTGCGTGTGGAGATGCAGGTGCCTATGTATCTGAAATGGTAGTTAGGAAACTCAGCTATTAGCCATGAGCTTTAAATCGATAGGAGACACACATTTAGAAGCCACATGATGTTTGGGAGTTTAATCTCCTAAGATAATCACACTTCTGCTGTGCTCTATTGTACAACTTGTCTCTTTAATGATATTTTCAAATTGCCCCATCAAGCCTAGATGAAATATTGCCACTGAGGGCAGTTAACTACATCCTATTATTCCCATGGCAGCAAGCTTTGTTATCATAAAAAATTAAGACTTAGAATTTAAATTTAAAGTTTGGCAATTTGCAGTGAGGTTTCCAACTTTTAATTCCAGCCGCCTCCTTTGGGAAATCCTTTGCTTTTGTGAGTTGTGTAACTCCTGTCTTTTGGGGAAAGAGCAGTCTAGACTCCACTTGAAAAGGCTTTTTGCAATTTCCCTGTGGCCCAGAGCAGTGGTTCTCAGGCTCACAGGAGCATCAGAATCTCCTGGAGTGCAGCCAAAACACAGATTGCTGGGCTCTACCCCACAAGTGCTGAGCTAGGAGGTCTAGGGGCCTTCTGAGGGTCTGCAGTTCTCACGAGGTCACAGGTGGGCTGAAACTGCTGGCCCAGGGACCACATTGTGAGTACTGGCTTACAGTAATCCAGCTTATTTACAGGTCTGTATTTCCCATCTTTTAAATTGTAAACCTACAGATGATGCTTTTTAAGATACATTAAAATGGTTGAGTCATTAAGCACGGGGTGCTCTTAAAAGGAGGCAAGAGGAGTTCATCTCGGTCCTCCCCTCATGAGTTCTGCAAGTGAGCACATATATGGCATATATACAGTGGCTTATGTTCTGCCTAATGGAAAAAGACTTGACCATCATGGCCAGACTCATGAAAACCAGGCACCTGGAATAAAATAAGTCTGCTGGGTTTCACCTCTTGTCTTTCTTCCTTCTCATTTTGTTTGGTTGGGGGGTGGGAATTTGTATTTGTGGTGGGACCTTTGAGTATGTCTTTATTGAAACTTTTTTTTACCCCTCTGAAGTGGGAGCAGTTGAAGGAAGGGTTGGTAGCCAAGATGAGGGAGAAAAGATGACATTTTAAAAAGAAGTTGGGCTGAAAACCAATTTTTCAGGTTAACTTCAAGGTTTGAAACAATGTTAGTCTAATATGGAAGCCAAAGAAAGTTAATTCCGGCAGGGGCTTGCTAATGAACTCTGTATAGGAGACAGGCAGAATCACGTCACCTTCTATTTCTAAATTTGTGGGTACACCTAAGGAGCTTGCACACTTAAATCTTCCATAAATCATACTTAGGTGAGATGCTTCCCTCTGCTCCATTTCTGCAATGATCTGTTGAAAAAAACTCTAGATCTTTATGAGGTGATGTCCATGTTCATCATTAATGAGATTCCCAGTTTAAAAAAACCCTTTTGATTTCTGTGTAGTTTAGCTACCTATTTTTCATTTCTTATCACCAAATTTTATTTTTTTCAGGAATATTTCAAATTTTTATTAAGAATTTATTCCAATTTAAGGAGAAATGAAAGTTGGAAAGGGGAAGGTTTTGTTTCAACAAAATAAAAATGTTTTGAGAAGGCAGAGAGGTGTTCTAAATGGGGATGAAGTGACCCGCGCATATTCCTTGTTTCTGAAGATTTTCCAGCACAGGTTGAACAACAATAACAACTGCAGAAGACACTGAGTGCTGTGAAAAGAATTTTGCTTTGATGGTTTCTAGCGATGACTTCATAACTCACTGATCTTGTGGGTTCTGTCTTTGGGCAGTGGTTTCTCTTCCTTGGTTTTAGAGTGATTTATCCATGAAATGAAAGCCTGACAAACATTTAATGTAAAAATACCATTGTTTCCTATGTGCGAACTCACTGGCTACCCTCTCCTCCCCATCATCCTCACTCCCTTCATTTGTCATCCTGGAAATAGCAGCAGTGGCATGTGGCCTGAAATAACTGCAGAGTCAGGAGAACAAAACTGAACTTTCAGTGCCCAAGATTTATGCATCAAAAATGTCTAGGTCCCAAAACATGCTTTATGAGAGCTAAAAAGGAGATCTAGTCCCTCTGCCTCAGGTGACAAGTGGGCCATATGTCTGTGAGATTTACCTGCTCACCGGCACCTGATATTCGGCAAGCCTCTGAAATCATAAGGGATCATTCCAGGGTGCAGCATGGCCTCAGTCCAGTCATAGTAACAATCATCACTCATCATTGCAGTGGGAATTCCAGCCTAGCAGACTGTTTAAGAAAGATACAGGGAACATGTAGCCAAGTGATATATATTCACTGTATAATTATTCAACAATCACATATCTTCTCGAGTTATGAAAATGAGAAACTACTTCAATATTCCTGACTGCTGAGCACAATGTCTATGTTGAGTAAGATGTTATTGACATTGATCCTTGGGCCCCCAAACCTACCCATTTCATCCAATATTCAGAGTCCACTGGTGTAGAAACAGAAGCAGGGTAGCTTTCAGGTTTGGAAATCTCGTGGCTTTCATTTGATGACCACCTCCTTCCATTTCTATTTCCCTATTCTCTTGAAAAAGCTTTGTTGTTAGTCATTTTCACTTTCTGGTTCTCTGTTTCTTATTATTCATCCATTTAAACTATAAACAAGGTTTAGTTTATAGTGGACTATTATTACATTGACCACATAATACAACTTATTTTGTTCAATTAACCAAACCATATATATCTGTGGGGAGGAAAAAACAAATATGTACAAAAGTTGTAATGCACGTTCTTGTCTGCTTTTCAAAGACCTACTTTCCTCTCAGAGAGAAATGGGAGCTGTAGCCTACTACAGTTAATTTCCGTCTAAGGTCTTTCAAAGGATACTATGTCTTTGTTTTGAGTTGATTAACATTTTTGTTTGTTCCTGGACATCGGCTGCCCTAACACACAAGGACACTACTACTTGTCAAGGAAGATAACTTTATGTTTTATTTTTAAATAAAAATTACAATTTTTGAAGGGTGCTTTCTGTGAAATTGTGTTCTACTCCAGAAGTAAAGTTAAACCAGTATCTTTGTCACATGTTGCCAAAGAACGGTCTTTATGGCAGTGCCATAAACGGAGATTCTGAGCTATTTCTAGACATGCTTGTCTGTTATGATGATAAAGAAGTCCATGATTTCAGCACACTCATTTAACTAGTGGGTTCAAATAGCCACAAATGACAGCTTTTCCATTTCACTTTTTTTGCTTGCCACTATTACTCACTTGGTTTAATGGAATATTTTCATTCCAGTTACGATTGCACCTCAATTACTAGGTCTGGTGGTTGATGAAATCAATAGAAGTAGCCACTGCTGAAATGGAATATCTTCTGGGTGAATCTTTATTACTTTACTGCCCCAGTAGATCTATACCCTCTCAGGGGTATTGGAAAACTTTCATTAAACCTTTTGAGAGTTATGATCTAACTGGGGAGACAAAATACAAACAGGCTAAAACTAGGTGAGATCACTGGATCTAAATAGAAATTTTCAATAAAACCTATGAGGTGCCACATGGTGGTCTATGATCATTGTTTGATTCAATGGTGAAGCTAATTCTAAGGCAGGATGTCTGATCTTCCAGAGATATACGTCACCTAATAGTTGCTACAATTGATTGGGTCATGCTGGCTGGCTCATGTCTACTCTCCTTCCAACTCCCTTATTTAACTTACCTCGCCTCCTGTACTCTCTGAAAATGTCATGTTCAATCATTGAATTCTACTTCCTGAGGTGTAGCAGGGCCAATATTCACATGAGTAGCTGATGCATTCTTGTGTGCAAGAGGAGGAAAAATCACATCATGAACCAGAAGGAAGTTGGGAACTGTGACCTGGATCTTCAGCTCGATTTTTAAGGGTGGTAAGATTTGGAAGGCTTGAGTAGAGGCTTAAAACTGTATGAATAAAAAGGTAGAGAGGAAAACCCTGTCAGGTTGGAAAAGATAGGTTACTTGGGCAAGTACATTGGAAAGAGAGGTAGCACCTTATTAAGATTTGGGAGTCATCGGCTAAAAAGTGACTGCTAGCATTGTAGAAATAAATAGGATCGCCAAATAAGGGAATGCAATGAGAAAATAACTGAGGCCTGAAGCTTGAGAGGAGGAGGGGAATGAGAAGCTAGTAAAGGAGAAAGAGAAGGACCTCTGTGTACTCAAAGATGAAAGGCTCGTTGCTAAGAGGGATATCACATAAATTGAAAATTGGCAATGGTTTGGACAAAATGCTATATAAATCGATACTTTTCATTAACAAAGTGCCTTGTAATTTGATTTGATCTTATTTGAAGATATCATTACTTTTAAAGGGATATTTATGCTCCTAAGTTCAAGCATAGAAACGAGCATTAATCAAAGATATTAGCTCATGTTAATTTTTCTTTGCTACATTTATGCTTGAGTCAGTAATACCATTTGGGCTATATCTACATAAAAATCTATATATTGAGAGAATGAGAGAAAGCAATGTTGTAGGGTAAAGAAGAAAAAAAGTCCTTTCGGCAATTAAGTGGATGGTTGATTCCCTTAATATTCTAAGAGCAAACACAGCTATCATTATGAATCACTATAGTTGATGAGTCTAATTCCTTTTAGTGCCATTACAGCAGATGCTCACATTTCAATCCTCCATGGACAGATCAATCTTCGTCATCTCCTCATACATATTCCAACATCTATACTGGAGTTTTAGCATACTGCATTGGCATGAGACAGCAGCATCGCTTTTTGGTAAACTAGCAAAACAGCTACTTGGGAAACCGGAATAAGACAGCACAAAAATTCCTGTTATTTCCAAAAATAACAGTGGCCACCAGTTACCTGTGCATGTGAAGCTGTGAATGTGAATGCACCCACTTGGCCAATGCTGGCTTTCTGGAGGAGTTTCCTCTAAAGGAGAGGTAGTTGAGGCCTTAGCACTTGTCACATGTAGCAGTGTTAAATCAGAAGCAGCAGTAGTGTCAATGAAAAAGCCTTTCTAATGTAGGAGATTGAGAATGGCTACACTTGGTGGTCTTTTAAAAACAACCACCACACACACACACACACAGACACACACGCAGAGTCACACACATGTGCCAGTTTCCTGATTATTCCTGATTAGAATACCACGTATGATTTTGGAATAAAAGGTGGCAAAAACTGCCTCAGAAAAGAAAATATTTGAGTGTATTTTTTTGTGAAAATTCTAGTCACTTTGATTAACTGGAATCCTTGAAGAGTTCCAAAGACTCTAGCTAATTTTTTTTTTCTATTCTACCTGGATAGAGGTTCAAAACAAGGCCTATGGCTGACTGTATCAGTTTCCTGAGGCTGCTGTGAAAAAGTCCCACAAACTGGGAGGCAGAAACAACAGAAATGTATTCTCTCACTGTTCTTGAGGCTGAAGTCTGAGCTCAGATGTCCGCTGGGTTGGCTCCTCCCCAGGCTGTGTGGGAGAATCTGTCCCAGGCCTCTTCCCAGCTCCATGAGGCTTGCTGGTGATCTGTGAAGTATCTGTGCTTCTGCTGCCTCACCCTGACCTACGCCTCCATCATCACATCATGTTCTCCCTGTGTCCAGAGACCTGTGTCCGCATTTCCCTTTGTCATAAGGACAACAGTATTAGATTAGGGACCAATCCTACACCACTAGGACCTCATCTTAACTAATTATATCTTCAATGACCCTATTTCCAAATAAGGTCACATTCTGAAGTACGGGGAGTTAAAATTTCAACATGCGTATTTGTAGGGGATGCAATTCAACCCATAACACTGTGGCTGCTAATCCCCCCAAATTCCTGCTCTTCTCACATACAAAGTACATTCACCTCATCCCAACATCCCAAGCTCTTTCCAAAGATGATCACACCACATTTTCCATCCAACATACATTTTTGCAATGTCACTTGGTCTTTTCCACAGTAAGAGGGAAACTATTTCATCTCCCTTTGCTTTCAGTTACTCTTGACCTGTTCTAATCAACGGAATGTGATGGGAATGACACTGTGTGGCTTCTGAGGATGGGCCGTACAAGAGCTGTAGCTTCTGCCTTCACCTCAAGGAATGTCCACTATTGGGACCCAACCTCTACATCAGGACAAAGCTCAAACTGCCACCTGGAGAAGCCCCAGTCTACAGCACACTGAACCCAAGCCAGGGATCAATACCAATTGCCAGCCATGATAGTGAGAATATTCTGAACCCTCCAGCCATCCCAGCACTTCCTATAACACCACATAAAATGGGAGAACTTCCTGGCCACATGAAGAACTATAATGAATAATTGCTCTTTAAGCCACTATGTTCTGAGGTGCTTTGTTAGTAGCAATAGAAAAAGTGAAACAGAATTTGGTATCAGAAGTGGGATGCAGTGAACAATAACTGCACCATCGTACTCCAGCCTGGGTGACAGGGCAAGACTTTGTCTCAAAATATTTTTTAGAAAATAAAAAAAGAAGTGGGATGCTTCAATAACACAAACCCAAAGCAGATGGTGTTGGCTTTCCTAGATAGAAACTTAAAAAATAGCAAGTAGATTTATTGCAGACCAGGAAGGTGGTAAGAAAATTGCCACTCAAGCCTGGGAAAATGGTGACCTGCATTCTGTAGTTGAAGAACATTTGGCAAAACTAATACTAGCAGGAACATAGAAGATAGAACATGGACCTAATGAACTTGTGAATTTGGCTAAGGAAATTCCCAGGCAGAATGTTCTAAGTGCCAGCAGGCTTCTTTGAGCTCTTGATAATAAAGTGTGGAGAAAGACCGATTTAAAAAGAAATGGATTTTTAAGCAGAATTTAAAGAAAGTATTCCAACTTAGATTTTGCTGGGTTAGAAAATACAACTATTTCTCATTTCTAGCCTGTCCAGTGGGCAGAAGGTTCTGAAAATAAGAGGTGGCTCAGACAAAAATCAAAGACACTTACTGCCAGGACCATATGGCTTCACGTTTCAGGTCAAGTCAAGGACATGGATACAAAACCCTTTGTTAAGATCAGAGAATGTGTGAAAAGGTGCTTGTTACTCCTGAGCTAGACAAGTTTCTCCTAAGATTCCTAAGAGCATTTACCCATGGAACTCTGAATTATAGCTAAAGCAGAGAGAAGGCCCATTGCACAGAGATATGTAGGCAGAACTTTTGTCTGGCGGGTTGGATTATAATTGTATATCCTGAAATCCCACAGAGTTGTTTAAGAAGCTGTATCAGTTTAGCCTGAAAGGGATAAAGACAGTGCAACACAGAAAGCAGTCTCCTTTCCCCCAGTGTCCTGAGGGCTGTCAGAAAACTACCTAGTTGAAAGCATGGACTATTTCTTATAGAAAAGGAAGGGTGATTCAGAGGGTAGAACCAAAAGCTTGAAGGGAGAAGCCACATGTGGAGGAGAGCTGCTCCCAGCGGGGAGATCTAGGGTTTCTTCAGTGAGCAGGAGGAATTGCAGGGCAGCGTTCCAATCGCTACATGCTTCCCCTTTCCTCCTGTGGAGTGTCTGCTGCAGACACTGTGTGTGTGGAAGGCAGTTGGCTTGTCTTTTTAATTCATGGGTTTACCTGTGTCCAACTTAGATCATGAGATCCTAGTCTTTGCATTAGACCCTGACAGCATAACGAGATGAAAGTTATGGACTCTTGGGAGAAAGTAAGTGTATTTTGCACGTCAAAGAATATAAATATTTTATGGCCAAAGGATAGATTCTAGTAGATTATAGATGACTACAAATTCTTGCTTCTTCTCCTATTGAGAGGCAGGGTTTATTTTCGTCCCCCTTGCATCTGGCCTGGTCCTTTGCCTGGATTTGACCAGGAGAAGGCAGCAAGGATGCTGATAGCACCTCTGTGGCTAGGACTCTATCTGCAGCTTCCACCTGTGCTCCTCTTGGGAAAGCTCTCATGGAATCCAGCCACATGTCAAGAACCCAAGTTTGGCCAAGTGGGAAACAGAGAGAGGTCTTGCAGCTCCTCCTCCAAGGTCCCAGACATGCAAATGAAACCATCTAACTATAACTTAATGACAGTGACCAATGTCTCAAAGAGCAAAATAAATGTCCTTTCCTCCCTGCCTAAACTTATGATGAAAAAAATTGTGAACAAATAAAAGTCACAGACTTTTGGGGGCAGTTCGTTACTTAACAATCTTAACAATGAGTAAACCAAACAACTTCTCAGGCGAGACCACCTCCAGTAGGCTTGGCTCATGCCTTGGCCATGGCCCTCTCCAGAGATTAAATTTCCTGAAACTTCAGGTACATTGAGCACTATCCCAGTGTACTGTATATATGTGTTTAATTAAAATAGAAGGAGTGTGTTTTCACGTGATTAAACTTGAATTACATGGCATACATATTATTGAATTCTCAAAAATGGATCAAGTTCCCTAATATTTTATCTTGGTTATGTTGAATCTGTCTTATAACTAAAACTGTTAGTCTGACTATACCATTTAGATCTGGTCATATTTGATGAAAATAGGCAGATGATCCATCAGAAACCATGTTAGGACAGTGAGTACAGAGTGAAGAAACACGATTCATGTCTCAGTGGGCATGGTAGCCCTTCTAGATCTTTGGCATCAAATCCTTCCATTTCTCCCTCATTTTCATTTACAGAACACAGTGTTTACTACGTGCTGTGGATGAAAGTTCTGAAAAGAACTATGAAGTACAAAGAGAGAAAAGGAACATTTTAAATAAAGACAAATTCAAAACCCCAAACTCTTTGAAATTTCAAATAGTTTTCCCTCATTCACATCCATAAGCTGTAAATGAGGAACGATGTGAGACGTCAGGGTCTTGTTGGAGTGTTTAGCTGATCACAGACCTTCTTTCTCTTTTCATGTCCCCTGATTTCCATTTGGGGAGCTGTGAGCTATACCCACAGTTATTACCAAAATTGATTTCGAGTCTACATCTAAAGCATTATCCACTACTTCTCTGAGGAAGATGAAATATATATTTATCAAAATGTCTCAGCTGAATAAAAGATAAATAAAAGCTGATGTAATAATACCAGCATATTTGTATTTTTAAGCAAGAGCATCGTCTTTTTTTTTTTTTTTTTTTTTTTAATGGAGTCTCTGCCTGTCTGTCGCACAGGCTGGAGTGCAGTGGTGAGATCTCTGTTTACTGCAACCTCCGCCTCCCAGGTTCAAGTGATTCTCCTGTCTCAGCCTCCTGAGTAGGTGGTGCCCGCCACCATGCCCGACTGATTTTTGTATTTTTAGTAGAGACAGGGTTCCGCCATACTGGCCAGGCTGGTATCAAGCTCCTGACCTCAGGTGATCCACCCGCCTCAGCCTCCTAAAGTGCCGGGATTTTAGGCGTGAGCCCATCATTCTTTCATTTCAAATTTTCCTCCTTCCATTCCCATCTGTGAGGCTGGCTTCCCCGCAAGTGTAGTGAGCCGACAAGGGAAGCAGGTGCTGTAAGTAATAGATGTCTAAGAAGGTTGTCTGCAAAGACAGGTACACCTGTAAAGGACAATTGGCATGCTGTTGGAGTTTCCACAGATAATTACATTACCCAGACTTGTAAAATGTCAGACATAAAAGAATAAACAGGACTCTGGATTTGGTGGTTCTTTCTAATCAAATAGAGCCATCTATGGAGCAAATCTTTATTTCACTGGTTTATGTCAGAATGATGCCCTTTCGTCAGCAGCTCTTTATTCACGAAATATTGCACAGGCAAGCATTTTTCCCCTCTCCACAGTATTAATTAAATTACATAAAACTGGCAGTGTTTAAATTCTGGCATCTGTATTGTCTCACTTAATTACACCCCTGGACTCCTTTCAAAATCCTTTCATTTGCTACAGGGACATCTATTGGTGAAAGGGGAAGAAATCAGATGCAAGTGATCAAATGTAATTTGGGGTTTGCACCTGGCCCCATCCCCAGCCTTGCTGAACCGATTCCTGCAGTCTGTCTGTCTGGAGCACTTCCACCCTGTGCAAAATGGCTATCATTAGATAGCAGAGGGAAACTAACGCAACAACAGAGATTTCGTTTTGAAATAAGGAAATTCTATCGTTGGGCCTCACAAATAAAATACTTTTCTATATTCTCTCAACTTTTTTCAAACCCACTCAAGAATACCCTAAAGTGAAATACATTTTTTCCCTCCCCAGTCTCAGCAACCCGCTTACATCATTTAAGGAGCTTCCTTATAGCTCGAGCTCACAAGAACTGTCCACAAGCTCACAGTGAACACCGTGCCTCGGAGGAGGTGTCTGAAGGCCAAGCTCGGCAGAGGCCGGTTCTGCCTTCCCAGGGCTTGGGCAGGGTGGACAAGGACATTCGCAAGGCAGAAGAATCAAGCACCCAGCTCCAGCTGTCCGGTTAAAAACTGTTGCCAGAATAAAGATTAAGGACTCCCACAAGATTTTTTTTTTCTTTCTTTTTTTTTTTGCCAGTTCTTTCTCTTTTTTTCTTTTAAACTTAATGTGTCCAAAATCAAATTAGTTTATTCTCCAGATCTACTTATCTCATTTATGTTTATTACTTTTTTTTTTGTCTTAGTGAATGACTGCCATCCAAGCCAGAACCTGGGGTCATCTTTGATTTTTCTTGCCCCCTACATGCAGCCCCCAAATTTCAGCCTCCACCTGCTTCTCACCCCTATTGCCACTGCCTCAGTGCGGACAATCGCTAACCTGCAGCTGGGCTCTCGTGCATTCTCTAGATCCTCGGAACTCTTGACCCTTTTTCCACATCCTGAACCTGCCACTGGTGATCCTTCGAAAATGTGAATCTTGCACGGTTACTGCTCAGTGGCTCCAAATTGCCTACACAATAAAATCCAAACTGCTTAGCATAGAAATTGGGACCGTCTATGATACGGACCTTGATTCCCTCATCAACCTCATTTCTCTCTCTATTAAATTGTTCACTGTTGTTGAACCACTAAATAGGATCTATAGACTGAAGTGTTAAAACAGATACTTAGATTCTACTAAGAAAATACGGTGCGAAATTCATCAGATTTTTCCTTTTTGTGGAAGCACTTTGAAGAGAGAGAAAATCTTAGGTTTGATTAAGAAACAGTTTTGCTGGTTATAATGGAGCATGGATTTATTTTTTGAACTAAAATTAACATATTTAGCAATTCAGAAGATACTGTTGTTAATCAAACAGCTGAAAGTTTATCTGTCTTTCTTTCATTGCTCATCAAATATTTAATGAATGCTCGCAAAATGCCATCCAGTGCAGCAGGCACTGACCGCAGGAAGATAAATGAGTCCTGTTCCAGCCTTCCGTGAGCTCACAGTCTAGGGCAGAAAAAGACAATCAAAGCCACGTGATAGAGTGTGGCTAATCACAGAAACACAAACACATTTTTAGCTGTTTGGTTAATAATGCTATTTTACAAATAGTTAACTGTATTAATTTTAGTTCAAAAAACATTGAAGTTCCATTATAAGCAGCAATTGTTTCTTTTTTTTACTTGTATGATCTTTATTATAACCTCCATAATAACCTGTATTTACAAAAATAAAAAATAAAAATGTAAGTTATAGGAACAGTATTCTCCAAATTATTTGACATTTAAGACCACTGACAAAAGGAATCACTAGAGATGTTTCTTAATCAAACCAAAGCACCCGGCTTAACCTAGCTTGTGTTAATTACATCTCTATATCACATGTATATCTCAGGTAGTAAAAACCTCAGGTAAAACTCACTTGAGAAAAAAGAGGTTTATTGTTTTACAAAAAGGAAAATTTCAGGGTGGGGGTTGACATTGACGTTTAGTTACAGTTTGATCCAGGTACCCCACTATGTTCTCAATTTCACTCTCCTTCTCTCAACTACAGTTACATCGCTGTTTGTTTTTCATACATCGACCATCCTCATTTAGTGACAAGTACTGACACTAGAAACTCCAGGCTTTCATTTAATCAGTTACTCAACTTTACAGAATCAAAGAAACCTTTATAGTAATTCTATAAAACGGTCCCAGATGATTGAACGTTCCTGAACTTGCTTGGGTCACATGCCCACTCTTGATCCAAACATGTAGCTAAAAGAATACAAAGTACTGATTGATCAACATTATCCTCCTAAGCTCGGGGTCAAGGCATGGGGTAAGCTTACTCCAAACAATGCAGGCTGAAAGTACAGAAACAACAGTTCCCCAGGGGAAATTTACCAAAATAAAGAGGAAAAGATGTTGGACAGGCAAGAAACAAAATATAGTTATTACTGTGCTTGAGCTGAATCTTGAAAGATGAGTAGAAGTTATCCAAGTAGAAGAGATGATGAAAGTCATTCTAGGCAAAGGTAGCAGATATGGAAAGACAGAGCATAAGAACACATGGGACCTTCAGGTACCTTTTAAAATTATTTCAATTTGATAGAATAGGTGTGGATATATTGCAAGTTAGAGATCCGGACATGTTGATTGAAATTGTAATGAGTCTCACTGGAGAGACAATGTGAAGTACTTTTAAGTTTCAGTAATCTTTTGAGGAAGACTTCACATGCCAGAAACACAAATACTTTTAACATTTCAGTAATATTATTACTGCCAATTAGGTAAAGCCATCTTCTGAAGAATTACGACCCTTGTATCTTTGTCCTTTGCACCCAGTTGTGGTCAAATGGCTAAAGATGGGTTTCTGACTTAAAAGCAAGCTGGGATACAATCTCTCCCTTTAGAGAACCCCCATATAGGTGGGTCGTTTGCCAGGTCCATCAGATCAGCACTCGAGGGAGAATTAACTAGTAACAAGTAGACCTAGAGCGGTAGGAGAAGAGGCAGAGAGTGGTTGAATAACCTCAATGGCAAGAACTATAGATGGGGTGACAAGAACACAGCTACTAAAGCTGTGGTGTGTCTTAAACCAACATTCCAGTTCCTGCAATAATATTCTAGCTTCTGTGAGACTGTGCTGTGTGGCCTTCCTGTCTGGTTCTGCTGTGCAGATGGAGTCGCTGCTGTTGCTGTCCTTTGTGTATCTCTACAATGAACTCCTAATCTTATGGTCACCCTGGAGGGCCTCTGTTTCTCGCTACCCAAAGGAACTCAAACAATTTAAGACCCTGACATGTGTCAATCCACAGTCTTCATGATAAACTGAAGGCATTGGAAAAAGTGAAGCATGTTATTGTAAAAATTCATGTTAAGTTTATGTTTCCCAATTAATTAAACAAAGGAGTACACCCTAAAATGGAGGAAGGAGGAGTGAACAAACTACTCCATTTCTTCCATGTACATGGGAAAGTTTTGCTACTCTCATTAAAACAGAAACTCTTATTTTCAGCCTCTTCATTTGGTAACAATAAAATATTTTTATAACCAAACAGTGCTTTAGAGGTCATGGCAGCAAACCCAGGATTTCAGTCTTCTTGATACAGGTATTACTGCTGTAATGTCAACAGTAGAGTTCAGACACGTCTAAGAAGAAAAGCAAATCCAGCACCCAGTCTGAAAATGCCTATAAATAAAACACGGGTGAGTCACACCTCCAAGGGTCTCAAGATCCTTATTTGTATTACAAAATGATCTGTTTCAGTCTATATTTTAAATCCGCAGCTTGCAATATTCTATTTGTCTTTAACTGTGGAAAGGTTAATAATTCTGCCATGAAATAAGTGAGTGAAAAAAATTTCCTGAAAATTAATTTACATATTGATTTTTGCAAATGCATTTTACTAAGAACCACGATAGTGATGAGTTAAAAAAAAATCATTGTCCTTATATACCACACCAAATAATTGCTCTTCTAAAAATGTAATTTCAACACACGCAAGAATCTAATGCATTTTTCTCTTCTTGTTCTGTGAAAGAGGCACCTGGAAACAGCTACACCAGAGACACAACAGGTGACTTTCACAGATAATTCAACTTTGGGGCATACTCTGGATTTGCAATTGTGCAGCTTCTCTCCCCACAGGTTATTATGATGAGGTCAAAACATTTACATTTATATTTGTTATCTGGAAGAGATAATTAGATATTTTCACTGCAAAATAATTTACATTAATGGGCTGTAACCTTCAATATGTAGTTTTAAACTGCGCATTTAAATAATAGAATATCTGTCTCCCTTAATTTTACCGTAATTGTCTCCATGCAGTAGCTTTATTTTTCTTTTCAAAAACACAATCGGCTTAAAAAAATCCTAAATGTCTTTAGTTTATGAGTTTGAAATTTTGGGACAGGTAAAACAACAAGCTTGTTCAAAATTTTACTAAATTTGTAGTAAGCAAAATGAAAGTGGCTGTGAAGTAAAAACAACAACAGAACTGCAGCTCTGGCTGAAGATCTAAGGACTGTATGTGGGACAAACTTGTCCTCCTGGGGCATGTGGCGTAAGGGAGAAATGTAGGGATTTATTGCTTTAGTCATTTCTGTGTATAATCCAAAATACTTATCAGATGTTAATTAGAAACAAATTTGCCTTACTTAATTATATAACCTAAATTTATTCTCAGCCTATGTCAATAACTACCAGTTATTGGTTAACAACCAGTTTTTATAAATTGTGCACTGAATATTTTGTCCGTTCACTCCCCACTCCCCCAACTGTTCCATCAGCTGTGATTTATGGGCTGAGATAGGTTCACGAGATAGAGAGAGTAATAGCCCTCAAGGAATTCAGTTTAGAATACTTCATATCTACCATCTATAGATGGGCTTTGTCCTAGCAGATTCTTAGCACCAAGATTTACAATTACAAAATTGATTGCCTGTAATGAGGGCTTCTGAAATATAAATGGGATGCTCCCACTGAAGAAACGTAGGCTTAGCCTGAACAATTCTTTAATTAAAATTCAGAAGTGAGTGTCCCTATGCTCAAATGATATTGGTGAAGTTGGGTATGATTTAAACTATTTATTTTATGCCCTATTTTTACAATAATTTAGGAAATATTGAAAGATTCCAATTTCTCATGAGTTGAGATAGACAATAAAATATACAAATAGGCAAAGTTCTTTAGTAACCTGCATCAAAATATTTCAGGCTTTTGAGTCAGAAGACACAACTTCTAGGTAAGCTAATATGGAAAAAATGACCTTTCTAAGTTACTTAACTTTTTAGAGGTTCAGTTTCCTTGTTAATAAACATGTGCTGTTATCGGTGACATTAAACAAATATTATATGTCACTATTATGTGTGTGCGTGTATAAGCACCATGGAAATGCATATATATATATATAAACACTAAGACTGCAATAATAATAATAATAATAGTAATAATAGATGATCCCCACATAAGGTCTTTAGGGAATGTTCAAGATAAAATGCTAATCATTCAATCTTCAACTGCTCCCAGGGCTATATTCTTTGTAGCTTCTTTCCTAATTATGCTTTTTCCTAAGTAATATAAACATTCCCCAGAAAACCTGCTTACACTACTAATTAGTCACATCTGGAATAAAGTATTTGCAAAGATAAGAGTCAACAAATAGCTCTCTAAATTATGAAGGCCTTTTGAAATTAGTAGACTCCGAAAAATGCGGTTTGATTCTACAGAGTATTACATTCATTCTATTAATGCTTAATGTGTACCATTTAAAGCAAGAGGCCACTTTTTCATATTCTAAAAAGGCTCTAAGTAAAGAATGCACATCTCTAACAGTACTACTGTGGTCTGAATGTTTGCATCCCTCCGAAGTTTATATGTTGAAACTTAATCTCCAAGGTGATGGTAATGGAAAATGGGGACTTTGGGAGGTGATTAGGCAGAGCTCTCATGAATAGGATTAATGCCCTTATAAAAGAGACTTCAGAGAGCTAGCTTAGCCCCTTGTACCACGTAAGGATGCATGAGAAAGTGCCGTCTATGAAACAGGCAGTAGGCCCTCCCCAGACACCAAATCTGTTGGTGCCTTGATTTTGGACTTCCCAGCCTCCAGAACTATAGGAAATAAATTTCTGTTGCTTATAAGCCAGCCAGCTAATGATAATGTTATAGCATCCCAAACAGACCAAGAAAGGTACTTTTAGTTTCATTTGTTGTTAGCACTCAAAATATCGGCAAAAATCCAGCTCACTGACCAGTACCTGGATCTCTGTATTGCAAGGGTTCTTTTACAGTATGAATGAAGTTGCCTTGAAGGTGATTTTGTTCCCAGCCTTTCTGTGGCATTTACATTCTAGATTGAGCTGTCATAATTAATTGAATATTATTCATCAGATGATTGTGACTTTGGGCTATTTTTCCTGCAGGTGGCACCTGAGCAGCTCTTACTAGATCATTGTGATTGGGTAAGGGCACCATTGAAATTCCTACTCTGCTGAAATTCTGTTCTGGCAACTTCGTTTTTACACACATGTTTCTTGTCTATATAGAACCTGTAACTACACTTTTGTAATTCAAATTCTCTTCAATTAGTCTGATACCATAGGATTACCTTCAGCCTAAAAACTAATATCTGGCATTCCCAATGTAGGAAGCAAATTGAATTGAATTGCACTAGTCATAAAAGTCACCTTCAAAATACTGTGGTCATCACTTGTACGGGTTCCTAGACTGTAAGGATTTTAATATATTTAATGTGAGAAATGTGTGCTTTCTAATCCAGCCTTTGCCTAGCCTTCAAATCACATTTACTGCATGCCAGCATCCCAGGGTGCTGTTTGAGGCACTAGGGATATACAGGAGCCCTATTCTTCAGCATTGTGTTTTTGTATGGTGAAATAGACAACAGAAAGGTTAAAAAATAAAAATAAACATGACAATATTAGATAATGAAAAAAATGTAATGAAAAATTGAAGAGACTGTATATGTGTGAGAGAGATTAGTCAGTTTGGAGTTTGGGGTTAATGTGATTGAGAAATCAGGCCTTGAGATCGTAATCCAGCCAGAGGATTTCAGGAAGAGGGAAGCGTCAGAGGAACATCTTGGGAGGGAAGCTGAGCTGGCTGGGTTCTAGGGACAGGGAGATGCCAGAGGGACCTTCACATGAGAAAGGGGAGCTTCCGAGGAAATGAGGTTAGAAAAGTGAGGTCTGCAGACAAGGATAAGAAGTTTGGATTTCATAGAACACAGATCTGCAATGAGCTTGTTCTTTTTTTTTTCTCCATATATTCTTCTGTACATTTAATTGTTTCATTTTATTTAGTAGAATTATTTTTTGTGTTTCGATATGAAAAACATATTAAATCCAATAGTATCTATGTGAAGAGTTGTGAAATAACTAACTTTGGGTAATTAATATATAATTAAATTAAATGAATTATTCATATCTTCAAGTGTTACTGGACATTGGTAAGCAGAATGGTCATAAAATTTAAAAATATCAATTTGTACAATTATAATACTGAGAAGATAATTGTTAAAGGATGTGGAGAAACAGTGAGATTTACAGAATAAGGGCTTTAGAAACTGAATTCACGAAAGAATTCATGAAAAGATGTTCAATATCACTAGGAATCAGGGAAACGAAAATCAAACCACAGTGATTTAACATGTTGCGCTCTTATTTGCAAAAATTAAATATCTGACTGCAACAACTATTGTTGAGGTTTGCAGTGGAAACTGTCATTCACTGCTTGTAAGAATATAAATTTGAACAAGTACTTTGAAGTTCAATATGGCACATTTAGTAAAGTTTAAAAAATACACATCCTCTGATTGAGTCATTCTGCCTGTAGGTGTAGGGGCATAAACCTAGGGAGACATAAGCAAGGATGTTCATTGCCCCTGAGATAACTCAGAAACAATCTAAATAATCACTTCCAGGAGGATTCATGAAAGAGATGTATTTATGCCAGGGAACATGATAGAGTAGTGAAAAATAAATGAACTAGCTCTACATGTATCAACATAGACAGTCTCACAAACATCATATTAAATTAATAAACATAGTTTTGGAAAAATACATATGGTATTGTATTATTGTGTTCTCACACTGCTATGAAGAAATACCTGAGACTGGGTAATTTATAAAGAAAAGAGCTTTCATTGGCTCATGGTTCTGCAGGTTGTACAGGAAGCATAGCAGCTTCTGCTTCTGGGAAGCTTCAGGAATGTTCCAATCATGGCAGAAGGTGAAGGGGGAGAGAGGCACTTCCCTTGGTGGGAGCAGGAGCAAGAGAGAGCAGGGATGTGCCACATACTTCTAAACAATCTAAACAATCAGATCTCGTGAGAATTCACTCATGATCACAAGAACAGTGCCAAGAGGATGGTGTTAAACCAGGAGAAACTGCCCCCATGATTCAATCACCTCCCACCAGGCCCCACCTCCAACATTGGGGATTACAATTTAACATGAGATTTGGGTGAGGACACAGATACAAACCATATCGGGTATGATACAAATTCTGTAAAGCTTTAAAAATACAAAACGTAATATATATTGCTCAGAGGTATACATAAGTGGCATAATGCAGGGAAGTGATAACAATTTCTGTTTGTCACAGGAAAGAATAATCACATTACAATTTCTGTTTGAGCATTAACTTTTGCCAATTTGTCAACAACTCTGTCAAATTAATCATGTTTGCATACTCACGTTCAGCAGAGAGTAGGCCCAGATCTGTTCATTTATCATTATCAATAGCTAATTGAATAATGCTTTTATTAATTTTAAAATTTCTTTCACTTGAAGTAAAAGATATAGCAAAAGTCTTCAAAAATAATGATATGTTTGGCAGAGATTATTTTTGAGACAGGGTCTCTCTTTGTCACCCAGACTGGAGTGCAGTGGTGCACATGGCTCACTGCAGCCTCAACCTCCTGGGTCCAAAGGCTCCTCCTGCCTCAGCCCCCTGTGCAGTTGGGGCTACAAGCGTGCACCACCATGCCTGGCTAATTTTTGTATTTTTTGTGGAGATGGGGTTTCACCATGTTGTCCAGGCTGGTCTCAAACTCCCAGGCTCAAGCAATCTTCCTGCCTTGGCCTCACAAAGTGCTGGGATTACAGGTGTGAGCTGCTGGCCTGCTTCACATTTTAAATGCCATGAAAACTGAAAGTGATCATGGAATAACAGAATTGGAGCAACTTAATTAAATTGTTTCATTTTTTTCCCACCACGCTTTCAATTTTTATTGTAAATCTGCTGGTTTTACTACAAGGTTTGAAAACGTTAACGGAGTCCAAAGTAAGCTTGTATTATCCCAAAACTTTGCAAACTCACTCTCCAACTGACACATGTAGCTGAGTTCTCTGAAATAACCGTCATGTCGGATACAACTTATATTAAGGATAAATAGTAAAAATATGCTTCTTTGGAGTTCACAGATAGATTATTAAAGCTTCATACTAACAGAACTCAAACCAACAAATGATTGTTTTAAGAGAGTATGTTAGCACTGAAGTAGTTTAGAATTACACGGTCATGGTGATAATAAAAAGCAGGCTGGCTTTTTGTGAGTTTGTTATTATTTGGAAATTTGATACCGACAACAACCCCTCTCTTTGTCTGCACTCAGGAAAGCCCCTGTCTGTAGTACACCATAGATTGATCTGTGAACTTGCCATGTTCTTTTCCATTTTTGCTTAAGTCTTTCTCTTTCCTGATCTCCATATCTCGACTGTCCATCCTCTCGAAGTCTACTTTTAATCGCTTTCTTCTGCTAAACCTTCCTGAACCCAAAAATGACAGCAAGCTTTCCAGCACTGGACCTCTGAAGACACTATCTTCTACCATACATAGTACGGTTGATGCCTTCCTAGAATTGCCTTCCATTTTTAATACACTTTTAATCTTAAGTAGTCATATTAGAAAGTTGCAGAGACTATCACTGTATTTTCATAGGTCTTTTGAAAACCTTCTTGACTGATGCAAAGGACAAGAGTGAAGAGATAAAGGACTTTAATTACATAGCCATTATATTTGTGCAGAATGAATAAGGCACATTTTCGTAAGCCAAAAATCACTCAGGAAAAGACTCAGAATGCAGACTCCCTGCCCCCACCTGAAGAGACTCGGACCCCCATTATCCCGCTGCAGCAGGAATTTCACATTTTAATCAGTGATATCACCCCCAACCCAGCAGCTGACATTGATGCAGGTAATCCTTGGACCCAAATGGGAAAAACGCTTTCTCAGGGGAACTGATATTTTGTATTGGACGTAAGACACTAAGGACCTTAGGGTATTCCCATCTTGATCAAACTGACCCTGGAATGATAAAGTGAAGCTATTGTCCAATTCCATTTATGTTAGTAAACAAACATTAGAATAAACTAATGATTGAGAAAATGTTTGTAAACCATTTGGTGCAATGAAAATATGGCTACTAGTTTTACACTGAGGATGGTGGTTGACGAAATATTATTGTGTATGTTTTGGATTAAAAAATAGGGGGGTGGGGTAGGATCATTGGTTCTGTAGTGTGACTGTTGATGAGATGATTTCAATAAATGTGTTTATACCAATTCATTAATGGTGTGAAATTGATGTGGGCCAAATCCCTGTCTCAGAGGCAGTGCTGAATGCTTTCTCAATGCCCTCAAACAAGTTTTCAAAACCTGCAAAAATGTCTGCAGAAAGTGGAAAGGGGAAATTAAATTTAGTTTTGTTTGTAAATAAGAAATATTCTGAATCCAAACGCATATGCTCTATGCTAAACTCTTACCAGATTAGCATAATCAGAAAGTTGAATTTGTTAATTCTAGATCAAGGAAGGAGTTCTAATCCATGTGTTTCTCTGCACAATTTGAGGACCTATTACAGACTCGGACAGAACATGCTCATTTGCCATTTTAATCATGGCATTCTTTTTGTTGTTGTTGAGACGGAGTCTTTCTCTGTCACCCAGGCTGGAGTGCAATGGTGCCATCTGGGCTCACTGCAAGCTCCGCCTCCCGGGTTCACGCCATTCTCCTGCCTCAGCTTCCAAGTAGCTGGGACTACAGGTACCCGCCACCACGCCCGGCTAATTTTTTGTATTTTTTTTAGTAGAGATGGGGTTTCACCGTGTTAGCCAGGATGGTCTCGATCTCCTGACCTTGTGATCCACCCGCCTCGGCCTCCCAAAGTGCTGGGATGACAGGCGTGAGCCACCGCGCCCAGCCCATGGCATTTTTATGGAGCACAACCCATCCAAAGTTGTCTTCGCTTCCCTGAAAGCAGTGAAGGTCTCAATGGCCCACTTTGAGGGAGATGGAGGAGACATGGGGGCTGTTTCATGTGCAATATTAAACAGCAATTTGTGATACAAGGTGGAGAAGAATATTGCATTCTTGTGTGGAGAGGAAATAAAGAACACGATCTCCTCGAAAGAAACGAGACTAAAACCAATGCCGTGCTTGGGTTAGGGCAGCGGGAGGATGTGACTGTGTCTCCAGTGGGAGAGACTTTCCTCCAGTAGCCATTACCAGCTGCCTCGCTGATGGCCATTCAGCAGTGACCCTGAGCACGGGCACCTGCCCTGATTCCCAGCCGTGCCAGTGGAGCTTCCTTCAAGGTCTTCCCTCCTACGAGTGAACCAGCTTAATCTGGGCTTAGCATGGGAACCGGAAGGTGGGAGGTGGATGAAAGTAATTGGCAGGTGAAAGGAAAAGCAACCTCAGGGTAAGGCCACGGCTGGGAGCCTGAGTTTCCGTCCTGCGGTGACTTTAATGAGTCTCCTCTGGTTGACTTGCAGCCCTGATTAAATACCATTCCTGATGAATGAGCCGGCACAGTCCACACTGGGACGTCGTGTAGTGCAGGTGGAAGTCAGAAGGGCATGTTTAAGGACATTACGCAGGTCACACAATGACGAAGCCCAGGGAAGAGCACAAATGTCAGGAAGCTGTTTGCCTTCCCACTAGGAAACTGCACTCCACTCTTCTTCCAGGAAGGTGACGTTCCTCCCAGTGTCCTGTTTTCCTCCGCAGGCTTAGCAGCTCACCGCATACTGCGCACTTCAGGGTTCTGAGTTATCAGGACC
This sequence comes from Gorilla gorilla gorilla, assembly GCF_029281585.2. Classification (NCBI taxonomy): domain Eukaryota; kingdom Metazoa; phylum Chordata; class Mammalia; order Primates; family Hominidae; genus Gorilla; species Gorilla gorilla. The sequence continues at coordinate 188,555,595 of NC_073229.2, forward strand.
TGATATCTTCTGGCTCACACTTGATCTACTTAGGCTTGTTAGGAAATGACCTGTTTTATACATGCATATTTTCTAAGTAGACATCAAAGCTTCCTTTTTAGCATGGTAAAATTTATTAAATTATAATACTTCTTTTTTGCTCTTTACTTGCTTTGCTTTTTTAAAATATTAAAATATTATACTTCTTTTTAGCCTATGACACATGACTTAAATAATTCCTTCATGACTCAGGCTCCTTCCTACCTTTGGCTGTGAGTTATTTTGTGGTGCCAGCAATTAGCAATGCAGTGTTTGCCCTGACTTGAAATTGTCCTTCTCCCCGGGCCTTTGAACACTTCTGCTTGATTTTTATGCTTCCTTGGCTCTTTCCATCACTTTCTCTCCTTGCTCAAAGTGATGCTGCATGGCTTCCATTCTTCTCTCTCTTCTAATTTGATTTTTAAATAGGCCACATGACCAGACTGTTTTTCAGAGTGTATGTAAAGTAAGGATGAATGAGGATCCAGGTGACAACTGATGAGCTAATTCATAATGAAACACATGACTTTTCAAGTCATCCATAATGAGAGACCAGACAACTATTTTACTTCCCAGTTGGATTCATTTTTAATGCAAATAGTTGAGGCTGCTGGTTAAGTGACCTTCAAACAAGTAAGATGGGGCTGGGTGATGTCACCTTCTAATTTTTTGATTATTGATATAATCCCTTCAGAACAGGAACTGAATAATATGTATATAGTTTGTATTAATATTAGTAGTGCCTCGGCCTTATTTGACATACATATTTAAAGGAAATATTAAAATATTTTCAATTTCAACATGAAATATTTCTCTGGAAGATACCCACGAAATGATCTATGTATACTTCTGTCCACAGCGGCATTGTTTCGAGTGGCAAAAGGCTAGAAGCAACTTCTATATCCTAGAGAGGGGCAGTCTGAAGCAACCGTGATCCACCTTTCCAATGGACTAGTGAACAGTTGCAGAAATAGAAGTAAAGAAGGATGTTCTGTGTGACTTCTGCAGTGCAATTTCCGATCTGGTGACAAGACTGCTGTAAACAGCTGGCCCACAGTGCATCCATGCAATGGAGGCTGATCTCTAGTTCTGGCTGGTGGGCAGCTCTCCTATGGGGACTGCACCCTTTTTCTCTTCTGATCCCATTGTCCTCTAAGGCCTCGTTGTCTGCATCGAGCTGATGGAATGGAACAGAGGCATGGTAGAGGCAGAGTTGTTTCTGAAAGTCTTTGATGTGAAAGCGCGCATGCCTTCTACTCCCATTCTACATGAAAGAACTGCTCATATGTACATATTCAGATTCAAGGAAGGCTGGGAAATGCGATTCTGGCTGAGCAGCTGCTTTTGAACTGTGACTGTTTCCTAGGAAAGGAGAGAATACGTTTGCTGAACACCTAGCTGTCTCTGCTACCATCTCATTTACTTATCATTACATGAAAAAGCAAGGTGCATAATATTGTTACTGTGCCGGCTATTTGTCTAAAGAGGAGTGGCGTATATATCTGTATCTATATATGCAGTACCCATGCTGACCTATGGGAGAGGACTTTTGGGAATTAGTAAATGGGAGATGAAACAGAAGAGAAACTTCACTACACTGTATACTCTCGTATGTGTTTGAGATGCTACCAATGTAAATTAAATTACCTACTCGGAGAACAAAATAAATTTAAGATGTTAAAAAAAAAGAATGCCACCAATCCGGACAGAAGGTAAAGAACATGACTCCCAGACACACTGTAGACCCATCTGGCTCAGGGCCATCCCATCCCACAAGCAGCGTGGGAGTGGATGAAGCCATCTGGGAGCCCCGTCAGGAGCTGCAGTCTTGAAGACTGTGAGCAAAGCGTAGGCGAAAATGTACCAGAACTGATGTCATTAAAGGAAAGCTGCTTTTCTTTGCTCAGAGAAAAGAGGCAGAAGTTTACAGAAAGAAGATCTCACTTCGTGTGATCTGTGAAATATACATAAGCAAAGCAGGTATATTTTCATAGCTTTTATGTAAATGTATGTTTCTTATTGACCCCAGTGGAAAGGAGGTCTCTTCACCACAGAAAATGAAACATCAATGTCACTTTGCATGGTAAATTTCTCCCACAGTGTCCGCCTCTGGGTTTAGGAAAAGTAGGGTATCAATAGACAGCTAAAGAAGGAGTTGCTGGCCGGCTACTGCCTACAAGAAGAAGTGTGTCAAGGATATTTCATCCCCATTTTCAAGAATTTTTGCCTGTAGGACTCCCAGGAGCACAGAAGCCCACTACAAGGAAGGTTATACAAAGAAGTCTCCCTGTGATAAGAGCAACAGCTGCAAAGATGGCGGCTCACTACCTCCATAGTGTGGTCGGTTCATGCAACCCCAGACGCTAACCGAGAGTGCCTTTCCTATGAGAAGGATGTGAAGACGGTCCCAGGAAGCACGCCCTCTACATTTCTGGGAGTCAGGCTTTCAGAGGGGACTGGAAGAACGTTTTTCACAGTTTGGCAAAAGATTGTTTTAAGCACAGTTGATTGATTGTCTCTGCTCCCATCAATGTTGTGATTATCCAAGAGATATAATAAAGGGCTCTCTTTATCACAGTTACTTATAATGTGCCCTTTTCCTAACTGCCCAGCATTCTCTACTAGATGTGCCAGAATTCCTCCAGTGGGCCCACCGGGAACATGCATGTGATGTCAGTTCTGTGGAAAGTGCCTGACTTTGCGTTTCTGGTGTGCCAGCATCCGCTAAGATCTTGTAGGAATAATCACAATTTGCATCCTCAAGAGGTACCATAACTCAAGGGGGAGACAAATATTGAAATTAATAGGATCAGTTGCTATACATGCTATGATAAAAGCAGAGACTTCTGCCAGATTCTCTGTTTCAGGCATCCATAAAATTACAAATGTAATACAGCACAAACTGGCCATTATTTACCTTGTCAAGAAAGTTATTAAATAAAATCTGTCACAATCACCACCATTTCATAAAATAAAGGTTATTGTAACACAAAAGACTAAAAGCTTATGGTATCAAAGAAGAAAGATAGTTCCTTACTTTTCTAAGTTCTGATGGAGGAAATTTTTACCTTAAAAATTTCTGACACTTTATAATATGCAACTTTAAAAATACAAGTTTGTGATTTCGTTTTGAATTTGGGAACCTATATTCAACAGTGTAATAACAAATGGAGCTGGAATGTTCAACTTTTTCCAGTAACATATTTATCACAGTCATTTCAGAAAATTGTTTCACATAGATTTAATGGTGAAAATTGAAGCAATATTCCTAACGATATTCAGGGTGTTCAGCACCCATATTCCAGGTAAACTGGCATGAATTAAGGCTCTCATTCCTGTAGCTACTTTTTCCTTAAAGATCTGGTGTTCCTCCATCAAAAATCTATATGAGAGTGACTTCAGGTGTCTCTTGTTAGGCAGTCCCTACACCTGGGGCTGTGTCACTCAAGGGCTGTAATCACCAACAGGGAGAATTGAGGAATTTTTTCTAAAAGAGATGCCACATATTAATAAAAATGTCTTGGATCTACACAGGCCTACTCCCTGGATGTTGGGAATATCTAGTATAATCTTGAATTTACTCTCAGGAGTAAAGGCTGATTTCAAGGAATATTTTTTAAGTCTGTGCATCTTCTCAGGGCCTACAGACCAGACCGGCAACCGGTTGTTGATGTCAACATTCCTGCAGCACTGAGTCAGGTACCTGACTGTGATGGATGTGTCCTCAGTCTGAATTCTCTTGGGAAACTTGAGGGCAATTCCATTTTTCATGCATTATTTTCTTGTCATTCTCTAAAGTCAAAACACTGGGACAATCATCCCTTCCCAGACCCTCATTCCCACAGTGCCCAGCCCTTCCCACCCTTGACCAAGCTCTGATTATCTTCCTTTCTCCATCACCTTTCAACTTGGAAGATTTGTTCCTTTATGTTTGGTTAAGATGCCTAATTCTTCCCAGGAAACTCTCCCTTCCTCTGGTTTTTCTCCTTTATTCTTGCAATGAGGAAATTTATATTAGCATGTTTCTCTAATGATGAACCAATCTTTCATTGTGGAATAAACCAAATATGGCCAGGGTATGTTAGATTATACATCCCAAAATTTGGTTAACTATTTTCTTTAAGATTAATGCTTCCAGGCACAGTAGCTCACACCTGTAAACCCAGTTTGTTGGAGGCTGAAGCAGGCGGGATCACTTGCGGACAGGAGTTGGAGACCAGCCTGGGCAATGTAGCAAAACCCTTATCCCTAAATTTTTTTTTTTTTTAATTTAGCCAGGCATGGTGGCACATACCTATAGCCCCAGCCATTTGAGAGGCTGAGATGGGGAGAATCACTTGAGCCCAGGAGTTTAAGGCAGCAGTTAGTATGATCATTCCCCTGCACTCCAACCTCAGTAACAGAGCAAGATTCAGTCCCTTAAAAAATTCAAGTACATACGCTTACAAGTGAAAATAACCTATAATTCCCTTTATTGCCATTCCCCTGTTTTTTTTCGTTTGTTCTGTTTTTTACTTAAAAAATCAGGGTTACAATGGCTTTCAAAAATGAGTTGGGAAGATGAATATGTATATCCTACTTTCTAAAAGAGCTTTGCATAAGTTTGGAAATAATTGTTCCTTGAATGTTTGTTAGAATTTCCTCATAAAACCTTTGCGAGTCTTGTTTGTTTTTTGTTTGTGGGAAGATTTTTAAGAACTTATTTAATTTCTTTAAAGATCATATTTTCTTCATCCTCTTAAATCAATTCTGGTTATTTGATTTTTTCCTGGAAATCTTATCCTTAGATTTTCAAATATACCAACCTAAAGTGTTCGCAGGTTTGCTTATAACTGTTTTAATCTTAGCTACATCTAGAGATATGCTCCTCTTTTGAATTCCCAATATGGCTTATTTTGTGCATTCTGTTTTATTCTTTTATTATTATTATTATTTTTAGACAAATTCTCCCTCTGTCACCCTGCCTGGAGTGCCGTGGTGAAAACGTAGCACACTTCAGCCTCAGACTCCTAGGCTAAAGCAATTCTTTTGCCTCAGCTTCCAGAGTAGCTGGGACTACAGTCATGCAACACCATGCTCAGCTAAGTTTTTTAGTTTTTGTAGAGATGGGGTCTTGCTATGTTGCCCAGGCTGATCTCAAACTCCTGGGCTCAAGCAGTCCTCCAGCCTCTGCTTGCTAAAGTGCTGGGATTACAGGTGTGAACCACTGTTCCTGGCTCTGTTTTATTTTTGATTAATATTTTCAAGGATTTGTCAATTCTAGTAGTCTTTTTGGAAACCAGCTTTTGGATTCTGCTGATCCTGCTGATGCTTCTTTTCCATTACATGAAGTTCTGTTCTCATATTCATGATCACCTTTTTCTATCTTCTATGGATTAATTTTTTTAAAAAACTGCAGGATAAGGTGGATACTTAGGTCATTTGTTACAGTCTGTCTTCTCTCTTAGTAAAACATTTAAAGATAGCAGTGTTTAAGTATCTTCTTAGCCAAATCCCACAAGTCTTAATTAGCATTGCTATTAGAATTCAGTTCCAGTTATTTTTAATTTTTAATTATGCCTTTTAGTCTCCTTTAATTAGAAAGTATTCTTGGTCTTTCTTTGTCTTTTATGACCTTCACACTTTTGAAGAGTAAAACTCAGTGATTTTGCAGCCTTTCCTCAATCTGGGATTTGTTGTGACCTTTTCTTTAGGTGTTCTGCACTTTAACCATGATGGATTTAGGTGCTGATGTCATTCAGTTTTTTTTCTCCTTAGAATTCACTGGACTTCCTAAATTGGAGCTTCATTAAGGATCAGTGTTCTTAAATAATTCTGGAAAATTTTCGGCCATTACATCTCCAAATATTTTCTTGCCCCTACCTTCTCTATTGTCTCATTCTGGAACTCTGATTAGACATATGTTGGACTTCCTCACTCTATCCTCCATGGATTATTCTCTCATTTTTTCATCTCATTGTTTCTTTATGGGTGCGTTCTGAATACGTTCTTCTGATCTTCTGTATCACTAACCTTTTCTTCAACTGTGTCTGATTTGTTTGTCTCATATGTTGGTTGTTGTATCCATTACTGTCTTGTTATGGAAAAACAGTGGCTTAAAACAACATTTAGCATTCATCATAATCTTCTGGATTGGGTGAATTGTTCCCCTGGTCTGAGATCGGTTGTTTGGTTTCTGTAGTCAGCCAGCAGCTCTGTTGGGTCTTACGTGCCTAAGAACACCTCACTTAGATGTCTGGAGGTTGGCTTGATATTAGCCGGAGTATTGGGGATCACTCAGCTGTGTCTTTCTCATTATCAGGCAGGTTAGCCTGGGCTCATTGACACAATTGTAGGTGCAGGGTTCCCAGTAACATGAAGAGAACCACCCTAATGTGTAAGCTGCTTTTTAGTCTCTGCTGAAATCATGTTGGCTCTTGTTCTATTGGACAAAGTGTGTCAGATGGCCACGCTTAGAGTCAATGTGAAAAGGGACTACCTGAGAACATAGACATGGTGAGGGAATTATTTGGTCACTTTTACACATATTATGCCATACTTCTGCCCAGAATTTTTTCTAAATTCAGCTACTATATCTTTCATTTCTAGAACTTGTATTTGGCTCTTTTTCAAATGACTCTTATTATTTAGATAGTCTTTTTGGTTCCCTCATCATTACTTTTAAAGTCTACTTTTATTTCTTTAAAATACTAAATATTCTGTCTGCACCAGATAATTCCAATATCTGATTAGAATAATTAAGTGAATTTTCATTTCACATAAATCACACTCATGGCAATCTGTTTCCTCATGAGGCTAGTCCTTTTTGAATGTGACTTTGAGTTCCTTGGAACTCTAACTGTATGAGTTCTTAGATGTCTAGGCTTAAAGAATACATTTCCAGAGAGATTTGTATTTGATCCATAAGATCCCTTAGAATATCTTCATGTAAAAGAACTTTAAACTTACTTGGGATTTTTTGAGGCCCTCAGGACATGTGAATGCAGTCCTTGTACCCCCATGAGGATGGCATGTGGTTAGCAACCCTCAGAGGAGAATCCCATTTCCCCATCTGTCCACAGTTAAGATGTGACAGGCTCATTTGCCCCTCTTCTGTCTTGCATAACAGATTTTCCTAATTTAGCCAATGAATTCCTTCTTTTGGAAGTCTTTGCATTAAGTATGTGTTTCTAACTTGACTTTATTTCCTTTTCAAATCTCAACTTTTATTCCTTATCCTTGTTTTGGGGGACATGTTAAAAACTCATACTGTAAGCCACCAGGAAGGGGAAGAACCTGTAGGACAAATTCTGGCTCCTACATTCTTTTACCTTTATGATTTCACTTTTGATTAAATGTCTTGGACCTGAAGAAGTTCCTACTTGCATACATCTCAGTCATGTGTGTGAATGCATAATATACCAGGAGGTGTTCTCTGAACCTTTGCTCATCAGCTATCTAAAAACAATTTTATATATGCTTTTCATTCTGGTGTTGTGTAGTCAGTGATATTGTTATGGACTGAACTGTGTTCTCCCAAAATTCATATGTTGAACTACTAACCTTCAATGTGACTGTACTTAGAGATAGAGCCTTGAAAGAGGTATTTAGAGTTAAATGAGGTCACAAAGATGGGGACTTATCCAACAGAACTAAAGTCCTTTTAAAAAGAGGAAGGGACAGCTGAGCACAGTGGGTCACGCCTGTAATCCCAGCACTTTGGGAGGCCAAGGCGGGCAGATCACAAGGTCAAGAGATCAAGACCATATTGGCTAACACGGTGAAACCCCATCTCTACTAAAAATACAAAAAATTAGCCAGGCGTGATGGCAGGCACCTGTAGTCCCAGATACTCAGGAGGCTGAGGCAGGAGAATGGTGTGAACTCAGGAGGCAGAGCTTGCAGTGAGCCAAGATCACACCACTGCACTCCAGCCTGGGCGACAGAGTGAGGCTCTGTCTGAAAAACAAAACAAAACCGAAAAAAACAAAACAAAAAAGCAAAAAGAGGAAGGGACACCAGGAGTGCATCCACACTAAGGAAGAGCCATATGAGAACACAGTGAGAAGGTGGCCGTCTGCAAGCCAAGGAGAGGCCTTAGGAGAAGTCATAGCTACTGACACCCTGATCTTGGACTTCTGGTCTCAAGAACTATAAGAAAATAAATCTCAGTTGCTTAACTAATGTAGCCAGGTAGCCTTTGGTATTTTTTTTTATGGCAACTCTAGCAAACTAAATAATGCAGATTTTGGTACCACTGGTGCTACTGTAACCAATACTGAAAAATAAGAAAGTGGCTTTGGATCGTGTAATGGCAGAGCATAGGTGAGTTTTGAGGAGTATGTTTAAAAAGCCTGGATTGCCTTGTAGAGACTGTTAGTAGAAATATGGATGTTAAAGCTTATTCTGGTGCAGTCTCAGATAGAAATGAGGAACATGTTATTGGAAACTAGAATAAAGATAATCCTTGTTATAAATTGGCAAAGAACTTGTCTGAATTGTATTCTGGTGTTCTGTAGAAAGTAGAACTTGTTTGTGCTGAATTTGGATATTTAGCTGAGATTTCTAAGCAAAGTGTTGAGTTATGGCCTGGATTTTCCTTACTGCTTATAGTAAAATGCTAGAGGAGAGAAAGTGAAGAAGGAGAATTGTTAAGCAAAAAGGAACCAGAACTTGAAAATTTGAGAAATCCTCAGCCTATCCATATTGCAAAAAATGAGAAAGCATGTTCTGGACAGAACAACAAAAATGTGGTTGGAAAATTGCTTGATAAAAAGATTATAGGTGTAATTCAAGAAGCCATGCAGTCATCTTAGTGGAAGCCAGGGATAGAGATGGGGTAATAGCAGCAGAAATACAGCCAGTTTGCACTGAAGGAGGCAGAGGTGGGGTAAAATGAAGGAAGGCTGCCTGAGTTCCAGAATTCTGCAGGATGGCACAATGGAGCTATCTGGCTGTGGACATGTGATATGGTTTGGTGCTGTGTCCCCACCCAAATCTCACCTTGAATTGTAATAATCCCCACGTGTTGTGAAAGGAACCTGGTGGGAGGTAATTGAATCAGGAGGGCGGTTTTGTTCCTTGCTATTCTCGTGATAGTGAATAAATCTCACGAGATCTGATGGTTTCCTACAGGGCAGTTCCCCTGCACATGTTTTCTCTTGCCTGCTGCCAAGTAAGATGTGTCTTTTTCCTCATTCACCTTCCACTGTCATTGTGAGGCCTCCCCAGCCACATGAAACTGTGAGTCCATTAAACCTCTTTCCTTTATAAATTACCCAGTCTCAGGTATGTCTTTATTAGCAGCATGAGAACAGACTAATACAACATGTATTATTCTTCAAGAAGAGGGAAACACGGCCCTAAAAGTGATTCTGAGATGCTCAGGGATGTTTCTCCCACCACAGGCCCAGAACACACAGGTCTGGGGGACAAGCCTGTCTTCCACCTCCTCAGGGTCAGTAGGCCAGGCTGCAACCACTCGGGGCCTCAGGATAACGCTACTCCTCAGCACCACAGATGGGGCTGTCACCCAAACCTGTTGGGGATGCTGCTGCCACTGCAGTCCCAGAAGGTGGAACTTACACCGTGAGGGGCCCATGGGGCACAGCATCAAGCCAAAGAGGATTATTCTGAACCTTAAAATCTAATGAGCTTGCCTTGCTAGGTTTTGAACTTGTTTGGGATATGTCACCCATTTCTTTTTTCCAATTTCTCTTTTTTGTGGTGAGAATGTCTATCCTATGCCTGTGCCACCACTGTATTTGGAACACATAACATAGCTGGTTTCATATGTTACCAGTGGGAAAGGAACTTTGCCTCAGGGTGAATCACACCTCATTGCCCACCCATACCTGATTTAGGTGATATTTAGATGAGACTTTGGGGTTAGAGTTGATACTAAAATAGGTTAAGACTTTTGGGGGGCTGTTGGGCTGGAGGTGTTTGTATTTGCATATGAGAAAGGCATACATTTGGGGGTTCAGAGGGCAGAGTGCTATGGACTGAGTTGGGTCACCCTAAATTTCATACATTGAAGCCATAATTCCTAATGTGACTGTATTTAGAGATAAGGCCTTTAAAGAGATACTTAAGATTAAGTGAGATCATAAGGGCTGCACCCTAATCCAATAAGACTGGTATCCTTATAAGAGGAGAAAGATACACCAAGGCATTGCATACACAGAGGAAAAGCCATAAGAGACACAGTGAGAAAGAGCCTCCGGCAAGCCAAGGAGAAGGGCGTTTGGAAAATCCAGACCTGCTGGCACATTAATATTGAACTTCTGGTTTTCAGAACTGTAAAAAAAATTGATTTCTGGTGTTTAAGCTACCTAGCCTGTGGTATTTTGTTATGGCAGCCATAGCAAACTAATATAGATGTCTCCAGCACTGCCTGAAAATCTTTCTACAAAATCATAATAGTTCATTTTCCCATTGCCTGCAGTATAGACTTCTAGTTTTGCTGTTATCTTCCAGATCCCTATGCCAAAGGCATAAGGGTCCATAACTCCCCACACCACCTACCCATTTTTCTCTCCATATAAACTTCCTTTCATATCTGGCCTAGAGACTTGCAATCCTTTACCACAACCACTGTCTTGCCTTTGTCCTCAACCATCACAACCACCTCTCGTGAATCTCCAACCCCGGAACAATGCAGCATCCACGATTTCTAACCCCTCGCCAACATCATAATGATCTTAGTCAGTGGATACTGCTTGAAAAAATCTAACTTGGTAGCTGGCCTTCCCACTTCCAGTCTCCCTCCCTCCAATCCATTCTTGACTTGCTACCTCCAAAGTGTGGCTTCTAGAAGACACCAGCCACATCATTCCCCTGTGTAAAATCCTTCAGGGTCTTTGCTTCACCTCTATAGTTCCATCTTTACTCAGTTCCCTGATTACATTCTATGTTCTGTTCATTCCAAATGAATTCCAGTTCCCAGAACCATCGAAAACCCTCTTGTCTCTCTGTGTTTGCCTATTTCACTCCCTTAGCCTGGGCAGTCCCTCCTGTCTGTCCCTTCACACTTGCTCTTGTCTCCTGGCGGGCTCTACCAAGTGACCTGTAGCTCAGCCCATGCCTCACCCGGGGGAAGCATTTCACAGATTCCCTAGTCTGGGCTGGGTGCCTTGAGTTCAGAATGCCTTGGCGCACAAGCATTCTCTGTGACCTCATCATGCTGCTTTGTAGCCATAGGTTTATCTGTCTCTTCCTTTAGGAAAGAGTATCTTATTTGTATTCCCAGTGCCAAGCAAAAGGCTTGGCATAGAGTAGGCACTGAATAAATGATTGCTAATTAATGGGTGAGTGAGTGGAACCATTGGAACACGTGACAACGGAGCCACAGTCATTCAGAAAGAAACTAGCAACCACAAGGTGCGCCATCAGCCATACCCCATCACCTGAATAAGACGGGCAGAGACGTGGCTTTGCCATTTACAGTGCATCACCCCCATGGTCCTGTTGAATGGGCTGCCACAGCCATCCACATAGTGTCTTCCACTCTGGGCTCTTTGTTTAATTACATATGCCTCCCAGCCTGGCAATCCTGATAACCTTTATTCCATTTTTCTCCTAAAACACATCTATAATTCTGTCATGTATGGAATGCATGTATTTATTGTGGTTATTGTTTATTTTCTGGGTCCTCTCACCCAATAGTGAGTCTCATTCAAGGCAGGGTCTTTGTCTCATCCCCTGTTGTATCCCAAACACTTAGAACAGTGCCTGCCACACAGGGAGTTTTCAACATACATTTGTTGAGTAAGTGAATTTTCAGACTTTTTTTTAAAAAGCCTGAGATTCATGGATGTGATTCACTTAAGGTTACCCATATGGTTTCGAGTGAAACTGTGCATGGAAGGTGTCAGAACTAAATCTATAGCTGATGGCAAAAAGTGTTTTCATCAACTAACCCACATTTTAGGTGACCAACTTTCTTGTGCAAATGTACAAATTAACACTTACTTTAAAAAAAATCAAGAAGGTATGCACACTCCTACAGCCTCCGTACTAGCTCTCTTTGTTCAGCTTCCATTCAGGTAGCTGGGTTCTTACGGCAAGAGATCAAATTTGACGAGATTCTCATGACCTCACTTAGAATTATGAGCAGCATAAGGAAGGAGCACGTGCGAGAAAGAAAGGTGATGTTAATGTGTGCCTGGACATCTCAAGTAGCGCGGATGACTGAAACCCCTCTAAGTTCCTGAATTTTAAAAGCTTCCCCCACCATTATCACCATTAATCTGGGTTCCATGCACTTGACGTTTGAAATGTGCAGTCCATGATACCTCAAAAACGAAATGATTAACAGCAACACCGTGAGGTAGCTCCCTAACTTCTGCTTCCTGGTGAATGTTTAATGGTTTTGCACAGAAATAACCATAATATGTATCTACCTATTATTTATACATACATATGTATGTATGAGCATATGCACACACACAGAGGCATACACACACACACACACATACATGCATATGCATACAGGCTTGCACAGGGGCATACACACACATGCATACATGCATGCACATACATGAATTTATGGTCTTGCTATTTCCAGCTTGATTTTGAAGCAAAGTGTTATCAGTCCGCTTTCATTCTGTTGATAAAGATATGCCCATGACTGGATAATTTGTAAAGACAAAGAGGTTTAATGGACTCACAGTTCCACATGGCTGGGAACTGTGAGATTGTGGGAACATGGCTTTACAATCATAACGGAAGGTGAAAGGCAAGAGAGAATGAGAGCCAAGTGAAGGGAAATCCCTCATAAAATCATCAGATCTCGTGAGACTTATTCACTACCAGGAGAACAGTATGGGAGAAATTACTCCCATGATTCAGTTATCTCTTACTGGGTCCCTCCCATAACACATGGGAATTTTGGGAGCTATAATTCAAGGTGAGATTTGGGTGAGAACACAGCCAAACAATAACACAAGAAGTATTTGATTTTTTTTCTCCCAAAAGAGGCTTGAAAGTTTCTTCCAGAGCCTGGGCGCAGTGACTCATGCCTGTAATCCTAGCATTTTGGGAGGCCAAGGCGAGCGGATCATGAGGTCAAGAGATTGAGACCATCCTGGCCAACATGGTGAAATCCCATCTCCACTAAAAATACAAAAATTAGCCAGGCATGGTGGTGGGCGACTGTAGTCCCAGCTATTCGGGAGGCTGAGGCAGGAGAATCGCTTGAACCCGGGAGGTAGAGGTTGCAGTGAGCAGAGATTGCACCACCGCACTCCAGCAAGGTGACAGAGTGAGACTCTATCTCAAAAAAAAAGTTTCTTTCAAAAGTCAAAGCACCTGTGTGACATGACAAGGAGAACAAAGAACACAGCTGAGAATCAAGCTCAGAGGAGACAGCTCAGCATACAAGAAGCTGCAGCATTGCGTAGGCATCTGTCAACCACCAACACTGGGGCAGCAGGTTGAAGAGTCGTCCCCCCAAAGATACCTCCACCGGGAACCTCAGAATGTGGCCTTTTTTGGAATAAGGGTCTTTGTAGATATTTTTGCAGATCAAGGCAAGGATCTTGAGATAGGATCATCCTAGATTAAGGGTGGGCCCTAAATCCACTGACAGGTGACTAAGAAGAAGCAGAAAAGGAGAAGCAGAGACAGTCACAGGGTTTCAGGCCATGTGAGGATGGAAGCAGTGATGGGAGTGATGCAGCCACAAGCCCCAATGCCAAGGCTTGCCAGCAACACCAGAAACTGTGAAGGGTAGGTTGAATCCTCCCCTGGAGACTTTGGAGGGATTGTGATCCTGTCCATACCTTGGTTTTTGACCTTTGGTCTCCAGAACCCTGAGAAAATCAATTAGCCTTGTTTTATGACACGAAAATTATGTCGATTTGTGCGGCATCCCTATGAAACAAACACAACAGATGACTAGAATATGCCATACGTTTCGAGGGGAAGTCGACCTTCCATAAAATAAATCCTCTACTAGTAACTCAACACTTGAAGTGTGAAACATCACTGGATCTGAGATCACAGAGGTACAAAAAGTAGGCCCTCAGAAAGGGGCAGGAACATAATCCAGTACACGACCCAGTGATCAACATGAATTGTGTTTCTAGTGGAGTGAGAAGTGTTGATGGGGATGAATTATGACTAAAAAGGGGGAGAAGGATCAAGGTTATCCGGGAGAAGTAAATGGATTTAAATTGTTAAATTCAGGAGCACAGTAGAGGTTAACTGTCTTTGAGAGAGGGAAAATGGACACCACAGTGGAATGCTTTGTTTCCTTTTAAGCACGAAAGTAAAGAAGCTGCCCCCAAGTAAAAGTGCAGCTCTCCCTCCCGTGCTGCGTAAACTCCTCTCCCATTTCTCCTGGCAACAAGACCCCTACTTCCTTACAGTAACATTATAAAGATAACAGGGTCGGACACACATGTATCTAATTTTGCTCCACCTTGTCTCTTCAGGAAAGCCCAGGAAGGATTTTGGAGGTTTGTGCCACAAAGAATGACATTATGAAGGGGAAGACATGCCTTGTATGTAGAAGGTTTGAAATGAGCCCCAGCTGTCTTGAGAGTCCTTCCAGGGCTGGGGAACCCACTGTGTCTGTTGCGGAATCGCTGCTGAGTTATAAGCTAGGTGATTGTGTGTCCCCTTCTTGTTTCCATTTATTTGGACACAACTTCTTGGAATGAGAAATCCAGAGTCTGCAGTTTTCAAAGGGAGCAGTAGCTGAGATGCTCCTGCTACCTACATCAGGGCTCATGTTGCTGGATGCAGCCACACTTCAGCTGCTCTGCTCTCCTTGCCGTGGAGAGGTGTTCAATCATCACAATCACTGTTCTGCTCTGATAAGGAGCTGGAGAAGGGAGTGAGTACCTGTGATGATTAATACTGAGTGTCAACTTGATTGGATTGAAGGATGCAAAGTATTGTTCCTGGGTGTGTCTGTGAGGGTGTCGCCAAGGGAGAATAACATTTGAGTCAGTGGTCTGGGAGAGACAGACTCACTCTCTATCTGGGTGGGCACCATCTAATCAGCTTCCAGCAAGGCCAGAATAAAAACAGGCAGAAGAACGTGGAAAGACTAGACTGGCTTAGTTTTCTGGCCTCCATCTTTCTCCCATGCGATACTTCCTGCCCCTGAACGTAGGACCCCAAGTCTTTAGCTTTGGGACTCGGACTGGCTTCCTTGCTCCTCAGCTTGCAGATGACCTATTGTGGGACCTCACCCTGTGATCGTGTGAGTCAATACTCCTTAATAAACTCCCCTTTATATATACATCTATCCTATTAGTTCTGTTCCTCTAGAGAACGCTGATAATACAGTACCCACTGCGAGGCCTTTGTAGGTGGTTCATAAATATGTACAATAAAGGCCACACTCTTCTTATGCAGTCACCCTTAATGAATCATTTTGTCTTCTTCCTACAGTCTGGATAGACAGCAATGAGCTATGCCATGCTGTCTACTAATGTTGGACCTGATGGGCACCATCTGACTCTTAAGATGTTTGTTGACGTTCAGTGTGGGCAAAGCTAGTGAGCAGCCGCCCCTTAGAGCTCCGTCTAGGGCTGTGCTGTGAGTTGGTGTGCGAGATCGTTCAGACCCACAAGGCGGCGTGGGAAGAAGAGCATGGGCTGTGCGGTCAGCCCGCCGTGCATTCCAATTTTGCCTCTGCCATGGGCTAAGACAGAATCTTAGAAAACAGAAGTGCTGTGTCTCGGTCTCCTTATCGCTGAAGTTAGAATGATTCTTAGTGCATATTGCTTTTCTGAAAATCTAATAATGACTATCAAGGACTTAGTGGGCACTCAAAATAAAAAATACGCTAAGAGCAAGGGAGAATGAACACAAGCTGTTGTCAGCCTGGAGGGAATCTACCAAATTCCCTATTTTTAAATGACGATTTATCTGATGGCTCCTATATTTATCTTGAAATTGCATGTGCATTTCGCAGTCTGCAGCATGATTCCTCCTCGAGGACAGGACTTCTCCTGCAGCCGCCCCAGTGTCTGCTTTCTCTCCACACCTCTCACCCTACGTCTAGGGCAGAGGAAGATATCCAGCTTCATCCTCTTCGCAAACTCCAGCTTACATTCCCTCCTACTCTGGTGGATCCACAGTGTCCTACCCATCCCTGGCATAGTTAGCTACAGAGCCCAAATCACCTGCCATCCTTCCAGGGAGATGGCCACTTCTAACTCATGGCTGCTTTTCCAGCACAACACCTGCCCTTATAATGGGATTTCCTCTGATTTTCTCCAGATATCCAATCAGCTGTACATTGTTTCTCCCGATTGCCACAGCGATATAGCTGAGGGTTCCGTTCCCAGTCCCCATCTTACGTGGTACCTTCAGTCCAAGAAAAGGCTGGTTAGAAACACGTGTATCTAATTTGCTCTACCTTGTCACTTCAGGAAAGCCCAGGAAGGATTTTGGAGGTCTGTGCCGCAAAGAATGTCATCATGAAGGGGAAGACATGCCTTGTAGGTAAAAGGCCTTACTCCACCTAGGTTCCAGGGCACTACTCTCTGGATTCTCTTCTTGCCCCTGACTCTACCTTCAACCTCTCAGTGTTGGAGGGCCCCATATCTCCAGCTTCTGATCTCTCTTGGATCTGTACTTATTCCTTCAGTGATGTCATTCAGCCCAATGGCTTTGAGACAATAAATACTAGGTATTTACATTCTGATGACACTCAGACTCATTTCTCTTACCTGAAGTTCTTTTCTGAAATTCAGACTCTTGTATCTCATTCTGAACCCAACATATCCACTTGAAGCTTTAATAAGCATCTTAAACTAAATATGTTGTATCATTTCATTTTCACACTGCTATAAAGAACGGCCTGAGCCTGGGTCAATAATAAAGGAATGAGGTTTAATTGACTCAGAGTTCAACATGGCTGAGGAGGCCTCAGGAAACATACAATCTTGGTTGAAGGGGAAGCAAGGCACCTCTTCACAAGGTGACAGGAAGGAGGATGAACGTAGAAGGAACTACCAAACACTTATAAAACCATGAGATCCAGTGAGAACTCACTCACTATCATGAGAACAGCATGGGGGAAGCCACCCTGATGATTCAATTACTTCCAGCTGGTCTCTCCCTTGACACGTGTGGATTATGGTGATTACAATTCAAGATAAGATTTTGGTGGGGACACAGCCAAATCATATCATATATCGATTCCTGATTCTGCTCCTGTTCTTTTGCCCTCCCTGCAAGCCCCTGGACATCTCCATTTCTGTTAATTGGCAAGTCTATCTTCACATTGGCCAAGGCCAAATCCTTAGAGTGACCTTTGATGCCTCCATTTTCCCACACCTAGGATGACCAGCTCCTTCTAGTTTGCCCAGGACTTCCTCAGTGTCACACTGAAACTCCTATGTCCCAGGAAACTCTTCAGTTGTAGGTCAATCAGATGGTTGGTCAACAGACTCAATTTCAACAAGAAAAGCTCTTCAGTTTGGCTTTCAAAAATATTCAAGAGTCCAGATATTTTTCACAACTTCTACTGACGCCATCATTATCTGAACTACTGTCATCTTATTGCCAAAGTGTCCTACTTTTCAAACTTTCCTTCTTCCTCTCTTTTCACCTACAGTCTATTCTGAGCAACCAGTCACACTGCACTTCTTAATGCTGCCCGAATACTCCAGGCAGGCTCCAGCTCAGAGCCTTGGCGCTTGCTGTGCCCTCTACTTGGAACATTCTTCCTCCAGTTCCTGGCATCGTTTGCTCTCTCCCTTCCCAGCTATAATTAAATAGCATTTATTAGACAGACCTTCTCTGATCAAGCTGTAGAATATAGCAAAAGTTCCCTGAACGCTACCTAAGACTCCATCCTGCTCCATTGTGTTATACGGCACACACTGTCTGGAGTCCTATACATTTTCTTACTTGTTTGTGGTTCATTCTCCTACACTGCTGTCCCCCTGTGAATGACATTTCATATAAGCAGGGTCTTTGCTGACTTAGCCCAGTGCTGTATCCCCAGTGCTTAGAACATGACCTGGAACATAGTGTTGAGTGAATATATATGTTTGTCTCTCTACAATGCTGTTTGGAGTTTCCATTAGGTTAAGTGAATGTTCTGGGCACCTTACCTGTCCTCTGGCTTCCTCACACCTTGGCTCCTATCTGTGCTTCCAGCAGAGTGAGTTTGAAAAGCAAGTCTTTATGTGGATGTAAACAGAAGCTTACATGAGAGGAGCAGAAAAGGATGCTCTGCCTGAAGTTTCCCCTTGCCATGGATCCTATGTAAGACCCTGGAAAGGGAAGGAGACCCTTACCTTAACCCCTGGGTTCGAGTCTGGAGGTTAAGGCTTGGACTGTTCTGCGCCTCTCTCGTTTCTTATCCTCTGCTGGAAACTCTTTCTAATTGTGTTTTTCAACGTTTGTCTCTTCCCTGTTAGAAGACAAATCTGCAGGATAAATTCTCTTTCTTATTTACCCCGGGAGTTATTGTGGGGCCCACAAATAGTGCTTGTTGCAAAAAATGCCATGAAATAATATTTTGGAAGAGGAAAGCACAACGAAAGAGCAGCAGAACTTAGCAGAAAATGGCCGAGGGAATGAAGGGGGCACGGTTGCCTCGTCTGATGTCACAGCTGGCATGTGGAGCCTGGCAGTTTTGGGAAGGCGAGGGGAGCCGCAGTTGCCTGGGTTTGCTGGTTAGAGCTTAATTGACTGCGTCTCCTGCCTGCGGGCTTTAGCAAAGGAATGTTTTCAGCCCAATTAGCCTCCAGGTTCCTTGGATTTGGTTTTTTAATATTCAGCCTCATCATCTGTGGTAGGGATCATGCATAATTAGTGAAGCAGTGGTGAATCACTCTCCACAGAGGTGGATCTCTGCCTCCTACGGAGGGTTCTAAGAATGGTTGCTGCAGACATGTTGTTCTCAAAGAACAAAAACTAAACACTTTGTCTATAAAGATTCGTCTTGGTGCCTAACAAAAAAGCATAATGAGAGTCAGAAAATAGTTCTCCAGCATTTGACCTATGCACTGGAGATCCTGGGGAGACTGAAGAGGCCATTTCCACAGTCTCACAATGCATATTTTTTTTATAAGAAAAGAGCGTTGTAGTTTGTTGTAGATTTTGTAGGCAAAAAAGTTATACTCTTTTACTTTTTGTACAACTTTCAAAAGATTTTTGTAAAAGACAAGTGAGTCAAAAGCATGCTGCTACTGCTTTCCTATCAGCTACTCACCTAATTAGAGACAAATACTGCATTTTTCTAACATATTTAACTCTTCAAACATTTATCCTTTTTCAGTCAGTTAGTAAGTCCCTCACCAAATGTTTAACTGAGAATTGCCATGTACCAGATGCTATGGGAGACACAGAGTTGTATAAAAACTTCCCAGAGTTGTCCTCTGTGAACTGCAAGCTAGTAAGAAAAGAAGAAGTTAATGTAACTAACTCCAAAAAAAAAAAAAAAGAAAGAAAGAAAGAAAGAAAAAAGGGCAGAAAATTGAGCAATCAAAACATTTACTCCAGTTCCTGGGAATGTGATTTTTTGCTGAGCCTTTACCCTAACAATGTAGTGCAATGAGAAAACATCTGAGGAGAAGGTATGAAGTTTTAAAAATAAAAGACTTTAAAATGTTAGAAAATTGTGACGTTTTCTACTCATGTGGACATGTACATCTATGCTTATTTTTCTGAATCCTGTGTGTTTATTTACTAACTCAACAAGCATTGAGTATGTAATATGTGTCAAGCTCTATGCAACATTCTGGCAAAATTACATCTGTGCATTCATGATGTCTCTGTGCAGTGGAGGGTGATAGCACGTGTGTTGTTGAATGAGTTAATATGAGAGGTTATTGAAAAGAGGTGGGTTAAGGTGCTGTATGAGGAGAAACGAAACATTGGAAGAATGTTTCCAGAAAAAGGAAGGCTTGAGCTGGGTCTAAAATAATAGTAATAAAGATACTATCTAATACTTAATGAATAATATCATTAAATTGATATATTAATTGATATTATCAATAATGTCATTGATAATGATAAAGATACTATCTAATACTTCATTATTAGATAATATCTAATAATAATAAATGATTTCTAAGTGCTTTTCCTTCACTATAATGCTTAATCACAACACGTCTTTTCAGTGAGTATGGTTATCCACAATTTACAAGAGGCTAAGGCAGAAAGACTAAGCAATGTGTTCAGCTTGTAACTGATGACACTGGTATTTAAAACCAGGTCTGATAGATTCCAAATGCTGCTCTCTTAACAGTGCCAATCCTCTCCCAAAGAGAGGAATTTAGCCCCAGTCATGGGAGAGTATCAGTTTGAGCCCCAGACATTGGCAGGGACACATACATGCCTGGTGGCAGGTGGGCCCAGGCTACAGAAAGAAGACCCTGGCTGTGCCATGAGGTTGGGGTCGAAGGAACAGATACCAAGGGTATGGATGACGTGAGACTGAGGTGCGGCTCCACCAACCTGGAAGCTGCTGAAAATTTTAGGCAGTGTACAGGTTGCCGGACTTCAATAACTTTGAATTACTTGTTTTAACAGCAATGCGTAAGTGTTTCTGACAGTAGGAGCCTGCAGGAAAGGGTGGAGCGGATGTGCCTTCCCCAGGCCATCCTTCCCTGTAATTCATTCTCTCAACTTGCTGTGGTCCCAGTTGGAGTGCAGAGTCTCTCAGGAAGCAAACCCAATTTTACAACAAGTCCATTGAGCTATGCAATAATAAGTGTACATTTTTCATTTTTACTCCATTAAACTTTTATAACAAAGTGTTTCATTTGTCTTTGTCACTGACAGATATGATCCACTTTCACATTTTAGATTTCTTCATCAGGTGGTAAGGGTACCCTGCGTTGCTTTATTTAGCATACCAAAATGTGCTGTTTCAAGGAATGTCAGCCTGGGGATTAACTCAGGGAGGCCCCTGCCATCATAGAAAGAGCTCAGGACCACAGGACCCCCTTTTAGATCCAGATCCACAGTGAGCAGCTGTGCAGATGAAGGCAACACTTCATCTCTCTTATATTGCTCACAAGTATAAAAAGAGTCTGACAGCACTTTTCTCAATATTTGAGGATTCAAGGAGATGATAATGAGATAGGGTATATTAACTAAATCAGTTTGTAAAACAAAAATAAAATTCTAAGCCCCTCAACCATCAGAATGGACCTCCTCTCAGCCAAGGGAATTCCAAAGTTAGCCTAAAAACTAGTCCAGGCCCTGATGGAAAGGGGGCATTGAATGGGCTCCATTATACCATCCTCCTTTTCAAATGCAGGTCCAGCTGACCAGTGTTAATATCAACACAGACCTTAAGACTAAGAGAACAGATCCTTTAAGTCTGATAAGAGACATTTACAACCTATTCTCTCAGAAGCCTGCTACCTGGAGGCCTCATCTGCTTGATAAAACCTTGGTCTCCACAGCCCCTTGTCTGAACCCACACATTCCTTTATACTGATTCCAGGTCTTTAGGCAATAACTCTTTCAACCAATTGCCAATCAGAAAATCTTTGAATCTGCCTATGACCTGGAAGACTTCACTTCCAGTTGTCCCACCTTTCCAGATGGAACCAAAGTACATCTTACATGTATTGACTGATGACTTATGTCTCCCTAAGATGTATAAAACCAAGTTCAAGTTGTAGCCCAACAACCTTGGGCACATGTTTTAAGGATCTCCTGAGGGCTGTGTCACAGGCCATTAGTCACTGATATTTGGCTCAGAATAAATTTCTTCCAATATTTTACAGAGTTTGATTATTTTCATCAACAAATGTACGTTGTTTTTTGTTGTTGCTGTTGTTTTTCTTTTCTTAAAAGAAATGTTAGGGAATGATATGCCTGGTTGTGATGGTTAATATTGAGTGTCAACTTGACTGGATTGAAGGATGCAAAATAT
This sequence comes from Gorilla gorilla gorilla, assembly GCF_029281585.2. Classification (NCBI taxonomy): domain Eukaryota; kingdom Metazoa; phylum Chordata; class Mammalia; order Primates; family Hominidae; genus Gorilla; species Gorilla gorilla. The sequence continues at coordinate 188,577,460 of NC_073229.2, forward strand.
TGATCCTGGGTGTGTCTGTGAGGGTGTTGCCAAAGGAGGCTAACATTTGAGTCAGTGGGCTGGGAAAGGCAGACCCACCCTTGATCTGGGTGGGTACCATCTAATCAGCTGCCAGCATGGCCAGGATGTAAAGCAGTCAGAAAAACGTAAAAAGACTAGACTGACTTAGCCTTCTAGCTTACATCTCTGTCCCGTGCTGGATGCTTCTTACCCTTGAACATCAGGCTCCAAGTTTTCAGCTTTGGGGCTCGGACTGGCTTTCCTGCTCCTCAGCTTGCAGATGGCCTATTGTGGGACCTTGTGATCATGGGAGTTAATACTACTCAATAAACTCCCATATATATGTGTGTGTGTGTGTGTGTGTGTGTGTGTGTGCGTATACACATATATATAATAGAATATATACATATAATAGGATATTATATATATAATATGATAGGAGATATATATGTGTGTGTGTGTGTCCTATCAGTTCTGTCCCTCTAGGGAACCCTGACTGATACTCTGTTTATGAAACAAACCATTTTTGAATGCAATCAACTTGCAGAGTGGCTATGTGTAACTTTTTTGCTTCTTTTCCAGAGATTCCAGAAAATGTTCACAAAATTCAGTAGTAAATTTAAAGATAACTATTAGTATTGACCAGAAGTTACATATAGGAATGGTTTTTGCGGTCTTGGGTAACACAGAAAGGACCCAAGCTGTCGCTGTTTTATACAGTGTAAAGCCCCTCTTTTCATAGCCTCCCTTTCTATAGTGGAGAGTGCTCATTAGTTGACAGGTGCCTTTCTTCTTAGAGTATGTAGTAGATGCCAACTGTTTTAGTCACCCTGCACTAAGTTACTATCATGCATATGCAAGTTAAAACACTATGAACACTTGTAAGTAATAAATTTAGGCAAATTAGCTCATTCCTTCTTTTCACGAACACTCTCATAAATCAAGCTTTATATACTATATGCATAGGGATATTGTGTTATCAATATTGCATAAATATTGTTACTAATCTGTAAATGTAGATTAGGTTTAATGCTAGATGTAATTTACTAAAACAGAGAGCAATTCCCAGTATTAGATTCTACACACACACACACACACACACACACACACTTTAAATGAGTCTTGCCTCTTGGGCAACATTATCTTAATGGGCAATGCTGTTTCCACTGTGGGTCTGTCCTCAGAGATGCTCTCTATTATGATGCTAAAACCCATCATTGCCATCCCCATTAGCAGTGTAATCCACCTCTTCTCCCCTACCTGGGAAGGTCGCCTACCTGCCTCCAATATTCTGCCATTATTATCAAACCCACAGTGCAGTACAGGATTGGAAGAGGCAGTAGGCATCTGTTAGACCAGATGGATGATCTTTAGTTTTAGGGTTTATACATTTGTAAGACAGGAAATATCTGGGTATTGGAAATACAGAAGGGCTCTTGTTTTTCCCTGATCTAATGACCAAAGCATCTGCTTTAGAATTTGGGGGGATTTGAGATAAACTTCTAAAACCTAAGAATGTTGGTCAGTTTTAATTTCATCAATAATAACCTACTCGTAAATTGAAAACTGAAAGTTTTTCTATAGGACGCTTTCCAAATTAAGTTAGAAAATGAAATTGATCTTCAGCTCTTGACTCCAAATTCAAGAAAAGGTGAAGGAGCCTTCATTGACGTCTTCTGCTTCTAAGAAAAGAGCTTGACTTGGAAAGGGATGGTTTCTTTCCCTCACTTGAAATCTTCCCTCATGATGTGAGCCCTGTCTCTGGCCTCTGAAGTTTGAATTCTGTGGGTGCCTTGTGTCAGCTCTTCTCAGAGGTTCAGATGCTGTCACTCCTGAGTCTAAGGTCAGCCCTGCCTGCCTGACAGACACAACTCGTAATACGCTGTATCTCACACTCTTGGGTTTATTACAGTGAACACTGAATGTTCCAGAGCAGACTCAGGGAAGCCCCACCCTTAACATTCTGTAATATTCAGGTCCAAGGGAGCAGTAATCCCTTTGACAAAAATCTAAACCAGATTTCCTCTTTGGGCTAAGTAAGGTAATACAGCAAATCAGATTCCAGTTCTAAGAAAAACTAAAAGGAACTGGAGAGGCTTCCTATTTCATTCTCCTCTCTGTGCCCCTGATTTTCTCTGTAGCAATCTCTGGACAAATGACTGTTGTTTCCTTGTAAACTCTCAGCAATAGGGGTACAGTCATTTTTAAAAATATATTCAGATTTTAAGATAAAATGGATAACTTCTCTCTACAGTTTTAACATAACTTTATTGCATAATTGTTTTCCCTTCCCATTTGCATATTTATTTTATGTTAGTGATTTTTGCCTAGTAAATGTTTGAAGACATAAAAAGGAATTTTTAGAAACTTTTCTTTTGAATAATACATTTTCATTTAAAATTTCTCTGTAAAATTATTAAGAAAGCAGCACTTATGTGAGTTGTGTGTGTGTGATTTTGGGGAGTGTGCTCAGTAGCACAGAACAAATGAATTAGCTGCATCCTCATTGTACAAAATCCTCGGAGGCAATGACGCTGTCCATGTGCAAAGTGCTGATCTCTGTAGAATACTGTATTCTGCAGCCTCTTCACCTTGTTGTCTGGTGTCTCTGCATACCTTTGTTCTCCTTAAATACCAAATGTCAATGCCATCAATTCACCAAAACAGACGCCATTCTCATTGCAGTTCAGTGAATTGTATGAAGAAAGAGGAAATTTAAGCAACTTGGGCGTATAAGATGTATGACAGCACACACTACACAAAGCGTAAAAGCAGGGTGCTTCACAACACTGAAGAATGGAAGAGCAGGAAAGTCAAAGAAAATAAACGCATTGACTTTCTGGTACCATCTGCATGTAATGATTTCAGATCTAGTCACCTCCTGAGCCTGTCCATGGAGATAAAGGGCTTCCTGAGGACACTGGAAGGCTAAGGCTCAGATAAAGAGACCCCAGCACTAGCACTGTTTTCACTGTCCCCTGCTGCCATGGCAATGCAGCTTTGATGGTGCTAAGTTTGGTTCTCTTAGGAGAGTCCAGGGTTTGCAAGCATTCCTACGTGTGGAAGTCCAGGGTTTGTTCCTGGGATTTCTTACAGAAGAGTAATCTAAACTGAGTGTCTGAGTGTGGAGCAGGAGAAGAGCTTGGTTTCCTTCTCAAGTGTAGCAGAACCCTAGCTGCACAGAGAATGTCACAGGCAGTTGTGTACCCTTTAGAAAACGCAGGGCAAGAGAGTAATTCTTCTAGAGGTTTGTTCCACCTGCCCCTACTCTGCGTTTCCACCTCATTGCTGTTAAGTTTTGTTTTCTGGGGTAAACATGTTGGAGCATATAGCAGTTGGGTATTATTGGTCTTTTCTTGCCCATTTACTGGCCACCTGCAATGTTGCAAGGTCATAATACATTGTTATGACCACATCATAGGTGCAGTGAGAAATGTTTCTGCAAGGGTTGTTGAAATTCTGGAAAGTAACACAAGCTCATGTAGCTGCTTCAGAGTACCTAAATTATTATCTAGGCATGTCTTAGCAAAAGTGAGAGATACCTGTCCCATTTGGGATATTTAATGAAAACAAAGTATATTTAAGGTTTTAGTTTTTTTATATTCAAGACAGAATTTTAAAATTCCATGAAATAAAAATTAAGGACTAAAATACAATTTGAAGGCATATTGGGATAATTATTTTAAATGGTACGAATCCTAAGGTGAGCCAGAAAAGGGGCTATCACTGGTCTTGCTAATAATGATAGATGGAGGCTTGATGCCAATTAGAGATTCCTGAGCATGCATAAACTTGGTTCATGTCTAAAGATTTTCACACAAAATTTTACTCCACAGAATGAATTTGACCAGAAACAGTGATGTTCTAAATATCTTGGCAGATAAAGGAGGACTGTCATGCAGAAAGGCCCTCGCAACAGAATTTCACCCTCCAGGGTAAAAGTCCCAGGTTACTACAGGAGTAGCATGTGGGTTAATAAAAAAAAAGTTAGGGTGTACATATAGATATATACTCGTGCATAAGTTTATTAGGAATTTTACTGATAATAAAATATTTATAAATAATAAAATAGGGCCAGGCACGGTGGCTCACGCCTGTAATCCCAGCACTTTGGGAGGCAGAGGCAGGCGGATCACAAGGTCAGGAGATGGAGACCATCCTGGCTAACATGGTGAAATCCTGTCTCTACTAAAAATACAAAAAATTAGCTGGGCATGGTGGTGGGCACCTGTAGTCCTAGCTGCTCGGGAGGCTGAGGCAGGAGAATCGCTTGAACCCGGAGGTGGAGGTTGCAGTGAGCCGAGATTGTGCCACTGCACTCCAGCCTGGGCAACAGAGCGAGAAAATTGAATTTCACAGAAAATTGAATTTTGAAAAAAATTTGTGTAAGGTGGACAACCTATGGTTGCACTCGAATACCAAGTATAGCTCTGCCATAAACATTGATTAAGATTTTTATTTACATTGGATAACGTGAACGTGAAACAACACATATGAGGAACTTCACTAGTTCATTAATGAGGCTTCTTTTGTAAATTGGGAAATGGTTTTGAACACCAGAACAGTATTCTCCGATGTTTTGTGCCGTTCATAATGTAACAGCAACAGACAAGACCTAGTTTAAATTTTTACCTTCACTATTGATGTTTTTCAATACTTTCTTATGTTTAGATGATCAATAAAACCATGAATCAAGCCCTGATTTGTAGCATTTGCTGATTTCTGCAGTAAAAATTCTCCCAACATAGGTGTCAAGCTACCAGCATGATTTCATTGAGCCAGAGATGGGGAGAGAAGTGCCGTAGAGCACCGTTAGACAGTGTTCCCTCCACCCACAGCAGTCAACACCAAGGACCTCAACACCACAGATAATAGTGCAGTACTGGAGAATAATTAGAAATAATGGAGAAAATTAATTTTGCATATTGATTGCCTTTGAATTTAATATAATTTAATTGTGACTATATAATTTATTTATTAAAACATCTTTGTTAAACAACAGACTTATAAAATTTCTGAAGATTTAATGATCAACTCTGAATAAGAGGTTTTGCTCCTGGATACCAAAGTCTGTCAGTTTCCTATCCTGGAAAATCATGGAGAGTGGAGATCTCATTTCCTTGTGTCTTCATCTAATAACCAATTTTATATAAACATTTACATTTTCTCTGAGATCTAGTACTTACAACTTACATTCTACCACCCACTTTTATGATGGTTAGAATGCATTTGCTGTGGCTAATGTTAAGCGTGAATGAACAATAAGTTATTGAAGTAAATTTCAAAGAAGCATCTGCTGATATGCCTTTCAAGTTATTTAGATTCCTCAAAACAGTGCTGTAAACAATAATGAAAGACATTTGGAAAAACATAAGAGGTTTATGAAAATCTACAACCCAATCATTTGCTCTCATGAAAAAAAATCATTGTGAATGTTCACATTTAGGTGAGTTCTATCTCAATAACTAGAGGAGGTGGTTTATTACAAGAATACATGCACATATTTCTGTTTTCATAGTAAGTAAACATTAACTGTAAATGAAAAAGAAAATTCAAATATTCTAGAAAACATCACAAAAAGAGAGTAAACAATGCATTTCAGGAAGTTCAGTAATTATTTTGGAGGGAACATTTTTTTCTATTACTTTGCAAACTAAATGTAATGATTTGGTTTAAATTTCAGGAAGATTTCTGTGAACATTTGTTTATTATAAGACTACCAAAGATCACTTTGGTGCAGGGTGGGGCCTTAGAAACCATCTCATTTCATTTTTGAATATTCATTGACTTTGAGGAGTTAAATTTCTATCAAAATAATTGAACACTGTTCAAATCTACATTGATGGCAGCACCAAAAAAATCACAGACCGTTTCCAAAAGATATTAATGCAAAATATTTCCATTTTGCCTGCAACATTTACATTTTCCCTCCCCCTTGACTAGCCACAGCAACTACATCAGATTTCTTTCAGCAAAATTTACATAAAGACCAAAGAAATGGAAAAAGAGAAGAAATTGCAAAGTAAACAGAATTATTTTAGCCTTGCGAAGAGGGGTATCAGCATGTTTTCATGTCTTGACTAAGTCTCAGGATCTAGGATAAAAAAGCAACTTAGAAAGGATTATTCAGGCTGAAAGCGGTGGCTCATGCCTGTAATCCTAGCACTACGGGAGGCTGAGGTGGGTGGATCACCTGAGGTCAGGAGTTTGAGACCAGCCTGGCTAGCATGGTGAAACCCCGTTTCTACTGAAAATACAAAAAATTGGCTGGGAGTGGTGGTGCATGCTTGTAATCCCAGCTACTTGGGAGGCTGCGGCAGGAGGATCGCTTGAACCTGGGAGGTAGAGGTTGCAGTGAGATCATGTCATTGCACTCCAGCTTGGGCAACAAGAGTGAAACTTCGTCTCAAAAAAAACAAAAACAAAAACAAAAACAAAGGGTTATTTAATTCAATTTTTTGACTTTGGGTATGACTATATCTAAAGATTGCAAATAGTATTTTATACCATGTTCTATGTAGACATAGTAACAGGACAATAGGTGATTCACATAATTCAAATAATGTAAGCAAAAGAACATGTTAAAGAGACAGGTAATAGGGAAGTAGAGATAAAGAGAGACCCCTTGGTCTCCCATTAGGTGGCTGTTTCAAAATATAGTGTATTAAAAAGAAAAATTTAGGTACCATAAGACCAACAGATCAGAAAACAATTGCCATCGAAAAGATAATTTATTACTCATAGTTCCCAAGGGGAGGGAGCATGCCACACCATGCAGGGCTGCAATAGAGGAGTGTCGGAGTGGGTCAAGAAGCAGAGGTGGACGCCGGGCATGGTGGCTCATGACTATAATCCCAGAACTTTGAGAGGCCAAGGAGGGTGGATCAGTTGAGGTCAGGAGCTTGAGACCAGCCTGGCTAACATGGTGAAACCCTGTCTGTACTGAAAATACAAAAATTAGCCAGGCACGGTGGCAGGCGCCTGTAATCCCAGTTACTTGGGAGGCTGAGGCTGGAGAATCACTTGAACCTGGGAAGTGGAGGTTGCAGTGAGCCAAGATTGCACCATTGCACTCCAGCCTGGGCAACAAGAGAGAAACTCTGTGTCAAAAATAAAATAAAATAAAATAAAATAAAATAAAATAAAATAAAATAAAATAATAAAATAAAATAAAATAAAATAAAATAAGATAAAATAAAATAAAATAAAATAATGAGCAGAGGTGGCAGGAGAACTGTGGACAAGAGCCTTTCTTGTGGCTTCTGAGAAAAGAATGAATTAGACAGGGTAAACTGGCCTCATATTGGCTAGTTTGAATAATTTCAATGGGCTCTGGACTGTATAGGCTGTCCTTAATTGTCGGATACCTGGTCTTGGGGTTATTAAGGGAGACAGATAGTGACCTGGAGTTTGCGAGCCCATAAAGGAGATGGTTGGGATATGGACTTTGGACTGATTAGTTTGTATTTGAAAAGTGGACCTCCAGAAAGAGATCTCAACCCTAAGAAGGGGGGACATAAAGAAGGGGTTGGGGATGCTAAGGCAAGGAGATTCAGACATATTATTGGGATTTCCAGGACAAGGTTTGTCCAGCATATGCCTGTAGGACAGCTGTTAAAACTCCAAGTTCACAAAAGTTAGAAACATGGTTAATAAGGTTATCCGTGTTCAAAATGTTTCCCATAGAATAATGAGGTCCTGTCAAATGCCTAGATCTTCCAGTTTGCCTATCAGTAAATTTGGGTGAAGATTTAACATTTACCTTATGTGGGATAAAAAGAGAATTTATGGAGTAACAGTTTATATAACACTCTAAGAGCCTTATGTTTAAAAAGTGCAAAATAGGTTCAGTGCTTAAAATAGCGACAGCAAGCAAACAGCATAGATTCATGGCAGAGGTTAATTCCATAAGCCAAAAAGCTAATGTTTTGAGTGAAAAGGGGGAAAAAATCATACATTTGTACTTGCAGTTGTAAACAAGAAGCCATGCTGGGTAGGTAGCCTGAAGCCGCTGGAATTAGAAAAATCCTTTCTGAGATTTTCTTTCCATTATTTATAGGCTAGAGAAGATTCATTGTTTGCAAAACAACAGGGGCAGCTCTTTTTCTACATCCGTTGACACAGGAAAATCTTTTCATGGAGGATTTATTTGAAGTTCTGTAGTCATTTTTCCCCTTCTATCTGGATATTTTAAATACAAAAAGTCAAATGGCAAAAGTTTTCCATTTGATACTAAATCAACATTAAAAAGAACTACTATTCTGAATGGGTTAGGGTAAAGTTAGAAAAGGGAAAGGAAGAATTGTCAATAATACACAGAAGATTTAATTAGTGGAAATATTAGTTGCTGAAATAATAATTTAAATAGGTGAGGTCCTTGGTTTGTTTCTCTCTTTTTGGCTAAATTCAAGTGTAAGTATTACCAAGAAACTGTTTATTCATTTGTGACATGGGCCCTCTATTGAAATAAAGCTGATTTTAGGAGGAGCATTTATGAAGGAGAGTAGAGTGCTAGAATTCAGATTCCACCCAACTGATATACCAGAATGCCCTTTTTGCTATTGTAACTGCTCCAGAAACCTCCAGGTTTAAGGGAAACATGAAGCACATTGGATCTGTTCCTGAAGGAATTTTTCATTCATGCGTTGATGTTGTTTTGACAATATAGCAATTCTCACCTTCAAGGAGATCTCTTAATTATTCAAGTTAAAAAAAGTATATATTTAATGTGTACAACATAATGTTTTGATATATACATACATAGTAAAGTGATTACTACAATCAAGTCAATTAACATAGGAGGGGTTTTCAAAATCTTCATAGAAAATGCATATTATGAAAAAAGTATGCGTGGATTTCAATTTTTTTGCAGTAAAATAGACTCATACTAACTTATTGCAACCATGTCTGAACAGAATCTAGTTTGAAGTACTAAGAAGGATTAGACATAAGTTTGAAAAGAAAAAAAAACAAAAAATCCTATCAGAACAACATGGATTCTGCAAAAATTGAAGCAATTTTACAGTCAAGCTTGGGTAGAATAATGATGAAATCATTTATGCTTTATAAAAAATGTATGAGGATCATGCCCCAAAGAAGTCAGCAGTTTACAAATATATATCTTGTTTTAAGAAGGGAAGAGATGATGTTAAAAGTTAAGCCCACAGCAGTAGACCATTCTAATCAATTTGTGGGGAAAAGAATTCATCTTGATTATGCCATATATGACAGTGCGAACAATAGCCAATGCCATTGGCATCTCAGTTGCTTCAGCTTACCCATTTCTGACTGAAAAAATTAAAGTTCAGCAAATATTCCACTCAATGGATACCAAAACCATTGTGCCCAAATAAACTGCAGACAAAAGCAGAGCTTTCACTAGAGATTTTTTTTTTTTTGGGACAGAGTCTCGCTCTGTCGCCCAGGCTGGAGTGCAGTGGCGCTATCTTGGATCACTGCAAGCTCCGCCTCCTGGGTTCACGCCATTCTCCTGCCTCAGCCTCCCGAGTAGCTGGGATTACAGGTGCCCGCCACCATGCCTGGCTAATTTTTTGTATTTTTAGTAGAGACGGGGTTTCACCGTGTTAGCCAGGATGGTCTTGATCTCCTGACCTCGTGATCCGCCTGCCTCGGCCTCCCAAAGTGCTGGGATTACAGGCATGAGCCACTGCGCCCGGCCTCACTAGAGATTTTAAACAAGTGAGATCAAGATACAGAAGCTTTCTTCAAAGAATTATAACAAGAGATGAAACTTGGCTTCTCCAGTACAATCCTGAAGACAAAGCACAATCGAAGCAATGGCTACCAAGAGGTGGAAGTGGCCCAGTCCAAGCAAAAGCAGACCAGTCACAAGCAAAGGTCATGGCAACAGTTTTGGGATGCTCAAGGCATTTTGCTTATTGACTTCCGGGAGGGCCAAAGATAATAAAATCTGCTTATTATGAGCGTGTTTTTGAGAAAGCCAAAATTTTAGCAGAAAAATGCCCAAGAAAACTGCGCCAGAGTCCTTTCCCACTATGACAATCCTCCTGCTGATTACTCACATAACATAAGGAAAATTCTGCAAAAGTTTGGATGGAAAATCACTAGGCATTCCCCTCATAGACCCAATTTGGCTGTTTCTGACTTCCTTTTGTTTTGTAATCTTTAAAAAAAATAGTGGGCGCTCATTAGTCTGCAGGTAAGAATGTAAAAACGACTACATTGGAATGGTTAAATTCCCAGGATTCTCAGTTCTTTCAGGATGAACTAAGTGGCTGGTATCATCACTTACAAAAGTGTCTTGAACTTGATGGAACTTATGTGGAGAAATAAAGTTTATATTTTTTATTCTTGTATTTTAATTCCTTTGGCCAAAAACTTTTTGAAGTCCTCTGGTATGCATCATCTCAGATAGTTACCTTTCTTTTCTGTGTGTAAGAGTACCTAAAATCTACTCCCTTGACAAATTTCCAGGATTCAATACAATATTACTAACTAGGGTTACAGTTAGTAACTTGTGGATAGATGTCTAGATTTACTCACATTACATTGCTGTAATTTCCTACCCTTTCACCTACATCTCCCCATTTCCCCCCTTGCCTTCCTTCTCCCACCAACCATCATTCTATTATCTATTTCTATGAATTTGATTGCTTGTTTGTTTTTAATATTCCACATATAAGTAAGATAATGCAGTCTTTTTCTATGTCTGGCTTATTTCACTTAGAATAACATCTTCTAGGTTTATCCATGTTTTCACAATTGGCAGGATTTCCTTATTTTATAAGTTTGGATAATATTCCATCATATATATCACAGTTTATCCATTCATGCATCGATAGGCACTTCAGTTGTTTCCATGTCTTGGCCACTGTGAATAATGCTGCAAGGAATATGAGAGTGCAGCTATCTTTACAAGGTGGTGATTTCATTTATTTTGGGTATATACTCCAGAAGAGGGATTGCTGGGCTATATGGTAGTTCTGTTTTAAATTTCTTTAGAAACCAACACACTGTTTTTCATGATGGCAGCAGCAATCTACATTCACACCAACAGTGTAGAAAGTTTCATGTTCTCCACTCCATTGCCAACACTTGTTATCTCTTGTCTTTTTGATAAAAGCCGTTCTAACAGGTGTGAGGTCATATCTCATTGGGGGTTTGGATTTCTTTTTTTCCCTGCTGATTAATGAGGTTGAACACATTTTCATTAATCTGTTGGCTACTGTTATGTGTGTGTGTGTGTTTTTTTTTTTGAGATACTCCCATTCAGGTCCTTTGCCTTTTTTTTTTTAAATTGGGTTTTTAAATTATTTTGCTATGGAGGTATGTGAATTCCTGAGATATTTTGGATACTCATGACTTGCCCATTACTCCTAAGATTACCAAATTCAAATTTAAGACAACAAAAGTATTTCTCCAAGTGATACAGAAAACTAGTCTCATTATGTTAGAAAGATTCATGGAATAATTTCTAACTACTTACTCAATTCTTGTGTTATACTCAGATTTCTTCCCAAGACTTAATAAGCTCTGGAGTTCGGTAAGAAACATCAGTCTTATGACTGTATGACTGATGAGCAGCAAAGGAAAAAATGCTGTGTGTCGTCTTTTAGGTAGGTCCTTCCTCATGTTCCTTTGTTAATTAGGACCTTCTGGTTGAAAGTGTCAGAAACATGTTTGTGCTAACTTAAACAAAAATCCAGAGGAATGCGGCTGAACCTCAGGATAAGACGAGGGTATGAAACATGAGCAGAATTCTCCCATCTCTTCCTCGCTCTGCATAGCTCCTTGATTTTTCTGTCTTTGCAGTGACTACCTCAGCTTATCTGATCCACATGGAAAAACAAAAAATGGCCATACGCAGTTCCAACATTGATCTGTTACTGGTCAGACCCCCAGAAGGAGCCTGCATCAACAATGGATAAAATTTCAGTCTTAGGGGTAGAGCTGCATAGGCGAAACAGTGGTGGCAGCCAGAGACAGGGAGACTTTGGGCAGGCTGCCCAGGGCCTGCATGCGGGTGTGGGGTACATCCTCGGGGAAAGGCACTGGACAGCCTGAAACACAGCTTGCTTGGTGCATAGTGTTTGAATCACACAATGCCTGATCGGATACCATCACAGCAAATATGAAGTTTGTTCTGTTGTAAGCAATTGGTCTCAATGGCCTTTTAAAATTATATCCCCTCCCCCACTCCACATTTGGAAAATGTGTCATTTTCACTTAGTTGCTTCTGATGGGATCTGGCTTCTTAAAAAATCTACTTTGGCAGTGCAAATAATCCCTTTCCTAATATAAGTGGACTCATGTTATTCCTGGGAATGTGGATTGTGGGACATGAGGCTACCCCAGGGATTGGTTTTCTATCTGTCTGTCAGCTCCTCAATTCCCATTTCCTACCATTCATCCACATGCCTGAATAATTGCCCCTGGAATTGAGACATCTTTATGAACTAATCATGGCCTCCACTGAAGCAGGATCTTTCCTCTCCATTTGCAGTGATTTTGGGGGTGATCTATTCCATTACTACTGGCATGCATTCAGACTTACATTTCCACGCTTGATCTTTCCTGGCTGTTAAAGGCCATATCTCTTGTAGGACGTCTAATTCTAAAATTCCAGCGATTTCATTACCATCTCAAGGTGGATGAGGAAGACGGATTTCTCAAGGGTAAAGTTTCTAGAGAGAATTCTCTTGCACATTGTCGAGATTTAAGGCATTATTAGATAGATTCTGCCCTGATCCAGTCAGCCTTCCCTTTCCTTCAGGGACTGATGGTAAAAGGGAAATAAAATTGTGCACGTATTACTTTCTGGGCCACTAATTGATTATTTGATGTAAGACTTTCATAGATAAAGCTGGAGCATGTTACTTAAGCTCAAAGCTAAAGTGAGAAATCCTTTTCTTTCTGAAACAGAAACACACCAGGGTAGAAGAAAAGAGGTAAAGAAAAAAATAAGGCAAGCTCCAGGAAACTTACCTACCTAGACATGAACGCAGGAAAATAGAAGATTCAGAGGTTTAATATAATAACCCTGTCCATTAAAATACACAGCCATATCTATATCCTGGAAACTGACCCAATCATATTAAAATTATCTCCTTTTTGGGAGGAGAAGGAAGGGGTTCTTCATCATTTTATGCCACTTCTATGCCACTTTTCAATCTCTTTCACATATGCACACACATCCAAAGACACATATTACTGTAACCATCATAGTTGCTGTGGAAGCACAACCATCACCTGGTAATGTGGTTTTAAAATACCAGAGTAAGTTTAATGTTTTCTAAAAAGTTTATTTTTCTACATTCAAGCTGATATTGTTACTAAATGCTCTCTCTCTCTCATAAAACACAGAAGAATAAATCTGGAATTTATTTGTGAAGATTACAAGAGGTGATAAAAAACAGTAGCTATAACAATATCTACTGAGTTGCTCTTCCCCGCATCTTTATTTGAGACTTTAACTCCTGAACTATTGTGGTTCTCATTTCTGTGATTCTCACCCCTTACACATTTACCCTGTCCACTATTCCTAAATGAATTGCTTAAATAAATATTATAATAATTAATTTTTTTGTCTATCTTGTTTCATAATTTCACTCCCCTCATCGCCAGCCTTCCAAGGCTCTCTAAAGTCATTTCTGCCACTCTGATTATGCAATACCCTGTTTCAAAATCACAGTCTTCCCTTGCTTCCCCACCACCACTTTTCACTTTATATCCTTGATAGGCGCGTGTGCTTTTATATTTTCAAGAGTTTATATTTTCAAGAGTTTACCATCTTCTATGTTTGAAAGTAGACCTTTCATTGCACCTCTGCTCTGGGTGACTCAGCGAGCTTTCTCTTCCCTCCTACCTGGCCATAGTGCCTCATTTATCATGGGGCTTCCAGAGGTCACCTGGGCAGGCAGTTTTGCAAGACACCAGAACATATGTGCTCACGTTTCCCAAGTTTCTCTAAAGGCCCTTAGCAATTGTTCTTCATCAAGGAAGAAACTGGCTTGAGTTCCATACTAACAGAAAATAAAAATAAAATTTTAAATGCCAAAATACTAATGAGGAATTCTGAAGTCAGCAAAGGCAGACTCAGAAGACACTTTTAGAATGAGTGGATGTTCATGAACATGCCACGGATTTGTCAGTTGGTTGCATGCTTTGAGTCTTTCCTAGTAGTGAAATTGAATTTGTACTGATTCATTCGTACACTCTCATCCATCCTGCCCTCTCCCTGGACCCAGTGGCATGATCTCAGATGGTTTGCTAGAATCGCTAGTGTGGTTTGTAACTACAGCACAAAGCAAAGTTAATTTTATAACTGGAGGAGCAAATCCATGCATGACCTTTGGGCTAAGCAGCATGGTTTACACCTTTGCAGAACTAACCTACTGTTAAGTATAATACGGGCATCTTGACTACAAAATCTATAAAAACTCTTGAATTTACATGTCCAGAGGAGCAGGGATTTTGTGGTACATGCTGCCTAATCATTGCTGGAACCCTATAAATATTAAACAGTAAACATACAGCTCAACTGTGCTGCTGTCTGCAACTTGCTTTGCACGCATAATTAGAATAAATGACAAATTCATGTCAGTCTATCCAGATATAGTGCACATGGACACCATTAATTGTTTAGTGAAAAATATGAAGTGAAACTTGGGTAGTTTAATAGTAAAATGGCATTATGAATTATTCCACCCATCAATATATATAAATCCGGGCATGAAAAGCAAGTCAAAATAGTTTTTACATAATAAAACATGACACATTGTCGTGATGCTATTAATTATTGTTCTGTAGATTATTTTACTGTGTGTCTATGAATATTTAATGTTTTTCTATTACACAAGAATTTTGACTTTTCATGATGCCTATTAAAGTGATAGTCCATACATTTTTTTAAACCGTAATTTAAATCATTATTCCTTTCAAGAAAATATACAGCAACCTCTGAAGGGAATGAGTATTTGGATACTTTTCTAAACGATTTTGTAAGAATTGAGAATAAATATTGTAGTAAACAGAATTTCTTGTTTAAAGCCCTTAACGTTTTTCTCTTTGTTCAAAGGACAAGAATACAGTGAAAAAAAGAGACCTTGGCTAGAGATTGTGTTCCACAGTTTATCAACTGCATGACCTTGGTCAAGCCAATTAGCCCCTTTGTGCTTGTTTTCTAAACTTTAAAAACAGAACCATGTTTGCTTTTCCAGCTTCACGTATAAGGATTAAATGAGATAATATATGTAATACTTTGTGGAAAGGCACTGGAAATATAAGATACTGTTCTTTGTACCATAACATGTTCTAGAACAAAATACTGGGGCTTGCTGATACTTGTTAATGCCTCATGTCTTCTATTGATATGAATTGATCCTGTCCATAGGAGATCCTTGAGTTCTTTTGGGAGAAGATATTGAAAGATAAAGAGATGTGTGGCCAGCACGGCTTAGCCACATGTGTGCTGATGCATGGGGCTCTTGCTGTAGAATTAAGGAAAACTTATTTCCTAGAGGTATAAATAGCTGAATTAGACTCTTAATTTAAAGAGTCCATTAAAACACAACATGATTTGATCTTTTTAAAGCAGCTAAAGTTCACTAGTAATTGTGATCTAACAATTCTACTGTAGATAAAATTACATCATTATTGAAAATCGTATGTTTCCAGGAGAATTCTGGTAAGATGTATCTAAAACAAATTCTTTTTAGCTCTGTTACTGATGTTCTGCTCCACAGGATCAATTTCTTTGAAATCAAAGAATTCAAGAAGCAGCCATTTAATAAACAATTATTTAGTGCCTATTTCATGTCATCCAATGATGAATCAGATGTGATATTAACCCTCCAGGATTGTATAGCACTCTTAGCTCGATTAGCCAGCTGCTCAATGATGATTTCTAATTCAGTAAGATAAAGGAAATGATTTCAAAAATCCTTTCTAAAGGTCTTTTTTCCCTCCTATAACGATAGCTATAAGAAGAAGATCCACTTGCTACTTTGCTACTCTCCCTACTCTGACTTAAATGTCAGAATCGCTTTGACCTTTAAGATTTAAATTACATTGGCTCAAATGTCCATTCTTCATACAGGGAAAGACTTAGTACTTTCTCAGGATTTCTGAGGATTCTTGGGAGAGTTTAAAAGTACTTAGTTACTTCTGATTTTGGGTTCTTGCTTCTGTTGAATTTGTTCTGTGTTTGGGTAATTTCTCAAGCATGTGATATCTATTTTCCATATATGTTACCTTGCTTTAGGAGACCCGAATTCCTTTATAGCCCCCAACTTATGGGGGCTTAAGGGGATGAGGGGAAAGTGCTGATGTAAATAACTTTGGGAATTAGTCTGCAAGGCTAAAGGCAAATTAAACATTGTATTGTAGTTGATTAAGTTGTTTCCCATAGGGGTACTGGTTAACAATTCTGATACTACTATACATGCCTACTATGACTGAGCAATTAAGTAAATGGTTGGTGGATGATGGTAGCCAGATTTCTCAATGTTGGAGTGAGAATTTAAAGTATTCATAGTATTTGTAGTAAACTTTCGTGAAGTTTCCATGCCATACAAGGTATTTACACTGAAGCACTGTACACAACTTAACATTGAATTAGGCAAAGCAATACAACTTGTAGAAGAAAACCAAGAAGGAAACTTAATTAACCGTGGATTTGGTGACGAGTTTTTAGGTATAACACCAAGAATGTGATCCATAAAATAAAAAAAAGTGAACTTTATTACAATTATAAACTGCTCTGTTCTGTCAAATATGCTGTTAAGAAAATGAAGAGACAAGCCACAAACTGGGAGGAAATATTTGCAAAGCACATATCTGAAAAAGGACTTGTATCCAAAATATACAAATAATACTTAAAACTCAACAGTAAGGAAACAAACAACCCAATTAAAATATAAGCAAGAAATCTGAAAAGGCATCTCACTAAAGAAGATATACAGATGGCAAGTGCACATATGAAAAATGCTCAACATCATATGTCATTAGGGAAACATAAATTAAGATAACCATAAGATACCACTACACACCTATTAGAATGCCCCAAATTCAGAGCACTGATCACTGATTGCCAGTGAGGAGGTGGAGCTACTGGAAACTCACTTACTGCTGATGGGAATGCAAAATGATAGAGCCACTTTGGAAGGCAGTATGGTGGTTTCTGACAAAGCTAACCATACTCTTAGGAGCTGCACTCCTTGGTATTTATGCAATTGAGTTTAAAAACTCAATTGTCCACACAGAAAATTGCATGCAAACATTTGTAACAGCCTTATTCATAATCATCAAAAACTAGAAGCAACCAAGATATTCTTTAGTAGGTGAATAGATAAAGAAACTGTGATATAGCCATACAATGGAATATTAGCCACTAGTAAAAAGAAATGAGGTAAGAAGCCATGGAAAGATATGCAGGAACCAAGTGCATATTGATAAGTAAAAGAAGCCAGTGTGAAAAGGCTGCATGATATGTAATGGTAACAATGGGACATTTTGGAAAAGGCAAAACCATGGAGACAATAAAAAGATCGGTGGTTTTTAGGGGTTCCAGGAAGGGATGGAAGAAGGGATGAATAGCTGAAGCACAGATTTTTTAAAGTGATTAAACTATTCTGTTGTGGGTATATGTCACTATACGTTTATCAAAATCCATAGAGCAAACAAAGAGTAAAACTTAGTGGACAATATTTAATAACAATGTGTCAGTATTGGTTTATTGATTGTAACAATAGTGTATTAGTCTGTTTTCACGCTACTAATAAAGGCATACCTGAGACTGGGCAATTTAAAAAAGAAAGAAGTTTAACGGACTTACAGATCCATGTGGCTGGGGAGGCCCCACAATCAAGGCAGAAGGTGAAAAGCACATCTCACATGGCGGCAGACAAGAGAAGAGAGCTTGTGCAGGGAAACTCCCCGTTTTAAAACCATCAGAGCTTGTGAGTCTTATTCACTATCACCCGAACAGCATGGAAAAGACCTGTCCCCATGATTCAGTTACCTCCTACTGGGTCTCTCCCAGAACACGTGGGAATTTAAGATGAGATTTGGGTGTCGACACAGCCAAACCATATCAAATAGTGTTGCACTGATGCCAGATGGTAGTGATGTGGAAACTGTGTGGGGTGGGAGTAGGGGTGGAATGGATACGTGGAACTCTGTTATTATCTGTCGAACTATTCCATATATCAAAAACTATACTAAATTTAAATGTATTAATTATTTTTAGGAAAGTCTACATACTTTATGATTCCAGGTATGAGACATTCCAGAAAAGGCAAAACTATAGCACTGGTAAAAAGGTCACAGGTTGCCAGGGTTTGGGGAGTGGAGGAGGTTGAGCACATGAAGAACAGAGGATTTGGGGGATGAATAGTGGGACTATTCTGTACGATACTAAAACGGTGGATACGTTACACTATGAACTTTACTCATATAACTTTGTAGCCCCAAACAATAAAATTTAATGTATGCAATTAAAAAATAATGACTTAGAAGGTGCTGAGATCCCAGGATGGAAGGAAGAATGTGACAAAACAATCTCTCTGTATTACAAATGTATGAAACAACCTCTCTGAAGGGGACGAGGGGAAAGCGCTGATGTAAATAACTTTGGGAATTCGTCTGCAAGACTAAAGGCAAATTAAACATTATACTGTAGTTGATTAAGTTGTTTCCCATAGGGGTACTGGTTAACAATTCTGATACTACTATACATGCCTACTACGATTGAGCAATTAAGTAAATACTTGGTGGATGACGGTAGCCAGATTTCTCAATGTTGGAGTGAGAATTTAAAGATAAGTAAAGGAGGGAGACTGGAATGATCAATGTGCTAATACATTAGAGTTCGAGATACAGTACAAACTCATACCTAATTTTAGGTCCCCTATTGTTGACGTCTATATTTCAGTTTTTTATCTACCTACTCCATGCACATTTATGTCACACCTGGCTAAATCTTTTCTCTCTAATTAAAGTTTTGCCCAGTCATAGAGATTGTGTAGTTACTAGTTGGAAGCCTGGGTCTTGGTTGTATCAAACTCCCTGGTGTAAACATCCCAGTAATCTTGCTAATTAATACGGTCTCTGTGCTTCACTTTTCTCCTCTGTAAAATGTCAATAATAATTATTTTAAGACAATAGAGTTATTTCAAAGCTCAAGACAAGTAAAGGGCTTACCATCTTACATGTGGCAAATGTTTAATACATGCTAGCTATTATTTTTCTGCTACTGAATTTAAGTTTCTCATCTTCATCAATGACAGCCCTGACACCATCCACTCTGGAGCCAACTCTTGAATTTTGGGTTGACTTTGCTCTGCTCTCTTTCTGAAATCGTAGCCTCTGATATATATCCTCCCTCGCGTTCTCAGCTCTTATTCACTTATTCCCAGCTATTTCCTCCACCACAGTAGAACCTCAGGTCCCTTGATCTTTCTTTCTCTCTGAGCTCTCCGCCTTCTCTGAGCTTTTCTTCTGTTGCAAACACAAGCACTCCCTGAAGTCCATGTTCTCCCCTTCTTTCTGAGCTCAGAGAGAGAGATGGCATTTCCTGATCTCCCTTGTCGTTAGAGGGAAGCAATGCAATAGAAGTGGAAGTGATATGAGCCACTTCAGCCTGGCCTACACACATTCCCACACAGGCTTCTCCATGATCTTTTCCTATCCTCTAACCAGATGGGAAATACTTAGACGACTTCAGGCATCATGTGGCGAAGGCAGCAGAGCCCACGACAAACCAGTCACTGAATGATTCTGTGGAGTAGAACCCTTCTCAATACTCCAACTCCTCCACCCCTGCCTGCTTGGAACCATTTACAAGTGTTAAATGAGCAAAAAATGAACTTTTTTGGTGTTACAGCCATTGCACATTTCCAGGCAGATTTGCTAAAGGAGAAAGTGTTACCTTAATTAAGAAAACTGCCTTACAACAGACTCCAGGACTTGAACTACGTGGATTCAAAAGGCATTTTCAATCAAGACCCTTTTATTCAAGAGGGAGCAGATCAGCTGCAGTGCACAGCTCACAGAATGGTGGCTGAGCTGACTTGCTTCCTAAATCAAATTATTAAAACAACAATAAGATACCACTACACACCTATTAGAATGCCCCAAATTCAGAGCACTGATTACTGATTGCCAGTGAGGAGGTGGAGCTACTGGAAACTCACTTACTGCTGATGGGAATGCAAAATGATAGAGCCACTTTGGAAGGCAGTATGGTGGTTTCTGACAAAGCTAACCATACTCTTAGGAGTTGCACTCCTTGATGTGTATTCAATTGAATTAAAAAACTCAATTGTCCACGCAGAAAATTGCAGGCAAATATTTGTAACATCTTTAGTCATAATCACCAAAACCCAGAAGAAACCAAGATATTATTTATAGGTGAATAGATAAAGAAACTGTGATATAGCCACACAATGGAATATTAGCCACTAGTAAAAAGAAATGAGGTAAGAAGCCATGGAAAGATATGCAGGAACCAAGTGCATATTGATAAGTGAAAGAAACCAGGGTGAAAAGGCTGCATGATATGTAATGGTAACAAAGGGACATTTTGGAAAAGGCAAACCCACAGAGACAGTAAAAAGATGGGTGGTTTTTAGGAGTTTACACTCTGCAGTCCATTGCTTCAACCTTGTCCATACCAACATCCTGTAGTCCTTGCCCCATTGCTCTTTCCTTGTGTTTGTCCAATTGTTACTCTTCCTCCGTGCATGCCCCATCTGTAAGTCACACCTCTGCTTCTACCCAGCCACCTCCTTTCCCACGAATACAGATGGTGTTGCCTCCGGCCTTGGGAGAAAAACAGATTGCTACAATTACTGGTGCTACCAGAGGCGTGGCTACCACATATTAAGTGCATCTGTGAGTTTGCGTATCTCCCTTCCTTAACAAAAGGAGGGTCGTACACTACAATGTCGAAAAGCACTGGTAATAACCCTGGTACAAAATGAAGGCTGCCCCATTTAGAATGGTAAGCTAAGGGCAGGCAACTTGGATGCACCTGAAAGGATATTGTGTTTTGTTAAAAAGATGAGAACACTCACAGTGAAGCTGTCATACCCCAAAAGGAGTTGTGTATAGAGGACACTGAAGAATAGAGGCCCTGGGTCCTTCAGGGAGGAAATATGGGGCTCTGTGTTCCCGGAGCGGGTTTTGTAGCGAGACTTTGCACATCAACTGCAGGAAGCGTCACAGGTCCGGGAGGCCAGGAGGGTTTTGCAAAATGGCTCTGGTTCAGCACCTGTGGGAATAGTTGGAGAAAATATCTCAGCCCACGTCCTTGGGCCTGAACATCGGCAACAGAATGGTCGTTAGACTGGGTGCCACCTACGGCTGAGTCTCCTGGTGCCTCCGCATAGAAAGCTGCAATTTCTGAGTTCCCGAACCTCACACCCATGTAATCACACTCTGCAGTCAGGATAAAGGCACTTTATCCTTAAATGTCTGGCTCTTCAACCTCTGAAACCTCGGGGAACTTAAGGTTCTGACAGCAGGAGTAGGAGCCTCTTTCATTCAGATGGTGAGGAAATTAAAAGAAAAAAATACATTTGTTGCGAAGTTCCCAGGATGGACTGGCTAGTGATAACTCACCCTGCAAGGAAAAACAAACAAACAAACAACCAAAAAGCTTCGTGGTAGTTTATCCTGTGTCAACCAAGTAAACTGGAAGTATGTCACCTGGAATACCCTTTCTAGGTTAGTACAGGCCGAAAGAGGAATCTATGCAGAAGCTTGCAGGCAGAAGTGAAGCGGCAGCTCTGATTCCCTGAAGTTGTCTTGGCGACACAGTGACAGCCAGGCCGAGTCCCACAGCTGCTGCTGGACCTCGCTCTG
The DNA here is from genome assembly GCF_029281585.2 of Gorilla gorilla gorilla. NCBI lineage: Eukaryota > Metazoa > Chordata > Mammalia > Primates > Hominidae > Gorilla > Gorilla gorilla. The sequence goes on from NC_073229.2 coordinate 188,599,306, forward strand.
CCTGTTCTTATTCTCAGCTGCTGACCTTGCTGGCCTATAGCAGACCCGGGACAACCACCAAATGCTTGGCTGTAGACCTACAGAAATAGTACCTATAGAGAAACACCAGCTTCCAGGAACTTCTCTAGCTCCCGTTGTGGTTCCACTCTAGCACCTGGAAATGCCTGGCTTTTTAAAAGTACATGGAGGGCTTTTTCCCAAACCTTGAGTCTGTGATGAGAATTGCATCCCTGGCACTGCAAGGGCAACCGTGACCAAGACTGTATTCTTCTGCTGCCCTGGGTGCCCTCACTCTGATGGGCACACCCTGATGATGCTTTGAACTCTCTCCATCTCATTGCCAGCCTAGCCCTTGCTTCCTCTGGGCCTTGAGATGTCCAGGTATTCCCTTGACCCCAGGTACAGTCATGCAAGTGTGTGCCCCTGAAAGCCTTCGGAAGAGGACTGGGTGTCATTACAAAAGGTACTTGCCATGGTATTACAGTACACTTCATCCTCTTAGAATCTCTGCTTTCATCATGGAACCCTGACTGGTGTGCACTTTGGATGGCACACTTTGGACTTGTTATGGACTGAAAATTTGTGTCTCTCCAAAATTCATACATGAAAGCTTTAACCCCCAGTCAGATGGTATTAGAAAGGAGGTATTAGAAAGGATTAGGAGGTAATTAAGTTTAGATGAGGTCATGAGGATGGGGCTCCCACGATGGGATTAGTGTCCTTATAAGAAGAAGAAGAGAGAGGAGAGCTGTGTTTCTCTCTGTGAGGACATAGGACCAGAAAGAGGATCCTCACTGAGAAACTGAATCACCCAGCACCTTGCTCTTGAACTTCCAGCCTCCCAAACTGTGAGAAATAAATGTCTGTTGTTTAAGCCACCCAGCTATGGCATTTCGTTATAGCAGCCTGAATAGACTAAGACAGGATTGTTCATTGGGGAATGTAGGAACTTAGTGTAAGTATAAATTAGAAGATACTACTGGCTTCTAACAGAGTGGGAGGTTGGTTCAGCTTCCTTGATTTTCATGCCAATTGTTGAGGACAGCTTCTACTCTGCCACCATTGCTGGTCCATTTCAGGCAGCCAAAGGAAATAGGATTATGCCATCTTAGAGTCCATCTGAGATGCTAAGAAGCATTTGATAAGGGATCAGCAAACTCTGGTTCATGGGGCTCCACCCACTTTTGTAAATAAAGTTTATAGGAACACAGCTCATTTGCCTGTGTATTATCTACGACCACTTTTGTGCTACGACAGCAGAGCTGAGTAGTTGCAACACAGACCACATGGCTTGCAAATTCCAAAATATTTACTACCTGGCCCTTTAAGAAAAAGTTTACTGACTCCTAATCTGCTGACTTCCAGTTATCCTAAGTCTCATGTTTGCCTTTTTGGGTCATAAGCATTCATTAAAATATTAGCTATTTTATTCTCATTTTTCTGGTAGCTGCCTCTTCCTTTCCTGCTCTGTCAAAGAAGTAATTTTGTGTATCTCATAATTCCTTGGAGGGCTTTTTTACTTTTAATAATTCAGTTTATTTGGTTGTGTTGTGGCCTCAGCTCTCTGATCTACTCCAAAAAATTAGGATTTTATAGATTATTGGCTTTTTGCCATTATTAGGGCAGAAATGATTTTTCTTACGAGTTTCTATACCCTAATTAGGAATGAAACACCACTAAACTATGTTCTATTATTGGTATTAATAACTCTTCACATCACAAAGGTGTATCCATTAAGAACATTCAGCATGTCTTATCTATCTACATATCTGCCCTCTTTTGTGATATATTAAAAAATGTAAGGATGAGACTTCTCTGACCCAGATTGCAGACTGCTTAGATATGGGCACCTTCTCAGTCTGTTTTTCCCATCACCTCCTCTTATGAGTTGTACTCCCACTCTCAGGACCAATAGCAGAGTGAGAAACTCTCTCTGTGCTTGGATGCAAGCCTTGGGTGATAAAGCCAATGATTTTTTTTTCTTTTTTTGCCTCTTTCAGTGAATAAACAGTGGAACATTTGTGTTATTTTTCTGCCATTAGCTTATCCATTTAACTTTCCTTTTAATTTCCAAGTGCAGCTAAATTTCTTTTTTTCTGGGATTTAACCATGCCGGGGGTAGGTTCACTTTCTAATGCTAGTGGAGAAAAATACCCTAATGAGAGATGATGGCTCTTCCAGATGCCTTTAACTGTCCAAAGAGAATTTACCACCTTCTGAGATAAATTTAGCATTAAGTGGCTCAGATTGATGGTTGTAACAGCAACACGGCAAAACCATATAGGAGGAACTTCCCAGGAACAAAAGGATAAGATCAGATCAGCTGTCAGTCAGCATGGAGGCTGTGACCCTGTTGTCACTACTCCCTCACTTGACACTTCTGAGAAGGATGACATGTCTTGAGCATGGGGATCTGCTGCCATAGCCAGTGATGGCAGCCCCATAAGTAGCTTCTTGGACAGGTCAATAAATAAACTGATTGCTTTACAGAATTTGGGCCTTTTAAAATTAATTCTTCCAACTATCTGTACAAGGATACTAATAAATTCTTTGTTTCTATTGTTTTCATTTGTTCAAGACTCATTTTATGTGAAACTGTTGAAACACCAACAAATCAGCTTCATTAGTATTTATTAATGATTACTGGAGCTGCTAAGCCCATCCTATTTTCCTCCAGAAACCAAACTTCCAACAGTAGTTTCCATTGAGACAGGTTAGGAGCTAGGGGCTGAAACTCTCTGAGCAGTGAAAGGCGGGGTTCACAGGCGTGGTAGGTTTGCAGGGGTAGGACCAATACCAGGTGTCTGTAGCTTCATCCTAAAAAATGTGCTTCTTCCTGTCAGGGTTTTTTTTTTTTTTTTTTTCCCAATGTGAAAAGTTCACAACAGTTTTAGTTTTTAGGAAGTAAAAATATGTAAAATGATTTTTATGAGGAAATATTTCAAATATCCCTCAGAGTAGAAGGCTCCAACCCCTAGGCTGTGGACAGCTACCAGTCTGTGGCCTGTTAGGAACCAGGCCACACAGCAGGAGGTGAGCAGCTGGCCAGGGAGCATGATCGCCTGAGCTCCACCTTCTGTCAGATCAGTGGCAGCATTAGATTCTCATAGGAGCACAAACCCTATTGTGAACTGTGCATGTGAAGGATCCAGATTGTGTGCTCCTGACGAGAACTGAATGCCTGATGATCTGAGGTGGAACAGTTTCATCCCAAAACCACTTCTGATATGGTTAGGCTGTGTCCCCACCCAAATCTCATCTTGAATTGTAGCTCCCACAATCCCTATGTGTAATGGGAGGGACCTGGTGGGAGGTAATTAAACCATGGGGGCGGGTTTTCTTGTGCTGTTCTGGTGATAGTGAATAAGTCTCACAAGATCTGATGGTTGTATAAAGGGCAGTTTCCCTGAACAGGCTTTCTTGCCTGCTGCCATGCAAGAAGTAACTTTGCTCCTCCTTCACCTTCTGCCATGATTGTGAGGCCTTCCCAGCCATATGGAACTGTGAGTCCATTAAACCTCTTTTTCTTTATAAATTATCCAATCTCAGCTATTTCTTCACAATAGTATGAAAATGGACTAAGACAACCCCCTACCCTGGTCCGTGGAAAAATTGTCTTCCATGAAACTGGTCCCTGGTGCGAAAAAGGTTGGGGACCACTGCCTCAGAGGATAGAGAATAATGTAAGCCCTTGCCTTCATCATCTAGATTTAAAGAAATAATGACTTTCCCCTCACATTTGCTTCAGGTCATTTTCTAAAATGAATGCTTTCTAACAGAACAGCAGCCCACTTTTCTCACCAGGCTGGAATCTGTGGCACCCACGTTCCTGGATAGATGACCTCCTCCTGAGCTTGCATTGCATGAGTCCTTCCTCTCATTCCCTTGACTTCCTTGTCTTCCTCCCCAGCTCCTCCTTAACTCTCCAAAATGCTTGCTCATGCTCAGCATCTGCAAACTTTTCTTCCACTCTGTCTTTCAGAAACCCAGCTGTTCCTTTTCCACTTCCCTTGGGACAGGAGCCAGGGCCATCCATGTACTTGCAAAGTCTACTTCCAAGAAGCTCTTTACCTCCTTTGAACTTTAAAGTTTTTCAGCTAATACATTTTGCCCGTAACACAGTCAATCCCATCTCCCAGAATTGTCTACTAAATTCTCAATAGCATAACCTACACACATCTAGGTGGGAATGTTTTAGCTGTATTCATTAATTATTACTGCTATATAATATTCCACTTTATAAGTATAGTACATTTCTGTTGGCCGATGTTACATGTTTGGGTATTATTAAACAATGCTGTTATAAATATTACATCCATCTCTTGTTGCTCATGTGTAAATTTCTTTAAAAATAGAATGATAATTTAGAAGATACGTGTATTCTAAACTTTACTAGATGCTGCTAGAATCCTTCCCAAAGTGGTTGTATCCCCCAACCCTTAAAATTGGCAGAGTTTTAAATTTTCACTTATCTGGTATATAAAATATTATTGGCCTTTCCTGTTGCCTACTCTGCAAAGTTTCTGAGTCAGTCTATTGTTCATTTTTAATTGGGCTGTTTTGTATTTTCTATTGATTTATAGGATACACATGCATATACATGTTTACTACCTATGCATATGATGTATACATCTATATACAAACATACACATGTATGTATATATGTATTCTGAATTTGGTTCTTTATGGATTATATGTATTGTAAATATCTCCTCTGAGTTTATGGCTTTCTTTTATACTATCTTTTGATGGACCAAATTTTTTATTTTAACGTAGTCAAATTTAGAAACCTTGTTTCTTTACTGTTCATGTTGTTTTTGCAATATGTTTATGAAATCATTTAGTACCTGACAATATTTTAAAAATTACTTACATTGTCTTCTAAGTTTTCAAATTTTGCCTTTTACCTTAAATCTTCAATTTGACTCAGAAATGATTCTTGTATTTGGTGTTACATAGGAAAAAGGATCATCCTTTCCTTCAGCTGTGAATAACCAAGTGCTCTCTAGCTGATTTTGGATAAGCTATCCTCCCCTCCCACCGTGGTCAGTAATGACATTTGTCTCATGAGTCAAGAATCCATATGTGTGGCTATTTCTCTTTTTTTAGTGCATTTGTTTAGCCCTGCAACAACACCATATTTGTAACTTCCCTAGTTTTATGGCTTTCAGTGGCAGATAGACAATCATCATTTTTTCCTTCTACTCTTTAGGCTATCTTAGCTTTTCACTCTCATGCATTTTAGAATCAGCACATCAAATTCAATGAAATTTCTGTTGGAATTTCCATTAGAATTGATTAGGTCTATGGATCAATTTTGGCAGGTTTGATTTAAGTTCTATCTTAGAATACAGTGTATCACTCCATTCATTTAGGACTTTTTTCAATTATTCCAATAAAATTTTATAATTTTCTTCATTAAGACATGCATATCTTTTGCTTAGATTTAGTATTTCATTACTAAAGGTGGGTTTTAAGGGAGCTGTCACTGTAAACTGTAGTTTCCATATGTGCATATAAAGAATATGTGTTCTTCAATTGTTGACTGCACTGTTGTAGAGATATTGTCACCAGATGAGTTTGGTAATTTTATGGCTTCTGTTTTCTATATCCCCCAAGGTTTTCTGTTTATTTGATCTACTTTGAGTACTGCATTCCAATCTTCTGCTATGATGACAGACATTTAAAATTTCTTTTTTCTTCACTCAATATATTTGACACTAAGTTTTCTGATACATGGAAATTCAGAAAAAACATGAATCTAAATTTTGGCTATTATGTAGAAACATCTTTAAATATTTAGTGCCTTTGCTTTAAAAATTATTTTGCCTGATAGTAATATAATTTTACCAGTTTATCTTTGGTTGTCTTCCTTATATGTATTTTTTTCTACATTTTAACTTATAAGATTTACTTGTCTTATATTTAAGTTGTTTATTTTACAAATTGCATTGATATGGTTTAGCTGTGCCCCCACCCAAATCTCGTCTTGAATTGCAGTTCCCATAATCCGCACATGTCATAGGAGGGATCTGGTGGGAGGTAATTGAATCATGGAAGCAGTTACCCTTATGCTGTTCTCATGATAGTGAGTTCTCATGGCTGGGGAGGCCTCAGGAAACTTACAATCATGGCAGAAGGGGAAGCAAACATGTCCTTCTTCACATGGCGGCAGGAAGGAGGAGCACCAAAGCAAAAGAAGGAAAGCCATGTGAACTGTGAGTCAACTAAACCCCTTTCCTTTATAAATTACACAGTTCTGGGTATGTCTTTATTAGCAGTGTTAGAATGGACTAGTACATTAAATTGGTACAGGGTAGTGGGGCAGTGCTGTAAAGATACCCCAAAATGTGGAAGCAACTTTGGAACTAGGTAACAGGCAGAGGTTGGAACAGTTTGGAGGGCTCAGAAGAAGATAGGAAAATGTGGTAAATTCAGAACTTCCTAGAGACTTGGAGGGTTCAGAAGACAGGAAGACGTGGGAAAGTTTGGAACTTCCTAGAGACTTGTTGAATGACTTTCACAAAAATGCTGATAGTAATATGGAAAATGAAGTTCAGGTTGAGGTGGTCTCAGCTGGAGATGAGGAACATGTTGGAAACTGGAATAAATGTTACGTTTGCTATGCAAAGAGACTGGCAACATTTTATCCCTAACCTACAGATCTGTGGAACCTTGAACTTGAGATAGGTGACTTAGGGTATCTGGCAGAATAAATTTCTAAGCAGCAAAGTGTTCAAGAAACAGCAGAGCATAAAAGTTTGGAAAATTTTCAGCCTGATGATGCAATAGAAAAGAAAACCCCATTTTCTGGGGAGAAATTCAAGCCAACTGAAGACATTTGCATAACTAATAAGGAGCCAATGTTAATCACCAAGACAATGGGGAAAATGTCTCCAGGGCATGTCAGAGACATTAAAGGAGCTCCTCCCATCATAAGCCTAGAGGCTTAGGAGGGAAAAATGGTTTCATGGGCCAGGTACTGCTCTATGAAACCTTGGGACATGGTGCCCTGCATCCCAGCTGCTTCAGCTCCAGCCATGGCTAAAAGGGGCCAGTGTGCAGCTCAGGCTGTTGCTTCAGAGAGTGCAAGCTCCAAGACTTGGCAGCTTACACATGGTGTTGGGCCTGTGAGTGCACAGAAGTCAAGAACTGAGGTTTAGGAATCTCCAGCTGGATTTCAGAGGATGTATGGAAACACCTAAATGTCCAGGCAGACGTTCGCTTCAGGGGTGGAGCCCTCATGGTGAACCTCTGCTAGGGCAGTGTGGAAGGGAAATGTGGTGTCAGACCCTCCACACAGAGTCCCCACTGGGGCACTGCCTAGTGGAGGTGTGAGAAGAGGGCCACCATATTCCACACCCCAGAATGGCAGATCCACTGATAGCTTGCACCATGAACCTGGAAAAGCTGCAGACACTCAAGACCAGCCCATGAAAGCAGCTGGGAGGCGGGCTGTACCCTGCACAGCCACAGGGTCGGAGTTGCCCGAGGCCATAGGAGCTCACCTCTTGTATCAGCATGCCCTGGATATGAGACATGGAGTCAAAGGAGATCATTTCAGAGGTTAAAGATTTGGCAGCCCCTCTGGATTTCAGACTTGCATCGGGCCTATAGTCCTGTCATTTTGGCCAACATCTCCCATTTGGGACAGGTGTATTTGCCCAATGCCTGTATCTAGAAAGTAACTAACTTGCTTTTGATTTTTCAGGCTTATATGCAAAAGGGACTTGCCTTGTCTCAGATGAGACTTTGGACTTGGCCTTTTGGGTCAATGCTGGAATGAGTTAATACTTTGGGGGACTGTTGGAAGGGAGTGATTGTGTTTTGAAATGTGACGACATGAGATTTGGGAGGGGCCAGTGGTGGAATGATATATTTTGGTTCTGTGTCCCCACCCAAATCTCACCTTGAATTGTAGTTTCCATAATCCCCGTGTGCCATGGGAGGGACCCAGTGGGAAGTAATTGAATCGTGAAGGCACTTACCCTCATGTTGTTCTCATGATAGAGAATGAATCCTCATGAGATATGATGGTTTCATAAGGGGCTTTTCCCCCTTTTCCTTGGCATTTCTTCCTGCCGCTGTGTGAAGAAGGACATGTTTGCTTCTCCTTCTATCATGATTATAAGTTTCCTGAGGCTTCTCCAGTCATGCTGTACTGTGAGTCAATTAAACCTCTTTCCTTTATAAATTACACAGTCTCGGATATGTCTTAATTAGCAGCATGGGAACAGACTAATATAAGCATGCAGCTTGATTTTGTTTTGTTATCAAGTATAATATATCTGTCTCCAAAGTTTTTATTTATTTATTTATTTCGTTATTATTATTATTATATATATATATATATATATATATATATAATGGGCCGGGTGCAGGGGCTCATGCCTGGCTGTAATCCCAGCATGTTGGGAGGCTGAGGTAGATGGATCACTTGAGGTCAAGAGTTTGAAACAAGCCCGGCCAACATGGTGAAACCCCGTCTCCACTAACAATACAACAATTCGCCAGACATGCTGGCATACATCTGTAGTCCCAACTACTCAGGAGGCTGAGGCTGGAGAATCACTTGAACCCGGGAGATGAAGGTTGTAGTGAGCTGAGATCGCACCATTGAACTTCAGCCTGGGAGAGAGAGACTGTGTTTCAAAAAATATATATATATAATATAAATTTGAGCTTATATCTACCATATTTCTTTATGCTTACAATTTGTTACACCTTTTGCATATTTTCTTTAATCTCTCATCATCCTTTTTGCCTTATATAAATTAATTTTTTCTCTTTTGATTTTTCTCTGCTAGAAATTTTACAAGCTTCATTTCTATAATTATATTTCCAAAGTCTAAAAGCAGACTATATCTCTACTTTACTTCCCAATACTCTTGTTCAGCACTTAATTTTGGTTTTATATACTACTTTTACCAAACATTTTACCAAACATGTATCATGTGTGTTTTTATAGCCCTTGAAAATTAGATGTAGTTTTTATTGTCTTACTTGGTCAATATTTATATGGATTTATATCACAATACATTTTGTTCACCTTTCCTTCTATCTGAGGCCTCTTTATTTCTGCCTGAAGAACATATTTTAGAATTTTGTTCAGTGAGGAATCTCTCAGTAGTAGACACTCAGTAATTTATTTGCATGAAACAATTTATTTGTCTTTAATTTCTCCTCATTTTGAAACATACTTTCTTGAAGGGTGAATATTTTCTTCCGTTTTTAAGCATGGGATCTGATTGTTTTCTGGATTGTATAGCTTCTACTGAGGTTTCAACCATTTTTTAATGATTTTTCTTTGTTTTCACTTCAGCCTGCTTTTGGTGCTTTCTCTTGGTCTTTTGTGTTCTATAATTTTCTGTCATTGATTTATAGGGCTCCTAGATTTAGCGAATAAAAATATAGCACACCCAGTTAAAGTTCACAAATTTGAAATTCACATTAATAATGTGTTTTTATTTTCCCTTTTCTTTCCTTTTTTTAATATAAAAATTCCCCATGCAATATTGGTATATACTTATACTAAAGATTACATTCATTGTTTATGTAAAATTCCAATTTAATTGGATATTCTGTATTTTATTAGACATCTCCATTCATTTGGCTTTTTTCTGATGATTATCCAACATTTTTTGTGTTTTATTATTGTTGACAATTTCATGATTCTGCAAACTTTATCTGGAAGAATTTTTAGAGGCTTGAGTTGACGGTGAATTATTGCAGAGAGAATTTACATTGACTTCTGCCATTTGTCTGTGGGCATCAAAAAATCCAGGACTACTTTTTCAAAAAGTTCAATCCTAAATTTTTATCGTTTAATTTCTTACACTTTGAGTCTTATTTTCTGATTTACTTATTTTAAATGCTTCACTAAAGAGTCTTATCAATTTTCATGGCCCTAGCCAATGCCTGTTTAATATCTCCAGTTAGATGTTTTATAGGCATTTCATCTCAAAACAACATATTTAAATTTAAACTGTTTTTCTCCTTTCATTACTGTAGTCTGCTTCCTCCCTTCTGAGTACAATTCCAGTTCACATTCAACTCTCATCTCAAGTATCCCAAATTTGGGGATTTCTGAGTTCCCAGGAGAGATGAACTGATTGGTCCACTCAGTGCTGACGATCTACCCCTGGTCCAGTCACCTTGGCTAGACATTTGGGACTATAAAAATTAATGTACACTCAGAAGTGTTATGGGAACAAATTTTTTGAAAAGGGAAGACAGTTAACAAAAAGTAGAGTTATTGTGTACCTGCCACATTAAAAAAAAATCCAACAATTTTTCTAAAACCCTGTGATAAAATCCAACAGTCATTTTTCAAAGACTCATTATTTGATGTATTAGCAATATTGGACACTTTACCACTCCTTTCTCCTGGAATCTTTTACTTAATTATTTTTTATTTGGTATCCAGAAAACCAAGGTCCACTGCTTTTCCTCTGAATCTATTGACTATTTCTTCACAGCCTCCTTTGCAATGTCCCTTTTCTCTTGATCTCTAATAGCTGAGATACTCACAGGCCCAGCTTGTTCTCAGACATCATCTCTTGTTCAACTATAATCACCCCTTTGATAATGTTATCCAAACCAGAGGCTTTAAATTACATCCACATGAGAGGATACTCAGTGTTTTGTCTGGGGTTTACCCCTCTTCTTCAAATTTCCTATTAACATATCCAACTGCCCAGTTGACATCTCACTTGTACATCAAATAAACATTGTAAACTTCAAACATCCAAAACTGAGTTCATGATATTTCACTCCTAAACCTGTTTTTCCTGCAGTCTTCCCCATTTCAGTTATGGGTAAATACATTTTTCCAGTTGCTCCTTTCAAAAAGTCATAGTATTATTTACTTTTTGCTCTCAAACACTCCACACTTATCTGTCATCAAATCCTGTTTGCTTTCCCTTCAAATACATCCAGAACCTTACCTCTTCTCACCTTCTCTCCTGGTACTGCTCTAGCCTGTCATGTTTCTCCCGGATTATTGCAATAGTCTGCTTCTATTCTTGTTCCTCTTTGGAGTCTTAAATACACAGTAGCCACAAGGATCCCTCCTCTGCTTTAAAACCTCCAGTGACTTCTCCCTAAGAAAAGCTAAAAAGTCCAAGTCCACTCTATGCTGGGCTGAGATTGTCATGGCCAAGCACACGTGACCTGCAGGCTCAGCTCCCTTTCTGTCTCTTGCTCACTCTTTCGAGCTACCCCAGCTTTCTCACGTTTCCTGGAACCCATCAGACCAGCTCGCACTTCAGGGGCCCTGTGCATCCTCATTTTGGCAATGTCTTTGCAAAAAAAGTAACTTAGCCAGGGTTTCTGGAGTAGAAGTAAAGATGCTCCCTTTCTCTGGTATGCAAAACAAGACCATTTGTGGGCACTCATGCTCCAGGTTTCGCTATCTTTTATAAACACCTGCACTCTGATTTGAAAGGTCAACTCCAATGTCATCCTGCCTTTGCAATGTCTCTTTTGTCACTCTCCCCAGTTATCTGCACAGCTCACTCTCTCACCTGCTTTAGGCCTTTACCCAAATTTCACATTCTCAGTGAGGCTTTCCATGGTGAACCTACGTAAAATATCTTTCTTTCTTTTTTTTTTTCTGAGACAGAGTCTTGCTCTATCGCCCAGGCTGGAGTGCAGTGGCATGATCTCGGCTCACTGCAACCTCCGCCTCCTGGGTTCAAGTGATTCTCCTGCCTCAGCCTCCCAAGTAGCTGGGATTACAGGCACATGCCACCATGCCTGGCTAATTTTTATATTTTTAGTAGAGACAGGGTTTCACCATGTTGGCCAGGCTGGTCTCAAACTCCTGGCCTCAGGTGATCCATCCACCTCGGCCTCCCAAAGTGCTGGGATTACAGGCATGAGCCACCGCACCCGGCCATAAAATTTCACACCACTGAACATTTCCTATTTTCTGGTTCCTACTTTATTTTAGCATCCACTGCCTGCCATGCATTTTCTGTACCGTTTTATGTTTTGTGCTGTGCAACTTTCCCACTAGAATGCACACTCTTTGAGGAAGGGATGTTTTGTCTCTTTTACTAACTCTTATTTTAAGTTTCTAGAGCAGAGCATAATACGTGGGCAATGATTACTAAGTATTTTTTACATTACTAAAATCAATTATTAATTGATCATTTTGATTCCCACAACATAATTCGTAGATTTTGTTCTCAATTACTAAGTGAGACTCAAAGTTCAGAGATTGTTATTACTTGCTTACTCTGGTAAGAGCACACCTGGCATTCAAACTCAGACTTTATGACTTTGAAAGCTCTAGGCTTTTTTCACATTATTTCTCCAGAAGAGGCTAAGGATAATACCTTAAACCTATTAGGTGTTCACTAGATTCTTGTTGATGATAAGAGTTTAGGTAACTGTACTTTTATTTTTCATGATTTTTAAGCTTTGTTCATATCTTACTTATTTCATTTAAATGTTGGTGTCTTCCCTGAGAAGGAGGCAATAATTTAATTGTTTTTTGGTTTCCACTCCAAATTATGTGTCCTTTCCCAAGTAAGGAAGACAAATATCTTTTCCCAACTTCATTCTCTGAAACCTTCACCAAGAAGTCAATACAAGGTTTATTTGAAGTGTGTTGACCTTGGTCTAGCCATCATAAACAGACTTTGCATTTCTGATTTCCTCCAAATTTTTAGTGACTTATTTCTGCAAGAAGTGCCAAATCTCTGTGCCTTCTTCTGTGTAACAAGAGTTAGATTACTTTATCATTTGGGATACTGAGTAAAGTCTTTCCTCTATTTAATGTCATCTTCTTCCACCTTTCGAAGTTTCTATGAATGGATTTTCCACCACTATCAAACACTGGGAAGCCAAGGAGCCTGGGTCCATGATTGATGAGGACTGCTGCCATATATAAGCCGGAAAATTTGTTCCCATGACAAGATAAGCACAGACAAGAGACTCGACCAATGTCAGCAGCTGCCTCATGTTAAAACATGTATTTTGGTCAGCAATTCTAAAAATGGCTAACCGGCTTTAGCAGAAAGAATGCCTCGTGCGTTCTCCCAGAGCAGGAGGTGCACTCTTGATGGAAGTTTAGTGACTTTTTAGATAAGAGTGATACGTCTGATTGCTATTAAAATGTCACCCTTGGTAATGACATTGTAGGTCTCTTTCATCAAAAAGAGATGTTAGTTCCTATCACCCACACAGCCAATTGGAACCCAGACATCTATTGATGAGGGTGCAGTGGTGTTGGGACTACAGGCTTCAAGACAGATGGCCCATTTGCTAGTTGCGCACACTTCCTTTGCTGCTGCAGGAAGAATGGCCACAGAAAGTCATTCTGTTATTTGACTCATGAGTTGGGGATAAGACGGGCTTGTAGATGTACCATCATGCAGTAGTTTCTATCATGTTTCCAAAGTTAAAAGTAATTATTTTAAAAATCTGATATTTATTAAATGGTTAGCTATTTCAAACAGAGGAGTTGCTATGGAAATTAGGTCATGATGATCATGCAAATGACATCAATTCCTATTAAATGTCAAAGACTATGAAGAACAAAAAGATATTTCGCAAATGTTTTTATAGCTAACAAAAATATCAGCTCATCATGGCCTGAATCAGGAGAAATTCCCCATTCCCATTATACTTCTAACCACTTCCTCTTCTCCTCATTGAGGAGGGTGGTTAAAAATATCCAAAAACCATTCAAAGATAAACTTTATTTTCCCTTATAAAGAAATGCCTCTTTTAAAAACATTTTTGTTCTCATGATCATGTTCCTTAAGAGCACAAATTATTCTCCTATATCACTTGAATGGAGAAAGAAATACTGGCCCGTGTGCTTAAAGTGTCTTCTTTTGATAGGACTGAGTGTGGTTTTCCACTGGGCATTGTGCCCAGTTCATTGTAACTATTTATTCATCATTTTTTTTTAATTGAAGCTTTTATTCTAGGCCCTTCGGAGATAATGGGACCACGTGTTCTTTTATCAAAATGATTCTGCCTCTTGAGTAAGTTAGCAAGGGTTTCTGGAGTAGAAGTAATAGATGCTTCCATTCTCTGGTATGTAAAATGAGACCATTTCTAGGCAGTCTTGGTCCAGGTTCCTCTATCGTTTATAAACACCTGCACTACGATTTGAAATGTCAACTCCAATGTCATACCCTAATGGAAGAAACTTCAGAATCACTTCCTCTATGCTTTTTTTTTTTTTTTTTTTTCTGAGACGGAGTCTTGCTCTGTTGCCCAGGCTGGAGTGCAGTGGCGTGATCTCGGCTCACTGCAATCTCCACCTCCCGGGTTCACGCAATTCTCCTGCCTCAACCTCCCGAGTAGCTGGGAGTACAGGCACCCGCCACCACGCCTGGCTAATTTTTTGTATTTTTAGTAGAGACGGGGTTTCACCGTGTTAGCCAGGATGGTCTCGATCTTCTGACCTCGTGATCCGCCTGCCTCGGCCTCCCAAAGTGCTGGGATTACAGGCTTGAGACACCGCGCCCGGCCTTATGCTTTCTTAAAAATGCAGCTAATGCAATTTTCTTTCTCTGGTGAGGGATCTTTAGAAATGTGGAGGCAAATAACAAGTGACTTGAGTTGACAAATCATTGCGATGGGAAGCATAGAGAATTTCTAATATGATCTTTTAGATTTCTTTTTTAAACACGTCACAGGATATGCCACGAGCTGGGAGCTGTTGGGCTGGCTACTTAACCTTCTTGAGTCTCAGATTTATGCTCTGTGAACTCAGATTAATAGTATTTATCCTACCTCACATAGTTATTAATATTAATGCCTACCATTTATTTGCTGTTGGAGAATCTACAATAATGAAAATTCAGTGACCAAAATGACTAGACAAGAAATCGATTCTTAGGCTGGACAATGAATATTAAGCTTGTTCTTATCACTTTGCCTTTTTGTAGCACAGGTGGAGAGGCTCCTTTTCTATGTTCTTTTCAAATTCAAAATAATAAAGGAGGCTTTCCTTGGCGAGGTTAGCATTCTGTCTATGTGCCGTGACTGCTTGCTGCAGTTTGTTTTGCCTTCTTTGGAAAACAAATAATGAACTAATTTGTTACTTAGTAGTGACAAATGAACTGGCAGGTGTATCAAGCAGTAAACCACTGTGCCCTGAACATTCACATATAGAAATACTGTACCAGGAATCAGTAAGATTCAAGCCCCAAATGCAGATCTCACTGGAATATAACTGATATTACGAGACACCTATTAAAAAATATGTGAAGTACAGTTACTCCAGGGGGAAGCTGAAGTGTAAGATGTTTCCAGAATCTTGCAGACACTCTGAACACAGACTGAACTGGGAAATGAGTGATGGGGATGAGGGCAAAGAGCTTGTTGAGCAGGCAGGCACCGGGTAGGCTGGGTGGCTTTTGCTCCCTGGGGAGTCACTGAGATTCTTCCCCTTGAGAAATCTTATGATAGAAGGCACCCTTGGACCTCCTAAAATTAGGGGCCAAAAATGCCATTGAAGTGATTTGGAGAGAACATGTGGAACTTCTTTTTAGCTCTTAGTGTATTCATGTGGGTAATGTGCTGAGAAGAAAGAGAAGGTGGATCATTTCAATGCATCCAGAGAGGAACTCCCTCTTCCTTTACCCTTCACCCCTTGCTCTCCTCCTACTTGGTTTCTTACCCATTGATGATTCCTCTTTATTTCCCTCTCACATTTGTTGCATCTGCCCTCATCTCATGAATACTGCTGGCACTGAGGCATTTTCTACCTGTGACACATGGCCCTAGATCATAGTGATGGCCTCTCACCTTCAATTCGGCCTCATGCACTTCAAGCACACCCCTGATTTGAGGCACTAACCTGTTCCGAAACCCTCAGTAGCTCTCCATTCAAGTAAAGAATCTGTAGTCTAGAGGCCAAGTGCAGTGGCTCAGACCTGTAATCCCAGGACTTTGGGAGGCCAAGGCAGGAGACTCACTTGAGCCCAGGAGTTCCAGACCAGCCAGATCCAATCTCTAGAAAAACATTTTAAAAATTACTCAGGCATGGTGGCACACACCTGTGGTCTCAGCTACCTGGGGGCTGTGATGGAAGGATCGCTTGAGTTTAGGAGGTTGAGACTGCAATGAGCTATGATTGCGACACCGTACTCCAGCTTGGGTGACAGAGTGAACACAGTATCAAAAGAAACACAGAAAAAAAAGAAAAGAAAAGAAAAAGAAAGAAAAGAAAAGAGAAAAGGAAGAAGCAGAAGCAGAAGAAGCAGAAGCAGAAGCAGAAGAGTAAGAATAAGAATAAGAGGAAGAGAAGAAGAAGAAGAAGAAGAAGAAGAAGAAGAAGAAAAGAAGAAGAAAGAAGAAGAAGGAGAAGAAGAAGAAGAATTAATAATAATAATCCAAACTGTCTACTTTCATATTCCCAATCCTCAATGACCTGGGCCTGTCTCCTTGTCTAAATCTTATTTTCATTCCCTTTAGGGGCTCTTTGTGTCACAGGAGTGGAGCCATTTCTTGTTTCTTGTTTTGGTTCCTCATTCTACACACTCCTGGATGTGTGCGGCATGTACTGTGAGCTTCTGTTACAGCTTATTTTGCCTTACTTGGAAATTAAGAGAAAGATCTCTTCCACGATTGTATTAATTCAGTCCACTCCAACTCACTGGATTTTCCCAGAGGTTCCCTCTGACTCTTCACCTAAAATCTCACCCCCCATCCAACCATCAGACCCAATACCAGTGCTGCCTCTTCTCTACCTTCATCACTGTACCCTCCTCTGCCCAAAATGAAATGAGCCCTCATTCTCCAAATCCCCATGACAGCCTAACTGTAGGTTTTTAAGGCAAAACATATTTTACCATATATTTTAGAATTGTATGCACCTGTCATATTTCCTTTCAGAGAATAAACTCTTTGTGGTCAAGGTCCATCTCTAATTTATTTTGTGTTCCTCTTTCAGTTAATTATATATGGTTGGCACTGGCTAAATATTTGTTGAATAAAAGTGTTGCCATTTTGCTTTTCCATGTTCTGATTTGGAAATGCCACAGTGCATGGGTATATGTGTTTCATTTTCACAAAGCTCTGTGTTTTTAAATTCTGACCTGAAACAGAAGTTAAGATGATGATGTTATAGAATATTCATATACTTATGTTATTATATCTTATCCCCCAAACTGTTCTTTAAATGGCTTAGCTGACTACATGGATTGCCTTTGTTTTAAGGATCATTTAAACATAATCTTCCTCCCCTCAAATTATTTCAACAACTGTGATCTTTTGCTGACCTACTTTTGAACTAGTAAAGGAAACTTTTTGAGAGCCAACGTTTGTTATTGCAGATGAGATAATGTTGTTGTCATAGTTATAGGCTACTATAGGCCATTTCCCTCACAAAATCCAAATTAAATAACAAGATTCAAATTGTTTCACACATTTCCTCTTGAAGTTCAAGAGGTATCCCCCACAAATAACATACATAACATACCTCTTTTATGTCTGCATTCTGAACTGACAAAGAAATAAAACCCAGACATTAGGCAGTTGGGAGAACAGAATGTTACTTTTATTACTAATGAATCTGACGATACAGAAGGGGATTCCATGCATGGATAAGTGGTATTCTGGTATCAGAATCACTGGTTGAGATGGATTGATTACCTACTCACCAAAAGTGCTGGACCCAGGCGGGCATCTACCCACAAGGTTGGCGCTTGGGTTCCAAAACACTTGGCCTAGAGAAACCAAGAAGGGACCTTGTGCATGGGGGGCCAGCAGCTTCACTTGGAAGAGAGAGGGTCATGGCTGGCTGATTCACCTCATTTGTCTTTCCAAACTGAGCAGTCGGATGAATCACGCCTCCTCTACTGGCTGAGGCTGGAGTGGAGAGTTGGAGGGTGACTAGTGACCACAAGTGTCCCCCAGGCAAAAGGTTGTCCACATGGACAGGATTGGGAACCAAGTATCCCATCCTCCAACACTTGCTCCCTACATGACTATGGTAGAGTCCACAGAACAAAGGTGTTTGGCTTCTCTCTTTCTATAAAGAAGACAAGACAAGGTTGAGATCACTTCACAACCACTGGTGATGTGACTTTAACAAATCAATAAACCTCTTAGTTTCATCAAGTATAAATGAGAATAAAATAACATTAATAAGAATGAGAAAACAATATTTAAAAAGCACTTTCTAAACAATAACATTTCTACAAAAAAGATAAATATAAAATTTATGTTTCTTCTATTGATTTCCTTTGGTAATTAATATTATGAAATAGAAAAAAATCAGCATGGACTATATCTTGTACTTCTGAGATTATTTAAAATAAAAACTAGGCCCTCATCCATTTTAATAAGATAGAGGAAAACATAAAATCAAATGTATTAATCAGAACTATAAATTCAAATAAATAAATGACTATGAAAAGATAAAAACTGTCAAATTACAAGGAAACAAAGTCTAGCAATATGTTACTTTAAAGAGACAAACCTAAAAGATTGGAAAATGCAATTAAAAAATTGATTAAGAAAGAAGTATATAATAGCAAAAAGCTATAATTTTCAAATAAAATATAAAAACTGAAAATTTATGCCTACAAAAACTCATAACATTCTTAGGATTTTATGGATTAAAAAGTGGACAAGAATAAAGTATTTGTAAAACAAAAATTCCAATCTAGAATTTATGTACACAAGCCCAGACATTTGTGATATTTCACAAATAGCTATGATTTAGCCCAACTAAGCAGAAAACACAAGCTCTTTTCAAATGCCTATCCAGTGATACTCTTATAATCTGAGAGCTTATCTTGTAATATAATAATATATTTAAATGAGAGCATTTTTTTTGTTAAACCTTCAGAGAAAATTAGATGGCTCCCATTATTATATTTGTTTTCATGGCTGTCAGGAGTTTTCCTTCATAGAAGTTTATAGGTGTTCTGGTATTTATTCACCAAAGCTTTGTGATTTAATGCAATAACAATCATTTATTATGCCACAATCTGAAATGTGGACAGGGCTCAGCAGGAATGGTTCATCTTAGCTCCATGTCATGGAACTTGTTTTCTCACTCAAATGGCTGACAAGTTCATGCTGGATTTTGGCTGGAATTTCAACTCGGATTCTTGGTGGGGGTCCTGCTTTTTCTCCAAATAAGTCTCCCCGTTTAGCTGCTTATGCTTTCTCATGGCATGGCAGCTGGGTTACACAGCAAGTGTCCCAAAGGAGAGAAGTGGAGGTTACCATTCCCTTAATGTCTCAGCTTGAAAACTGACACAACCTGTCTTTCACTGTTCTCTGTTAGGCAGGCATCATGAAGCTTATGCAGAAAACAATGGGGTAGAAAGTAAGCCCACACCTTTAAAAGCATCAAAAAATTGACAGCTACTTTTAATCTGTCCCAGTAGCACTTTATGTACTTGTTTCTTTTCTTTTCTTTTAATATCTTAGTCTTTTCTACCAGTCTAAAAGCTCACTGAGTGAAAGAACAGCATCTTATTTCTGTAGAAAAATCACTGTGGCATAATAAGACCACATAAATACAATTATGATTCAACTGAATGACAATTAGAACAAAATCTACATGATTTTATACTTACAAAAAATAGAGCAGATATCATGATATCACAGCACAATTTGGTCTGACAAATGCCAGCCATACAATGCCCAGCTCAATGTCTGGTGCATAGATGTAATGTGATAAATGAATAAGACAAGAGTAAATATAATTCAAGCTCATGGCCATATTACCTTGCATCTTTTTTTGGAAGCTTCCTTCACCATAAGATTTTTTTTATTTTTATTTTTTATTTTTTTGTTATTGTATTTTAAGTTCTAGGGTACATGTGCACAACGTGCAGGCTTGTTACATATGTATACATGTGCCATGCTGGTGGGCTGCACCCATTAACTCATCATTTACATTACGTATATCTCCTAATGCTATCCCTCCCCCTCCCCCCACCCCATGAAGGGCCCCAGCATGTGATGTTCCCCATCCTGTGTCCAAGTGTTCTCGTTGTTCAATTCCCACCTATGAGTGAGAACACATGATGTTTGGTTTTCTGTCCTTGCGATAGTTTGCTGAGAATGATGGTTTCCACCTTCATCCATGTCCCTACAAAGGACATGAACTCATCCTTTTTTTATGGCTGCGTAGTATTCCATGGTGTATATGTGCCACATTTTCTTAATCCAGTCTATCATTGATGGACATTTGGGTTGGTTCCAAGTCTTTGCTATTGTGAATAGTGCCACAGTAAACATACGTGTGCATGTGTCTTTATAGCAGCACATCATAAGATGTTTAACAAAGATTTTTATATCAGAAAACAAATAAACAAACTAATGTATGTTGCTAAATAACCCTTGGCATTACAAACAGCTGTAGTTTAAAAAGGAGGATAGAGGATAGACTTCTTTTAGAATATATTTCTTTTTTTAGAAAAGAAAATTTCAGTGTATTTCCACCAAGACTGTGTAAGTACTTGCAGGGCTTATTACCTTTTGTCTAACGCAGAAAATAAGATTCATTCTCCTCTGCCTCACGGAAATTGTGCATGTTGTAGTCATCTGGAGGTGTAAAAGGTAAAACCTCGCAACTTGCTTATTGTGTAGTTTTAGGTCATTTCATTCTGTTCAGCATTTTCTGTTCTGCATTTAATATTTTTTTCCTTAGCTTTCTTTCCATGTTTGCCATTATGTTATAAACTAAATTGTGTCCCCAATAATCAAAAAATCGTATGTGGAAATTCTTACCCCAACACCTCAGAATAAGTGATGGACTGAATGTCTGTATTCACCCTAAGTTCATATGTTGAAACCCTAATCCCCAATGTTGCAGTAACTAGGTCGTGAGGGTGAATCCCTCTTGAATGGGGTTAGTGCTATATAAGAAGAGACACAAGAGAGGTGATTTTTCTCTCTGCCATGTGAGGCCACAACCAGAAGATGGCCATCTGCAGACCAGAAAGAGACTCTCACCAGACACCCATCTGCTGGTGCCTTGATCTTGGACTTCCTGCCTCCAGAACTCAGAGGCACAGCCTAGGGTATTCTGTAATAGTAGCCAGACCTGGCTAAAACAGAATGTGACCGTATTGGGAGACAGTCTTTCAAAAGGTAACTAAGTGGAAAGGAGGTCATTAGGCTGGGCCAAATCTAATATGAATGGCATCTTTATAAAAAGAGGAAATTTGGACACACGTACAGAGGGAAGATTAGGTGAGGACACAGGGACAAGGCGGCCATCCACAAAGTCAAGGAGAGAGGTCTGGAACAGATCCTTTCCTCACAGCCTCAGAAGGAGCCAACCCTGCCAACATCTTCACCTTGGACTTCCAGCCTGCAGAAATATGAGAAAATAGATTTATGTTGTGTAAGCCACCCAGTCTTTTGTATTTTGTTATAGCAGCCCTTGCATGCAATATACTCTATCTCTATAGTTAGATGCAATAAACAGAAACATTCTTCATTACATAAGCAGAACTTGATGGTATTTCCCTAGTAACTTTGTCCTCCAGCTTATTCCCCAAAGACCTCTGCAGGAGAAGGAGTGAAAACTAAAACACATATATGTTCCCAGTTTTGCAAATCAATGAACCTGAGTTTTTCTTTAATGACTATTTTCAGTGTCACCGTTCATGTCAAATTACGATAGTATTTTGAAGTGTGATTCTATGAATGTCCAAGTTTTTGGAATAAAGAAATCTGCAACCGCTCTATTCAACATCCACAGAACTTCTGACTCTAGTCTAGCAGTCGACACACCTGGATCAATAACAGGACATTATTTAGTGTCCCTTTAACATGAAAGAGACAATTCTTGGCCAGCTGCTGCCTAGTAACGCTGATCTGTTACAGGCTGTGCAAAGTGATGAATGATGCCTCAGCAGACTCAGCTGGGCGGTGCAAGGTGGAACACAAACTCGGCTTCACTGCCTTTCTGGGTCTGAAAATGTTCAGTTTGTTTTTGTTGAGAAACAAACCACGCCAAAACATAGTAGTTTGACAAATACACATCTTTCTAGCTTATGGTTCTTGGTAACACTCAGTTTAATGGTTCTTCTAGCCTGAGTAAATCTCCTTTATACATCTAAGGTCAACTGCCAGGCTAATTGTGGGCAGGCAGAGGTCATCCTCAACTGGACCTAGCCCCCATCCTCACCACGCCAGTGTGGGCTGTTCACACAGTGGAGAGGGGCTTCCAAGAGAGGAAGTGGGATGTGCACGCCTCTTGGGACTTGTCTCAGAACTAGCGCCAGTTCACATCTAGTGTATTCTTTAGGCCAAAGGGAGGGACAGAGCCAGACCAGATTTAAAGAATGGGAAAAGAGCCTCCACTTCTTGTTGGTGGAGGGGGAGGGATGCTGTAGTCACATAAGAATCACATAAAGGCACAGGCATGGGATGTAAAGTGTTTTGGCCATTTGTGCAATCTACTACATTATCTGGACTGCAGGGATAGTTTATTGCTATTCTTAGGATTTTAAGAAGTAAGATTATTATCATTATTATTATTATTATTATTATTATTATTATTATTGTTATTCTTGAGACAGAGTTTCCCTCTTGTTGCCCAAGCTGGAGTGCAATGGCGCGATCTCAGCTCACTGCCACCTGCCTCCCTTGTTCAAGCTATTCTCCTTCCTCAGCCTCCTGAGTAACTGGGATTACAGGCATGCAGCACCACGCGCAGCTAATTTTGTATTTTTAGCAGAGACGGGGCTTCTCCATTAGGTCAGGCTGGTCTCGAACTCTTGACCTCAGGTGATCTGCCCGCCTTGGCCTCCCAAAATGCTGGGATTACAGGCGCAAGCCACCACACCCAGCCAAGATTATATTTTTAGAAAGAAAATGTTCACATGCCATAGAGTTACAGCTACAGTGGCCCTTTTGGGCAAGGCACTTACCTCAGAAATTGATGTTATGACTACATGTTATTTTTGCTTTTTGGATGGCCCAGCCCATGTTTCTGGCTTCTCGAGTTAATAATAGGTGGAGTTAACACTGGCTGACTGCTGTGTGCCAGGCACTGAGCTGTATCAGCTCATTTTAAATGGTCACTCTCTGGTGCTGCAGGTTGGGCTCCGAGAGGCCAGCAACCTACTCGCTGCCAGGTGGGCTTCTCCTACTGTGCCCCTGCCATCTGACCGACCCCTCTTGGAGAGCTATACAAGAATATCCATTATGATTCTGTGCTTTTATCAGCCTTGCTGCCTTACAAAACCGGTTTTATTTAAGTTGTCAGTTTCCCCTGGATGAAATATCAGAAGCTCACTTTTAAATATTCCATTCTTTCCTGGCGTTGGCTCTCTGGTTTTGATACAGTTGACTTTTAGCACATTGGGTGGAGCTTGAGATTCAGCTGTTTATTTTTTATTTTCCTCCTTATCTATGGCAGAATATCACACTTCCAAAGCAGTGAGAATAATAACATCTTCGCTACTCTGTATTGATGAGTAATTCAGTTTCCTAGTTGAGGCAGATCACCATGGTTAGACCATACTTTCTTTCATCTCCAGTGTAGCAGGAATAATTACCAGCAGACCTACAGATAGTGGAATTTTAAAAGGTGATTCTGATTTATAAATCAGGATGTTACATTCCTGCTCTTGCATGATGGCTACAAAACTGTGGAGGATATTCTGGAACTTCACTCATCGGGAGCTCAAGTAGCTGGAAGTGGAGACACACTGAGAAGAAACAAAAACAAAAACAGAAACAAAACACACACGCAAAAAAAAAAAAACCAAAAAACAAAGAAACAAAAAGATAGCCGTAACACTGTCTGTACTTTTTACTGTGTCATTGTCACTATATAATTGGCTATACTCAGTGTCCCTGTGTATTCAGCACCTACTTAAAACATTTAATATTCCAAGGGTGGCAGCAGAGTGGGAAGAGATGCCTTGGGCACCCACTTACCAAATGTTACACCTGTGCTCTCTGCTATACTTTGGCTGCAGAATTACTGAGGTGACAGCAGCTGTTCTCAGAAAGCTTGGTGATATAACCTTTGGTCTCAGCAATGCTAAGTACCTTACATGAAATTTTTCATAACCATTTATGTTTGAATAACTGTTGGTAGTACAGAAGAGCCTCATCTGTCTGATCTATTTTTATATCACAACACCCATATGGGGCAGTTAGTAAGGCCCATTTGAGCAATAAGAAAACGTATACCAGATAGGCTGCATAACTCTCCGCCATCCCAGGATGAATAGGCAAAAACCACTGGATAGTGGTTAGATTATAGGAACTGGAGTTATTCTACCAACATTCCACTTGGGGATTTGTCACTTACAAGCTGTGTAAAGTTGAGTGAGTTATTTAATCTTCCTGTGCCTCACTGTTTTCTTCCAGAAAATCATACTAGTACTTTATTGACAAAGCTGTTCTGAGGAGTAAATGAGTTGCTATATCATAAAACACTTAGAACATTACATAGCACATGGTTAATATAATAAAAGAGTTAGCTATCATGATAACTCTCCCTTAGTGATTTTCTGTTTTTCTCTGACTCACATCCCATGTAATTTTTATAAATACATTTGTTCAAGACAAAAGCTAATGGTGATTAATTTGTGAACAATTCATCAATGATTTCCCACAAGAAAATGACCCACAACATGAAATAGCCAATTGAGGATGTATGGATATCTTTTGTTTGACTCATGTATATTTTTAAAAAATTGTCAACATTTAAGCACTTATAGATTTCACATAAAATGTATATATGTCTTTCTTTGAATATAAATGATAATAGCTAATAACACAAAGACACATTCTGCTTGAATTGAATTGCAGCATCCCATCCCCCACATCTTTTCAAGGAAGGCCTAGTCCTCTCTGATCGTTCACTCTGACCCTTCACTCCCTTTTGTTATTTCTGGCCCACTTTATCCACACTGATGTTACCTGTTTGGTCCCTGCAACCATTTGAGTTTGTAACATTTTCTCTGGAAAACAGGATCCTCAGAAACAACATTTTTGAGAGTGAATATCTAGACAAAGGGGAGAACAATTATACAACATGCACCACGGTCTTCAGGAAGAACGAAGGCTACTCAACCTTTGACTTCACTTCCTTCCTAGACTTTTAACCTATACTTTGACTTCTATAGAAGTAAATTTATTTGTAAATTTCTGACCTAATTCCATTGTGGCTCTCATCAGTGTTTCTTCTTGCAATGGTAATGACAGAGAACAATGTTTTAGGAATAGACTCATAAGTAAAATGGCAAATACAGGTACTTTTGGTTCCCAGAGATCTCTCTCTCCACACTGAATGGTTGTCAGTGACATTTGTTGTTAGCCACTGCACTGGTGACCAAGATGGTACACAACTTAAAACTTTTCCCTTGGCTTTTCTGCCAAGCTTATGACCTCCAATATCAAAGCTTTGTCCTGCTTCAAAAATATAAACTTCATGGAAACTCCATCCCATTGCTACTTTTGTCATGGTTTTGGGTTATTATTTATTTATTTATTTATGTATTTATTTTTTGGAGTTGTTGTTGTTTTTGTTTGCAAGGCTTTCTAAATAAATTAGATATCTGGCAGGTAGTTGGGTGTGATGACCCATGATGTATGCATGATGAAAACAATTTCCATAGAGGTTCCTGGCTTTGTTTCCTTCTTACCTAAATGGAGGAGGTTTGGGAACCATCCTGTAAATGCCATGCAGGTAAGCCTACTACAGGCAGAAGAACTCACTGGTAATGTATATGACAGAGTCTGTCACATCTAATTATTTCTCAAGAGAAGGACCTTCTAATAACCCAATTTTCTAATAACCTACCTGACATGACATTTACACGTGGATGTATCACCTTCAACTACACCTGACTTTTCAAAATTAAAAACCTTGTCTACTCATTACTGCAGACATCCTGGATTCTGTGATTCACAGAGTGGCCCAGCCATGTTCCTGGTCACCAAGTCTTTCCTCTGCTCTTTAGCACCTGGCTGAGTCCTGCAGGTTCAGGCTCTGAAAGGAGTATTTTACTTATGCCCAACACTCAGGTTCTAACTCAGGATCTGTAACCTCTCACATGAGGTGCAATATGTCAGCCTACCTTTCTGCCCCAAATATCTCAGCTTTTTAATCCATCAGCTCATCTGCCAAGATGCCATCCCGAGATGGGAGTGACCTCAGTGGTCTCTCGCTGCCTGCAAAGTAAAACCAAGTCTTCTTATGATGACAGTCATAGGTTCTTTGATGTGGTCCTATGTTACGTGTCTAGCTTCAGGCTCTATTTCTTTTTTTTTATTCATCATTTAACGGATGTTCACTGGGCATGCACTATGGGTCAAGCTCTGAGCTACGTATTTGAGATAAACTTGTGAACAACATAGAGAAAAATCTCTTTCCTCATGTTGTTTATAGGTAGCAAACTATGGCTGCATGCCACCTGTTTTGTAAATAAAGTTTGACTGGACCCCAGCTATGCTCACCATGTCCGTGTTCTCTAGAGTCTAGGCTGTTTTTTCTACTATGGCTGTAGAGTGGCTGCAATAGAGACCTCGTGGCCTGCAGAGGCTGTAACACTACTACATGGCTCTTTACAGGAAAGTTTTGTGGACCCCGCCCTAAATGCATGTGGACAGGCTGAGCCCTATTCCCAGTGCCTTGTCTGTGACCATACAATTCCCTCAACCCAGAATTCCTATTTTCCTCCTAACATATTAAAATCTTATTCTTGTTACAAGGGGCATTTCAAAATTTCTGTTCATTATAAAGCCATTCTTGGTTTTCTGAATCCAAATGGCCTCTTTCTCTTTACTCCAACACTGCCCTGTTTTTCCATCTCTTTTTTCTTATAATGTCAGAAATTATGTGCTGGTCTACTACCCTTCTAAATATGGGGTTCTGGGATAAGGGACTGATATGGTTTGGATCTGTGTCCCCACACAAATCTCACCTTGAATTGTAATAATCCTCACATGTCAAGGGTGGGACCAGGTCGAGGTAATTGAATCACAGGAGTGGTTTCCCCTGCTGTTCTCATGATAATGAGTGAGTCTCATGAGATCCGATGGTTTTATAAGCGTTGGCATTTCCCCTGCTGGTCCTCATTCTCTCTCCTGCTGCCCTGTGAAGATTTGCCTTCTGCCATGATTGTAAGTTTCCTGAGGCCTCTCCAGCCATGCAGAACCGTGAGTCAATTAAACCTATTTTCTTTATAAATTACCTAGTCTCGGGTATTTCATCATAACAGCATGAGAATGGACTAATACAGGGACCATATTGGACTCATTTTACACGTACCCTCTACCTCTAATAGGCAGCCAACTCAGCAAAAATCAAATGCCAAAAGTTTTCTGAAAGAACCAAGAATTTTTCTGTTATCACCTGGCAGGGAATGTAATTATATAACATTATGTATGTATACATGTTAAATCAAGTTTAGCCTAAATCTAACATAATTATATAACATTATATATGCATATATAATGTTAAATCAAGTTTAGCCTAAATCTGCCTCCTTATAGTAATTTTAAATTTGGCCTAACAGTTTCTCGGTACATCGTGAACTATAACCTAAATGGATTTGTATACAGACTGTAGCCTATTCTTGTGTCAATCACTGAGTTTTGACTAATCAAAGGTGGCCAACTGTTCAAACCATGTTCAAATAAGGCAAACACCAACCTGTAACCAATCTGGCTGTTTCTGTCCCTCACTTGTTTTCTGTACATCACTTTGCTTTTTCTGTCCATAAATCTTCTACCGCATGGCTGCGCTGGAGTCTCTGAGCCTACTCTGGCTTGGAAGACTACCCGATTTGCTCTTCAATTAAACTCTTTTGAATTTAGTTCAGCTAGTTATATATTATATATATTCATAATAATATATAATTATATATATATAGCATATGCTGTCTCTCTGGGCTAAAAATTATACCTCAGTGTGATAGTGTGACATCCTTCAGCCTGGGTCATCCTGTTCTCTCACCCAACAGAGTGATCAATGGACCCTTTCATTTCCCCCAACTGGACTGTTGCAAAAAAAAATTTCTATCATTTTAGGTTATTATTTATAATTATTATTTTAACCAATTGACCCAGTAATGAGCCAATTTATTCTTTCATGTCTTACTTGTTAGATAAGCAAAATTAGACCTTGAATTCCTGAAGACAGAAATGCTGATGAAATTAGTGCCGCAGATGTGTTCTTAGTCGGGGCATCTCCTTGGCTCTAAGGAATGTAAGTTTTTGTTTCCCAAAAGATAAGTCCCCTAACTGGTTTTAATGACTGTGCAACCTCCAGAAAGCTTCTGTGAAAGTACAGCTTGTTAGATGTACAGAAGTCACAGCAAACTCCAAAGATGTTGTTTAATTATTTGTCCTTTCCTAGAAAAATAAAATTTGAGGGCTCTAATTCAGCTTTACAAATGTTTTTCAAATCACGTTTGATTCACAAAGTCCCTGTGAACCATCAAAATGTGTGGTGGATTGTGAATACTTAGGGCTGCGCCCCACCTGATCCAGCCATCGCCACTTCCTCTTCCATGACATTGTGAAAACACAGACATCTGGCTGCAGGAGATACACACGAATCCCCGCAGAGGCAGTGGTCCATGGCAACCTTCAGATAATCTGTAGCAGGATTTTTCTGTTTTCTGGAATGCTTGTACATTTCTTACAAGCAATTATGCTGACTCTACAGTGATTCAAATTGCCCCTTAAAACAGCTGTTAACAACCAAACCAAGAAATATCTTCCAATAATATTGGCTACAGAGAGAGTCATAGATTTTAATGAAAATACACCAAGGAAGTAACATAATTGAGAAGCTAAATGACGTGTTTGGTACAGTTGCCAAACTGCTCTTTTCTAAGAGTGAAGTGCAGTGACACGGGTGGATTTTCATATGGAGCAATAATGTCTTTAACACAATTTATTTTTTATTTTTAAAGTGACAGAGCCTCACTGTGTCACCCAGGCTGGTCTGGAACTCCTGGGCTCAAACGATCCTCCCGTGCTGGCCTCCCAATGTGCTGGGATTACAGGTGTGAGCCTCCGTGTCTGACCTCTTTAAACATTTTCTACATTAGTAGGCTTTTGACATAGATGTATTATGTAAGTATGAGAGAAGGTACTCATGTTCTCATAGAATTCTAACCTCTGACTTTTATAATTTAACATTTTTTTTTTGCAAATATGACAGAAGCAAATAGACATTATTTAATGTGTCACCTAGGAGGTTATGTGGACTTCAGTCCTGTTAGCCACACATGCGGCTTAGTGCCTGACTCACAGTGTGAATATTGAGAGGTGAGGCTAGCTGGACTTGCTGGGTTGAATGGGGACCTGGGGAACTTTCCTTCTTACCAGAGGATTTTAAAATGCACCAATCAGCACTCTGTAAAACACACCAGTTAGCACTCTGTAAAAAGCACCAATCAGCAGGATCCTAAAAGTAGCCAATCGCAGGGAGGACTGAAAAAAGGGCACTCTGATAGGACAGAAACGGAACATGAGAGGGGACAATAAGGGAATAAAAGCTGGTCACCTCACCCTGCAGCGGCAACCCGCTCGGTGCTATGGAAGCTTTGTCCTTTCGCTCTTCACAGTAAACCTTGCTGCTGCTCACTCTTTGGGTCCGTCCATGCCATCTTTAAGAGCTGTAACACTCATGGCAAAGGTCCGCAGCTTCAATCTTGAAGTCAGCAAGGCCACAAACACACCAACTCCGGACGTGATATTACAAACAATTCCAGGCACAGATGTACTTGCGGCCAGTTACTTTGCTAATATTGTTTCCTTTATATTATTTCCTAAATTCATGGTATCTCCTATAGTATGTTAATATTACTGTTTGTTTCATTTTTATTTCCTACCAAATCTTGGCACAGTATGCCTTTCTCCTCTGTATTAGCCTTGTCATGAGTTGAATTATGTCTCCTCCAAGAAAAGACATATTCAAGTCCTAAGTCCTAGTATCTTGCAACCTGATCTTATTTGGAAATACAGTCATAGCAGATGTAATTAGTTAAGTTGCGGTCATATTAGAGTAGGCCTCTAATCCAATATGACTTGTGCCCTTATTGAAAGAAAGCTGTGTGAAGAGACAGAGACACAGGGAGAAGGCTGTGTAAAGGTGGGAGTGGCAGGGATACGCCTACAAGCCAAGGAACACCACCAATTGTCAGCCAAGAACCAGAACTTAGGAAGAGGCAAGGAAGAATTGCTCTACAGATTTTAGAGGGCATGGCCTTACCAACATTCTAATTTCAGACCTGTAGCCTACTCTGAACCTGAGATGTAAGTTTCTTTTTTTGAGATGGAGTCTTACTCTGTTGCCCAGGATGGAGTGCAGTGGCATGATCTCAGCTCATTGCAACCTCTGCCTCCCAGGTTCAAGCCATTGTCCTGCCTCAGCCTCCCAAGTAGCTGGGACTATAGGCATATGTCACCATACCCAGCTAATTTTTGTATTTTTAGTAGAGACAGGGTTTTGCCCTGTTGGCCAGGCTGGTCTCAAACTCCTGACCTCAAGTGATCCACCCACTTCAGCCTCCCAAAGTGCTGGGATTACAAGTGTGAGCCACTGCCCCAGCCCAAGATGTAAATTTTTACTGCTTTAAACCATCTCGTTTATGACACTGTTATGGCCACTCGAGGAAACTAACACAAGACCCAGGTATGGGCTTGCTCTTCTGTTCTGTGATGTCCTCCTTGGGCCTCCAGATCCACTGTGTGCTCTGCTCCAAGAGACTGACCAGGACAGCTGCAATCAACACACACAACTGTCCTCAAACTTCCATCTGGCTTTGACCCATGGGGAGCCCAGGAAGGAGATTAGAGTGAGGAAGGTTGAGGTCAGTTATTTATTACTCAAGTCCCCTCCCTGTGAGGTTGCGTGGGCTTGCTTTTCTTGACTCAGAATCATGAACACAGAAAGTGATCTGTTTTTCATTTCCCCAAGGATTGTACAAAACTAGTGCTATTCTGGCAGCAAAAGAAAGAAGTTGATTCATTACATATGACAGGTGCTGGAGCATGCAGGTCTCACTTCTCTCACTGGTCAATTTCCTCTCATAATGGTCTTCTCCACAGTTACCTCCTCTTCCCGGTTGTCTCCAGGTTCCAGTACTGCCCCTCCCCTAGGTTTAGGCATCTGCTGCCCCACCAGGATCGGCCCCACACTGCTGCACTAACCATTGGAACTCCCTGTACTCCATTCATATCCTTGTAAATAGATTCTTTGGTAAATATTTCTTAATCTGTACTAACATGAGTTCAGAGAGATCCGTTTCCTTCTGAGACCTTTACTGCTGCAATGCCTCTTTATCAGAAACATAATTAAAATATGTTCACCATTTGGCCTCTCTTCAGTTTCCTCTCTTGGAATTGCCTTCCTTTCTATAGCCATCTGTCAAATCTGGCAACTCCTGCTTCCAAAGGAGATTTCAGGCCAACCTCTACTGAGGGCTAGTCTGGGAGGGGACCTGAATGAAGTAGGAGGTGACGGCTAGCTGATGAGCAACACTGCAGAGGGAGGGGCTGCCAGTAGCTAAGACCACAGAAACAGCACAGGCAGAGGCCACACCAATGATGAAACAATCCTAACTGTTAAAGCAGATAGTAAAGACTAGCGGATACTGGAATTGAGGTGTGGACCAACTCCATAGGGATACGAGGGAGCGGAGTCGACAATGGCTGACAAATCCAGGAAATGTACCATTAGATAAGGAGGTTAAGGTCCTTTGTTTTGTGTCTCTGTCTAGTGTATGTAAATTTTGTCTCTCCTAATTCCTAAGGGAAAAGTAGAGGCAATACCTAAGACTTTGTATTATTTAAAGACTAGACTAATTTTCATTCCCTTTAGAAAACTACCTTATATTCTTCTTTCATATTTAGAATTAATCTCTTCTCCCGTACTTCCATATGAGAATTCTGCTTAATGTGAGTTAACAACTATTATATTATCACACTATAATGGATTTATTTAGAGTAGTTTTTGAAGTTAGTTACAAGTTCATTCTAAGACCAATATCATGAACAGAGATACTGAGACCACAGTAAATTGCTGAAGTTAGCTGATGACCAGGTTGTTGTTCATTATAACTAAGTGTGCCTTATTCACTCATTCAACATCTTCAAAACACTGCTGGAGCCATCCTTTCCTCCCTCTTTCTCTATGTCCTACACTGACTGCTTCTCATTTCTGGAATGTTCTTTGTTTCATATATCCTCATGGCTCACTCCATTACCTCTTACAAGACATTACTCACTCAAACATTCTTTTCTCAAAAAGGCCTATCCACCATACCTACTCAGAAATGCAACGTCCTCCTTTCTTTAAGCTTAAGCACTTTCGTTTTCCCTTAACGTACTTACTTTTTCATTTCTCTTACAGCAATTATCATCCTGTACCATATTATTTAATTTCTGTATCTATTACACTTATTACTTATTGCATATCTTTCTCCAGTAGGATGCATGCATCTGTGAGGGCAGGGATCTCAGATTATTTTGTTCAGTGGTGTGCTCTAAGTGTTCCAAATAGTGCCTGGCATAAAGTACATGCCCAATAAATAATTTCAATAAATATATAGAGTCAAATGGACTAGCCCACTGCAACAGTACCTTACCTTCAGGTCTGATGTGTAGATAAGTTGGTCATTTTCCAGAGCTGAGCAGTGAGGCAGCCCTGTAGCTAAGCAGAGACGTACCCACTAAAGAAATCATAAGGCCAGGTGTGGTGGCTCATGCCTGTAATCCCAGCACTTTGGGAGGCTGAGGTGGGCAGATCACCCGAAGTCAGGAGTTCAAGACCAGCCTGACCAAGATGGCAAAACCCTGTCTCTACTAAAAAAACAAAAATTAGCCGGGCGTGATGGCGCATGTCTATAATCCCAGCTACTCGGGAGGCTGAGGCAGGAGAATTGCTTGAATCCGGGAGGTGGAGGTTGCAGTGAGCTGAGATCCTGCCATTGCACTCCAGCCTGGGTGACAAGAGTGGAACTCTGTCTCAAACAACAACAACAAAAAGAAATAATAAAAATGGTTAAAAATTGTTCTTGGCCAGTAACTCTGAAAGAAATTCCATGGATGAACTGTTGTAAGGGATTTCTTTGTCTTTTCTTCTTCTATTGGCATTTCCTTAAGTTACCCATGACATTTTAATAAAGTGTAATTAAAAATTCAAAGCTGGATGGACTGCGACAAATGAAGAGAAGGTTAATTCTATGCTAAGGATGGAGCGATCTGGGACGAAGCATCTCTAGCCCTCCTATCTTCTGTTGATAAAGACTCACCTTCGCAAGCGGGACAACAGTGGTCCTGGCATGATATTGGGCATACAAGTAGTGCCCAGGGCAGAAAAGATGCATTGTGAGGGTCCAGGCAGTTACGGAGGCTGAGCTCAGGTGAAGGAGGAAGAGGGAGATAGCAGAGGGGTTAAGAGTCTTCTGGGCTTGTAAGTCAATGTTATTTCTCCTGCACTTCTGGGTTGGTGAAGCCCATCTGGCCACAGATTTATTTACATGTAAATATATTTTATTTACATTTACATAATTATATGTAAATAGATTTATATGCAAGTATATTTACATGTTTGTACAGAGCTACATATGTTTACATATATGTAAATAATGTTTACATACATATACCCATGCATATACATTTTAACTAGACTGTGATTCTTTTCTTTTCTTTTTTTTTTTGAGACGGAGTTTCACTCTTGTTGCCCAGGCTGGAGTGCAATGGTGCGATCTCCGCTGACTGCAACCTCCACCTCCCAGGTTCAAGCAATTCTCCTGCCTCAGCCTCCTGAGTAGCTGGGATTACTGGTGCCTGCCACCACGCCCAGCTAATTTTTGTATTTTTAGTAGAGACGGAATTCCACCATGTTGGCCAGGCTGGTCTTGAACTCCTGACCTCAGGTGATCCACCTGCCTCAGCCTCCCAAAGTGCTGGGATTACAGGCATGACCCACCGCACCCAGCAACTGACTGTGATTCTTTATAATTCACAGACATGCCTTACCCACACATTCGGCATAACACTGAGTACAGTATATTTCCATGATAGACCTTCAGTATTTGAACTCAATTTAAATTATTAGATATTCTAAAGACATTTTGAAGGCAAAAAATTTTCTGAGTTGAAGAGTCAGCTAAGTGAATATACCAATTGTTAGCTCACAAAATTAATTCAAGCAGTAATGGGTAGGTATTTAACATTCATGAAGAAAAGATGTAACCAGTTTCCAAAGTATGAGTCTAAGAAAATTATTCATAGAAAAAAATGAGAGAAAATGGATTCTTAGTGTTTTAACAACAAATATTATTGCATGTCACAATGTGACTGCCTTTTAAAATTAAAAATAAAATAACCTAAGCCTGATCTAGAAATGATTGCTTGCTAATGGTTCAAGTGACTCATAATAAATCACTATAATTGAAATGAAGAATTATTACAAGTGCAATCAACAATAGAACATGTCTATGGAGGTGGTTCCAGCTTGAAGAAAGAAAGTAATAAGACTCTTACTTAATATCCAGGTAAAATATGTCAGAACCTCTGAAAAGGAGCACTGAAAACTTCAAAGAACTATTAATGTTCAAGGCATCTGGAGAAAAAGGAGTAATAAGAACAGAGAGTTCAAAGGTAAAAACCTGTCAATATTGCAGAAATAGAAAGCATTACCCAATTAATAGTGGGAAGGAAAGGTGGGATGGGTGAAGGAATGATCACTTATAGGATATTTGTTTGGTGCCAGATACTATGAAAATTATATTACTTATACTATTTCTTCATAAGATATTTTATTAGATTCCCATGCTACAAGGAAGGATGTAGAGGAAAAAAACATTATCTATCTATCTATCTATCTATCTATCTATCTATCCATTTAAGAGTGGCAATGGGAGGAATGAAAACATAACAGTCTGCTTCATGTAAAGAAAAGCATGACCATCATTGGCCTCATGGGTAGGTGACCTATGCAGTGGCACAGGACTCTACTCTCTCAAGTGGAAGCACACTGGGAATTATGCTCTCTGACACTGTATTGAAATTCTTAATAATTTTATTTTTGAATTCGTACTTTGCAAGTGAAGGCCTATGGAACAACCTGCATGCAGGTGAACAGAGGAGATACGCCAGGAGGCAGTGTGTGGGCTGAGCGTTTGGCCTTGTCACCCGGCATGTGTACACAAGCCTGGGGCACTCTAGTGCACCACATGGGCCTGAGAAAAGGGCTTATGGGATGAACCTGGGCCCAGATGGCAGTGGTGATGGTTGCAGTAGAAGCTGTAGCTGTGGCAATAGCAGTTTGTCTGGGGAGAGAGAGGAGGGGCTCCCCATGGGGCAGCACTGGGACCCATGGTGGGACACAGTTTCGGCATTCCTATCCCTGAGGCATCTGTATAAATATTAACTAACTCGGCCGGGCACAGTGGCTCATGCCTGTAACCCCAGCACTTTGGGAGGCTAAGGCAGATGGATCTCAAGGTCAAGAGCTCGACACCATCCTGGCCAACATGGTGAAACCCCATCTCTACTAAAAATACAAAAATTAGCTAGGCATGGTGGCATATCCCTGTAGTCGCAGCTACTCGGGAGGCTGAGGTAGGAGAATCACTTGAACCCAAGAGGCAGAGGTTGCAGTGAGCTGAGACTGCACTGCTGTACTCCAGCCTGGCCACAGAGCAAGACGCTCAAAAAAAAAAAAAAAAAAAAAACTAACTCCATGGCTTAAGTGCTAGGAAAGGAACTGCCAGTGCTCAGCAGGTACATTTTGTTAGTAAACTATTAATAGTACATATGAAGTGATGTCAGTAAATGTGGTGGAGTAAGGATCTCCCAATATTCTTTTGTCCGCCATAAAAGTGGTGAGAAAATTTGAAAAAAATTCAAAAGGAAAATCATCAGAATAAACATTTTCAGAACTCTGGAGATTGACCAAAGGCTTGCAGAAATCAGAGGAGCATTTATTCAAGAAGAAGGTGAAATGTTGGTAAGAACAGTTGGTTTTGTGGTGTTTTAAATTGCCATAGTTCCATCACCCACTCTCCACTTCCACAATATCCTTCAAAACAATAGCCTACATTTGTAGTGAAAGCCAATAGTCATCAAGGGAGTGAATGGTGCTAGAGTTCTTTAAAAGTCTCATACCCAGAATATTGTCATTATTTGATCTATCTGGTGGTTCTCGGGGGAAGAACCTACTTGTAAGACAATCTGTATTTGATTTGACTCAGAGCACTTTTATGGGAAAAAAGAAAAAACTTTTTTTCCTGGAGGTAAATGTCAGAAAAATGAAACGAAATAAAACAGGCCTTTGATTAACTTCACACTATTAAAGGTAGAGAATAATAGCTGGGACAAACAATAAATGGACCAAAAAGGTTTAAGTAAAAGGTAGGACATTAGATGCCCATGGGTGTTTTGATATGCTGTGAAATGTTCCTGGGAATTCAGAAGTCTAAGTGCATGTCCAGGGCAGTGCTCATGCACAGGACAGTGTACTTGTTAAAAAAGTTTTGAGACGATTCCAAGCTCTCACCACTGGCTAATCTTGACACTCTGCAAAGCAGGAGGCAAAGGCTAATGTAGAGGTGAAAACATCTAGTCCAAGCATTGATATAATCAATTCTTCAACACCCACAGAGAGCCCCTTGGCAGTAGTAGCAGACTTATTCGTTACAAGCATTAAAAGCAATCTTTGTTCAATCCATTAACTGACCTCTAAGCTAACTGGGCAGAGTCTTCTGTAGTCACATATGACAATGAATACAAACTTTGCAGAATTACTTCATTAAAGTCACAAAACAAGAAAACGGTAACTACAAAAAAAAAAAAAAAAAAAAAAAGAAAAAAACAGCAAAAACAAAAAGTTCTGGGGAAGTGTGAGAATTTGATATCCAAGTTAGTCACATTATGTTATTGAAAATGTCATTTTCAAGAAAAAAGTGTGAGTCATGCAAAGAAACAAGGAAGTATGGTCCTTACACCATGAAAGGCTTCCTTGAGGAAGCCTACATACTGGACTTACTAGACAAAGACATTAAATTGGCTATGCTAAATATTCACAAAGAACTTAAAAAATCATGTCTAAAAAACTAAAGAAAAATATGAGAATGCTGCTTCACCTAATGAAAATATATACAAAGAGGTAAAAATCATATTTCAAAGAAGAACCAAATAGAAATTCTGGATTTGAAAGGTATAATGACTGAAATGGAAGATTCCCTAGAGGGTACCATCCTTCTAGGGAACTATGACATAATATAAAAATATGTAATTCATATGACAACAACAACACAAAAGAGGGTGGAATAAATAAAGCTATTTAAGAGCATATTTTTTGTATACTACACGTAACAGTACACTATAAAATATCTATTTAACAGAAATGAGACAATAATGAAGAAAAAGAGAAAAAGATAAATAAAACTATAAAAAAGAAATGGTAAAATGGCAGATGTAAACCTGTATTATTGGTAATTACATTAAATGTAAATGGATTAATATATTAAACACTCTAATAAAAAGGCAAAGATTGGCAGACTAGACTTACAAAGCATGATCCAAATATCCCACCTAGTATACACACTTTAGAATCAAATAAACAACTAATGAAGTAAAAAGACACAAATATACCACACAAACAGTAATGAAAAGAGAGCTGGAGTGATTATACTAATCTCAGACAAATAGACTTTAAGACAACAATTGTTATTCATACATTTTCTAATATTAATGTCAATCCATCAGGAAGATAAATGATTATATATAGTTACCTAATAACAGAACACCAAAAAAACAGGAAGCAACAACTGACAGAATTGAAGAGAGAAATCTAACATTTAAAATAATGCCTGGAGACTTTAACACTCTACTTTCAATAATGAATAAAATAGTAACCAGAATATCAACAAAGAAATGGAGGAAATGAGCACCATTAAAAACCAGATAGACCTAACAGACATTTCTAGAAAACTTCACCCAAGGACAGAAGAATTCACATTCTTTCCAAGTGCACATTGAATATTCTGCAAGATAGTCCATATATTAAGCCATAAAACAGGCTTCAGTAAAGTTGGAAAGATTGAAATCATACAAGGTATGTTCCCTAATCATAAAAAAATACATTTAAAAATAAAAAGTAGGAGAAAATTTTGGAAATTCAGACAGATGTGGAAAGTAAACAATACATTCCTACATGATAAATAGGTCAAAGAAATCATGTGAATAAGAAAATACTTTGAGATGAATAGAAATGAAAAGATAACATATCCAAAACCTACAAAATGTAGTTAAAGTAGTGATTAGAAAGATGTTTAGAACGGAAATAATTGATATTGAAAAACCTCTAGCTAGACTGACCAAAATAAAAGACAGAAGGTTCAAATTGTTTCAATTAGGAATAAAAGAGGAGGCATTACTACCAATAATACAGAAATATAAAGGATTATAAATGAAAACTATTAGCAATTGTATGCAAGGAAATTAAATTGTCTAGATAAAATGGACAAGTTTCAGAAAACACAAATTATCAAAACTGACTTTCTTGTATTAGAACTTAGAAATTCTGAACAGATCTATAACAACTAAGAGGTTGGATTAATTCTCAAAGAATTTCCCATAAAATGAAGGCCAGGACTGGATAATTTTAATGATGAATTATGCCAAATATTTAATGAAGAAATAACACCAATTATTCATGAACACTTCTCAAAAGAGAGAAGACAAAGAAACACTTCTCTTCTTATTCTATGAGGCCAATTTTACCCTGATACTAAAACTATCCCAAGACATCATAAAACAAAATTACAGATCAATATCCTTTATGAACATCCTGAATACAAGATTACAAAAAGTAACCCAGAAGCATATAAAACAAGTTTTACCCTATTCCCAAGTGGTATTCATCACAGGATTGCATAGTTGATTCAATAAATTAAAATAAATCACTGTATGAATACAATAAAGGACAAAACCAGGTTATAATAAATGCAGGATAAAAATACTTGACAACATCCCAAACTTTTTCGTGATAAAAATACTCAATAAACCAGGAATGAAAGGGACTTCCTCAAACTGATAAAGGGCATCTATGAAAAATCTGCATCAAGCTTAATTGTGAAAGATTGAAAGTTTTCCTCCTAAAATCAGGGGCAAGACAACGATATCCATTTTGCTACCTCTGTTCAATATTGTACTAAAGATGCTAGACAGAGAAATTAGGTAAAAATAAAAAATAAAAAAAAAAACAGCATGCCTTCAGATTGGAAAAGAAGAAACAGAATTATCTCTATTTGCAGATGATATGATCTTGTATGTAGAAAATCCTAAGGAATCTATAAAAAATACTATCTGAGCTAATAAATGAATTCAGCGAGGCCATAGGATACATTATTATACACATATTTGTTGTGTTTCTATGTATTAGGAATGCACAATTTGAAGATGAAATGAGGAGAGTATTTTCATTTTCATTTACAATAGCATAAAAATAAAATTCTTAGAAATAAACAAAGAAGTACAAAACTTGTGCACTTAAAGGTAAAAATGCCATTGAAAAACAATAAGAAGGCATAAATAAAGGCAATGACACATGTTCATGGATTTGAAGCCAATATTGTTAGAATAACAGTATACACCAAACTGATGTACAAATTCTATGCAATCCCTGTCAAAATTCAAGCTGTCTTTTTTTCAAAGAAATGGAAAAGCTTTTCTTAAAATTCACACAAAATGCATAGGACCCAGAGTAACTAAAATAATATTGAAAAATAAGAACAAAGTTGCAAGATTCACCTTTCTTGGTTTTAAAACTTACTACAAAGTTTTCACTCTCAAAACTATATGGTATTAGCATTAAGGATGGACACACTGACCATGAAATAGAATTGAGAATCCAGATATACATCCATATGTTTGTTGTTAAGTGATTTTTGACAAAAAATGCCAAGACCGTTCAATGGGGAATAACAATTTCTTCAGCAAATGGTGCTCAGACAACTGGATATTCATATACAAAAGAATGAAGTTGGATGCCTACCTCACAGCATATACAAAAATAGACTCAAATGAATGAAACCCAAGCATAAAAGCTAAAGTTTTAAAAGTCTTATTAGAAATATAGCTGTAAATCTTCATAACCTTGGATTAGGCAATGTATTATCTTAGCTATGCAAAAACATGATAACCAAAGACAAACAGATTAACTGAATTTCATTAAAACGTAAAATGTTTGGCCTGGCACGGTGGCTCACGCCTGTAATCCCAGCACTTTGGGAGGCTGAGGTGGGCAGATCACCAGGTCAGGAGATCAAGACCATCCTGGCTAACACGGTGAAACCGGTCTCTACTAAAAATACAAAAAATTAGCTGGGTGTGGTGGCAGGGGCCTGTAGTCCCAGCTACTCGGGAGGCTGAGGCAGGAGAACGGAGAACAGCGTGAACCTGGGAGGTGGAGCTTGCAGTGAGCCCAGATTGCACCACTGCACTCCAGCCTGGGCAACAGATAAAATATTTGTGCTTCAAAGAACATTGTCAAGAAAGTGAAAAGATGATCCACAGAATGGGCAAAAATATTTCCAAATCATACCATTTATAATGGCCTAATATCCAGAATATATAAAGAACTCTTATAATTCAACAAGAAAAACCAAATAACTTATTTTTAGAATGGACAAAGTGACAGAATAGAATTTAAGCAAGATATATCAATGGTCAGTATACTCCTGAGAAGATGTTGAATATCAATAGTTATTAGGGAAATGAAAATCAAAACCACAGTGTTATATTATTTTAAAAAAATAACCATTAGGATGACTATAATAAAATAAAAGATGGACAGAGGATGTGTATAATGGATGCCTCCTACGTAACTGGTGGGAATGTTAAAATGACTCAGCCTGTTTGGAAACAGTTTGGCATTTTCTCTAAAGTTAAATTAGAATTACAATATAACCTAGCCATTCTACTTTTAGGCATATATCCCAAATAACTGAACAAAAAATATGTTTGCATAAAAACTGTCACCTGAATATTCATAGCAGTATTATTCATAGTAGTGAAAAAAGTAGAAACAATCCAAATTGCTATTATCTGATAAATAGATTTTAAAATGTGGTATATCCATACACAGAATATTATCTGGCCATAAAAAGCAATGAAGAATATACATATGCCACACTGAATAACCCTTTAAAACATTATTATAAGAGAATGCAGCCATACCCAAAAGGCTACATATTTTATAAACCCATTAAAATTAAATGTCCAGAATAGGCAAATCTATGAAAATAGAATGTGGATTATTGGTCACCAAGGACTTGAGGGTGGACAGAATGGGAAGTGAATGCTGATGGTATGATGAAAATAATTAGGAATTAGACAGTGGTGATGGGTGCCAAACCTTGTAAATATACCAAAAACCACTGAATTGTACACTTTAAAAGAGCAAATTTTTTGGTTTATGAGTTTTGTCTCAATAAAAAATATATACATGGACATTTCAATATAGCATATTAAGGAGTTATTAGAATCAGTCAAAGAGTTTAAAATCTCTGGATTCAAAAACTGCTGCAATATTGGAAAGCAAATATTCACAGGCTTAGAAATATTGCTTAAATTTAAAGATTGTTGCATTCAATGGAAAAGAACACTTTTCGTATGAAGATTCAGATGGACCGATTATTAATGAAGACAACTGTAAATTTAATTTTTCTTCACGATTGAAGATACAGCAATTGAATGCATAAAACCATTTTGAATTATGTGCAACTCATGGAGTCACAAGTTACAGTGACATGGAGTCACAAGTTACAGGGCAAGTTACAGAAAATGTCTGACAAAATGCTAAAATGCTGTTGCATACATTTACATTTAAAATTAAGCTCAGACTTACATGAAACTGATATGCATGAAAAATTAACATTTTAGAAAAGCTGTTCTATGAGAATCTTCATTTCTAGATGTACTAAAATTTATATTTTAAAATAATTTATCAGAACTTTCTCCCAATGTTGTCAGTCTATAAAATACTCTTAACAGCTCTAGTAACAGCTATATCAACATACTGATCCTTCTCAAAATATAAAATTTTCAGTGAGTATTTGTAATTTTGCATTTGCCAAAAGCTTCTAGTGTTGCTTTCGATTAAATGATAGAATTTCTCATACATATTTTCAGTAAGGAAGCTCATCTGCTCATACTAGACTCATCTGTGTAGTATTTGGAAGGTGGTTCTCAAATTTCTACTTGGGTAACATAGTTAAATAATGGAATTTTAATAAAATGAGAGTCAGGGACCTCTATGAAAATCAGTTCTATCTTGCATACGTTGTATTTCATCAATACCAACTATGCGTCAGATAGCCAATTTCTTTAAAGGCTTTGTAAAATGAGAGTAATAAAAGTGGCAGTTGGCTGGCATTTTCATGATGTTGCCAAAAGTATAAATCTTGATGACCTAATAAATGCATTTGCAGAAAAGCAAGCCAGAAAAAACTTATTATCTATTAAGGTATTGCATTAATAAAACATTTTTGTATTATATAAAACTATGACAACCCAAATTTTTTTTTTGCAACTTGCATTCATGTCTCACTATTATTCTCTTTTAAAAGTAATACAACATTTTGAAAAAAATCTTTACATTTTAGCACATTTAATTGCATTTTCTTCTTGTGTTTTTTGAACAAGAGGCTTCTGATTTTCAGTTTACACTGGGCCCTGCACATTATACAACTGGCCCTGGATGTGAAGTATATTACTTAGAACCTGACCTTAAAATGTTAGGGCACCCCTTTTAGTGTAAAAAAAAGTCATACTTTTAAAGAAATGAAAGTGCCAAAAATGTCTAGATGAAATTGATCCTTATAGACTTGATCTTATCTGGTTTGGTCATCTTCCTTGTGCTCTAGGGCATAGCTGCAAATGCTTTAAGGAATGTGTGTTGGTGCTGGGAGGTGAGATCAGCCCAGACCCAGTGGTTCTCATTCAGGTACAATACCACCACCTCGCACAAGGGAAAGGCTTGTAAATATGTGAGTGCATGTTCTGGCTGTCGCTGCTGGCATGTAGTGATGAGGGTCAGAAATGCTGCCACTCCTGGAGTGTGCAGGGCAGTTCTTTACAATGGAAATTTATCTTGCCCCAAATGCCAGTGATGTTCCAGCTGAAGAAAGCTATTTTATTTTCCTGCCCAGTGTGAAGCAGATTCACTGTGCACTGATTATCT
Source organism: Gorilla gorilla gorilla (assembly GCF_029281585.2). NCBI lineage: Eukaryota > Metazoa > Chordata > Mammalia > Primates > Hominidae > Gorilla > Gorilla gorilla. Next base: position 188,642,483 of record NC_073229.2, read on the forward strand.
GCTTGTTTGAGTCTGGTAAGGCTGAGCACCCTCACATACATGTCATATGAGCAGCACTTACAGATAGGCAGCAAGGGACAGCAGAAGCATTGAATTCATGGTGAGCTGGTCTTCCAAGTCCCAGGAAAGCTGCCCAGGAAGGACAGAATCTCTGCACATGCCCCACTTGCACCATAGCTAAGGGACCCCCAGAAAGCAGCCCACCATAGATTTTATATACCAGGAACAACGTGACACGCTAGGCTGAAGCACAGAAGGATATTTTGTTTCTAGGGGTGACTGGAACAGAGCCCTGGCTGTTCTGGTCAGTTCTTCCTTGTCTCAGGATGTTGCATTCTCAGCACATTCTACATTATTCTCGAGAATAAATGGGGAAGACTAGTTGGTCCAAGGCTACCCAGAGAACTGTCCTGCACCCAGCACTATCTCCACTCCCTCTGCCAGTCAGTAGCCCCACATAGGGTGAATCACTTCTAGAATACCCAGTATGTAGACTTGTCTCACTTACTAAAGTACAAGGCATGTACTAAGCCAACTTTGCTGGACAAATCATAGCACTTGGGAATTTCAGGGTGAATTAGCCAAAAAAATCAAGCTTTCCTCCTAGCCAAAAGGGTCTTCTCCTTTCCTCCTAGCCAAAAGGGTCTGAAGCTTGCATAAGGTGAAAGAGCACAGTGGATGGAGTCTTTTGACGTCACTCCACGCAATTTACTATGTGTACGGAACACAGCAATACCTTCCATTAAACTACGGGCTAAGGCAGCAATGCTACACTGGGAGCATCTGCATTATAAATGTCAGTGCTGCCTGGCACACTTTTATGTAGTTGGCAGTCTCACCTCTCTTATGAACATAGTTATTTGTTATTCTACCATTGCCATTCCAATGGATAAAGCTGGAACACATATACACCATTATCTACAGAGCTGAGATTAATCAAATAAGACAGCAGGGCCTTACAAAACTATATGATTCTACCAGGGCAGTATAGGTTTCATGATTACAGTATATCCTACTTGTAAACTTTTTTTTTTGTAGAATTATACAGATTGTTCCAATCTTCAAACAGAGGAGCGAAGAAAACAAATTAGAAAGGCAAATATGAAAAAGTTCTTTACACCCATTATAGAAAATTAGATTGTTAAAATTGCCATCAATTTGAAATTTATTACAAAAGCATCTTCCTTTACTCTTCTATGCATCTTATATATATATTTTTTACAATAAATTCAATGCACTTGGAAAAATACCCAGATGGTTTAATGTCTTTAGGGGATGATAACATTCACAGCTGCCAGAAAATGTATTTCTTCGTTGTGGCTACCACCTGATGTTCATAACATAAAACTGGAACAAAAAATAGAAATGCAAATAACAAATGAAGTGGATTACAGAAAAACTAAGATTATCACTATGTTCTCTCAGAGAAAAGTAGAAGACTCCAGCTCTTAGTTTGAAGCACATCATTAGTGCCAAATCAATGCAACAGAGAAAATGCCCAATAAACCACTGAATCCAATGGACTGAAGAGAGAGAATAATTACGCATTTGCATTTAAAGAAGTACTGTTTGAAGCTCTGCTTTTTGGCCTTAAATAGCAGTGGAGTGCTGCCTCATCAGCCGGTGGAGTTGGAAGATCTTACAAAAATCAATGCACAAAGAAATCATTCATATTAAATTCTAACTTAAAAAGAGTTACCAGGAATGATAATTATTTAAAGACCTTAATTTTCTGGGTAGCCAATAACATTAACGAACACCTACTGTGTGCTTTACATTGAACTTAAAATGAAAGGAAGGCAAAAAACGCACAGTAGATGCAACTTGCTATTGCCCCTACTTGTTCAAAATGTTCTTTCTGTGCTAGAGTATTTTTTTGGACTGCACAGGCGTCCTCTTCTCTACATACATATAAATTATATCTATCATTCATTAGGTAACTCAAACATCAAATTTTCTACATAAATGTCTATGTCCAGAAGTAATCTACTTTGTAAACCAACATTGTCTATGTATTTATGTATGCATGTGTGTATCTATCTATTTATCTACTAAAGTCTGTCATTTACTGTACACCAGCTAGTACAAACGTCTTTGCTCAATGCAGTATAGCAAACATCAACACAATGCATATTACATGCCAGCCAACAGAATATTTTATACTCAGAACACTGTAAAGTTGGTAGTATTATTACCAAACCACATTTAACATTTTATGAGTAACTTAAGGCACAGAGATAAAAAGTGACTTGCCCAGAGATGTTTACCTGGTAAATGGCAGAGTAGGAATTTAAACCCAGGACATTAGGCTGTGGAATCTGTGCTCTTAACCATTTTTGTGTTTTTATGTTATCTTCTTTCATCTCCACAACAACTCTATAAAGAAAGAAACACAATCTCTTATTTCTCAGGTGAAAGAAAAAACAGCCTCAGGGTAATGTATGCTAACAAATTATCCTTCCCCGGTTTCACAGATGCTGATAGAAGACATGAGATTTCTAGTCCAGAGACAAAGGACTTTATTATTCATAGCAATAGCAATAGCATTTTTTGTACCAGTTTCCCAAGCTGCAGTTTTAACAGGGTGAAGTGAAGAGACAGGTGACATTGCACAAGCCAGAGACTGCATTAGAAGAGGGGAGACCTGGAATCTTAAATCTTTCGTGGGAGGTAAGCATGCCTGCACTTTGCTCTGGAGGAAGACAATATTTCTACCTATCTTTTTTTAAATTAGTGTATAAATTGGCAAGTAAAAACTCTATGTATTTATGATATACAGCATAATGCTTCCATATATGTACACATTGTGGACTGGCGATCACTTCGCATACTTATCATTTTTTGTGTGTTGAGAACACAAAATCTACTCTCTCCGCCGTTTTCAGATACACAATCCATTGTTATTAACTGTAGTCACCATGATGTACAAGGGATCTCTTGAACTTACTCCTCCTGTCTTACTGAAATTTTGTGTCCTTTGACCAACATCTTCCTAATCTTCCCACCCCTAGCCTCTGTAACCACCATTTTACTCTCTGTTTTTATGAGTTCAATGTTTTTTGATTCTACATATATGTGAGATTATGTGTTATTTGTCTTCGTGTGGCTGGCTTTTTTCACTTAATATAATGTACCCACTTCCATCCTTGTTGTCACAAATGACAGTACTCCACTGTGTATACGTACCACGTTTTCTGGTTAGCCCTTGATGGTCACCTAGGTTAATTCGGTATCTTAGGTATTGTGAATAATTCTGTAACAAACATGGGAGTACAGATATCTCTTCTACAGACTGATTTCATATTCTTTGGCAATAAACCCACTACTGAGATTACTGGATGATATGTTGGTTGTAGTTTTAATTTTTTGAGGAGACTTCATGGTGTTTTCCATAATGACTGTACTAATTTAACCTAAATTTATATTAGCATATTTATAATGCTCTTCCCCCAACTCTACTTTGGAGTTAGGGCCTAGGAATGTGAAGAACTGGAAACCAGACTGTGGTCAACCTTAGACACACCCCCTCCTATCTTGTTCTTTCTGTTATTGAATAAAGGAAACTCTTATTACCCTTTAGGTAGAAGATGGCTGTCACATAATCACGTTTTTTTCTTACTCTATGGCTTACAATATTAACCTCCTGCGCAGTTTTGTAAGCCTTTTCTTACCAAAACTCACAACTTTTTTCATATTTCATCAAAGCTTGGCTCTTCTAAATAAAAACCTTCTTTTTAAGATTATTCTTTCATTATTCACTCATTTATTCATTCATTCGTGCATCTAATTGTTTGCTATAGAGTTGCCAAAACTATGTTCAGCTCTTCAATTCTTGTCTTTGGTCAACATTTTATTTGCCTTTTAATTCTGAGTAAATACAAATGGAAAATACCCAATAATGCTCTGTTGTGTCTATGTACCACATTTTCTTTATCCATTCATCTGTTGATGAACACTTAGGTTGCTTCCAAATCTTAGCTATGTAAACTGTGCTGCAACAAACATCAAAGTGCAGGTATCTGTTTGATTTACCGATTTTCTTTCTTTTGGGTATATACTCAGCAGTGGGATTGCTGGATTATATGGCAGTTCACTTTTTAGGTGCTGAAAAACAGAGTAAATAGGGTAAAGGGAATGAAAAAAATTAATTATCGACCTTATGTAATATTTTAAAATAAAAGTTAAAGATAAAAGGTTAAATGTAAAATTTCTAGGAAGGCATAAAGTATTCAACATAACTAGTTATGAGCAAATAGCAACCAAATCTTCCTTAAACCAGAAAATTACTCCCTTCTTTGCCAACATAATTTGCTTTCTATTTACTCTGAATATTTACTCACCAGAAGGTTTATCCTCCTTCTATGGCACTTAAAAGGATAAAAAACAAAATTACTTCAATGGCTTTTCAAATCTTAATTCCATGATTACCCAAAGGGAATGGTATTAATTCTTCTGAGGACTCCCGCACCAGAGCTTTCCAGTTAGCAGTGGGTTGTGCAGAAGTGTGTTGAGTAACTACAGCTGGGCTTCACATATCAATCACCTCAGCTTTGGGTGGCCAGAAGCAGGGTGATTTGCTGGAACTCCCAGGCTGGTCACCTCTGGTCATGTGCAGTCTCTTCTGTTGACACCAATATGTAACATTAAACAGAAATGATATGATTATTTTCTATGTGTACCATGATGTCTGAGGGTTAGGAAGGATTTCCCTGTGCCTGGTCTTCCTAGTAACACATGGTGTAGCTGGTAGTTATATTTTTTCCATAGCAACATTTATTAGCATCCAATTCTATCATATATAGTAATATTTTTGTCATTCGTATTTTTTGTGTCCCTGAAAACACAGTGTCTTGTGCATGCAAATTCCCGACAATACCTTTAATAGAAATAAATTTTATTTATGGACAAATTAATTTCCAAAAGGAGTTAAAGTTGTTAGATGGTAGAGGGTAAGACCAACTATTTTCCAGACCAGTATTTTTAAATTAAGAAGTTACACCCCTATTAGGAATGGGGATGGCGTAATTTAATATTGTTGTTCCATAAAGTGTCTTGGCTGAAGTACAGAGTATCTGCTGAAAAAAAAGATGGTACCAGAATTTGAAAGAGTTTGTTAAAAAATAATTGATACTAAACTAGAGGGTTTAATTTATTTTCAGTAAACTTCAACTATTGAGAGTTTTTCTTTCTCATATTCATAGAGCTTTCATAGCAGATGACTGTGAAGTGCCTCAGAAGAAGAGACATAGCAATCTGGAGCTTTATGAAATGTATTGTTAGTATGATTAGAACTCTGTACAAGCCTATAAATGAACAAATGCTGTTAGTGGCTATAGAAATGGAAAATAAAATACATGAAAGATACAATGGAGAAATAATTGGTAACAGTCCATGACGAAAAAATAAAACACACAAATCAGAGAAGTAGGTAATAGTTAATGTTTGAAAAACTGGGGAAAGGCTGATAACAACGGAATTGGAAAGCATGTTTCTGGGATTCAGTCTGGGGAGATCAATGCCTTTAGTGGGTGAGTAGGAAGAAGCAAAGGCAGAAAAAAAGAGCGAAAGAAGCTAAGTAAACAGAGAAAACTTAAGTAACCCAGGGGGTGTGTGTTAAAGAAACTAGAGTGGAAGAAAACTACAAGAGACTTGCTGCAGACTAACAGCCTTTTAAGAGAGAGCTCCAACAAAAAAGGTAAGACTATACCATGATACTTAATCTTTACGAGTGCATTAATCATCTGACAGAGAGGGGTGAGGAAACGGAAGCATTCATTATTTCTCTTTGGCATTTCCAGGAGATGAATGACATGAGATGGTACAGTTGAAGAAACACCAAGGCCAAGGAAAGGTTTTTCTCAAGAAATGTTACCTGGTTGGCAAAACGGCCAAAAGGAAATTGTGATCAATTGTAAAACCAGAAGAGAATGAATGAAAGAGACATCCGTGAACCTTCTGAATAGGAAGTTCATTGAAATTAATCCATTTGAATCAGTTGGATGAATGTGGAAGATAATTAATATTAATTTCTGATTGATTCTTACTTAGTGTTTAGCTTTTATGTCTTCTAAATTCAGATGGTGGATGAATGTAAGAACTACGTGATTTTTCATGAGTCTAAATTTTATCAAATAGTGTTAAAACACACTGATGAAATAATACACAGTAACTGACTCATTGGCACTAAAAAAAAGAAGCAAGGTTTTAGCAATATTGTTGAAGAGGATTTTATTAAAACTATACTTTTCATATGGCTAAACTATAATGGTATTTTGCAGTAAGACAAAATAGCTACATAGGATCTTTGAGAATTATTCAGAAAAGCTAACAAATTTCCCCAAGATGAGGAAACAAAAATAAACTTGCTCAATGATTTATATTGAATAGACCTTATTTACAGTCTTTTTTTGTTGTTGTTGTTTTGAGACAGAGTCTTGCTCTGTCGCCCAGGCTGGAGTGCAGTGGTGCAATCTTGGCTTACTGCAACCTCTGCCTCCCAAGTTCAAGTGATTCTTCTGACTCAGGCTTCCGAGTAGCTGGAACTACAGGCGTGTGCCACCACTCCCGTCTAATTTTTGTATTTTTAGTAGAGATGGGATTTCAACATATTGGCCAGGCTGGTCTCAAACTCCTGACCTCCGCCTCAGCCTCCCAAAGTGCTGGGATTACAGGCATGAGCCACTGTGCCCGGCCTTATTTACAGTCTTTAAAATTCTAAGACAAGCTGGTTATAAATCTACTGTTGAATATGGATTTTTTGGTATCTCAGGGTCAACATTCACTATGTTGCTGTTCATTCAGCTCTGTCGAAACTCAAATCATTCACAAGAAAAAAGTTATGAACAAAACACCCTTAGCTTTTTGACACGAGTTAAACATTCTTGTTTTGAAACTGAGTATGAGTCTAGAGGCTAAGTAGCTATCCCCAGATCATAAGGCAATAGGGACTACTTGTTCCTGAAAAGATACAGCCTCATTTCTGCACTGTGTGTTATGCGATGACTCATTTGTTATTCCGGTTAATCATGTACAAAGCTATTCAAAAGAATTCCGGATCAACATGAATAGTATTATAAATCCAGGCAGGAGTTCAGAGGTTTTTATGAGAGATATCTATAATTATTGCTTAGACTGCCAAAAGCACAATAAAAGAAACTACAACTCTGAATAGCAGGCATAAAATTCATATTAGCCTTATGGATTACATTCTAACATTCAATTAATTCAAGGTTAAGGCTACATCCACATTTGAAGAGACAGCAAAGTGAGGATCTCCATTATTTTGTAAGTCATTGAGCAATATATTGGACTGTTGGCTGCTATATTTAGTATAATATGATATAGCCTTTGAAAGGTTATTAAAAGTATGATTTTTGTAAAGCTTTTATTTTTTAGAATATAAATGTTAAGTATAAAAATTCAATCATCTCAGCATGTGTAAAGAAAGTTAAAAAAACTTGAAATTCCACCACCAGAAATAACCACTGTCAATTCGTCTGCATCAGCATTTCACTGACTGCATACTATTCCATTTTATATCTGTGCTGTGTTTCACGTAAACCAATTTCACATTGATGAAATATGGTTTGCTGTAAATTTTTCACAATTATGAAAACAATCATGGATATCTTTCTGTCTACAATGATTTCCATTTGTGATCTTTTTTTCCACAAGATGCCCCAGAAATGTGATTGCTGAACATTTTATATCTTAATACACTTTTTCAAATTTTCTCATCAGAAAGTTTATATCCATTTGCACTCCTTCACTATAAGATAAACGTACCCATTATTAATACTTGGCAACTCCAGTCTGTCAAATTTTTAATCTTTTCAAGACACTAGAGAAAAATATGTTATATTATTACTTTTAATTCTTTTTAGATTTTAGAGATAGGGTCTTGCTTTGCCATCCAGGCTGGAGTCCAGTGGCACAATCCCAGCTTGGTGCAGCCTTGATCTCTCAGGCTCAAGCAAGCCTCTTGTCCCAGCCTCCCATGTAGGTGGGACTACAGGTGTGTGCCACCACACCTGGCTAATTTTCTCAATTTTTTGAAGAGACAGGGTCTTGTAATGTTGTCCAGACTAGTCTCGAATTCCTTGTCTCAAGCAATCTTCCTGCTTTGGCCTCCCAAAATGCTGGGATTATAGGTGTGAGCCACTGTACCTGGCTAAATATTTCACATTTTATTTTAAAATTTGGTCGTATTTTCAAATATTTGCTGTGAGTTGTGGGGTTTTTATTGAGGATATTTTTCCAGTGTCTTCTTTTTAATTAGTTATTTTTATATACATTTAAGGTTTACATTATGATGTTTTGAAATACATATGCATATGTATGTATGTGTATATATATATATATATATATACACACACACACACATAATTACTACAGTCAAGCAAAGTAACATATTCATCACTTCATGCAGTCATCTTTTTTGTGGTTAAGGGTACTTAAAATCTACTGTCCTTGCAAATGTTCAATATACAATACAATATTTAACTCTACAAATGTTCAGTGTACAATACAATACTTAACTCTAGTCCTCAATGTTGTGCATTAGCTCTCTAGACTTATTCATCCTATACAATGCAAGTTTGTAGCTTTTGACCTACATCTCCCCACTTCCTTCCACTCCCTGCCCCTGGTAACCACAATTCTACTCTCTATTTCTATCTATTTGACATTTTTTGGATTCCACATATAAGTGAGATCATAAACCAGACAAAGAAATAACCTATGCCAATATATAGAAGAAACAATTTCCAAGATATGGAAACAACCAATTCATCAATGAATAAATGAATAAAACGATTTTGGTGTGTATATATAAACTGAAATTGTGTGTGTATTCATTATCTATCTATCTATCTATCTATCTATCTATCTATCTATCTATCTATCATCTACACACACACATTTATACATGTCTTCCAGATTCATTCATGTTGTCAGAAATGGCAGTGACTCCTTTTTTTGTTTGTTTTTTGAGATGGAGTTTCGCTCTTGTTGCCCAAGCTGGAGTGCAATGGCATGATCTCAGCTCACTGCAACCTCCATCTCCCGGGTTCAAGCAATTCTCCCGCCTCAGCCTCCTGAGTAGTTGGGATTACAGGTATGCGCCACCACGCCTGGCTAATTTTGTATTTTTTTAGTGGAGATGGGATTTCTCCATGTTGGTCAGGCTGGTCTTGAACTCCTGGCCTCAGGTGATCCACTTCCCTCAGCCTCCCAAAGTGCTGGGATTACAGGCATGACCCACTGGGCCCACCCATCCTTTTCTAAGACTCAATAATATTTCATTGTATACACATATACAAATGTTCAGTGTACAATATCTAACTCTACATTTCACTGTACACTAATATTTCATTGTATATACATATACAATACAATGAAATATTGTGGTGTATGTATATGTGCATACATACATTTACAATTTTGGTATATATATACTTGGTGCGTGTATACGTATTTCTATACTATATATTATATATAATGTTTGTATATACTGTTGTGTATATATTACAGTTATTACTACAGTCAGCATATTTATCTGTATCAGGGTATCTATAGCATTGATTCACTCATTTGACAAAAACTTATTAGGCAACTATTATGTGCCAAACACTGTATAAGAAATTTATCACAGGGCAGGAGAGAGCCCATGTCCTGTCCTCAGAGAGCAGGAAAGAGCAGAAACACTACCAAAGCAGTAACAAACAAATGCATACAAAATAAATTATTGATGATACAGTTTTAGGTCCTGATGAAATATGCAGAAAATAGAAAACTGGGGATAGAGAGGGAATGGAGGATGGATTGTCGTAACTTTGTCCTTAAGGATATGACTTTTGAGCTGAGACATGAATAATGAGAAGGATTCAGCCACTGAAGTTCTGAGAGATCATGCTGGGTAGAGGGAAGACAGAGCTTTGTAGGTCATGGTAAAAATTATGGATTTTATCCTTGCTGTAATGGGAAGACATTGTAGGCTTGGTACCTTCTGTGTGTGGAGAGTACTTGTCGGTTTTATGTTGTCAGTTGACACTGCTGTCACTGCACACTGTAATAACTGGATGACTACATTTTCTGGCTTTGCCTAAGTGATGGTGCTTTGACAATGGGTAAGACAGATCAGAGACCATAGCTCTCTGGACTTGTCTATTTGTTACAAAAGAGGGCTTCGAGTGGTCCACACCTAAAGCACCAGCTATGTTTGTTGGCAACTGAATGAATGATTTCAGTAATAAGATGCCAAAATGGAATTATATCATCTGACTTAGTTTGGCAAAAAAAAAAAAAGAAGAAAGAAATAGTGCTGAATATAACTCCATTCCAATATGAAGTACTAGGTACTTATGGAAGCCCTACAAAAAGACAGGGTCTCTCTCTGTTGCCCTGGCTGGAGTGCAGTGGTGTGATCATGGCTTACTGCAGCCTCAACCTCCTGGGCTCAAGAGAGCCTCCTGCCTTACCCTCCTGAATAGCTGAGATTACAGATGCACACCACCACGCCCAGCTAATTTTAAAAATTTTTGGTAGAGATGGGGTCTCTCTATGCTGCCGAGGCTGGTCTCCAGTTCCTGGCCTCAAGTGATCCTCCCACCTTAGCCTCCTAAAATGTTGAGATTACAGGCATGAGTCACTGTGCCTGGCCCATACTTTTTCTGTTTTAAGTTTTAACTCCAATGTACCATAAATGGAAAAAATCATGAAAGAAGTCTCTTTTTGCAAGAAAGGATTTCTTTCCTTCATATTTTTTGCTATTACAGAAGCTATTCATATGCATTGTTGAAAATTTAAAAATCAAGCAAAAATGGCAAAATAAACTGTATTTCGACTACAGAGATTACCATTGTGAATACTTTCGTGTATATTATAAATATACATTTACCTATTCTCTCTCCTATGCATGCATTTTTAATTCATATGAGATGATACTGCTTAATTTTATTTTGTACATCTTTCAGTCACTTTTCAAATTCTCATTTCAATACATTTTTATCTCATTTAAAGATCACATCATTTTCAAATGTCTTCAATTATCTATAAAATGTCCTTCATATCTGGTATGTCCAAACATTGTCAAAGTGGAGTTTGCACTTCATCTAGGTATTTTGTGTCCATTGCTCCACTCTTTTTCATGATAACAAAGAAACTAGGCCCTTTGTACAACCTGGTAAAAGAGTGTCTATTGATAGACACGCTTGAGTCTGTGGCATGATTTCTCTTCATCCTGTGATGGAGGGGAAGGCAGTGGCTCTCCCTTTCCTCCCTCACCTAACTCTTGTGAGGGAAACTTGGAGAGATACAGTAACGGGTTTGATACGAATTTCGCAGAGTTTTTAGACACAATGAATTGGTATCTAAATTATGCTTGGAAAATTCCAAAGCAAGAGACAGTAATCTGCTAGCTGCCTTGTGAGCAGAGTCACGATGGCAGACATGAGACCTGCATTTCTACCCATGATACCCATGGCGGGTCCCAGGAGCAAACTTTCTCCACAACAACTGTAGACTCTACAAAGAGAACAACAGATGTCAAGAAACTAAGGAAGTTTCCGCTAGAGGAGATGGAACATTCACACCACAGGAAGTACAACTGCTGTTTCCAGCGAGGACATTTCTAATGAGTCAATTTCAAATATCCACTTACTACATCAAAACATAACAGTCAGATAATATTTTTTCTGTACCCTACCTCTCCTTTCCACCCCAACCCTGGAAGAACAAATGGTTGCCCAGTGGACAGAGATGAAAGCAGCCAAGGTATGAAAGGGAGAGGAAGATGGCAGCCCCATTCCTGTCCCGGGAGGACCCCACCCTGGATCCAGCCTGCAAGAAAGAAGCTTTGACTAGTAAGGAAATTTGGAGTTTTCATTATTACAGTTTAATTAGAGGAATGAATGCAGCTGCTGTGACTTCAATTTGGAGACTTATTTGTTATCCAGAGGTGACCAGAAATACAAGTGACCTACCTGAGATTTTTCCATCAAGGCTGGTGGGAGGTATTATACAAACTGCTTTGTGATTTTACCCTATTATGTTCCACTTGTTCAAGGCACTAATTATGGGCAAATAGTTGCTCTCTTCTCATGGAAAATAAGAAGAAAATAGCAAGTGTTCCTTTAAAATTCTTTTTACTTTATATGCACATATCCCCTCATGGTAAATATCTCCTTTGAGAGTAAGCTTCTTAACTTAAACTATTAATTTTTATTGTCATCATGCAAGCAGATATTTATATTGCACCAGATAATTTATAAAGCACTTTCATATTCATTACCTTTATTGCCACATTTTTATTGACTGTATCCTCTCTATATTCCCAAGTTACATTTGCATTATAACAGAATTCTTGTTTTCAACATATCTTACTGTGTTGCCTTCCAGCTTCCAGTTCCATGAATGTTTAGGTGTTTCCAAAATTAGAACTGAATTCTTATTTTCAGGAACACAAAAAAAGCACATGGGGTGCTAGGATATCTCGTGTGTATTTAGGAAGTAGCCTATTCCATAAGTTGGGTGCCATTTGGTCATTATCCTAAGGAGAAAGATGCCAGAATGCTAAAGGGTAAAAAAAAAAAAAAAAAAAAAAAAAGAAACAAGCAAATGTTTAAAAGCCACACTGACCATAGGGCATTTCCTTAAGAAGATAATAAGCTTCTTTAATTCAGTTCAGCAAACTGCATGTCCAGAACTCTTCCAATGAAGAGAAATAAAATGCAAGAAAGAAGGGAAATTAAAAGCTGCCAGATTTGGAGAGGAAATATATAATATTCACAGAACAGCAGTTCTCGTTAGACAAATAAAAATTAAGAAAAGGTAAGAATTCTGTAAGAAGTAAAGCAACGCTCAATAATTATCTCTCTCTTTCTTGCAGAAATAAATGATAGGGTAGTCCACTGTCAGCATTAGCAGCAGTTTAAGAAAAATGACTCACTTCTCTCTCCTGACAAAGACACTGAGTAGAGTGTGAAGTAACAGTATAGGGTCAGACTGTTAAATATTTCAGAAGAGGGAAGAGAGTTTTTTTCATTGTAAAGAAAGAATTTCACTTCAGACAAGTGGGAAGTTCTTTAGTAATTCAGTTGGGAGGGGTATAAGAGCTACTGAAAAATACCATGTCTTCATTTAAAGACAGACTGTTTAGAAGCTAGTATATAAAGCCAAGCTACCTTTATAGATGCTTTTGAAAACCTCCCTATTCAATACCTGTTAGGAGAGAGGCGGGTGCTTCAACCAACAATGGCTTGTTTGAAGGGGTCAGGAATAGAAAGTCATTCCAGAGGCTTGGTGCTCATTGATACTGGGACATAATGCACCTACTTAGGCTCTATTTTAGTATAAAAACATCCTTACTATTGGTCAGAAAACCTTGCACTCTTATCCTAATAACTTTGTTCCAAGAGTCAGAAGCATTTTGCACCCACAAGGCTCTCGTCCGTTAAGACTTCAGTGTTATTTTCCATCCAGGTAATTATAAGTTGCAGGAATATCTTCATGGTCTATAACATTGTTGCACCTATGTTATAACAAAACACTTAACCAGTAATAGAACCAGTTCAGATAGTTAAAGAATGTATTTGGTGTCTATCAGTGTATGCCACTAAACTAGCACAGAGCAGATTTAAAAACAATGCTCCATGCTTTTAGATCTCTAAAAACCTAAACCAAGCTAATATATAGATACAAAAAAAAATTCAGGTTGCCTTTACATTTTTCTTTTAAATTTCAAATGATAATTTCATTATTTCATAATAAAAATACTTTTTTAAACAAAAAGAAGAAAATAAAAAATATACTTCGGAAATAATTATCCTCTTGTTTTTGGCCTCACTCATGCAATAAAGAAACAATGAAAAACTATACAGGTATTCTCTATCTTCCAGGGCTGAAAAGACAACCCTTCATCAAATCACTGCTCAATGAGAGGACTTTTATGGCAGATTGTATTTTGCAAATATTGTTGCAAAAATATGCCCCATGAGCTTCCGAAATCTTGCCACTTCCTCAACAAGAGAAGAGACAAAAGAAGAGAAAGGGTTTTTCTTTCCTTGAAACTAGGCTGGACTGTGTGGCTGTCCTGACTAATAGAGGATTTGAGAACTGACAATATGCAACTTCTGAGGCTAGGTCACAAAAACGCCTGGACCCTTACTTTCTTAGAATGTTTAATCTTGAACTCTCACAAGCAGGCTATGAGGAAGCCTAAGCAATCTGTGGACAGACTCACTTAAAAATATAGAAGCAAATTAAATGTTTTTCTATATTAAAATGTAGAAACAAGGGCTTCCAAACTGGGGTTTAGAGTGTATATATGTATACAGGCATATATTTATATGAATATGTTTATATGTATATATATATACACACACACATAAACAAATTCTCTCCATATATACATACTCTATATATTTAGAGTATACATATACACAATATATAGAATACACATATAACATGAAAAGAAACAATGGGGCCAGGCGTGGTGACTCATGCCTGCAATCCCAAAACTTTGGAAGGCCGAGGATTCAGATCACTTAAGGCAAGGAGTTCGAGACCAGCCTGGCCAGCATGGCAAAACCCCGTCTCTACTAAAAATACAAAAAAAAAAAAAAATTAGCCGGGCATGGTGGCACGTGCCTGTAATCCCAGGTATTTGGGAGGCTGAGGTGGGAGAATTGCTTAAACCTGGGAGGTAGAGGTTGCAGTGAGCCAAGATCTTCCCACTGCACTCTAGCCTGAGTGACAGAACAAGACTCCATCTCAAAAAAAAAAAGAAAAGAAAAGAAAAGAAACAATGTATAGTGATTTAAAATGATAAAATTATGTATTTTCAAAAAATAGTGGTTATGTGGTGCATAATTTTAAATTAATTTTAAGTTAAAAAGGCTATAAGGCAGGATCAGCCATTTCTGTTTTTGTTACAGATGGATATAAATAGATATCTAGATATTTAAATATCTTGGTAGATGAATATAAAATTCTAGAAGACGTATCAAAATACCAACAGTAGTTGTATATAAGTGGTAGGACAGTAAGTGATTTTGATTTTTTTTCATATTTCACTTATCTGTATGTTCCAATTTCTTTTCCAGTTAGCATGTATTATTTAAAAATAAAAGTTAGAAGATTATATAACTCGAACTATTTCAATTGCTTTAAGCATTTGATTTGCTCATTCTATTGCCCATTGTGTTTGCATAATGCTAAGCAGCTAGAAATACAGTTCTCTTAAAGCGCCTGGTAGTGCCCTTTAAAAATGTGTTTCTCTCAGATGTCTATGAATGCTTTTTGCAGGTGGCTGTGTGGGGGATGTAGAAATCTCTTCTTTGGGAAATGAAAAAAGAACTATAGATTACTTCCTTCCTTAAAAAACACTCCCTCTTGCCCTTACTCAAAAGACTTGTATGCTTGTTTCCTGTGTGATGTTATCAGTGATCTCTCAACAGCAGCTGCTGTGGTGAAATCCATGAACTTTTTGACTTTATGTGGATTTGTAAAAAAATTCCTTGCTCATATTTGTTACATAACCACCAAGTTCATTGATTTTTATGCACAGATATGGGTAGTTTGTGTATTTCTCAAATAGTTACTTTTTAATATTTTATTTTATAAAGAAGATTTCAGGAAGAGTAAAAAATAACCTGAGACAACCTCCCTTTTCTTTTGCTAAGATGGTCTTCTAACATTGAAAGAAGTTCCATTTAACATTCCCCGGCTCAAAGTGGTGTCCCTAGGCCAACTCCCATAAAACTTGTGTTCTACCCTTTCTCTTGGGACCCTCCTCTCCCTTTCCCCATAGTTGTACAGACAGGAAAAGCACCTTTGCTACCTGGATTTCCAACCCACATCTCTATGGTAGATGCCATTTTAGAGAACACTTTTCTAAAAGACATAGATTTGCTTAAATATATTCTGGAACAAAATGGGACATCTTTTCTGCACTTATGGGGACTAAAAGAAAGTGAAATAGTTACTGTCTTGAAAAGCCAAGACTATGTTCAGATGGATGCTTTGTCCTCACTCTGCATAATTCCTGCAACTTGTTAGAAGCCCTTTATTGATTAGACTACAACAACTACCCACGAACTACTAGAAAGCATATGGTGTGTCAGCACAGAGACGATATATTAAAACTGACACCGAATGAAGAATTTAAATGTAAAAACCATAACTCTAAGATATTCTTATCCATAGAAAGATCTATGTGATAGAAACTCATAATGAAAGTCATACTTAATTTCCATTTTGTTTACATTACATTTGGTTGGCTCAAGAAAACCATAACACTGGACATATTTGATCTAAAATGTACACATATTTTTTCCTATATGATTAGTGAAAAACTTAACAGAACTCATGGTGGTTAAAAAATATTGGTACGATACTTAAATTTTGTAATAAAAATTCCCGAACTGGCCAGGGCTTCTGGCCAAGAAATATGAATTTACAAAGGAAAGTAAGTATCTCACTTTCTGGGAAATGTTATTAGCTTTTCAAGGGGAGTATTTGTGATTTGTCAGAGCAGACCAGGGTGCTTGGCAATCTGGCTTTTGGAAGACGAGGCCGTCCTCCTCCCTGGGAGTGCCTATACTGTGTTTCTGATCTCTGTTTTTATTTTCTGAAATGCAAATAGGATCAAATTTTTCTTTACAATTTGAAATAAAACAGGATATAAGACTTGACTATTTTATATATAACTTGAACTAAAATCAAAATTTCCTAATACTTAAAAATGCTACTAAGTGCTAGTTCACATATACTTTTCTGTGAGCTCAGATATGTATTTTATACTTCATTAAAACATTATACTCCCTGCATGTAATTGTGGGATTTCTTTATAAGAAATGTAACTTAATGTTTCCACGGGTTTCCAAACCCCACTTCACACTGGAATCCTGAGAATATTTTTTCTTGAAAGCATATTCCAAAGCTATCTAGATTTATTTAATCAGTATCTGTAGGATTAGGCCCAGGCTTGCTGGAATCAAAGCTGAATCCAAAAAAAAGTGGGGGGAAGGAGGGAGGCTGAAATAAACAGGTGAGCAAAAAACGAAAGGGATTATTTCCTGAAACTTACATGGGACATTTTTTATTTGTAGTTTCAAGAATATTGAAAAGCAGTTTTGTTATTTTCATTTGTCATTGTATCATTAGTATTTTCCCATGTCATTTAATAGTACTTTGTGGTCAAGAATGTAAATATTTTAAGAAAAAAAAATTGAAGAAAGGATGTAAAACATATCTCTTATGGGCTAGACTATATTAAAGTATTTTGCAAAGTTTCTACTTTCTACTATGAAGTCAGTATTTTATTAAACTAATTTTTTAGGTAACTGGAAGACTTTTATTTCTACCAATATGGCAGAGAAAACATGCGGTTTATCGTATCTAAACCTACTAGATAAAATGAAAAAGCTAATTTTCAAATACTGACCTGAGCTGAGGATAAGCACAAGCAACAAAGCTCAGTATAAAACTTATACTGCAGATATGGGATTATCCAATACAGCATATATGATAAATACCTAAATATATAAGGAATAACAAATGAAATAAAAAGGGAAAAGGTATAAATGGCCAGACATACTTAATATTTAATAAAGAACTAAATAAACCTTTCAGAATAAATTATGTATACTTGCCTGCTACTTTACATTAGAAATTCAAAGGATGGACTAAAGAACATATTAATCAAAGCAGAAAAAATCTTAGTGTACTGAACTGAAAAAATAAACCAGCATAAGCCCAAGGTGACCAAAAAGAGGAACCATAAAGATCTGAGTGACATAGATTATAGAAAAATAACATGAAGTATATGTCTTATTGAAGATCTAGAAAGAAAAAAATAGAGAGATAGATTGAGCAAAAGAATGAGAAATAGATTGATAACATTTTAATATGATGAAAGATAAACATTCAATAAGGTATATACTTAAACATATCATAAGCAAACAGCTGAACACAAAAACAAAACCAAAAAGAATATTAAAGGTAGTCAGAGAGAAAAGATAAAATCGCCTACTGAAAACTGGCCATAAGACCCAAAGCTGGCATCATAAGAGAAGCCAACAAAAGAGTGGGTTTACGTATCTTCAACATGATGACAGTAAACAGATCTTAACTTAGAATTCTAAATGTAAGAAGTCCATCTTTTAAGAGTGAAAACAAAACAAAGATGGCCGCCAAAATCTTACAAAAGAATTATACTAGTCCCTCATTGATAGAATTCTGAAGGATATGGTTTACAAAGAAAACAATGTTCGCAGAAGGAAGCTGCAAGATATAATAAAAAATGTAAGCAAAAGGTAAATATAGAAATAAGTGTAAACAAACAACTATTTTATAAAACATAAGAATGCTGTGTGTGTGTGCGTGCATGCGTGTGTGTGTGTGTACACCATCCTGAGAACACCATTTAAAATTTCAGGCTAAACTCATTTATGAGCATGAATACCAAAACTTCAAAATGTCTTAGCAGAAAAAATCCAAAAATGTATTGATAAGATAATGCATTCTGATCAAGTTTAGAGCATTCCAGGAAGATCAGGTTGACTCAATATTAGAAAACAAATTTATAAAGTGTATCACGTTCATGCAGAAAAAAACATTAGATATATTTCAATTATTTGGTTAATTGGATTAACAATGGATATTAATATACCATTAATGTTTAAAACAGAACAAAACAAAAACTCCTAGTAACTTAGGAATAGTGGGGAAGTTTTATGCTCTAATAAAACACACACAAAAATATATTTCATCAGCATCTTATTTAATTATGAAATATTATGCACATTACCATATAGTCAGGGATATAATTGATTTTCTGCTGTTACCACATCTGTTCAACATTGTTCTTCAGCACCCAGTCACCACAATAAATAAGAAAAAGAAACGAATAGTGTAAGGTTTGGAAAGAAAGAGGTAGTTACTATGATTAGTCATAGCAGCATGGAGAGACAGAAATATAATGTGAGCCAGGAATGTAATTTTTCTAGTTGCTATATTTATAAAAATATTAAAGTATACAAATTAATACATTGTGCTACTTATGTAATGATAGAGAACATAAGGCAGAAACAGATCAGGAATGGTTTAGAAACAGATCCATATATATGTGGAAAATTATCTGAATGTTAGAGGTTTTTTGCACTTCAGTGCAGAAAGGAGAGTTATTCAATAAATAATGCTGGAAAAATTTGTTATCTATATGGGGAAAATAAAATTATATTCTTACTTTACACCATAAGCAAAAGTCAGTTTATTATGTATCAACAACTTAAAATGTAAAAGGCAAACTTTTCAAAATGTAAAATACAGCACAGGAGAATTGCGGTGATTTGAGTTTGGGTCCTTCCAAAATTCTTATATTAAATTTTGAATCCCCAAGGTGATAGTATTAGGAAGCGGGTCATTTAAGAGGTGAGTTTATAATGATGGGAGACCCCTCAGAAATGGGATTAGCGTCTTTATAATAAGGCCCCAACCGGAATCCTGGCCTGTTCCACCCTGCGAGGACACAGAAAGAAGGTACCATCTGTGTCTGGCCTCTTGTGAGTCACTGAATTTGCCTTGATCGTATACTTCCACACTCCAGGACTGTGGAAGAAATAAATTTCTGTTGTTTATAAGCTACCCAGTTTATGGCATTTTGTTATATCAGCCTGGACAGACTAAAACAAGAATGTCTTTAAGATTATGTGCTAAAAAAAAAAAAACCACATTTTGAAACAAGACACAGAAAGCATCAACCATAAAAGAAAAGATAAATCCTACTACATCAAGAGATATCTGTGCACCAAAAGACACCATGAAGAGTTAGAAAATAAGCCACAAGCCAGTAGAAAATATTTACCTATCTATAACTGAAAAATTAATATCCAGACTATTAAATGGGATTTCTACGGATCAGAAAGAAAAAGTTGAGAAACGGGCAAATAATTTGTAGGCATCTCATGAGGGAAAAAATGAATTAAAAATATGGATAATTGTTCAACCTTTTTAGTAATCACAGAAATGCAAATTAAAACTCTAAGATAACGTTTTGCACTTACCATATTGGCAGGCCCTCTCCACGCTGCATTTTCCTCTCTTCTTCAGGAAATCCTTGCTAATTTCAACCATTTGTTCAGCGTATTGCCTTACACAGAAACCCCTGCTGAAATTTTTATTGGAGTGATGAATCAAGTTGAGGAGATCTGCAGTTTTTTTATGATAGGCTTCATATTCAATAACATTGCATGTCTCTATTTAATTCAGTATTTTTAAATGAATTTCAATGAAGTATAATTTTCATTAAAAAAAGACTTGCACTTAATAAAATTATTTCAGGATATTTTTAAATGTTTATAGCTATTGTAAATGGCATCATTCTAATTATTAATTTTTCTATTCATTGTTGGTCTGTAGAAAGATTATATACATATTACTTATAGCTGGCAATATTACTCAATTCATTTACTAATTCTTAAAATTTCTGTAAGTTTTTATGAGGGGGTTTCTTTTTAACTATTTATATGTTGAATTTCTAATTCCCATAGTGATAGTATTAGGAGGCGGGTCACTTAAGAGGTGATTGATTATAAACCTGTAGGGCAGCCACAGGTTTGGACCAACTGTGTGTGTCTGACCAAATTGAGATGTACTCTAAGTGCAAAAAACACAATGAATTTCAAAGACTTAGTGTGAAAAAATGGAAACTGCTTCATTGATAATTTGAATATTGAATGCATGCTGAAATAATAATATTTTGGACCCAAGAAGAGCCAGGCAGAACAAGCCAGGGCTGGCCCAAAGCCAGGATAACTTCATGGCGGTTCCTCGACTTGCATTAAGGCTCCATCTTGGGACCGTTTCAGCTTCAGGTGGGGTGAGGATTTATTCAGGGGCTCATCTGTGGGAAGAGCTAAAGTACAAGATTGTGATTCAAGCAGGGCCTGGAATGAGTTTATTGAAATAACCCAAAACGGATTCAGCTACTTTTGTTTTTAATTAGAGATTTAAAATCTGAGTCTCCATGCAAATGGAATTTTTACAGAATACAAAAATCTCCCATTCCTGAGAACTGTTTGAGGTTTCCCGCGAATTCTCAGTGAATTATTCCTTCCTCTGCTCAGTTCCTGTCACCATCCTGTCGGAACGGACGCCTGCCCACCGTGATCCGCAGATTCTGGACGGAGACTCAGGAGAGGAAGCCGAGACAACGACGCCACAGTGCGGAACGGAGCCTCCCTCTTCCGGGCTGAAGATCTCAGCCATTCCAGCTGCATCCAGGAGCGGCCCGGGAGCTTCCCCAACAGTGAACACAGACCCAGGGCTCCTACCCGAATGAGGAAGTGAACAAGCCGCTTCCCGCGAGACTAGGTGGAAGGGCCTCTCTCCCACCACGGCCTCTCTCCCACTGCTCCGTGGGCGCTGGTGTTTTCTCCTCCCGGGCTGCAGCACCCCACGCCGCGCTCTTCACGAGCTCCCGTCATGGAAACACCTCCGCGTCCCCCAGTTCACTCCCTGCTCACTCCTGAAACCTTTCCTCCCTGTATCTCCCCAGGGAGCCCACGGGGTTTCCTCGGCTTCAGCGCCTGGTGGAGGCCTCAGCTCTTCAGGTGCCTGTCCCCGCGGCTACCAGGGAGTGCGGCACCGGAAGCAGCCCAACCCTCGCTGTCTTTGCTGCCATTACTGGTTTCGCAGGCTTGTTCTGGGCTAACCATGGGCTTCCCCACTCTGCTCAACAGCTGCCCAGGGCTGCTGTGCACCAGGCCGCCACGGCGCCCTGCTCACCAGAGAACATACTGCCATTAGGAGAGACCTCACCCCACTCAGGAGAAGCCACGAGCCGCTCACCAGAGGCCTCACCCCACTCACCAGAGACCTCATCCAGTTCACCAGAGGCCATCCGCACCCTTTCAAGAGAGGTCGCAGCTGCCAGCGTCCACGCTGAGGGTTGGTGTTTCTTCCCTCTCTCTATCAGAGGTATTTGAACCACAGCGACTCCATCTTGAATAGGGGCTGGGTAAAATGAGGCTGAGACCTATTGGACTGCATTCCCAGGAGGTTATGGCGTTCTAAGTCACAGGATGAAACAGGAGGCTGGCGTAAGGTATAGGTCACAAAGACCTTGCTGATATAACAGTCCGAGGTAAAGAAGCCGGCCAAACCCCACCAAAACCAAGATGGCGACTTCTGGTCTCCTCACTGCTCATTATATGTTAATTATAATACATTAGCATGCTAAAAGACACTTCCAGCAGCACCAGGAGAGTTTACAAATGCCATGAAAACATCAGGAAGTTACCCTATATGGTCTGAAAAGGGGAGGAACCCTCAGTTCCAGGGAATTTCCCACCCCTTTCCCAGAAAACTCATGAATAACCCACCCCTCCTTTAGCACATTATCAAGAAATAATGGTAAAAGTAGGCAATCAACAGCCCATGCGTCTGCTCTGCCTGTGGAGTAGGCATTTGTTATTCCTCTACTTTCTCAAGAAATTTGCTGTCACTTTATGGATTTGCCTTGAATTCTTTGATTTTCCAAATCCAAGAACTCTGTTGGGGTCTGGATCGGGACCCCTTTTGGGTAACATCTGGATTAAGAAACTCTTTCAATGAGGGATTTGAAAACAAAGTTCTTAGTGTCTCTAGAGACAGGAAGTTGGTTTCCTCCCTCCCCACAGTTATCCCACAGCTAAGAGGGAGCAGGATTTCAGAAGGCAGGATGAGGGAGCAGTCCAGGAGCCCCACATCACCGGGAGGAAGCCCTTCCTCCTCCTTCGGCAGTAGGGTCTGCCTCTGCTCCTTCAGGTCCCCTGCTCATCTTTCTCCTTCCTACCTTCTTTACTCCCGGTTCCCATCCTAGTCTGTCAAACAGGAAGCAGGAGCTTACCCACAGGCCTTTTTGGCTCCTTGTACAGCAGCATCTTTCATGTACGTCCATGTGAAGAGACCATCAAACAGGCTTTGTGTGAGCAATAAAGCTTTTAATCACCTGGGTGCAGGCGGGCTGAGTCCGAAAAGAGAGTCAGCGAAGGGAGAATAGGGGTGGGGCCATTTTATAGGATTTGGGTAGGTAAAGGAAAGTTACAGTCAAAGGGGGCTTGTTCTCTGGCGGGCAGAGTGGGGGTCACAAGGTGCTCAGTAGGGGAGCTTTTGAGCCAGGATGAGCCAGGAGAGGGGATTTCACAAGACAATGTCATCAGTTAAGGCAGAAACAGGCCATTTTCACTTCTTTTGTGGTGGAATGTCGTCAGTTAAGGCAGGATCCAGCCATCTGGATGTGTACGTGCAGGTCACGGGGTATGATGGCTTAGCTTGGGCTCAGAGGCCTGACATTCCTGTCTTCTTATATTAATAAGAAAAATAAAATGAAACAGTGGTAAAGTGTTGGGACGGCAAAAATTTTGGGGGATGGTATGGAGAGATAATGGGCGATGTTTCTCAGGGCTGCTTCAAGCGGGATTAGGGGCGGCGTGGGAGCCTAGAGTGGGAGAGATTAAGCTGAAGGAAGATTCTGTGGTAAGGGGTGATATTGTGGGGTTGTTAGAAGAAACATTTGTCATTTAGAATTATTGGTGATGGCCTGGATACGGTTTTGTATGAATTGAGAAACTAAATGGAATAACAGAAGGAGAAAAACAGGTATAAAAGGTCTAAGAATTGGGACGACACAGGACATCTGATTAGAGAGTGCCTAAGGAGATTCAGCATAGTCCTGCCAGCAAAGATTATTTATTTACTTCAAGAGTTAAGAGTGGCAGTTTGAAGATAGCACCAGGAGATACCAGCTGTGATGGCTTGGAGAAACAGTGTAAACCGGCAGTGTAAACAAGAGCAGGGCATGTATGAGTAGTTGAAAACAGTGAATAGGAGTATGACTAGAGAGAAGATAGTAGGGATGACAAGTTTTTTTGGGGCACAGTCTAAGTTGGTCTGGTGTCTGGAATGAGACTGGGGCCTAATAAAAAGGAGCATCTATACAGGAGCTCAAATGGGCTGAACCTTGTAGCATTCTGAGAACAGGTCTGACTTCTGAGAAGGGAAAGTGGTAAAAGTGTTGTCCAGTCCTTTTTAAGTTGGTGGCTGAGCTTGGTGAGGTGTGTTTTTAAAAGACCTTTAGTCTGTTCTACTTTTCCTGAAGACGGAGGACCGTAAGGGATATAAAGGTTTCACTGAATACTAAGAGCCTGAAAAACTGCTTGGCTGATTTGACTAATAAAGGCCGGTCTGTTATCAGACTGTATAGAGGTGGGAAGACTAAACTGAGGAATTATGTCTGACAGAAGGGAAGAAGTGACTGCGGTGGCCTTCTCAGACCCTGTAGGAAAGGCCTGTACCTATCCAGTGAAAGTGTCTACCTAGACTAAGAGGTATTTTAGTTATCTGACTCGGGGCATGTTGAGTAAAGCTAATTTGCCAGTCCTGGGTGGGGGCAAATCCTTGAACTTGATGTGTAGGGAAGGGAGGGGGCCTGAATAATCCCTGAGGAGTAGTAGAATAGCAGATGGAACACTGAGAAGTTATTTCCTTGAAGACAGATTTCCACGGTGGAAAGAAAATGAGAGGTTCTAAGAGGCGGGCTAGTGGCTCGTACTATAGCATAGCCTGCCTTTGCTGGTGAGTGGCGATTAGGCCTGGTGGAACTGCCATCAATAAATCAAGTGTGATCAGGGTGAGGAACAGGAAAGAAGGAAATATGGGGAAATGGGGTGAATGTCAGGTGGATCAGAGAGATACAGTCATGAGGGTCAGGTGTGGTATCAGGAATAATGTGGGAGGCCGGATTGAAGTCCGGGCCAGGAACAATGGTAATTGTGGGACTTAACAAAGAGTGAGTACAGCTGAAGGAGCCGGGGAGCAGAAAGTATATGCATCAGGTGTGTGAGGAAGAAAATAGATTTTGGAAATTATGAGAGCTGTAGAGAGTGAGTTGAGCATAGTTTGTGATTTTTAGGGCCTCTAAAAGTATTAAAGCAGTGGCAGCCGCTGCACACAGACATGAGGGCTAGGCTGAAACAGTAAGGTCAAGTTGTTTGGACAGAAAGCCTACAGGGTGCGGTCCTGGCTCTTGTGTAAGAATTCTGACCGCACTAACTATGCCTAGGAAGGAAAGGAGTTGTTGTTTTGTAAGGGATTGAGGTTTGGGAGATTAATTGGACATGATCAGCAGGGAGAGCATGTGTGTTTTTATGAGAATTATGCTGAGATAGGTAACAGATGAGGATGAAATTTGGGCTTGACTGAAGTAATGGGGTCTGTCTGCGAAGCCTTGCGGCAGTACAGCCCAGGTAATTTGCTGGGCCTAATGGGTGTCAGGGTCAGCCTAAGTGAAAGCGAAGAGAGTCTGGGATGAAGGGTGCAAAGGAATAGTAAAGAAAGCATGTTTGAGATCCAGAACAGAATAATGGGTTGTAGAGGGAGGTATTGAGGATAGGAGAGTATATGGGTTTGGCACCCCGGGGTGGATAGGCAAAACAATTTGGTTGATAAGGCGCAGATGCTGAACTAACCTGCAAGTCTTGTCTGGTTTTAGGACAGGTAAAATGGGGGAATTGTAAGGAGAATGTATAGGCTTTAAAAGGCCATGCTGTAGCAGGGAAGTGATAACAGGCTTTAATCTTTTTAAAGCGTGTTGTGGGATGGGATATTGGCATTGAGGGGGGTAAGGGTGATTAGGCTTTAATGAGATTGTAAGGGGTGCATGATCGGTCGCCAAGGAGGGAATAGAGGTATCTTATACTTGTGGGTTAAGGTGGGGGGATATGAGAGGAGGATGTGAAGGACGCTTTGAACTGGGGAAAAGGTGGCAATGAGATGTAGCTGTAGTCCAGGAATAGTCAGGGAAGCAGATAATTTAGTTAAAGTGTCTTGGCCTAATAAGGGAACTGGGCAGGTGGGGATAACTAAAAAGGAGTGCTTAAAAGAGTGTTGTCCAAGTTGGCACCAGAGTGGGGGAGTTTTCAGGGGTTTAGAAGCCTGGCCATCAATACCCACAACAGTTATGGAGGCAAGGGAAACAGGCCCTTGAAAAGAAGGTAATATGGAGTGGGTAGCCTCTGCATTGACTAAGGGGATGGACTGACCTTCCGCTGTGAGAGTTACCCGAAGCTCGGCATCCGTGATGGTCTAGGGGGCTTCCGAGGCGATCGGGCAGTGTCAGTCTTCAGCCGCTAAGCCAAGAAGATCTGGGAAGGAGTCGGAGAGCCTTGGGCCAGAGTTCCAGGGGCTCTGGGAGTGGCTGCCAGGTGAGTTGGACAGTCCGATTTCCAGTGGTGTCACACACAGATGGGACGCGGCTTTGGAGGAATCCTGGGCTGCAGGCATTCCTTGGCCTGGTGGCCAGATTTCTGGCACTTGTAGTAAGCTCCTGGGGGAGGAGGTTCTGGAGGAACGCCTGGCCGCTGCGGTTCAGGCGTTTGGAAGTTGTGTGCTGGAGATGTGGCTGGGGTTTGTCTCACAGTGGAGGCAAGGAATTGCAACTTTTTTCTATTATTGTACACCTTGAAGACAAGGTTAATTAAGTCCTGTTGTGGGGTTTGAGGGCTGGAATTTAATTTTTGGAGTTTTATTTAATGTCGGGAGCAGATTGGGTAATAAAATGTATTTTGATAATAAGATGGCCTTTTGACCTTTTAGGGTCTAGGGCTGTAAAGCGTCTCAGGGTTGCTGCCGAACGAGCCATGAACTGGGCTGGGTTTTTCATATTTGATGAAAGAGCCTAAACACTCACTGATTTGGGAGACGTCTGTTAAAGAAAAAGGAGCATTAACCTTGACTATGCCTTTAGCTTCAGCCACCTTTTTAAGAGGAAATTGCTGGGCAGGTGGGAGAGGGCTGCTCACAGAATGAAACTGTAAACCGGATCGGGTGTGAGGAGGGGAGGTGATAAAAAGATTATAGGGTGGAGGAGCCGAGGCTGAGGAAGAATTGGGACCTAGCTCGGCCTGGCGAGGAGCAGCCTGGGGAGGAGGGGAGAGGTCAGATGGGTCTGTAGAAAAGGAAGATTAGAAAGACTCAGCGATGTTTGGGGTTGGGACTGAGGGGACAGGTGGGAGGGAAAGAAGGAAGATTTGGGAAGAGTTGCACTGGGCACAGAGACTAGGGAGGGACCGATGTGTAAAAGAATTCCTGGACGTCAGGCACCTCAGACCATTTGCCTATTTTACCACAAGAATTATTTAGGTCTTGTAGGATGGAGAAATCGAAAGTGCCGTTTTCTGGCCATTTGGAACTACTGTCGAGTTTGTATTGGGGTGAAGCGGCATTTCAGAAGAAAATAAGGCATTTACGTTTTAGGTCAGGTGTGAGTTGAAGAGGTTTTAAGTTCTTAACACAGGCTAAGGGAGAAGGAGGAATGGAGGGTGGAAGGTTGCCCATAGTGAAGGAGGCAAGCCCAGAGAAAAGAGAGAGTAGAGACATGGAGGGAAGGGATTCGGGGGTTCTTACCCTCCAGAAAAGTGGGAAAGGGGTCGGGGCACAGAGATACGAGGTTGGGGCATGGAAATAAGGGACTGGGGCACAGAGATATAAGAGGTTGGGGCATGGAAATAAGGGATCCGGGCGCAGAGATATAAGAGGTTGGGGTGCAGAAATAAGGCATGGGGTGCAGTGATATAAGAGGTTGGGGTGTGGAAATAAGGGATGGGGCACAGAGATAGAGGTTGGGGTGCGGAAATAAGGGATCAAGGTACAGAGATATAAGAGGTTGGGGCGCGGAAATAAGGGATCGGGGTGCAGAGATATAAGAGGTTGGGGCACGGAAATAAGGGATCAGGGTGCAGAGATATAAGAGGTTGGGGCGCAGAAATAAGGGATGAGGCACAGAGATATAAGAGGTTGGGGTGCGGAAATAAGGGATGGGGCACAGAGATATAAGAGGTTGGGGTACGGAAATAAGGGATGGGGTGCAGAGATAGAGGTTGGGGTGTGGAAATAAGGGATCGAGGTGCAGAGATATAAGAGGTTGGGGTGCAGAAATAAGGGATGGGGTGCAGAGATATAAGGGGTACTTGCCCCTCCCCCAGAAAAGCGGGACTTGCTGCTAAGGGTGAAGGAGAAGGGGTTGGGGGTTTCTTGCCCCCCAGAAAGGCAGAGAAGGGGTAGAGACATGGAGAGAAGGGGTTGGGGTACTTGGCCCTTCCCCAGAAAAGCAGGACTTGCCGCTAAGGGTGAAGGACCAAGACAGGCGTCCCTGCGTGGCCTGACACCTCTGAAACCTGGGTGAATAATCAGAGAGGCGCCCCTGCAATGATTAAACACCAGGGGAAGGCTGCGTTCCCTAGGCCATGACCGGCGCCGGAGTTTTGGGTCCACGGATAAAACGTGTCTCCTTTGTCTCTACCAGAAAATGAAAGGAATTGAAATTAAAAGAAGGGAGAGATTGAAGTGTGGCACCAAGATTGAAAGGAGAAAGAGGTTGAGGGATAGTGAGGGAGGTTGGAGAAGAGAGTAAAAAGAGGCTGCTTTCCGGATTTGAAATTGGTGAGATGTTTCTTGGGCTGGTGGGTCTGAGGACCTGAGGTCATAGGTGGATCTTTCTCACGGAGCAAAGAGCAGGAGGACAGGGGATTGATCTCCCAAGGGAGGTCCCCTGATCCGAGTCATGGCACCAAATTTCATGTGCATCTGTGTGAAGAGACCACCAAACAGGCTTTGTGTGAGCAATAAAGCTTTTAATCACCAGGGTGCAGGTGGGCTGAGTCCAAAAAGAGAGTCAGCAAAGGGAGATGGGGTGGAGCCATTTTATAGGATTTGAGTAGGTGAAGGAAAATTACAGTCAAAGGGTGGTTGTTCTCTGGCGGGCAGAGTGGAGGTCACAAGGTGCTCAGTAGGGGAGCTTTTGAGCCAGGATGAGCCAGGAGAAGGAATTTCACAAGACAGTGTCATCAGTTAAGGCAGGAACAGGCCATTTTCACTTCTTTCGTGGTGGAATGTCATCAGTTAAGGCAGGATCCGGCCATCTGGATGTGTAAGTGCAGGTCACAGGGGATGTGATGGCTTAGTTTGGGCTCAGAGGCCTTACAGCATCTATCTGAACATCTAATATAAATGTTCCTAAAATTTTCTATTCCTTTTGGAGCAATCTGGGTCAGTTTGGAGGTTTTCTGGCTATGGCGTTGGATGAGTCTACACACTGGCTTTCCTGTGCTTCTGCTCTGGCCAGTTCAGAAGTCTGCTTCAGAGCGGGTTTATTGCCAAACAGAATGGAATCCTTCTCCTGGGGCTTTTTTCTTGGCATCCATTGAAATGTAAATGGTACTACCCTCATGTTTTCCAAATTGAGTGTCACAGAACACAAATATCCAATGGGATGCTAATGGGAGTTCTGAAAAGAAAAAAAAAAAACGTATTCTGAAGTTAAATGAGTTTGGGAAACTCCCCGTACCCGGAGATTATCATGCATATTAGCACATTAAGAACCTGAGACATTCTTTAGTGAATGATTCCATTATTTTGTGTAGCCAGAACTTGTCAAACCTATTTGATCACAGAACCTTCTTTACTGATTAATACTTATTAACATTTTGCAGGACACTAGTATTCTGTTTATCTCAGTTTGGGAGACACAGGAAGATTGCTTTCTCATGGTTCTTTTCCTAATCCCCTACTTAGACAGTCAAAAGAAGACTTTTTTGTTATTGTTGCTGCTGTTTAGTTATTGTCTTGTAATTCAACACAATTTAATAATATGAAGGATCCGTTTTACTAGTGAGACTCAAACTGCAGATGTATTGCCAAACCTCTGCAGGTCTCCTGAAGGTCGCAGTCACTTTGAGCAGCTACTCCCTGGCCGTTTCTTTCACAGTACGCTCTCTGAAATTGGCCTGGGAAGATTCCTCCTCAGAATCAGTTTTCATTAGCTTTCTACTTCTTTCTTGCTCCTGCCCTGATGGCTGTAGGCTTTTGTATGACTATCTTCATGGCCCATTTTTTATTCACTTATACTGATATTTCCTCCTTTATCCTCACAGAAACAGATTTGACTTCAGTAAACAAATACTGTTACCAGAAAGGGGTCCTGATCCAGACCACAAGAAAGTGTTCTTGGATCTCACGCAAGAAAGAATTAAAGGCAAATCCATAGAGTAAAGTGAAAGCAAGTTTATTAAAAAAGTAAAGGAGTGAAAGAATGGCTACTCCATAGGCAGAGCAGCAGCACGGGCTGCTCTTTGGCTATTTTATGGTTATTTCTTGATTATATGCTAAACGAGGGGTAGATTATTCATGAGTTTTCTGGGAAAGGGGTGGGGGCAATTCCCGGAATTGAGGGTTCCTCCCCATTGTAGAACATGTAGGGTAACTTTCTGATGTTGCCATGGCATTTGTAACCAGTCATGGCACTGGTAGGAAGGTCTTTTAACATGCTAATGTATTATAATTAGTGTGTAATAAGCAGTGAGGATGACCAGAGGTCTCTTTCCTTGCCTTCTTGGTTTTGGTGGGATTTGGCCAGCTCCTTTACCACATGCTATTTTATCAGCAAGGTCTTTGTGACCTGTATCTTGTGCCAACCTCCTGTCTCAAGGTTGCACAGAATGTCAGCAGCAGGACTTGTCAGTAGCCTGGAATTTATGTCAATCAACTCTTTATCTTGTGTCAAGAATATCTGGGCCAGTGCAACGTAAAAACACTCAGGAACAGAGATGCAACACAACTCTTGCCCCTTCCTTCTGTCCTGTCTGAACACATTCCTCACAAAATAGGCTTATCCAAATATTGGAAATAATGCTTTATTCAGATTAGAACACATATCCTGACATGAATTCTGAAGCTGTCATCTGTAAATTCATGGCTTTTGCTGTAAATTGGGGATGAGGACATCCTTTTCCTCTGGGTTCTAAGAAATTCGTAAGTTAAAGATAAACAGAGTCACAGCAGTTGCTTCATCATTGCCTGGAGCAAATTCAAATTTATTGAAACCTTTAGGGCTTCCAGTAAGATAATTTAGCTACTCAGGCCTGAAGTCTACTCAGGCCTCCTACTCCTGCTTCAAGTTAGCTGTTGGGACCTGCCTGTGGGGACAGCTGTGTCTGCAATGCAGAGTCACAGTCAATTTATCTGGCCAGGTCGGGGAGCACAGGGCTGCATCCCTGGATAAGACAGATGGAAGGTTGCTTAAAGGGGCTGGAGCTGCATGATTGTGCTTATTTCAGAAGTAACAGAGAGACCCATAGCTCAACATTCCAGAGCATATATCAAGAGACCAGGGATTCTGAACCCGCTAAGAAACAGTACTGTCATGGCAGTTGTTAAAATGCTAAAATATTTCTAGAGTGGTTATTAAAGTCTGTTACCCCCAGGTTTCCCCATGACCCAGAAACTAAGGGGTTAATTAATGCCAAGTAAGGCAGGGGCTTCTAGGGTCTGATGATCTGTAAGGCTACTAAGAACCTTGCACTTCAATTCACTCCTGACTGCAGAGAGGGTTTACGGACACCTTCTTCTACATTTCTACCTCAATCTGTTGAGGAACGACTTCCTGCCAACCTTCTTCTAGATGATTCTGCAACAATGCCCAGGCTTTTTGCCTCTTTCTCCACACCATGTGTTTTCTTTCTGGAGCACATGAGTCTATTCTGATTGTTGAACATTGGCCATATTGTCATCCCTAATCACTGCTGGTTCCAGTTAACCCAACAGAGAACAGCCCAGAGAGTCCCCCTCACCCACATTCTTACTTCTTTCCCCATCTCCCTAGGCCATAGGGAACTTCTGGGTAACATCTGTGGAGGTCCCAGCATGCCAGCCCTAGGCCCTGCATTTCAGCCTTTGCCTGGCAGAGAGGACAGGGGTCCCAGTAGGGAAGATTGTGCTCCTGGCAATAGACAAATGCCTGGGGTTCACGTGGCCAACAGGCCAGGGCTGTCCACCAGGGGCCAGTGTTAACTGGAGCTGCCTCGATTAGCCATTCATAGAAACAGCCACCCCTACAGGATGCTAGCTGTTATGGGCCAGAGAAATACAAGGAGATCAGATGGCACAGGTAGATAATATTTTCAAGGTTACCTTTGGCCAAATACATGTCAGATGCTTGCCTGCCCCAGGGACTAGTGCCCCATCCCTTAAAGAGGAGTAGGTATTCACCAGATTTCCACAGGGAACAGCACAAATTCATGGGACACTTGAGTTTCATAGGGAACTGTGAGTAGTAAGACAAATTGTCAGGTCGTGGGGTGCATACGGAGGAGTGCAGAGAAGAGAAGATGAAGGCAGTAGACAAAGTCCTCATCGTGAGGGGCCTTGCCTGATGTTCTCAGGGGTTTTCATTGTTTATTGCAGCTCAGGAGTGGTGTAGCTAGGAAAGGTTTAATTCAGACGATTGACACAATGAGTTATGTGTTTTGGAAAAAATTACCTTGTTGCAGGAACTAAAAGAAGGATACAGTAGACATTGCAGTAACCACACACACACACACACACACACACACACACACACACACACACACAAACATTCAAACGTGGTGAGGCCCGTGGGGCATGGTGAAGGGGTGTCACATTTCCAGATAAATTTAGTGAGTAGATGGTGAAGGGGTGTCACATTTCCAGATAAATTTAGTGAGTAGAATCAACATACCTGAAAGCAGGTAGACTGCATGGACATGGAGTAAAAGGGTAAAGAAGGCATTTAAGACTCTTCTGGGCCCTGGTTTAAGCAGCTGGAGTGATGTGCCATTCAAAGAATCAAGAACTGTGCTCACATAGTTCTCGTGAAATTCTACAGGACTATGATGTTTTGGGTGCAAACCAATTCAGCATAAAGTGCTTAGAGGCCTCCAGGTTTTCTCATCCTTTTAGGAATGTGGAGCTAGATAGAGTTCAAGACAGAGATTGGAGCTGGAGACAGAGGTTGGAGAACATTCAGTATAGGAGGCATTTAAAACTCATCACAGCAAGATTCCTTGGAGAGTGCGTGGAGAGAGGCCGGAGTACTGGAATTACATATGGTGCAGCTACGGGTTTCACATGACCCCTGGAGACTTAACATATTTCACCCGTAGCTCTGCATCCTAAAATAATTATCTAGTAGCACTGACTGCTTACAGCTGGAAATACTATGGTACCCACTAGGTCGACTCCTCTGGTGAAATATTAACATGTAAAGGCTAGTTGAGCATTCAGATCTCTTCATTCTTTCATAGAGCCCTGCTTCCACCTCCACAGGATCTTTATGTATTCTGGTCCTGGTTTTTGGAACAGCCCAGCCAATCCAGTTTAGCTTAAACCCTCCTAGTGTTTCCTCTCCATTCAAAGCTCAACTCTAGCTCTCTCCTTCCCAGCCTAGGTCATTTTCCTTTCCTTCACAGTGCTCTTCCTAAATTGTAGTTTTTCCTTATTTTTTTGTTGGAGAACATAACAAAGTAGAAAAAGTGATGGATTTAAGTCCCTTTTACCAGCTGCTAGTGAGAGCAGTCATCAACTTGTTGCTGATTTTGATCTGTCTGTGCCCCTACTTCATTTTGTGTGACTCTTTTAAAACATATTACATTAATTCCTGTCCCTTCTCCCCTAGAACTTCATTATACATGATACGTTTCTAAGAAACATCTATAATCTCTATTGTGACATCACTTCCTAACAAAATTAACAAAATATGGAATGCCTAGTCCCTATTTAATGTCCTCTGACTGCTTTGAATGTGTGCTTATAGCTGGTTTGCTCAAGTCAGGATCCAAACTGGTGCATCTAGTTGTTAAAATCCCTTATGTTTCTTTTATTGTATATTTCAACTTTCTTTTTTATATTTTGTTTTTTAGAAAAACCAAATTATTTTTCTGATAGACTTGATCACTTGCTTCCTTATGATACTTTTAAAAACCTATTTCAAATGTTTAGGCAAAAATGATTCTGAAGCATTTCCCATTGCATCTCATCATCCAGCTCATAATATTTGGTTGATCCACTTTTTGAGATTATTGAGCTCAGGTGGTATCCGTTTGATCTATTCTTTTAAAAGTTTCTCATCAAAATTTAGCTGATAGATTTTATATCCAATGAAATTGCTGCCCAGAGCCAGATTGTCATTAGAGGTGGCAAAAATGATTTCCTGATACTATCAATCCTTCTATGTTTATTAGGTATAATTTTTCTATAAGAAAAACTTATCTTTATATGAAAGCCGATTATACTAAAAATAGCTTGTATCAGAAAGACAGATTAAATACTCAAGTCTTTCTCTTTATCAGTTTTGTGAATAATGACTTGTTGCTCTAACAACCTGCAACGTTGACCATTTTAATGGTCACATTGTCTTAACTTCAGTCACTTGTAGTCAGAGTTTCTATATTTTGCTGTCTTTGTTCTTTGACATTATTCCATTGATCATTCATTGTTTCCTTGCTTTGAAAAACTATGATGTTCAGGATCATCTTTTATTTGCCTTAGACAAGAAATTAGACATTGCTTCAAATACCTCTCATCCCTTTTAATGGAAAATGTTATTTAGAGACCATGATCTAAGTGCCAGAAGTGTTTGTTGGGTTGTCATTTATTCTATCTCTTTTTAGTACGTTTTAATAGCAAAAACTTCATGAGCTCATACTAGTTCTTCCAATTCATTTTTAAGATTATTAATTCATTGATTTTGTATTTTTGTCTATTTTCTATTGTCTGGTAAATCTTTATTTCTACCAGTATTAGTAAATTATGTATTTGTTTTCTCTTATAATAGTCATTTCAAGATCACAATAGTACAATTCCTGAAAAAATAAAGACTACTGAATGCAATTTCAGATTTACATACCTTGTGTCCCTCAGTGTGTATTTTATCAGAACAAAAACATTTTTATATAACCGCAATTCAGTTACCAAATTTTTAGATCACTTCTGTATCTAGTTTTGAGCTCACATTAAAATTTCAATAATATTCTTTTAGAGCTATTTCTCTCATTGGATGCATAAAAAAGAACACTTGATAAAATTCAACACCTACCCTTGATAAAACCTCTCAACAAATTTGGAACAGAAGGGAACTTTCTGCACTTAATAAATGCCATATTTGAAAAACCTATAGTTAACATTATACTTTTTGGTGACTCATTAAATAATTCCTCTCAAAAATTTTCTGGCAAAATGTACCAAATGACAAGGCTATTCACTTCAGCATTTTTGTTGTTATTGCAAACACTGAGAACAAATTTAAAAATTATTTATAAAGAGAAGATTGTGGAATAACCAATGGCCAACACAGTGGTACACTCTCTAGGTACAAAAAATAATGAGAAAAAATGCTATAGGAGATCCGATATCTGGCTACTTCTGGTAATCCTACAGTCTTTTCAAATATTTATTACAAATTTTGTCCATGAATTGTAGGATTTTGTGGCAAGATGTTAGTTCCATCTTTATATTCCATTTTCTCTAGTGAGATTCCTCCACTAAGCTGTTAAAGCGCTAATAGGTTTCTCCAGACACTGCTATTATTAACAAATTAACATGAGCAACACTTAAGAAGGAGGAGTGGGAGGGTTAATGTGGGGAATCTTCTCCCTCCATATTTCTTTTATGATGCACATTTTGAAGAAAAGAATAGATTTCAATTTTATGAAGTATTAATTGAACATCTTTCCCTCCTCCTCACCAGCATCAAAGTTATTAATAAAATGTTCAAGAATAAGGAAGTAGTTGCTGCAGTTGCAATTCACTGTTATATCTGAACAGAAGAAAGAGTGTCAAGCGTTAGGAAAACTTTACAGAAAAATTTGAGCAGTAGATTTCAGAAGTGTGGATGGTCTAGCAAGACAGAAACAGAATGAAACAGAATGAAAATAAACACAAACAAATCGTGCAAATTAAAAGAAGATTCTAAATATTATAATTTAAAATATAAACTATTATTTCTTGTACTAGATTAACTAGAAGGAAACCAAAGTAAAGAGATAAATTTGGTCTAATAAATACAATTATAAATGTAAATGTTACTGGTTGTGTTGGGAGCGGGGAAATGATTATTCTGCTGGCTATTTTCCAGGTGTCTTACATGCACTCATTTCTATATAAATCTCAGTCCAGCCAAACAGATACGGTAGCCATTTTACAGACATAGTATTAAAATCTAGAGAATTTAAATAAGTTGCCCAAATTCAAAGGATTGTTAAGTATGAGAACCAAGACTCTGACTTAACATTTTATTGTATGATTGTATCATATTTATTCATAAAGCTATGGTTCATGGACATTTGAGTTATTTCTACTTTTTTGTTATTATAATGTGTTGCTAGGAACATAGCAAACACATACACTAATTTAGGGGGGACCGTAACACAGAAGTGGAATTGGTGAGTAATAAAGAAAATAAATATTCACTTTAGTAGATATTGCCAAACATTTATGCAAAGCGGCTAAAGTATTACACTCCCTCTATCAGAGCATGAGGGTTCCAGTTGCTCCACATCCTAGAGAATGTTTGATGTTTTTGTCTTTTTTCTATTTAACAATCCTGGGTTTTTTTCATTTAATTCTTACACAGTTTTAACTTTCATTACTGTCATGACAAATAAGGTCAATAATTTATTGGTCATTTAATATTCTTTTTAATAAAGTGTGTTTAATATTCACATTTATTATTATTAATTTGTTATCCTCTTTTTAAATTAATGGTAGGATTCATATATATATTCTGGGTGCATGTTTTTTCATGAATAAATGTATTGCAGATATCTTCTCACAAGAGATAACTTCTTCTGTGGTAAGAAGTATTAAGAGTGTCTTATCACTCTTTTATGAGTGTCTTTTTGTCGTTGTTGTTGCATTGAATTACTATAATTGTATGAAGAATAGGTGCTGAGTAAATTTTAAATGAGGTATATATGAAGGAAAAACAATTGTAGACTCCTAAAATCAACAGTGTAATTTTTAAAATTCCGAGCAAAGGAATATTTATATCAGTTACTATTTTGGAGACCATGAATAGAGGCTAATATCAGGAGCCTTTGGTATTATTTATGAACAAATCTTAGCTTTTCTTTGTTTTTGTTGTTGCTTACTATCATTACCAAGGGTTTTTTGTTTGGTTTGTTTTTTTACTTTTATTTTAGGTTCAGAGGGTCACTTGCAGGTTTGTTATATGGGTAAATTTCATGTTGCTGAGGTTTGGTGTACAGATGATCCCATCATCCAGTAGTGAGCATAATACCCATAATACCTGATAGGTAGTTTTTCAACCTACACCCGCATCCCACCTTCATCCCTCTAGTAGTCCCTAGTGTCTTATTGTTGCCAGTTTTATGGTCATGTTTACCTAAAGTTTAGCTTCTGCTTGTAAGTAAGAACAGGTATTTGGATTTATTTTCCTGAGTTAATTCACTTAGGATAATAGCCTCCAGCTCCATCCATGTTGCTGCAAAAGACATGACTTCTTCCCTTTTTATGGCTGTGTAGTATTTCAGGGTGTATATGTATCACATTTTCTTTATTCAGTCCACTGTTGATGAACATTTAGGTTGATTCCATGTTTTTGTTATTGTGAATAGTGCTGTGATAAACACGAGTGCATGTGTCTTTTTTAGCAGAATGATTCGTTTTTTTTCTATGAGTATATACCCAATAGTAGGATTGCTGGGTCTAATGGTAGTTCTGTTTGAAGTTCTTCAAGAACTTTCCACACTGCTTTCCACAGTGCCTGAAGTAATTTACATTTTCATCAGTACTTATTTTTGACTTTTTAATAATAGCCATTCTGACGGGTGTGAGATGGTATGTAATTGTGGTTTTCATTTGCATTTCTCTAATCATTAGTGATGTTGAGCATTTTAAAAATATATTTGTTGGCCACATGTATATCTTTTTTTGAGAAGTGTGTATTCAGGTTCTTTACCCATTTTTAATTTGTTTTTGTTTGTTGAATTGTTTAAGTTGCTTATAGATTATTAAACCTTTGTTGGATGCATGGTTGTGAACAATTTCTCCCATTCTGTGGGTTGTTTGTTTCATCTTTCGATAGTTTATTTTGCTGTGCAGAAGCTCTTTAGTTACTTTGGTCCCACTTGTCAATTTTTGGTTTTGTTGCAATTGCTGTTGGGGATTTGGTCATAAATTTCTTGCCAACGCTGATGTCCAGAATGGTATTTCCTAGGTTTTATTCAAGGATTTTTATAGTCTCAGGTTTTACATTCAAATTTTTAGTCTATCTTGGCCGAATTTTTGTATATGGTATAAGGAAGGGGTTCAGTTTCAATCCTTTGCATATGGCTAGCCAGTTATCTCAGCACCATTTATTGAATAGGGAGTCCTTTCTCCATTGCTGGTTATTGTTAACTTTGTTGAAGATCAGATGCTTGTAGGTATGTGGCTTTATATCTGAATTCTCTATCCTGTTCCATTGGTCTATGTCTGTTTTTGTACAGTTCCATGTTGTTATAGGTACTGTAGCCTCATAGTGTAGCTTGAAATCAGGTAGGGTAATGCCTCTGGCTTTATTCTTTTTGCTTGGGATTACTTTGGTGATTCAGGCTATTTTTTGTTCCATGTGGACTTTAGAATAGTTTTTTTCTAATTCTGTGAATAACATTTTACTAATTTGATAAGAATGCACTGAATCTGTACATTGCTTTGGGCAGTATGGCCATTTTAACCATATTGATTCCTCCTATCCATGAGCATAGAATAATTTTCCATTTGTTTGTGTTATCTCTGATTTCTTTCAGCAGTGTTTCGTGCTTTTTTCTTGAGACAGACAAATCAAGAATGCAATCCTGTTTAAAATAATCACAAAATATACCTAGAAATACAGCTAACAAAGGAGGTGAAAGACTTTACGATAAAAATTACAGGCTGAGCTCAGTGGCTCACACCTGTAATCCCAGTACTTTGGGACACCAAGGCAGGTGGATCACTGTCGCCCAGGCTGGTGTGCAGTGGTGTGATTTCGGCTCACTGCAACCTCTGCCTTTTGGGTTCAAGCAATTCTCCTGCCTCAGCCTCCCAAGTAGCTGGGACTAGAGGTGCTTGCCACCATGTCCAGCTAATTTTTGTGTTTTTAATAGAGATGGGGTTTCATCATGTTGGCCAGGCTGGCCTCGAACTCCTGACCTCAAGTGATCCACCTGTCTTGGCGTCCCAAAGTACTGGGATTACAGGTGTGAGCCACTGAGCCCAGCCTGTAATTGTTATTGTAAAGTCTTTTCACCTCCTTTGTTAGCTGTATTTCTAGGTATTTTATTTTTTTGTGATTATTTTAAATGGGATTACATTCTTGATTTGGCTTTCTACTTGGATGTTATTGGTGTATGGAAATGCTAGATTTCTGTACATTGAATTTGTAATCTGAAACTTCACTGATGTTGTTTATCAATTCTAGGAGCCTTTGGGCAGAGACCATGGGGTTAGGTATAGAATTATATCATCTGCAAAGAGAGATAGTTTGACTTTCTCTCTTTCTATTTGGATGGTTTTTATTTCTTTCTCTTGCCCGATTGCTCTGCTTCTAGTATATAGTATATATAGTATATAGTATATAGGACTTCTAGTACTATGTTTAATAGGAATGGTGAGAGTGGGCATCTTTGTCTTGTTCCAGTTCTCAAAGGGAATGCTTCTAGCTCTTGCCCATTCAGCATGATGTGGGCTATGGGTTTGTCCTAGATGGCTCTTATTATTTTGACGTATGTTTTTTTTTATGCCTAGTTCATTGAGGGTTGTTAACACGAAGCAATGTTGAATTTTATTAGAAAGCCTTTTCTGCATCTATTAAGATGATCATGTGGTTGTTGTTTTTAATTCTGTTTATGTAATAAAACGTATTTACTGATTTGCATATGTTGAACCAACCTTGTATCCCAGAAATAACATTTACTTGATCATGGTGAATTATATTTTTGATGTGTTGCTGGATTTGATTTGTGAGGATTTTTGCATCTATGTTCATCAGGGACATTGGTCTGCTATTTTCTTTTCTAGTTGCTTCTCTGCCAGGTTTGAGTATCAGAGTGACATTGGCTTCATAGAAAGAATTAGGGAGGAATCCCTACTCCTCAATTTTTTGGAATAATTTCAGTAGGATTGGTATTAGCTCTTCTTTGTATGTCTGGTAGAATTTGGCTGTAAATCTGTCTAGCCCAGGGCATTTTTTGATTGGAAAGGTTTTATTACTGATTCAACATTGGAACTTGTTAGTCATCTGTTCAGAATTTTCATTTCTTTCTGACTTAATATTAGAATATTGTGTATTTCCAGGAATTTATCCATTTTTTCTCGGTTTTCTAGTTTGTGTGCCTAGAAATGTTTGCGATTGTCTCTGAGAAATTTTTGGATATCTATGGGGTTGGTTATAATGCCACCTTTGTCATTTCTGATTTTGCTTCTTTGGATC
The DNA here is from genome assembly GCF_029281585.2 of Gorilla gorilla gorilla. Classification (NCBI taxonomy): domain Eukaryota; kingdom Metazoa; phylum Chordata; class Mammalia; order Primates; family Hominidae; genus Gorilla; species Gorilla gorilla. The sequence continues at coordinate 188,682,786 of NC_073229.2, forward strand.
TTCTCTCTTTTTTCATTATTAATCTGGATAGCAGTCTATGAGTGATGTTTATTCTTTTGAAAAAACAAATTTTGATTTTGTTGGTCTTTTGCATGAATTTTTGTGGGTCTCAATTTTCTTCAGTTCAACTCTGATTTTGGATATTTATTTTCTTCTGCTATCCTTGGGGTTGGTTCTCTCTTGTATTTCTACTTCCTCTAAGTGCAATGTTAGGTTGTTAATTTGAGATTTTTATGACTTCTTGGTGTAAGCATTTCATGCTATAAACTGTCTCTTAACACTGCTTTCACTGTGCCCCCAAAATTCTGGTACATTGGTGTCTTTGTTTTCATTAGTTTCAAAGAATTTTTTGACTTCTGCCTTAATTGTTTTCTTTACCCAAAAATCATTCAGAGGCAGGCTGTTCAATGTCAATGTAACTGTATGGTTTTGAGAGATCTTTTTGGTGTTGATTTCTATTTTTATTGCACTGTAGTCCAAGAGTGTGGTTGGTATAATGTTATTTTTTTGAATTTGTTGAGACTGGCTTTATGTTCAATCTTAGAGTGTGGTCAGTCTCAGAGTATATGTTGTGTGCAGATGAGAACACTGCATATTCCATTGTTGTTGAGTGGAGTTTCCTTGACTGTCAATTAGGTCCAATTGTTTAAGTGTTGGATTTAGGTCCTGAATGTCTTTTTCTGCCTCAATGATCTGTCTACTGCTGTCAGTTGGGTGTTGAAGTCGTTATTATCATATGGTTATCTAAGTCTCTTAATAGGTCTGTAAGAACTTGTTGGGTGAAAATATATTTGGGGTAGTTAAGTCTTTTGTTGAATTGAACACTTTATCATTTTGTAATGACCTCTTTGATTATTGTTGGTTTAAAGTCTGTTTTATCTGATATAAATAGCAAGCCTGCTCTCTTTTTCCATTTGCCTGATAGATCATTCTCCATTCCTTTATTTTGAGCCTGCAGTTGTTAATGTGTGAGATGTGTCTCTTGAAGACAGTAGACAGTTGAGTGTTACTTTTTTTTTTAAATATAACTTGCCTCTCTATGCCTTTTAAGTGGGATGTTTAGCGCATTTGCATTCAAGGTCAATATTAATTTGCAAGGACTTGATCCTGTCATATTATTAACTGATTGTTGTGTAGACTTGATTGTACAGTTGCTTTCTAGTGTCAATGGCTGTGTACTTAAGTGTGTTTTTGCATTGACAGGTACTGTTCTTTTATTTCCATGTTTAGCACAGCCTATAGACCTTTTGTAAGTCAGGTCTAGTGATAACAAATTCCTTTAGTATTTGCTGCTCTAAGAAGGATTTTCTTTCTCCTTTACTTACGAAGCTTACTTTGGCAAGATAAAAAAAAAACTTCGTTGAAATTTTTTTTTTGTTTAACGATACTGAAAATAGGCCTCTCAATCTCTTCTGGCTTTTAAGGTTTCTGCTTAAAGGTCTGCTATTAGCCTGCTGGGGTTCCCTTTTTAAGTTACCTGCCCCTTCCCTGTAGCTGCCTTCAGATTTTTTCTTTCATATTGACCTTGAAGAATCTAATTATTATGTGTCTTGGGAATAGTCATCTTTAATAGTATCTTGCAGGGGTTCTATGAATTTCTTTAATTTGCATGTTGACCTCTCTAGCAAGATTGGGGAAATTTTCAGACTAAGCTCTCAAGTGTGTTTTCCAAGCTGTTCACTCACTTTTTCTTTCATGAATGCTAATGACTTGTAGGTTTTGTCTCTTTACATAATGTCATATTTTTGCAGGTTTTGTTCCTTCTTAAAATTATTTTTTATTTTTGTCTGCCTATGTTTACTTGAAGAAGTGGTCTTTAAGTTCTGAGATTCTTTCCTCAGTTTGGTCTATTTTGTTGTTAATACAATTTCCAATTGTATTATGAAATTCCTGGAGTAAATTTTTCAATTCTAGAATGTCAGTTCTTTCTTAAAACTGTTGTGTCATCTTCCAGCTCTGGAATTGTTTTACTGTTTCCCTTGGATTGGGTTTCAATATTTTCCTGCATTTCATTGAGTTTCCTTGCCATCCAGATTCTGAATTCTGTATCTATAATTTCAGCTATTTCAATCTGGTTAAGACCATTGTTGTAGAGCTAGTGCAATCATGTGGAGGTAAGAAGACATTCTGCCTCTTAGTTTTGCCAGAATTCTTACACTGATTCTTTCTCATTTGTGAGGGCTGATGTTTCTATAACCTTTGAGGTTCTTGTATTTTGATTGGAGCTTTTTGTTTTTATTTTCTTTATTATCTTTGAGAATTTGACTGTGGTGTAAGTTGGATTTAGTCTATTGGCTTTGTTTCTAGATGTTTTCAGAGTGACAAGACTCATCTTGACTCTCCTGGGCCGGATGTTCTAACCCTGAGAGGTTAGTACTGGGTCCTAGCTTTGTCCTTTGGCCTCTCAAGTTCGGGCACCAGCTGTGCTGGGGATACTGAGATGCTTCCAGGCCACTGGCAATAGCATTCCATTAGGAGCCACTGGCAACGGCACTCTGGTAGGGCAGCAGTGCTCCAGCAGGGTGGCAGTGGTGCTACAGGTGAAAGAGCTCCAGCAGGGGTCATCATCGATAGTGCTCTGGTGGAGTAGTGGGGTCACCAGCAAAAGTGCTTTGGTGGTGACTATTGGCAAAGGCACTCTGGCAGGGCAGCTCGGGCTGCACTGTGAGCAGGCAGAGCTGGGCAGGGACCCTGGAAGGGGCTGGCAGAAAGGGAGGTACACAGATCAGACTTGCCTCAGTCCTCTGGGATAGACAGCCTTGCTCTCTCCAGGTCCAGCATTTGGCAAAAGTCAGAGTCACCTAGAGGAGTATGGAGAGTCTTGGGATATGGGAACCCATGGCTGTGTTCCACTATAGCCATCATCACACTAAATCCTGTAGGCAGACTCAAGCTCTGACTCTGTTGACCTTCCAGGCAGCTCCCCCTGCCAAACGAAAGGTCCATGGAGATAGTGAGGTTTCCTGAAGGCCTGTGACAAGGATCCTGGAGGCTTGTGACAAGAAAGGGCTGTTCCACACTTATTTCACACACACTTTTCCTAGGAACCATTTAGTTTCAGGAACAACTCCGGGCACTTAGCAACCTGTGCAGCATTCTCAGGTTCCTCCCACTTCAGCCCTGGTGTCTCTGTCATCTCTCTGTCCTCTCTCAATGCATTTTCTCAAAAGATCTGTTAGGAATATGCCAATCTACTAGATATTCTGGTTTCTGTTGGTGGGAGAACTTCTTCCTGATTGCATCTAGTAGGCCTCTTAAGAGTATCTTTTGATAAATAATAATTTTTCATTTTAATATAGTCTACATTGTCCATTACTCCTTTTGTGCTAGGTATACTTGTATTCTGTTTAAGAAGTTTTTGCCTATTTCACATTCATATAAATATATTACCACTCTAGAAGAACACTTTAGGAGCTTTAATGCTATCCTTTTCATGTTTAGATGTACAAATATGCTGGGAATGGTTTTGGCGCATAGTGTGAGGTAGGGATTAGACTCATTTTGCAGTCATATAATTATATCAGTGCAATGTAAACATTGCACTTCCACCTTTTGCACTTTAAACTTACCATGCTCTGAAATTTTACTAAGATATTAAAATTGAATCTGTGTTTTTCATGCATGTACCTAGTGAATGTTTGCATATCAGTGATCCGGAATAGCTTATTATTAAAAAGCCATACTGTCCATAATTTAGTTTCACCTTTGATTGAATTCAAAAGTATGAGCTGTTTCTGGATTTCCTCATATCATATTAGTTTATTTATCTGTCATTGCATCAATAGAGCACTCTCTTAGTTATTGCCTTAATAATTAATACAAGATATCATGTTTTATATCTCATTACCAGCTTTGTTTTCCTTTTTCATGGTTATCTTATATGTTATTGGCACTTTGAATTTCATGTAAACATTTGAATCAGCAAGAGAGAATTTTTATGATTGCTAACCTGGTGTGAGCTTTGAGAATTGTTATTAGAGCTTCCTGGTAATTTTTTCCCCTCAGAAGTAATTCTTCTCAAGCTCTGTGGGATTTTATCCTATATATGTACAGACTGATATTCAGCCAAAGACTCAGTTGGGCCAACATAGAAATTACTGGATGTCTTCCTCTGTGTAACCTCTGAAATTTCCCTCACAAATTCTAGACTCTCCAGTCTCCTCAAACTCTTTCTTCTATTTCCTTACTTCAGTGGATTGCCAAGTCCTGTTTGGGATCCTTCTCTGTCTGATGCATCTTGAAAATTGATTCTTGGCTCAAAGCCTAAGCAGTGGCACAGCTTACATTATGTGTTTCCTTTCTCACAAGGACCACAGTCAGAGCTGCCTGTTTTCTAATGTCTGAAAATAGTTGTTTTTATATTTCACCTATTTCTAGATGTTAATGATGAGAGATTAATTCTGGACCAGCTCATTACCTCTGAGCCAAAAGTAGAATTGTAAATGTATTTATATTAAGTTTGCACAACACATACTTATTATCTGTTGTCTTATCTGATTCATGTTTTTAGAAGTGCACTAACAGTCAACAGAGAATTACATTCTTTTGTGGTTTTAGTAAATTTGTTCCAGATCATGGTAAGTTTAAAGTGTAAAAGGCAGAAGTGCAATGTTTACAATTCGAAACACCAATATGAATTAAGTCCATCTTGGTGATTGCACATTTGACAACAATTAATGTATCAATTCTTAATTCCCCTTTAGGTGAAAGAGAATTTTCCTTTTTCTAAATAAATTTCTAAATGAACCTGTATCCTTCAATGCAGAATAGTAAATTGGGTAGATTGTTGTAACCATAAAGTCTGTAAAGTATTTATATTATAAATTAAACCCAAATATCTTATAGAAACACAACATAATTCTACAACGCATATCTCATGTTAAATAATCAGTTCACCTAAATTCGAAATTTTACTAAGATATTAAAATTGAATCTGTGTTTTTCATGCATGTACCTAGTGAATGTTTGCATTTATAGTAAGTTAAAAACTCAACTACCCTTTGATATGGAATAATTGTTACAGCAATAGATTAGCCTTTTTCTATATGTCCATAAATTCAAAGTCTCACTATTAGACTTTTAAAAACCTTTATTTTACTTATTTTGTGAGTTTAATCAATGAATATAATAATTAATGTGTAGATTAGCAACTTTGAATAGATTATTTCTAAAACAGATTTCCCCATGAGAAAAATTTCCTTAATTGTATGAGCTCTAGCTAATTTCATGTGTGAATGCTGATGTAAAATTCATTGTTTTAAAAAGTAGATATGTGTAAAAACAGGATGTATTGAAACAAGCCAAGGGATTTATATGTTGATTTTTTATTTTCCAAGTCACATGAACATTTAAAGACATTGCAGCCTGGTTTAAGAAAAATCTACAGTTTAAATAATATTATTAAATAGCTTAGCTAAAAAGGACTACAACCTTTTGACCAATCCTTTAAAAATATATTGTTCATATGTTGTGCTTATATATGGCAAGAATATTGTACTATTTTGAAGAGATTACAAAATGGGGAAAATGGGGCATATATTTATTATCCTTTTTCTCCAGCAAAACAATGAAGGCTTCTTTCACATCTTTGAGTCTTTTCTATTTCACTGAAATATATATATATATATATATTCTCTAATCTATCATATGCTTAAATACAATATTAGAGATAATTATAATAAACATTTAATTAGATCACAAAGTATGGAAGTATTAGAACAATGTTAACAGACTTGCTTAACCATCTTTTAGATTTCTATGATCATTTGAGAAATTTTATTTGTCACTATTAAATAACCAATTTGCCTAAATAATGTAAGTTACATGAAGAAGCTACTCATGTTTCTCATATTGTTGATAATCTATATTCTACATATATGTCTAAATTATTTATACCAATAAAAAATAAACCTGATTCTTATTATATATAATTTGGCAGAAGCCAATAGCATATGGAGGTATATTGTGCAACACAGGCATTTAACATAGAGGGTTACAGCTCAAAAACTGCACTGTGCAAACATTAATACAGCCTGCCATTTGCCAAGGGAAATACTTTTGTGAGCCTCATTAATTTAATTGGTCCCTGTCATCTAGTTAAAAAGGAGAAAAGAAGAGCATTTTCTGACAAAACCAAAGATGGTTAAAAGTCCTATTAGATTGTGTAGCAGTTCAGAAATTTTCGAGTTAGGAAGGAAATTGAATTGAGAACATTTAATTTAGCATTTTGTAACACCTGCCTCCCCGTTCACTCCCCACAATCTCTCATATGGTTAATCATAAAATTTCTAACTCAAAAGGAGTCAGAACTCTTAAATATTAAGAGCTTGCACTAATTAATCTCTTCTTTTTAATTGCATATAAATGTATTTTATCTCCCGAGGTATAATTGCAAGATTGTATCAATTCCACTGTGAATGTTCTTCTAACATCTCTCCAAGCTCCTAGCCTGAAAATCAATGTGGACATCCCTCTGCCTTCCAGAGCTGGATGTTTTGCCAATTCAAAATTGTTTCCTTCTTCACTCAGTCTCTATTCCCATCAGTGTGGCTGTAAATTTCACCTTGCACCCCTTCTCCATCTTGATATGGAAAAGGCAGAGAAACCTAATCAACCAGTTATTTCCCTGCTTCTGGTTCCCACTTGGTAATGCCACAAGTCTTTTGAAGATGAGACGGGATTGTTTCCTTGACCTTAACCCCCTTTGTGGGCAGGAACTGGAGTGGCTCATTTCACTCAGCCCACTGCCAGCCTCTCCTTGCAAGAGGGAGCATGCGAGTAAGCAAGTGTGGGAACCAGAGCAAATGAATGCTGGAACCAGCTGGTCACTCCTCTCTGGTGGAAGCAGGCTCTTTGTGGGCCCTGCAGCAGTGTCCAAGCCCCTGCCCTCTCGGCACCTGGGTTCTTGTCTAGCATCCAGGAAGAATCAGGTCACATGAATGGATTGAAGAGTAGTGTATGCAGAGGATTTTATTGGGTGGTGGAAGTGGCTCTCAGTGAGATGGGAGTTGGAAAGGGGATGGTGTGGGAAGAAGGCGATCTTTCCCCAAAGCTGCACCATCTGGAGTTGGTTGCATCTATCCATTGTCTCTGATGCTCAGCCGCTTCTATTTCCACCACTCAGCTGCTTGTATTCCTGACACTCAGATGCTTGTATCCCCAGTGCTCAGCTGCTTGTGTTATTTTGCCAGCTGAAGTCTTTTTATGGGCACAAGATAGGGGCGTGGCAGGCCAAAAAGGCCACATTTGGATGGAAAAATGAGGTAAGTTCTTTTCACTTAGGGCTATGGTTCTAGGCTGAAGGGTGGGGTTTAGCTGTTCTGTATCTGTTCTCAGCTGTTCTGTATCAGAAACAGTTGTTTGGATGCTTCCAGGAATGCCCTTCTAGAGTCTGTTCCTGGAAAAGAGCCACAGTGAGTGTTCTGCTCAGTATTTGCCACTCTACTTGTAGAACATAAAAATCCTTCCAAGGGAATATGGGACTACTTTTGCTTCATCTCTCCTCCAGACCCTAGCTTCCTGGAAGACACTCAAGGCCATGTCCAGTGCCTGAGAGTATTCTTTTTAGACTCTTTTCTAATCTGATTTTGAATCATGATCCTTCTTGTTTTTTTTCAATGTGCCTGTCACTAACTCCTGGAGTAGGGATCAGCAAACTACAGCCTTTGGCCCAAATTCTGACTTCTGTCTATCTTTGTGTAGCCCACAATCTAAGCGTGATTTTTGCATTTTTTAATGGTTCAAGAAAAATTAAATGCTGAATAATGTATCACACATGAAAATGATATAAAATTCAAATTTCACAGTCCATCCACAAAATTCTGTGGAAGCACAGCCATGCTCATCTGTTTAGGTTTTGTCTGTGGCTCCTTACCTGTTGCAATGGTGGTTGAGTAATTATCAATGAGATGATGTGGCCCATAGTACCAAACATCCTTCCTATCAGGCCCTTTCAGAAAAAGTTTGCCAAACTCTGTCCTAGAATATTACCAGAACACAGAATGTGGGGACTTTATATTATTTCAGGCAAGTCCCTTAGGACACTAAAGGTTTGGCATGTAGAATCAAGAGTTCCCTAATGGGCCAACTAGAGATTGTGTTTGCACACAGATCTAGACCTCCAAATTCTCCTGATAGAAGTACCCCTACTGTAATGTACTCACACACCACTGCACCTCTCCCCTTAACCTTATCAGGTGGGTGGTTGTGGCTCAGCAGCCAGCACCAGCTTTAAAGTGTATTCAGCACCTAACAGTTGTGTCTTCTTGTGATAGCTTATTAAACCTTCAGTGCTTTGGTTTCTCCATCCATAAAATGAAGTCTTGAAATAAATGGTGTCTGTGTTTTTTCTTGTTCCAATATTCCAATTTTATGATTGTACTGACAATGAAAAACAACTTTTAAAATTTAAAATTTCAAACCAGTTGTTGAGTTCAAGTTGGAAACATTTGATAGAAAAGGATTAATTTTGTCTCAGTTAAGCATCTCATACTGTGAGAATTTTGTTTTATTTCTAAAATACCCCTTTCATTCCAAACCGCCTGGAGCACTTCGGCGTGAAACATTAGTCTCTGGGAAAGCCCACCAGCCTGAAACCCAACATAGCTTATACCAGAGCCTCATAAGCTTGCCCCTCAATTATTTTATACATCCCTCACTGATAATGCTTTTCGTAGATGGTAAGTGATACAACTGAACTTGTTCATATACACAGTCTGCTCCCTAACTCCATTAAGCCAAAGTTTGTATTCTACTTTCTAAATTAGTTAAAATCTGTAGCAAATTTAGCAATCCTATTTTGGTTAATTGCCCTAATCCAAGGAACACTGGCAGCTCCTCTGGGTCACCAGAGAAGTCTCCTTTGCATTATAAATGTTTTTTTCCTCAGTGAAAATGCACAGTTTCATTGGACATTCAAGTTGTACCAGGCTACCTGTGGAGTTTAAATGTAGTAAACTACTGCTGCTACATTTTAAAGGACAGTGTTGAGTCATCCTTTAATACATTGTCACCTGCAAGTTGTTCTTTTGCTTTACTTAAGGACCCTTGTTGAAAATATACTTGTATAAGCAATTATCAGGGTCTTTTTTGGTTCAGCAAGCGGTCTTTCTACTGTAGATTATACTTTCCAATAGACTGGCTGTGCCTTATTTTCTCTCTTGTTTGTAACCAAAAGTTGGCTTAGTCATTCAGCTCTTCCTTTGTTGATTAGCTGTAGACGTATTGGTTCCTCTTGAATTATTCAAATGGGTTTTCTTTTTTGTATAAAGCACACCAATGGTAGGAAAGTTCAATTCAACATCAAAGACCTACTGCTGCCCCTTTAAGGCCACTCGCTTTAGGATCCCTGTATTCACTCTTCTCTGCAGGTGTGGCTGCACCTGCACCTTAATTGTTCAGAGTACTTGGGTGACTAGTCTATTTTCAAAGTGCTCTCTAGGAAAAGCAATTGCACCACCAACCTTGATAATGTCTCCCATGATTTTATAATCCTTGCAACTAGGGAAAGTTTAGTTTTTTCTACACATTTAGTTAAAGGCAACATTTTTTTTCTTACTCTATACAAATTGTATCTAGAAAACTGGGCAATATCATGGTTTTTATAATACAAATATGACTTGAACTGCTCCCAGTCAAAGTTATTTACTCAGTTAAGCAACAAATGCAGAATAAATATTGATTGTTTCTATGCATTTCTCTTAGGCATTATTTGAAGAACAGTTATACTTGATAGTCATTATAGAAAATCTAAAAACACAGACAGCCTTTCTCTCTCTCTCTGTTGACAATTAAGGCAGAATGGCTTTGAATGGCCAGACATCTGCTCTGTGCTGTTTTTACTTTACTTACATTTCCTGGAAATTCACTTAGAACATCTCTGTTAAATCCCTAAGAAATGGTCCCTTAGTCATAAGTATGGCTTCTCTGTAAACAAGACGCAGGTGGAATTGATGAAGAATTCCTGTTTTCCCATCTGCTGCATAAATTTAGGATTTTAAAGGTTTGATATGGAGAATGCAGAGTTCTCTATGAGACACTTGGTATTAAAATGGCATGATAAGGAATTCAGACAAAGAACTAGGGCTCAAATCTTTCTTGTTAAAAGTATCTCAACTGAAATCTACTTGTTCACTTACTGCTGTCTCCTTACATTTTTCATGTGAGTTGTTATGAACTTGGAATGGGATTACTGTGGAAAGAGTGGAGGAAATTGACTTGAAACTTTTTCTGAAATTCTCTCTTCCATTTAGATGTGGACTTGGCAGTCTATGGAGCTAATGACATTATTTAAAGTTCACTAGAGAAAGCTCTATACTTGCCCCAGATTACAGAAAGTTTCTATGGCATGATGCAGAGAGGGGAGCCCAGTCAGAGCCCAGGCAGAGCCCAGTAAACTTCCTACATCAAGGAGAGGGAACCAAGATCCAGAAAGACCTAGAAGGCTAGAGTTTTCAGAACAAGAATACAGGAAAGAAAAGTGTTGTACAGAGAAGGAATCAGCATACGTGTGGGATAAAACTGCTCAAGGCCCAATAAAAATCTGTAAAAGGATTAGAGAGAATAGTAATTGGTGCTCACACAAGGCTGGGAATAGTGCCTTTTTCTACCTGCCATGGAAAATTCATCGTTTACATGGCTTGAGTAAAGTACTAAGGTCTTGTGTTAGAAGAGGGATGTGGCTAGCCCTAGACTAAACTTCGCTCTGATCTTACTAAACAAATCTTAAAGGCAAGATCCAAAAGAAGAAAACAATTCTTGGAGTTATATTTCATGTGTTCAAAAAGGTAGAGACATAGTATATACGACAAAGATCAAAATTGAAGCTCCAGAAATAAAAACTACTATGTGTAAGGTGAAAAATACACTCAATAAGATTAACTGGAGATTAGATGAAAAATAATTTTCAAAATGTATACAAAGCATCAGTGAGCTGTAGGACAATTTTGAAGAAAATATGTAGGTGAAATTTGACTCTTCAAAGGAAACGGAGACAGAAAAATTATTTAAAGAATTAATAGTGGAAAATTTCAAAATTTGAGCCACAAATAAGTTACATATAAAAGATGAAAAAAATATATATCATGGTAACACTATCACTAAACAAAATAAAGCTTGAGAGATGATATTAACACCTGAGAAAGATTTAATAACAAAAAATTACCAATGATAAAGAAGTATTTCAAAATGATACAAGGATCAGTTCATTAAGAATATATAACAATCCAAAACTTGTTAGCCTCTGTTGAATCTTGTACTTTTGCATCTTCAAAATACATGAAGAAAAATATGGTAAAACTGTAAGGGAAATATTCAAATTTGTGATTCTATTTAGGGGCTTCAATATATCTCTCAATAATTGATAGAACATGTAGATAGAACATCAGAAAGAATACAGAAGAACTGAAAAATACTATCGACCTAAGAGTTGATAATTAATATTTATAAACAACTCAAAAACAGTAGAATACACATTTTTTTTTCAAGGGCTTGTTCAACAAGATAGATAATACTCTTGGCCATAAACCAGATTACAATAAATTTAAAAGAGTTCAAGTGATACAGGTTATTTTCTCTGACCACAGTGGAATTAAATTAGAAATAAATCACAGAGGAATCTCTGGAAAATGATCAAATATTTGGAAACTAAAAAAATACACTTTTAAATGACTTATGATCTAAGAAGAAATCAAAAAGGAAATTGAAAAGTAGTTTATGTTGAATGAAAATATAAACATGGTATATAAAAATTTGTGGCATTCCTGTAAAGCTGGGTTTATGCTAAAAGTTATAGCATGAGATACTTACACTAGAAAAAAAGCAGTGTCAGATCGATAACTTCAGCTTCCGCCTTCACAAACTGAAAAAAAGGGCAGATTAAATACAACATAAGCAGAGGAAAGGAAATAATAAAGATAACAGCAATGATAAATGAAATACCTAACAGAAAAACAATAGAGAAAATCAATGAAACCTAAAGGTGGTTCTTTGAGAAAATCAATACAATTGATAAACCTCTAGCCAGAGTGGTCATGAGGAAAAAAAAAAAAAAAGAAGACACAAATTGCCAATACTAGGAATAAGAGAGATTCTAAAAATACCAAATGGATAATAAAATATCATAAACACATTTATTTCAATATATTTGAAAATTTGGATGTAATAAATTCCTTAAAGTATGTACATTACCCAATTTCACCCCTTAAGAAATAAATTGTTCAGATAGCTATATATATTGAAGAAATTAAATTTGTAGTTAAAACCATTTTCACAAGGAAACTTACAGGCACAGATGGCTTCATGGGTAAATTCAATCAAATATTTAAAGAAGAAATAATACTAAATCTGCATAAATTTTTCCAGAAAATTGATGAGGAAGGAATATTTCCAACTTATTCTGTGCAACCTGCATTGTCCTAATATGAAAACTGGATAAAAATATTACAAAAGAAGAAAAATACAGATCCATCTTTCTCATGAACATAGGTTGTAAACATTTGAACAGCATTTTAGTAAATTGAATCATACAATATTTAGAAAGAATGACATATTATCACCAAGTGGGATTCATTCTAGAATGCAAGGTTGATTTACCATTCCAAAATCAACCAACTTAATTTCACCATATATATCAGTTTTCTAATGTTTCATAACGAATTACCACACATTTAGCCATTTAAAGCAACATCCATTTATTAATATATATTCTGTAGGTCAGAAGTTCAGTGTGATGTAGCTGAGTCCTTTGGTCAGCATATTACAAGGATGAAATAAAGATGTTGGGTGGTTTGAGTGTTTTTATGGAGGGCCTGGGGAAAAATCTGCTTTCATGTTCATTTTCATTAGCAGAATTCAGTGCATTGTGGTTGTAGGTCGGAGGTCCCCATTTTACTCTGGCTATCAGCTGGAGGGCTGCCATCAGCTTCTAGAGGTGATTCATATTCCTTAATATGTGGCTCCTTCTATCTTCAAGCCAGCAACAGTGCATCAGATCCTTCTCATGCTTCAAATCTCTGACTTGCTCTTCTGCAATTAGTTGGAAGAAACTCTCTGCTTTTAATAAGCTCATGTGATAATCTCTGTTTTATTTTTTTTGAGATGGAGTCTCGCTCTGTCACCAGGCTGGAATGCAGTGGCTTGATCTCATCTCACTGCAAACTCCCCTTCCCGGGTTCAAGAGATTCTCCTGCCTCAGCCTCCCGAGTAGCTGGGATTACAGTCATGCACCACCACGCCCAGCTAATTTTTGTATTTTTAGTAGAGACGGAGTTTCACCGTGTTGGCCAGGATGGTCTTGATCGCCTGACCTCTTGATCGGCCCGCCTTGGCCTCCCAAAGTGCTGGGATTACAGGCATGAGCCACCGTGCCCGGCCCTCTCTTTCTTAAAGCCAAATGTGCCATGTAAAATGTCCTAATCAGGGCAGTAAAATCCATCACATTCACCGTAGTCCCAGTTCTACAGATTATGCAGGGCCTATATCCTGAGGAGGCAGGGGGAATCTTGGGGAACATATTCAAATCCTGCCATTATCACCATATTAACAAACTGAAACAGAAAAATCATCATTACCACAATAGATAGAGAAAACACATTTTTCCAAATCAAACATCCATTGCCGATAAAAATTCTCATAGATTAAAAATAAAAGAGAATTTACTAGAATGGAAAGAAGGCATCTATAACATCCTATTTAATAGTAGAAGAGCTAAAGTTTTTCTTCTGTTATGGACTGCATTTTGTTCTCCAGCTCTAACCCCCAGTAGCTCAAAGTGTGGCTGTATTTTGATGTAGGGCCTTTAAAGAGGTAATCAAGTTAAAAAGAGGCTGTTAAGATGTGCCCTAATCCAGCTGGACTGGTGTCCTTATAAGACGAGGAGATTAGGACATAGAAGAGACACAAGGGATGCGTGCAGACAAAAGGCCATCTGAGAACACAATGAGAAGGTGACTGTCTGCATGCTGAGGCAAGAGGCCTCAGGGGAAACCAAACCTCTGTCTTGGATTTTGGCTTCCAAAACTGTGAGAAATAAGTTTCTGTTGTTTATGCTACCCAGTTTGTGGTATTTTGTTATGGCGGTCCTAGGAAACTATTATACCCCTTAAGACAGGAACAAGATAAAAATGTCTGTTCTTGCCTTTTCTAGCCAACCTAGACTGGCAGTTCTATCCAACGTGACCATGCAAGAAAAATTTAAAAAAATGAAAACAAAAAACAATAACAAAAAGAGAAAAATAGTGTGACCAATTCTATCCAGTGTTACCAGAAATGAGAGAAAGAAGTAAAATCCTATTTATGTACAATTTTATTTATGTGACATCTAGAAAAACTGAAAAAACCTATAAAAATCTAGAACTAATAAGAGATTTTAGCAAACTTGTAAGAAACAAGATTAATATACTGAAACTATATTTCTTTATACTAGCAATAAAAGCTTGGTAAAATGTTTAAAATGCCATTTATAATACCTTGAAAAAGTATGAACTACTTTAGGAATAATCTGACAAAAGTTTTAAAAGAGCGTATACACTGGAAACTATAAAATATTATTAGAAGAAATTACAAAACACACTAAAAGGACGGTGTGTGTATGTGTGTGTGTGTTTGTGTTTTTTTTTTTTTTCCTTATGCCAGGAGACAATATTGTTAGGATGCCATTTTTTTTTTGCAATTTGAAATGTAGATGCTATGCACTTTCAATCAAATATCCACAGAAAATTTTGTGGAAATGCACAAGCAGATTCTAAAGTTTTTGTAGAAATACCAAGAAACTAGAATAACAAAAACAACTTTGAAGACGCAAATAAAGAAGTATAAAGTTGGAAGATGCAAACTATCTGACCTATCTTGTGCCCTGTCCCAAGGCCAGTGTCACTTGTCTCAAAATTTTGTTATGGAAATACCCCATTTCTGGTAGCAATTTTTGTTTCAGTTATCTATCAGCATAAAATAAACTGTCTCAAAGCTTAGTGGCTTAAAACAATAATATTTTATTATTTCTCATGATTCTGTGGGTGAATCTTATCAGTATACTGGTTGTTGGAGACCGCTCTAGTGGCTGGAAGCTTGTTTTGGGCTGGAGCATTAAAGAGAACCTCCCTAGGTGTCTGGGTTGTGGCATGGACTGTTGGCTGGGGAACCCTGGTTCTCTTCCATGTGCTTTTCTCTTTCCAAGTGGTCTCATTTTTCAGTTGTCTAGCCTCAGCTTCGTACCATGGTGGCTGGTTTCCAAAAAGACAAATATGTTTCCAGGACTCTTATGGACTAATCCTGAAACTGGCACAGGATTACTTTTACCACTTTACATTGATCAAAACTAGCCAACAAGTTAGTCTAAGACAGGAAGTGGACTTCATTGATGGAAGTAACAGGCATGTATAAGAATGGGAGGAATCAGCCTTCTCTGGAGACCATCCATTCCTAACCCTTCATCAACACGATCCAAATAGAACACCTATTTTCTACTTCACCTTACTACTCCACGACCGTGGTGGTATTTTTTATTTATTCTCAGCCCAAACTGTACCTCCTCTTCTGTAACTGCTATTTGCTATCTTATTGTGTTGCTATAATCACTTTCCTGTTTGAAGAATTTCCCACCTTCTTTATTGTGACCCTGTTCTTTCAGCTTCTTTATTGTGACCCTGTTCTTTCAGCTTCCCTTGCAACTAAAGTATGACTACATAGCTTAGGGTCTGTCAAGTGGATGAACTTACCTCAAACTTTAAAGACAGAGTTGGTATAACTCTGACCAACTTTCCCTAAAAGGAGTGGATGATGAATCAATATTATTTGTCTTGGAAGGTAATGGTGGTGGTGCTATGTGCAGCATCCATGAACATCTAAATATATGAGTGGTAAAAGCTGCTTGCCAATATTGGCAATATGTCCTCATCAGACCAACCCTTTGGTGTGTCTGGGCATTATGTCTGGCTGGATGGCCATAAACCTGATTTTCCAGTCCTCCTAGGGACTCTGTGAACTGCCCAATAGCATTCTCACAGTTTTATTCTTCTTTAATGAGTCAACGGTACCTCCAAACATGGCTCCCCTCCATCCTGTTCAAAGGTGTTCCCATAATCCAGTTTGCCAGGACAGAAAAACAAGTTCATCAGTATGTTTCCTTTTTCTTCTCCCTCCATATCTAATTATTCAATGTCTTAGGTTGAGTTACCTAGAAACAGAACCAGAGACAGGGCATTCAAGTGCACATGCTTTACTGAAGGAATCTTTAAGGGAGGGGGTGAAGCAGGATAGGAAAGAGGGAAAGAGCTGAGTAAGGTTGTGCTCTCAGGTCAAGCTTATCATTGGTCTGATTTAGTGGTGAGCTACGAATATAAATCTCAGTGCAGAGTTGTACTCTGTGCAGCCAAAGGTAGGGTGGTCAACCATCCCGGTTTTCCAAGGCCTTTCTGGGTACTAACCCTGAAATTTCCATGTTGTGGAAAACTTTCTAGTCCTGGGAAAGCTGGGATAGTTGGTTACCCCAGCACACATTTGCACCCCTGTATCACTCAGCTATTGACTATGGGCAACCATCTATCCAAGGATGGGGCATATCACTTCCTGGGAGAAGCAGATCCCATCATTTAAGGGCAATTCTCAGGATAGGGTTTACAGCTGTGAGTCATTAGCAGCCAACCCCGACGGCAGCTGGAAGATGGGTCTTGGCCCTGTGAGTGAAATTCAGGCAGGGCACCGATGTAGCATCTACAGCAATCAATGGTAATATTAACCCTTTTCTTGTTTGCTGGCAGTGCTTGCGGCTGGCAGTCCTTGTGGCTGCCACGTTTACCCCAAGATAACTTTGCCATGACATATCTCACTTTTATTATTATTTTCGTATTGCTTTAGTGTATTGACTTTGGAAACAAAAGACATCATTCTATTTAAACCATTCTGGTTTTAGTAGTAGTACTTCCATTTACAAAACATAGTTATTCTTGATTGCCGAAAATGACAAATCCTAGAAAACGTAGCATTCCTATGCAAGATGTTAACATGGTTCTTAGTTCTTGGCCAAAGATTCATTTGATGAATTTAATTTTTCTGAAATAGACAATTCTGATGATTCAGATGATTCTGATGTTAGTTCTGTTTAGAAATAACTCCAAGAATAGTTTTTATATTTTATTTTCACAATGAAAATCAATCAGGGCCAGGTGCAGTGGTTCACGCCTGCAATCCCAGCACTTTGGGAAGCTGAGGTGGGTGGATCACTTGAGGTCAGGAGTTCAAGACCAGCCTGACAAGCATGGCAAAACCCTGTTTCTACTAAAAATACAAAATTATCCGGGCGTGGTGGTGGGTGCCTGTAGTCCCAGCTACTTGGGAGGCTGAGGCTGGAGAACAGCTTGAAACCAGGAGGCAGAGGTTGCAGTGAGTGAGATCATGCCATTGTGCTCCAGCCTGGGCAACAGAGTGAGACTCTGTCTCAAAAAAAAAAAAATCAATCAATTAGATTTGCTTCATCCTCAATGAGTGTGTTTATGTAAAATTAGATGAGTGCTGGCAGTGAATTGCATGTTTTTTTTTCCCTAAACAATTAATTTTCCCAACAAAAGATAACTCTTCGCAGTTCACTTCTCTCCATCCCTGCAGTCTCTACACTTGTCTAGATCTCCATCATTTACCACTGGAAATACTGAGATTGCTTTTTAACAGACTCCCCAAGGAAAATTGGGCTGATGTTGAAAACCACAGAAGGCCAAAGCTGTGCTTTCCAGCAAATGACAATCTTTTTGTTTACATCTCAACTTTCTCATCTAAGAAACAAAGAAAACAATGATGCTGAAATTACTTTCTCTCTTGGGAATTTGCCCTGCCCAAATTCCACTCATGGGGCCAAGGCACCCGTCTTCCAGCTGCTGTGGGTGTTGGCTGCTAATGACTCACAGCTGTAACCCCTGTCCTGTACCCTTAACTGATGGGATCTGCTTCTCCCAGGAAGTGATATGCCCCATCCTTGGGGTGGGGGGGTGGCTGCCTATAGCCAGCAGCTGACTAATACAGAGGTACAAATGCTTGCTGGGATGACCAGCTGTCCTAGTTTTCCCATGTATGTCTGCACATGTTAGACATACATACTCCATGCATATCTGCACATGTTTAGACATATTCCATGCCCACTATTTCAGGTCCATGCTCCACAGTGATGGATTTTATAATCTAGTCACCATTTGTTTGTTAAGATCACATAGTTTAATGTGAGAGAAAAGTGGTGTCTACAAGAAATAATGCAGGTAGAATGTGAGTTCATGAGTAGCCATTCCTGTGTCATTCAGCACTTTTTTCCTAGATTCTAGAAACACTCCAGGAAAAGTAGGCAATTAATGAATACTTTTTGAGAGCTGATGAATGTCTGAATCAAGGGTGTATTTGGCATCTTCAAGGATATAAAGGATCATCACACAGATGCCAGCACATATATTTCCCATGCATTGGGGTGGCTTATTTCAAACTGGCTAAATATTAATTGATTCCGGAGGCTCACGTCATATTCACAGGAGTCATGGCAGCTCTGTTGGAGAAATACTGGCCTTGAGAGCAGCTCACTGTCATGTGCCAGTCCACGGAGGTGAAACTCAGTCTGTGTCTCTGGATCTAAGTGTAAGTTCCCAGAGGTAAATCCATCTTGACCTAAAGATGCTGACATCTGGAACAAGATAGTTCATTATAAAACAAATTCTAAAACAACTGGAAAGATACCTCATAAGATAATGCAGAATAACAAAGTGGTTACATCTTGGCTTCTATCATCAGTGGTCTTGGTTCAAATGCCTGATTTGTTATTTTTTCAGCCATACGATGTGACCTGTATTGGTACTCCATCTGCATTGCCTTCTAGTATTATCCTGTCTTCATCCATATTGTGGAAACGGTGGAAGTACCTACATCATGTGGATTCTGTGAAGTTTAAATGAGTTTCTTTATTTGAAAAGTTAAGGGCAACGTCTGTCATATAATAAGTCATATCCAGTGAAATATAATGTCATACCATATCATACTGATAAATGTTAGTTGTTATCAAAGCCATTATTAAAACATTAAGCAATCTGGAATGGCAAAGCTGCCCACAAAGAATCTTCCAGATGATGCTGACTACTTAGTCCCCTTCTTCACCGAGGTTATAAATGGGGAAATGTTATCTTGAAACTTCACTACTATTCAATAAAACAGTGTGCTATGAGTGGGGTGATGAGGTGCAGGAAATGCAACCATATGGCATGTTGGCATACTGAGTATTTTAAAAAGGAAATAGACAACATCATGTAAACACAGAGGTTACCTTCTGGCCTTTCTCCTCTGAAGCAGGCCATAAAAGAGTGATCTGATCTACCTTCCATGAAAGTAGGTCTTAAGACCCTTATGTTCTCTATACATGGAGGAAAGGAATGAAGACGCAGAGAAGACATGGCAAGAAGAATCTGAACAAACTGGCCCTCTAAGTCCACCCCCAAAGTTTATTGCTATCAGATCTTACTCTTTGGCAGTCAACCAAACTTCTGCATGACTGTTCACAGACATAAGGTGTTTCCCTGGTCTTCATTTCCAAAAGATCCCTTGCGACATAAAACTTTAATTAAGTACATTTGTTATGCTTTTCTCTTGTTAATCTGTATTTTGCTATAGGGGTCTAGGTCATGAACCTAGAAATGGGTAAAGACACATATTTTTTTCTTCTCTATAGAGGCACGCTAAATAATGAAGTTTATAAGAGCTTTCTTCCCAGGAAATAAATTTCTTTTTGAAAAGAGTATTAACTTTTAATAAAACAATTATGAAAATAACTCAGCCAACATAGAAGAGTTAAGTTAAAAATAGAAAAAGAAAGGAAAAGGAAATATCTTTCTAAATCATTTCACTTAGAAAATGAAATTGCCAATATCTGGTGAACTTGATTTCAGATATAGCTCTAAGCTTACATGCAGTTGAAGGCTTGATAGATGAAACACTTTTACAAAAATTACACATAATATACATGATTCTTAAAATAACATTTTAAATGTAATTCTACTTGAATTTAAAGTGGATTATAGACTAAATAGGCACTGACTAAAAGAACTTACATATTACTGAAATAAAAGAGATTATTAGCCTCTGAGAGAGCTCTCAGAAGCTAAGGTGATAAATTAAAAGCTCGACATTATCATGTTATTGTAGCCATATGAATCCAATTTGTTCAATATGTATTGATCTAAAATGGGGTAAGCAGAGGAAATGTGCACACTGCATTTTCCTCTCATCACCAATCCTGAAGGCTGTCTGGCTTTTGTTTAGCCTTTTTGTTTTGTTTTGCTGTTTAATGCATTCAATTTTCAGTATCAGTCCCTTTTATGATATTTCTTAAAAAAGAATTCTTAACTTGTATTTCATGTTTTCTTTGGCTGAATATCATATTCAAGATTATTTTCTCCAAAATTGCTCGTGGGTATACTATACCCTGAATTTTTAAATGTTGCCTTTTATTTTTAAGTATAATTTTGTTGGTATAAATTTCTCAAATCTCTTTGTTTATGAGACATTTTTGTACAGTGATTCATATAATTCTTGATTAAGGGAGTTCAGAACTTTTCTAGATTATATTGGCACTAACGTTTTTTGTGTCATTCCCTCCCCAGTACTGACTATACAAATTTGTACAGATTTTTCTCTTTTTATACCAGAAAAGTTCCCTGCTTTTACATTCACGATACTTCTATGTATTACTTGTAAACTTGTCTTCTTAATGTTCAGTCACCTTATTGAAAATTATATTTATGTTCATTTCCATTTCAAATCAACTACTTCTCACTTTACCGTATTCTTGACAGATTCATTATATATTTTTTCTTCTACAGCAGCTCTTACTTCTGTAATAATTTAATGTATCTTGCCTCTATTATTTTCTCATTTCTGCTGGTTTACTTTTCATTCTCATACCATTATCCTACTTTCTTGAAGTCATTTTTTAATGATGAACATCACATTTTAAAATAATTTATTTAAAATAAATCTATTTATTCAATTCTCTGTTAATTCTTTTCATGATATATGTTCTTCAAACTTCTGTTAAATCAACTTCTCACATCGATGTTTTTTATTATGCTCTGTTACATTAAAACCCATTGCTCTCACATTTTCAAAGGATACTTTACCCGAGGATAATTTTGCAACATCATGCAATGGTAATTTGCAAATTATTGGTTTACCGAGTTATGCAGATCTTCTAAAAGTTGCCAAATTTCATAATCCAGTATCAAAGAGATCACATTCATTAATATCACCACAGCCTTATCCAGAAAGTCTTTAAATGATGGGAAGTTGTTGGTCTCAGAATAGTGGATATGATTTTTCCAAAATTTGAATTTTTCATGTGAACGCTTGAATTTTATCATTAGCAACAAATGTCAGTTGTTTTCCTGTATGTGACAGGTTCACTTCCCTTATTTTTTTTGACAAAATAATCTGCGAAACTCTCAAGTCAAAATAACCAGTTTGTCAGTTTCTCAAGTAAAAATGACGTTAAATGAAAGAAGCAGTCGTTTGCAAATGTAACAATGACGCGTGATTTTCCTGGAGACAACCATCCCACTTTGGTAGGTACCAGAAATCCTTTATGTACTTCACATTTCATCAAACAGGATATTAAAAAAGACATGTACCCAAGGGTTGATTTTAATAAAGTTAACACTTTTTATTGCTGCAGGAGGATATTCTTAAGTGAAACTGGCATCTTTCCCCACTGAATTGCTATGAAGAGTACAATGACTGTTAGTTCAGATTGGTGACATTGCCTTGATTTGTGCTAAGCCCTCAGCTGTTTTACTCATTGCTTTTGCATCATCATTTGCAAATGTCAGCACAACAACTAATATCTCAATATTGTTGTACAAACAGTTTTGACTTTATGTACTTTGGAGATGGTCTCAGGGAACCTCAGGAATCTATGGATCCTTTTAATTACTAAGTTTAGCTAAAGCTATGGAAGAAACTGCTATCCCCTCATGGTGGTGGAATTAGTAGTAAGAAGGAATCAATCTATTCACCTCTCTCTTTGTATTTTTAATTGTTTCCACTCATATGTTACTTTTATAAATTATTTTGTAAAACTCAATTAGGAGAAATAATTTTAAAAATCACCATCATAATCAGCAAAAGCAATTTAGCCCAGGTCAAAACATAATTTTATCTCAACTATTCTGATATCTGCCTTAATGTGACCTCTATTTTTAAAATAGATGTCTAATACTCATTCAACTGATGCTTAGAAAAATGCTAAGGAATCTATAATTGTGCTTTCCAATTATATATTTTGTACTTTGGATAAATGTTTCATTGATTTATATAATCTAAAGTTTAACAAATAACCACATTCAACTCAGGCAAAATCAAAAATATAGTTTGACTCTATGATCATCAGTATGTAAATAAATAGGCAGGTGAAATCTTAATCTTTTAGAAAGAAATATATTTAAAATTGCTTGCTGCACAGATAAGTTAATAAGCTTCACCAAATCATGCAATAATGTGAAAAAAATTTTAAGTCCCCTAAGATTGCCAAATGTATGCCATTATTCAACAGCCAGCTCCATTTTTAATGATTTCCCTGAGCTACAAAGGCAAGTTGAATTGAATGATTTAATCAGCACACTATTTCCTATTTTCACGTTTATGTATATCAAACTGAGAATATAATCACTCACATTATTTAGAAACTCTTTTATGTCCTGAATAAGTCAAGTGTATTATTATGAGCTTATTTGGCTGGAAGAAACCTGGATTGTATCTGTTCTACATAAACTGATTATATTTTAATTGCATTTACCATATTCCTTATAGATTTTGTTTGATATAATTAAACCAATTAAACTTATAACACACTCACAGAAGGTGCTAAGAAAAAAAAGAGTAAAGAAAAACTATATTTTTCACTACTTGATAGTGGTTTGAACTTTTTTAGTACTAGATTAGACATCATTGCAATTAATTGAGTAATGAAGAAGTAAAGCGATGTTGTTACTGTGGTCACTCATCAAGTAGTGTGATAGCAAGTGCTGAGGCACTGTTGACTGAAACGCTGTTAAGGAGATGTTTCGATGTCGTTTATCGCAATAGATACTCATCTGACTTAGGGTTCCAAGGACAAAGCTATAGACCCAATGAGTATTCAAATGTTCATTGAAAATTCTAATAATATTATAAGGATGTGAAATTAAAAAAATTATCTCAGCTGTGCAGGAGTTGGCAAACGTTTCGTTAAAGAGCTATGTAGTTTCTGTTGCAACTATTCAACTTCACCAAGGTGATGTGAAAAGAGCCACACAAAATGCCAATAAAACTTTACTCACTGCAACAGGTAGACAACCAGCAGTCACTGTTCACGCAACAGCGTGTCCTCGAGAAGTAACCTCTAACCTAGTGATTGTTATAAACTGCATTCATTCTTTGAAGAAAACATGTCAGAAGTGAAAAGCAGGTCTAAGGGTGGAATAATCTATTTCTCTACCCATCTTAGGTTGTCCAGCTGGGGCCCCATAAATTAGACTGGCAAGAGACAAACTGACAAGAGAACAAACGTTTGTTAACGTGGGATGAGTAACTTGAATGTTTGGTTATATCTTGGACTTATATAATATTTTAGCAAAGGAACAGGAAAGAGAAGGGACCAGACAAAGGAAAAAGGCCTTGAGTCTCCAGGGGTATTAAATTTTCAGAAGGCAAATATACGAGAAAGGAATGAAAGATAAGGGCTAGCTAGTAAAGCTTGTTATATAGAGTCTTCTGGTGCAGATTCCAGGCTAAGAAGGGTCTAGAATGATCTCTGCTGATTGACTCTTGTCCTTCCTGGTAGAGAGGGATAACTTTGTAAATTTATGTCCTGTTTTTGCCAGATAGGAGGAGACCAGAGAGCTTTTCCTGAGGTTGCTGCTTCTTAATTGCCTTCAGCTCAAAATAATTCTTATGCCAAAGAGGCATATTTTGGGGCAATATATTCTGGTTACCTTTATTGGTTTGCATTTTGTTTTGACAGGGGCATGTGAAGCGTCACCAACAGTCCCTGATATATAACACTATTCTAAAACCAAGCAAAAGTTGGATTTAATTTGGGAACAAAATGAAAGGCCCTATTCTATTTGGTCTTTCTTTGAGTTTGTCGATACAAAATAGATTCACCCAAAATTTGAAAGAAACAAGGCAGGAGTTGAAGAATACTGCTTTGTTTTTCCTCCTTTTAGAAACTGATATAAAGCAAGGGTTAATCAAGACCTTTCAAAGAGGTTCGCTTAAAAGTCAGCAGTTTCTCTACTCATTATCTCCTGAGTGAGATGCTCACAAATAAGTCACTCTGCCTACATTTTAAGGGATTAGTGTGGGAAGCTCCTGAGATGCCAACAGAAACTTCAAAGTGGCATTATTTTATGACTATGGTTTAGGGGAAAGGTTGTCGAAACTAAGACATCTGTGAAAGCATTTGCTACACTGATAATGGAAACCCCTTCCACATCTGTTTTGAAATCTGGGAGATAATTGTCCAAGCAGAAGCTCTGTTTCAAGTAACCGTCAAGCCTCCAAACTGAAGAAAGCTGTTCTAATTCAGATTCTAAGCCATTAACTTTCTTCTGGAAGGTCATGTGCCCATCATTGACATGAAAATATTTCCTGTCTACGTGGCCTCGCAGCCCTGGGCTAATCCAAACTGCTCTTTCATTTCTTGCATAAAACCTTAACATCACTTTCTTCTTATCCATGAAATGCAGTTTCTAGGGCAATGCATTTTCTCCACTTTGAGAGGGGTAACGTCAGCTACAGATACAGATATCATTTGAGTTTTTTCTCCATACATGAAAAGTTTACTTTCCATGCTGGCAACCACGGTGATGCCCTCTGTGTTTGGAGAAGACTCCTGTTTTAATCAAATCTTTTAAAAATATTATTTGCACATTAAATGAAATAAAACACTCTCCAGCTTCTCTCCTTTGCCGTTGCAACTGTGAACACACTATGCCTACAAAGCTGCTATGTCTCACCTTACAAGTCATTAAAATGTAATAACTAAGCCTCTACAGCTATTGTCCCCAGAAAAAAAAAAAACATCAACACTAGCAGAGTATATTTAGTTTTGAGGCTATAAGCGCTCCTTGCAAATGTTTAAACATCTCCATTCCTTAGAATAGATACACAAAGCAATTGTAGATGCCTTCATTCTCCTATGCTTGTTCACACAATTTACTAATTCACAAAACAGGTCATCCAAAATGGGTCATTCAGTTATTGGCATAATTATCCAGGTTCAGTTGTTAATATAATTAGGGGTAATGTAAATGTGAGCAATTTTCCAAACCATAATTAATAGGGCACAACAATACACAGAGAAATAAAAGCCACAATTTTCCTAAATTGCTAGTCTAGTGCTCATTAGAGTAAGCTGTGTGGGAGCATTTGCCATGCACCAGGCCCTAGGCAGGGGCTTTAAACAGATCATATCATTCAGTCCTGGGCAGTCCCCATTAAACACATCAGAAACTGAAGCTGACAGAGGTTGAGCCCTTTGTTCACGTAAGCGGTAAGTGGTAAATTAAACCTTTGTAGTTGGGTCTGTCTAATTTTGATCACTGTGCCATAGTACCTACTCCTAGATTAAACTTTTGAAAATAAATAAATCGTTTGGAGTTCCAGGGCCATCCTTTCTGGGATTATTTATTTGGATATGTTCTTGGGGGAAAATGAAAAGAGGACAGGAAGTTGAGGGAAAGACCCCTGCCTCCTGGATGCTCTTTCTACCACCTCTGTGGGCTTCGCCGCCTCTTCTCACTCATCCCTTCCACGGAGAATGGTCAGCCTGATCCACTACACTGCAGAACAAGTTACTCCACATCTGCTAGGAAGTAGTGCCGCCGTATGCTAAGAGTTTGTTGATTGAGACAGTTAGCATTCCCTCTCACTTATCCCGGGGCCACTTTGTAAAATGTGGCTGCCCTCTCATCACTCCCTTTTCACTAGCAGGCCTTCTGCCAAGAGGGGGAAGCCCATTAAGACTGAGGCAAATTGCACCCCACATTCAGACATCTGAAATCACACCTAAAGGAGTTTTTTTATGTGACTTGGGCTGTCTGTGGTATACTCTGGGCTACGAATGGCCGTGCAGACTGGGGAACAGTGAGAGAAAAAGGAGCAGGTGCAAAGAGAAGTAGAATTGAGAGATGGAGAAAGAACAGCTGAGTCCATCCATTTTCTACTTTCCTGAACTCTCAAGGCATTCTTGCCTTGGTTTCGGAGAGACACAGGGTAACCTGACAATAAAATCCCCATGTGGGTGTAAATGATCTTTAAGTGGTTTTTATTTGTTTCAACGGAAGCTTTCTAAGGGATATACTAATCAACGTTCAAAATGTCCCCACTAATAAACTCTTGGATTAACTCGAATATCTGCGAGGTCCTTAGCACAGATCTGCAATCTGCTCACTTGTTCTCTGGTCCATTCTTTTGAAGTCACCTTCCATGGCTACACGATACTTCTCAAATGTTTTTGAGACAAACAGTCTGAGAAATATTTTTTAAATAGTTTAAAACTTATGGGAATTCTGATTAATATGCATTCCCAGCAAGAGTTATGGTTCTTAGATGCAGCAGTGCCAGGATATTTTTTCCTATAATGAGATTCCCAACAATTTTTTTTTTATACAACTAACTGCTTCTTTAAATAATGATACAGAATTTACATGTAAACCTTTATTCAATAAATCATCTTCGTGGATGGATATTTTCAACACTAGTGTTATATTTTACAATGCAAAATGTAAACACTTTTTATGCCTTCTTTTAGTGTTATGAATTATCTGAAAGAATGTTTTATTGATTGTTCCACCATGGCTTATGCCCTTTTATTCCTGGAAAGATAAATCAAATTTTTTCTGCATTAGTAATCTCCTTCTTGGAAATATTTAATAATGAGTAATGACAGAGTATGACTCAATGAACCAAGCCCTAAATGATGGTTCTTCAATACGGAGAAAATCTACAAGCATATAGTAAAATGTGAGGGACTCTGGAAGGAACATATCATATGGTAAGATGAGGAGAAAAGCTTGAAGATGTTAAATTTTGGAGTTTCACAGCTCATTAGTTCATCAGATGTGTTCTATGAGCCAGACACTATACTAGGTGCTGAGATACAAATATTAACAGCGGAAGAGCTCATAGCCTAGGCAAGAAGACTCAAAAACAGAGTGCAGACTTAAAAGCCTGTCTTGTAGCTCATTGCAGCCTCAAATTTCTGGATAAAGTAATCCTCTCACCTCAGCCTCCCAGGTAGCTAAGATGACAAGTATGAACCACCATGCCTGGCTGATTTTATTTATTTATTTTTTTGAGACAGATTCTCAGTCTGTTGCCCAGGCTGGTGTGTAGTAGCATAATCTCAGCTCACTGCCACCTCCGCCTCCCGGGTTCAAGTGATTCTCCCACCTCAGCCTCCCGAGTAGCTACAATTACAGGCATGTGCCACTAGGCCCAGATAATTTTTGTTTTTAGTAGAGTTGGGGTTTCACCATGTTGGCCAGGCTGATCTCGAACTCCTGACCTCAAGTGATCTGCCCGCCTCTGTCTCCCAAAGTGCAGGGATTACAGGTTTTGAACTCCTTGTCTCAAGGGAGCCTCCTGCCTTGGCTTCCTAAAGTGCTGGGATTATAGTTGTGGGTCACTGTGCCTGGCCTGACAGCCAATAATTTTTTATTGCTATTTAAAAGAAGGAAAAAAATTATGTATACCTTTACTTTATCGTTTGTGGGAATAATATCTTTGTAGATCAAACTTTGGTATTATCCTTCTGCTTCAAGAAATTTATTTGTCTTGTAATGAATGTTTAATTGATGAATTTTCTTTGATTTTGCTTGTCTGAAAAATATTTTCCTTATTCTTAATTTTTAAAATACAATTTGTGACTGTAGAATTTTGGAATAACAATTATTTTTTCTTTCACAATTTAAAGATGCCACACCATTGTCTTCTAGGTTGCATAATTTCTTATGAGGAGTTTCCTCTAATTCTTACCTTTATTCTTTTGTAATGCTTTCTGCTTTGGCAAACTTGGCAATTTGAATATCAAGTATCCCAGTGTTGTTCTTTCCTTTTTTTTTGTATTTATCTGGCTTGATGTTTGCTAAACTTCTTGAATTCATGCTTTGATATTTTCATTTTATTTGAAAAATTCTCAGCTACTATCTCTTCACATATTTGTTTTGGCCCATGTTCTCTCTCTTTGCCTTCTAGAATTGTTATTACATATAAGTTACACCTTTGGGTGATGTTTCACAGCTTGTAGACACTCTGTGTCCCCACCCCCAACCACTCTTTTTATTTTTTCCATTGTATTTCAATTTGGGTAATTTCTTGTTTTTATTTCAGTAGCTTTGGGGGTACAAGTGGTTTTTGGTTACATGCATGAATTCTGCAGTGCTGAATTCTGAGATTTTAGTGCACTCATCACCTGACTATTATACATTGTACCCAATATGTAGTTTTTTATTCTTTACCTCCCTCCTACACCTGTGCTTCTGAGTCTCCAAAGTCTATTATATCACTCAGTTTGGGTAATTTCTATTAAACAGTTTTAAAGTTCACTGATTCATTCCTCAGTTGTGTCATGTTGACTGATGAAGTTGTTAGAGGCATTCTTCATCTCTCTTAGCATATTTTTTATTTCCTATGTGGTAAGAAAAACAATGACCCCTGAAGAAATCCATATCCTAATCTCTGGAGCCTTCAAATGTGTTATACAGTTAATAGGAATTAAGTTTGCAGATGGAATTAAGGCAGCTAAACCAATGAATTCAAAATAGGAAGATTATCCTGGATTATCTGGGTGGGCCCAATATAAGGGTTCTTCAGTGCAAAAGAGGGAGGTAGAAGAGTCAGAGCACTATAAGCCAAGTCATTCCTGGCTTCCATGATAAAAGAAGGCATGGAGCAAAAGAATGAAGTCAACCTCTAGAAGTCGGAAAAGGCAGGAACAGTTATTCTTCGCCGAGAGCCCCTAGAAAGCACTATTATCCTGCCAATACCTTGATTTTAGCCCAGAAAGACACATTTTGGATCTGACATGCAGAACTATAAGAGAACACATTTGTGTTTTTACCAATTTGATAGTAATTTATTACAGTTACATGTTGTTCATAGTTATTTTGTATTCTTTTAGGGATAGTTTCAATATCTATATCATCTCTGTGTCTAATTCTGTTGATTGCTTTTTTCTATTGGAAGTACTTTCTGTCTTTTTAAATTTTATAATTTTTGATTGATGTTCATAGTGTACATGACAATATATTAGACATTGTAGTAAGTAGCATTTATGCCTGGAAATGGGCATGCTTATTCTCTGTTATGCTATTAGTGATGAGGTAGGGAGGATTAAGTCAATCTAGTTAAAGTCAGTCTGGGTTTGCAATTAGCTGTTTCCATGTCTGCCGTCAGTGTACTGCTGTCTTCAAATTCCTCCAGCGTTAACTTGTGCTTGGATTCTGGATAACTTTCCTGAGCATTTTTCTCAATGTTCCTCCCCAACCACAGCTCCAAGTTTGCCTTCATATTTAGACCTAAGAGAGGATCTAGTTTCAGGTTCCTTTTCTTCCCACCAAAGTAGAAATTCCTTGTTACTTGGTGCTTGGTAGCCTGGGCGACAAAGGTGGGGGGATTCTGTTTTCCTTGTTTAGTCACTTTCTTAGGCTCCGTGTCATGGTTTCAGAGGTAGAGTTTCCAAGTGACCCTGCTCATCCCAGCAGTAGGGGAGCTTTAATTTCCTGGGTCCAGGATGGTTTTCTGCAACTCTCTGAGGAGTAGAGAACATTTACTTTTACCCTCCCACCAATCATTGTGAGTCTTCATCTACTCTCTGGTTGATGGTGCTTGTTGCCTTTCTTCAGAGGCAGAAGCTTTTGTTACTCACGGGAGAAGTAACTGGGTGCTGTTTCATTCTCTCCAGCAGCAGCTTCACCATCCTCCAGGACTGCAACAACAAGTATTCTCCTCTCTTTGATGCTGCTCCTTCTCATGGGCACACAGTAGGTTGCTGGAGGAAAACCTACAGTGGAATATCAACTTTCCTTGGGTCTATAGCTCATTGGTGTTCCATACAATCGCTTTATCTGACTCTCACTCCTTAAGCAATCGAATACAATTTTTAGCTGAATTATTCCTACCCACATGTATTGAGACCTGGTGTTCCACCTTCTTCCATAGGTGATTACTGAAGTTCTGTTTCTCCCTGGAGGTACATATCTTTCCTTAGATGTGGGTGGCTACCCTATTACATCCGCTTTCTGATACGTTGAAGAAAAGTTATCATTCTGTAGATTATACAGCTTTTTATTTTGGTTTGTGTGGGAGTATATGCTAGTATACTACTATATAATATAGTGTAGTATATAAAACATATATACATGTAGCATATAATACACAATAATATATGTAATAATATATGTAAATAATATACAATATACTATACTATACTGCAGTCTATTCTGCTGGTGCATTTGTTGTATTTTTTGTGGTATGTTGATGTGCTCGTTTAACATGTGTATTTCTTTATTGTCCAACTATTGCAGTTTTTTTTTCCTATGGCTTGCATGTGTTCCTCAGCTTTGCTCACTGATCCTTTTTATCTCTTATTATTTCTGTTTAGTTTTTACTTTATTTAGGTCTTTTACAGAGAAATTTGCTGACCCTCACCTGTAGGAAAATTTCATTGCTCTTTTCTCATATATTTTCCGTGTATGGATGCCACACAACCCTTTTTATTTATTTTAGAATAAATGATCTATAGAAATTAGTAGGCAATTCCAATGTTGGAAGAGGCAGGTTAGCTTTGTTGATTTTTTAGTTCAAGTGCTCTCTTCTCAGTTGCTATGAAGATAAACTATTGTTTTTAAAAATGTGAAACCTCTGTGCATAATTGTGTATTTCATATTTCAGACCTTTACGCATTTCAGAGCCTTCTTAATCAGCCCTGTGTGCTCATTCTTTCACTGGCCACTGTTACCAAGCAGAGTGGCTCCTGTCTTCCAAAGTGATCCATTTGCTTCAGAAACTGTTTTTGTTCGCCTTTTGAGATCTGTCACCTGTGAGATGCTGAACGTTGTATTACTTTTCCTCTCATGTCTCTAAGTATTTTCCCTTTTTTCAATCTCAGCCCAACTCATAGCAGCTCTAAATAAAGTGGAGCGCTCTTATTTTAGAGTGTACATTTTCTGGAAACTTACGACATCTTCCTCTACTAGACCCTTTCTCTTCTTCAAATT
The DNA here is from genome assembly GCF_029281585.2 of Gorilla gorilla gorilla. Taxonomy (NCBI): domain Eukaryota; kingdom Metazoa; phylum Chordata; class Mammalia; order Primates; family Hominidae; genus Gorilla; species Gorilla gorilla. The sequence goes on from NC_073229.2 coordinate 188,714,057, forward strand.
CTTTTCTGACTCAATATCACTGCTTTGGTTTATTGCTTTATGAGTTCTTACCCAGCCCTGATGGCCTTAATAGCGTTATATAGCATTTTCATATAGTTCGTAGTTTTTGTTTTTTTCTGTTCTGTAATTTGGCCAATCAAGCAGTTTGTGGTTTACTATTCACTGTGTGGTTTTCCCTCATTATCATACATGGTTTCCCTGTGAAAAGGCAGAAAAATTCTTAAATAACTTATAAGTTGATCTTGCTGGAAGCTGGTAATATTTTTTAAATTGTTTTGATCATTACAAAATTAAGAATGGAGTTGCATATGATGATTGATGGTTCGGTGATTCTCAAAACTGATATTAGCAAGCAAAATTTTAGTTAATATTATTTCCTGGACCTTTTGATATAAAATATGCTGATTACTAAACAGACTACATTTATGAAATAATCATTCATTGTCAAAGAGACATTTATAAATTTTCAATTAAAGTTCCTAATTAGCATGAACATCATGAGTTACTCTCATTGAATTGATATAGTAATAGACAAAACAAAGAAATAAAGAATTTTAATTAGTGTATGCAACCTTAATGTTGATAAATTTGCATTCTTCTCTTGGTTTTTTAAAATAACAAAAAAAATTTTTAAACACCAATTATAATCAACGTGGATAAATTCTGAAGGAATCAGATTCTATGCTGGGAACCATGGAGAAATAACATTTAAATTTTCTGGTTTTTTGAACTTTAATTGCTTTGTAGTTTTTTTTTTAAATCCAATTTGCATAATAAAATATAACTGCATAAATTTCTACATGGTGATATTACAATTAGGAAATTAAAATGACAAATATAAATATTTAAATATTTTACTGATTAAATAAGAAGCTTCTGACAAGAAAAGCAGTTACCACATTGGCCAAGCTCATCATCTAGATTTCCATATCACCAGAAATGTCCAGCCTTTTGGAACCTGGTAGTTTGTTTTCCCTTTGACAGAATTTCTCCAAAATAAGTAGTAGCTGTGAGTAAATAAATGAGTTTTGTGTTTATAATTTATTATAACATAATTAAAATCTTAATGAAAATACTAACGTACAAACAATATAGTAAATATTATATAGTCCCTATCTATACTAAGTAATGAAACATTACCAATACAATTGAAAACACTTAAGCACTTTACCAAAAATCTTTCTGTTTGTTTTGGGTTAAACAGTAACTTAAATTTAGACTTAGTTTCCACATAGTTCTGTCTGTACTTACTATGTATGTGGGTTTCTTTGATGAATATATAGTATTATTTTTAATGTTTCAATTATATGCAAATAAACTGTGTGCATTCTTTTGAATCTAGATTTTTTTATTATACTAGGATTATGAGATCCATCTTTGTTGAAAAAAATGTAGTGTTGCACTAGTTCATTACTTTTTAATGCAACATACTATTTTAAGGTATGAATACAACACAATATAGTCCTACGCTCAATTCATGATCAATATTTGTGTAGTTTACAGTCATTATTATTACAGTCAATACTATTATGAATGTTCTTTTTTAAAAAATTCTTTACCTATTTTAGGTAGTAGCTAATGTCTATTTTATGTGTGGCAGACATTTTCTGGTTTCTTTCTTAGTTTTACATTTTCTTGAGGAGTGCATTTCTTGGTGAATGTATACTATTAGTTTTTGTGTGGTCAAAATAATCATTCTTATTTGTTACGTTTTGTACTTTTTTTCATCTTGTTGAAGAGAATTTTCCCTATTCTGAAGACGTATAGATGTAATTCTATATTTTTGCTTAAAAGTTAATTTCGTGCTTATGTTGGTAATGATTTTTAAATCTTGAATTGATTTTTATATCTTGAATATGTCAATATATTTTTCTTTCTTTCCATATTGATACAAGTCATCCCAATATAATTTGTTGAATAGTCCATCCTCTCCCCACTGATCTGTAGTACTATTTTGTCGTATATAGAGTTTCCATCCATGAATGAGCCTGTTCCTGGGCGTTTAAATCTTAAACCTAAAATAATCAATTCAAAAGTGTTTGGATTTTGTATTTGAACAATAGGCAATCATATTGTCTACTCCTAATGGCATTTTATTTTGACCTCTGCAATACCAATACTTTTCGTTTCATTCTTTTGTTTCTCTGTAGTTGCTAATACTGCCAACATTTTGTTAAACATGAGCAGGAATTCAATTTGGTAGTAATATTTTTTAACACTTTACTGGATTTTTTCCAGAAATTATTGTTTTAAATATTTATATCTATGTGAAAATAAAATTTTGTGGAATATTATTTTTAACTGCCATTGTCCAATTATGGTACTAAAACTAGTCTTGATTTTTTAAGTTATTTAGAAAGTATTCTTTTTCCCCTGTTTTCCAGGGGAATTTTTGTAATATTGATATTTTATTTCTCATGGGACTTGAGTAGAACTATTGATATTTTATTTCTCATGGGAGTTGAGTAGAACTTGTAAAACCGTCTAAATTTAGTGTTGATTTGCACTTTCAATGATTGAGCTTTTGGATAATAAATTTCTTTAATGATTATGGGAACAGTCAGTGATATTTTTCTTATATATCAGTTTCTTTGTTATCTTTTTCAGAAATATGTCTATATTGATCAAATTTCAAATTTATCACAAATATTTTAATATTTACTTGCTCTTAAAAAATAACTCATGTTATTAGTTACTTCTGTCACCTTAAATTTTAAAGACATTACTTTTGTCTTTTTTAAAAATTTAATCATGCCAGATATTGCGTATTTACCAAATTTTGTTATGTTGTTCTTTTAAAAATATTTTTTGTTGGATGTTTAGCTCATATATTATTTCTTTAAGTTCTAATATAAACATTTAGGAAAACAGCTATCTATCTATATTACATATATAATTTTAAGGATATTTTAGGTACTGCTAAAATTTTCTTTTACCAACCTTGAATTTAGTGTCATTTTTATCATTATTGCTTTCTCTCTCTATTTTCAAAATTTCTATTAATGCTACATCTCAATCTATGAGCTATTTAGCTTTCTAAAAAGTATTTCCCATATATGGAGGTTTTCCTTAATTCAATATTAAATTTACTATGTTGAGAAAATGTGGTTTGTTCCTTTTACATTTATTGTCATTAATAAGATTTTAAAAATACCTTCTATTATTTTATTTTATGCATGGTGTTTTTCTTACTTTTCCTGTGTTTCTTTTTGTGTTTTTTTTGGCCTGAATTTTATTTTATTCTTCATTTATTTTGTTTTCTCTCCTAATCTTTGAGAACTACATTGCTAATTCAATTTCGTCAGTGTTTGTTCTTAAGTTTTTGTTATGTGTGCATAAAATCAAACATTAATCATTGTTTCTTTCTCCTCCCAAGCAATCTAAATACCTTAGACCACTGTAACTCTATGCTCGTCTATCTCACAAGTTTTCTGACATTTCAGGCCAATATATCTTTTAATTCCAGAATTCAGATATTATGATTGCTATAAAGAGTCAATTATTTTTTATTCAAAATCTATTTGCTAATTTGTTTCTGTTCATTATTTCTCCCATTTCAGATCATCATTCTAGTATCATTTTCCTTCTTTTTGAAGCATATCTTTTAAGTTTCCTTAATGTGCATCTGTTAGGGGTAAGCCCGAAGGTTTTATTCAAAAATTTATTTATTTTTACTTGGTTTTAAATGATTACTTGGCATTGTGTACAATTTTATGTTTATAGTTATTTTCTTTAAGTAATTGGGATGTGTTATTTCTTATCTTCTGACTTCTTCTCTTCTGCTGGTAAATCTGCTGTTAGGCCAACTATTCTTTTTGTGGCTTGTCACTCTCCTTCTCTCTGTGGCTCAATTTTTCTTTTACTCTCAAGATTTTTGACTTTGATGTCTTGCAGTTTCATTACACTGTGGTTTAGTATAGAATTTTTTTAAAATTTATATTGCTTGGATTTTTTATGTCTCTTTTTCAAGTCTTGTTTCTGTTTCTCTAATATTCTTTCAATTCTAATTTTATGTTCAACTTAAAGACAGATTTTATTTCAATAGAATTAGGTATTACAAGATTTTCTAAGCAGTCATTTTTCAAATCAGTCTGCTTTTTAATTTTTATTGAACCTTATTGCTTGTTTATCTTGTTAATGTTCTCATGTACTTCTTCATATTTTAAAACCCAATTTAGTTTATATCCAGATCTGTGGCTATTCATTGTTTCATCTGACCCTTATTCGTGGCGAATTGTTTGTTACGCATTTATAATTTTAAAAAATTTTGAATACATCTTCCAGATTACCCAGGTTTGTAGTACACTTGAAGAATGTGTACATTGACTTTCTTGAGGAAACCTTTCTCTAGAAAAGATTTGCTTTTGCTTCTACCATGTGCTTAAGATGCCAGGAATATGTGATCACTTTAAATGATTTTATTGAATTTTTGTGTAAATTTGAACCCTGTGACCCAGTGATGTCAGGTTTAGGGCTACAATTTCTCAAGAAAACATCCTATTTCTTTTCTTCTCACTTGACTGTAATGCCTGTGGCTTGTAAGTTACGCTGTAGAGTCCTTTTCCGGTGGGAAGACACTTGCTAGCTCACTTTTTCATTGAAGGCTCCTGGCTTTGGTCAGCAGAACCTCTTTTTTTTTTTTTTTTTTTGAGACGGAGTCTCGCTCTGTCGCCCAGGCTGGAGTGCAGTGGTGCAATCTCGGCTCACTGCAAGCTCCGCCTCCTGGGTTCATCCTCTTTTATTTCACTGTTTGGAGTGAGCCCAGCATCTTGTCTCATTGGCGTCAAGTATTCTGATCATGGTCCTCTCTTTAGCCAAAGGTCTTCAGATAACAAACGAGGGTGTCATTGCCAGCTTGTCACTGTGGATTCCAGTTTCCAGTGCTTTTGTCTGTAGCCCCTGGAATTTATTTTCTTTCTTGTGAGCACTGATATACATGAGTTTTATTGAATTATATACAAAATTTTCAGTAGGTTGGAGAGGAAAAATGCGTGAATCTGAGGTTTGTTATATTGTTGTGAGTGGAAGGCCATTGTGAAACTTTAGAATTATCAACATTATTTCAGGAATAAAACTGATAACATTTAAAAACCAGCACAGACCAATCAGAATGGAAGCAGGCCTGAAACAACTTTAAGCCATACAGTTTAATACCAGGTAAATATCCTCCCCACTTGCCCTTTAAGTCCTTTTTATAAGAATAAGTGAGTGATAGAGGTAGTCACCTTACATCATCTTCATCAAAATGATACTAATGTTTTCAGTCTTAAAAACTGTTATAAATTTAATATTCAGCTGCAAATTAAACATTCACTTCTTCATAAAGATTAAAATTATTTATATTCACTGAAAACAAAGATTGGTTATAAACTATTTCTAAATGCTATTTTTAATCCGTATAATTTGTTGAACAATTTGATTCTATACTTACAGGGGGCATGTCCTAATTCATAACAGGAACCATTTATGGAGGTTTATTTTGTGCCAGTAGTTATGCTACACAGTTTATTTCTGTAACACTCACAAGAACCTTGCACATGGTAGGTTCTTTTTTTTTTTTTTTTTTTTTTGAGACGGAGTCTCACTCTGTCGCCCAGGCTGGAGTGCAGTGGCGCGATGTCGGCTCACTGCAAGCTCCGCCTCCTGGGTTCACGCCATTCTGCTGCCTCAGCCTCCAGAGCATGTGGGACTACAGGCGCCCACCACCACGCCCGGCTAATTTTTTTGTATTTTTAGTAGAGACGGGGTTTCACCGTGTTAGCCAGGATGGTCTGGATCTCCTGACCTCGTGATCCGCCCGCCTCCTCCTCCCAAAGTGCTGGGATTACAGGTGTGAGCCACCGCGCCTGGCCACATGGTAGGTTCTTAACATCTCCAGTTAGAAGTTTTGTAAACGTGAGTCAAAAGAAATTAAGGAACTGGCTGAATCAAACAGTTCGTGAGTTCAAGCTCAGATCTTCTAACAACTGGTTGTATCAGGCAATGTCACTTATTGAAAAGGACTGGAATCAGACTGGACTTCAAATTCTACCACTGTTCATTTCTAGCTAAGTCACCATACTAAGAATACTCATTGCACAATATTGCTACTTATGGTTATTTCATATTTGTGACTTTTGTTAAGTAAACTTTTTACAATAGAGTTTTCAGATTTAAAACAATTTGTTAAAGTGTCAGGCTAATATCTATATTCATTTCTGCATAAATAGAAAACATGACAGACATGACTATAATACTGGATTAGGCATTATTCTAATGCTGGGTTATCAGTGTTCCTATATTAGTTTTTAAGTGTACACGGCAAAATATTATTCTAACAATATTTTAATTTTTCTTCAATGTCTGATTTCATGCAGTTGTTTTAGTCTCAATTTAAATAATTATTTTCAAAAGTGCCTAAGAAGATTTTTAGAAATTGTTAAAGATAATCACTTTAAATGGAAAATCATTTGTTTTACATTCCATTACTAAGTTGAGTGGATATATTAATGGGGACTAATGGTAAACTTAAAAATCAAGCTTTACAATATGTTTAGGACATTAAATAACAATTTCCAAATATACTCAAACATTTATACATTTTTGTAGTTCCATCATTTTAAAGTCATGTTTATTGGGATATACTTTAAACTCAATAAAGGTCAGCAATTTTGAGTGTGTCATGGAATCACTCTGACAAACATATGCAGTCATGGGACCATCCCCACAATCAAGAAATAGAACATTGCCATCACTATAAAAAGTTATCTTGTGCCTTTATGAAGTCAATCCCTTCTTACCACTAGTAGTCACTTCCAACATGGATGTTTTCTGCCCTTATAATTTTGCCTTTTCCAATATCATATACATAGAGATCATATTTATATTTATCATGTTGTCTTCTGTGTCCAGCGTCTTTCATGTGATCTTGAGACTCATTAATATTGTTGAATGTATCAATGGTTCAGCACTTTAAGTGTCTGGATAGTATTTCATTGTACGGATTTACTCAATTTGCTTATCTGTTCACCTATTGAACATTTGTGTTGTTTCTAGATTTGGGACAGTGTTAACAAAGCTACTACAAATATTTGTGCACAGATTATTTTGTAGGGAAATATGTTTTTATTTCCCCCTGGGAAATCCTATATCAAGGAATAAAATTGGTGGGTCATATGGTAAGTGTATGTTGATTTTCACAAAAATCTGCCAATCTGTTTTTTAAAAAAACAGCTGCACCATTTTGCACCCCAATTCCTACACATCCCTGCCAGCGTGTGGTACTCTCAGAATTTTAATTTTAGCCTTTCTAGTGTCTGTATAGTGGTATCTTCCTTTGATCCTAATGGCATTTCACTTGTAACTGAAGATATTGAGCATATTTTCATGTGCAAATTCCCATTCATGTATCTTCTTTGGTGAAATAGCAATTCAAATATTTTGCCATCTCTTTATCAGATTGTCTGTCTTATTGTTGACTTATAAGAGTTTTTAAATGTATAATAGATAAAACTTCTGTGCCAGGTATGTGTTTTGAAAATATTTTCTCCCAGTCTCTGGTTTGTTTCATTTTCTTAACTGTTTTTAGATAAGTACTACTTTTTAATTCTGAAGCCAGCCAACTTATGAATGACATGACAAACCTTTGCTTACCATATTGTCACAGATATTTCCTCCCGTGTTTACTTTTAGACAATTTGTAGTTTTATCTGGTAACTTCAAATATCTAACCCGTTTTAAGATAATTTTAGTATGGTATGAGATAAAGGTCAGGGTGTTTTGTTTTTGCATATAGCCTTCTAATTTTCCAACTAAATGCAAATGTTTGCATATTGCAACATTTGTGGAAAAGGTTATCATTTTCCCTTTGAATTCAGTTGGCATGGTTATAAAAAATCAGTTGGCCCTGTATAGATGTGCCTGTTCCTGGTACTTCTGTTCTATTCCATTTTTCCATATGTCTATTCTTAGTCAACATTCTTTTTAATACTGTAGCTTTCTAGTAATTCTCAAAATCATGTAATATAAGTCCTCAAACCTCATTCTTCTCTTTTTTTGAGACAGAGTCTCGCTCTGTTGTCCAGGCTGGAGTGCAATGGCGCAATCTCGGCTCACTGCAACCTCTGCCTCCTGGGTTCAAGTGATTCTTGTGCCTCAGCCTCCCTAGTACCTGGGATTACAGGCATGCACCACCATGCCTGTCTAATTTTTGTATTTTGATTAGAGACGGGGTTTCACCGTGTTGGCCAGGCTGGTCTCAAACTCCTGACCTTAAGTGATCCACCAGACTCACTTTCCAAAGCATCGGGATTGCAGGCATCAGCCATCGTGCCCAGCCTTCATTCTTCTTTTTCAAAATGCTTTTGGCTATATATTCCTTAATCTTTCATATAAAATTTTGAAGTCACCTCATTTACTTTCTATTTTAAGAAAGCATGCTGTGATTTTGATCAGTATTATGTTAAATCTATTGGTATATTTGAGGTAAGTTGACATCTTCACAAATTTGATTCTTCTGATCCCTGGAACACAGGATAGTTCATAATTTATCTAGTACTTTAGTTTCTCTCAGCAATATTTTATAATGTTTAGAAGTCTTGTGCATATTTTGTTAAATATATTCTTAAATATTTTCTGGGTTTGATGCTATTATAATTGGTATGTTTTATATTTCTATTTTCAGAACCGCTTTACTAATATATAGGAATATAGTGAAACTTTGTTTATTAAATTTGTTTTTTGTGACCTTGCTAAACATACTTAAAAGTTTTAGCAGGTTATTTCTAGAAATTCCTTTGGGAGTTCTTCATAAATTATCATGTTTCCTGAGAATATATAGATTTTTATTTTATTTCCAAACTGCATACCCATTATTTCTTATAATTTAATATTTCTTACCTTTCAGCAACTGGCTAAGTCTAGTACAAGGTTAAATTGCTGTAATGAGGACAGCATTCTTGCCTTGTTCACACTCTTAGGTGGAAAATATTCAGTCTTTTATCATGAAGTATAATGTTAGATATTGGTTCCTTATAGAAGACTTTCATCAGGATGGAGAGGTTGTCTCCATTCCTAGTTTGCAAAAACTGATTATCATGAATTGGTGTTGAATTTTGCAAAATGCTTTTTCTGCCCCCATTAAGAAGATTTTTAAAAATTCTTGATTAACTTGTTGTATGTTATGGTTTATTATACTAACTGACATTTGGATATTGAAATTAACTTTCATTCATGGCATATATCCAGTATGGTCATGGTAAATTATCCTGTTTACATATGGCTTTTTATTTCCTAATATGGTAATTTTTATGTGCATGAGACATATTAGTCAATACTTTTTTTTTGCAAACACTTTGTTTTGCTTCGGTATTAGGGTAATTGAAGGACGCCTAAAATTTATAAGGAAGATTTTTTCCTCCTTTTTTATTTTTTGGAAGAGTTTGTGTAGGGTTGGTATTATTCCTTCCTTAAATATTTGGTAGAACTAATCAGTGAAGTAACCTTGGCCAAGATACTTGTCAGAGGATTTTAACTAAGAAATTAATTTCTGTACAGGATATAAAGTTTTATATTCTTTTTTGAGTAAGGTTTGATGATTTGTGTTTTTCAAGTATTTGTTCACTTCATCAAAATTATCAAGTTTACTGTCAAAGAGTTCATCATAACGTTCTTTTATCCTTGTAATGTCTGTAGCACATGCAGTTAGCCACCTCCTTCATTCCTCTCACAATTACTGAGAGGGGAGATTGATGTTCTCATCTGTAATTGTAGATTTTTCTGTTTCTCTTTTTAGTTCTATCAGCTTTTACATTGTATATTTTGAATTTTGAATTTTTGCTGCATTCATATTTAGAATTGTTATGTCTGGTTGGGAAATTGATGTCTGGACATGTAGAATTTCCCTCTTCATCCCTGGTAATATTTCTCATTCTGATATTTAGCTTGTCTGATACTAACAGAGCCTCTGCGAATTTCTTTTGCTTAGGATTTGCACAATGTAACTTCTTCTATCCTTTAACTTGTAACTCATGTATACCTTTCTATTTAAAGTATATTTCTTATAGAAAAATATAGTTGGATATTGCTTCTATATCCAATATTACTATCTTGTCTTCTAGATGGGGCATTTAGACCTTTTGTATTAATCTAATTCTTCATGATGGTTGAGAATTGACCCTCCATCTTGCTATTCATTTTCTATTTTCTCTAAATGTAATTTATTCCTTTTGCCTTTTTTCCTGCCTCATTTTGAAATAATTAAATATATTTTATGATTCATTTTTATTTATTTTATTGGCTTATTGATAGAACTTTTTGTTGTATTATTTTTCAATTGTTTATCTCTAGGGCTTATATACTTTTTTTTTTTTTTTGAGATGGAGTCTCGCTCTGTCACCCAGGCTGGAGTGCAGTCACGCGATCTCGACTCACTGCAAGCGCCGCCTCCCGGGTTCACGCCATTCTCCTGCCTCAGCCTCCCAAGTAGCTGGGACTACAGATGCCCGCCACCACGGCTGGCTAATTTTTTGTGTTTTTACTAGAGACGGGGTTTCACCATGTTAGCCAGGATGGTCTCCATCTCCTGACCTCGTGATTCGCCCGCCTCGGCCTCCCAAAGTGCTGGGATTACAAGCGTGAGCCACTGCGCCCGGCGGGGCTTATATACATTTTTAAATGATCACAGTCACATATAAAAAAAACCTCTTCACATAATTTCTAAGAAACTTCCCAATATATGGTTTCATTTCCTCCCCACTTCCTTGTTTTTGTCATACATTTGAACTCTACATATTGTAAATCCTGCAAAGCATTATTATTAATCTTTAGACATTTTTCTTTTAAAGGTATTATAAATAAAAAAAGGTCATTCATATTTGCTCACATTTTTCGTATTTCTGTTTCTCTTTCTTTCTGTATTTCCAAATTTCCATCTTATATTATCCTCTTATGGACTTCATTAAAATATTTTTTAATTTAGATATGCTGGCCACAGTATCACTCATGATTTGATTTTCTGAAAAAAGAAAAAAAAACAAAACTCTTTGCTTCAACTTTTAGAGGATATTTTCACATGTTATATGAATTTGTAGATTTTCAGGTTTTTCATTTGGTACTTTAAACACGTGACTCTATTCTTTTGTGATTTGCATCGGTTCTGATGACAGCCTGATGTCTTCTCATCTTTGTCTCTCTCTGTTGGTACTTTTTTGTTCTTCTTTGATCCCTGGATGCCTTCAGAATGTTTCTTCTCTTTGATTTCTAATAGTCTGATAATGATAAATTTAGAGTTTTTCTTTAATCCTGCTAGTGGTTACTTGAGATTTTTGGATCTGTGGTTGGTTTCCTTTCATTGCATTTGTCTGTTTCTTGGTCACTATATCTTCAATGTTTCTTTTGTCCCACTTTCTCTTCTCCTTTTGAAATTCCAGTTACATGTATATAAGACCTTTTGACAGGGCTCTTGGATTTTTGTTCCATTTTATTCCTTCTTTCTCTCTGAGTTTCAATTTGAAAAATTTCTATTGACCTGTCTTCAGCTTCCTCCATTTTCTTCCTCTAGGCACATCAATTTTGTGTCTAGCTTTCTGGCGTGCCTGTCAAAGGAATTCTTTATTTCTGACATTGTCTTTTCTTTCTTAGCATATTCAATGGACACATTTTAATCGCCCTTCTCTCAATGCTCAGAGTGCCTATTTGTTCCTAATTATTTCCCCAACAGTAGACTGCTGTTGTTTGTTACTCCATGAGAGGCTTCTGGGGGGAAGTCTTTTGGGGGAGGGGGAAGGTGCTGTTGTCCGGTCCATCCTTAGTCATCGTCAGGCCTTGTGCATCTGAACTTCAGAGGTGGGGCTCTCTCGCCATCCTGCCTCCCCGACAAGGTGCCAGTCTCTGCGGCATGTCAGTGGGGGTGCTTGAGCACAAGTGTCTTTTTGTTCTTGTCTAGTGTCAGCTGAGCTCTCCTTTGTTTCAGAGCAGGGCTGTGTCCATGAGTGTGTTTTCCCCACATCTCTCCTGTTAGCAGATCAGCATTACATTGTGAATGACAGATGGAGACGTGCAGGTTTTCCACCCTCCCCTGAAGCTCCTGGCCTTGGCCTAAGACTAGATGGCAGCAGCATTTCCTGGCTGTCCCCAAGCAGCACATGGCATTTGCTTCCTATGAGAGAAGAGTCCACGGTGTTGACAGTTCGGTGTCTGTCTCCTGCAGTAGCTGCTCACCATCTGTGTGTCTGGGATGGCTCTGGGCTTCAGTCTTCCCCATAAGCATCCAGTGGTAGCTGCAGGCACAAAGGAGCCGGTGAATGGTTGCTGACTCCTTTAGGAGCACACTCTTCCTTTAACCATTTGCTGAAGACATTTTTCTTGCCTGGTATCATGCTTGCTGCTACCACTTCCTCTGCTGCTCCAAAAGAGGAAACAATTTATGTGCCCCTCTGCCCTCTGAGGGGCTTGTCACATATTGGAATTCAGTTCACTTGATTGCTTTGGCTCTCTGATGGGCTGAAATAGTTATAATTTTATAGTTTTTCTGGCTGCTACTCATTGTTAGAGTGGGAGCAAAGTTCTACTGCAGTTTTCTACATCCAAAGTGAAACTGAAACCATGCAATCTCACTTTTAGAAGGTATGAGCACAAGAATGCCTAAATAGCACTATTCTAAGGAAACTGATTTACATTAAAAGTGATGGCTTTGACACAGTTCCACATTTTTTGTCTCTTCAGAATAAATCAGGCAAAAGAATTGTTCTCTGCGACGCACCTCAAGTTAAATTTCTTTTGAGTTGAATATGACCAACCTTTTAAAACTTCCTTTAGTTTGATTTATTACATACCTGGAATTTTTGATTTTTAAATCTGTTCTCTTAACTTCTCTACTGGTCTTCTTTCTTTTTGTCTAAATTTCAACTTTCAACCACCCATTCACATCAGTGTATTACCATATATCTTCTAATTGTATTGAATCAAATCCTTTAGCATGTACAAATTACTGTAGATGAATGCCACAGCTTCTCATGGGAACAAACTCAAAGTAAATATAAAGAGACATAATGTATTATGTTCCACTTAAAGCTCCTGATTGATTTTGAAAAGGTTGGGGGCATGAGATCCAATGACGATTTTCATTGTTAGTGCCATATGTTAAAAATGGTATAGAAATGTTCATTTTGGAAAGAGCACACAAAAACGAACTGGCTGGGCTCAGTGGTACACACATGTAGTCCCAGCTACTTAGGAGGCTGAGAAATTGGGAGGCTGAGATGGGAGGATTGCTTGAGCCCAGGAGTTTAAGGTCAGCCTGGGCAACATAGTGGGACCCTGTTTCTAAAAACGAAAGAAAACATTGATATTTCTATACTATAAATTAACATTTGGCAACTCAAACAAGATTAAAAAATAAAAGTTACTGTATAACATCAAAGGGAGGAATGGAGTGAACCAGTGTTGTTAGATTCAAAGGCAATATGTACATTCTCTCACATGCAATGCAAAAGATGCATGGAGTTGGTGAGGAAATGCATAATATAATATAACAATGTATTTTCAAAATTTACTACGGGGTTTGCAGTTTCTTGATAACAAGAAGCATTGGAATCTGCAACTTGCAGGGGCATTTTTTTTGTGTTTTTCTTAATTTTGAAAAGGAGGTGAGAATTTTTAAAAATAAAGTGGCATCTTGTCATTATGACTCGAACTTTGTGTGTATTTAGTATTTAGTCACGCCTAAATTGATGTCAGCTAAAGGTTATTTGTAAAAACACAATTCTTGACTGTTTTTTTCATTTTGTTCCATTAGCCTACCATTAGAAACATAATTTATAAATGCATTCACTGGTACTTTTAAATAATACATGAAGATCCAACAACAGTACTTGAATTTTTAGGAGTTGAGCTATTTTTTAAGCTCTCTTTTTTCTTTAAAAAAAAAAAAAAACACTTCTGGTATAGTAAATTCTTTCTTGTTTCTTAGGTGTTTTATAAACTTGTTTACAAAAATATAGCACAGAATATTAGGAAATATCTTGGAAGTTTTATAAAAGCAATCATTTATTTTATTTTTTAAGTTTTTATTTACTTTCATTTTTTCAGGGTGTGTGGATGTGAAAACAATAAGGATATTTTTTATTAATACTATTTTTTAAAATAATGAGCACTCACATAGAAAATTATTGTGAATATTAATTTTCTTATATGTTTGCATGGAAGCATTCTATTTCTGGAAATTTCCTTATTGTTTTAGATGACAAAGTACATTTTTGTGAGATATATGAATTAAAACAGTTTAGGCAATTCAACATTATGTGAGATTTAATTAAACATAAAGATCTCTGAATAATATCTCATTTGGGCCATGATGATTTATAAAAACTTAATACCATATTTGATAAATCATGTGAACTTGAATTATTAGTGACACAGCTCTTTGGATAAAGACTTGAATCATAAAGTTAACAAAAGCATGTAAACTGACACTATTGAAAAAGATATGCATTTTTTGGCTTATAATCTCAACCCTGTTTTACTTACATGTACATAAAGTGACTATCACTCTTTTCTCTACGATCAATGTATTCTCTACCCTGAGTGAGAGTTTGTATGCAAGCAAGAATGTACTAGAAAACATCCTGCTTTTGAGCACTAAGACATTTTTCTGACCTCTCTTCCTATGTTAAAGGGGATATCATTTTGAAGCAGTTTGGTTTCCTGTTTGGGTTTGTTTTATTATCATTAGCTTTGACATTACTCCTTAAAATTTATAATGTGGCAATCCTTTCCATATCAGCTATTAGTTAAGCAAATTTTCTTTCCTTGTTTTAAAGGTTTATATTGAAATGCATTTAAGTTAACAAAAATTTGCAAAAATAGTACGGTGACTTCTTATATACTATTAGCAATGTGTTCCGTTTTCCGTTGCTTTGTATCCTCTCCAGTGAATTGGTTTGGCAGCTTCTTCTTTTGTAATTTGTTTTGCTTTTTGTTTTTAAATTAAACATTCTAATCAATGCTTAGTGATATTTTATTTTGATTTTGATTGCATATCCTTAGTGACTAATGATGTGAGACATCTTTTTATATTATTGCTTACAATTAATATACTTTATTTGGTTAAATATTTTTTAATTGGGTTGTTTGGCTTTCTGTTGTTGAGTTTTGAGAGTTCTGTATAGATTTTAGATATGAATTCTAGATTAGAGATGTGATTTGCAAATGTTTTCTTAGTCTGTGGCTAGTTTACTCATGCCATTATGTCTCTTTTGCAAAACCAACACTTTAAATTTTGTTAAAAAACAGCTAATACGTTTTTTAAAAAGTTATGCTAAGCACTTATGCAGTCATATTTGAAACCCCTTTCCCTTGCCCAGGGTTATCTAATATTTCTCCTGTATTTTCTTCTAAAAGTTTTGTAGTTTTATGTTTTACATTTAGGCTTATAATTCATTTTAAAAATTGTATTAATATGAGGCAAAAATTAAGAGGCTTTGTTTGTTTGCTTGCTTTCTGTTTTTTGGGCTTCTGGACTTCTAATTTTCCAGCATTACTTTTTGAAAGAGTTATTACTTCTCCACGGAACTGTCTTTGGACATTTGTAAAAATCAATTGACTATTTCTGTATCTTTCTTTGTGGACTCCCCATTCTGTCTAAATGATCTAAAATCTATTCTTACCCCCAATATCATACTGTCTTGATTATTGTAACATTCAAATAGCTTTGAAATCTGATGATAGAAGTTCTCTAATTTTGTTTTCTCAAAATTTTTTGGGGTCCTCTTTTTTTTTTATACAGAGATCTTAGCATTTGCTTGTTGATATGTTCAAGTCAGGCTGCTGAGGTTTTCCTGGTATTGCATTGAAGTTGATCAATCTATATCTCAATTAACATTGAAGAAAATTTAGTCTTTCAATACATGGACACTTAGTATCTAGCTCCATTTATTTAGTTAAAAAATTTTTTTTCTACAGTTTTATATTTTACAATATAAATACTGCTCATATTTTTTACCTCAAATATTTATTTTATTTTTAAAGTTATTTTAAATGGTTGTTTTTGAATTCAAATTTCTATTATTCATTACTAGTCTCTAGCAATTTCTTTTTGTGTACTGACCATGCATCCTAAATCCTCGAAAAACTTTGGCTTCTTTTGTAGCTATTCCGTTGAATTTGAAATAGGCCGTTATAATCTAGAAACAGAAACAGTTTTATTTTCCCCTTCGTAATTGATATGCCTTTTATTTTTTTATTTTTTTTACTTGCCTTAGGGCACTGGCTATGATTTGCAGTCTGTTGAATAGGAATGGTGAGATTAGTAGCCTCGTGCTGTCTTAGGAAACAATCTTTCACCTGAGTGTGATGTTAACTATAGTTTTTGGAGATACCTGTCAGATTAAGGAAGTTTCCTTTTAATCTTTGTTTGCTGAGATTTTGTTTTTTAGTATTAAAGGAGAATAAATTTTGCCAAATGCTTTTCATATCTTAATTGAGATGATCATTTGTTTTCCCTTTATGCTGTATTCTCTTACCATGGTGAATTTCATTGATTGGTTTTTTAAAATATGAATTAAGACTTGAACACCTGGGATAAATGTAGTTGGTTAAGATTAATATTCTTATATATCACTGAATTCAATTTGCTAATATTTTGTTGAATTTTTGCATGTCTACATTTATGAGTGTCATTGGTTTGCAGTAACCTTTCCTTATAATGTCTTTGCTTTTAGTTTTGCTATGATCTAAAAAATGGCTTGGGAAGTATTCTCTCCCTTCTTACACACTGATAGAAATTGTGTAAATTTGGGTTTAAATATTTGAGAGAATTAAACAGTGAAACAATCTGGGCTTAGGGCTTTCTTTATTGGAATGTTCTAAGGTAAAATTTGTAATTCCTTAGAATATATAAGACTATTAATCTATTTCTTTTTGAGTGAGTTTTGGTCATTTGCCTTTGCCCTATTAAAATTCTTTTATCATTCTTTTGATATCTATGGTGTCTGTAGTTTTGTTTCCACTTTTATTTTTGTTAATGGTAATTTGTATCTACCTTTATTTCATAGTCAATCTGTCTAGTTTTCCCAATTGGTACATAATTTCAGATTCAGCTTTTGCTTTCATTCTTTTTTATTGTGTTTCTGTTTTCCTTTTATTAATTTCCAGTTATGTTTATTATTTCCTTTTGTCCACTTACTTTGGATTTGATTTGCCTTTTTGTTTCTAGTGTCATATAGTAGAAGCACAGATTTCTTATTGGAGGCCTTTGTTTCTGACATAAGCAATTAATGCTATACATTTCTCTTGAAGGGCTGCTTTAGCTATATATCACACATTTCAATGTGTTGTGTTCAGTGTGTTAAGTTCAAAATATTTCAAAGTTTTGTTCCATATTTCCTTTTTAATTTAAGTTTCACTTAGAAGTATGCAAGTATGTTTTACTTTAATCACCAACTATTTGGGGATTTTTTTTTTGCTATCTCTTGTTATTAATTTTTTGTTTAATTCTCTAATGATCCAAGAAGACACTTTACATTGTTTCTAGACTTTTAAATTGTCTGTGGCATGTTTTATGGCACTGTACAGAGTGCAGATCCAAAACCCAACACACCCTAAAGCTGCTGACCATGATCAAGCATAATGCTCAACACCAGGGTTATGTAAATTAGTTTCCTCCTTCATTAATGTTTTCTTTATACTACCCAATTCGCAACTCTTGCTGGAAAACCTAAGGGAAAACACCCATGGACCTTAATACAGCCACAGTCCCATAGGTCCTCTCTCTCTCTGGCTCTCACTCTCTCATTTTCTCTCTCCTCACTCACTCACTGAGCTCTCTGCCAGCCTCAGCCTTTCTATTGGCCTCCTGTCAGTACTCCTACCTCTGTGAGACCCATGAGTAATAAATTTTGTCTGCTTCATGCATTTTGATTTTACTTTCTCATTGTGTCTCACGTGACACACACTCTGAACCTAAATCTCTCAACAGAGCTCTCTTACGTAGTGCCTATCTTAGCTTATGGTTGTCTTCAAGAGAATGCTCCATATATCCTCAGAAAGTATGTGCATTCTATCATTTTGGGGTAGTGAGTTCTATAAGTGTCATTGGTCAATTTTGTTGACAGTATTTTTTTTTCTTTTCTATAATACTGAGTTTTTATTTGTTCTATTAATTATTGAGAGATGATATTCAAATCTGTAACTATAATTGAAGGCTTGCCTATTTCTTTTATTTTCTTTTTCTTTTTTGAGACAGAGTCTCACTCTGTCATCCAGGCTGGAGTGGAGTAGTGCAATCCAGCTCACTGCAGCCTTGACCACCAGCCTCAGCAATCCTCCCACCTCAGCCTCCCAGGTAGCTGGGACTACAGGTGCACGCCACCATGCCTGGCTAATCTTTTTGATTTTTTGTGGAGACAGAGTTTTATGGTGTTGCCCAGGCTAGTCTCCAACTCCTAGGCTCAAGCCATCTGCTCACTTCAGCCTCCCAAAGTGTTAGGATTACGGGAGTGAGCCATTGTACCCGGACTTGCCTATTCCTTTAATCAATTTTTTCGTGAATCATGAAACTTTGTTTTTAGATGCATACACATTCAGGATTATAATAAATTCTATATTTTTAAAATTATGCAATGGTAATTTTTTTCCTGATAATATTTCGTGGTCTGATGTCAACTTAAAGCTACATTTATTAGGTTAGTATTTGCATGGTATGCATTTTCCTAGACTTTTAATTTTAGCCTATGTCTTTATATTTAAAGTAAGTTTCTTTTAGACACATGAGTATTGCTTTTTAATCCAATTTGACAATCTTTATCTATTAGTTGTGTTTAAATTATTCACAAATGAATATTTATGTGTTTTTATTAAGATATATTACTTTACTGTTTTCTATTTTCTATGTTCTTTGTTTTGTTTTTATATTTCTGTCTTAATTTGATTCAATTGATCATCTTTTATAATTACTTTTTTCTTCTATATTAACTTATTTTGTATATCTTTTTGTAAAATGTATCTCATGATTGCCTTGAGGTTGATAATATAGATTTTTAACTAATAAAATGCTACCTTCAAATCTTTTTTACTGTTTCATATATGCCTCATTATGTAGTTTTCTCTCATCTTTTGTGTTATGATTGTCTTATATTTTAGTTTTAAATCTGCTTTAAACACACAATACGTAATGATAGCTATGTATTTAGTTTTGATAGCGAAATACCTTTTAGAACAAGTGAAAGTAGGAAAAACATTAAAATAATAAAATAAAAAATTAACCTCTATTTATTACATTTTCATCACTTTTTTTTTGCATAAATCCAAAGTTCACTCTGGTATTACAGTGTTTTTTCAAAACATTCTTTTAATATATTAGCAGTGTACATCTGTGGGAAATTCATTATCTTGATTTTTAAATTCTGAGAAAGTCTTCATTTTCCTTTATTGTTGAGGAACATTTTTGCTGAGTATAGAATTATATGTTGACTTGTTTTTTCTTTTACTACTTAAAAATTATCACTCAATTACTTTCTGGATTTCATGGTTTCTTTTTTTTTTTTTTTTTTTTTTTTGAGGTGAAGTCTTGCTCTGTCACCCAGGCTGGAGTGCAGTGGCGTGATCTCCGCTCACTGCAAGCTCTGCCTCCTGGGTTCATGCCATTCTCCTGCCTCAGCCTCCTGAGTAGCTGGGACTACAGGTGCCCGCCACCAAGCCTGGCTAATTTTTTGTATTTTTAGTAGAGACGGGGTTTCACCATGTTAGCCAGGATGGTCTTGATTTCCTGACCTCGTGATCCATCCACCTCGGCCTCCCAAAGTGCTGGGATTACAGGCGTGAGCCACTGCCCCCGGCCTTCATGGTTTCTTTTAAGTAGTATCCTATAATTTGTTCCTCTTTATGTAATGTGTCTCTTTTGTCATTTTTGTCTTCAGAAATTTTTCTTTGTGTTTAATTTTCAGAAACAAAATATTCATAAAATATAATATTTCTGAATATATCGTTCCTGAGTGGGATATTAGTTTGTTTATTTATTTGTTTTTTGTTTATTTGGTGTTTATCTTACTTGGTGTTCTCTGGTATTCGTGGTTCTATAGATTGATGCCTGCCATTAATTTTGGTGCTTTCATAGACAGATAGATAGATAGATAGATAGATAGATAGATAGATAGATAGATAGATCTGTATTGAGATATGTTACCTTGCTTACTGTTTTCTATTTTCTATGTTGTTTTATTTTTATATTTGTCTTCTTTTGTTTCAATTGATTATTTTTTATAATTACTTTTTTCTTCTATAAGAACTTAATTTTTATACCTTTTAAAAAATATATTTCCTGGTTTCCTTGAGGTTGTTAACATATGTTTTTAACTAATAAAATTCTATCTCCAAATTATATTTTACTACTTCATATATAGTGTGTACACTATCTATCTATCTATGTGTCTATCTGTCTATCATCTATCTGTTCTCTCTATTTTAAGATTTCAGTTAACCATTTATTGAGTCATTCCATATTGTCCCACAATTTTTATATGCTATGTAATTTTTTCTATCCTTTCTAACCTTTAAAATTGAGTTTGGGTAAATTGTATTCATCTATTTCAAGTTCACTGACTTTTTTTTTTCTCATTTTTACTGATGTCATAAATTTATTTAATATAGTTGCTGCCTTAGCATCCATTTTGAGGCCTGACATGTTACTTGAAACTCAGTCATACCCCATCAACTTTGGTCTAGTTTAAACTTCCCTCCCTTTGTTTTCCATGCAGTCTGTTTGTTCCTTATCTCACTGACACAAAACCCAACACACCCCAAAGCTGCTGACTATGATCAAGCATGATGCTCAACACCAGGGTTATGTAAATTAGTTTCCTCCTTCATTAACGTTTTTCTTAAATTACCCAATTCACAACTGCTGCTGGAAAGCCTAAGGGAAAACACCCATGGACCTTAATACAGACACAGTCCCATAGGTCCTCTCTCTCTCTGGCTCTCACTCATTTTCTGTCTCCTCACTCACTGGCTGAGCTCTCTGCCAGCCTCAGCCTTTCTATTGGCCGCCTGTCAGTACTCCTACCACTCTGAGACCCACGAGTAATAAATTTTGTCTGCTTCATGCATTTTGATTTTACTTTCTCATTGTGTCTCACGTGACACACACTCTGAACCTAAATCTCTCATCAGAGCTCTCTTAGAGAGTGCCTGTCTTGGTTTATGGTTGTCTTCAAGAGAGAGACCTCAAGACAAAATACTGCTACAGTTCCTAAGACACTATAAAAATTATAACATTGGAGTCTATGATCTTATCAAAGATATTCTTCCTTTATGTTATTGTTTTTCTCTCCAACATTTGCATTTAGTTTCTTTTAATAATATTCATATCTCTGCTGAAATTTTTCATCTGATCTTGCATTTTATTCACCTTTTCCACTAGAAACTTTAAGACATTAATTATAGTTATTTTAAAGTACCTATCAAATAGTTCCAACATGATTGTATTATTTGAGTCTGGCTTTGTTGATTGCTTTGCCTTTTGGAATTTTTTTGTTCGTTTGTTTGCCTTTTAAAATTTTAATGACTCATTTTATTGTTACTGCTTTTAGAAGATGAACATTCCCGTGTAGAAACAGATAAATATAGTTTGTATTTAAAAATGAGTGCTCTTTTTCTTCTACTATTCCTTCAGTGTGTGGAATTTGTATTAATATAATTGGAAATTTGGTGGAGTTTGAGAATTTTTATTGTTTTGTTTCTTCTCAGTACATAAGAGGTATCTAAACTAAATGGTAGCTATTTAGTTTAGATACTAAATGCAGGAGGCTGGGAGTACTCTTGGCTTGCCTCTCTTGGCATGGATACATTACAACATGAACTTGGGCAAGAGTGATCAGGATCCCTGTAGTCGCAGCATTTGATGGCCAAGGTAGGGCTTCCATTCCATAAGTAGAAACTGGGTGAAAGAGAGGACTAAACTTTCCCAGGACTTAGACTCAACAACAGGATGTGGGGAAAGGATAAGAGATGCTACTGTCCTGCTCTTCCTAGGAAGAAAGCCCTTCACGTGAGTACTGGGAGGACAGGCAACCCTGTATTTTTGGATATAGCATTCTAGAGTGGAGTCTCTGCCTTGTGGGGCTGGGAGTGAGGAGCAATGAAGCTGTCTTTGTTCACAGAGTCTCTTATCTTTCTTACCAAAATCTCATAGACATTCTTGAGTAGATATTTGCCCTTAGGACCACTTCCAGACGCATTAAATGGTTGTGTGTGTGTGTGTGTGTGTGTGTGTGTATGTGTGTTTTATGCTTTTTACCAGCTTCACTAGGGCTAGGGAGTTAGTCATTGTAGCTCCCTAATGCTGTTATACCAGGAGTTGATACCCCAAGAAGTTCTTCTTGGGCTGGTCATAATTCCTGATATGAGTATTTTGACTTACTGCCAGAAAATTAGTGTTCTGGCTGTTAACATTCTGGGATCTGAGAGGAAGAAGACAAAAAAGATTGTTGTCGTCATTTAAAATTGTCAGCATTCCAAATGTAAACATTCATGAACTACCCTTCTTTCAATGTGACACTTCTGTCTCCAACCGTCCCAGAGACTCTCTGTTTTGCTGTCACCCATACACAGTGGTTTCTTAGTTGTGTGGGATTTGGAAAAGGTTTTGAACAAGTTCTTAAGAGCATTTTCAAAAAATACAACTTTTATCTCTGAAATTCACTTTTAATTCCCAAGGCACTTGAGCCCACTAATTTGTGTGTTTTTATGGGGTGGGGAGTATTCATTTACAGTGTAAATTAGATGACTTTTTAGCTTTTCCCAAGGCCAGTTTTTATTTTCCTTCCTGGCTCTGCTATTTCAGTTGCAACTCATAAACTTGTGTTCCAGGTTTCAAAACTAGGTTCTTTCTGTTTTTATAGATTGATGGCTTAAAATATATACTTCCTGTTATTTTAGAGGTTTTGGGAAATATATATATGTTTTAAGCTCATAATCTTTAATATAAAATCTATAATTTATTTAGCTGCTGTCACTGTGCTTATTTTTAAATTTAATCAAATAAAATAACAAATATAAAATAGACATAAAGTTGTTAAAAACATTATTAAAACTGTATAAAAATATGATTTACTTTTCTCTTCAAACTGCATTATTTTCTTAATGGACATCTATATTTTGTTTATATAAATTAAACACTTTCTGTTTAGTTAGACATGGAAAACAAATTAAAGGGCCAATTTTTTAAAATATTAATCTTATTTAAAATTTGAAAATACTTAAAATTTATTGCAATTTATTTGCGCCTTTTTTGGCATTTAACTCTAATTATTGGAAACTAGGACTGCTATACTATGCAATGGATTCTGTTATTTTAATTATCATATCACATAAATAACTAATTTTGCGTGTAAATTTTGGGCAGCTCACTTTGTGAGCTGTATCATATTTAAAAACTTATGAGAAATAGATCAAAGCCCTGATTTTTACAACTATATATAAATGATTCTATCCTGGGAAATTAAATAAAAATAAAGTATTCCCCAAATATCTGACAATAATTGAATCAAATACACCAAACCTTAAATCCAATCTTTAAAATAGGTGAACCTCTTTTTCACTGCAAAAGAGAGCTAAACAATGGACCACTCAGCCTTCTTCTTCTCAAAAGGAATGCAGGCACTAATGAGAAAATTCAATGGCACATACTTTATCAATAGTTTCAACATCTAATTTTTTTCTGTATTTCTTTTTGGCAAGGGACAATTACCAGAAAATAATAGTTTTCAGACATTTTCAAAGCCTTTAGTTAATTAACTTAGACTTCTCCATTTGGAATTCAATTGTAGTCATTACAAGTGGTGCCCACTACTCATGAAAAACAGATTGATTAAAAGATGAGCTATCTGCTGTAATATAAAAATGGCCTGCACGTTGCATATCTAGTAATTTTTCCATTCCTTTGAATTACCAGTATCACCGGAAGATCTTCTTATAGGACACTGAAAATGCTCTTTCCATGTCTTCTAATATCATCACAGGAGTTTTCATTTTCTTCTTTGCAATTGTACAGTTGCTTCACGGAAGGCCCATCATCTTCAGCTGAAATGCCATACTCAAAGAAGACTTTCCACAAGAGCATGAAGAAACATCTAAAAAAGAATGGCAGCACTCAGACCGTGTGTTTCAAGGTCCACGCCAACACAGGTTAATGAACCCTAGAATTACATAATAAAAGAGAGAGATCCTCAGAGATACCCTGATTTTCGTCTTTTATTTGATAAGAAAGGAGTTGAAAGCCCAGGTAGTTAAGTGCACTTTCTGACGTCACTCAGCCTGTCTGTAAAAAGGTGTTCCAAATTATTGCCTGGTCTCTGTCCTCTCAACATATAGCTTTTCAAAAGCCATATTCTATGATTCTCAACAGATTACAAATCTGTTGAGACTTGCCAAATCTGTATGACTTGCCAAAAATAGGACCAGGTGAAAATATTCTAAAAATGCTCTCATTAATAAAGTTAATTAACTATAATGCTCTGGACCTTCAGAGTTTTAAAGCTAGAAAACTGCTTTTTAAAAAAATTTCTGAGCAGTTTCTGCCTTCTGGTTCATAGATTGGCATTTTACTTTAAGGAGGAGAGTCTTTTTGTTCTGGAAAGACTGGATCGGTCCCTTTTGGCTGTGACAATTTAAGGATGTTAAATTTGTTCAGAGCCTGATGCTTATAAACTATCAGGGCATAGGGTAAGTGGACCTCCAGCCCAGTGTTCTTATTTCGTTTCACATACTTGGGAGCAATGAGCTCTTGTAGGGTCAGAGTGATGATGGTGACAGTGATGTCATCCACTTGTGGTTAAAAGTTATCGGGACATGTCTGAGGGCCCTAGAGGAAAGACACCCTAAGGGAAAGGGGAGTCTGAATTTGGACTTCCATCTCAGGCAAGTAGAAACTGGATCTTTGCACTTCTGTCTTGCTGGTGCCAGACCCCAGGTTTTTTCAGCCACCTGTTTGTGGTGTTTGGACATGTCCCAGAGAAAATGCTGTATGCAAGTGTGCTGAAGTCGCCTGTGAGCACCAAACTTGGTGGAAATGATTCCTGTCGCTTTGCTGTGGGGTGTTCTTGACCGAACATGAACTTGAAAGGAACATGATCTATTGAGTGAACAGTCAGCATCTGCAGCAGTGGTCAAAGAACAGGGAGGTCTTGTCAGCAAGACCCATTAGCTGGCCAGACCCTGTCTAAGGAAAACACAGGACATCATGGCTCTCCTGGCACCAGAGCCCACAGTCAGCGTCCTGAGAGTGCTAGAAGTGATTGAGGAAGCCAGCGCTGGGCTTGCTGAGTCAGCAATGTAGGAGTTCTCCACGAGCCCACTTCACTGAGAGCCTTCAATTGGTGCTTAAAAATGAATTCTTGAACACATAGAGGCAGTCCTTGGAATTTCAGGGAGGAGAAGCCCAGAAAAGAAAAAAAAATTGGCTTCTAGTTCATTTATAAGATGGAAACTATTATCAGAATATGTTGTGTTTTCAGAAAGAAGTGACTGTTTCTTTTTTCCCCCTGGCTGGGTGAAGCCTGGGATGCATGTTCTGCAGCACAATGCAACTTCTTTCATCATAGCTTTTCCATGGCAGCATTACCACAGCAAGCTCACATGCTTCCCCAGAGTACATGAAACACTGTGTGCTTTGGCACTGATAGCTGTAAAACCTGGAAATTTGGAAGAAATTGGAAAACAAAACAATTACTGAGCACCTGCCTCATGCTAGTTATTGTTCTGTGTGCGTGGGAGACATGAGTGCAGGAGAGACAGCAGAGCCCCGTGGTGGAGTAGATTGCGGTTCTTCCTCATCCACATTGGCTGTCCTTCCCTAGGGACCAACCATCCGTTTCCCTTCAGTCTCTTCAGGGAGTGGTTCATGTGACCTTTGATCCATGGCATCTGAAGTCACAGTAGCGTATGTCAAGATTGAGCCCCCACTAGCTTGGATCTCAGAGTGACTTTGATGAGCAAAGTCTCCTTGTTTGATTCCTGCAGGAAAAGGAACTCTGAGTAGGGAGTTGCTGAGATGTCCATGCTAGTCTGCAGAGCCGCTCTGGGCTGATACACTCCCAAAGCAGAGATGACATTTTAGTGAGAACAGACACAACAAGTAAGAAAAGTAAAAGGCAGATATGAATTTAAAAGAAGCAGATCAAGGTAAGGGGCTTAGGAATGAGACAGGAGGGGAGAGGAGAGTACAATTTCAAATAAAGTGACAATTATGGTAGATCTCTGTGAGGAAGTCACATTCAAGAAAAACAGTATTTCTTTTAGGCTTTAAATTGAACTTTTGTTTTCCCTCCAAAATTGTTGTTAACAACATCACATTTCAGTACACTAGGTAGTCTATATGTTTTCTTATATTTGGCTATTCTTTTCATCCTAGTCAAACACACATTGAACATTTTTAACTACTCTGAAGGTGCAAGACACTGGTGATACCACGATGGATGAGACAGACAGGAATTCTGGGCTCATAGCTTAGGATCGGTTGCTGGTACAGCTTCCTTCATGGAGGCTTCCCCCAGCAGGCTGGCTGGGTCCTGTTTCTAATCTCTACTCTCTTAAGGAGGCACTTCTGGCAGGGTATGTCCCCATCAGCATCTGGTTCTCAGGAATTAATTTTTGATTGCATAAAACCATCCCATGGCGGCTACACAGCCTTTGTCTGGTCTTGCTCTAGTGCTGGTGCACCTGGGTACAGGACCCACTTTGTCTTTTGGTTCTATCTCAATCAGCCAAATATTTCAAACCAGGTCTTTGACATCTGCTCTGCAATTAGTGACTGCTCACTTTCATATTCATAGCTAACTTAGCCTACCCCAAACTATATGGAAATAGCATTCCATTCTTCCAGAACTAAACTTCATTCTTATTTCAAGTATGCACTCAGCTTGGTGGCTGGAGCATAATTTTGATTCAGTCCCTTTTCTTGGGGTTTTATCTAATCTCTGGAGACTGAAGGAGTCGTTTTCCTGTTTCCCAGGCACACTGGGACCCCAGGAATCACCCAGGGATCTTTCAGGCTTGATCACTTAGTCATGGGCTACAAACACAGCTATCTTCTGGACAGGGAGAGAGAGAGGCCGAGACAACGTGTGAGAAAGTAGGAGCAGGTAAGAATGAGTTGTGGAGGGGTCAGAGTCACCTGGGAAGTACAGACTGAAGGGATTGAAATCCAACATTTCTATAAACCCTACTGGTTACATAAAACATCCCCTCAGACTAGATTTGTACCAGGGACTGAAGCCAGGCACGCTGGGACCTTGTGACAATGGAGCCATTTCTACTCTGGGGTCTTGCCACGAGTTCAGACTCTACTTGAGGAAGGGCCCCCGCTTCCCTCTGTTCTAGGATTTTTTACCTGCTCCAGGGCTTCCCTCACTGCCCTCCCTCCCCGCAGCGTGGGCAGGAGCACCAGGTGCTGAGCCCGTTTCTCAGGGTATGCAGCGTCCACACATTTCTCACATCCCCCTTCCCAGTCCCGAGGACCCCATGCCATTTCTCTTGTGTGTCTGTGACTCCGGCCACCAGGAGTGAGGCAGCCTTGCTCTGAGCTGCGCACTTGCTCCTAAAACCTGCCTCTGCAGCCCCAAACCTGAGCCCAGGAGTGGGGCAGCCTTGCTCTGAGCTGCACACCTGCTCCTAAGGCCTGCCTCTGCAGCCCCAAACCTGAGCTCCAGTCGCATCTCCATTATGTGCTCTGCGTTTTTCTCTGCATCTTCCTTCTCCCAAGGAAATGAATGTAGAATCCCCCACCCCAGTTTTTACAAATTGTAAGACAAGCATCACAGGTGATACTGAGTGGCTTTAGGAGGAATTCAGGCTCCATGCATTAAATGGTGTTGAATCACATTGTGATAAAGTGATTCGCTTTTTAATTCTCTATCACTCCTGATTAGGCCAAAGAGAAATATGCTGCTAGGATACCCATGTTCATAAAATCACCCGAGTACACTCACTATCTCTCTCTTTAACATAGAGTAGGGGCACAGACTCACACTTTCACTGACAATAGTATTTAGGTACAAATTAATAGCCTCCTTTTAAAAATTTCATGTAGTTTGTGCTTCTATTTAAAACAGAGTGAGATGCACCTTCCCTTTTAGTTTTGTGTTGTTAAGTTTCCTTTTGAAATAATTTTTCATGAAATAAATGAATTAAGAGGAAAAAAAGAAAGCAATGAAAGCATGCAGGTTCTTCACTGAGATGGTGAAAATCATGTAGGGGGGAGGAAGTAACTAAAGTTTATGAAATATTGCCTTGTCTGCCTGCCTTGGGAAGGGAATTGGTACAAGGAAATTCAGGAGACCACCATTAACATTTCCAAATAGTTTCTTTCCATGGGAATGAAAGCAAATTTTCTTTCTTTGGAAAGAAAATATTTCAAATTGTTTGTTAAGACTTTTTCAAAAAATCCATTCTTGCCATTCAAAAATACTTCTACTTGTCCTTAGCCAGGTCGCATCCAATTACTTTCAGAGACTTAACATTTGCTTCAAATGCATCTCATGAACTCACTCATAATCCACTTCTAACCCACTCCTTCATCATTGAGAAAACCAACCAGGTCAGACATGGGCTCCCCAAACCTGAAATTCGGCTGTCCCATGCTTATGAGTAAGTACATCTGAGTGAGAGTGCCCTGCGGGCATTTGGATGTATGATCTGGAACTAAGTTATTACCATAAAGGCATAATTAACATCACCTTGGTCATGGAGGGCATGGTGAAAGGGAACAGTGAAGGAAAGAAGATGAAACCCTATGGTAAAAAAAATAGTATGAAGGGACAGCTGAAGGCTGGGTTAATGAAATATTGCCTTGGCTGCCTGCCTTGGGAAGGGAGGTGGTACAAGGTTTTAGACAAAAGGAAAGGGAAAGGATCCTTTTCCTCCATTATTTTGATTCCATTTTTGCCAAAACATTGTTTCACGAATTATTCTCTTTTTAGTTGAGATCCTCATCCTTTCTTGGTCTCCTGGCTATTTTCCAGCAGCCAATAATGAAAACACCTCTTCAGATCGCTATTGTCCTTGGTGGGTGTGGGGATCTCTGGTGGTGGTCACCCCCAAAGGATAATGACCAGTTTCCCCACTGTCCTGCTCAGTCAAACATCTTAGAAGATTGGTTTGCATCTACTGTCTCCCCTTGCTGCAACCGGGGTTCCCTCCTCCCCTCTCTCCACTGAAATTCCTTTTTCTAGAGCCACCTGTGATCTCCTAATTGCCAGTTGAATGCACGTTTTTATTTCTCCCTTCTTGATCTCATTGATTTTCTGTTATTCTGGCGCTGGTCGCGCCCCTTCTTTCTCACATCTGCTGCTCCATGCTATCCTGCTCCCACTTTCTCCTCATCCCTTCCATGGAAGTCTTGAGCTGTCTCTTCATACTATTTTTTTTACCATAGGGTTTTATCTTCTTTCCTTCACTGTTCCCTTTCACCATGCCCTCCAAGACCAAGGTGATATTAATTATGCCTTTATGGTAATTATTTAGTTTCAGATCATACATCCAAATGCCCATGGAGCACACTCACTTAGATGTACTTACTCGTAAGCATGGCAAACACAACATATTTAAATAGGTCTCTCCATCATTCCCTTTATGCCAGATTCTTCTAACCCATTTCTTATTTACTTTGGTCACACTGGAACCCTCAATATCTGCAGCAAAAAACTGAGAGAATTTTTGCTCAGGAAGCACGGGGGATGGGACAATCCCCAGTCTCTTCCTCCAGTAAAAACATCGAACTCCTCCCTTTAAGAGTAGTTTTTGTTTTTAAACAACGATAAGGTGGTTGCCCTCTTTCTTGTTATGTTTTAGACATGATTTCCTTCACACATTAACACAGCATCATTTACGTTAAACCAGATATTACATTCTGTGACTATATTTCCCCAATGTATTCTCCTTTTCCCACCCTTATTGTCACCCTTCCTAGCTCAGTCACAAATAATCTTTCTCCTAACTGCATTAATAGTGTCTGACCCAGTCTTCTCTTCCATCCTCCTTTGTACACGCCCTTCACATACAAACAGCAAAATAGGGCCCTCCATTCTGCTGCTCCCTGATACTAGAAGCATTAGTTACTCACAGGACGAAGCCTAAACCTCAGGTACAACACAGAAGACGCCACGACTCATCTCTTCCTTCCATGCCAGCCTCATATTTTGAGACTCTCTGGTTCACCAATATGCTCCCCAATGCCAAACTAGTTTTCGATCCCTGCATCCCTGTCCCCACCACTGTCATCATCGGCATTTCCCTCCACTGCCCCAATAACTTTTCCTCCTTTTTGAAAAATAAACTTGGCTCTTACTCCTCCAAGAACACTCCCCCAACCCCAGTACAACAGCCCCCAGGAGGCAGGGCTCGCAATCTTTGAGGTCCCATTGGATCTTGTGCCTAGTTTCATCAGAGCACTCCTGCACGCTGTGGAAAATCACCTGTGTACACTCCTGTTTCCCCATCAGACTGTGCCCTCCTCAAGGAGAAGTACTCTTTTATCCCGAGTCCTTAGCGAGGTGTTTCATACATGCTAGGCGCTCAGTAACTTCATAAATATTCCTTCACACTGTTGTATCATTTGATAACAATGAGGCATTGTTACATAATTAGGGATGTTGAGATAATATTTCTCAGAATTCTTAATAATATTAACATACTAATAAGGCCATATGGCCACTATCATAATTATTCCACTCTTGTGATTGTGCAAACCCAGCCAGGGTGTGAACGAATAGGCGTGGCTGTGTGGTACACAAAACTTTATCTAGGCCAGGAGCTGGATTTGGCCCACAGGCCATAGTTTACAAACTCCCCATTTAGTAGATCACAAGGTACAAATATGAATCCCTGCTTCGCTTTATTGAGGTATAATTGACAAAATTTGTACATATTTAAGATGTGCAATATAATGTTTTGGTGAGTTAGACTTTTTGAAAGAGAAATTCATACGTTTCTTTTTTTGTTGATTTAACATAAGCTAGCATCTTATTTTTCATTTTTTTCAAATTGGTTAACTTCTGTATTTTGGAAGTAAGGTTACATGCTCTTTTAGTGTAGTTCTAGACAGAACTATGAGTTTAAGAGATTACTATAAAGATCACTGTCTTTTGTTTTAAGGGCAATCACAAACTGGAACTCATTAAAAATGAATAAAAATTAAAGTCATGTATGTTAGGAAAATACAATTCCAGTTTTGACTGATAATCGTTTTTTCTCTGGGAACCTAATGGCTGCAAAGGAAATAAGAGATAAGCAAATTCCAATATTTTCATAACCTGGAAAAGCAAATACTTCACATGGATCAACTGCTACTAAATTTAATAAGAAACATCCAGTAACCCTCCCTGTTAATTTAGTAGAACATCACCTTCCACAAATAAACACTAAGTCTGTTCTGTGTGTTTTTTTCCTGCTTACTTTGCCATGAAAAGGGAAAGAAAACAATAATAAGAGTTCAAAAAACTTTAATCTCTAGACATGCCACCCTATTCTGCTACTTATATGTATCGTTTTTCATTTAATGTCTTTTCTGTTTTCCTTTCTGTCTGAGGAAAGATTGTTTACCTGCCAAACTCTGGGATTGGAGACCTATGCTTCTTCAACTGTTTCACAGAATATATGTGATAAGACACAGCACTTTTCCAGATCAAAAAGCAGCCTATGGGGACTTTTCTATAGAGTGTTAGAAGCCACTTAATAACTCTTCTTAGAGCAGCCCTCACACACTGTCTTCAAATAATTTCCTTTCATTTTTCCAAGAAGATACCATCTACGACATTTCTTCTTCCATGTGCAGTGTTTAGAGGCATTGTGCATGTTGTTCACCATCAATGACCTTCCAATTAGAATTTGTCACTCTCTTTCCCCTGGAATCTGCCGGTTTAAGAATATCTTCTTTCTCAAGAGTGAAAGTCTCATGCCGACAGACAATAGAGCCGCACAACATGCATTTTTGTTCCTCTCCGAGCCTGGACATTTAGGTCATCTATTTTTTCCTGTCTCTAAGGCTTTTTTTTCCTTCCTAATCTGCTAACAATAACTATATTCATATTTTCTCTAGTATGTGCTGCAATATCTTTCCCCTCAAAGTTTCGAGACCTTGAACAAAGATCAATTTATTAAATTAATCCACATGAGGAAAAGAGGACAGAGAATTACCATGTCACTCATATGACTAAATATAAAAATGTTTGATGTTTATCAGAGGGGACAGGAAGCATGGGGGATGGGACAATCCCAGTGTCTTCCTCTGGTAAAAACATCAAACTGCTCCCTCTAATAGTAGTTTTTGTTTTTAAATAATAAGATGCTTGCCCTCTTTCTTGTTACGTTTTAGGCTAGGGAATCCGGGAAAAAACCTCTTTAATTCCCAGAAATACACTATTTAATAAAAATTTCCCATGGGCCCTAATATTTTCTTTTTGGATCCCTTTTTAGAGGCAAGTTTTTGTTCAAATCATCTTTCATAAATTAAGGAAAGAAATAAACTAGGAATATGTGTTACAAAAGTGTAAGTCACATTTTTGCTTTTTTCAATATGGTTTCTTTAACATGTTACTTACCTTTTTAATTTCCCTTTCACTGACTTTTCTAGTCTACCTTAAAAGGTAACTTTAAAAATATTTGTCTGACCCTAATATTTCTTAAATTTTTGCTGTTGTTTCTCTGAGTGAAGCAAGATACAGAAGTTGGTTGTGACACAGAATAGCTCACCTGATTACAATGATCATTTCTTTTAACTTTTCGACAATGTCTTTATGAAGATTAAAATGTCAAATCAGATGCAAATTTTAGTGGTATAGCTGACTGACTTAGTGAACTTACTATATACTTCATAAGGATGAAATAGAAAATAAGTTTACAAGATTCTTGGACATAAACTCTTGAAAATTCTAGGGGCACAGTAGGAAGAGGCAGGATGCAGTGACGATTCCAACATCTCTGAGGCAGTGAGTCAAATTATATTTGTTGATGAAGACATAAACAGGTAAGACTGTTTATGTGGGTAAAATGCTTACTCTCAGGAGAGAAGATGAATTTCTGAAAGCTTTCCCTACTTTCTTTTTATGTTACTGTGAGTTTGATATGTGGAGAATATTACTGTAAATGTGAGAAATTTTGCA
Source organism: Gorilla gorilla gorilla (assembly GCF_029281585.2). Taxonomy (NCBI): domain Eukaryota; kingdom Metazoa; phylum Chordata; class Mammalia; order Primates; family Hominidae; genus Gorilla; species Gorilla gorilla. The sequence goes on from NC_073229.2 coordinate 188,747,185, forward strand.
CATTTTTAGACAAGAGTAACAAGTGCAACTCCTTTTTATTACAGAATTATTAGATCAAAATACGGGGAACTTGGATTGTGTTATAGGAAATATACAAGTCAATTTTAAGTTGAATTCATGCTAAAATCAAGAAATGTGCAAAATAGTCTAATCCAGTATCAATGTTTAAAATATAAAGGTATTAACATCAAATTGGGAAAATACACTATGAGAAAAAAGCTATTATAAATTTTCCATTTTACCTGGAAAGCTGATATCTTCATACATTTTAAAAAATAGCCCTACATTCATCTGGAAAATACATTATTCAGTTGCACAAAGAGTGTCTGACACAGTATTCAGCAAATAGTAAGCCCTTCAAAAGTGTTTGTGGAGTGAATGGACAGAACACTTTGTGGATTTAAATCATCACCTCTCTCCTCACCAAATTAAATCTTAGCTAACAATAGCACCCCCTGGTTCAGCAGCTGGAATTCATCCTTTGAGGAGAGTGGCATCAAGAAGCAAAGTGGAGGGACCCTTCAGAAGTGCGCTCCAAGTGCCGAAGCAACATTGCAAGGTGAAGGGCTGCAAATCCTTAGTGTGTGCTTTCCAGGAGGTGCTATTCTATAGCTGAAGTGGCATCCCTCTCCTAGTGCTAATGTTCTGGATCTCTAGTCTTTCACATTATGGTTGATCCGATATAAACACATTTCTATAGCTAGATTGCTTGAAACTTGCTCAAGTTTGACCTGTGACCTTCATTTATGAAAAATGGATATGCTTGAGTGCTCTGCACTGACACTGAGCATGTTCAATTAATGCTTACATTATAAAGAATGTGCAAACAACACAAATGGAAATTAAATCCTTTTCACTATCTGTCTGCGTCTGAGCATTCATAAATTGAAATAAGTGTGAAAGAGCTGTCCTCAATCAATTTCAGCTCCAGTCCCTGACCCGATTATGCTATGCGTATCAATATATGTTCCCTTAATTAAATGTGGTTCAGCGAGCATTAATGGTATTTAAAAAAGAGAGAGAATTGGAGCCTCCTATTACTACCCATCATGTTGTTGGGAAAAACAATAGAGAGATTGATGAAAAGGATCATTGGCAGAAGGAAAGATGTTGTATACATTATCACAATTATCTCCTATGCTGAGTGATTTCAAAGCAAGACACTAAGGGTGTCACTATTTTTTCCTCAGCAATCTCTTGCAAGTTCTAATGATTACAGGAAGAGGCAGAGTAGCTACATCAATTTCAGAAATTCAGTCCTGTTCTTGGTATTCCCACTATTCACTGCTTATTTTGACACTGCTACAAACATTTTCAAGCCTTTACTGACACTCCATTTAGGCAATTCAAGCAAGTTACTTCATAAGTTTCAGCTTTATTCCTGAAAAAAATTTTAAATATGTTCTCTCAGTGTGCTTTTTAAAAAATTATTTTACTTTAAGTTCCGGGATACATGTGCAGGACGTGCAGGTTTGTTCCATAGGTATACATGTGCCATGGTGGCTAGCTGGACCTATCAACCCATCATCTAGTTTTTAAGCTCCGCATGCATTAGGTATTTGTACTAATGCTCTCCCTCCCCTTACCCTCCACCCCCAACAGGCGGTGATGTTCCCCTCCCTGTGTCCATGTGTTCTCATTGTTCGACTCCCACTTATGAGTGAGAACATGAGGTGTTTGCTGGAAGCCATCATCCCCGGTGTGCTTTTAAGCAGAGCTAATGTCTCTCTTCTTTCTCCTTGCTATCTAATTTCCTTCTTTCTTTTCTACTTTGTTGTCTGCAGAGCCAGCAGAATGACTTCTGCAGAAGAAAACAGTTGTTGATGATGCTAGAGCCCACGGGGAATCCATGGCTTCCACAGGGTTTCTTTCCCATCTGTGCTCCTGATGACGGCAGGCCCTACACTGAGTGTTGCTTTCATCAGTGATGTGCTGCTAGTGGGGTTAGAAACTGCTCATTAGAGGTTCTCACAGGGATAGCTTTTTAGTCACTTTACTTTGGAGCCTGGAAGATTAAGATCTGACAGACTAGAAGAGTCACATATTGACTCAGAGGGAGGTAGGAGGAGAAAAGTAGAACAGGATTTCCTTGGCTGGCTCATAGTCCTTTTGCAAAAAGATATAGCTGCAGCACCCACTGGCATAGTTGCCAGTGCATGCTATTACCTTTGGTAGCCGTATGCAGTAAAGAGCTGCCATGTATGACAAGGCAAATCTTGAAGGGGAGGTAAGAAAAGTAAGAATTGATTACACCTGAAAGGACTGGCTTCAGAAAATGAGCCAGACTCCCTATGAATACAAGAAAAATGACAGACACCTGCTCCTTCTCACCCCTGGGGGCTAATTCAGTCCTGAGGTAGAGAATTGGATTCTAGGAAAGCTCAGAATTGATATCAGGGATCTGTTGGCCTTGGCTGGTTCTAAATGTGTCCTGAGTAAAAGATCTGTGGGAGGCAGAGCAGAAAGAACAAAGCACCTGGTTGCTCACCACAGATGTCGTTTAGAGGAATCACTTGGTGCTTCTGGGAGTCCCAGAATTGCATATTTATTTTTCTTTTTTAAAGGATACTCTGAATTAAAGAAAACTCAGATTTTTGGTGACTTAAAGAACTAGATTTGATTAAATTAGTTTTAATTGTCATGAGGAAGGCTATGGACAGTTTATGTCCTATTTTTTCTTCGTTTTTGACAACCAAATATATACCAGCTTAGATGGAGGACACGGTGGCTGCATGGCTGGTGTCTTCCCTGAATCAACTTACTTTTTTTCAGTATTTTTTATTTTCAATTCTCCCTCTCTATTAGCTATTTCTTGTCAATATTTAAATATGTTTGTAACTCTGCAGCTTAATAAAAACCAAAACCAAAAACAATATATGTCCAAAAGTAAAAGAGAGAGAGGAAGAAAGAAAATACCCCATGAGTTGGTCTAATGCCGATCTTTCCTCTTTAGCTGCTCGTAGCCTTCTCCTTCTCCTCTTCACAGCCAAGCTTCTTAAAAGACATGTCTAGTTGTTCCCTCTACATCTTTATAAGCCACTCACCCTGAAATTTGTTTTCTATGCCTACGGTTCCATCAAAAGTGTTCAACAAAACTGCCAATGACCCTGTTGTTAAATGCAAAGGGCAGTGTTTAATCTGTTTCCTCCTTATCCTTAGCAGCAGCCAACACTCAGTTTTTCCTGCTAAACTTTGGCTTCCACATGCCTCGCTCTCCTGGCTGGCTTCACTCATCTCTGGCCACACCTTCAGTTTCCTTTGCAGGATTCTCACCCTGGATCTTTTGCTGAACATCAGCATTAAGCTCTGAGAGTTCTCTTCTTCCTCTCTGCTTCATCATATTCACATCCATGGTTTCAATTATCAGTATTATGCTGATGATTTTTAAATCTTCATATTGCCAGCCAAGATCTCTTTTCTAAGATCCCAGCTCATACGTTAAAAGCGTCACTGGGTAACTGAAAAGCATATCTCACCTGTACTATGGTACAGGTAAAGGTAAATGTAAACATGTCAGAGAGTAAACACAGTCTTCTTCTACAAAATAATTCCCCCTCCCAATGACTGAACTGAACTTCAAATCAGTTATACAAATCAAAATTCTGGGTCTCAGTGTTTACTTCACTGTGTCCTCAACTCTCCACTCATCAACACTTTTTACCATTGTATGTCTCTGAACTGAGTGTATTTTTTTTTTGTCCTCATTGCAGCTTTATTTCTTTGGACAAAGCCAACATTATTCTCCATCAGCATTTCAGTGATGATCTCCCCTTTCACTTTTCCATAAGCAGGCTTGCCCTCATTTTACCCTCTGCATCCATTACTTCTCTAAAATGGTCACCTGCCTGTGTCCCTGCATGGTTCCTCTGCTCTCTCCTGCCATTCTAGCCCAATCTCTGGCCACTTCCCTATGATTTCAACTTTCGACTCATAATGGATACTCTTTAAAAATTGGGCCTTTACATTCTGTCTTAAAGATATTTTTCCTCTACTTTGCCAATATTATTTCTACTCAATGTGGTTTGGCTCTGTGTCCCGACCTAAATCTCAGGTTGATTTGCGATCTTCGGTGTTGGAGGGACCTGGTGGGAGGTGATTGGATCATTGGAGCAGATTTCTCCTTTGCTGTTCTCATGACAGTGAGTTCCCATGAGATCTGGTTGTTTAAAAGTGTGTAGCACTTCCCCCCCTTCACTCTTTCTATTTCTCTTGCCAACATGTGAAGATGTGCCTGCTTCCCCTTCATCTTCCACCATGATTGTAAGTTTCCTTAGGCCTCCCCAGCCATGACTCCTGTACAGCCTATGAAACTATGAGTCAATTACACCTCTTTGTAAATTACTCAGTCTCAGGTAGTTCTTTATAGCAGTGTGAGAATGGAAAATACAGAAAATTGGTACCAGAATAGTGGGACATTGCTATAAAGATACCTGAAAATGTGGAAGTGACTTTGGAACTGGGTAATGGGCAGAGGTTGGAACAGTTTAGAGGACTCAGAAGAAGACAGGAAGATGAGAGAAAGTTTGGAATTTTCTAGAGACTTTTTGAATGGTCGTGGCCAAAATGCTGATAGTAATATGGACAGTGAAGTGGCTGAAGAGGTCTCAGATGGAGATGAGAAACTTATTGAGAATTTGAGTAAAGGTCACTCTTGCTGTGCTTTAGCAAAGAGACTGTGTGTCTGTGCTCTGGAGATGTGTGGAATTTTGAAGTTGAGAGAGATGATTTAGGATATCTGTTGGAAGAAATTTCTAAGCAGCAAAGCATTCAAGAATTGGCCTGGCTGCTTCTAACAGTGTACGCTCATAAGAATTCACAAAGAGATGGTCTAAAATTGAAACTTATATTTGAAGAGGAAGCAGGGCATAAACATTTGGAAAATTTGCAGCCTAACCATGTGGTAGAAAAGAAAAACCCATTTTCTGGGGAGAAGTTCAAGGCTGCATAAATTTGCATAAGTAAAGAGGAGCTGAATGTTAGTAGCCAAGACAATAAGAAAATGCCTCCAGGGCATTTCAGAGACCTTCACAGCAGCCCCTCCCATCACAGGCCTGGAGGCCTAGGAGGGAAAAATGATTTTGTGGGCCAGGCCCTGGGCCCAGATGTTCTGTGTATCCTTGGGACATGGTGCCCTTGCCCTGCATCCCAGCTGCTTTAGCTCTAGCCATGGTTAAAAGAGGCTAAGCTATAGCTTGGGCCACTGCTTCAGAGTGTGTAAGCACCAGGCCTTTGTGGCTTCCATGTGGTGTTGGGCCTGTGAGTGTGTAGAATGCAAGAGCTGAGGTTTAGGAACATTTGCCTAGTTTTCAGAGATGTATGTAAATGCCTGGGTGTCCAGGCAGCAGTCTGTTGCAGGGGCAGGGCCCTTATAGAGAACCTCTACTAGGGCAATGCAGAAGGAAAATGTGGGGTTGGAACCCGCAAACAGAGTCACCACTGGAGCACTGCCTAGTGGGGCTGTGAGAAGAGGGCCACCGTATTCCAGACCCCAGAATGGTAGATCCACCAACAACTTGCACCGCGTACCTGGAAAAGCTGCAGGCACTCAATGCCAGCCTGTGAAAGTAGCTGCCAGAATTGTACCCTGAAGTACCACAGGGACAGAGCTGCTCAAGGCCTTGGCAGCCCACCCATTGTGTCAGTGTGACCTGAATGTGAGACATGTAGTCAAAGGAGATTATTTTGGATCTTTAAGATTTAATGACTGACCTGCTGTGTTTTACAGACTTGCACAGGGCCTGTAGCCCCTTTCTGTTAGCTGATTTCTCACTTATGGAATGGGGGCATTTACCCAAAGCATGTTTCCCCATTGTATCTTGGAGATAACTAATTTTTTTTTTTTTGAGACGGATTCTGGCTCTGTCACCCAGGCTGGAGTGCAGTGGCATGATCTCAGCTCACTGCAAGCTCCACCTCCCGGGTTCATGCCATTCTCCTGCCTCAGCCTCCCAAGTAGCTGGGACTACAGGTGCATGCCACCACACCTGGCTAATTTTTTGTATTTTTAGTAGAGACGGGGTTTCACCATGTTAGCCAGGATGGTCTCGATCTCCTGACCTCGTGATCTGCCTGCCTTGGCCTCCCAAAGTGCTGGGATTACAGGCATGAGCCACCATGTCTGGCCCAACTAACTTGTTTTTTACTTTACAGACTCGTCGGCAGAAGGGACTTGTGTCTCACATGTAACTTTGGACTTGGACTTTTGTGTTAGTGCTGGAATGAGTGAAGGCTCTAGGAGACTGTTGGGAAGGCATGATTGTGTTTTGAAATGTGGGAAGAACATGACATTTTAGAGGGACTAGGGGAGAAATGATATGGTTTGGCTCTGTGTCCCTTCCCATATCTCATGTTGAATTGTGTTCCTGAATGTTGGAAGGACCTGGTGGGAAGTGATTGGATCACTGGGATGGACTTCTCCCTTACTGTTCTCATGGTAGTGAGTTCTCACAAGGTCTGGATTTTGAAAGTGTGTAGCACTTCCCCATTCATGCTCTCTCTCTCTCTCTTATCACCATAAGAGGACATGCTTGCTTGCCCTTCTCCTTCCACCATGATTATAAGTTTCAAAGATCTGGATTTTGAAAGTATGTGGGACTTACCCCTTCATGTTCTCTCTCTCACCACCATAAGAAGACATGCTTGCTTCCCCTTGTGCTTCGACCATGATTGTAAGTTTCCTGAAGCCTCCTCAGCCATGCCTCCTATACAGCTTGTGAAACTGTGAGTCAATTAAACCTCTTTTCTTTATAAATTACCCAGACTCAGGTAGTTCTTTATAGCAGTGTGAAAATAGACTAATACAGTAATTATTCTTCAAAATTTGTTTAAATGACTTTTTTTATAAGCGAAGCTTAACAGCTCTTTATCCTCACCCTAATATAATGTTCCCTGCTATGTATTGCTATGATTACTTTAAATTTCCTAATGTTTCATCATCAATTTTTGCTTAACTGCTTATTAAACTATAGTGCTTATAAAAGAAAGCAATCTTAGTAGTTATTAACGGACAGAGCTATGATTATAGTTGAATATGGCATTCACTCAAAGGAAAAACCATGTAAAATTATCATTTGTATTTATATTTATTGATATGGAAAATATTTTTAATAATTTTCTATCATATTCTGTTAAGTGAAAAAAATAAGGTTCAATATAGCATGTGCACTATGTTCCAATGATTAATAAATAAATTTGCTTTAAAACCAGGAAGGAAAGCAACACTTCCAGAATAGTGGGGTGAGGACCTTGGCAAATAATACTCCCCAGCAAAGGCAACAAACACATTGGCAATGCTACTCTAAAGGAGCATTTTTAGAACTCTGTAAATTAACTAAAGACTTAAAACAGTGTAAGGAGTGTTTATTCAAGAAAATCTGCTGAACCTTGGTAAGAACAGCACAGTCTGTGACAGTTCATCTCCATCGACTCCCAGCCCTGTTTCCCCCAACTGTGCTCATTAGTGTTGAAGCCCAGCAATCTCACAGCAACCAAAGGGGACAAGTTGAGTTTGAAGGTCCCCAGAAAATCTCATACGAAGTGCAATGTTACTATTTGACCTGTCTCACAGTTCCCTGGAAAAATTCTGTTGTTTTACACAACTTGCCTCAGTGCTGTTTTTTCAGGGAAACCTTTATCCTCAAAGCTTTGGGGGAAACAATCAGTAGTGATCATTCATCATCCTGCTGCCTGGGGCTGCAATGCCAGTCAGGGCAAACAAGAGCCAAAAAACCTGGCCAAAAACTTTAAAAAGGGAGACCTGTGGAATGACAAATTTAACCAAAAAAAAAGTCATTCTTGTGCACTAACAACTACAAAACATGGTTAAAAGAAATAAAAAGACTTAAATAAAATGAATAAAAAGACATCATCTGTTCATGGATCAGAAGAGTTAGTATTATTAAATAGCAGTTCTCCCCAAATTGACCCATAATTCAGTGCTCTTCCTATTGAAATCCTAGTCTTTTTGTTTTTTTGTTGTTTATTTTGCAGAATTTGACAAACTAGTCCTTTATGGAAATGCAGTGACCCAGAATAGCCAAAACAACCTTGAAAAAGACAAAATTGGAAGACTAATACTTCCCAATTTCAAAATGTACTACAGAGAATCTGATTACTTCTCCAGTTTCTGAGTTTAATTGCAGTAAATACACTAAGCAACTAGTAGAAAGCCCATATTGGATCCTTGACCTAGGTAGTAAAGATGATTTAAAAAGAAATGTCAAGTGAGCATCTCTATAGCTCTTCAACCCATCAAGATAATAAACCAAAAGCAATATTTCTTTACTCGCCAAACTGTGTCTTATTTTTGAAAAACTTTGCTTAAACTACCTATAGTTGATTATGCTGTCAACAACTGAGACCCCTATTTATAAATGTCTATCTCCATTGTAGAATCAAAATAAGATTGTTTTATATGTTTTATTTTCTATTTTATTGTATAATAAATGTATGTTCATTATCTGGGCAAGATAGTAAGATTTTAAGAGGTTTTGCTACATATGCTTTGATTGCCTGGACTCTCAAATAATTCCCTTTACCCTGGATCTCACCTCTCATACCTCTCATTGTTGAGTGGGGACTAACTTTTTTTTTTTTTTTTTTGAGACGGAGTCTTGCTCTGTCACCCAGGCTGGAGTGCAGTGGTGCGATCTCAGCTCACTGCAAGCTCCGCCTCCCGGGTTCAAGTGGCTCTCCTGCCTCAGCCCCAAGTAGCTGGGATTGCAGGCGCATGCCACCATGCCTGGCTACCTTTTGTATTTTTAGTAGAGACGGAGTTTCACCATTTTGGTCAGGCTGGTCTTGAACTCCTGACCTCGTGATCCACCCACCTCAGCCTCCCAAAGTGCTGGGATTACAGGCATGAGCCACCGTGCCCAGCTGAGTGGGCACTAACTTTAGAGACTATCCTAGCCCTCTGTTTTCTTGCAGGGAAAGGCAACAGAGTAAAAACCAAATTCTGTGACTGAAGCATTGGTCAAAGGATTGAGTTTCGGCACAAAGTTATCTTACACGGTTTGGAGAGTTGGTTAGGGTCCGTTACTGTGCTCTGGGTTTGGTTCTCTGGGCCTTTAGTTTCTCCTTCTGGGTCTTTCTTCTTTTCCATGAAAGTAACTGAGTGATTTTCCTCACCTTGCTTCTAATGTATAGTGATCTGGGCTCTTTCCTGTGGTTACCGTCTGACAAAGGGGAGCTAGAATAGCTGGGATCTGGCCAGATATCTTTCTTTTCAGGAGACTTAGGACTTTTTCTTCTGGTTTCTCTGCATAAGCATGTTTGGGTTAACTTGTAGCCTAGTAACCTCACAGCAATAGGACTACTTACCATTTGGTTCAGGGCACCATAATGAGCACTCCAAACATCTAGGTAGATGTTGCAGCCCCTTTTCTGACATAGCCTCAGATTCACACAGCAACATTTTGGGTACTTCTTATTAGTTCAAATAAGTCAGAAGCCAAGATTCAAGGAGAAAGGACATAGACACCACCTCTGAATGGGAGGAGATTATGTTTGCATTGTTGAATAGTTTATGGGATGGGATTTATTGTTGGCTGCCTTTAGAAAAAACAGCTTTCCCCATGAAGTAATATAATATTGATTAACTTGTTACATTGGCCTCACAAGCACCATTGCTGGTGGCTAAAGTGTTGCTCCTTTGGGACTTAGAACTGATTCTCGCAAATAAATTGAATTTAGCAGAGGTGCAACTGTTGCTTTTAGTAGAATATCTTTCAGTGTATAATACAATTCCAGTTCATATTGGAGAGTGCTAACCCTCTGAATTGAGACATTCGTAAAAATACAAAGATATTTACAAATATCCTAGGCAAATGGCTCAAAAAGATGTGTTAGAATGCTTAAAGCAAGGTCAAGGCTCATGAACTCCAGGGCACTTGAGATATGGAGGCATATGCAAACATCTTGTCAGGTCATTTCCTTAAACTATAATTTAACCTCTGCTCCTATCTCAGAAAAATGATATCTTATTAGTTATTGCTACCTATGATTTAAAATATCATAACCTATTTTGAAGAATCTATGGAGAAAAAGAAAACACTAACCCTAGAAATACTGAGGAAATATAAGAAGCTATTGAAAATCTTTAAACACACAGCAAATTCTTAAAGGAAGCTTACCAAGTAAGACTAGGGATACAGCAGTTCTCTTGTAACATCTAACATCAGGGTGGTAAGGAGCATAAGTGGCATGTGAGTTGTTTATAAAAAACATAATAATAAATAATTATTGTTACAAAATTTTTTAAATAGTATAAATATTATTAGTATTTCACTGCCACCTCTATTTTTGTTTTACTTTGCTAATGAAAGAATTGCTAGATGGTGAATTAGTGCATATTCTAACCTATTGTTGTATTTGTTATTGGATCTCGGGTGAACTTGGTGATTGCAATAAGTATTCAATAATTTGATTTTAAAATATTCCTATTTGCAGAATGATCACTCTCCAAAGGTACAGAGTAAGATTGTTATTGATTAAACAATGCACGTTTGACCTTTCTGGCTGGGATTGTAGGATTGGTACTCACAAGATCTTACAGCAGCAAGGAAGTACACAGTTTGTTCATTCTAGAACCCCCTTATGCAGTGCTGAGGGAATTACCAGACTATAATGAAATGTAAATTAATTCCACACTCTTTGAGGTTCAAATAAAGTTCAGTGTGACAAGTCTTCTTGGTACTTGTTATACTGGAATAAGCCCTACTCTAATATAACAGATTAAAGCATTTTCATATTTCTTTTTCATTATTTAAAATAAATAGCACTCCCTACTCTCTCCCATGAGATCATTGGCTTAAGACACATTCCCAAAATAAACTAAGATGACAAACAAAATCAATAATCCAATAAGGCTGAGGGAGGGCCGTTGCGTTCAAGGCTTTTTATGCACCCACTTCCCATTTGGTTTCAGTCATAATTCAAGGTGGTTCCTGTGAGTTATGAACTTCTGTCAGTGGAGAGGCTGGTTGATTCATCCCAAGTTTTCCTCTCTGCATGCCTTTCACTCTGATTGAGAGCAGATCAGAAGATGGCAGATGAATTTCAGGGAGGTACCTAGACCTGGCCTTACCCAGTCATATGCATGCCACTGATTGTGATGCAGAATATGGCAGAAAAAACATTTAAACACAAAAATGTCAGGTTGAAAATAAATACAGGGTAAAGGAAAAAATGTAATATCTAGATGTTAAAATTATATTTTCTTCCAAAAAATGCTTTTAAAATTCTTTTTGTTCCTATTTCACTCTTCTAACTCCTTACCTATCTCTAGCCCAAAAACCCCCTGATATAGGTTTTCAGGAGACCCACTTACAATCCACTGTAGATATACTCTTCCCCATTTAAGTGTAATAACATCAACATCTTCTCCTGTGGTTTTTAGTTATTTTATACCTATAGCTTTATTTTTCTGAAGAACAGCTAACGTGAGGACTTGATCATTTGTAAAGGCTATTAAAACAATATATACCTATGAATCTAGTGTTTTCATTTGCATACCCTATGTAAACAAGGAGTGTGATTTTGAGTCTATATAACTAGTATACACATACCTGCATTCATAAACATCGTGGTCACGTCTTAAGTTTCAAAGCCAAAGGGAATTCAGAAAAATGTAATGGGTCCCCAATAAAAGAAGAGATGCACATTTTAAACAGAGAGTACAAAATCAGCGTATTTTTATAAAGAATCTGAATTTCATAAATGGCAGTTCCAGATACACTAAAACTGATCATCTGTTATTACTTGAGTACATTTCTCTAACGCCTTTCCTACCAGAAAGATGCATACAGAAAGTGCCTCTTTAAACTTCCATTTGGATTATCATGAGGTGCATATTTGAGACTTCTTGTTTTTGTTTGGTTTGCATTTAAAGTTTTGCTTTTAAAATGTAAGCAAATAGCCATTGAATAAAATGAGTAGTTTGGTGTCCAGCTGCCTACTATGCACCCATAATTATATTTAGATGCCTCTTTTGATACTCTCAAAAAACTTCAAACATTTTACTAATCCGTTGTCTATTTATTCTACTGTGCTTAACATGGTAACAGGCAAATTTTAGACAATGAAATATACCTGGATGTGACCCACACATGTAGTCATTCATTTATTCCACTCTGCTGATCACAGGAACAGCACGTTCCAGACCATAAAAGTTCCCTGGGTAGTCCAGTTGCTGATATGAATATGTTTAGAAAAATATTTTCCATGAAGCAATTTGTTTTTTCTTTTGTATTTTCAAGGATTAAAATTTTTTGCTTACATATCCATTAAGGTGGCTTTCTGTTTTCCAAATCTCTCCCTTCCAGCCCATCAGTCATATACTGTAATTGCTACAACAATGATTATTTTTCTGCTCAAAGACATTCAATGTCTCACTATTGCTTACAGTAATATTATAATAACACCCAGCATGATTTTCAGGCATTCTGCCTTGTGACTTTCTGAACTTTTGTTTCCTAACTATTATCTATTTTTATACAGTAATTCATTGATGTTGCATTTATTAACACCAATATATTCATGTGAAAAATTACAAAACCCATTAGTGAACATAAGAGCTCACAATCAATAAGGAATAGTGGCATGCAAATAAATATTTCAATACAATGAAATGGGTACCGTCATGGAGGAAAAAGTTACATGAGTGCATTAAGAAAGAGAACGCCTACGTGAGTGGAAGATAACTTTCTAGGGAACACCTATTAGTTGAACTGCTAGCAATGGGTAGGAGTTTATCAAGTCAACAATGGGCAAAAGGGTATGTAAGAAGAAAAGAGAAAAGTGAACACAATATGAAACCATTAATTTATATACCAAGTTCCGAAAATGGTCCCAAGTATGGCTATTTTTTCAAGTGTGTCAAGGAGAGATGTGGTCAGAAATACAACTGTAGGAGAACATTAAAACTAGACAGAGAAAAATCCCATACTGAGAGCTGTCAAAAATGTTTTAGTTGAGAAATGTCATGGTCAGAAGACATTCATGTTTTATAAAATAAAATATTGAGTAAAATAGAAACTGACCAGAAAAAGCATTAACTGAAAATCCAAAAGATTAATTAAAGGTGATTAAAATTACTCAGGTAAGAGATGAAACAGTTAATAATTGGAATTGATAATTCGTTAGAGGAGAAGAAAATACTTTGAAATAATTCTGAAGTATTTTATGGGACTCGATGATTGCTGAAATATGAAAGCTGAGGAAGAAGATGGGTTGATTAATAATGACTATCAATCACTTTTCCCAACTAAGAGACAAGGTGAAAGATAATGCCATTGTAGAAGATAAGAACAGCAGGAGATAAAGTCAGTTTTGAATTCAAGAAGGAAATAAAATAATTCGGTGCTGTTTTCAATGTTTCCTCCAAAATTAATATGTTGGAACTTTAATCCCCAAAGCAACAGTGTTGATTGGTGGGACCCTTGAGAGGTGATAAAAATCATGAGGGCTCTGCCACCATGAATAGATTAATGTCTTTATTGTGGAGGTGATTTGTTATAAAAAGTAAGTTCATCCCCCTCCTCTTATGCATGTTCACTCTCTTGACTTTCCCTTATGGGATGATGCAGCAAGAAGGCCCTCGCCAAATGTGCCCCTCTAATCTTGGACTTGCCATCCTCCAGAACCATAAGAAATCAATCTCTGTTCTTTATATATTACTCTGTCTCAGGGATTTTGTTATAGCAGCACAGAGTAAGACATATTGTTTGCGACATTTGGGGTTTGCAATGTCTTTGTAACTATTGGATAGTTTATCTAGCAAGACATTGAAATTATAGGGTTTAATGCTCAATAGACTCTCACAACTAGAGATGAAGAATTTTCAAGGAATTGCATGATGATGGTTGAAACTGAGGGAGGTAATAGTATTTCAGACAAATTGTGAAGAATTAGAAAAAGGAAAGGGCAAAGACCAACACTTAGGATACATGCAGTCGAAGTCCTAGAAGACGATAAAACCCCTGAGACCATCATGCTTAAGACAAACATGGAAGACAGAATAGAAAAAATAATGAATTTTCAATAGGACTGAATAATTCAAATTCATTAACTATGAGAGTGGATGAAACGTATCTAATGAATTTATCAAGAAGAAATTTACTGGTGATATTTACCAGATTTTTTCATACAATTTTTATAGAATGGTAAAGATATAAACTTGATTGTAATAGATTAGAAGAAAATGAAAAGCAAGGAATTTGATACTGGACAGATAGAACATTTTTCAAAAAAATTAGCAATAAATTTAGAGACAGATGCATAAACTCAAGGGTGCCCAGCATGTGGGACCAGGTGAGCGGCCTAAGCCCAAAAGGCACCGTGTACCATTCACAAGAGAAGAATGAAAAGTGAATGGCAGCCCTGGAGAGGCAGAACATGGTGGCTTGTGCAACTCAGTATATTGTAATCAAATGTACTGAGATAATAAAAATTGGGGAAGAAAAAGATTTGAATGGGTGCAATTGAACATATTAAGTCCCTAGTACCTCTGGGTTGGAAATAAAGGAATGTAAAGAATTAAGTTGCTTTTCCTGATTTATGGACACCAATTCGGGCATTACTATCATATAGACTTTATTTAAAATGATTGAGGTACATAAGATCACTCAGGAAAGGATGCAGACAGGAGAGAGAAGTGGTCCCCTGATTGAACTCAGAAGATTTCCAGTATTTAGAAATCAGATAGAGAAGAATCCAGAAGAAAAGATGAGAAGGAATAGCAAGTGATATAAAAGGACAATAAGAATATATCACCATAAAAGGCCAAAGATGAAAAGATTTTGAAGAGGAAATGTTTAACTGAGTGTAAAGATGTTGAGTTGGATGAAGAGAGCAAGTAGCCACTATGCTTGGTCAAATGATGATCTCAACAAAGGCAATTATGATGAGAATTTAAACCTTCTACATAGTTAATTGGCTGCATTTACATGATCTTAATAATCCACTCACTTCAACAACATAACTTTCCTATTCCAGGAAACTTTTCCCAGAAAGATAAAAGTTGCAAGTAACTGTATTGTTTATTTCATAAATTTCTTGAAACATAGAATGAATTACACACCAAGACCCTTGAACACCTTACTCCCAAGTCTTGCCTTGTGTTCACCAATCCTATTATGTCATGACACTTACCCAATCCTAGCAAAGCTTTCACATTGAAAGACTAAAATATACCACACTGCGAAGTGTCAATAAATATCCCAACTTTGATTTTGCGTGTGTGTGTGTGAGAGAAGCTATTAAGACTGTGAGTCAGATTTCTTACCATGGTTAAAAATAAATGCAGCTTCGTTTGATCAACAGGTTGTTTTGGCAACATGCTGGCAAAAAAAAAAATGATAAACAGGAATTTTATGGAATGGGTTGCAGAATAATAGGAAGCAAAACACCAGAATCAGTTTGTATATACAACAAATGTGGATAGTTCAGTTATAAGAAGGAGGTAGGTAGCTTGACAGATGTTAGACTCAAGGGAGAGATTATTTATTAAATGTTTTTAAGATGGAAAATTAAAGCCTATATGATGTACACTGAGGAAAATATATCTAGAGGAGAGATAGAAATTGATGATGCGTAAAACAGAGTACAAAACCAAAGAAAGAAAGGCAGTAATCAGGTGAAGGGGATGGGATCTACTGGGCATTTGCAAAGATAAGCTTTAATGGAAAGAATTCCTTCATAGCTCCAAGAGGAAGGGAAGAAAAAATAGTTTCAGATGCAGATGAATTCATGATTTGTTGATTTAAAGATGAAGGGATGTGTTGCAGTCTATTCAAGCCACTATAGGAAAATATCATAAACTGTGTAGCTCATGAACAATAGAAATATACATCTCATAGTTCTGGAGGCTGTAAAGTTCAAGATCAAGGCATTGGTGAATGTGATGTCTAGTGAGGACCTGCTTAGTAGTCGATGGATGGCTTTTTACTCAGTCTTTGCATGGTCGAAGAGACAAGGGGTCTCTTTCAGGCCTCTTTTGTAAGGGCACCAGTTCCATTTATGAAGGCTCTGCTTTCATGACCTAATTATTTCCTGAAGGCCATACCTCCTAATACCACCACCTTGAGGGTTAGGATATTTCTTTTTATTATTATTATTTTTTTGAGACAGGGTTTTGCTCTGTCACCCAGGCTGGAGTGCAGTGGCGCCATCTTGGCTCACTGCAACATCCACTTTCTGTGTTCAAGCGATTCTCGTGCCTCAGCCTCCCAAGTAGCTGGGACTACAGGCATGTGCCACCACATGCAGCGAATTTTTGTGTTTTTAGTAGAGACAGGGTTTTGCCATGTTGGTCAGGCTGGTCTCAAACTCCTGGGCTCAAGCGATCCACCTGCCTCAGCCTCCCAAAACGCTGGGATTACAGGTGTGAGCCACTGCGTCCAGCCAGCGTTAGGATTTTACCATCCGAATTTTGAGGGGACATAAACATTCAGACTAACGCCGAATATTGTATTTTCTATTTTTTCAAGTAAGTGTAAGTCAAAATGTAGTAACAGGGAGTTGGGGTGGGAGAAATTTGAAAAGCCAAGAAGTATGAAAAAAAGTCACTCTGAAAGTATAAAGGCAAACCAGGGACCATGGAGAACATATATATGGTCTACAATCAATATTATGAGATCAATGAAGGCTGATAAGTCTGAAAAATGCTTTTGAAATATAGGAGAGAATTATCATTGTTTATAGGAATAGAAAGCCTTCTGAGGGCAGCGGAATCTCTTGGCCGCAGTGTCAGGGAGAACCTGGCCAGAGGGCCATCCACAGATTCCTTGGAAAGCAGTGGTAGTACTGGGCCCCCAATTAACTTAGAAGCAGCTGAAACAAACCACATTTTGTTCAGCTCAAAAGCTTTACAAATGATGAATAACTGTATTTCTTCAAGTGGTTTTTTTGTTGTTGTATTGCTTGCTTCTTTGATTTTTTGAGGACTCAGCACTCAGAAAGTCTTCAAGCATATGTTTATATAATGACACCAGCATTTCTCTTTCCTACCATATACTGACCTGTATCTTCTACTGATGGTAGGGAGTTAATCTCTGAAATCTACTGGGGTAATATTAGATAGCAAATATTTCAAGATTTTTAAAACAATTTCCATGGACTGCTGAAGTTAGACACTGCAACTGTTAGGTGAAACGCAGTCAAAACTTGGCCAAGGCTGAATGTTGATGAAGAATGTCTTGGTCCTTTTGTGATATACTTCAATTTATAGCTCTAAATATAATATTTACTTTCAGAGGAAGCAATAAAACAATAACTTGGTTGTTTTAAGGTCTCGTACCATATACTCTGCAGTTGAAGTAAAAGATCTCAATATTACGAAGCCATGTTGGTTTCATTCCCACATTTGTTAAATGTGGAGCAGTAGCACTGACTTGAAGCAATGATTTGAAGAACACGATAAATTTAGATTTTTCAGTCATCCTTTCTGACGTCCTTTTCCTATAATTTACTATCAATTAGATGATTCACTTCCATCTGCATCATACCACCTCCCTTTAGAACCTTCTATAAAGAGCTTGATGTTTCCTAAATATGTTATACAAGCTGCCTTGTATTTGTGAGGCCTCTTTTGGAAGTGTCTAAGCTGTGAGGCTATGGTCATTTGAATTCTATATTTCAAATATTTAATTCAGTTTGAACTAATTATGAATGACTCAAATATTTTCATATCCTCTTCTCCTAATTATTTAAAATACTATACTCCATAAAAATAATTTTGGATATTTCATGTTTATAGTTATTTAAGAAATTCTATTTTAACTCTTCTGGCCATATCTTCTATATAAGAAAAAGTTTGGTTATTACACATGATGTGTGTATGTCATCAGTCAGCCAAACTAACACATTCAAGAAACTCATATAAGATGCAGAATTGAAGAGAACTAACACATGCTCATAGAATGTCTCCTAGCAGAGAAAGAATTATTAGAATTATATTTTAAAATCAGAGTGCATACGGAAAATAAAAGAAAACAAAATTTTTAGTTATTTAGGATCATAAATATTAATTATAGCAAACTCTGTACTTAGCTGTGGAAAGAATATTGCTAACATTTATTAATCTACTGCCTGAGGTTTTTGAGTTTGTTTTAAACTCTCATACACAAGATTTAGTTCAGTAAGATTTTAACATCCCATGAATTAAGCCTGTGTGCATAACATTTCAAGCATAATATTATGCAGGATATTTATTCAGTTCTAGTGCACTACAATTAAGACTCATAGATATAGTAATTTTCATCACAATCACCATGAGACATTCCATTAACTTATGAAAGCTGAGTTCTGCTAAACATTCTGATTGTTAACATGAAACAGAAGGTCCAAAATGATTGGATTCATCCTCTCAACTTTCTAAGTTTTACTCTTTCCTGTATTTTTTTTTGTGTGTGTGTGGCAACTGTTGAGCTTTTTGCAAAAGTTTGCAAAGTTTTCCTTTATAGCATATGCCATCTTTAGCTCACAGTACTGGTTTGGAGAGTTTAGGTGAACTTACCCTTGCAACTTTTTGAGAATTTATGAAGTCCCAGTCATATTTTATGTAAAGTGTTTTCCCCCAGATCTACCAGGAAAAAACAAAATGACCTTACCCTTTCTTATGATGCACTGAAAATGTAAGTCTGAAAAGCAAAAGCTTGTAGAAATGTCAATATCAAGAAATGACTTAACATGTTGATATCTCACTTGAGATAGTTTCCTCTAAAATCTCTCTCTCTTTTTTTTTCTTTTTTTGGCAAGCGACTGTAGTTTTTGCTGTTACTTTTCCTGTTGAGACTCAAGCTCCAATCTCAATTATATATTACAAAGGGCGACTCCTGTGGCTTCTCAAAATATAAGCATGCTTTTAACATTTATCTTGTGCATTAAATTCTGTGAAAGTTATAAAATTGCAATTACTAGTTAGTTCAAAATCTAGTTTAAAAAGCTGTACATATAACGAAAATTAATAAAGGCATAAGATGAGAAAATGTTATATAAAAGAAACATACTACATCTGCTACAAAAAATCAGAGGCAGAAGAGACCCTACTGACTGTAGTGTTCAGAAGAGGTCTCACATAGGAGTTGGAACTTGAGTCCAGCCTCAAGTGTTGGGTAAGATTTGAGTCAACAGGGAAGACTAGGAGAGGAAATTCTGCCAGAAGAAAGGCATCACTATGAAAGTGAAAAAGCATACAGCATGTTCTGTGGATAGGAAAACAGGTCTGGCCTGATCAGAATGTTCTTTTTGGAGATAGTAGAATGCCAGTTTGGAAATGGAAGTAGAGGAGACCTTACACTCTAGTTTAAGAACATTCAATTCTACCCTGTGTAGTTGGGGCTATCCTGAGGGTTTTTGAGATACACAAGTAGCATGACGAAATGAAAAATAATGCCAGTATTGCCACCTATGTAGGATAGGGTGGAGAGAATTGGATGATTAAGCAGACATGAATTAAAAGTTTTTCTGTAGGAAGAAAAAAGAAATGGAGAATGTTAAGGAAAAAAGACATAGAAAGAAGTAACGTGATATTAGGCTAATCCCCTGGGGAAGTGGTGTTGGATACAATGGCTAACATTTGAAAGTTGCACATTTGGGAGACTTGGAGAAAGATGGTAGTGATGACAGTAAGTGTGAAATTAGGAAGGAGCACCTGGAAGTGGGGAGTGGGGTGTGGAGAGGAAGGTATCACATGTGTCTGTAGAGTCATTCCTAAGTGGGAACACGGCATTTCAGAGGAAAGGTCCATTAGGCAGGTGAAAGGCTTGAGTTGAGTAGATTCAACTCTGCACAGCCTGAAGATTTTCTTCTCAGTTCACAGCACAGTACAAGTAATTATTCAACTCCCTGTTCCTGCTGATTAGTCAGTGGGTCAAATCAGTCACTGTAGCCATTCCTAATCAGTTAACTTTAGGCCTCATATCTAAAAGCCACAGACTTACTCTGCCTTCTCCTGAAGTAGAATTTAGAAGCATAAATATCTGGGTAGACTTCAGCTCCAGAGATACTTAGAATAAACGTGGTGCGTAAAATCTCTCTGAATCTCTTCTGTTCATCCAGTGGAAAAAAACTATCAAACTTTGCACCCCACTGCTATTCCAGCTATTGCTATTTCAGCTCAATTTATAAGGGGAAAGATGAATTTACATGAGACCTGTCAGGGGGAAAAAAAACTTTCAGCTACATGCTAGTCCAGTCTATAGAAAGGGCTCGTTTCTTAACTTACTTCAATCATCTTAAAAATCAGCTTCTTTTTGACCCATTCATTCAGTTTTATGAGAAAATGCCTCAAGTTTTCCACTGATTTTCCTCTTTGTGTCTCCATCCAATGTTTACTCTTTTTCCACAAACAACTAAGTATGACTGATACTGTTTCCCTGTTTCTCTCCCATTCCTTTATAGATAAGACCCTCTCCCTGTCCCTGAAATGAACAGTGCACCCAAAGCAAGATTGAAGCTAGGCTCTAGCTGCACTTCTGCCATTCATTGGATGTGCAAACTTCTGCAAAATACTGATTTTATTCTTTGTCTGCAAAAGGTATTTTGATTTTTCAGTTAATTGCAAGATTCCTGTCAGTCATTTTTTATTTTTTACTATTTTGTCTTTTAAAATAAAATATCTCTATTTTATTCTTGACTGTAAAATGTAGATGTTGACTTTTTGGTTAATTGAAAGATTCCTGTCAGACCTTTTTTTATTTTTTACTTTTTGTCTTGTAAAGATTTTCTCCTACCGATAAAACCAAACATTCGCTTTTTTGGCATATATATCATTGTGAAGAAAACTCGGCATTTATGCAACTTAATATGGCTGTAACTTATGACCCCTAATCTGAAGTGGGAACTCAACTCCACTCACCAAACATCCAATAAGCTTCAAATTTTTGTGCCCCCCTACGCTGCAATGACCGTCTCTCACTACATCTTCAAGCCTCAAAACTTACTTCCAACAGAACCCAACAAGTTCAGTAGACAAATAGCAGCCAGCAGATGAAAACTCTCTCATATTTCCACCTATAAATTGGCACGGCCTCAGCCTCTGCACCGAGCTTTTCCTTTCAGCCACTCCTTAAGCGAGGCATCACTCCTCTTACATGAGATCCAACCCTGCAGCTGTGCCGCACCCTCATCTCCACGAACTCCCAAAGGGCTTCCCAGCTTCAGTGCACCTTTGTATTTCTGACATCATCAGTTTCTACATCTCTGTGGAATCATTACTATCGTATAGATAAGTTGTGGCATGTTCCATCTTAAATAATGTTTTTTCCCTCTGACCAAGTCCATATGCAGCCACGATCCATTGTTTTGTACCTTTTCACAATTAAACATCCAGAAATGGTTTTCTATGCTTACTTTCTCTACTCAACCCTCATCCCATCACTCCCAAACACACACACACACACACACACACACACACATCCACTGATACCATTCTTGTTAGGATCACTGCAATGTCATGTGACCCAGTGAAATGGTGTGGTCTGACCAGCTTTAATTTGTTCTCTTGGCCGAATTGAGCTGAGCAGTCCTTCCGCTCAGAAACCCAATCTTATCTTGGCTTTCATGAAATCACAGTCCCCTATTTTTACTTTTACTGTTCTCGGTGTTCTTATCTCATTCTTGCCTGCCAATTCTAATTTCTCTACCTATCGTATACCGATAAAATTTCATAGAGCTTAATCATGGTCTTATTCTCTGCCGTTTTTATTTTTTAATCTCTTGGTGGTCCTGTTCATATGACTTTGTGTCAATATTTATATGTCGAGGATTCCATAGTTGTGTGTTCAATTCAGTTCTCTACTTGACATCTCCCTTTGATTGTCTCACAGACAACTCATGCTTTATAAAGAGTCACTTTCTGGAGAAGCCTGCCCAAACCACTAAATTCCTTCCCTTCTGCATATCCATTGTGTTCCTCTGTTAACACTTATCAGAATGTGTGCTAATGTATTAATTGGGCTATACTTTTATTTTTGTCTGCCTGCTTGTTTTAGTCTGTCTCCGCTACAACACAAAAAGTGTTGCAAGTGGCCAGGGATCACCTTTTTGGTTAAAATTGATGTACACCCAGTGCTTAGCAGATTGTATAACACACATTGCATATCACACATTCAATAAATATTTGTATGTCCTGTGGATTTCAGCAATGAGAGGCTTTCCATTTAGCAACCCCTTTATGTGTCCTAGATTGCTAGAAAGTGTGAAGTTTAGGATATGACTGTTTACCATTGCAGAGAGCTTTCCCATGTGGTCACTACAGATGAATGCAGGGAAAAGAATTCGAAAAGAATCAGTATCAAAACAAATAAATTACATGCAATAACAGCTTCTATTCTTCCTTCAGCAGCACTTGTGAGGAAGCCTTTGGTCCGTATCACATGTGGAATGATAAACAATGTCAGCTAGGGAGGGTCAGGGGTGCGACGGGGGTGGCTCTGGGCAATTCCTGGCTACCTTGGGACTGACTTTACCTGTTTTCTCCCATTTCAGGAAGTTTCTCAGCATGTGTGTGAGATAATTTTAAAATTTGAATATGCTGTAATATATAGGAAAATACAGCAATTATTCCCAAATATTTGTTTTTATAAGTTAATTATTTGTAATGAGCTGGAGGCACATCACGGTGGATCCAGACACACTGATATTCTGCGTCAGAGGAGAACTTTTTGTAAATACCCAGAAAAAGTATCAATATCTTTACTTCTCAATAATAATTCCTAAAAAATATAGAAATACTTAAATGCAGCAATTGGTAGCAAGCTGATTAGAGCTGTAAAGACTCCCTGTCTGGATCTAACCCCTGAGCTGATACTGTCACAATGTTTAGAAAAAATAACTTTTTCTTTTTTATTCTTCTATTTTTAGTCTTTTTTTGTCTCTATGTGAAGCTAAATTTCATTGAAACAACCCGATTTTTCATCTCAGAAACTCTATTTTTAGGTAATTAACTAGTGAATGCAACATTTGATTGAATTTTATTAGAAACTTTTTTCCTGACTTAGCTGGCCCCTGAGTAATAAGAGCTGGTGGTGCTCTCTCTCTCTGTCTCTGATTATATTAATTAACTCACTCTTACTCTGCAAATTTAATATAGAACAAGTATTTTATCCAAACTTAAAAAAATTACTACAGGTTAAAATGTTACATAATTTTAGTAAAGTAAGAATAACAAAATGTGTCTCCCTATTCCCTATCGAGAAAGTTAATCTTATAACCATTCTCAGATACCATTTCTATTATCATGGAAAGGATTGCTTCATCGATGCCATTTTCTCTTCTTATTACCATCTAGGAATGAAGGAAGCAGAGTAATAGATGATGTGCACATTAAACCAGTCGAGAGTACCCTTTGCTGCTCGGCCCTTCCGCACACTGTACTACTTTTTAATGAAAAGAGACTTTCCATTTGAAGTAGTCCTCCTTATCTTTACAATCAGTCTCCTTCCATTTGAAACCTGCCACAGGGTTGACGGCTGCAATCAAATAGACTAAGTGTTACTGCTGCCCTGAATGCTCAGTGTCCTCCCCTTCTTTCCAGAGGCCCTGGATGGTGCATCCTCTGAGCTAGGTGCCCAGGAGAGCCTGAGGTGGCTCCTCAGCTCCAGCCTCCCAAGTGACAATGAGCTCCACAGAACCTTGGTGAAGAGGAGGATGTAATTTGCATCTGTAGCTTGCAGGGGATGTGTAAAATAGCCCCCAACTCCAGCTTGTGTAATAGAAAATTAAAGAATAGACTGATATTTCTAGCAGAAATTCAGCATGTGAGCAAATTACCAGACGTGGCAAAAAGAAAGCTAAATTAAGAGAAAGGTGTAGGTAACCTTAAGAAAAGAAATTACGTTTTAAGACTTTCAAGAAATATATTCTGAAGTAAGCTCATGTAACTAGTACTCTGCTGCATTTAAAACACTTTTGTCCCTGTTTCCAGGTGGGTAGTACTACAGATTTGCCTCTGCAACTGAAAAGCCATTCTTTATATGTGGAAGCAGAGCACTTAAATGTGTTCTAATCGTTTTAAGAATGTAGTGTTTATTGGCTTTGCTAGTCTGTAAGTAACTTGTTCAGAGAAAATGTTTTACACTTCCGTTTTGTGACTGTGGTCCTTGGCACAAGACCTAATTCATAGTTGGTGCTGAGGATATATTTATAAGAACTGTTTTTGACATACCAATCTCTTGATGGTCTCCAAATCCATTTTGCAGGGTCGGTGCATACTTTAAAAGGTAGGTAAGCCCCATGCCTATTCTTTACAAGTAGCCTGCCATTATCCTCTGATGGAGAGAGGAAAATCCTTCTCATATTTGCATGATTACAGACAGGGGCTGACAGTGGATGGGGGAGTGGAAGAATTTGAATTTCTCCTAGCCATCTGTGTTTCTGATTTTCTGCGTATATGGAATTTGCATTTCATCTCCTGTATATGCTGACCATTTTTCATGAGTCGTCGGCAGCAGAACACCATTGCAGTGGCTGAAGTGTCACCAGTGCCATGGTGAGAGGTGAGCTGGCTTGGGATGGGCTGGTATGCACTGCAGCTCAGCACAACCATGGCAAGTAATAATGGGCCCTGCATCCCAGATGTCTTTTTTGCTTCATGCTTGAAATAAGTTGCTCATTGCTCCTCATTACAGACCCAGCCTCCCACCATGTGGCTAATTCCCATTTCTTCCTTTTTGGATCTCCCCCTGTTACTTCCCAAGACCTGTCAACTCCCAAATCCACCATGTCCTGGCCGCTTATTATGCACAGCAGTTTCAATTTCTCTTCCTCTCAATCCCAGTGCATCCAGCTCATGGCCAATTCTGATATTTAACTAAACAAAAATAGTTCACTCCCTTAACTGGCTCCACTGGGCTAGCTCTTCGGCATATTATTTGTATCCTTTGCATTTTGTTAACTACAGGACATAGAGAAAGACTGTAAGAATTACATTACTTATTGTAAAAAATGCAAGTTTATTCAAAGAAATATAGAAAATAAAGAGAAGAATGAATGGAAAGATAAAGATCCCAATGTCCCATCACCTCCACCTAATCCATTTTAATATTTTGGCAGGTTGTATAGCTGAATGTTTTTGCCCCCCTAAGGCTCATATGTTAGAACCTGCTACTCCATGCAATAGTATTAAGAGATGGGTCATTTGGTAATTTGGTCATGAGGGCTCTGCCCTCACAAATGGAATTAGTTTTCCTTATAAAAAGCTTGAGGGAACCTGCTTGCTCCTTCCCCTTCCTTTCATTAGATGACACAGCCTTCACACCCCTCTTCTGTCCCATTCATATGAGGATGCGGAAGCAAGGTGCTGGTGAGGAACAGGCCCTCACCAGACACCAAATCAGCTAGTGCCTTAATCTTGAACTTACTAGCCTCCAGAGCTGTGAGCAATACATTTCTGTTGTTTATAAATTATACAGTCTAAGGTATTTTGTTACAGCAGCAGGAACAGACTATGATAGAAATTGGTACCAAGAGTGGGGTGCTGCTGTAATATGTACCTAAAAATGTGGAAGTGGCTTTAGAGTTGGGTAATAGGTAGATACTGGAAGAGTTTTGAAGTGCATGCTGGGACAAGCCCATATTGTTGTGAAGAAACTATAAAGGGTGATTCTCGTGGGAGCTCAGAAGAAGATGAGGGTGTAGAACAAGCTTGTCCAATGCATGGCCTGCTGGCCACATGTGGCCCAGGATGGCTTTGAATGTGGCCCAAGACAAATTTGTAAACTTTCAGAAACATTATGAAATTTTTTTTGCAATTTATTTTTAGCTAATCAGCTATCGTTAGTGTTAGCGTATTTCATGTGTGGCTCAAGGCAATTCTTTTTCTTCCAATGTGGCCCAGGGAAGCCAACATATTGGACCCCCTGGTGTAAAGACAGGTTAAGTCTTCTTAGAGATTACCTAAGTGGTCCTGATCAGGATGTTGGTAAAGATATGGATGGTAAAGGCCATTCTGATGAGATAAATAAGGAATATGTTATAGGAAACTGGAGGAAAGGTCCTCTTTATAAAGTGGCAAAATACTTGGCTTAATTGTGTTTGTGTTCTAGTGTTTTGTGGAAGGAGAAACTGATGAGCAATGAAATCAGTTATTTGGTGGATGAAATATTTAAGCAAAATGTTGACGGTGCAGCATGGCTTCTCTTACTGCTTATGGTAAAATGTGAGAAGACAGAAATACGGATGAAATTTATAACCATAAGATTAATCTTTAAATCTTAATTTAAAGATTAAGAAAATTCTTAGCCTGGCCATGTTGTAAAGGGTGAAAAAATGTGTTTGGTGGAGAACACCAAAGGTGTGGCCAAGCAATCATTTGACAAGGAGATTAGCATGGATCATTGGAAGCCAGGTGTTATTCATCAATAAAATGGGAAAGAATGACCCCAAAGGCATTTTGGAGATTATCAGCACTGCCATTTCCATCATAGGCCCAGAGGGTCAAGGTCTAGGGAACAGGGCAATGTCAAAAGAGGAACTTCAGCCCTGGGGACCCCACCCAAGCCTCTGCTTATGGAATTCCAGGGCAGCACTTCTCTCTTGCCCCACATGTAGCTGCTGTGAGCCCAGGTGCAGCACAGGGTGCAGTGGCAGCCCTTCAAGAGAGCATAGGTGATAAACTTTGGCAGTGGCTGCAAGATGCCTTCTCCACCGGTGTGTAGAGTGCACAGCTGTGGGGGCACAGCTGCCTCCACGTACATTTCAAAGGATACCCCACAGAGCCTCAGGGCCCAGGCAGAGAAAGGCCACAGCACCTGGGCTACTACAGAGATTCCCTGCTAGGGTATTTCCCACTGGAGCCCTGGGGGCAAGACCACTGCAGAGAGTCCACTCTAGGACAGTGTCCAGTGGAGCCATGGGGTGTGACTTCCTACAGCCTTGGGGGCCTACCCTTCCGCAATGAGTCCTAAAGGTGGCACACATCAGCAAAGAAGGTTATTCTCAAGCTTTAAGATTTAATGTTGTTCACTATATTAGATTTTGGAATTGCTTAGGGCTAGTTATCCCTTTCTTTCTTCCTATTTTTTCCCTTTGGAATGAAAATATTTATTCTATGCCTGTCCCACCATTTTGGAAGCACATAATGTACTTGCTTTCACAGACGCACAGCTGGAGGAGGATTTGCCTCAGAATGAATTACATCATGAATTTCACCCATATCTGATTTAAATGAGATTTTGAACTTTAAACCTGTGGTTGGTGCTGGAACAGGTTAAGACTTTTTGGGCTAATTGGATAAAATGAATGTGTTTTGCATGTGAGAAGGACATAAATTTTGGGGGTCCAGGGACAGAATGCTATGGTCTAAAAGTTGGTGTTCCCTGGAAATTCATATGTTGTAACCTAATACTCAAAGCCGTAGTATTAAAAGATGGGACATTTAGGAGGTGATTAGGTCATGAGGGCTCTGCACACCTTTATAAGCACCTTACAAATACCTTAGTGGCTCATAAAAGGCTTGAGGGAGACTACTTGGCCCATCTTCATTTCTGCCATGCAAGGGACACAGCAAGAAGGCAGCACCTATGAGGAGCCAGCCTTCACAGATACCACATCTGCTGGCAGCTTGATTTTGGAATTTCCAGCCTCCAGAACTCTAAGCAATACATTTCTGTTGTTTATAAATAATACAGTTTAAGGTATTTTTTATAGCAGTAGACATAGACTCAGATAGTAGATTATCTTCCAATCTTATAAATCATTTGTAAAGTGCATGTGTGATTCTTTTATAAAGTATGGATTATGAGTACAGTAAGTCCTCATTTAATGTTGACCATAGGTTCTTAGAAAGTGTGACTTTAAGTGAAAGATGTACAGCCCATCCACAAATAACATTGTTTCCTTCAACATTGCTTTGTTCTAACAACTATGAGAAAAAAACTGGTTTTGTTATACATCAGTTTGTGTAAAGTCCCAGTTTCCAAGAACCTTTGAACAAGGTTAAATGAGAACGTATTTTGTATAGTTTTATTTGAATTACCCTTTATATTATGCTGAGCATTTATTTATGTAATTATGTTTTCAATGTTAAAAATCTCAACTTTTTAATGTTTTATTATACAGAAACAATGTAATTTTTCACTGTTCTTTTATTATTTGACTCAACTTTCCCAGTTCCCCAAATTTTACTATTATACTAATGCTGTTGTCAATACTTTTAATTATTTTTTTCTTTCAATATATTCTTCAACCTTCAAGGAAGTTGCATTAGTTAGGGTATTGATTAAATTTATGTAAAAAATGCACAAAATACAACTGGCTTATATGAATTAAACATTCATTTCTCTCTCAGATAATAGAGCAGTCTCAGGGAGACTAAGGTAGGTGAGATAATCCAAATTTTCCTTCTCTATGTCCATGTTGGCTGCTTTATTTGTCATCAAGCTACAGGGAAAGAGGGAATGAAGGACACAAATCTTTCTTTTCAAAGAGTTTGTTCCTTAAATTTCATATGCCATTTCCATTCCCAGCCAACTGGCCAGAATTTAGTTTTATGGTCTCATGCAGCCACAGGAATGCAGTCTCTGGATGGGTGGCCACAGTTTAAACTGGGGTGCTGGTAGTGTTTGGGCAAGTGAAGGGGAGAATAGAACCTGGGGAGCAAGTAGCATACCCTAATGTCACAGGGTTGTTGGATCAAAGTACTGGATAATTTTTCTAATTCTTGAAATATCTTTCCAAATTAAACTCAGATTGTTAATTTTATGTGTCAACTTGACTGGGCTAAGGAATGCACAGATGTCTTGTAAAACATTATTTCTGTATGATTCTGTGGGGGTTTTTCTGGAAGAGATGAGCATTTGAATGAGGAGGCTGAGTAAAGAAGATTCACCCTCACCAGTGTGGGTGGAAAGCATCCAATCCATTGAGGGCCCAAATAGAATAAAAAAGCAGAGGGAGGATGGGCGAATTCTTTCTCCTTGAGCTCTGCTCCTCTTCTGCGCTCAGACACTGAAGCTCCTACTAGTGATATCAGAATCACAGACTTAAACCACAGGTGCCCCTCAGTTCTTAGGCCTTTGGCCTCAGACTGAATTACATCACCAGCTTTCCTGGGTCTCCAGCTTGCAGACAACATGTTATAGTACCTCTTGGCCTCCAAAATCATATAAATATATGATCATGTGAGTCAATTTGTATAATATAGCTCTCACCATCTCTGTTTCTCTAGAGACCCCTGACTAATACAACTCTGCAATATTTGCATTTCTCTGGACTCTGACTGTTTTGTTTCAGATTTATTTTGATTAAGAAGTAAGATTAAGCCTATTTTCACATTTATTAGTTGATTTTATTTCTTCTTTAGCTCATATCACTTGCTCAACAATAAAATATATGTTTTTATATACATTTCTTTGAATATCTCTAATATCTACGAGGTTTCTGTTTCTTTTGGCTTACTGCCTTGTCTTGAACCAGCCATCCCATTGCACTTTATTTTCTTTCTCCTATGACACTTAGTCTTTTTCTTTATTTTAATAGTTGACCTAGCTGTCTCTCTTTTCTATTTATACACCAGCACAGGACAAGTTATAGTAGTCAGAGTTAAAAAAATGATATTTTTTAACTTCATAGCACTATATTACATGGTAAGTTTGATTTTTTAAATTGTTTAATTTACAGATGCTTAAATCATTGCAGGTTGTTTACTATTTGGAAAATCACAACATTTCCTTACACTATGCTAATATCATCTTCGCATGTGGGAAGAAGTGAGTGAATTGCTCAGTCACAAGAGATTAAAATGTTTTTATCATGCATTTATTATTAAGAAATTCTTTCATTGGATTTACTGATTGAGGATTACCTGAATAATCATAATCCAAGTCCCCTAAATTTGAATTAGAGAAACACAAACAGTGGTCGATCTGCTTCCAGTTAAATTTCTCAGTTGCTTTGTCATATGCTATTTTGTTTTCTTTACTACTATACCTCCAGATAATGTAATAACACCTGGAAGAAAATAGGTATAAAATATATATGTGTTAAATTCATTGTTTAATGAATGAATTATTGTGCATTTCTTTGAAAGTTCTCAATAATAAAAGAAGTTCATTAAAAAATTAGTTTGTCATTCTGATTAAGTGCTGCCCAAGGTGGGTTGCAGTGGATCGCATGATGCAAGGAGATTTTAGATTCAAAAATATTTGGAAAATATCATAAATATTCAATTTTTTGGAGCGCTATAAAGGATATCAGCATATTATAGATCCTAAAATGTCACGTAGTAAAATTATCTTTTTAATTAAAATTCTAAATGATTTTTTGCCATACATATGTGTGTATATATATATTTGCATATTTAGGCACACAGGTGAGCACACATGCGTATGTATAAAAACCCACAAACATAATTTTTTGAAAATCATTTTAGAAAATATATCCTAGGTATTTTTTGATTAAACATCAAGTAATGAATTTCTTGTTAATTAATGCAAACACACATGGATATATTTCCTGTGTCAATCACTAAATATGGACAGCTTCTGAATTACGATAGTTCAACTTGAGATTTTTGGGCTTCATGGTGATGTAGAAGAGACATGCATTTAGTAGAAATTGTATTTTGAGTACCCATACAACCATCCTGTTTTTCACTTTCAGTGCAGAATTATGTAAATTACTTATGTAATTTATTCAACACTTTATTATAAAGCAGGCTTTGTGTTAGATGATTTTGCCCACCTGCAGGCTAACATAAGTGTCATGAGCATGTTAATAAGATAGGCTCGGCTAAGCTGTAATGTTCAGTGGGTTAAGTGTACTAAGGGCACTTTTAACTTACAATATTTTCAACTTAGGACTTTTTTTTTTTTTTTGAAACAAGGTCTTGCTCTATCACCCAGGCTACAGTACAGTGGCCCCATCTCAGCTCACTGCAGCCTCCACCTCCTGGCCTCAAGTGATCCTTCCATCTCAGCCTCCTGAGTAGCTGGGACCACAGGCACACACCAACACACCTGGCTAATTTTTATATTTTTTGTAGAGACAGGGTTTCACCATGTCGTCCAGGCTAATCTTGAACTCCTGAGGTCAAGCAATCCACCCATCTTGGCCTCCCAAACTGCTGGGATTACAGGCATGAGCCACCACACCCGGCCAATATGATGGGTTTATTGGGACATAGCCCCATTGTAAGTTGAGGAGCATCTGTATCCATATAAATGAATAAAATGTAGGGTCACCTCCACTATGGACAACCAAACACTTTCAATCTATTCCCCTACAATTTAAGCCAACAAAAGTCACCTTCTGTCTTATTCTAATAGATAAACTCTTCTCTCCATTTCTATTGCTACCGAGCTAATCTAAGCTCTAAATAACTTCCACCCGATCTGCCCCAATCTACTCCTGATGGAACTCACAAATTTCAGTGCACTCTCCACATTCAAATGAGTACTTTTTAAAAACTATATTTTGTGTGTGATTTTAGTTCTGAAAGATTTGTTATGATACCCTCCTGCTTTGGGATTGAACTCCAATCTTCCCAGGATGGTATCAAGAGTCATTCAAAATTAATTTTGATTTATCTTCCTATTTCTTTATCCATTTTGGTTCCCACATGCCTCATGCTTTTTAGAGCAAGATGTATTTATTATCCATAAGAATCAGATGAGTTGTTTCATAAAAATGCAGATTTCCAGATTGCCTCCCCTGATACCTGGAGCCATTAAGGCTGAGCACAGTTTCTCCAAAACGGATCTGTGTCTCCAAAGCTTATTGCATTTCCACAGATCCCGGAATGTGCCATGAGCTCTCCTATCCTCATATCCTACCATAAGTCTCATATCCTCAAGCCTTGCTCAGAACTCGTACATCTACTCGTATCCCCTCCCTATTGTTCTACTGAACTTATACTGACACTTCCACTATTTCTTCCAGTGTGATACAGTTAATAACTTACTCTACCATTTTTCTCCTTACAACACTTTTTCTCTCTTAGTAAATTTATTTGTTTCCTTTATTGAAGTGTAAGTATTACATTTGAATCACTTAGTTGGGATCCACAGTGCCAAACTAAACTTTCCAGTAGGAAATAGAAATGCAATGGCTATTTACTAAATTACTATTAGCAAGAACTATAAATATATTTTGTTCCTGATTTTAAAAAAAACAAACACAATGAGGTATTTCCGCATCTGTGCTTTAGTGTGGTGAAGAAAAATGACAGTTACGGATCAGCATTTATGTTATTTGTATATAATGTTGGTTAGACTTTCTGCCTCTCCAATTGTTTTCCATAAAATATTTTTCATAAAATCTTGTCTCTAAAGTGGAAAAAGTGGTAAAAAAAGGGCACAATCAAAGAAAAAAACCTAATTCAACATGACTCCATATAACTATTTGTTTGGAAAATGTTTTTATTCTTTAGTCTTTGTTAACTTGCTTTTCTCATACAATTGATAAGAAAGAAACATAATTGCTCTTCACCTGAAGAGCCCCCATGCCACACAGATTTGCAATAGGTCATCTATTTATGTCACTAGAATCTAAGCTGCCTAAGTCTTTGTGTTCTGTCTGGTTTAGTCAACCAGATATGACCAGTTTCTGGCACAATGCCTTACACATAGTAAATGCTCAGCAAATTAAAATCCTGTATTTTAGAGGAAAAGTGGAGCATGCACAACCCAACCATATATCATTTTAAGCATTTAACTCATTATTTCTCACAGCAATCCTATAATAAGAGCTATAGCTATCTTCTCCATTGTACAGCTGAGTAAATTGAGTCACTGAAAGAAAAGGAAATTTGTCTGAAGTCACAGTTGAGAAGTATCAAGAGGTCGGAGTTCCACCTGGTCATTGATGCTAGTCTGTGTTCTGGGTCTCTGTTGCCTCCTGATGCTAGCAAAAATGATGGGAGATCCTCAAATTATACTTGGGCTGAAGTTAAGACACAACCTCAGATAACAGTTTACTTCTTGAGAGTATTGCTCACATTTTCTTCGTGAGTCCATGGCTTCCCCAGTGTATAAGTAGAAGTACACTTCTTATTCTGCTATATCCTAAACCCAGCCTTGTTTTTGAGTCACTTCTGACCAATTTGGTGTTATATCATGAGGATAAACCCACCTTTGGTGGAGTAGTGTGAACTCGTCTTTCATTTGAGAAACAAACCTGATGTGCCTGAGTAATTCTGGGAACTGCATGTCTCCAGAAATGCCATCCCCTCTTCTAGCTACTTTTGACTTTCTCTGGATATTTGCATGGCTGAATTTCTATCTTTTCTTTCTTTTTTTTTTTTTTTTTTGAAATGGAATTTTGCTCTTGTTGCCCAGGCTGGAGTGCAATGGCTGATCTTGGCTTACTGCAACCTCTGCCTCCAGGATTCAAGCAATTCTTCTGCCTCAGCCTCCCAAGTAGCTGGGATTACAGGCATGCGCCACCACACCTGGCTAATTTTGTATTTTGGGTAGAGACAAGGTTTCACCACGTTGGTCAGGCTGGTCTTGAACTGCTGACCTCAGGTGATGCACCCGCCTCAGCCTCCCAAAGTGCTGGGATTATGGGCATGAGCCATCGCTCCTGGTTTGAGTGAATTTCTGACTGGCACTGTTAGGACTCACCACAAAATAGGAGGGCTGCTTTGCAGTGATGCACTTGAGTATGGCTCCAACACTCTGTGATTTCCCTTTTTCTTTCACGTAGGCATGAAGTGGAGTCTACTCCAAAGAGATGGATCACTCAAGATCACAATGCCATATTTATTCTTCTTGGAGAGGCCTATTTAGTGAAAAGGATCAGGCATTTTGAGGAAGAAATTCTGTAACAAAACAAGAACTTGCCAGGTCCAGGTGGAAAGTCAAGTGGTACTGTTAACTAACTGCTTTGTGAGTCAGTACCCTGGTGGGTCCTGCAGTATGTCTAGTGCCAGGTCTACCTGTTTCCAGCTTTCAGTTCTGTATCACTGTTCCTTATTATTTGTGATTCAGCACACTAGGGGCATGTTGGGAGCCCTTTGAGATAGGCAGGGCAGATAATATTAATTCTTTAAAGAAAAGTCATGCTCAGACAGGTTAAGGGACTATAGAGGTGGGAGATA
The DNA here is from genome assembly GCF_029281585.2 of Gorilla gorilla gorilla. Taxonomy (NCBI): domain Eukaryota; kingdom Metazoa; phylum Chordata; class Mammalia; order Primates; family Hominidae; genus Gorilla; species Gorilla gorilla. The sequence goes on from NC_073229.2 coordinate 188,781,224, forward strand.
TTGACTTGAAACCCGTTCTGCTTTCATACCATTCATTGCATTATGTAGAGGATAGGACTGAAGATAAAAAATATGCAGCAGTCCTCCACCCCCTTATCTACAGTTTTGCTTTGCACAGTTTCAGTTAACCATACTTAACCATAGCCCAAAAACATTACATGAAAAATGTAAGAAATAAAAACATTCATAGGTTTTAAACGGCACACCGTTCTGAGGAGCATGATGAAAATTTTACTGTGTGTATTATTGTGTAGGAAAATCATAGTGTATCTAGGATTTGGTACTATCTGCAGTTTCAGGCATACACTGGGGTCTTAGAATATATTACCCTCAAATAAGTGGGCGGGGGACTATTGTATCTCCAATGGTAAAAATTTGATACAATTAATTTATAATTAAATAAGATGGGAGTTGAGTCCATTCATTCCTACATATCAGAATGTACTATCAGTGCTGTATAATATTACTTTATTTATTTATTTATTTTTTGAGATGGAGTTTTGCTCTTGTTGCCAAGGCTGGAGTGCAATGGCATGATCTTTGCTGACTGCAACCTCTACTTCCTGGGTTCAAGTGATTCGCCTACCTCAGCCTCCCAAGTAGCTGGGATTACAAGCATGTGCCACCCTGCCCGGCTAATTTTTGTATTTTTAGTAGAGACGGAGTTTCACCATGTTGGCCATGCTGGTCTTGAACTCCTGACCTCATGTGATTCACCTGCCCCACCCTCCCAAAGTGCTGGGATTACAGACATGAGCCTCCACACCCGACCTATGATATTACTTTCTATGTCAATGTAAATATTATCTTCAATATAGTGACTACTATTCACATATGACCAGTACAACTTAGAGACTGAATTTTTAAATTTAGTTAACCTTAACTAGTTTAAATTTAAATATTTAATCTTTACTAGTTTAAATTTAACTAGTTTAAATGACCACCATATTTGACAGTGTTGTTCTAGATTCTTATGGTTATGAAAATGTAGCTGATGAATATGAAAAACAAGAATCAATCTTAGGACTCAACAATATATGAAGCAATTTATTTGAAGCAAAAGACATTAAATTACTATTTAAAAACAAACTCAGGCCCAAAGTGTAAAATTGTTGACACTTTCCAATAAAACCTAGAAGTGACTTCAGACCCAGACTCTATTAAAAATAACAGAACAAGGGTTTGGAAAAAGAGGCAAAACAATAGAAGAACTGGTTACAAGGTTTACCACAGAGCAATTAACATATCCCTGGGAGGTATTAAAGGCAGCTATTTAAATTTCATAACAAAATTAAAACCTAAAACCTTTCAGTATTTGTCTAATATGCATACAATTGAACACATATTAATTTCAGCTCATTCCAAGTTACATAATTAGAAAATTCTAGTATCTTTGGATAGTTCTGTAACAAGTCAGGGAAACTACCCAAAGTTTTCAAAAGCCAGGCAAATGGAAACACTTTTAATATTTATAATATGAATTTCACTATGGAAATCCCACAATAACTATTAGAAAATGCAGTATTTTCAGTATGAATTATTTATGTGACTTACACTTCCATACTGCTGCTGATATGATTTATCTTAATTTTACTAAGTCATTCAGCACCATGCCTCATGATGTCCTTGTGTACCAAATGAAAAATACATATACATGAGTTGCTAAAAGAGCAGATTGAACAAATATATGCAAAAAGTGTAGATTCAAGGGTCATTTTTTATTTAGAGGAAAATCGCTTATGTAAGCAGGGGGTTCTGTTTTAATCCTTGAACTGCTTTCCATTTTTGTCAAAACTTGTAATATGATACATAAACTACACGAAGTTGGTGGGAAGTGCTATTATGGATGCTAGAACATAATGCAAAATACACTGACCGAGTGGATCAATAATCCCGTACAGTACAGACAAAATTTAACAGGCTCTGAGTTTGAAAAAATCGTAATAAAATCTCTTTCCATTGAAGATGTCCCGGCTTAAAAAGAAGACCTAAAACTTACTTTAAAATTAAAATGGAATAAGAAAAAAAAAAGATCGGCTAAAACTGCTAATACACACTTACCAAACAGAATCAATCCAAGTTGTGTAGACTGTCCCTTTCCTATTTGTCCCGACTGGAATTATGGTGTTCAGCTCATGTCCAGGAGAAAGGGAACAAGATCATGGATATTCTGGAAATAAAGGCTTTCGAGTAGTATCTTGCATTTTTCTCAACAGATTTCAAGTGTTGAACAGTTATAGAGGAACAACGCAAAGGACTAAAATAGTCAAGTAAAGTTGTATGGATGAGAAGAAATGTAACGAAGGGAGTTCATCAAAATATAGTCTTCTAACCCACATTGGTTTGCTAGATAGCATTTAAATTTGAGAGCTTGACTTTGAGGTTGAATATTTAATTTCAACTGAAGAGGTACATTTTAGTGCTTTATCCAACTTCCTTTGGTGTATCAAGGATAGAATCTAGATTTTAATGTCAGGTGGCTCTTGTTTTATTTCAGTTTCATTCCTTTTTTTTTTCTTGTATTCTCCTAACAATTCACAATACATATTCTACTATCTTTTTATATTTAAGTCTCTGTTGGTTACCTACATTTGCCAAATAGAGTTTGTATTTTCCCTATATAGATTTCCAGTTGGTACAACACTGTTTGTTGAGAAGACTATCCTTACTCCATTAAATGAGCTTGGCACTTAAAAAAATCTGCTGATCATGCATATGTGGATCTATTTTAAGACTCGATTTTTTTTATTGCTTTATACGAATTTACCACAAGGCTTTAATTGCTAAAACTTTATAATTATTTTGGAATTCAAGTATTTTAAATTCTCCAACTTTGCTTTATTTTTCTCCCAAACTCCTTTTCTTGGGTTATTTTTTCATTCCACATACTTTGAAAATAATACATTTGATAATTTCTACAAATAAGTCTAACAGAGTTTTGATTGGGAGTGCAATGAATAAAAAACTTAAAATGTTAAAATTATTGAGTCTTTCAAACCATGAACATGGTATTTATCTGCCTTTATTTAGGCGTTTTAAATTTTTCTTAGCAGTTTGATTTAGTTTTCAGTGTATAGCCTTTACATATTCTGATTTTTAAAAAATCCTTGAATGTTTTATGTTTTTGCAGGTATTTTAAATATAGTTTTTATAAAATAAAATTTTTTTTTAATTTATGGGAACACGATTATTGAATGTTTACCTCGCATCTTGCAGCCTTGCTAAATTTACTTATGAGTTCTAATAGCTTTTTTTGGCAGATTAGTTAAAATTATCTATATACAAGAACTTACTACCTGTAAATAAAGACCTTTTTTTCTTTGTGGTTACTAAATAAAACAAAATATCAGATATGACAAAACAGCCAAAAATTTTTTCAAAATAAATAAAAGGCAATGAACCACAAATCCAAGAAGCTCAGAAATCCTCAAGCCAAAGGAACAGTAGGAAAAAATTTACAAAAAGAAAAAAACTAGACATCATTTAAAAATTTAGAAATCAGGCCGGGCGTAGTGGCTCACGCCTGTAATCCCAGGACTTTGGGAGGCTGAGGCGGATGGATCACGAGGTCAGGAGATTGAGATCATCCTGGCTAACACAGTGAAACCCCGTCTCTACTAAAAATAGAAAAAATTAGCCGGGCGTGGTGGTGGGCGCCTGTAGTCCCAGCTACTCGGGAGGGTGAGGCAAGAGAATGGCGTGAACCCGGGAGGCAGAGCTTGCAGTGAGCCGAGATCGCGCCACTGTACACCAGCTTGGGCGACAGAGCAACTCCGTCTTAAAAAAAAAAAAAAAAAATTAGAAATCAAAAGTAAAGTAAAAATAACCATGTTGAACATGTTTTTATGTGTTTATTTCAATTCTTCTTAGAAGTGTCTCTACAAATTATATAAAGGAGGTTTTCACTGGGTAAAGAATTACTGGTTGCTAGTTTTATTTTCAATACTTTCAAGATATCAGCTCCATTGACTTCTTGGCTTAATCTGAAATTAGCATTAAGCTGTGATTATTTTATTTTTAATCTGTATGTTGTGTTTTCTTTTTCTTTGGCTGCATTTCTGATTGTTTTTACTTTATCTTTGTTGTCTTTTATTTATTTTGGAAATGTTCTGCTATTACTTCTTTATTCATTACCCATGGTTCATTCCATTTATTTCCCTTGGTGGGGGGTGGGGGGAGTATGTTCTAATTATACATCTGTCACATTCTTTGTCATTTTCTCTGAGCTGTTTGATACTGTTTTCTTCTATTTTTTCATTAAAAAAAGTATCGCCTTAACTTTTTTTGTTTACATTTGGATAATATTTGTTGACCTATCTTTAAATTGATTAATTCATATTTAGCTGTATCTCGTCTGCTACTAAGTTGACAGAAATATTTGCCGTATTTGATATTGTGTTTTATTTAGCATTTTATATCTAGCTTTTCCATTTTACTCTTTTCCTTAAAAAATTTTTTTCCTCTGATAATATTTTTCCATCTCTTTAGGCACGTTGTTCACCTTTCCTATGAGTTTTTTAATTATATTAATCATAGTGATTTTAATATGGTGGAACATAATACAATCCATAATGCACCCCTTCCTTTTTATAGAAGTAAAAAGGGGCCACAGATGTCGTTCCTACCAATAAAATCACAAAGTCATTGGACACACATTTTGCCTGCTCAGTACTGCCCCACCAGTAAACCGGAAGACTGCAGGGCTTAGAACCGTCAGAGGATTGCTTTGCCTGTCGGTGTCTTTGAGTTCCAGCATTGTCTGGACCAGTCAGGGATGCTGCTCATACAGCCTTTGCCACGCTGCCTCTGACACCATCACCCGTGGCTCCGCTTGGTGGATGCAGCACTTGCTGTAGCCTGTCTCTCAGTGCGCTGCTGGCCTGAGAGACCAGCAGCGCCCCTTGGATCAATGGATCTGCTCTCCTTCCCGGACCTTGTCTTTCTATTTGAAAGAAGATAGAGAAACTGATCTCCCTCCACTATGTTCTGCTCCCTTAGAAGGGAACCACAGCCAGACTGCATGAGTCCTGAGCTAGTACATTATTTAGGAAGATGAGTTCCTTTTTTTTGTTTCATATCTACTGATACATGGAGATGTTGGACCCAGAGCCACGGCACACTTCCATTCCTCAGATCCTTAGTTGAGTCTCATTCTTCATTCCAGGCTCCTCATTCATTCAGCTGCTATTGACTGAGTATGCAATGTGCTTAAGAGACCCTAATAATAACTGGGTTTGTTAGTTTTCTATTGCTGCTATGTAACAAATTACATTATTCTTAGTGAACCCTGAATTACAGTATATTTGCCTTCCGAGCCACTGGAAACTGCTCCAGTCTCTGGACAGCTTCTCATCCTAATAGCATCTGATTTCAGAAATGGTGGTTTGAGGGGGAAATCTGCCTTAAAGACCATGCTCACTCCTATTGGAATCTGCTGTTTTGAGTCATGTATCTACAAACTCTCACTCCCTTGAAAACTTTCAAATTCCTTCAATCACCGATATCTCTATTTATAGCTATAGCTATATATGATAGCTCTATATATTGGTATCCATATATAGATAGAGCTACATATGTTATCTCTCTCTGTGTATATACACATATGCATACATGATATACATATCTATGTCTAGATAATATATAGATCTATTTCTAGATATAGATGTATCTATAGATATAGATTCTACTTTGATTTTAAAAAGAATTTATATTTGGACCAGCAAGGGCATGTGCTAAACTGATGAAAGTGTTCATTTCAAAGGGCTGAACTTTGATACTTTATAGAATAAAATGTTTGAGTATGAATGATAAATATATGTAAATATTATTTAATATTCTAACAAATATTCTTTACAGAACAAAATGAATTAAAAGTCCTTCTGGAAGAAAAAGATAATGGATATGTAAAGGCATACTTCATTTACTATTATAAGAAAACAACTAGATATGCATAGCTGTCTCCAGTTAGCATCCTATTTTCATGGTTTGAGGAGTAAGATGCAATTAAGATTGATGGTTCTTGATAGTTTTCCAAGAAAAAGTGATTCTCCACTGTTTTCCTTCAGTTTACTGATGTACAAAGACATTATTATACTGATGCTGTGATGCAAAATAAATAAAATCAAATATACAATAACTAAAACACAGGAGATGCTTAAGTTTCTCTCTTATCAGAGATTATTTGAAACACATGCTTTCCTACATAATGTGTTAAATTACAGGGATCTGACACAGTGTGATATCCAGAGGCTTCACTTTGCTGTTACAAATTATTTCTTTAAGTACTTTCTATATAGAATCACAAAATACTGTCTCATATTTCTTTGAATATGAGTTTCATTGAAGCTACTTGACTGTAATCTCTTCTGTAGCTGGATAATAACTTATTCAAAATTCTCTCAGCAACTACTTGCTAAAGAGCTTTGAACATAGGACTAGCTTGATTTGCATTTGGTAGATTATATTTTGTTCAAAAACTAGAACTATCATGATAAACCAGTTTTAACACTTTTTCCAAGCTGTTGTAGTAACCGTTCTTTTTTAACATACCATTGCTTGGCTAATATATCATGTATTCCATCCTTTGGACAGCTGGCATGATACCTAGAATAGATGCAGTGCATTGATTCTTGGCCAGTGGGAATTACAAGCTGGCACCGCACATAACTGGATAAGCAATAACAATAGCAGATGAAGATGTCTCTGCCTGATTCCAATGGAGACCCTCAAAGAAGCCAAAACTCATGATTTTATTTTTTAAATTTATCCAGATCCTAAAATATGACTGAATGAAAGAATACCTGGAATATCTCTCTACAACTAATAGAAGAACTGCTAATTCATCTTTTGGTATCTTACTAATTAAGCCTCTCAAAAAATCTGTGGACTATAGATAAATAATGAGAGATTGGATAATATTGACTGCTTTCAAATCAACTTATATAATATCTTTCCAAATTCGGTAATGTGTCAGACTTGTGAGCCAGGTGGATTCTGATGCAAAAGGGAGCACCCTGAGTGCTGCTGACAGGATTAATGAATTTCAGCCATCACCTGTTTGAGTACAGACAGTGGAGGTGGCAGGGCAAGCTGTGACTTTGACAAGATTAAGTACTATTTTTGATAAGACGTACTAACCTTATTTCCAGGAAGAGTTAGGTTTATATAGAGTATACTCTAGTAAGCCAACAGCCTATAGTACTTTAGAAATATAAGAACATTTTGAATGTAAAGATAATGAATCTAAATCTCTATCACATATGTATTTTTGAATACATTTATGTATTTGAATAAGTAATATTATGTCCCAGCTCAATCATAAGAGTGCCTCTGTAAAGAAAATTATATGTAATCTAGCACTACAGAAAGCCATCTGCAAAAGAATTATCTTAAAAAGAGACAGAAAATTAATGATTAGCTCTGTGAAACACATTCATAGAATAATGTAATTTTAGGAATCCTTGAGTCCAATACCTTTAATTTACATATGAAATGGTCAAAGCCTAAGCTCATAAACAGAATTTAATGACAGGGCTATGAGCGTTAGTCCTCTATATTTCTGATCATATCTTTTCTTTCAAATGACCTTGGAAGATCCACTGTAAACTGACATTCATGGAACCCTCCTAGGAGGACTGCATTTCAAACTGGGAGTAAGGATACATGTGGCTCTTTAATTTTATGCATTGACATAATTGCAGAATTAGAGCCATTCTATGTGAACTAAAAGCTTTTCTATACTGAAACTATATACAGAACAAAACATAAAGGTAATCAGTGACCAAATATCAATAGTAAAGGAAATAAGTCTGAAGAAAATATAACTCAAAATGTATTGTAGTGATCTCTAAATGAAATGTAATATTCCTATGTGAGTATTCACTAATATATGTCCAAAAGTTGTTTTGAAGTGAAAGAAAACACAAAAGCTACAACATACCAGCCACCCCCAAAACACCAAAAAGACAAAATGGATTGCAGTACAGCCTCTATCCTATTTATGCAAAAAATGTTGGATGAATAGAATAGCATGAAGTCCAGAAAGAGATACACAAAGAATTTTCCTGTGATTGCCACCGTGGAGTGGAATTAATGGAAGGAGGGGACATTTTTCTTTCCTGTCTTAAAAAAATCTTTACATTTCTATTTTATTTCTTATACTTATGAAAGTCTACACATTACTTTGTAATACTATCTTATTTTAAAATGCTACTGTTTTTAAAATGTGTAATCTGAAGAAGTTAATTCAGTGAATTACCAAGTAAGGATATACTTTTGCATACAACAATTGGAAGCATTACCTGAATGATAGAAAATATGTCAGAGAGATTAGGAAATGTGATAGGCTCCTATTCAGAAGCAGTATAGTAACAGTTATTCCAAAGGAAGCACAGGTTCAAAGTAATTATTTTAGAATGAAAGAACATTGTTATCCTGGGTTATTGGCAAATATCTTTAAAATCTCTAATGTTAAACTAATGGTTATATGCTATCATTGATCTATAAGAATCTCACCAAGCAGTTTGCCCTAGACAACTATAAATTCCCCCAAATGCATGTGTCTAAATCTCTGGGAAGACACTGTCTTAATATATGTACCTTGTGAAAACATTCATACATAAACACAATTCTCTGATCTTCTTTCTGACAAATTCATTGTCTCCCTCAGTCTTAAGTGGGCACTAAATTTTGGGATTGAGTTAACCTTGTTCTCATAGGTTGCACAGCTGGAAATGTTAATGTCTTCTTATCTAACTGTTCTCAAAATGAAGCTATAATATGAACCTCAATTATCCCCTGGGTAAAAGAAGCACCATATATTTCCTGAAGTAACAATAATTGTTATTACTTCAATATTCTTTCTCTTCAATTAGATAAGAAGTCCCCAGGAACTGATGACTGCATTAAGAGCACTTGAGAATCAACCAATCCATTTTTATCGCCAGTCCTTATAAAATGAGAGCATGGGCTGGGCGCCGTGGCTCATGCCTGTAATCCCAGCACTTTGGGAAGCCGAGGTGGGTGGATCAGTTGAAGTCAGGAGTTCGAGACCAGCCTGGCCAATATGGTGAAAGCCCGTCTGGAGTAAAAGTACAAAAATTAGCCGGGCATGGTAGCAGGCGCCTGTTTTAATCCCAGCTACTTGGGTGGCTGAGGCATGAGAATCACTTGAACCCTGGAGGTGGAGGTTGCAGTGAGCTGAGATCGCACCACTGCACTCCAGCCTGGTGACAGAGTGAGACCTTGTCTCAAAAACGAAACAAAACAAAACAAAAAAAGAAAAAAATAACTGAGCATGGATTAGTCATTATTTATTTGCCTCAGTATCTGCTTCAGAAGAAGACATAATAAGAAACCCAGACTTAAATAAATTTAGCTTTCAACTTTTTTTTTTTTTTTTTCAATTGAGGTGGAGTCTCGCTCTCTCTCCCAGGCTGGAGTGCAGTGGCGCGATCTCCGCTCACTGCAACCTCTGACTCCCAGGTTCACACCATTCTCCTGCCTCAGTCTCCCGAGTAGCTGGGACTACAGGCGCCCGCCACCACACATGGCTAATTTATTTTTGTATTTTTAGTAGAGACGGGGTTTCACCGTGTGAGCCAGGTTGGTCTCGATCTCCTGACGTCTTAATCCACCCGCCTCGGCCTCCCAGAGTGCTGGGATTGCAGCCGTGAGCCACCGCGCGTGGCCTAGCTTTCAACTTCTATTTATATGTCCCACATAACCTTTCCTGAATTTCACATATTCAAAGATTGATTTTGAGCAATTGGGCTGCATGGTTATAGAAATGATTAAATATGATTAAAATATTAGATTGTATGGCTAGAATCTAATGAAACCAATTATCTGGATCTAACTTTTTCGGAAATATCTACTGTATAGGGAATCTACTTTTAGATTGTAGAAGTCTATGACAGGAGAATTTAAGTGAGAAAAACAATAATGAATTTCTAGCCCATATGAAAGCACGATTGCTTTTAATATTACCTAAATACTCTGACACCTATATGTTACCCGTAAGATTTCTTTTTTAAAAAATAAAATATAAAAAATTCAAATGATAATTTCCCAGTATTTGTGGCTTTCTTTTTCTTATTTCCTGAACAACAAAAAAACATCAAGTTGAAATAGCTACTAGGTAGTAAATTATTTGCTATAAAATGCTTAAAATTGTTGATCGTTCATACTGTTCATTTCAATAAAGTCAGCATTTAAAGATTATGTTTCTGTCCTTCATTCTCTTGAAAGTTTAGAAGTCAGGAAAAAATTGAGGTCCAGTGTATTCCACTTTTTCTATTTTTATAATAGTTTTTTTTTCAAAATTGATAAAGCAATAATTTTTTGATGCCAACAATTTATTTATTTATTTATTACAAATCCTTCACCAAAAGAGTATAATCTGCAGTGGCACATCACAGCAGACAACTGCAGATACAACAGCCAGAAGTACTTGGTACATCCTTGGTTTTACAGTGTATTGATCAGGGATCTGCAGAGGAAAAGAACAAGTTGGGTATATATACGTGTATATATATATACGCTCACACATAGAAGAAATTGGCTTGTGCAGTTATGAAGGCTTAGAAGACCGACAAGCTGCCATCATCTGCAACCAGAAGCTGGAGACCTGAAAAGCTAGCAGTGCAATTCAGTCCAAGTCTGAAGGCCTCAGGACCAGAAGAGTCAATACTGTAAATTCCTGTTCAAGGAACAGAGAAGATGAAATCAAAGGTCCAGCTCAAGCAGTAAGGCAGGAATAAATGGGGCAAATTCTTCCTTCTACTACTACTACCTCTTGGTTCCATTCAAACTCTCAACAGATTGGATGATGCCCACCATATTGGGGATGACAATCTACTTTACTGATTACACCAATTCAAATGTTCATCTCATGCAGAAACACCCTCACAGACACACCCAGAAATAATGTTAATCTGAGCCCCTGTGACCAGTTAAGTTGACACATACAAATTAATCATCATAAGCCAATCCCCTGTCAACTAGGCACCCACAGGCATCTTTTTAAGACACATTTAATCTTACATAAGGACAAAACAAAGTCATGCAACTATCTTTCCCACAACCAAAAATATTAACTCCTTTCCCAGGAGAAGAGGCAAAACACTTGAGTGATGTTTACTGTTTTTCTTGATAACCCATAAATTAAATATTATAATGTAAAATTTGTAATACCTAAATACTGTGAAACAGAATTAATATATCCATGTTACATGATTAGGAAATAAAAGAGGAAAGAAAGCATTATATATATTATATACATATACAAATAGACATTTAAAACAAAATAATGTAGACATATTTATGACAATTACAGTCCTTATTTCTGTGACTGTTCAAGGCCATAGCTGGTATTTATAACTACCCAGTCTGTATCCTCGTTGCTTTTTCACCTACCCATTCTGTACTACCTTTGTTTTCAGCAAGCACCTCAGTTGGTCTTGATTTTTTTACCTGACTAGGTGATCCAAACCTTCAATTTTGAAGGATCTGGGTCATTATTCGTAATTTCTGGATTGTGTTGTTGTAGTTTTCCACTGATCTTAATCACAGGGCATGGTAATACTAACAGACACCTTAAGGGATCTCCTATATTCGAGACATTCCGTTCCTTAGTCCCTCTGTGGATTATTAGCCCAGTTTCCTAATGGAAGTTAGAAGCAATCATCCCAGCCAAAACTGTAACTCCCCTTTGGTCTGTTGAGTCAGCGTCATGTGGAGCCCAAAGTGGCTGTGTGGCAGTCTTTATTTCCAGTTCAATGGAATTAAAATCATTGTGTTTTCTGAAGAAAGCATTCTTTCCTCTGGAATTATTACCTCTAGGCCAACAGATCATGAAGTCATGGGAACAGGAAGCAAAAATTTTGCTGGTGGGTCATTAAGAATAATAGTAAGTGGTGTCACTGAAATTTCTATCCCTTGATTCCTGATCGCATGAGTCTTGGCTATGAGAGAAATACCACGATATATTGGACAATGATTAAGAACACATAGCCTTCTGGAGAACATGGCCCCAGTGCTACAAAATATTGCCACCTAGCTGAGTCTTCAAATGGTCATTCCTCCATTCCATAAAGCAAGCTGCTTCAGGATGGTTGACAACATGGTAATACCAATGAATTTCATAGTGTGGCCCATTGACACCCTACTTTTGCTGTATAGTCTGTGTAGTGAGTTCCTTGATCAGAAGCAACACTGTGTGGAATACTATGTCAATGGATAGCGATTATGCAAATTCATAGGTGATAGTTTTGGCTGAAGCACCATTGCATGTAGGGAAAGGCTAATAGTAGCATACCAGATACCAGGAGATGTAATAATTTGCTCAAGCATTGAAATCACATCTAGTATAGCAGCTGCAACTGGACCCATCCCCTAGTTAAGCTTATAATGCTCCACTGTTATTCTCCAAGATTCAGCTATCTTCTGTGCAGGCCAAATAGAAAAGGTTAATGGAGATGTGGTGGAAATCATCAACTCTGCATCTTTTGAGTCCTTGATGGTGACACTAATCTCTGCAATCCTTCTAGGGATGCAGTATTCTCATTATTTACTATTTTCCTGGGCAGAGGCAGTTCTTATGACTTCTACTTGGCCTTTCCTACCATATTAGCCTCATTTCACAGGTCATTGGATTAAAAGGAAGATTCTGCAAGTTACTAAATATTTTTATTCCAATTATGCATTTCAAAACTGGAGAAATAACCACAGAATGGGCTCAGGGATACACTGGACCCACTGTGAGACAGACCACAGATAAAACTTCATTGATCACCTGACTTCCATAAGTGTCTACTCTGACTGGTGGGTCATAGTAACATTTTTCATGTCCGAGAATCAGTATCAGTTCAGAGCCAGGGTCAAGTAGTTTCGGAGAGGTCTGATTATTTTCTGTTCCTCAGTGTACAATTATCCCACTAAAAGGCCATAGGTCCTTTTGGTGAAGGCTAGGAGAAAGATTAACCTGGAATTTTGAGGGCCACTTCTTCTGGGTGTGGGAAGGCCAATTCCACTGAAGGTGAGAGGCCACCTGCATTGGCAAAGAAAAATCATCAGAATTTAGAGATCAATGATCACAACTCTAGCAGGATCGTCCCACATGTCCCCATTTTGACTTTTACAGTCTATATCATTGATGGACTTTTTTTTCCCAATCAATGCCTTTACTTTAATAATAGACATGCTATGAATTTGGAAGTTCAATTTCTGTTGTAATTCAGCCACTCACAAGATGAAGTTCTGCATTTTGTTTTTAGGGATTTCTGCCCCACTACCGGAAAAGAAGAAAGTTTCCTTCAGGGTACACATAAAAGCTCTCAGGTTATTTATGTGGCACTTGAGATGGGAATGGAAATCTCTGATCTCATCTTTTTCTTTCACCATGTTGTCCAGCAACATTAAGAGCAATCATTGAGCATCATTATATCCCTTAGTTTTCCAAAAATATTTGAAATTATAATATACAGCCGTTCCTTGTTATCTACAGTGAATCAGTTCCAGGATTTCTGTGGCTATCAAAATCTGTAACTGCTCAATCCCTTATATAAAATGGCATGGTATTTGCATTAAGCTATGCACATCTTTCTGTATACTTTATCGCCAGGTGACTTAAATACCTAATACAATGCAAATGTCATGTAAATAGTTGTTACATTCTGTTGTTTATAAAATTTGTATTATTTGATATTGTTATATTGTTATTTTATTAGTTTCTTAAAAATACTTTTCATTCATGTTGGTTAAATCTGCAGATGTAAAATATGCGGTTACAGAGGGCCAACTGTATACAGTCATCTAGCTCCTTGCTTCTTCTTAGTGTCTTTATAAGTAGTTTATACTCTGGGACTATCAGTGCACTCTTTATCACTGGAGATAGAGTCATTAGCATGTTTAGATTTTAGTATGAGAAATTGGCTCAGGTAATTATGGAGACAGAAATCTCAGGATCTGCCTTCTTTCTTTTCTTTCTTTCTTTCTTTTTTTTTTTTTTTTTGACAGGATCTCCCTCTGTTGCCCAGGCTGGAGTACAGTGGCATGATCTTGGCTCACTGCAACCTCCGCCTCCCAGGTTCAAGCGATTCTCCTGCCTCAGCCTCCCAAGTAGCTGTGATTACAGGCACCTGCCACCACGCCTGGCTAATTTTTGTGTATTAAGGAGAGACAGGTTTTCACCATGTTGGTCAGGCTGGTCTCAAACTCCTGACCTCAAGTGATCCACCCACCTTTGCCTCCCAAAATGCTAGGATAACAGGCAAGAGCCATTGTACCCAGCCAGGATCTGGCCTCTATAAGCTGGAGACCACCAAGGAAAGCCAGTGGTATAATTCACTCTGACTCTGAAGTTCTGAAACCCAGAGGAGCTGATGGTGCAAATTCTACTCTGAGGGCTCAAGATGATGAGATGCCCCAGCTCAACCAGTGAGGCAGGAAAAAAACAAAACAAAACCAAACAAAAACAAATTTATTCTTCCTCTGCTTTGGCTCTATCCAGACCCTCAACAAATTGAATGTTACCCATCTATATTGGGAAAGGCAATTTACTTAAAAAAAAAAAGTCCATCTCACCCAGAAACACCTTCACAGATACACCCAGAAAAAAAAAAAAGTTAATTTGGGCATCCTGTAGCTTGACTTTAGTTTTTGGGTCTGGTATGCCAAGAAAGATTTTAATTTAATCATCATCCCCATAGTTTCCACCTAAACACAAAGTTAGCCTATTTTTTTGAATGTTTTATGTCCTGGCTCTTCCTCCTACTCCTCCTCTTTGTCTTCTGAAATAAATGTACTAGACAGTGCTTGTTTATAAAAATGAAAAACATTTTATTCAGATTAAAATTTGCTTTGCAGAAAAAACATCTTGTCAATAGTTTACTGCAAATCATTGAGAAAGACTGCTGCAAATTCATCATGAGATCTTCAAATGATGCATTTTTGCAGTTTTAAATTTTTCCACACACTGTAGACATACTTAAAACACAATTCATTTAGCAAATCATCTCCTTTTTTTCATTCACTTCTCATCAGTTTTTTGACAATGATCATTGCTTCCTATTGTGTCAATATGGTCTCAATGATATCTGCATTTATTGTATCCACCATTTCATAATGAAAGGTATTTTTCAGTTATTATAATGTTACATGCTGTCTTAAAGCTTTCTAGAAACCACAAAACTTACATAGTTTATTTCAATTTTATGCTTAAAATTATCTGGATGAAGTGTGGTGCTATATGCATGGCAAGGCTCTTAATTTCTCAGCCTTCATCTCTTTCAATACACTCACAATTTCAAACTGTCTTTTGATGTATAGACTTTGCTAGGTCTCTTAAGTTGCTTGGTTTTGTAACAAAGTATTTCACTATTCTAAAAGTTGTTTTTATTTAATAATGGGAAGAAGACATTACAAGTGATGCACACACAACATGTTTGAATATCAGGAGAATAAGCTGTATTTTTTTCAAAACGGAAGTAGAGATTCCACTGTGATTCCTGTATCTCATATTCCCAACAAGGCTTGCATACAACTGAAAGGTTGAGTGGAGAAATCTTATCCACACGGCCCCTAACAAGCATGGTTTGACGTATGATTCTTCAGCTTTACGATGGTGAATGTGCACAAGTAATACACTTTCAGTGAAAGTAGTACTTCCAATTTTTGGCTGGGAGTGGTGGCTCATGCCTGTAATCCCAGCAATTTAGGAGGCTAAGGCTGGCGGATCGCTTGAGCTCAGGAATTCAAGACCAGCTTGGGCAACTTGGCAAAACCTCATCTCTACTAAAAATACAAAAAATTAGCTAGTCATGGTGGCTCATGCTTGTAATCCCAGCTACTCAGGAGGCTGAGGCAGGAGAATCACTTAAACCCAGGAGGTGGAGGTCACAGTGTGCCAAGATCACGCCACTGTACTCCAGCCTGGGCAACAGAGTGAGACCCTGTCTCAAAAAAAAAAAAAAAGATTTTTGTTCTTTTCCTGCTCTAATGATAGGCCGTAGATGCTCACCCTCCAGTTAGCCACAGAATCATATGGGTCAACAACAAATATTTGATAATGAGCTGTGTTGCCAGGTGATTTTTGCCCAACTGTAGGCTCATATAAGTGTTCTGATCATGTTTAAGTTAGGCTAGATGAAATTATGATGTTTGACAGATTAGGTGTATTAACTGCATTTTTGATTTACAATATTTTCTATGTATGATGGGTCTGTTGGGGCATCACCCCATCATAAGTTGAGCAGCATCTGTATGATGAGTTCTGGTTCCATGCCCAACATAGTCTTATGGATAAAATTTCTCCACTCGACCTTTCAGTTGCATGCAAGCCTTGTTGGGAATATGCTAACTACAAGCTCACTTCGCTCACTTCACGTATCTCTTTTTGATAGTACTTGGCTAGAAACCACAAAAGTTATTAGAACAGAGTTTATCCTACATCTTAAAAATTACCTACAGCATAATAAACAGGTATCCTAGAGATACATACATATGTATACACATATATTATTTGAATTACATTTTCTTGATTATAGGAATCTAGATAAAGAATAACTTTATAGAGTTGGCACCCTATTTAAAAAATACTAATAGAAAGCATAATTCATATAGACACTTAACTTGCATAATTCTGCAAGATAGGTACTTTCTTAATTAAAAGTAACCAAGATAAATGAAGTTTTCCTTGTCCTCATTCGTATCATCCTCTTTGATCACTCAATTTAATTATCCGCACCATACTGAAATAGATCTCACACTGTTTCATGCCCTATTGACCTACTTCCTAGATTCAGGGTTGATAAGTAATTGAAATTCAGGGTGCGAATTATAGCATCTTTATTATCTGTTTATATAACTCAAGATATTTGTTCCTATTTGAGAAGCAGTATACAATAATGATTAAAAGCAAATATTTGAATCTCAACCCCTTGACTTACTACTGGCATGACTTTGAGCAAGTAAACTAACGTCACTTTATTTCAGGATTACCACATGTCAAATGGGCTTCATGCCTACTCACAAGGTCAAATGAGGTATGTATTGTATTAAATGTTTTGCGCAAATACTGCCTTATCGAAAGCACCAAATAGTTACTAAAGTTGCTATATTCTACTATAAGATTTGCCTATTATTTTGTTTGATTTGCATTCCACATCAATGCACACATTTCAAAATTATCCAATGTGTCTGCCGCTAAGATTCTGGTGTGGTTCATCCTCTCTGCCCCCTGAGAAAGTGTTTTATTTAAAACACTGACTATTGGCCAGGCACGGTGGCTCATGCCTGTAATCCCAGCACTTCGGGAGACTGAGGCTGGAGGATCACGAGGTCAGGAGATGGAGACCATCGTGGCTAACATGGTGAAACCCTATCTCTACTAAAAATACAAAACATTAGCCAGGCGTGGTGGTGGGCGCCTGTAGTCCCAGCTACTCGGGAGGCTGAGGCAGGAGAATGGTGTGAACCCAGGAGTCGGAGCTTGCAGTGAGCAGAGATCGTGCCACTGCACTCCAGCCTGGGGGACAGAACGAGACTCCTTCTCAAAAGAAAAACAAAACAAATCAAAACACTGACTATTAAGGCAGAAAAAACTTCAAAATATCTCCACAGTATACTATAGTTGCTTTCTGTATCATGCAGAGAAACATAATTTTGCTTTTTAAAAAAATGTTCATGGTGACTTTATGCATCTGAAGTAAAATATATATAGGTTAGTTGAGTAATAGGAGGCTCTTAGAGTGGACAATTGACATTAAGATCATATAATTGAAAACATGAGTTTTCTATTACATAGAATATACAAAATTCATAAAAAATAATGTAAGCTTTTCACCAGATATTAAGGTGAATTTGATATGGGAATTCTACAGTATAAGACAGACACCAAAATATAAACATTACAAAGAGTTTTTACTTTGATGTAATTTTTTCATAATATGCTATGACAATAGTCAGTAATAATTTTTAAAAGAATATTTCTGTGCGTATCTTTTTTTTTATTTTAAACTATGCTGGTCATATGGATACGATGGTTTTGAAATCTAAGTGGGACAGCGACTTCCCCAGATCTCGCTCTCAGGAGAAATTTAAGGCTGTACTGGCACAAATAGCAGAGCTCAATACTTCTGCATCTCTGAGAATGTTGGTGTGGCCATGCAAGGACAGCAAGCACTAATGAGAATCCCTCAGGGACAAAAGTTGAGCTTCCAAATCTTTTTTTTTTTTTAATTTTACCTTGAAAATATGACATTTCAGAAGCTTCAGACCACTTTTCTCAATTAGGCTTTTAAAGAATGTATGATCCGAAGATGTTTACGTACATTAATACTGAGGGTAGAAATTTCAGGCTATTTTTGGAGTGAGTGATGATTCGCTATTATCATCTGAAAAGAGCTCACATTCCTAGTGATCCCTAGGGAAAAAACGAATGGGCTGTGGAAAGTAGAGTTATAACCGCACCAAGGCAGTGTCTAAGTGTACTGAGACTGGTTTGCTTCCTTTCTCATCTGTTCAACTAAAGACTTCCGTTCTCATGAGATTTAAACAGGCAACTTGGAGTGTTAAATAATTTCTAAGAAATTGTGTAAAACCACTCAGTTGTACAATTTGAAAGAAAGTCAAGCTACCATTCTAATTATTCATGTTATACATGTAGAAAAAAATTTTCATTTAGAAAAAAAGTCTTTCAACTGATTGTTTATTGGCAATTTCAGCTATTTACTATTTCATTAAGCTATTGTATGGAGTTTATCATATTGATTACAATTTAAACTTAATTATAAATTGATTAATAAAAATATTCCTTGTGTGTCCTTGTTCCTTTGTGTTGAAATATATTAACAATTCAGACAAAAATTATTTCTAAAGCAATTCTGTTATTTAAATTAGGCAATAAAATTGTATTATTTAATAACAATGCAATGAACTTTGACCGTTTTATAATCTTCCAAGTACTCTCACATATTATATTGCATCTGATTCTTATGTTAACTTTGTAGGATACGTATGTCAGTGCCATAGGTCTACAACAGTAGTGTTAAAAGAAAACTTCAGCCAAATTAAATTTAGCAGTGTATTTGAACAAAGAACAATTCATGAATTGGACAGCACTCAGAACCCAGAGTGGTATAGAGAGCTCCACCAAGTAATGTGGATAGGCAGTGTATAGAGATAAAAAGAAACTGACATACAGAACTATCCTGATTTAGTTACAGCTGGACATTTGTCATATTTGGGCATGGTGTGACAAGATGTTTGTATTATATGGACATATTCTGATTAGTTGACAACCTGTCAACCAATTGGCTGAAGCTTACTTGCAATAATCAGCTGAGATAGAGCTGTTTGTTACATCATGTTAGGTTGCAGTTTGCTTACATACTAAATTATGTTAAAGTTTGCTACATATGAATGCAAGATACAGAGGCAGCATTCGGACAAATTTAATTTGACTTAACAATTCTCCCCTTTTGGTCAGTCTTTTAATTTTGAGAGATTCACCAAAACTTTGGTTGTTGATGCCACTGTTTGTCACCATCATAATGGACTTGTTTAGTCTCAGTATGGAGTTCGAAATTCTTGATGTCAGCTCAGCTGAATCTTTCTTTCTTTCTTTCTTTCTTTCTTTCTTTCTTTCTTTCTTTCTTTCTTTCTTTCTTTTTCTTTCTTCTTTCTTTCTCTCTCTCTTTCTCCTTTTTTTCTTTCTTTCTTTCTTTCTTTCTTTCTTTCTTTCTTTCTTTCTTTCTTTCTTTCTTTCTTTCTTTCTTTCTTTCTTTCTTTCTTCTCTCTCTCCCTTCCTTCCTTCCTTCCTTCTCTCCTTCCTTCCTTTCTTCCATCCTTTCTTTCTTCCTTTCTCTTTCTTCTTTCTTTTTGAGACACGGTTGGCTTTATCAGTCTGACTGCTGAAGTACAGTGGTGTGATTATGGCCACTGCAACCTCTAATTCCTGGGCTCAAGTGATCCTCCTGACTCAGCCTCCTAAATAGCTGGTACTAAAGGCATACATCATCATTACCAACTATTCTTTTTAAAAAATTTTTGCAGAGAATAGGTTTTGCTATGTTGCCCAGGCTGATCTTGAACTCCTGGCTACAAGCAATCCTTCCACCTCCCAAAGTGCTGAGGTTATAGGTGTGAGCCATTGGTGAATGTTTCATTATGTTCTCTTCATGTTTTTGTTATTCTAACTATAGTGAGAACACTTGACTTATAAGGAATGGCTGCAAGCAAGCATTTCAGACTCTTGAGAGGATAAAGCTCATCAGAAAAGCTATTATGATGGCTATTGGGAGGATGATACTAAAAGACTGACCTATACTCCTTAACAGGAGTCTCCACAAACTGAACTAGTTAAAATCAAATATATATATAAATGAGCCAGAAGAGAAATCTACCTGCTTTAGCCAAATAGCTTTTTTGTTGATTTATTACAGCTTAGTTACTACTATCTAACTATCCAGCATATGTATCAAATGCAGTAGGAGGTATTTCCTGTCACACATACTCCCTGTGTTCAGACAACAGATAGTTCAAAGCAATACAATTATCTAAAGCAACTTTAGCAAGGGAATTTAAAGAAGTCTGCTGGGCAACTATAACCTTTGCAGTGGAGTCAGCTATAGTAGCTAATATTTGAGAGATTTCTAACTATAAACCCATTTACATTTATGTCAAGTCAAGGTAGTAACATGATATGGTTTGGCTGTGTCCTCACTCAAATCTCATCTTGAATTGTAGTGCCCATTATGGAATCCCCAAATGTCATGGGAGAGACCTGGTGGAAAGTGACTGGATCATGGGGGCAGTTTTCCCCATGCCGTTCTTGTGATAGTGAGTGAGTTCTCATGAGATCTGATGTTTTATAAGTGGCTTCCCCCTTCACTCAGCACTCATGCTGTATTCTGCCACCCTGTGAAGAGATGCCTTCTGCCATGTTTGTAAGTCTCCTGAGGCCTCCTCAGACCTGCAGAACTGTGAGTCAATTAAAACTCCTTTCTTGAAAAATTACCCAGTCTCAGGTATTCCTTCATAGCAATATGAGAATGGACTAACATAAAATATTTTATTTAAAAAATGCCCATTTAGATACATCCCATCAATACCTAATTTATTGAGAGTTTTTAGCATGAAGAGTTGTTGAATTTTGTCAAAGGCCTTTTCTGCATCTATTGAGATAATCATGTGGTTTTTGTCTTTGGTTCTTTGTATATGCTGGATTACATTTATTGATTTGTGTATATTGAACCACCCTTGCATCCCAGGGATGAAGCCCACTTGATCATGGTGGATAAGCTTTTTGATGTCCTGCTGGATTCAGTTTGCCAGTATTTTATTGAGGATTTTTGCATCAATGTTCATCAAGGATATTGGTCTAAAATTCTCTTTTTTGGTTGTGTCTCTGCCCGGCTTTGGTATCAGGATGATGCTGGCCTGATAAAATGAGTTAGGGAGGATTCCCTCTTTTTCTATTGATTGGAATAGTTTCAGAAGGAATGGTACCAGTTCCTCTTTGTACCTCTGGTAGAATTCGGCTGTGAATCCATCTGGTCCTGGACTCTTTTTGGTTGGTAAGCTATTGATTATTGCCACAATTTCAGATCCTGTTATTGGTCTATTCAGAGATTCAACTTCTTCCTGGTTTAGTCTTGGGAGAGTGTATGTGTCGAGGAATTTATCCATTTCTTCTAGATTTTCTAGTTTATTTGCATAGAGGTGTTTGTAGTATTCTCTGACGGTAGTTTGTATTTCTGTGGGATCGGTGGTGATATCCCCTTTATCATTTTTTATTGCATCTATTTGATTCTTCTCTCTTCTTTTCTTTATTAGTCTTGCTAGCGGCCTATCAATTTTGTTGATCCTGTCAAAAAACCAGGTCCTGGATTCATTAATTTTTTGAAGGGTTTTTTGTGTCTCTATTTCCTTCAGTTCTGCTCTGATTTTAGTTATTTCTTGCCTTCTGCTAGCTTTTGGATGTGTTTTCTCTTGCTTTTCTAGTTCTTTTAATATCTCAAAATAATAAGAGCTATCTACGACAAACCCACAGGCAATATCATACTGAATGGGCAAAAACTGGAAGCATTCCCTTTGAAAACTGGCACATGACAGGGATGCCCTCTCTCACCACTCCTATTCAACATAGTGTTGGAAGTTCCGGCCAGGGCCATTAGGCAGGAGAAGGAAATAAAGGGTATTCAATTAGGAAAAGAGGAAATCAAATTGTCCCTGTTTGCAGATGACATGATTGTATATCTAGAAAACCCCATTGTCTCAGCCCAAAATCTCCTTAAGCTGATAAGCAACTTCAGCAAAGTCTCAGCATACAAAATCAATGCACAAAAATCACAAGCATTCTTATATACCAATAACAGACAAACAGAGAGCCAAATCATGAGTGAACTCCTATTCACAATTGCTTCAAAGTGAATAAAATACTTAGGAATGCAACTTACAAGGGACGTGAAGGACCTCTTCAAGGAGAACTACAAACCACTGCTCAATGAAATTAAAGAGGATACAAACAAATGGAAGAACATTCCATGCTCATGGGTAGGAAAAATCAATATCGTGAAAATGGCCATACTGCCCATGGTAATTTATAGATTCAATGCCATCCCCATCAAGCTACCAATGACTTTCCTCACAGAATTGGAAAAAACTACTTTAAAGTTCATATGGAACCAAAAAAGAGCCTGCATCGCCAAGTCAATCCTAAGCCAAAAGAACAAAGCTGGAGGCATCACGCTACCTGACTTCAAACTATACTACAAGGCTGCAGTAACCAAAACAGCATGGTACTGGTACCAAAACAGAGATATAGATCAATGGAACAGAACAGAGCCCTCAGAAATAATGCCGCATATCTACAACTATCTGATCTTTGACAAACCTGAGAAAAACAAGCAATGGGGAAAGGATTCCCTATTTAATAAATGGTGCTGGGAAAACTGGCTAGCCATATGGAGAAAGCTGAAACTGGATCCCTTCCTTACACCTTATACAAAAATCAATTCAAGATGGATTAAAGACTTAAATGTTAGACCTAAAACCATAAAAACCCTAGAAGAAAACCTAGGCATTACCATTCAGGACATAGGCATGGGGAAGGACTTCATGTCTGAAACACCAAAAGCAATGGCAACAAAAGCCAAAATTGACAAATGGGATCTAATTAAACTAAAGAGCTTCTGCACAGCAAAAGAAACTACCATCAGAGTGAACAGGCAACCTACAAAATAGGAGAAAATTTTCGCAACCTACTCATCTGACAAAGGGCTAATATCCAGAATCTGCAATGAACTCAAACAAATTTACAAGAAAAAAACAACCCCATCAAAAAGTGGGCAAAGGATATGAGCAGACACTTCTCAAAAGAAGACATTTATGCAGCCAACAGACACATGAAAAAATGCTCACCATCACTGGCCATCAGAGAAATGCAAATCAAAACCACAATGAGATACCATCTCACACCAGTTAGAATGGCAATCATTAAAAAGTCGGGAAACAACAGGTGCTGGAGAGGATGTGGAGAAATAGGAACACTTTTACACTGTTGGTGGGACTGTAAACTAGTTCAACCATTGTGGAAGTCAGTGTGGCGATTCCTCAGGGATCTAGAACTAGAAATACCATTTGATCCAGCCATCCCATTACTGGGTATATACCCAAAGGACTATAAATCATGCGGCTATAAAGACACATGTACACGTATGTTTATTGCGGCACTATTCACAATAGCAAAGACTTGGAACCAACCCAAATGTCCGACGATGATAGACTGGATTAAGAAAATGTGGCACATATACACGATGGAATACTATGCAGCCATAAAAAATGATGAGTTCATGTCCTTTATAGGGACATGGATGAAATTGGAAATCATCATTCTCAGTAAACTATCACAAGGACAAAAACCAAACACCGCATGTTCTCACTCATAGGTGGGAATTGAACAATGAGAACACATGGACAAAGGAAGGGGAACATCACACACCGGGGACTGTTGTGGGGTTGGGGGAGGGGGGAGGGATAGCATTAGGAGATATACCTAATGCTAAATGACGAGTTAATGGGTGCAGCACACCAGCATGGCACATGTATACATATGTAACAAACCTGCACATTGTGCACATGTATCCTAAAACTTAAAGTATAATAATAATAATAATAAAAAATTAGAGACTATTAAAAAAAATAAAAATAAAAAATGCCCATTTAGAAAGATTTATACCTGTTGGCAAATTGCTCTTTATTCCATAGTGCAAATTCGTAAGTTTAGACTAATGTCAGTGTCCAATTGGTTATGGAGTAACAGTGTCACTGTTAGAATTCCTAATACACATTGCCCCCTTCTTTTCCACTTATGAGACTTGGGGTTGCCCACATGTATGGTTAAATGATCATTATGTTCTTAAATCCTCCACAGACAAAAACATGTCCTGGAGGGGCACAACAGACAGTTCCTTGTGGATTACCTTGTGCATTAGGAGTTACCAGTAGAAAAGCATTAGTCATGTTTATCTAAGGCTCCATTATTGAATCATTGCATGGTTGGAGGATACCGACAGTTAAGGGATTAAGGTTATAAACCCGTCTACAAACTGTCCAATTATCCTTCTTTTGGTTTCCTTATTTAATTTCTGGTAAAATCTAACTGCAAAACCTTCACTAAAGGTTTTTTCTAGTGTCCGATTTAAACAAGAAGTCTGAATAGAAAAATCTTATGGCCTAATCCTATGGAAAGATCAGATATACTTGGAATATCTGTAAAATTTGCTACAGTGTGAACCACTGAATCTCTAAGATCATGTAAGAATTTAGGTTTAACATGACATAACCAACATTCATTTAAGCTCCCTGTGGAAGCTATCAGTTGTAATATTAGTAATCATATTATTTTGCCATGAATAAACAGAAAATAAGCATACAGAAAATAGGAAAGAGGACAAAGGTTTTATAGTGACAGACAGAAGTCTTAAATCATGATTTTAGGAAAGCCGTTTATCTGCTAACAGGATGCCATTTGTTTCTAGGGGAAAATCTTTGCTGACCAGCTTTACCTTGAGGTCTCCAATGCGTGTATAGTCTTCAGAGTCTGGAGGAGTCCTCTTGAGTTAAGTTGATTGACATTGATGGCACAAGATCAGTCAACTCAATTTGAGCCAATACTTGAGGCCCTGAAGTTTTGCTGCAGAGATGAACATGGTATGCTCTTTTCCAAAGGGATTCAAGGGAAGTCCTTTTATAATGCTGTATCTGCAAGACCTAATCTACAGGTTCTAGATGATGAAAGGTCTGGTTTTCGTTAGTTGGGGGATCACAAAGGGCTTATTTTACATGGGAAAAATCTACTTTGGCATAATGCATTAAATACCTGGAATATTGAGTCTTGTCAGATTTTATAAGAGCACGAGATAACGTATGTTTCCATTACGAGAGGACCAGGCCTTCCAGTAACTATTTCATTAGAGGTCAATCTATGGTCCCTACTAGGAGTAGATCTTATTGCCATCAAAGTCAATGGTAATACCTTTGGCCAAGGCAATTCAGTTGATTCATTTAGTATTGCCTGATGCCATTGAGTTTGTTGTAATACCTTATTTAATTGTTGTATAAAATCGTCCAAGAAAACAGGTTATTTTATTTCTGGAGATTTATCCAGGGGTACTCCAAAAAGAAAACACATTTTCTAATAACCTTTTTAGCTACTGATATAGCGTTAGTCTATTTGCATGGAAAAGCTTCTATGCAACCAGAAGACATGCAGGGCAGGGCAGGGGCAATTGAATAAAATCCAACTATACGTGTTCAAATGATCCAGCAGATACTGGAAATGTAAAACCTGAGATTTTTTATTGTCTTATCAGAATATGGGTTTGATACTTAAAACATCAGTTATAAATCATCTCAGCAATTTTAGAACAGTCTCACTGCATCAGTTTTTAAAAATAATTTATATCATTTTATCCACCCCACAATGAGTCATGGAGTGCAGAGCTCTTAGTAATGAAATCTTTAAGGACTCAGCAAGGGGCAGGCAGCAATCCAGGCTTTCCATGAGTCTGTGCTTAAAATTGATTTGCATCTTCTTAAATACCAGTTTTGTTTCTCCAATTTAGCTGCATAGCATTACAAAACAGTGGGTTATCATAGGGAATTTGAATGGGATCAATACTACGGAGTTGATTCAAATGGCATATTTAAACAATTTCAGTATTGGTTGACTTAGCCTGAGAATCTGCTAGAGCATTTCCTTGGTATTCTTTTCTTGCTTGACATTGGTTAACAGTTTTCTGAAACCAATCAGAGTTCTGAAAATTCTTACCCGGTGTAATGGTATAATCATATTTCTAGGAATTTCATGTAATTTCTGGAGCACATATTAATAGAACATCTATACAAATACAACTCAAAGAGAGTTTAGCATTATGTATTATTTCACAATGCTTGTCATATAATTTAATTTATCAGATAAGTTTAATTAGTTTAATATCTGTCTTTTCATAAGGAAAAATATCCTTTTGAGAAGTTTTGAGTGCCCATCGAGAAAAACTCTAAGTTAATTAAAGATATAAAAAAGGTTTTAATACTGAATCTGATTTCGGGGAGTTTGTAAAACATACCAAGGGTTTAAGCACTTGATCAAAAGAGGATCACAGGCCACTGTGAACAACAGTTGTTCATGTAACCACAGTGATTATTTAAAGGCATGAGAAGCAAATTGAGAGAGTTACAGAGTTATAGAAAAACCTTAAGCTTTTTAAATAGAGAGGACTCAATCTTCTTAAGGAATCAAGAACCTAATAACGGCGACATAGAGCACAGAAAGTTATCTTGGTAAAACACAGAAACTTTATTTTCTAGGCCAATTACATAACAGGTAAATAAAAACCTTTCACAATTTTCTATTAAAAGACAACCTATACTTCAAAAAAAATTCTGGTTTTGACACAGAGGATCATTTTCTAGTTTTGTATCAGTGTGTCAAAGTATTAATGCTCAATTTTTAGAAAAACTTATAAATAATTCCTTTTTAATCTTAACCAGCTTGATCACACTAAAATTCCTTTCAAAAGAGTTATTTTCCACAAATGTTCTTCAACTTTCTTATCCATTCAGTTTTTGTCCTATACTTTTCCTCTTCTCACTTTGGAACAAGTCATTCTACTTTAGAACAAAAATTACTCTTTTTTCCTCATACAAAACATCCTAATACCTTATAGCTTTTTCTTACCAAAAGCACATCTTACGGTTCTTGCATACTTGCATATAAAGTTGTTTCCTTTATTATTCTGAGTAACGTTAGTTACATATGTTAATTAGAATTCTTAACCCTTACTGACCTTAATTGCCAGGGAACACCAGGAAGCAAGCAATTGTGAACTACATGTTCCATCAGCATTCTGCAGACTGGCAAATCTATGAATGACAATTTCTAGAAGTATGTGCTTTCTGTTAGTACAATTTATCATTATGGCAAGCATATCCTCCCTGATAGTCCCAAATAACTTTAGTCTTTCTGTAATAAGAATCTGTAGAAGCAGCAGATTTTTATCTGTATCTTTTTAGGTTTTCTGGCTAGGTTTGAAAATTAAACTGTTGTTTGTACAGAATTCTCTCAGCCTCAACTTTCCATTCTTGATAATAAGAACGTTAGAAGCTTCTAGTATAGGAAGGATATCTTTCCCATGCAAATTTTCTCTGACCTCTACCTATTTAAAACTCACTTGTTAACGATTTTGCTTGCATTGCCTCTAATATCACTTTAAAGTACATAAAGCCAGAAAATGACTACCTTTAAAGGAACGGTCCACAATTCCTAGGAGAAGATTTTAATTTATTTCTATTAGTAATTGGTAGAATTAGTGGACAGAAATTAGTAAGCATATTGATGATTTGAACAACATGATTAACAAGCTTGTCCTAATTTACATATATGATACACTGCATCCCACAACTGCAGAATACAATTTTTTTCAAGTAAATATGGAATGTTTTCCAAATCTGACTGTATGTTGAACCATAAAGCTAATTGCAACAAATTCCAGTAATTTTCAAATGATCAAAATTATTTTAAAAATGATTATTAAAAAGGTAGTTATCTCAAGAAAAGCTAAACTTTAGATATTAGTTAGTAACTAAAGGGAGAAATATAGAAACAAAGATGTTTATTGAAACAGGATGCACCCTAAAATGTGAAATGAACTCAAGCCAATGACTTTCCAGGGATGATTATTTTCCGGTGATTAGTACAGGAGACCATGCTATTAGACCTTTAGAGAAGTAAATATAATTCTAGCATACTCTCTGTCCTGAAATTAAGATACTTTTCCATAATTAATATTATGTAAATTTTATTTTTTTTTGGATTTTAAGCTTTTTTTTTTTTTTCCTTTAAGGGTTAAGCTATAGGTAAACAGACTTAGTTATGGTTGCAAGACTAATGCTAAATGCTAACTTTCACAATATAAAGACAAATTTATAGCTAATAAATAATAGGATAATAAAGGGAGGAAGAAAGTTCAAAGAAAGATTAGGCTTATCAATATATCCTTAATATCAATACTAGAAAAAGAAAAATTTTTAAATATTGAAAGAAAAGTAAAACTACAATAATGTAAATAGCATTTGTAAGTCAAAGGTTGAAAAAATAGAGTCGTTAGCTAATTTATCTTTTATTGTGTGAAATAATCAATAGTAATTTGATCTAGTATTTGCTCCAAGCTCTTTATTGTAATCATGAAATAAACCACCAAAAGAACTCAAAGAGGAACAGAAAAAGAAAATCTTGGGAGAGTACGAGTGGAGTTAACAAAAATGGGAAAAATAGTTTCTTTCTATCCTATGAATGATTTGCTTGTGTGTGTGTGACACTCTGTGAGAGAAATTCTAAAATAAATTTAAAAATATATATTTAGAGTAAAAATTGTAGTGCTATGTCAGTATTATGGTCAAAATGGCATAGCCAAAACTCTTGGGTTAACATAGCAGGGAGGCTCACAATTAAATACAAATATGCCTCCAACAGAATGCTTAAAGTTAAAACAAAATGCTAATGCTGATAACACTAAGTCTAGGATGCAGAGTTACTGGAATTTTCATATCTTGCTGGTGGGAGTGTAAAGTGTTTCAACTGCTGTTGGAAACTATTGCACTTTACAATAAAATTAAAATTACATTTAGCTTCATGATCTATTTTTTTAGAGACATATGTCCAAGAGAAATAAATATACATGTACAAGTATGTTCTTACCAGCTTTATTCATCATATCCCAAAACAGAAACAACTCAAATGCTTCTCAATAGGAGAATAAACAAATTGTAGTGTATTCATGTAATGCGAAACTACTCAGCAATAAAGCATAATCAACTTTGGATACAAACAACACGATATGTTTCAAAAGCCTTATGGTGAGAGAAAGAAGTCATTAACAAAATAATGTATATTGCATTATTTCAATTATATCAATGTCATAGACAGGCAAAACTATGATAATGGAAGTCAGATTCTTGATTGCTTCTGCGGACAAGGGGGTTGCTGACTGAAAAGCAGCCTGAGGAAACTTTCCAGAGCATTGGAAAGGTTCTGTACATTAATTCAGTGGAGAGTATATGGATGTGGAGATATGTAAAATACCATTGGGCAGAACATGAGACTTAAACATTATGCTTCATGTAAATCATACCTTAATGAATAAAGCAATGAAAAATAACAGGAAAAAATACCTTGTATTCATTAGGCATTGATTTGGTTGCCGGTATGTGGATATCCAAGAAATATTTAGTATTATTAACAGAAATGATCATTTCTAGAGTCTATAATATGTATCGGTGAGGGCAGATTCAGCTGCAAATGACAGAAAATTTGTTAAACACTGGATTAACAAATGATTTGGTTCACCTCAGCTTCTGTGTAGTGTCACCAACAAGGCCAGGAGTCTGGGTTCCCATTATTATTTTCTCTCTTTGCCCCAACTACATCACAGTTACAAAATGGTTGTGCAGTGCTGAACGCTGCTTCTGCATTTCAATTAGGAAGAGGAGAAATGATTCATTAAGGTCTGTCCCTTTTATTAGAAAATTAAGTGTTTCATGAATTCCTAGAACAGATTTCCCTTTACAAAGGTTGTTGGTAAGCAAGAATAACTTTAAGCCTCAATGCTGGTGGCAGGAAGGGTGTTGGGTTTAGGGAGAGCTATTCCATTAGCTAACGGACAGTACAGACTATGGTATGTGATGTTTATTTATGTAATTCTGTCTCATCAATCAAATCAATTGCATCTAAGTTATCTACTGGGGGGATTTCAAATTCATGGCGGGCAGGGGCCATGCAATACATTTCGTCTGTTTTTCCCTACTTCATGTAAAATAAACAGGCAAATTTTCTCCATAGTTGATTAACCTTCATCAAGATGTTTCTTCATGTAACACTGAGAACATAATAAAAGACTTATCAGACACCCCCACCCCCATTTCCAAATGAGTCTGCAGGTCCTCACTACAGTATGACTGCATTCAGCACACTGCTCCAGAGACACTGATGTTCCAGTCTGGAGGCTTACACATGTGCTGAGTGGCTTTTCCTAAAGAAGATGTAAGCCACAAGTTTCACCATTAGATAACATCTGAGGTGTTCTTTTCTTTTTTCTCAACTCTGAGATTTTATTTTAAAAAATGTAAATTTTCAATTGAAAAAGAAAAACATAATGTGCCTTCTGACACACTGTCATTCTAATTTTTCAGTTCTAGAGACCTAACTTCAGGTAATATAATGTCTCATGTCAAATAGAAACATTCTGACCTTCTATTTTCTACATTAGGAAATGGCCTGACTGAGGAGAAGATTAAATGTGACATACATAGGAAGGGGAGCCTGAAAGTTCTACTGAAGTTGAATCATGGGATTCTGGGCCCTCAGCTTATCTCTGGCTACTGTGTGGTACTGAATCAAGCATTCCCTTGGTTCTGCCCTCTGTGTGGTGCAGATTTTGGTACTGAATATGCTTCTTCATGAATATAACCAGAAATTTAATATACTATCAATTTAAGATATGCATCATCACATTAGTCCATTTTCACACTGCTGATAAAGACATACCCAAGACTGGGTAATTTATAAAGAAAAAGAGGTTTAGTGGACTCACAGTTCCACATGGCTAGGGAGGCTTCACAATCATAGTGGAAGGCAAAAGACATGTCTTACATTGCAGCAGATAAGAAAGAATGAGAACCAAGTGAAAAGGGAAACCCCTTAAAAAAACATTGAATCTCATGAGACTTATTCACTACCATGAGAACAGTATGGAAAAAATCACCCCCGTGATTCAATTATCTCCCCATCTGTTCCCTCTCATGACACATGGGAATTATGGGAACTACAATTCAAGATGAGATTTGGGTGGGGACACAAAGCCAAACAATATCGTTCTGCCCCTGGCCCCTCCCAAATCTCATGTCCTCCCGTTTCAAAACCGATCATGTCTTCCCAACAGTTCCCCAAAGTCTTAACTAATTTCAGCATTAACTCAAAAGTTCATATTCCAAAATCTCATCTGAGACAAGGCAAGTCCCTTCTGCATTTGAGCCTTTGAAATCAAAAGCAAGTTAGTTACTTCCTACATACAATGGGGGTACAGGCATTGGGTGAATACAACCATTCTGAATGGGAGAAATTGGACAAAACAAAGGGACTACAGGCCCCATGCAAGTCCAGAACCCAGCGGGGCAGTCAAATCTTAAAGCTCCAAGATGACCTCCTTTGACTCTGTGTCTCACATCCAGGTCACACCGTTGCAATAGGGGGGTTCCCATGGTCTTGTGGAGCTCCATCCCATGGTTTTGCAGAGTACAGCACCCCTCTTGGCTCCTTTCATGGGCTAGCATTCAGTGTCTGCAGCTTTTCCAGGTGCACAGTGCAAGCTGTCAGTGGATCTACCATTCTGGGCTCTGGAGGATGCTGGCCCTCTTCTCACAGCTCCACTAGGCAGTGCCCCAGTGGGGACCCTGTGTGGGAGCTCCAACTCCACATTTCCCTTTTACACTATCCTAGTAGATGCTCTCCATGAGGGCTCCACCTCTGCATCAAACTTCTGCCTGGACATGCAGGTGTTTCCATACATCCTCTGAAATCTAGGTGGGGATTTGACACCTTCAAGAATTGACATTTACAAGTCAATTATTGACTTCTGTGTACACAGAGGCTGAACACCATGTGGAAGCTGCCAAGGCTTGGGGCTTGTATCTTTTGCAGCCATGGCCTGAGCTGCACCTTGGCCCTTTTTAGCCACAGCTGGAGCAGCTGGGATGCAGGGTACCAAGTCCCTAGATTGCACACCGCAAGGGAGCCTTGGGTCCAGCCCACAAAACTATTATTTCCTCCTAGTCCTCTGGATCTGCCAAAAAAGTTTCTGACATGCCCTGGAGATATTTCCCCATTGTCTTGGTGATTAACATTGTGCTTCTCATCACATATGCAAATTTTTGCAGCAGGCTTGAATTTCTCCCCAGAAAAATGAGTTTTTCTTTTCTATTGCATGGTCAGGCTGCAAATTTTTCACATTTTTATGCTCTGTTTTCTCTTGAACACTTTGCTGCTTAGAAATTTCTTTCACCCGATACCCTAAATCAACTTTGTCAAGTTCAGAGTTCCACAGATCTCTAAGGCAGGGGAAAAATGCTGCCAGTCTCCTTGTATAGCAAGAGTGACCTTTACTCCAGTCCTCAACAAGTTCCTCATCTCCATCTGAGACCACCTCAGCCTAGACCTTATTGTCCATCTCACTATCAGCATTTTGGTCAAAGCCATTCAACAAGTCTCTAGGAAGTTCCAAACTTTCCCACATTTTCCTATCTCCTGAGCCCTCCAAGTCTCTAGGAAGTTTAAAATTTTCCCACATTTATCTATCTTCTTCTGAGCCTTCCAAACTGTTCCAATCTCTGCCTTTTATCCAGTTCTGAAGTTGCTTCCACATTTTTGGGTATCTTTACAGCAGCACCCTACTTAACCAGTACCAATTTACTGTATTAGTCTGTTCTGTCACTACTAATAAAGACTGAGACTGGGTAATTTATAAAGAAAAGATGTTTAATGGACTCACAGTTCCACATGGCTGGGGAGGCCTCACAATTACGGCAGAAGGCAAAGGGGGAGCAAAGTCATGTCTTACATGGTGGCAGGCAAGAGAGAAAAAACAGACAAGTGGAAGGGGAAACCACTTATAAAACCATCAGATCTCATGAGATTTGCTCACTACAATGAGAATGGTATGGGGGAAACTGCCCCCATGATTCGATTATTTTCTACCATGTCCATTCCACAACACATGGGAATTATAAGTGCTACAATTCAAGATGACATCAAAATCATATCAATCATTCTTTTTAGGGATGTTTTCTAAAAGTGTGAGCTGGGCAAGTTTGCACCATATTAAACTATGCCATAATTACAAATCTCTGAAGTGAATACTTCAGAAGAGATCTAATTCATGTCGCTTATCATTTAAGACCATTTTAAGGGACTGAATGTAAAGGGATTATTCATGATTGTCTTTTGCTGTCGTCCAAATATACTTAGGATGTGGTTGACAAAGTGGCTCATGATGTGGTCTTTACTAGCCTGTTATTGTGTTGCTGTAGAGAACTGCCTGAGACTAGATCATTTATAAAGAAAAGAGGCTTAATTGGCTCACAGTTCTGCAGGCTGTACAGAAAATATGGAGCTGGTATCTGCTTGGCTTCTGGTGAAACCTCAGGGAGCTCTCAATCATGGGAGAAGGTGAAGGGGGAGCAAGTGTCTCACATGGCAGAATAGGAGCAAGAGAGAGTGGGTGTATTAGTCCATTTCTACACTGCTATAAAGAACTACCTGAGACTGGGTAACTTATGAAGAAAAGATGTTTAATTGACTCAAAGTTCCACAGGCTGTACAGGAAGTATGGATGGGAGGTCTCAGGAAACTTACAATCATGGCAGAAGGGTGAAGGAGAAGCAAACACATCTTCAAGTGATGGCAGGAGAGAGAGAGAGGAAAGAGAGAGAGAATTAATGGGGAACTGTTACATGCTTTCAAACAACCAGATCTCATGAAAACTCTATCACAAGAACAGCAAGGGGGATGTCTGCCCCCATTATTTAATCACTTCTCACCAGGCCTCTACTCCAACACTGGGAATTACAATTTGACATGAGGACTGGGTGGGGACCCAGAGTCAAATCATATCAGTGGGGGAGGTTCCACATACTTTAAGCAACCAGATCTCATGAGAACTCACTCACTACTATGAGGACAGCAAGAAGGCATGAGGGATCCAATAGATCCTCTCCAGCATCTGTTGTTTCCTGACTCTTTAATGATTGCCATTCTTACTAACGTGAGATAGTATCTCATTGTGGTTTTGATTTGCATTTCTCTAATGACCAGTGATGATGAGATTTTTTTCATATGTTTGTTGGCTGCATGAATGTCTTCTTTTGAGAAGTGTCTGTTCATATCCTTCTCCCACTTTTTGATGGGGTTTGTTTTTTTCTTGTAAATTTGTTTAAGTTCCTTGTAGACTCTAGATATTAACCCTTTGTCAGATGGATAGATAACAAAAATTTTCTTCCATTCTGTAGGTTGCCTGTTCACTCTGATGATAGTTTCTTTTGCTATAAAGAAACTCTTTCTTTTAATTAGATCCCATTTGTCAATTTTGGCTTTGTTGCCATTGCTTTTGGTGTTTTAGTCATGAAGTCTTTGCCCATGCCTATGTCCTGAATGGTATTGCCTAGGTTTTCTTCTAGGGTTTTTATGGTTTTAGGTCTAACATTTAAGTCTTTAATCCATCTTGAGTTAATTTTTGTATAAGGTGTAAGGAAGGGGTCCAGTTTCAGTTTTCTGCATATGGCTAGCCAGTTTTCCCAACAGCATTTATTAAATAGGGAATCCTTTCCCCATTGGTTGTTTTCATCATGTTTGTCAAAAATCAGATCATTATATATGTGTGGTATGTAGGTGATAGTGTGTAGGTGTTATTTCTGAGGCCTCTGTTCTGTCCCATTGACGTATATGTCTGTTTTGGTACCATTACCCTGCTTTTTTGGTTACTGTAGCCTTGTAATATAGTTTGAAGACAGGTAGCATGATGCCTTCAGTTTTGTTATTTTTGCTTAGGATTGTCTTGGCTATAGGGGCTCTTTTTTGGTTTCATATGAAATTTAAAGTAGTTTGTTCTAATTCTGTGAAGAAAGTCAGTGGTAGCTTGATGGAAATAGCATTGAATCTTTAAATTACTTAGGACAGTATGGCCATTTTCACAATATTGATTCTTTCTATCCATGAGGATGGAATGTTTTTCCATTTGCTTGTCTCCTCTCTTATTTCCTTGAGCAGTGGTTTGTAGTTCTACTTGAAGAGCTCCTTCATGTCTCTTGTAAGTTGTATTCCTAGGTATTTTATTCTCTTTGTAGCAATTGTGAATGGGAGTTCACTCATGTTTTGGCTTTCTGTTTGTCTGTTATTCGTGTAAAGGAATGCTTGCAATTTTTGCACATTGATTTTGTATCCTGAGACTTTGCTGAAGTTGCTTATCACCTTAAGGAGGTT
This sequence comes from Gorilla gorilla gorilla, assembly GCF_029281585.2. Classification (NCBI taxonomy): domain Eukaryota; kingdom Metazoa; phylum Chordata; class Mammalia; order Primates; family Hominidae; genus Gorilla; species Gorilla gorilla. The sequence continues at coordinate 188,816,814 of NC_073229.2, forward strand.
TTGGGCTGAGATGATGGGATTTTCTAAATATACAATCATGTCTTCTGCAAACAGAGACAATTTGACTTCTTCTCTCTTCCTGTTTGAATACCCTTTCTTTCTTTCTCGTGCTTGATTGCCCTGGTGAGAACTTCCAATACTATGTTGAATAGGAGTGGTGAGAGAGGTCATCCTTGTCTTATACTGGTTTCCAAAGGGAATGCTTCCAGCTTTTTCCCATTCAGTATGATATTGGCTATGGGTTTGTCATAAACAGCTCTCATTATTTTGAGATATGTTCCATTAATACCTAGTTTATTGAGTGTTTTTTAGCATGAAGGGGTGTTGAGTTTTATTGAAGGCCTTTTCTGCATCTATTGAAATAATTATGTGTTTTTTGTCATTGGTTCTGTATATGGGATGGATTACATTTATTGATTTGTGTATGTTGAACCAGCCTTGCATCCCAGTGATGAAGCCAACTTGATCATGGTGGATAAATTTTTTGATATGCTGCTGGATTTGGTTTGCCAGTATTTTATTGAAGATTTTCACATCAATGTTCATCAGGGAAATTGGCCTGAAATTTTCTTTTTTTGTTGTGTCTCTGCCAGGTTTTGATATCAGGATGATGCTGGCCTCATAAACCGAGTTAGAGAGGAATCCCTCTTCTTCTGTTGTTTGGAATAGTTTCAAAAGGAACGGTACCCGCTTCTCTTTGTACCTCTGGTAGAATTCGACTATGAATCCATCTGGTCCTGGGCTTTTTCTGGTTGGTAGGCTCCTAATTACTGTCTCAATTTCAGAACTTGTCTTTGGTCTTTTCAGGGATTTGGCTTCTTCTTTATCTAGTCTTGGGAGGGTATATGTGTCCAGGACTTTATCCATTTCTTCCAGATTTTCTAGTTTATTTGCATAGAGGTATTTATAGTATTCTCTAATGATAGTTTGTATTTCTCTGGAATCAGTGGATATCCCCTTTATCATGTTTTATTGTGTCTATTTGATTCTTCTTTATTTTCTTCTTTGTTAGTCTGGCTAGCAGTCTATGTATTTTGTAAATCTTTCAAAAACCTGCTCCTGGATTCATTGATTTTTTGAAAGATTTTTTTGTGTCTTTATCTCCTTCAGTTCTGCTCTGATCTTAGTTATTTGTTGTCTTCTGCTAGCTTTTGAATTTGTTTGTTCTTGCTTCTCTAGTTATTTTCATAGTGATATTCAGGTGTCAATTTTAGATCTTTCCCACTTTCTGATGTGGGCACTTAGTGCTATAAATTTCCCTCTGAACGCTGCTTTATCTGTATCCCAGAGATTCTGGTATGTTGTGTCTTTGTTCTCATTGGTTTCAAAGAACTTATTTATTTCTGCCTTAATTTTGTTATTTACCCAGTAGTCACTCAGGAGCAAGTTGTTCAATTTCCTTGTAGTTGTGCTAATTTAAGTGAGTTTCTTAACCCTGAGTTCTAATTTGATTGCACTGTGGTCTGAGAGACTGTTATGATTTCCATTCTTTTGCATTTCCTAAGGAGTGTTTTACTTCCAATTATGTGTTCAATTTTAGAATAAGTGTGATATGGTGCTGAGTAGAATGTATATTCTGTTGATTTGGGGTGGAGGGTTCTGTAGATGTCTATTAGGTCCACTTGGTTCAGAGGTGAGTTCAAATCCTGAATATCCTCTTTAATTTTCTACCTCATTGATCTGTCTAATATTGACAGTGGGTTGTTAAAGTCTCCCACTATTATTGTGTGGGAGTCTAAGTGTTTTTTAGATCTTTAAGAACTTGCTTTATGACTTGGGTGCTTCTGTATCGGGTGCACATATATTTAGGATAGTTAGCTCTTCTTGTTGCATTAATCCCTTTATCATTATGTAATGCCATTCTTTGTCTCTTTTGATCTTTGTTTGTTTACAGTCTGTTTTATCAGAGACTAGGATTGCAAACCCTGCTGTTTTTTTGTTTTTTTGCTTTTCATTTGCTTGGTAAATATTCCTTCTTGCTTTTATTTTGAGCCTATGTGTGTCTTTGCACATGAGATGGGTCTCCTAAATACAGCACACCGATGGGTCTTGACACTTTATCCAATTTGCCAACCTGTGTCTTTCAATTAGGGCGTTTAGCCCATTTACATTTAAAGTTAATATTGTTATGTGTGAATTTCATCCTGTCATTATGGTTCTAGCTGGTTATTTTGCACATTAGTTGATGCAGTTTCTTCATAGTGTCATTGGTCTTTATATTTTGCTATGTTTTTGCAGTTTCTGATACCGGTTTTTCCTTTCCGTGTTTAGGGCTTCCTCCAGGAGCTCTTGTAAGGGAGGCCTGGTGGTGACAAAATCCCTTAGCATTTGCTCGTCTGAAAAAGATTTTTTTTCTCCTTTGCTTATGAAGCTTAGTTTGGCTAGATATGAAATTCTGAGTTGAAAATTATTTTCTTTAAGAATGTTGAATATCGGCCCCCACTCCCTTTTCTGGCTTGTAGGGTTTTTGCAGAGAGACCTGCTGTTAGTCTGATGGGCTTCACTTTGTAGGTAACCTGACCTTTCTCTCTGGCTGCCTTTAACATTTTTTCCTTCATTTAAACCTTGGGAATCTGACAATTATGTGTCTTGTGGTTGCCCTTCTTGAGGAGTATCTCAGTGGTGTTCTCTGTATTTCCTGAAAATGAATGTTGGCCTGTCTTGCTAGGTTGGAGAAGTTCTTCTGGATAATATCCTGAAGTATGTTTTCCAACTTGGTTCCATTCTCCCCATCACTTTCAGGTACATCAATTTATTGTAGGTTTGCTCTTTTCATATAGTCCCATATTTCTTGGAGGATTTATTCATTCGTTTTCATTCTTTTTTCTCTAATCTTGTCTTCATGCTTTATTTTATTAAGTTGATCTTCACTCTCTGATATCCTTTCTTCTGCTTGATCGGTTCGGCTATTGATACTTGTGTATGCCTCATGAAGTTCTCATGCTGTGTTTTTCAGCTCCATCAGGTGATTTATCTTCTTCTCTAAACTGGTTATTCTCATTAGCAGTTCCTGTAACTTTTTATCAAGGTCTTAGCTTCCTTGCATTGGGTTAGAACATGCTCCTTTAGCTCAGAGGAGTTTGTTATTACCCACCTTCTGAAGCCTACTTCTGTCAATTCGTCAAACTCATTCTCCACCCAGTTTTGTGCCCTTGCTGGTGAGGAGTTGTGATCCTTTGGTGGAGAAGAGGCATTCTGGCTTTTGGAATTTTCAGCATTTTTATGCTGTTTTTTTCTCATTTTCCTGAATTTATCTACCTTTGATCTTTGATGCTGATGACCTTTGGAAGGAGTTTTTGCATGAGCATCCTTTTTGTTGATGTTGATGTTATTGCTTTCTGTTTGTTAGTTTTCCTTCTAACAGTCAGGCCCCTCTTCTGCAGGTCTGCTGGAGTTTGCAGAGGTCCACTCCAAACCGTGTTTGCTTGGGTATCATGAGGGAAGGCTGCAGAACAGCAAAGATTGCTGCCTGCTCCTTCCTCCGGAAGCTTCTTCCCAGAGAAGCAGCCACCCCAGATTCCAGCCAGAGCTCTCCTGTATGAGGTGTCTGTCACCTCCTGATCAGACATGTCTCCTAGTCAGGAGGCATGGGGGTCAGGCACCCACTTGAGGAGGCCGTCTGCCCCTTAGCAGAGCTCAAGCACTGTGCTGGGAGATCTGATGCTCTCTTCAGAGCCAGCATGCAGGAACATTTAAGTCAGATGAAGCTGTGCCCACAGCCACCCCTTCCCTGAGGTGCTCTGTCCCAGGGAGATGGGAGTTTTATCTATAAGCCCCTGACTGGGGCTGCTGCCTTTCTTTCAGAGATGCCCTGCCCAATTAGGAGGAATCTAGAGAGGCAGTCTGGCCACAGCAGCTTTGGTGCACTGTGGTGGATTCCACAATGTCCAAACTTCCCGGCGGCTTCATTTACACTGTGAGGGGAATACCACCTAAGACTCAGTAATGGTGGATGCCCCTTACCCCACCAAGCTCGAGCATCCCAGGTCAACTTCAGACTGCTGTGCTGGCAGTGAGAACTTCAAGACAGGGGAGCTTAGCTTGCTGGGCTCTAGGGGGGCTGGACTCAGTGAGGAAGACCATTTGGTTCCCTGGCTTCAGCCCCCTTTCCAAGGGAGTAAATGATTCTGTCTCACTGGTGTTCCAGGTGCCATTAGGGCATGAAAAAAAAAAAAAAAAAAAAAAACTCCTGCAGCTAGCTCGGTGTCTGCACAAACAGCTGCCCAGTTTTGTGCTTGAAACCCAGGGTTCTGGTGGTTTAGGCACATGAGGAAATCTCCTGTTTGCAGGTTGCAAAATCCATGGGCAAAGCATAGCATCTGGGCCAGATAGCACAGTCCCTCATGGCTTCCCTTGGCTAGAGGAGGGAGGTCCCAGCCCCTTGTGCTTCCTGGGTGAGGCAATGCCCCACCCTGCTGCTGCCTGGCCTCTGTGGGCTGCACCCACTGTCTAACCAGTCCCAGTGAGATGAACCAAGTACCTCAGTAGGAAATGCAGAAATCACCTGCCTTCTACATTGGTCTTGCTGGGAGCTGCAGACTGGAGCTGTTTCTATTTGGCCATCTTGCCAGATCTCCCTAAACTTACTGATAAATGTTTTTAAATACCTTTCAAATAGAACAAAATCTGGCAAAAAATAAGAAGTCATAATACCAAAATGCAAATGAAGATTTGGGCCCATGGAGCTAGGTGACACTGAAACTCTTTGCCAGGAGGACATCTGCTGAGCCAGCTACATCTGCAGGTTGCTTTTTCAGAGGCTTAGAGATTTTATAGAGATAAAGTTCCTGCTAGACCCCGCAGAATGGGAGGTCTGTAGGACCAGGTTCCACTGTTTCCCTTTCTGATGGTGTCCTTATTTCTCCATAGCAGCGCCAGTCACATATGCAATTAAATAATTGCACAATTACTGATTTATATTTCCCTTATTCCTTAACAATAGCTCCCTTGCCTGTCTTGTTGATTATCTGCTTCCCTGCTGCTAGTATAATTTTTTACACATAGTAGAATCTTGATAAGTATTTGTTGAATGAGTGCATGACTGTGTGAATTAATTTATCCACCTCTAATTTCAATCAGTAACAATGTCCTTTGAAACTATCCAAAGAAATTTAAATCTGAAACTTTACTTTCCCATTGCCCTACAGTAATTTGATATTTCAACCAAAGATCACCTTTACTACAAATTCCACCGATTTGCATTGCTTAGATTAGAAATCAGCATGCCTGGGGTGTGATTTTTCAGGTGACTTCTGGACCTAACTCAGAATTCCAGGTGCACATGAACCACAGCAATCACTGAAGTCAGGATTTTTATCCAGAGCAATGGGCAAGCTGTGGCTGACCTGACAAGAAAGGGTGAGTTTGTACGACATCTTACCAGGGCTGCTCCAAGAAAGCCTTTGTCTTTTATAAATGCAGTAATTATACATGAGGGGTTAAGACACAATGGTTTCCCCCAGCCCCCAATCAAGAATCATTGCTGTATTGTTGTATTAATGAGGATCGCTTCTACCATAGTCGCACTTGCACAGGGATATGACTCCATTGTAAAATTGGTTTCTAAAAATAAAATGAAATCTTGAAACTTGATAAAGGCATTTATTTATTATAAGTACCTACATTTATTTATATATCTGTTAGAGATAGAGATCAGATTATTTATTGTGATCATGAAAAGAGAATAGCTATGGGTAAATAGGAAACCTGTATCTGGATGCATGAGTGGGTTGAAGTTGGGGCTGGGTTAGAATGAATTTTATTTATTTTTCTCTGGTGAAAAATAATCATTTGTGAGCTAGAAAATAAAACTTGACATTTAAGATGTTTTAGAAATCCAATTACATCTTTCTTCAGTTTAGACAAACATATACGAACATCGTGAACGGATTCTGTGTACCAGTGCAGTGTTATTGTTTCTTCAAACATGAATAAGATCCACTCCTAACACTTAAGAGGTTCCTAAAGTTGTCTCATCCACAGATAGCAAATTCCTTTACTTACTCAGCCACTTGACAATTATCCATCTTAGTCTACTGAGCACACTCTAGCTTCCCGCCATCTGGAAATGAAGTCCAATCTCCTGACCTTTTTTCACCAAGTCTTTTTCATATGGGTATTGCTATCATATCTCTTCCATGGCATCATTCATCTCTCCAGATATACTGTAGAATTTGGGGTTCCTGTAAGGGACTTTGATCTTAACTGCTTCCCTCAGCTCACAGCTCATAGCTGTTTTCTAGGGACAGAAAATGAATAAGACAATAAGACAATGATAATCCCTGCTCACTTAATACATACAACCTTGGAGGGATATATGTTTTATGTGGACAGGGATTATGATGGACTTATTGTCTTAATTCCCTTTTTTTGTCCCTAGAAACCAGCATATGTCTGACATATTTAGCAGTGCTGACTATATTTTGGCTGGGACCCACTATATCTTTGCTCCAGGTAGATGGGTTTGTATTGGCTACATTAATAAGGACAGTAAAACCTAATATCCAACACACAACTTGTCTAAGGTCCATTCAGAATATATTACATAATGTTGTTGCTTCATGATATTTGGCAGAACTCTTGGAACTCTTGACTTTCCCACAGTTTCATTTCCCACCTTATCTTTTCTATCTCATAAATGTTACTCCTGTGTTCAATCAAAATATAAGCCAGCAGTTTTCAAACTTTTTGTTATGATGATCTCTTCATACTTTTAAAAAGTTGAGGATTTCAAAGAGTGTCTGTGGATAAATTCTATCTCCAGCTACTTACCATGTTGGAATTTTAAACAGAGAGTTTTGAAAGCACCAACACACACTAGCCGTCATGGTGCAGGTGCCGTTTCAAGGCATCAAGTTCATGGAGAGCCTGCTGCAAGCTCGTGAGGAAATGAGAGTGAAAAAATGAACCACCCCACAGGAATTATAATGGAAGTTATTTTGACCTTGTTGGCCATAGAGCCTGGGATACAGTTTGAAAACCTCTGGTGTGAATTATCTTTTATTTCTTGTTTTTCTTCACCCCTTCATAGCCAATCAGGAACTCCTGTCAGGTTGGAAAAAATGTGTCCCAAATCTTTGTATTCATTTGATTTTGGCTGTGACCACCCTAGACCACCCTGGTTCTGCTCACGAAGATCCTTACAAGAAGCCATGCTTTCAGCATTCTGTAGTCGGCAGAATAAGGACCCTCAAGGGTCTCCACTTTCTAATCCCCAAAACCTGTGAATGTTACTTTATATGGAAAGAGGGACTTTGCAGCTGTGACTAAATTAGCCTCTTGAGATGGGGAGAGTGTCCTGGGTAATCCACGTGGGCCCAGCGTCCTCACAAAGGTCCTTATGAGAGGTCGGTAGGACATCGGAGTGAGAAGAAGGAACGAGGGAAGCAGAGGGAAAGGTGGGGGATGTGTGATGTAGGGTTGCTCCAGGTGAGGACCACAGCCATCCTGAAAAGCCTAGGCACAGATTCTCCCCTGGAGCCTCCAGAAGGAACATGGTCCTGCCGACAACTTGACTGTAGCCCAGTAGGACTGATTTTGGACTTTGGACTTCCAGGACTGTAAGATAATGAATGTGTGTTGTGTTAAATTTGTAGTAGCTTGTGGTAGCTGCGATGAAAATTGAATGCAGCCGTTAGCTGTTCTTTCTCTCTGGTTCTTTTCTTCCCCATGTTAGAATCCGTTTTCCACCATAGCCAGAGTGATTTTCAATATCTTTATCAGATCATTTTGCTCCTCTATTGGGAACCCTCCAGCATCCCTGTTGTCCTTTAAAAATAAAGCACACCCCTTGCCTCGTCCTGCTAGCCTTGGATTATGTACCTGCAGACAATGGCAGCTCATCCCAGTCTCTTCCCTAATTCACTGCCAATAGTCACCTGGCCTTCCTGTCTCTCAGGCAAGTCCACCTCACTCTGCCTCAATGCCTTTGCTCCCCGTCTCTTTCCCTGGAGTGCACCCCTCATCTACACCTGTCTGCTCACTCTCACCACTGGGGTCTTAGGGCACCATCACCTCCTCAGAGAATCCTTCCCCGAATAACCCAGATTGTCTTGATCCATCCACTTCCTCCAGGATCCTACTTACATGAAGATTACTCAAAATGTCATAATAGTAGTTATCACCGCCTGGATTTATCTTTTGTTCATTAGTATCCATTACTGATTTTCTGACATTTGTCACTCAAAGACAGGTTCAGAGAGCAGGCCTTTCCCCTGCTTCGCTCACCATTATATTCACAAAATCCTGAGCAGTGGTAAATGACAATCTGGTCTGACTATTTTTCTCTAAATGTACAGACTAGCTGCTCGATAAATATATGTTGAAATAATGAGTGAGTATTTTGGCACACTTTCCTTTCTTTTTGCAGTCTGCTAATGCTCTAAGTAGACAAGCTTTCCTAGAAGATCTTAGAGAGAAGAAAGCAGCAACAGTAGCCCTGCCCATTCATGACCTTGACGTCTCAGACATGGCAGGTCCTGTGCCCAGGCTATCCAAGTCAAGTCGGAGAGAGCTGGGCCTCGGGTTTCTCCAAGCTTCTCTAGTCAGGATCTCCGAAAACACAGGATATTCCGTCATCTGAGACTATATAAAAGGGAATCCAGGTTTAAGAAAGGTTAACTCCCATGCAGTGTATCCCTGCGGGGCTGGGGGAGGAGGATGAGGAGCCTCTCAGAACACAGTGCATGTGAGTCAAGCTTTCTTAAACCTGGATTCCATTTTTTATAGTCTCAGATGACAGACGTTTATATCCCAGAGAGTGGGCAAAAGCCCTCGTTATGCTGCAGTCCGTTGACCTAAACATTTCTCCTCCCATTACTGTTCTTTAAATACACCATCTTGAAAGCATGAGGGAAGTTTTTTTTGATAAAATCTCTCAATTGTGAGGTTCATAACCCTAGAAAGCACCTCTCATCTGATAGCGTGCTCCTCTTATCCTATAGCTGACATAAAACGCTGCTAATTCATCTTCTCCTGATAGGAAACATTAGATTATTCCATGAGATCAGAAAACTTGAACATTCTTGACATTACCCATGAATATTTGCCCATTTCCTATCTATTTCACTCATTCTGAATCCCCTGCAGTTAGAAATGGCGCAGATAAACTTTCACCATTTCAGAAAATATAGCCCCAATAAAACATTTTTTGCCACCCACAGAACAGCAAAGGGCACTCTTCATTTCTAGGCAGAGCATTTTGTAAAATGGAAACATATCAGTGACAATTATCAAGAAACAGTTTTCAAAATGCACTCCTTTCTATGGAGCCTAGCAATTCTTTCACAAAGACGTTAACCAAAAGCAATGCTCTGAAAATGTCATTTGGAGCACGCAATTGAATTAATTTATTTGTTTTATGATATTTTACAGTTAGTCGTGTAAGAGATTTTCACTTTATTTTTTCATCTGCTCATTTAGATAATGCTTTAACTGCCATAAATCCCAGCTACGGAGGTGAGGAAACGGCATGAGCATAACAATATCCTCTACGTATTGCATAGTGAATGCAAGCTGGCCTGACTATTCATTGTATCTTTCATTGAGGTGCTTGGCTTCCACTCCAAATGTGAAGTCTTTTCCTTTTCCAGGTAAAACTAGTATTGTGTAATTAATTTTGCAGATGAGAAAATGGGGAAAATTCTATTATAAGCTTGATAGGAGAAAGCATATAATGTCCTCGTCAGTGGAGGAGCATTCGAAATATCATGAATGAAATGCCCTAAGGTCTCCACTTGTTGAGGATGGGTGGGTGGAATTATGCCAAGTGTTGTTCACAATGCCTTGATTCTTGGGGCAAGGAGAACATAAATCCATTCTAAAATAAACTTAAAACTTGGGCTAAATATGTGGATGCAAGGAGACCCCCCACAATGTGATTGTACCGAGTCCAAGATGCTGAACTACATAGCATTTTTATGTTTGGACCAACAGTTTTGAGATATTAACCTGAATTTTGTCACCTAAATGTTCTATAGCAATATTTGAAATATTTGAAACTGTTTTAGTAATTATTTTACATGTAAAAAGTAGCAAAATTTGATGAAAGTTACACATATAGTATTCCAACTACTATTTTGATAGTAAGAAATAGCTGCTTATTCATTAATCCAGATCATTATTTACTTACACACTGCATCTTGGATCCTAGAAATCTAAGATGTCTCTGAATATTGCTCAAACATTTACTTTTTAAAGACTATATATCATGGAAATGGTCAGTTTTGTGCTTTAGCCAAGCATATCATTTTGTTACCCTTAACTGCTCTCTAAGTGCAATGCAATGATGCCCATCCAGAACATTGTCTATGCTAAATTGTGGAAAGAGTCATTCACAATTTCCTATTCTCTGTTCGCAAATCCAGTCCTAGGGTAATAAGCAGGTTAATTCCTTCTATGAGAATCCATTGCACCCTGTATCTCCCTTTTGATATGATGGATTATACATATGATCATTTGCTTGCGTTAAGCTCATGTATCTTTCTGGTCTGTAATTTCCATGGGATAAGTTTGTGCCAGTGGCATGCTGTTTGCAGTTTTCATGCATTCAACAAGGATTTATTGTGTCTTATGTGTCAAGCATGATTCTAGAGAATGAAGATTTAGCAGTAAGCAAAACAGAAAAAAATCCCTGCCTTCATGAAATTGGGATTTTCATGAAAGTTGTTATTGCTATTTTAAACCTTTTCCAACTTTCTTAGCTGTCTTTGGATCTTTATTTTCCTATCTGAATTTCAAAAGAAGATTCTTGAGCTTCTCAAGATCCAGCTAAAATTTTAATTAAGGTAGCACTGAATTCATAAGTTAATTTTCAGGAAATTGATATTTTTTATAATATCTCATTAATTTATTTGGATCTTTTAGGGTCCTGTATTCAGATCTTTTATGCCTTTATGTATATTTGATAATTATCAAAAATTTTATTGTAGGTTGTACTGTAAATATTTCATTTCCTATTATTTTACTACAGACAAATTGCACTATTTTGGTAAGTTATTCATTTATGCAGTAAATTTGTTCAACTCTCTCATTACTTATTGTAGTTTTTCTGTTGGTTATATTTGTTGTGGTTTGTAGATGAGGCTGTCATTTGCAAATAATGATGTTTGCCTTTTCTCTTAAAATAATTGCACTGCTGTATTTTTTTTATTTCTTACAACATTGGCTAGGAATTCTATTCTCTGTTGAACAGTTGCAGTGAAAATACACATGCCTGGTTTGTCCCCATTAAGTAAATATTTGTGATAGATTTTTGATATACAGTTTTTACTTTGTTAAGAGAGTTCTTTTTTATTCCTAATTTGCTGTGAGTTTTTAAAAATCATAAATAATGCACATTTTCAAATGCTTTTTCTGAATCTACTGATATAAGATTTTTCCGTTTAAATCAGCAAATTGCATTGATAGATTATTTATTCCTGAATTATTCTTCCATTTCTGGATCAATATGACTTCCTCATGATTTATTTGTTTCATACACTGTTAGATTTGAACAGACAATTATATCTGCATGCATCAGTTAAATGGATTTATAAATTTTTGTTTTTATACTGTCTTTACCTGCTTCAAAATTTAATTTATATAATTTTCAGAAATAAACTCTTTAGAAATTGTAAGAATGTACAGTAAATTGTTTAGTCAGTTTTCAAATTGGCAAATTGTTCAGTTAGCCTACTTTTTGTTCTTTCAATATAAGTGAAATTTTTGTTTACATATATCTTGAAATTTATGTGTGTGACTCTTGAGGAAGAGTTCCTTGGCAATAAAATCACTAAGATAAAATTATATACATTTTTAAAATTTTATGAATACAACCAAAATTGCCCCAGAAACTTTCATACTTACACCAACATATTTCCAGTCTTAAATATTATTATTGTTTTGAGTAGCATTTGTTTTATTTTGAGTGAGATTAAGCATTTATTTAGTTTTGACATGTTGTTTCTATAAATTGTCTATTTATATAGTTAGCTCTTTTAGTGAGTAATTGATTGCTTCATCATGATGTATATCTACTTTTATGAATTAAGAAATTTAGCTACGTAGGCTGTGAACTGTATTCTCAGTTTACTGTTGAACATTTAAATTATCATATTTTTTAATTTGTTAAATATAAATATTTATAAAATGAAATATATCAATTTTTCTGTTATAACTTTTTACTTTTTCTTATACTTTTGTACTTTTAAATTGCAAAAAATATTACACATTCATTTTTCTTAAACTGTTGTGGTTTTTTTATATTAAACTTTTGACCAAACTGGAATTCTATTTTATTAAGTAATAAACTTGAGATTAAGCTTTATTAGTTTCAAATAATTCTCTCAAACCAATTAGTTTACATAACAGAATTTCTTCAATCATACAAAATAATACTTTCTCATAATGTGCATTTCTACATTTTGTTGTGTCTATGTGTTCTGTGTTATGCAATAAACTATTTTTTCTCCATAGAAATGAGGTTAATTTTTGTAGCTTTATCATAGGTTTAATTTCTGGAAGTCTTGGCCTATCAATGTTACTCTGTACTTTAACAAATTTCCAGTTGAGGTTTAATGTTGTTCTGCAGACTCCCTCTTTAGCATTTTAAGGGGATTGAATACTGTATTTAATCATTGCTGCACTGCTTATGATCATGGGTTAATGCATGACTTGGCTGAAAGGTATTGTCACTGAAATAGAAATATCCTGGCTTACAAAAGTTCCAGAGACTTTAATCTATGGGGAGCATGTAGGTTTATCCTCCATGTGAGATGGGCATGGCCATGAACACTAGGACAAGAGTTTGGATCAAGGTTTATGGGTTCATATTTTTGTAGTTGTTTTTCATAATAATTTCTACTTCACAGTTATTTACTCCTTTGATTCCTCTGCTCATACAATTCAGCTAATTTGATAGACTGGTCTATGATGCATCATTAAAGCTGCAGGATGTTGCGTAAACATCTCTAAATAAGAAAAGACTATCCACAGCTGAAAAAAATGTCCCTCTGTGTCCTCATTCACAAATACAATTTCTTTTGCAGTCTCTAACACTTTGCATCATATAAGTAGGATAGGGTTAACTATATCCTCACCGTTATACTTGTTCAAGTTTTCTGATAGGATTGTGGGTGTCACTAATGTTCTAAATGTTCTTGTTCTTCACCTTGGGGAGGGATATTTCAAACCTGTTACTACTTAATTAATCATCCCTTCCCTACTATTCACTTCCAGTGTTGGTCACACTCCTGTAGTAATTCCATTTCCCTCTGTCCTTTGGCTGTGAAATAGGTGATGCCCTCCCCACATGGCTCACGTATTCCTGAATTGGCCTCACTGGCTCCAGTTCACCCCTGCTTGATCCATTCTACAGGAACATTAAGAGTTATCTTCTCCTGCTCAGGATTAATCATCACTGCCTTTAGAAGAGCCCTTGAGAGCTTACAATAGCCACTTAAATTAAATTGAAACCTCTTGTATTAGGACTCAGCAAATTGTGTACTCTGCTTTAGTCAACTGGTTGCTGTTCCTACTCTGCTCCAACTATTATTCTCTGTTTCTGCTAAACAAACTCACTCATATATATTAGGCTTCAATTCCTACTTTCAAGTAACTCTCTCTATCCTTTTCTCTCCTTCAAACCTCTCTTCAACTTTCACTCGACTCTTGTAATAGTTTACATTATCAGTTTCCCTTGCTGTCCACTTCAGTAATTCTTTCTGAAAGCATCTACTCATTCTTTATTTTTAAATGTAATTATTAAAGATTATTTGGCAATATTAGGCCCCAGGGAAAATGCTGCCTTTACATGATCATAATACAAATTGATAACAAAAATATTAACCAAGAAATTTACTTTTCTTTCTCATCTTTTATACGAAGGTAGAGGACATTTCCACCTTATATTGTTATTTAAGGAATATATGAGTTATATAGAAAGTTGGCCCTTCATATGTATGGATTCTGCATCCATGGATTCAATCAACCACAAATCTAATATATCATTTAAAAAAGGAATGGTCACAGCTGTACTGAACATGTACAGACTTTTTAAAAATTATTAAACCATACAGTATAACAATTATTTACACAGCATTTACAACGTGTTAGGTATTATAAGTAATCTAGAGATGATTTAAAGGATGCAAGAGAATGTGCATAGGTTATAGGCAAATACTACACCATTTTATAAAAGAGACTTGGCTATTTGTGGATTTTGAATTTTGATATACACAAATGTTCTAGAACCAATCATGCACAGATTACAAGGGACAACTGTAGAAAGTAATTAGAACATATCCCTACATGGATATCAAGATATCTATATGTATCATCTATTTATTGATCCCTCTATCTATACTTTCCATTTTCATTCATTTTACTAGATATTACCACCATTGCTTCTTCAAAATCCAGCTCAAGTTTTCGCAAAACATACATGCTCAATTATATTTCAAGTCAGTATTTACTCATGAATGAATGGTAATACATCTACATGATTCTTGTGATAGTATTCTTTATATACAGGGAATTTGATAAATGCATAGAATATAACTGAATAACTTTGTACATGCCTATTGCTACAAATTAGAACTTTTACTATGTCAGCTGCTCAAAAGTTTGCTTGCAACTCTGATGGTAATAGACGGGTGTCTCCATGAATAATTAGTGAGACAATTATAAACAAAACTGTTTACATGTTACAGCACCATCACAATTTAAAAACCAGATTATTAATAAATGCAATATATAATTGTAGTTGAAACAAATAACCTGAGATTACATTGATTATTTGGTTAATTCTTCTGAAGATAGTTATAAAGACTTAATATCAAAATATTTCTCTATTGGCCAGGTGTGGTGGCTCACACCTGTAATCCCAGCACTTTGGGAGGCAGAGGCAGGCGGATCACTTGAGGTCAGGAGTTTGACACCAGCATAGCCAACATGATGAAACCCCATCTCTATTAAAAATACAAAAACTAGCCAGGCATGGTGGTGTGCACCTCTAGTCCCAGTTCTCAGGAGGCTGAGGCAGGAGAACCACTTGAACCTAGGGGCAGAGGCTGCAGTGAGTGAAGATCACACCAGTACACCCTAGCCTGGGTGACAGAGTGAGACTCCATCTCAAAAAAAAATTATATATATACACACACACACACACACACACACACACACACACACATATATATTTATCTATTAAGCTTTTTAAATTATGTCAACTTAAAGGCAGATATCCTTCTATATAATGTGGCTTCTTCCATCAAGAATTTGAGGCTCTTCACACTTTTTTTCTGAATTAAAGCAAACTTCCAAGTTTACATACAATAAAAATAGTCAAATATGTTAAAAAAATAATGTGTTATCTAAATAAATACGTTTATAAGCACAATTTAAAAATGGCCTCTTGTACCTTATAATTGATAGAAATATAACTTTTAGAAAAACAGGAAAACACAATGTCTTCCTAGAATTTCTGACAACCTCACAAGCCTGCCCTGCAAATAATCACAATATGAAACAACTCTTCTGCTTCATTTCTATATGGTTATATTGGTTGCTTTTAAAAACATTTTTTAATTGTTTCTAACTGTAACCAGTCCTCCAAGCAAAAATTAAAAGTATGTTGTTGATGTTTTGAGTTTACTTTTACAATGAAGTTTCTGAAGATGCCAGAAGTCATTTCCTTACACTTTAGAAAGTGCAAGAAAATGTCCTTTTATGATAAATTGTTAAATTGCAGTTAAAATATTAAAAATATTTTATAGTATATAGACCAAGTCAAGAACTTACTTAACTGTATGCTATTTTAAAAGTTGTAAATTTCCTCAAACTCTAAGTTAGAACATTTGTTTTGAAGACTATTTTAATAGCTGTTTTGAGCGGTAGTGTTTTTGGTGTTGAATATATATTTAAATTTAAAATTTAACTAATACACAGGTGGATCATGAAGATGGACTATGAATTAAAGGTTATGATTAATCTAATTCTGTGCACCTGAGGTATAATTTTTTTTAGAGACAAAAGTCTCAACTTACATAGCTTAAGAAAATCAGTCCAGTTAAAATTTAAGTAACGACACATAAAGTAGTCAATAGAATGCATCTACGTGTGTGTGTGTGTGTTTTTCTCTCTAAGCAGCTGGCAACATTTCAAACACTCTCGTAGGTGCATTAGTCTATGCAGTGGTTAGAGGAAATGAGAACCTTCCCCAACACTTATCCACCGTTTCCAGGAGGGGAAATGAAAGGTCAGAGAAGTGATTTGCTGACTAGGGGAGTCAGCCTAACAGTGGCTTTCAGCTAATCAGTGATTTCTGGTCAGGAGAAAGTTCGTTTCTAAGAGGCAAAGTCCTTGGAGACTGGCCAGATTTGTAAAAAATAATACTGTTGTTCCTTTGGATTTTTCTTTCTTTATACAAAAATCTAGTCCACAGACTGCTTACAGGTAACTATAGATCCATGAGTTTCAATTTGATTGACTCTCAGTGTTTTGCAGCACTCAGTGTAGGGAAAGGTGAGATAATATAATGATGAATAGGCAAGAGGAACTGATACATGGTGCATATAAAGGCACAAAGAGCTATAGAGCAATATAACAGCTTTCATTTACTGAAGAGAAGCTATGTGCAGATTATTTTGTTGATATTTAATTAGCCTCAAAAGCGTCCCATCAAACATGTCTAATTATCCCCATCTCAATGACAAGAAAACTGAAACTTAAATAGTTTAAATCACTTGCTCCAGTTTTCATCGGCAGTAATGTTAGCGGTTGGTGAATGTTAATTCCAGCCTCAGTCCAGTTCTGTTGCTCCAAAACTTCTGCTCTTCCTAACAGGCAAGACTTCTCTTGTGCTTCCCATGTTCCGTCTACTCTTCCCAGTGAGGGAATTTTACCATTATCCCTACCTTACCAGTGATACAACCGAAGCTTAGAGAAGCACAGTGACTTTTTGAAGGCCTCTTGGTGAAAGGGAAAAGCAGTACCCAACACTGGAGTTCGTTGCATGTCTGTTTTGAATGACAGCATGGCTTATTAACTTCTACATTAAGCCAAACTTTGTGGGGAAGATGGAAAGGAGAAAACTGTGTTCTCCAAACATGTGCTAGTGTTTTGTATTCCCTTGTCATTGGCCTAGTTATAACGATGTCCCATGCCTGTCTCCATATAGAAGCTGGTGACTTGTCATGGTATAAAATGTTTTCTTATCATTGACCAATTACAGAGCTTATCAAATAAAAGAAACACTGCTAGTAGAAATCCCAGCTGACCAGCTTGGAAATGGAATACATCTTACAAATGTCCAACTTCAGAATGATGAGTTTCTTTTATTTTTTGTTTATTTTTTTGAGACAGTCTCACTCTGTTGCCCAGACTGGAGTCCAGTGGCACGATCTTGGCTCACTGCAATCTCTGCCTGCTGGGTTCAAGCAATTCTCCTGCCTCAGCCTCCTGAGTAGCTGGGACTACAGGCATGCGCCACCATGCCTGGCTAATTTTTTTGTATTTTTAGTAGAGACGGGGTTTCACCATGCTGGGCAGGCTGGTCTCAAACTCCTGACCTCATGATCCGCCCACCTTGGCCTCCCAAAGTGCTGGGATTACAGGTGTGAGCCACCGCGCTGGGCCGGGTTTCTTGATCAATCAGCTTAGAAGAGTTGAAAATCACAAGGGAAGTAAAATACAAGCCACAGATTGATGTGTAGAGGAAGGTGGCTAATTAATTCAGATTTTTGTTGGCCGGCATTTTGAAAGCCCAATAGTAATCTTTGTGTATCCTTAGAGACTGTGATTGTAAATTTGGTTTTAATTACATATGTTAGTATACTGGTTGAAAAAAAGAATCAAGTAAATAATTTACAAATGCTAAATTATGGAGAGGCATGCTGGCATGCTTGAATGATGGTTTTTTTGGAGACATTAGGCAGCAGGTCATTAGTGAGAGGAAGCTTTCAAAAACATGAAGTTTGGTTTTCTGCATGTTAATGCTTTGTTTATAAGACTTGTAATTATATCTAGCTCTTGGATGTCCACACAATTCTGTGTGTCTATTTGTGATCTGCTACATGGAAACTGGGACTGGGAAGCCAGACCCAGGTTTTGAGGTAACTCTAACCAATGGAGGTGGCATTTATTTGTTCACTTATGCCACAGATATCTTACAGTACGGAGTTTATGGCAAAAACTTACTAAGGCTGAATATGCAAAGCTAAAGAAGAGACACAATTCAATGTGCTCAGACTCTCCAGTGGCATGGTTGATACTGACTGTTAACAAGCGAACAAAGGTTAGAATAGTTAGTTTTGCTAGGATGAGGGAAAAGGCAACATCTTCAAGGGAACAGACTTGAAAAACATGGGCCATCTTTTGCATTCCACATGCATAGGAAGAGATCTTTTCCATTTTTACCCTCTGTAACTCTAACCAAGCACGGTGCCTTGTACTACACAATACGGGCATGATAAATACGTATTTCTGTAATTTATATAAGTTTATATTTGCCTACATATTTTTAATTTTCAAAAATGCAAAATATACCTAAGGTAAAATACAATAAATTTCTATTCTTCCTTTTCATGGTAATTTTGTTTCAAGTGGAAATACAAGTGAAAGTTCAATAAATTTGGGGTTGAAACCATTTCTCTTTCCTATGAGAATGAATCACTGGGGAGAAGAGAAAAAGCCCTTTTCACACTGTGAGGCATGTTTGCAGAACAGTTCCCCTGTCATGGAACTGCCACTACCTGTCCGCATCTTTGTTTGAATAAAATGGATCTGCTGGCTCGTTATGTCACTCACAGAAGACTTAACATTGTGCAAAATCTCCCCCTGAAAATAAAGAGGGCACAATATTTGAGTAATTTGTACATTGGTAGGTGAGAATTAGTAATCTTGTGAATAGCACAGTGATAATCCACTTCGGTGCTTTTAACTGATGTCATTCTTTCCTACATAACTTTCCAATTCCAATTGTCTGAGACTTGTCTCTTCATGGGCTCTGCAGACTGATCCTCTACCATATTGTTTCCTCTGGTGTCATCCAAGTTTCTGATTTTAGGTCAGCACTCTGCTCTCCAGAAGCCACACTCCTTGTCCTCAGTGACATAATTATCTTTATGTCCTCTGGGAAAGGAAAAGATGGCCCGGAACAAGATCAGGAGACAGAAACGTGTCTGGAAAAGCCTTTGGTTTGGTTGGAAAGCTCACATAAACAGAACATCTATAACCTCAGTTAATTCTAAACCCAAATCCATTGAATAAAGGGGAAAATTCCACATTACCTGACTCATTTTTTGTTGAACTTCTTTTAAGATAATTGGCCAGTGGGCCTGATGGAGCATCTCCAACAAACATTTTCTCCACTTCCTCCCCTCCCCAGACTTGTGCTTCCTTTTGTTTTCTTTCCATTCGTTAGTCTTGTGAGGCGGTGATCACTCCTTCCCTTCCCTTCCTTTCCCTTCCCTGCCCTTCCCTGCCCTTCCCTGCCCTTCCCTGCCCTGCCTTGCCCTGCCCTGCCCTCCCCTCCCCTCCCTCCACTGCCCTCCCCTCCACTCCCCTCCCTTTCCCCTCCCCTCTCCTTCCCTTCCCCTCCCTTCTTACATATCTTATCCAACGGTCCAATGACCTGTAGTCCCTAGCCATCCCAGCTCACTCTACCATGCAGCAACCCACATCCTTGTGGGTGTGGGTGTGGGTGTGTGTGGAGAGTGTATATGTTTATATATATATATTTTTCAGACGCATTGTTATTTAAGTAAGTGGAGAAAATCTGTGACATCTTTTCTACCTAAGCAAATTATAATACTTCATCAATATCTTCTTTTTACTAAAACAAACCCATATCATTTTCATAATATTAGATTGGTGCAAAAGCCATCGTGGTTTGACAAAAACCACGATTGCATTTGCACCAACCTATAATTATATTTCAGATAAGAAAAAAGTTATTAAACTTGCTAATCTTCATCAGGATCGTGTTATCTATCAGTTCATCTTTGATTGTTTAGCCAATTTCCAGGTGGAGTGTGAGGAAAACAGAAATTGATTTGGTAGAATTTTTCCTTAAACTTCTAGAAATACTTGTGGATTTCTAATTGCTCACATCTGTGGTGAGTCTGACTACAGATTGATAAGACACTTGCCAATTTCACCTGTGAAGAAATATCTCTTTTTTTTTTATAGTCAGCCTTTCTAAAGTGTATCCATTGTACCACTTTTATCTGCCATTCTGGGACAGAGAATGCTCTGATTCCTCTCTCTGGTAAAATAGAAGTCCTCTTTCTTGGACATTGAATGAATTTTAGGTGGAAGCATTTCTTTCCTCACTTGTCCCATTTGTTCTGATGATGTGCTTCTCCATCCAGGTAACAGCCTGCCCGACGCGGATCCAGGAATACAAACAGGCTGTGCATATAGTTGGAGCCTCTCTTCACACAGCATTTCATCCTTAGGCTCAACATGTCATCAACAAGGCTTTTTAAGACCACTAATAATCACCCTTTGGGTTTTGGAAAAACCAGTACTCAGATTTTGGCTAATATGATTGTCATACATTTGCTTAATAAAGTTTCCGCCTCAGCATCTATTTTTAAGCCTGACGTAAGTTGCTGGAAGCCCAGTTGCACCCTGTCACCTTCAGTCTAGTTAAGTTTCCTGACCCTTACGGTGTTTTGAGATATTGCCTGCTCGTTTTTCATCCTGCTGACCCCAAACCCAACACACCCCACAGCTGCTGGCCATGGTGAAACCTAATGGGTAACATCAGAATCCTGTGATCAAGTTCCCCACTTTGAGCGTGTTGTCTTAAAGGGACCCAAGCCACAACTCCTTTGAGAAAGCTTAAGTGATAACACCTATGGGTTTTAGTTTAGCTGCAGTCTCACAGGTTCTCTCTCTCTGACTCTCTCTCTCTCCTCCCCCACCAGCTAGTTAAGCACTCTATTGCCTCTGGACTTCCTGTTGGCTGCCCATCAGCACCCCGACCTCTCTAGACCTGTAAGTAATAAATTTCTTGTTTCGTGCATTTTGGTTTCACTTCCTCATTGTCTCACCAGATACACACACCAGAATAAACTCCCCTGTCAGGACTCTCCTAGAAAGTGGTATCACGGCTTATGGCCATTCTCAAGAGAAAGATCTCAAGACTAAATTAGAAACCATTACAATGAAAATCACAACGATAACGAAAAGGGACTGCTTGTTTGTTACTATGAGCCAAAGAACTTCAGAGCCTCAGATTTTTCCACGTAAAAGTAACTTGAGGATCTTTTCTCATCGCTAGAGTTTGAATTTTCTCAAGTCTGCCTTTAAAACAACTGCAGTATGAGCTGCATCTCTGTTATTCTTACTGAAGTGAAATATTATTCACACTGCACTGGCTGGTAAGTGTTCTAGGAGCATGATGTAAATGTTCTTCCTGGAAACTACCAATCCATTTTGGCAAGACTTTAAATTATACTTGCAATCCTTTCTCCTCGCTCATTTGATAATGTATCTCTTCTCACTTTCTTCTATTCATTAATTTTTTTCTCTTCCATTATTTATCATTATGGTCTATGGCTGTTGTTTAACTCTCTAAGGCTATTTATACCACTTGCATGAATAATGCTACATAAAATAAAATAGTACCACACCATATATTAAGGAGACTCGCTTTCTAATATATGATTAATTGTAAGTGGCTACACTTTCCATAAAAAATTAATATAAAATGTGCTCAATCATATGTTATGGAGATATGTGATGCATAAATAATTTTTTATGCTTCACTTTAATCAGCGTTTTGTACCAAGTCGTATTATCATCTATAAAATGCTTTTCAATTGGTCCTAGGCAATCCAGACCACATAATACTTACTTCAAGGAAAAATAATGAGTATTTTAATCTTAAATATTACATACAAATGGCAGTAAATAAAAGTTAATAGGATTTAGTTTCTTTCAAATTATTTTGATCATTTCTAGGCAAGTAATTTCTTTCATAAATCAGAACATATCTTTAGGAAAAGTTGGTGTGCAATATTAAAACAAAGAGATGGACTTAGAAATTGTAAAATATAAGCTTACGTTCCAGCTCAGCATGTCACTGTCAAAAGTCACTTCATATCTTAGAGTCTCAGTGACTTGGTAAAATGGGAATAGCACTAATGTCCACCCTGCCTCCATTGTGGGACTACTGTAAGCATCTAATACTATAGTGACCTTATGAGTGTTTTGTGCATTTTAAAGCACCAACTACCTGCAAGGTGCAACTGTAATTTATTCCAATATTTCAAAAAATGCATGTTCATTAATGTTTTCCTACACATACTTTCAGCACATCCATAGGAAACTCATAGTGCACTCCTCTGCATAACAGATGAACAATTAAATGCCTTTAAAATATAATTGGTAAAGGTACAAGTCTGCAGAGATTCTTTTCGGTCTACATTCCTCCCTTTCCAAGATCCCCTGTTCTCTTTCAGCAGCCAGCAGGAAGCTCTGAACACAGTATATCTTTGCCAGTTTGGTTTGATTTTTGGTGGTTTTTATAGCTTTTAGCCATCCTGCTTTTCCAAGCTACCCACGGTGCATCTGAGCAGACCCTTGAAACTGTCATGCATTGAAACCCCTCTCTGCCTGTCAATCTCATCTGCTTTAATCCCAGGCTACCAGCAGCTCAGTAATAAAACTGAGAAAACAAACTCACCATCTATTATTAAAAGTTTAACTCAATGATTGTTACTGCATCTATAGAAATATGTAGGCAACACTCAACTTTTCTATAGCCATATTTTTACCCTTTAAAAATATTACAATATTCTCTCATGAAATAATGTAATTCTTTCACATTAATTAACTAAAGATGATTTCAAATAACCAGTGCGTGAAGGGAAATAGCTGAGGCTCCCCAGAGTTTAGGCATCTTTGTCTGTGGATGATCCTAACCCTGAATCCTGATCTGAGTGCCAGGAGAACTTCCTTCTTACCTCTTATGTTTATGCAACAGTAAGAAAAAAAAAACAGCTCAAATCTCATCTCAGGGTCTTCCACCATAATATTTTATTTTTCACTCCCACAGTCCAGATTGTGGTGGGGGAAGGAAGGTGGGAGGCAGTCAGCAAGAGCTTGGTTCTGCATGGTCATTCAGGCTCAGTGTGGTAGAGACAACCTCATCAGAGCCTCAACATTCACAAGGGCAGAGGAAAGCGAGGCCAGGAAACTATGCAGAGCCTGTCTTTGCCTTGGCCAAAAGTGACAACCATCACTTCTACTTATAATTCTTAGCAAGAATTGGTAACATGCCCCAATCCAACTGCAAGGGAACTGGTCATCTCTGTGCCCAGTAAGCAAGGGAGAACTGGGTGTGGTGGACATTGGTGAGGTTGACACCTTCCCCTCTTGCCAACTCCCACCCATGCAGAGAGGCTACCATGAGACCCCAACATGCTGGGATGCACTTGCTGAGTACCACCTCTCTGTGTAGCTGTTCACAGTTCATTTCCACATTCTCTCTGGCTTCACCACTGACCTTACTTATATTCAGGCTCTCCATGGAGTAGTTGGGGTAGGGGACGGCAGAGTAGCCAGCAGTGCCATAGGCCTTTGTGTGTGGTCTTTGCCCATATCAGGGGCTGACCCCAGGAGATCAAGAGACACTCATGGGTTGTCACTGAGACCCTATTTACTTGAATTTGTGAAGGAAACACAGACCCATTTCTTCCACTCTTGTTTCCAGTAACAACTAATTTTTTTTGCATGAGGGTTGCAAAATTGAGTTTGCCTGGCTTTCCGCTGGAAACTCTGAAAGAGTTTTGAGCAGGCAGAACAATGGAAAAGGGAATTGCCTACTTGGACTTCCCCAATTTTCAGGGACACAGGGAATTCGGATGGCGAGCCCACCAGTCTGGGGTCCCCAGTGGCCACAAAGTCTTTTTCCTGCCCATCTTGATGCCTCAGTTTGAGGAGGTGGTGGTAATCCCAGTAGTAGCTTGTTTTTCCATGTCTGAGAGTGACATCCTCTGATGCTGACTTGTGAACTCATGTCTCTCTCGCATCATTTCAGAAAGACATTTTTACAAAATAGAGATGAGGCCTACGTATTGCCATTTTAACCTGGAACTGTGTTTTAACCTAAATGATTCAAAATAAGTAGGAATTTGGGGCATGACGGTTTATATCTTAGGCGGCGAATCTAAAGCAATCTGAATACATAATATTTATGGCATTATGTAGAGTATCCCCTTTAAATAATCCAAAAATAAAAAGGCTGTAGATGGCTTGGATATATAGAAAGACCTTAAGCCCACAGACAAACAGAATAAGGGCTGATTTATTTGCAGGTGTAAGCCTAGCTACTATTTTCCCCCAGGCCCACAGTCAGTGCTCATAGACATGAACAACTTATTTTTTATCCCCCAAGAGAAGATGTTTTCGATTTTAAAACATCATAAGGTTCTGACTCTTGAACTAAAAAAAAATTTTTCCTTTAGCGTTTACAAGTTAGATGGTTTAAAAGGGAACAGAAAAATATAGAGAAAATTCACAGTAATAGGTATTAATATGACACTGCCCCAATAAGGTACTTTCAGAACATGTTCTCTCATTAACCATTTCTAAGTGTGCTGAAAATATATTTAACTGTCCTGCTCTCTCCTGCATTTCATGTATAAATGCCAAAACCTAGAACTATCCTGATTCTTCACATAGGTAAAACATAAGTTCTCTTACAATTCTAAATATTATTCACTTCTATACTTGTCAGGAATCAGTAAGCAGGTCCTAAATTCTGCATAGGAATTATGCCTCCAGAAAAGCAGAGAGCCACAGGCCAGGGCAGGAGGGACCCTACATAAACAAAGAGTGGAGGAGGCAGATGGCAGAGCAACTGTGGGAATGTGTGACTTGAACAGTATTGACCTTTTTTCCTTCTTACACGATTTCAAGTTTTAAAAATTAATTCTTTTAATTTTCTTTTCAAATGTAAAGTCTTAATGGTTCTATAAAATAGTGAATATTGCAAATACAATACAAAGACACTTTAACAGGAACATCTTAAAGCATATTCATTATTCCAAAGAAAATGCTGTGAAACTGGAATCCGAGGGAACTAAAATGTTGGTGTTGACAGCAAGTCAAGCTTGGGTGGTTCCTATTCACACACTAATGCAAGATCACTGTAATGAGGTGGGAACAGACTTCCTGCGAGCCACAGGCCGATCTATTAGAAGATGATCTTCCAGGCTACTTCAACTATCTATTTTAACTTAATATTAATGTTCAAAAATAATGTTACAAATAGCCATAGGATTATCTGCAGAAATACTTTTAGTGAGAATTTGTTTTACATTTCAAGATTCCAGAATATTTTCTACAATTTCTTGAAAGGAATTTAAACTCTTTGTAGTCAGGCATTCTCTATGTGTGGTCCATATTCCAGCACTTGTTTCTGTGGAAATTGGCTGTTATGGTTTCACTGTGTCCCCACCCAAATCTCAACTTGAATTGTAGCTCCCAGAATTCCCAATTGTTGTGGGAGGGACCCAGGGGGAGGTAATTGAATCATGGGGGCCAGTCTTTCCCATGCTATTCTCATGATAGTGAATAAGTCTCACAAGATCTGATGGCTATATCAGGGATTTCCCCTTTTGCTTATTTCTCATTTTTCTCTTGCTGCCACCATGTAAGAAGTACCTTTTGCCTCCTGCTATGATTCTGAGGCCTCCCCAGCCATGTGGAACTATAAGTCCAATTAAACCTCTTTTTCTTCCCAGTCTTGGGTATGTCTTTATCAGCATCATTAAAACGAACTAATACATTGACACAGCATCTGTGCCAAGCAGAGTCCATGCTAAAGGCTGAATAAATGGCACCTGGGTTGTGTCCATCTGATGGGTTAAGGCCAGGCTGCTAAGCCTTGACTCTTACCACAGGGCACAACTGCAGTGTTGGTAAGTGTGGATGTTAAACACCCAAGAAGATGTCTTAAGGTGGTCTATGTGCTTTCAGTATAAAAAATTGTATTTTATTTTTCTGAAAAAGCTTGCTTTTGATGAAGGCTTAACCATCTGTGCTTTAATGAAATGGGTGAAAAATGAACTGTGATTAACAGATTTTATAATTTCTTTGTGTTGCTTCAGTTACTCCCTAAATTAACTAAATTTCTTTTTAAAAAAAATTTTTTTATTATTATTACACTTTAAGTTTTAGGGTACATGTGCACAATGTGCAGGTTTGTTACATACGTATACATGTGCCATGTTGGTGTGCTGCACCCATTAACTCGTCATTTAACATTAGGTATATCTCCTAATGCTATCCCTCCCCCCTCCCCCCACCCCACAACAGGCCCCGGATTGTGATGTTCCCCTTCCTGTGTCCATGTGTTCTCATTGTTCAGTTCCCACTGATGAGTGAGAACATGCGGTGTTTGATTTTTTGTCCTTGCCATAGTTTGCTGAGAATGATGGTTTCCAGTTTCATCCATGTCCCTACAAAGGACATGAACTCATCATTTTTTATGGCTGCATAGTATTCCATGGTGTATATGTGCCACATTTTCTTAATCCAGTCTATCGTTGTTGGACATTTGGGTTGGTTCCAAGTCTTTGCTATTGTGAATAGTGCCACAATAAACACACGTGTGCATGTGTCTTTATAGCAGCATGATTTATAATCCTTTGGTTATATACCCAGTAATGGGATGGCTGGGTCAAATGGTATTTCTAGTTCTAGATCCCTGAGGAATCGCCACACTGACTTCCACAATGGTTGAACTAGTTTACAGTCCCACCAACAGTGTAAAAGTGTTCCTCTTTCTCCACATCCTCTCCAGCACCTGTTGTTTTCTGACTTTTTAATGATTGCCATTCTAACTGGTGTGAGATGGTATCTCATTGTGGTTTTGATTTGCATTTCTCTGATGGCCAGTGATGATGAGCATTTTTTCATGTGTTTTTTGGCTGCATAAATGTCTTCTTTTGAGAAGTGTCTGTTCATGTCCTTCACCCACTTTTTGATGGGGTTGTTTGTTTTTTTCTTGTAAATTTGTTTGAGTTCATTGTAGATCCTGGATATTAACCCTTTGTCAGATGAGTAGGTTGTGAAATTTTCTCTGCCTGTTCACCCTGATGGTAGTTTCTTTTGCTGTGCAGAAGCTCTTTAGTTTAATTAGATCCCATTTGTCAATTTTGGCTTTTGTTGCCATTGCTTTTGGTGTTTTAGACATGAAGTCCTTGCCCATGCCTATGTCCTGAATGGTATTGCCTAGGTTTTCTTCTAGGGTTTTTATGGTTTTAGGTCTAACATGTAAGTCTTTAATCCATCTTGAATTAATGTTTGTATAAGGTGTAAGGAAGGGATCCAGTTTCAGCTTTCTCCATATGGCTAGCCAGTTTTCCCAGCACCACTTATTAAATAGGGAATCCTTTCCTCATTGCTTGTTTTTGTCAGGTTTGTCAAAGATCAGATGGTTGTAGATATGTGGCATCTCCTTAAGCTGATAAGCAACTTCAGCAAAGTTGCAAGATACAAAATCAATGTACAAATTCACAAGCATTCTTATACACCAATAACAGACAAACAGAGAGCCAAATCATGAGTGAACTCCCATTCACAATTGTTTCAAAAAGAATAAAATACCTGGGAATCCAACTTACAAGGGATGTGAAGGACCTCTTCAAGGAGAACTACAAACTACTGCTCAATGAAATAAAAGAGGATACAAACAAATGGAAGAACATTCCATGCTCATGGGTAGGAAGAATCAATATCGTGAAAATGGCCATACTTCCCAAGGTAATTTATAGATCCAATGCCATCCCCATCAAGCTACCAATGATTTTCTTCACAGAATTGGAAAAAACTACTTTAAAGTTCATATGGAACCAAAAAAGAGCCCGCATCACCAAGTCAATTCTAAGCCAAAAGAACAAAGCTGGAGGCATCATGCTACCTGACTTCAAACTATACTACAAGGCTACAGTAACCAAAACATCATGGTACTGGTACCAAAACAGAGATATAGATCAATGGAACAGAACAGAGCCCTAAATTAACTAAATTTCTAAATTAAAGTTCTTTTAAAATATTTACTATCACTTCTAAAGTTTTTACTGTGTATGCTGGGCACTGTTGTAAGTGCTTTGCATGTATTAGTTTATCTATTCCTTACAACAATTAAAAGGTCAATTGTGACATTGTCCCCATCTTATACATGAGAATACTGAGGCACAGAGAAATCAAAGAAGTTGCCCGATGTCACATTACTGGCACGACATGAAGCCAGGGTTCAAATCAGTCTGATTTCAAGTCTGTGTGCTTGTAACCAAAATACCATGTTTCATGGATATCATTAAAAATCGCTGTACTTGATCTAGGTGGTGACGCCTAGAAATATACCAAGAGGAAACTATGATCTGGGGTGACATGGAGAGTGAACATTCTCTCTCCTTCCTAGCTTATCCCTTTAACATGACTTCACTCAGTGGATGGATCCTGCCTTCTTGTTGTTCTTTCCACACTCACCAACCCCACCAGACAGCCCATTTCTTTCCTCTTGTCCTTTCTCACTCCCATCTACTCTCCTGTGATGGATGACATTTGGTGTCCCCCAAAATTCATATGTTGAAACCCTCACCCACAAGATGATGGTATTAGGAGGTTGGGCCTTAGGGAAGTGATGAGATCATGAGGGTAGAAACTCATAAATGAAATTAGTGCTTTTATAGAAGAGGCCTCAGAGAGTTCTCTTGCCTCTTCTACCATGTGAGGACACAGGGAGAAGGTGCCATTTATGAACCAGGAAGCCATCCCTCAACAGATACCAAATCTATTGATGTCTTGATATTGGACTTCCCAGACTCCAGGACTGTGAGAAATAAATGTTTGTTGTTTAAGCCACTTAGTCAATGATATTTTTGTTACAGCAGCCTGACCTGGCTGCAACCTTTCCCTAGCACAAAACTCCCTGCCCGAAGTTTCTTCTGTCTCCAGTGTTCTCATATTCTGCTTTCATTTGGGAATCAACACACCAGGACCTTCAGCAGTACAAAGTTTCATTCTATTCCAAGTACTGTAATTATTCCTAAAGGAAGTAGCGTCACGTCACAGCAGAAGATGGTCTTTGGAAAAGGGGAATGGGTCAGTCTATGTGGCCTTAACTGATGGTCTACTCTTAGCAACAGGATCAGGTGAAGACCTGCAGGACAGACTCATAGGAGTAGATGTTGGAGAAGGTAAGGGATGGAATCGAGATTTACAGTGAGTCTTACAGGTCATAACAATAGCTAAATACCATAAAGAGAATATTAATCAGGCTATGTTGAAGTCCTAAACTTAGGTTTAAACGTCACATTATATGATTATAGAAATAGACGTCTATAATTCAAGGGAATGAGATATAACTTAGTAATCTGTGAATGATACTTTTCACTGAATGTGAGAATTACATATAGCTTGTATTATTCTGTTATCATGCTGTTATAAGGACATACCCACAACTGGGTAATTTATAAAGGAAAGAGGTTTAATTGACTCACAGTTCCGCGGGCTGGGGAGGCCTCAGGAAATTTACAATCATGGCAGAATGGGAAGCAAATCTGTCCTTCAATGGCAACAGGAGAGAGAATCACCAAGCAAAGGGGGTAAAGCCCCTTACAAAACCATCAAATCTCATGAGAACTCACTCGCTATCATGAGAACGGCATAGAGGTAGCTGCGCCCATGATTAAATTACCTCCTACTTGATCCCTCCCACAACACATGGGGATTATGGGAACTACAATTCAAGATGAGATTTGGTTGGGGACACAAAGCCAAATAATATCATTCCACCTCTGACCCCTGCCAAATGTCATGTCCCCACATTTGAAAACACAATCATGCCTTTGCAATAGTCCCCAAAGTTTTAACTCATTCCGGCATTAACCCAAAAGTCCAAGTCCAAAGTCTCATCTGAGACAAGGCAAGTCACTTCCACCTATAAGCCTGTAAAATCAAAAGCAAGTTAGTTACTTCCAAGATACAATGGGGGCACAGGCACTGAATAA
Source organism: Gorilla gorilla gorilla (assembly GCF_029281585.2). Classification (NCBI taxonomy): domain Eukaryota; kingdom Metazoa; phylum Chordata; class Mammalia; order Primates; family Hominidae; genus Gorilla; species Gorilla gorilla. Next base: position 188,846,822 of record NC_073229.2, read on the forward strand.
ATATACCCATTCCAAATGGAAGAAATTGGACAAAAGAAAGGGATATAGGCCCCATGCAAGTACAAAATCCAATAGGGCGATCATTAAAGCTTAAGGTTTCAAAATAATCTCTCAGGCAGGGGTGCAACGTTGCCAGTCTCTTTGCTAAAGCATAGCAAGAATCACCTTTATTCCAGTTCCCAACAAGTTCCTCATCTCCATCTGAGACCACCTCAGCCTGGACTTCATTGTTTATATCATTATCAACATTTTGGTTAAAGGCATTCAACAAGTTTCTAGGAAGTTCCAAACTTTCCCACATCTTGTCTTCTGAGCCCTCCAAGTCACTAGGAAGTTCCAACTTTCTCCCATTTTTCTGTCTTCTTCTGAGCCCTCCAAACTGTTCCAACCTTCACCTGTTACCCAGTACCAAAGTTGATTCCACATTTTCTGCTGTCCTTATTGCCGCAGCCCACTCTCTGTGGTATCAATTTTCTGTATTAGTCCATTCTCACACTTCTATAAGGACATATCCAAGACTGCGTAATTTATAAAGGAAAGAGATTTAATTGACTCAGAGTTCCACATGACTGGGGAGGCCTCAGAAAACGTAAAATCATGGCAGAAAGGAAAGCAAACACATTGTTCTTCACATGGTGGCAGGGGTGCAAGCCAAGGGGGTGAAAGCCCCTTATAAAACCATCAGATCTCACGAGAACTCACTGACTGTCACAAGAACACATGGCAGTAACTGCTCCCAGGATTCAATTACCTCCTACCAGGTCCTTCCCATGACTAGTGGGGATTATCAGAACTACAATTCAACATGAGAACTGGGTGGGACACAAAGCCAAACCATATCAAGTTTTATTTTCTTTAACAGCATTCTATTTCTTTATTCATTTTGCTTTTTTTGTTAAGATTTTCTCCAGTGATAAAACATACCATTTTAATATCATTCTTCAATTAATAATGCATCTGGACTTTATATACAGTGTAAGAAATGGGTCAATATTACTTTTTTCATATGAATAGTCAATCGATGATGCATTATTTATTGAAAATGGCATCCTTTTCCTTATGGCATTACAGTGGTACTGTTGTCATAAGTCAAGTACCTAATACATGTGGGTTTATTTCTGGACCATTGTGTCCCATTTTCCAGTATGTCTGTCCTTAGCCTATACCACACCATCATGATTTGTAAAACTCTATTGATTACATATATCCAGGTAATAATTGAAAGTATTACAAGACCACACACAATACATTGATGTGAGGGTTTAATGAAGATAAATGGTGCAGGACAGCAAGAGAACGAAGGCACTTGAAGAGTCAGAGAGGCCCCATTCTTCCAGGGACAGCTCTTAAGGCCCTTTCTGGGATTCATAGCATGTGCTTTATCTTAAGCGTTTGAATCCAAACTGGGCAACAGATACCTGGTCTCAAGGGAGACAAGCACAAGGCCACCGAACAGTGTCTTATATGAGTTAGCTGGATCTTCTGCTCAGGCCTCACAGGCTGACAGCAAGGTGCCCTCATCTGAGGCCCTGACTCCTCTTGAAGTATTTGAGTTGTTGGCAGATTTCATTTCCTCAGCTATAGGTACTCAGTTGTAGGACTGAGGTCCCATTTGCTTGTTAGCTATCAGCCAGAGATTGTTCTCAGCCTTGAGTTATCCACTGCATACCATCAGCAGCCCACTCTGCTCTAACAGCAGCACACAGCATAGCTGTTTGTTTTCTTCCTGGAAGCTGGCAGGAGTCTGTTTCTCTGAGTTCTTATCTGCCTTTTAAAAGGCTTCTGTGATCAGATCAGACCCACCTGGATAGTATTTATATTCTAAGGTGACCTGACTTGGGACTTAAATCACATCTGCAATATCCCTTCACAGAAGTAGCTAGATTACTGTTTGATTGAATAATCAGGGGACAGGAATAGTGAGGAGGGAGGGAGGAGGTGTCAGCAGCATCTTTAGAAGCTTCTACTTCCATCTGGAGGTCATGCTTGAGTTGGTGTCCATGCTCTTTATCATCATTGTCCTTGTCATATTGTCCGAATAGCTCTTGGGTATGTTTTATCTATTTTTCTGAGTCTTTTTATTCTGTCTTACTTTCCCTTTCTTCTGGAGTAATATCTCTTCTAAACAACGAATATAGGCTAATAACTCTTTTTTCTCAGCCTTTTTTTTTTCATTAAAGAGAAATTCTGCCTGTCCTAGGACTCCTGCATCTATTCCAATTGTTTCTAAGATGAATTGATATAGTTTGAATATTTGTCCCTGCCTTACTTTCATATTGAATTGTAATCCCCAGTGCTGGATGTAGGGTATGGTGGGAGGTATATGGGTCATGAGGGCAGATCCCTCATGGCTTGCTGCTGTCTTAGTGATAGTGAATTTCTGCAAGATCTGATCATTTAAAAATGTGTGGCACCTCCTGCCCACTCTCTCTCTCTTGCTTGCACCTGCTTATGCTATGTGATATGCCTGTTCCTCCTTTGCCATCCAACATAATTGTCAGCTTCCTGAGGTCTCCCTAGAATTCAAGCAGATGCTGACACCATGCTTCCTGTAAAGCCTTCAGAACTATGAGCTAATTATACCTCTTTTCTTTATAAATTATCCAGTCTCACGTATTTCTTTATAGCAGTGCAAGAGCACCAAATACAGAAAATTGGTACCAAGAAGTGGGGTGTTGCTATAAAGATACCTGAAAATGAGAAAGTGACTTTGGAACTGGCTAATGGGCAGAGGTTGGAAGAGTTTAGAGGACTCAGAAGAAGACCTGAATATGAGAGAAAGCTTGGGCCTTCTTAGATACTGGTTAAATGATTGTGACAAAAATGCTGATAGTGATATGGATAGTGAAGTCCAGGCTGCCAATGTCTCAGATAGAAAAAAGAAACTTATTGGGAACTGGAGCAAAGGTCATGCCTGTTATGCCTTAGCAAAGAGCTTGGCTTCATTCTGTACATGCCCCAGAGAACTGTGGAAGTTTGAGCTTGAGAGTGTGACCTAGGGTATCTGGTGGAAAAAATGTCTAAACAACAAAGTATTCAAGATGTGGCCTGGCTGTTTCTAACAGCTGATGCTTGCAGAGCAAATGAATTTTCTAAAGTTGGAATTTATATTTAAACTGTAAATAGAGCATATAAATTTGGAAAATTTGAAGCTTGACCATGTGACAAAGAAAGAAAAAGCTTTTTTGGTGGAGTAATTCAAGCAGGCTATGGAGCAAATTGTTGCTAGAGATATTTGCATAACTAAAATGCAGCCCAGTGCTAATATCCAAGACAATGGGGAAAAGGCACTGAAGACATTTCAGAAAACTTCATGGAAGTCCCTCCCATCACAGACACAGAAGCCTAGGAAGAATGAATGGTTTCATGGGCCAGGGCCAGGGCTTTGTTGCCCTGTGCAGCTTCAGGACACTGCTCTCTATGTCCATGCCATTCCAGCTCTGGTCTCAGATCAAAGGGGCACTGATGCAGCTTGGACTGCCACTTTGGAGATTGCAAGCCATAAGCTTTGGAGGCTTTCACTTGGTGTTAAGCTTGTATATGCACAGAATGCAAGAATGAAGAACAGTTGGCAGCCTCTGATTAGATGTCAGAGGATGTATGGGAAAGCCTGGGTGCCCGGCCCAGGCAGAGAACCTCTACTAGGCAGTGCCAAGGGAAAATGTGGGATTGCAGTCCCCACACATATTCCCCAGTGGGGCACTTCCTAGTGGAGCTGTGGGAAGGGGGCCACTGTCTTCCAAACCCCAGAATGGTAGATCCACCAGGAACTTGCATCCTGTGCTTGGAAAAGCCACAGGCACTCAACTCAAACCACAGGAACAAGCACAGGGCTGCACCCTGCAAAGCCAAAGGGGTTTGGGAGCCTGCCCTTGCAGCATTGTGCCCTGGATGTGGGACATGGAGTCAAAGGAAATTATCCTAGAGCTCGAATATTTAACGACTCCCCTACTGGGTTTTAAACTTGCATGGGGCCTGTAGTCCCTTTCTTTTGGCCAATTTCTCTCTTTTGAAATGGGAATGTTTACTCAATGCCTATACCTCCATTGTATCTTTGGAGTAAATAACTTGTTTTTTATTTTACAGGCTCATAGATGGAATGGATTTGCCCTCTCTCAGATTAGACTTTGAACATTAAGTTAATGTTAAAATGAATTAAGACCTTGGGGGACTGTTGGGAAGGCATGATCATATTTTGCAATGTGAGAAGGAAATGTGATTCTGGAGAAGCCTGGGGTAGAATGATACAGTTTAAATATTTGTCTCTGCCCAAATCTCGTGTTGAATTGTAATCCCCAAGGCTAGAGGAGAAGACCAGTGGGAGGTATTTGGATCATGGAGACAGAACCCTTATGACTTGGTGCTGTCTTCAGAGTAGTGAGTGAGTTCTCATGAAATCTGTTCATTTAAAAGTATGTGGCACCTCCTCCCCACTCTCTCTTGCTTACTTCTGCTTTTGCCATATGATGTGCCTGTTCCTCCTTCACCTTCTGCCATGATTGTAAGTTTTCTGAAGCCTCCCAGAAACCAAGCAGATGCCAGCACCATGCTTCCTGTAAAGCCTGCAGAACTGTTAGCCAATTATACCAGTTTTCTTTATAAATTGCCCATTGATATTTTTTGGCTGTATCCCCAGCCAAATCTCATCTTGAATTGTAACGCCCACAATTCCCATGGGCCATGGGAGGAAACCATTGGGAGGTAATTGAATCACGGGGGCGGGTTTTTCCCATCCTGTTCTCATAATAGTGATTAAGTCTCTAGAGATCTGATGGTTCTAGAACGGGGAGTTTCCCTGCATGAGCTCTCTTTTTGCCTGCTGCCATTCATATAAGACATGACTTGCTCCTCCTCACCTTCTGCCATGTTTGTGAGGCCTCCCCAGCTACACAGAACTGTAAGTCCATGAAACCGTTTTTTTCTGTATAAATTATCCAGTCTCAGCATGTCTTTATCAGCAGCATGAAAACAGACTAATAACACCCATTTGGGGGTATTTCCTTCTAGCTTTGCAAGAATGGACTAAGACGCTCATTTATGCATTTCTGCCAATGCTGGTTTACCCAACAAGCATGTTGTGGCAATCAAGTAATTATTGTTTGAAGACAGTAGGAGTATATGTTTTGGATCCCCCCCAAATTGAGTTCCTCATCATAGTGTCATCTAGGTAGTTGTCATCCACAAATAGACTTTTGTTTTAGTGCATCAAAGAGCTTTCTTTGGCACATTAAGCAAATATACGGGCTAGAAGTAGCAGATATGTGAGCCTACCAAGTCATCTAAACTAAGATTGCTTTAAGGTTCCCTTTCTTTCTAAAATTTTATTTTATTTTATTTTAAATTCCGGGATACATGTGCAGAACATGCAGGTTTGTTACATAGGTAGACATGTGCCATGGTGGTTTGCTGCACCTATCAATCCACACCTAGGTATTAAGCCCGGCAGGCATTAGCTATTTATCCTGATGCGCTCCCTCCCCCCACACCCCCCACAGGCCCCAGTGTGGTTTGTTCCCCTCCCTGTGTCCATGGGTTCTCATCATTCAGCTGCCACTCATAAGAGAGAACATGCGTTGTTTGGTTTTCTGTTCCTGTGTTAATTTGCTGAGAATAATGGCTTCCAGCTACATTCATGTCCCTGCAAGGACATGATATCATTCCTTTTTATGGCTGCATACTATATTCCATGGTAAATATATTCCATGGTATGTATTTACCACATTTTCTTTATCCAGTCTATCACTGATGGGCATTTGGGTTGATTTCATGTCTTTGCTATTGTAAATAGTTCTGCAATGAACATATGCATGCATGTATCTTTAAAATAGAATGATTTATATTCCGTTGGCTATATACCCAGTGATGGGATTGCTGGGTCAAATGATATTTCTGGTTCCAAGTCTTTGAAGAAATGTTACACTATCTTCCACCATGGTCGAACTAATATACATTTCCACCAATAGTGTAAAAGCATTCCTATTTCTCCACACCCTCACTAACATCTGTTGTTTCTTGACTTTGATAATCACCATGTGACTGGTGTGAGATGTTATCTCATTGTGGTTTTGGTTTGCATTTCTCTAATGATCGGTAATGTTGAACTTTTTATTATATTTTTCTTGGCCACATAAATGTCTTCTTTTGAGAAGTGTCTGTTCATGTCCTTTGCCTACTTTTTAATGAGGTTTGTTTTTTTTTTCTTGTAAATTTGTTTAAGTTCCTTGCAGATTCTGGATATTAGACCTTTGTCAGTGGATAGATTGCAAACATTTTCTCTCATTCTGTAGGTCGTTGGTTCACTTTGATGACAGTTTCTTTTGCTATGCAGAAGCTCTTAAGTTTAATTAGATCCCATTGTCAATTTTTGCTTTTGTTGCAATTATTTTTATCTTGAGCATTGCCTTACACCCCCCAAAACATTACAGACTTTAGGATATGTGGTGCTGTGAGAAGCATGCAAAGAATTCTTTACATGCATTACACTCAGGTTTGAGTTGACAAAGACAGCATAGTGTAAGTGGTGGTAGAGGAGGTGACCAGCACTCATTAAAAATCCAGCCCTAAGTACTAATGAAAACCATTAGCTATTTAATTTTAAAAATATTCCTATGTAGGTAGTCTTGTTTATTAATGAGTGAATTGAGGCACAAAGAGATTAAATAACTTGCTGAAGCCTAGATTTGAACTTAAGACTGTGGGCTACTTTGATTGTCAGTTCACTCATTGATCCAATTTTCTCATCTGAAAAAAATAATTACTAATAATCCTACATGCACAAGAATGTCATGAGTGTGAATTAGAGGATGTCAGTGTCTGAGACGCACAATAATTGCAAAATAGCACTTGTCACATCAGATCTGTCATAGCTCTTCTCCAAAATGCACTTAGCCTAGGAAAATGGCATGAGATTTCAGAAAAAGTATCCACAATGTGTGTTAATGAAGATCCAGTGGTAGCAAGAAAATCAATATATGACACACTTTTTCATTACGATGTGTTGTGATGGTTCTATTTGCAATGTTTAATGGAGAAGAGTTATTTTAGTGCTTATCAGAGTTGTTAGAAAGGCCCTTTGGGACTGTGAATGCTTAAGTTTCTTCATTAACTAGAAAGATGAAAATCTGCCACTGGGCACTAAACGTATGTTAATAAATCATTCAAGAGGATAAGGTCACTTCTTCAGTTTTATTCTCCAAAACTTAGGTGTTTAAATGTGTTGATATAGAGGGAAATGTCTACTCTGCTCATCAAAACTAAGAACTTGCTAATACAAGTTAGCTCAGTAGTGCCTCATAAAAAATTAAAAAGCCCTGTTATTTATCCACAGCCCAAACATCACTGCATTGTTCTACATGTTCCTGAGATACCTAGAGTCATTCTGCCAAAATACCTTGTCATATATTAAATTAATAATCCTCCTCCTAAACTGATTCATTCTCTTGCATTTTCTGTCATAGTTACTATCACTAACCATCTAAAAACTCAGGCTAGATTCCTGTGAATGGTTTTTAATTCCACTTCTTGCCTCACCTATAGTACCAAACAATAAATCGATATATTTTATTTTCTCAGAGTTTCTCAAGTCCTGTTAATGCCACTAAAACCATAGTACCAATGTCCTTAGTGAGAGGGATAATATACCTTGTTTAGATTGCTCTAAGGGCAACTTAATTTATCTTCAGGCCTTGGGCTTGGTCTTTACATCTGCCCTGCACAATGCAATTGGAGTGATCCTTCAAAGTAAAAAGGACCATTACATTCCACTGATAGAATACTTTAATGCCCACAGCAGAGTCTGTAGTACATTGGAATCACACAATAAATATATGTCCAATAGCATGTTGAACTGACAGATGTGAATGGGATACATTTTAGCCATGCCAACTTCCACAACTCCATTCAGTGCAAGAGAATGAATCAGTTTAGGAGGCCAACTTCCACAACTCCATTTAGTGATGAATGAATGTCTATTCCCAAACCTAAGAGAAAACTCAGGGATGAAGATCTAGATTTGATCACTGTCAATTTGTAGGTGAAAATGAAGGCCATGGTAGAAAGTGTGATTGACTAAGAAGTTATAAATGTTTCTATAAAAAGGAGATATCCACCATTAGCCACCAAATTATTTCCTATTTGATTCTTGCATATTATATCATAAGCTTATAAGTTTACAGTGCTTTCTAGCTAACAGAGAAAGAGCACACATATTAATTTACCTGAAACTTACAATAACTCTGTGATAGTTTAAATTTTATAGTTAATGCAAGTTAGGCCCAGAAAGGTTTAGTGAGTTGTCTAATATATTATGGCTAGAAATTGGTAGAATGTGGACTCAATTTCTAAGGTGGGGAAATCTTAGAATGCAGTCGACTTCACTACCTTTTATGTATGTGATAAGTTTTTGCTATGTCCCCACCCAAATCTCATCTTGAAATGTAGTTTCCACAATCCCCACATGTTGTGGGAGGAACCTGGTAGCAGGTAATTGAATCATGGGGGTGGTTACCTCTATGCTGCTGTTCTTGTGATAGTGAGTTCTCATGAGATTTCATGGTTTTATAGGAGGCTTTTCTCTGTTGGCTCGGCACTTCTTCCTGCCGCCATGTGAAGAAAGATGTGTTTGCTTCCCATTCTGCCATGATGGTAAGTTTCCTGAGGCCTCTCCAGGCATGTGGAGCTGTGAGTCAATTAAACATGTTTCCTTTATAAATTACACTGTCTTGGGCATGTGTTTATTAGCAGTATGAGAATGGACTAATACAGTTAAATTGGTACTGGGTAGTGGGGTGCTGCTCTAAATATACTCAAAAATGTGTAAGGTGTAAGCAACTTTGGAACTGGGTGACAGGCAGAGGTTGGAACACTTTGGAGAGCTCAGAAGAAGATAGGAAAATGTGGCAAAGTTGGGAACTTCCTAGAGACTTGGAGGGCTCAGAAGACACGAAGGTGTGGGAAAATTTGCAACTTCCTAGAGACTTGTCGAATGGCTTTGGCCAAAATGCTGATAGTGATATGGAAAATGAAGTCTGGGTTGAGATGGTCTCAGATGGAGGTGAGGAACTTGTTGGGAACTGTAATAAAGGTGACACTTGCTATGTTCTAGCAAAGAGACTGATGGCATTTTGCCTCTGCCCTAGAGATCTGTGGAACTTTGAAATTGAGAGACATGATTTAGGGTATCTGGCAGAAGAAATTTCTAAGCAGCAAAGCATTCAAGAGATGACTTGGGTCTTGTTAAAAGCATTCAGTTTTATGTATTCACAAAGAGATGGTTTGGAATTGGAACTTATGTTTGAAAGAGAAGCAGCGCATAAAAGTTCAGAAAATTTGCAGCCTGATGCAATAGAAAAAAAATTTTCTGAGGAGAAATTCAACTCAACAGCATAAACTTGTCTAAGTAATGGGGAGCCAAATGTTAATCACCAAGACAATGGGGAAAATGTATCCAGGGCCTGTCAGTGGTTTTCATAGAAGCCCCTCCCATCCCAAGCCTAGAGGCCTGAGAAGCAAAATATGGTTTTGTTGAGTGGGCCCAGGGCCTTGCTGCTTTGTGCAGTCTCAGGACTTGGTCCCCTGCATTCCAGCCATGGCTAAAAAGGGCCAAGGTACAGCTCGGGCCATGTCTTCAGAGAGTGCAAGCCTTGAGCCTTCACAGCTTCCATGTAGTGTTGAGCCTGTGGGTGCAAAGAAGTCTAGAATTTAGGTTAAGGAACCTCCACCTAGATTTCAGAGGATGTATGGAAATGCCTGGATGTCCAGGCAGAAGTTTGCTACAGGGCTGGAGCCCTCATGGAAAACCTTTGCTAGGGCAGTGTGGAAGGGAAATGTGCGTTGGAGCCCCCACACAGAGTCCCCACTGGTGCACAGCCTAGTGGAGCTGTGAGAAGAGGGCCACCTTCCTCCAGGCTCCAGAATGGTAGATCCACTGACAGTTTACACCATGCACCTGGCAAAACCTCAGGGACTCAATGCCAGCCCATGAAGGCACCCAGGAGTGGGGTTGTACCCTGCAAAGCCACAGAGATGGAGCTGCCCAAGGCCATGGGAGCCCACATCTTGCATCAGCATGACCTGGATGTGAGACATGGAGTCCAAGGAGATCATTTTGGAGCTTCAATATTTGACTGCCCCACTGGATTTTGGACTTCCATGGTGCCTGTAGCCCCTTTACTTTGGTGACTGTCTCCCATTTGGAGTGGGAGTATTTACCCAATGCCTGTACTTCCATTGTATCTAGGAGGTAAGTAACTTGCTTTTGATTTTACAGGCTGACAGTCAAAAGGGATTTGCCTTGTCTCTGATTGGACTTTGGACTTGTACTTTTAGTTTAATGCTAGAATCAGTTAAGACTTTGGGAGACTGTTGGGAAGGCATGATTATGTTTAGAAATATGAACGCATGAGATTTGGGAAAGGTCAGGGATGAAATTATATGATTAGGCTTTGTGTCCCCACCCAAATCGCATCTTAAATTGTAGCGCCCATAATCCCCACATGTCATGGGAGGGACCTGGTCGGAGGTAATTGAATCATGGGGACACATACACCCATGCTGCTGTTCTTGTGATAGTGAGTGAGTTCTCACAAAATATGATGGTTTTATAAGGGGCTTCTCCCTCTTTGCTTGGCACTTCTTTTTCCTGCTCCCACGTGAAGAAGGACATGTTTGCTTCCCTTTCCTCCATAATTATGTTTGCTGAGGCCTCCCCAGCCATGCAGAACTGTGAGTGAATTAAACTTCCTTCCTTTATAAATTACCCAGGGTCAGGTATGTTTTTACTAGCAGCATGAAAGCAGACTAATACAGTACATATGCTACAGGTGTTGATTTTGCACCAATTGGTCAGATTTGGAGACACTACTGCGTGTCTGGCATTGTGCTTGGAGCTGTAATACAAAGATAAGGACGGCCCTGCTCCTCTGGCTCAATGTGAACATAAATAACTAAATATAAAACAATGTACAAGTGTCATAGTAAAGATATGGACAGAAGATTTCAGAGCCACAAAGGAACCAGTGGTGACAAATAGAGGAGTGGCACAGATGAAGGTTATGAAATGCTTCTTCACCTGATGGGCTAGCCATCCACAGTGTCCATTGCCATCCATGTTCACCATTGATAGAACCATGTCCTGAGCATGGACATCAGGGTGGTGCTATTCTAGGTGTTGGCAAAATGGCAGTGAACCAAAAAGTCAGCATTTCTTCTCTCATGGAGTTTAGACTCTACTAGGAAGGGAGAGAAAGAAAATAAACAAAATATCAATGTTAATACTTATTATAGAACAAAATTAACACAGGGAAATAAGTGAATAAAGTTAGGAAGGATCACTTATAATTTTAACAGAATTGGTCACAAAAGGTCTCACGGAAAATATGACTTTCATCAAATATGTTGTATCAGTTTGTTATTGTTGCTTTAACAAATTATCACAAATGTTTTGGCCTAAAACACAAATTAATTACCTTGCAGTTCTAGAAATCAGAAGCCCCAAATCAGTTTCACTAAAAACTCAAGGTCTCAGCAGGGCTGTGTTCTTCCATTTCCTTACCTGTCAGCTTCTAGAGTTTCTGTCTGCATTCCTTGCCTTGTGGCACCCTCTTCCATCTTCAAGACTGACAACCCCAAATCTTTGAATGTTTCTCTGACCTCTGTTTTCATTGTCACAGACCCTTCTCTGACTCTTAACAGCTTCATCCTTTTCTTTATAACTACCCTTGTGCTTAGATTAGGGCTATTTGAATAATCCAAGATAACCTTCCATTTCACGACTTAAATCTGCAAAGTCCCTTTTGCCAGGAGATAACATATTCACAAGTCCCAGGGATTAGGACATAGACATCTTTCATGCGGGGTTGGCATTATTCTACCTGCCACATACATGAAGGAGTGTAAGGGAGATACATACAGCTCATCCAGGGTGTGCATTCCAGGCAGATTGAATCAAAAGTACAAGGATTCTGAGTCAGGGCTGTGTCTAACTTCTAAGGCATGGTAAGAAATCCACTGTGGCTTGTACGGCGGGACAACAGGGGAGAGGCATGTGAGACAAGGCCAGACAGGTAATGTGGGGCACCAGATGATGTAGGATAGTTTAGGTCATTGCAAAGATTTGGGCTTAAATTCAAATGAAGTAAAATAAGGGATAACTATGAAAGGTTTTGCACAATTGATTGGCATGTTCAAATTTATGCTTTAAAATAATAATCTGGATGACATCCTGAGAATGAACTGTGGAGGGGCACATGTGGAAGTCAGGCAACCAGAGAGGAGATGACTCCCCCAATGCAGCTGAGAAATGGTGGCCACTGAGGCCAGTGTGCTAACACTGGTGATGGGAAGGAAAAGAGATCAGTCACAATTACAAAGGTTTTTAGCCTGACAAACTAGCAGGATGTGGAGAAGCTTGCAAGAGGAATGTGTTTCTTAATGCAGCGTGGGCCAAGGGTGCAGTTCTTAGTCTGGTGAATTGGGAAAGCCTATTCAGATTTCAAATGAAAATGCTGAAAAGATGGGTGGATCTTCAAGCCTGTAGTTCAGCAGCAAGATCCAGATTGGAAACAGAAAGTTGGGTGGTCTTTAGAGCCCTGAGGTTAGATAAAATTACCAAGCTTTGGTAAGGAAGAGATTATTGCACCAACCAAGCTCTGGGGCCCTCCAATTAAGTAGTTAGGGGAGGGATAGGAGGAAAAATCTGGCAAGGTAACTGTAAAGGAATGGCAGGGTGGTAAGAACAAAGAAGAATTTAGTGTCAGGTAAGCCAGGTGCAGAAGGAGTTAAGGGAAATGAAGATTGAACATTAGATTTACAAATGTGCAGTGCATCAAATTGATGGAATAGGTTGGCAGAAGCCCAAGTGGCATAGGTTCAGGGATTATGGGAGGAGTAGCATCAGTGGTAGCACCTATATGCAATGCTTTTGATAAGTTTAAATTTAAAGAGTAAGAAAGCAACTCTAAAGAGAAAGAAAGTATCTCTAAAAAGTAACAGATAATAGAAGTCAAGTAAGGTTATGTTTTTTTCTTGTAAATTGGGTGAAAAATGTTTGCTGATAGGAAACATCCAGTGAACCTGGGGAAATGGATCATGCAGGAGAGAGTGAGAATAGTAGCTAAAGTGATGACCTTGACTCAGCTGTGGCCTGGGATTGCGTGCACCAGGAGAAGAACTGACTGTTTCTGGGATTCTGGGCCATGTAACCATAGCAAGAAGAGAGAAGGCAGGACAATGGGCAAAGATGGGTATATGTGGTATTAGGAAATAATTAAAGTGGTCTTATTTTTTCAGATTCTTTCAATGAACTAGAAAATAGCTGAGAATAAGAATAGGATGATGATGTTGGAGTTTCCAGGAGAAGATATAAGATTTATCTGGGAGAACTGGAGAGGAAATGAACTAAAAAATATAATAGAAATACTAGCCTTGATGAAGGATCCAGTTAGGTCATTGTTTATTAATTTACAGTGGAGTCAGTTAACAAGATTGTGCACTCTTGTTAATCATCTTCACTCGTACAGGCATAGGAGGGCAATTGCATTTAAGTAGGGTTAGGGTTTTGTCAAGCAGGGATGATGTAGGTTGCAACTCTAGGTGATTGCATGTTTTCTGCCACCTAATCTTTAGTAAAGCATGAACTGAAGTATGAATTCCCCAACTTCCTCTATTTGTCATAATCTAGGGATAGGTTAGGGCAGAAAAATATATCATGACTCAAATACAAAAATTCTGGTCCTAAAGTACCTTGACACATTTTCACAAAATCCTTGTTAATTTTTAGAACTCTATATCATAAAATCTGCACAGATGTGATGGTCCCTTGCTGAAGGTGCTTGATCAATGGTAGGAGAAAGGATTTTCAAGAGCAAGCAGAGTTAAGAAGTAAATTTATTTTCTGACTTTTTATAATCCATTAATTTAAGTATCATATACTTACTTGACTTACCTATAAAAAGGTATATAAACAATCACATACTAAAACACCATCTAAGGTCTTTCAAAAGAAGATGAGCAGTTAGTAAAAGGTGCATCATAGAAGTGGGAGATTATTGATATCCCTGAAAACAGTAGGAGGGTCAAAATTTATTTCCTATTACCCGTACCCGTATTTTCATTGACATTTACACCTAAAAGAATTAGACATTGATTTACATCTTGCTGTTATGTCATCTTACACAATGGTGATCTCAACATTTAAATTGTATAATGTGTTTTCATTATTGGTGGTATATTTTTCATAAAAAATCTACTTTCTTTAGATGCTTTATAAGGCATTGTTATTTCTAGGCATTTTCCACTTCTACAAACAAAATAATTTGTAAACATTATCTCTAATTTTATAATATGAGTCTAGAAATTGAGATACTCAATGTACAACTTAGAAACAGCTTTTTTTCTAGGCTCAAATCAGTCCCATGTAGAGAAGCACGCATGTGTTAGATGCTTTAGTGGCTTACTCAATTAAATACAACCAATTCGGCATCTGTGACTCCTCCCTATTGACAGCTTGACTCTAAGATTCCTTGTATCATTGCTTCAGATAACCATCTCTTTCAATAGTCTAAGCATTTGACTTGGATTTTAAACATAGGTAATATTTAAGGGTATAGAGCCCTCTTCATTTGCTGTAAATTCTGATCAAACCAAATATAAGTGGGAAGCAGATTAAGAGTAAAGTCACAAAAAAATCAGCTTTTGAATATAACAAGATAAAAGGAATCTCTACCTATTTTTTTAACACCTGCAATTCGGTTATATATTGTTGTATTAGCGTTCATAAATTTGAGTGCCTGCAGCTCCACATCTGGTTAATTCTAATTTAAATTCCAATAAAGGCATTGGTTCTCTGGTTAAAACACTCCCATAAAATTGGGTGGTCTTTACATAGTGAATTGTTGCCAGAATCAAGATGGTCCACAACTGTGTACCAGTTGGTCACACAAATAACTTTATATTGCTCCTTATAGAATATGTGCATGTCAATTACCGATGCTGCTGTTTTCATATAGATTAAATGAGCTTCAGTACTAATTTCACTGATTTATAAACTGTGACAATTTTATAGCCTACTTTAAGTACGCTATGCTCATTGGGAAAAGCAGCCTCTATTTAGAACTATGTGACATGTACAAGCTTCTTTGCAAATATTCTTCAGACCATGTGCATCTGTGTGGTATGCTAAACATGCCAATGATTCATACCCGGAACTGGCTCAGATTAATGTCCATTGAGGGGAAAGAGAGGTCAATGTAAGTAGTAAATAAATAAGGCAGTTTCAAATGGAAAATACTCACTGAGAAGTGGAAATGCCCAAAATTTCAGTTTCTGGCTACCTATACAGGAGGGCGAATATCTTTTAACTGTGATTTAAGCTTTCGCTTTGTTGTGTTGTAGTTAATGAATACTTAGTATAAAGTAGCATGGTGGAAAAGGCCCTGGTGAGGAGACACAAGACTCTTCATTGACTACCCAGAGTGACCTTCTTTCCTGGCCACAGTCCGCATCCACCCCACCCCTTTCTGTACCTTATAAACCATCCCACAGCCCTGGGGAGGATGTGTTTCCATGGGCACATGCAGGTGAGGCTGTGCCTCACCCCTCACTTCCCCTCATGACTGCAGAGAACTCTGCCGTGGCCATTCACGGGGGTGATGATGGGCCATCCATCACACATCCACATCGTGGAGCAAGCAGGGATTCTTTCTTCATATGACTGATTTATAACTAAGCAAAGCACTCTCCTGGGTGATGGCATTTATACTAGAATTTTCACAGCTCCCACAGAAACAGAGATCGTGTCATAAAACTCAGGAGCAAAGGAGATTGTCTGAACAAAGGCGCCATGGGAGAACGATGCACTCCTGGTGCTTAGGCATGCAGAAAGCATTTTCTTAAGGAGCTCTGCTGTAAATTTAAAATACGGCATGTCTGGCAATTTCAATTTTTAACATCCAAGTCCTTAAAGAGAAGCAGGGCCAGACTCAAGAAAGAGAAGGAAGGTAAATTTTGGATGCAAATGAAGGCCAGCTGCAGTCGTGGGGGGAGGGAAAGCATTAAGATAAATGTGTCTGCAGAAGGATTTATACCAGGTCATTTCAGGTTATTCTCTGATCTGGAAGAACTCTCCACAACAGTACCTGGGAGTGATGTAGATATACTTTGATTGTCAAAGAAGGCTGGCCTAGTGTTTTCTTTTCAGAAAGGCCAGTTTTACTGTTATCACAAAAACCGCAGATGTCAATTCAGGACAAGGGAAGATACTTGGATTCAGAGCTAATCAGTCTAATTATGTATCTGTGGGGTGCTCCGTGGCAAGGGGAGGGGAGGCTGAAAGCACAGCCAAGCTGCTGCTGCCCTGTCCCGGCAGCTGCGCCCTCTGCAGAGACTCCAGGATGGCTTGGCTCAAAGCCTCCTCCTAGGATGTTCCCCTTTGGATCACTGGGCAGTGGGAGCTGTCAGATAAGATTCAGAAACACAAGAAGCACGATGCTTATCTCCAACAAGGCAAGCCAGGAGGAGGTTTGAAAAATTGATTTGCTGCCCTCAGACTCAGTGGAGTGAACCAACAATATAGCAGACTATTTAGAAATCTGAAAGATAATGTCAGCATATTCTGAGCAAAGATGCCACTAACAACAAAGAAAGCACATTTCTTTCCAACCTCCACTAAGAAACAAAGTCAAGCAAGTCAGATAGAAGCTAGGCCTGTGTTGCTGTTGAAATAATTGGTTATAAATAATATATTATTCAAAGAAATATTCGGTATTATCAACAGTGACCAAAGTTAAAGTAAATCTTATGAGACCACAATGCATAAAAAATAATCACAACTGGCTAGACACCAGAATGTCTCTTTCACATCCTGTAGGTAGAAACAGAATGTTTAAAATGATTAAAACGATTGTACTCCTAGCTGGACAGGCCTTTCAGCAGGGCCTGAGATTATAGCATTCATAGGAATACAAAGGGTGATTCCATCCAAGGCAGCTCCAGCTGCCAGCTCACTTCAGGGTGCTGGGGAGATCTGCCCGGGTCTAGACCACTGTCCATCACCACCCATAACAATTAGGCCAGGCTGCTTTTCTCAAAGTTGACCGCAGTGCATGGGCTCAATAGGGACTCAGGAGGTAGAATCAGTAGGACTTGGCTACAGATTGAATGCAGAGGCTGAAGGATAGAGAACAGTTAAAATGATGCCCATTTGCTTTCTGGCTTGGGCAATGCAGTAGGAAGTGGTGCCATTCACCAAGGTAAGGAACACAGGAGGAGAAGCCAGTTGGGAGGGGAGATTACTGGTCATGATGATCATTTTAATTTTGGACATCCTGAGTGTAAAGCACCTCTGGGATATGAAGATGGATGTGATTGGTAAGAAGTTGAGTTCTATGGTACATTCGACCATGACAAGCTGAAACAGAACAGAAAGTGGTATAGACAAGAGAAGCAAAATGCTTTTCCCTAAGGATCACAACTGTCCAGCGTGGGCAACTCTGCCTCACACCCCTTCCTCCCTGGGGAAGCACATCCCCCACTCTTGATTCGCAAGGAAAGGGTCATTCACTAGTGGAGCCTCTCCTAAGTGCCCCTTCTCTGTGGAGCGGATCTCTATCTACTTTGTGTCTCGGGAACAAAGATTTTTCCCTGTGACATCTCCTATCTTTCTCTTCTCATTTTCCTCATTTGTACAGAGACTCTTAATAACTACATCATAGAGTTTTTATGAGCATGAATTGAGATAACATTCATTCAGGACCTCAAACAGTGCTTGGAACATGATAAGTCTTAATTTAGCATTTTAAAAATAAAATAGAGTAGCTCCAGCTAACTCTCACTGAGCAGTTATGATTACAGGATTGGTTTAGTAACTTATCTGAGCTCACAATGCAGAACGGGAAGTTAAAAGGGAACATGCTATCAAAGGCAACGCAAAGGTTCCTCGGGACATAGATTCATATATGAATGTCCATGGTATTCCTGTAGCGATGGGGTTGACAGAATTAGTGTATCTTTTTGAAGGAAAATTGCTTTAAAACTTCTAATTTCACCATAAGTATTAAAATATGTTTTTATGGGTCTGGCGGGGTGGCTCATGCCTGTAATCCCAGCACTTTGGGAGGCCGAGGTGGGCGGATCACGAGGTCAGGAGATAGAGAACATCCTGGCTAACACAATGAAACTCCATCTCTACTAAAAATACAAAAAATTAGCTGGGCATGGTGGCGGGCGCCTGTAGTCCCAGCTTCTGGGGAGGCTGAGGCAGGAGAATGGCGTGAACCCGGGAGGTGGAGCTTGCAGTGAGCCGAGATCGCGTCACTGCACTCCAGCCTGGGCAACAGAGCGAGACTCCCTCTCAAAAAAACAAACAAAAAAATTGTGTTGATTAGTGAGATCTGTTAGCACTGAGACCCTATATTTTATTCAAATAGGTAGAGTTATTACATAATAAATCTTAGATTTAAAGAAAAAAACAGCAAAATACTGTACTTATAATCTTGCCAACAGTGGTTAGTTAAGACGTCAGGGGAAAGATGAATATTTTACTGATCATCTCTCGTAGAAATTATGTTAGGGATTTGCAAGTATTTTAAGAAATGGGAAAACAATCTTCCTCTTGGCATTTTAGGGAATATTACTTTGGTAGAAGTTATCTTAATTCTCAGAATAGATATCTAATAGAAAGACCAAGGCTTCCTGTAGTAATCACCAATCAAGTTTAAAGTAAACCCTACCCCCATTTTTGATATTATTTTGGAAAATGTAGATAATATAATATTAACAGGAAATTTACAAATTATGATTTAGTTGCATGTAGAAAAAACCAACATCCTTGACTTTTTTATATTGTACGATTTGTTTTATATTCATCTCATCTTAAAACTGGAGGTATGTTGTATTTTTGTATAACATATATACTCTATTAATTATTTTTCAGAAAATTGGATTATTCTTTCTCTATATCTATAACCTATGAGACCTCTTTTGGTTTTGTTATAGATCCCTCAAATGCATTTTAAATGGTTATTTTCAGTTCATCATAAGAACAAAATCATTTCAGCAATATCACAATATTACAATGTTTTATTGTTTCTCTTTTGTAAAAGTTTTAAAGAAAATTATCATGAACTGAAGTGTAGCAAAATACTAGCACAGATTTTAATATTTCCTCATGATAAATTTCAAGATTTGTTATTCTTTTAAAATACATTTGGTATTCTTTCAATTTTGACTTATTACTTTAATAAATTAAAAGATTTTGTTAAATATTATCAATTGTTCCACAAAAAATGTAATATGTACCATTCACCACCTGCCCCTGGCACTCTAAAACTATGACTTTTTTATATACTTGATGTTATCATTAAAAATATTTTGGTAAATGGTAAATTAAAATTTTAGTCCCTGTTTTCAAGATTATCAACATGGTTAAATATTTTCATGTATTTTTGATCATTATAACATTTATTTTGTATTATAGGTTTGTGCCTCTGTCTTTTCCCATTAAAAAGATTATATATTTAGTATTGAATTTATATTTATGTATATGACTCCATATGTAAATTACGTTAAAATAATTTTTGACAATTTGCATTTCTTTTACATTTTTATTCATTTTAACTGTACAGAACTTTAATTTTTATGACATTTAGTTTTTCAAGTTCTCCTTGATCAGTTTTTCAATGTCTTTATGCTACAAAATGACTTTTCATTCTCTTATATTTTCACCTTTTATAACTCTTTAATTTAGTTATACTTTATTTTTACATCAAATAAATGATAGAGTTCTTATTTTATCCATCATGAAATAAGCAGTTGTTTCAGAAATACTTATTAGATCATGCAGCTTTTCTCTAGACATTTGAAAGATGACATGTAGGTACAGATTTTTACAACCTTTTTTTGTTACACCAAAATAAAAGGAACAGAAATAAAAATAAAAGTAAAATTATGAACTGTATACCATTAATGCCGATGTTTGTTGATTGGCATTATTGCCTACTGGATCATCTGTGGTTTCTCCCTTCCTTATCCTCCATGCTGTTCCATCATCAAATCAAATCCATGACTTTCTACCTTTAAAAAGGCTCTCAAATCTGTCTAATGTTCATCTATTTCTAACACTCTCATTCACCATCATTTCTCCCCTGACCAACTTCAACTGCTGTCACTAGCTTCCTGTCTTGTCAATTTTGGCTATATTACATTTTTACTAAGCGTAGCTTCTGTGCTGTGTTTTTGTAATGCATTTCCAACATCATGGTTTGCAGATACAAATTTTTCCAAAAATACCTGAATATTATATTTTTAAAAAATGCTATTATTAAAAAGTCACAAAACAACACATGTTGGCAACGTTGTGGAAAAAGACTTACAGACTGCTAGTAGAAATGTAAATTAGTTCAGCCACTATGAAAAGTAGTTAGGAGATTTCTCAAAGAACTTAAAACTACAATTCAATCCAGGGATCCCATTACTGGTTATATACCCAAATGAATATAAATTGTTCTACCATAAAGACACATATATTCATATGTTTATTGCAGCACTATTTGCAATAGCAAAGACATGTAATCAGCCTAGGTGCCCATCAGTGGTGGATTTGATAAAGAAAATGTGGTACATATATATGATGGAATACTACGCAACCATAAAAAATAAAATCATGTCCTTGGCAGCAGCATGAATACATTATCTTATGTAAATTAAATAGCAACAGAAAATCCAATACTGTATGTTCTCACTTATAAGTGGGAGCTAAACATTGAGTACACATGGACATAAAGAGGGGAACAATAGACACGAGAAACTACTTGAGAGTGGAGAGTGGGAAGAGGGTGAGGTCCAGAAACTAATTATCAGGTACTATGCTCACTACCTGGGTGACAAAATCATTTGTATACCAACTCCCAGTGACACATAATTTATCCATGTAACAAACCTGTACATGCACCCCCCTGAATCTAAAATAAATGTTGAAATAGAAAAAGTATTTCTACCAAGTTCTATTTGTCCTAGACAAATAGAGTGTTTGCTATTTTCAACGTCGCCACTTCCAGCAGCAAAGAATAGGGCCAGTTCATCCTGAGTCTTTCTGGAGGGCAAAGACATCCCTACTTCTCTCTTTTCAGATGGTGATGACTGGTGAAGACCCTCCCATCTGCCATTTGACCTTCCTTGATGCTTTCTTCCTCCTTCCCCTGCCTTTCTCTTCCTGTTTCTAATTCTCAGCCAGATGATATTATTGTCTCAGGGAGCAGTCACTACAGAAGATATAGAAGAAATGGGATTGATTTATAAAACTTTTAGTCATATAAGCAGATAGATGAATATTTTTGTAAAAACTTAAATAAGGTTTAGAATATGTTAAGCCAAATAAATTCCATAGTTAAAATATCTAGAGTTCAATAATTCTTACATTTTTTAAATGTAAGGCCATAAATATTGTTAAATAGATTACATTACAAAAGAATGGTTTATTATTTATTTTTGAGATGGACTCTTGCTCTGTTGCCCAGGCTGGAGTGCAGTGATGGGATCTCGGCTCACTGCAACGTCTGCCTGCTGGGTTCAAGCAATTCTCCTGCCTCAGCCTCTTGAGTAGCTGGGATTACAGTGTGCACCATCACGCCCAGCTAATTTTTGTGTTTTTAGTAGAGATGGGGTTTCACCATGTTGGACAGGATGGTCTCGATCTCCTAATCTCATGATCCACCCACCTCGGCCTGCCAAAGTACTGGGATTACAGGTGTGAGCTACCATGCCCGGCCAAGAATGGTTTATTTTAAGATGAAAAATGTTTTAACTTTAAAGTATATCTTCCACATTTAATCAAAGCCGAATCACTCTAAATTCAATGTATTATGTAATTAATCTTGAAATGTTTTCATTTGTAAAGTAAATGCAATTTGTCATCAAATGTGAATAATATTAGTAGCAGCCTTTTAGTTACACATGTTTTCCAGGTAATAATTCTGAATAAGTGGCAGTGAATTTGTACCGTTTTTGTCATCTGTTTCTATATCAATGTGTGTACGGTGGTACCATAGAGTTTGAGTGATGCCACTGTAAATGCATACATTTCCTTTGGGACATGTTAGGAGGAAGAATAGCAAAGAGCTAAATAACTCTAGAGAAAATAGAAAATGGACAGCTGAACACCACATACACATTGCAGAGGAAAATGGCAACTTGAATGTAATTTGAGAAAGAAAAATTAAGAAAATTTAAGAAAAACAAAAGGGCAGGACAGTAGATCATAAAATTCAATATTGTGTTTTGGTAACTTAACAAAATAATTTGGAAATGTATTTTAATCCTGTTTAGAAAAAAACAGTGCAGCTTGCTGCCAGCACTCGTGCATTTGGTAGGTGCAAAAGTATTTGTGGTTTTTACATTACTTTTAGTGGCAAATACCACAATTACTTTTGCTCCAACCTAATAGTTTTACATAAACACGCTTTTTGAGGTTGAAGCACGTCTGATTGATTTTCAATGTGAAAATAAAATATAAAAATTGTTCTTGGAGTTATTTCTAAACAGAACTAACATCAGAATCATCTGAATCAGCAGAATCATCTATTTCAGAAAAATCGAATTCAAACGAATCTTCAGCCAACAACTGTTCAAGAACACTGTCAACATACGCGTAGGAATGTTATGTTTTCTAGAATTTGACGTTTTCAGCAATCAAGAATTACTATATTTTGTAAATGGAAATACTACTACTGAAAACAGAATGCTATAAATAGAATAATGTCTTTTTTTTCCCTCAAAGTCAATATACTACAGCGATGCAAAAATAATAATAAAATTGAGCTATTTTGCAGCAAAGTTATCTTGGGGTAAATGCTGAAGCCACAAGCACTGCCAGGAAGTATTCTCAGGGCCAATGGGAAAAAGATTAAATAGTAAAATAGGGAAATTATGAAAAACAGAGAAATGAAGAAAAATTTTCCTTACAGTATTAAAGTGTATTTTAATACTGTAATGGCTTTCTAATGGTTTATTCTTTTTCTATTATTTGAATTCTTGGATTCTCTTTTTTTCATACATTTTTCCTCAAATATTTATTGATTTCTGGTTGTGCACACATCTATGTGATCAGGGCTCTCCTCACTTCGTGGTAAGCAATGTTTCTGATGATCATATCCACCCTGGCTCCAGTGATTGGGATTTGGGAGTGGGTGTGTAGATGCTGCCTCAGTGGGTAGTTTCTGAATATGGGGACCTCTTGCATGGGCAGCCACCAAGGATATGCACCACTGTCTCTGGGCTTCCTGCCCAAATGCCCACACTCGCTGCTCAGATCCAGGGCCTAGGGCCTCATGCAATTTGTTTCTGTTGCTTGACCCAGGCCAGGGGAAAGGGTTCAGGGAAAAGGGTAAAGGTTGAGTATCTCATTTTCTTAGCTTGATTTTGATGTGGTTCTCTGAACTCAGAATAACCCAGAACTGTTCACTGTTGACATTTTGAGCTCTGTTCTTTTTCCTGTCAATCCATACACTTGAGCTCCTGTATTACAAGAATTTCTCAGAGTTTCTGATTCATTGATATAGCAGTTTCCTAAGGATGCAGTAAGAAATCATTAAGAACTCTGTGGCTTAAAACAACAGAAATTTATTTCCTCACAATTCTGGAGGCCAGAAGTCTAAAATCAGGTTCATGGAGCCAAAACAAGGTGTCATCGGGGCCATGCTCCCTCTAGAGCAGGGGTCCCCAACTGTTACCGGTCCATGGTCTGTTAGGAACTGGGCGGCACAGCAGGAGGTGAGCTGCAGGCAAGAAAGTGAAGCTTCATCTGTACTGACAGCCGCTCCCCATCACTCGCATTATCACCTAAGTTCTGCCTTCTCTTGGATCAGCTACAGCATTAGATTCTCATAGGAATGCAAACTCCATTGTGAACAATGCATGCGAAGGATCAAGGTTGCATGCTCCTTATGAGAATCTAATGCCTGATGATCTGTCACTGTCTCCCATCACCCCCAGATGGGACCGTCTAGTGAAGGAAAACAAACTCAGGGCTCCCACTGATTCTACATAATGCTGAGCTGTACAATTATTTCATTATATATTACAGTGTAATAATAATAGAAAAATAAAGTGCACAATCAATGTAATGCACTTGAATCATCCCCAAAACCATCCCCCTCCCCCAGTCCGTGGAAGAATTGTCTTCCATGAAACCAAAACAGGTCCTTGGTGCCAAAAAGGTTGGGGACCACTGCTCTAGAGGCTCTAGGGGAAGGCCCTTCCTTGCCTCTTCCATCTTCCGGTGGCTGTAGGCATTCCTTGAACTATTGGATGCATCACTCCAATCTCCACCTGTGTCTTCACATGAACTTCTCTTTGTGTGTCTGTCCAATCTACCTCCACTAGCCTCATGTAAGTACGTTGAGATTACATTTAAGGCATACCCATATATTCCAGAATAATCTCATCTCAAGACCCATAATTTATGCACATTTACAAAAACCATGTAAGGTATTATCCACAGGTTGCAAGGATGAGAATCTGATGCCTTTGGGAGGCACCATTCAGCACACCATAGCTAATGATTCTCTTTTTGGGTTTTTCAATTTTCTTGTGAATTTCTTTTTCCTTTCTCCCTTTGATTTTTACGTTACTTACTAGGATTAATAAGATAAAATATGTATTTTATATTAAATATATGTTTTATTAAAGATAATCATAAACCATATATATGTATTATTTCTTTATGCATATATTTCATCTGCCATCTTACCCAATCCTGTAATATAAAACACAATAATTAAATCTGTATACTGTAGAAACTTTAATGAAAATATATATCCATAAATCAGAGTAGTGAAAACTCTGAAAAACACAGAAATACACTCAAGCATATGTAGGAATCTTGTAATATGATATGAAAAAAATTCAAATAAGTATGGAAATGATGAATTATATTTATGACATGTGTTGTGGCAATTGGCAAGCTATTTGGAGACAACAGGGAAATTGTACTTTTTCTTTTCTTTATTTCTTAATTGGCAAGCTATTTGGAGACAACAGGGAAATTGTACTGTTTCTTTTCCTTTCTTCCTTCCTTCCTTCCTTTCTTTCTTTCTTTTTCTTTCTTCTTTCTTTCCTCTTTCTTTCCTCTTTCTTTCTCTTGATTCTTTTTGGATTACAGATTTAAGTATAAAAATATATTATTATAAAAAAGAAACACACAAGAACAAGGAATGAATTTATGTATATACTGAAGTAAATGCTACGTTTAAATATTATTTAAATAAATTTGGGTATTACAAATTGAAACAACAATGAGGTAAATTAGATCGATTGCCAGATTGTTAAAGATAAAACAGACAAGACGCAGAGTGGTGAATTTATCAGTTAAGATTCTTTAAGTATTCAATGACAGAGAACCCAACTAAGAGTAGTTTAAACAATAAAGGCACTTATTATTTCAAACCATAAGAAGACCCCAAGTCCGCAATTTCAGAGTTGTTCCAAAGGCTCAGTTGTGATATTGAGAACTCAGGCTCTTTGCACGTTTCTGCTGTGATGACCTTAATTTAAGAGACTGATCCTGTTGCTTGTTCTTTGAGTTCCAGGCATCAGTGACAACCAAATATACATCCAGAGGCATGTATTTTTTATCAGGGAAACCTTCCAGAGGCCTCCAGAGTATTCCCTTGCAGGTCCCAATGGTCAGAATTTGGTAATAGGTGAAGGTCCTGGCTTCAGGAGAGTCTGGGGAGTCTGTTTCTGGCACTGGCACATTCAGGCTTTGCAGAGGAATCAGACTCTTCAAGGGGGCACCCAAAGTGTCGTTCCTGAGAGTTCATCAGTTTACTTAATCGAAAAATAAACTTTGCAATAGTAATATATTACCTATTCATGAGAAAAATAATAAATATTGCACATTTAACAATAAAAATAGAATGAATACTGCTTTTATTTTTCTTCCCAATTTTAGAACATAAAATGTATGCATTTATTTAAAATAGAAAAAAATAGATATCACACATTAATAAATACATAGTTCTTAACTGTAAGAAAATCCTTATTGATCTTCAGGTAATGGTATGACAAAAATCACTTCCCATGAAGATTCCCTTTAATAGCAGTTGCAGACAAAAAAGGAAGTGATGATGCGATAGGACTTTTGAAAAGAGCCCTTGGTGTCATCTGCTTGCTGTTGAGATGCCATTGGTTTGCATTTTTGTTTCAGGTAATACCTCTGGAGCACCTCTCCATCAATAGTGAGTAACCTTTGTTTAATGTAATTTATGACATTTTCCCAACATGAAACAACCCGTAAGTGAGTCATTTTCCACCCATTCATTAGGACCTATGGCCCTCTATTTGTTTCATGGAACTACCAACCAGAGCATTCCTTGAATATCACATCACATCGTCTCCAAAAATTAATGACTTAAAACACCAATTCCTCCATGTGTAAATCAGCCCTTATAAGAATGATTCATTTTCTAAGAATCCTCTCTTTGGGTGTCTTCTAATACTAATACTTAAACATAAAATATCTTTTATTGTGCCTACTTGTAAATAGAGAATTTTGCAACATGTATAAAATATAAAATGAATATATCCTCTGATTCAGGATACCATTTCAGGTATTTATTCTCAAGAGACATTTGGCCTAATGAACAAATATAGAAATCGATGTTTTAATCATTTGGAATAGATCCAGTTGAATACACAATGCTGCAGGAACAGACAATGAAGACTTAGCATCTTCAAAATGACAATTTATTTGTAGTTGCTGCTGTGTGAGCACTGCAGGTAGGCTGGGGTCTCTGCTTCATACCGCCTTGCTCCAAGACCCTAATCTCAAATGTGGTGGTCATCGTGGAAGAAAAAAGATCACTCTAGAGGGATGCAAGGTGGCAATTAGTGTTGTAGCCCTGAGGTGACCAATGACACTTCTATTAACGACTCATGTATCTACCTGACCAGTAGGTCCAGGCAGTGGAATTCTACCCTGTGCTTAGAATGAGGGAGAATCCGAATATTTCTGGTAAACAATTCTATCGACTACCATCCTTGCATCCCTGAGTTTTCTCTTTATGTTAAAAAATTGCAAACTATCAAAACAGTTATGAATGAGGCTCAGTTAAATAAGTTATTGTATATCTAAGGCATTGAAGTCCTATGCCACCATTTATGAGGTGATTTGAGTCAAAAGTTACTGACATAAAAGATTTCTGGTAAATACTGTTGGGAGAATAAAGCACTGTTAATTTGTATATAATATTTGGTCCATTTACATAAATTAATAGGTGGATATATACAAGAATATGGAAATAGCTATAGAAAGAAACTCAGATATGGTGGGTATGGCCAAGGAGAATATACTTAGGTGAGAATATTGATTGCTGTATTCAACTTTTCTCAAATATTTTTCTTATTTTCTCTCAATACGTCATTTTTGCAAATAAATTTTCCAGACTGGCTTGGATTTTATGGTTGTTTATTTTAGACTTCCCATTATGACTGTGGAGGGCTTGTGTTTATTATTATTTTATTTCCATATGTTCTTTGCTTAAATATGGGAAAAATATTGATTTTGTAATCAGTCCACTAAATAGTCTATTATTGTTTTAGTAGACTTGTCTTTGATTTATGTGCAAAACAATAAAACAATCTTACTATTCAAAATTAATGATATTTTAATGAACTCCTTTATCATAGTCATTCTTCTTACTACTGCTTGCCATCTTGTTTAAATAAATCAAGCTTATAGAATATTTTAAATAATAGTTAAGATGGGAATTTTTTTTTTTTTGAGATGGAGTTTCACTCTTGTTGTCCAGGCTGGAGTGCAATGGTGCAATCTCAGCTCACCACAACCTCCGCCTCCTGGGTTCAAGTGATTCTCCTGCCTCAGCCTCCTGAGTAGCTGGGATTACAGGCATACACCACCACGCCTGACTAATTTTTTATACTTTTAGTAGAGATGGGGTTTCTCCATTTTGATCAGGCTGGTCTCGAACTCCTGACCTCAGGTGATCCACACACCTCAGCCTCCCAAACTGCTGGGATTACAGGCGTGAGCCACCGTGCCTGGCCAGGTGGGAATATTTTAAATAATGGTTAAGATGGCTAGTGAGATACTAGCCCTCTCACCATAAATAACAATGTAGTTGTATACAGTATATGTTGCACCTGTTTCCATCATTGAATGGAAACAGTGCAAAAGGGAAATCCCTGGAAAAAAAGGAAAGTTCTCATGGGGAGCTTCAAAATTACCCCAGTCTTGCCTGAGGACCCTTTCCCAAACATAGTACCATGAGAGGGAGTCAGGGCAAAACTCAATCTCTCACAGGATTAAGAAAGAAGATGAGGTTTTGGATAGATGGAGGTGGATAGAGTGGGGACCCACAAATTCTTCCTTGAGGTCTGGGTTGCACATGTGCAAGGCAAAATGCCAGAGGCCTACCATAGCATGGCTGCTATAGTCTAAGAACACGATAAAGATTCTACAGTTTAAACAGGGCCTCTCCGGAATGGATAGATGTCACTAACCCCTCATCAACACCAGAGGGATTCAGCTAACATTCCACAGAGGCCATGATTCCCGAGTAAGAACCACATTCTACAGCAATGCCTGCTCTCAACTCATCCTGACAAAGCTTAAAGACTCAGAGGGAGGAGAAAGGGAGGAGGTGGAGAAATTAATCTAAACATGTTTGGGAATATCTTGGGGTTTCCACAGATGATTCTTCTTAAAAAAGTATAAAAGGAAGTCTTCACAAGTTCAAGATGTTGTGTTAGTAATTTAACTGCCTACTAAAACAAGAATTCTACACTCTTCAGAGGAAGATAACAAGATAACAAATTCCAAGGTCTTTAAAATGTCATTCACAATGTACAGCAAAAAATATATATATATATATATGGAAATTTTAAATGTAGAATAAGAGAATAAAATAAAATCAGAGAAAAAATAAAAAGCACGCATGGATTGACCTAGATGTTAGATTTATTAGGCAAAGATGTAAAACAACTATTATACATATATTCAGAAAATTAAAGTATCATGTGGTCTTAAGAAGTGAATGGGGAATCTCTTCAGAGAAATGAAAATTTTATAAAGAATCAAATGGCAAACCTAGAACCAAAAAGTTTAGTAACTGTAATAAAATCACTGCATAGGCTTAACACCAGACTGGATATGACTGAAAAAAAGAATCATTGATTTTGGACAGATCCATAAAATTGTTTTAATTAAAAGAGAAAAAATAATAATGAAAAATGAATAAAGCATCAGAGATTTGTGAGACAATATGAAACAATTCCAATATATGTGCAATTCAAGTTCCAGAAGATGGTGAGAATGGAATATAATTTATTAAAGATATAACAAACAGTTCCAAAAATTGATTTAAAAAAATCTACCTAGATTTCCAAAAACTTAACCCAAAGCAGGGAAGAGACAAAACCACCTGGTACTTTATACTCAAACTGCTGGAAATCAAAGACAGAAAATTTGAAACTAGAAACATAAAAAGGAGACACTCCATCTAGGGAAATGGTGCTATCAATGAGAGCTTTAGAGTACAAGCAACAATAGCAACAACCATCCCAGAATTCTATGTCCAGTGACGATATCCGTCAAAAATGCGGGTGGAAAAAATACATTTTTAGATAAATGAAAGCTAAGCAGTTTCCTTGATAGCAGATGTGCACTACAAGAAAGGCTCAAGGCTGTCCTTCTGGCTGAAGTGGAATGATTCCAGCTGGAAACTGATCTATAGGAGGGATGAAGAATGGGATCTAAATTGCTGAGTGACTTGCTGTAGGGCTCTGCCACTTTATGAATGGCGGAGGCACACACAAAGCCCAGGACTCTCAACTCCTAGTTTGCTCATTTCGTAGAGGGTCATGTGAGTAGAAAATCTGGATTGTTTGCAAACCCATCTAAGTGACTTGATCCAGAGTAATGTTTGTTCCTTTGAAATGGATCCAGAGCTCATATGCATGAATGAGGAAATGCCTCTGCAGGCTGTGAGCTCTGGGGACATGGGATCCCAAATCTGGTCTCCTGATGCACACATTTACGTCACTCTCTATTCACTCAGAATAAGAGTAAAACGGTGTCTCTTTCCTGACCCCATATGTTTTTTACTATAGTTTTTCTTCAATTCTTTGAAAAAGCTACTACAAAAAAATGAAGAGTGTGAAAAAAATGTAGTAAAAGTAGTAGGGCACATATCAATCTAGAACCTATGCCCGTCAAGGTTGAGGACTTCTTTAATTAAAACACACTAAGTGAATTATAATTGCATTCAAAGAGATAAAGAAATGTAGCAAAATCAAAAATAGTACTGGCCGTAGGCAAATATGTCTTGCATCTTATTTTAGTGGTAAGGCCACCATCACGTATGAGGAGAGCTGTTGATTTCAAACAAATATTCATTATCAAGTTTTGAAAATGTGCTCCTATCTCCAGCACTTTATTGAGACTTCCAGCAACATGATGTACTTAGCTCACTTAGCTAACGTTCTGTCCCTAAACTCTGCCAGCACAAACTCATAAAAATGCAGAAGATAGTATAAAAATATTATATATATATAAAATACCATATTGGATAGCATATATATACAACTGTGCATGCACATATATATGACATATGAACAGAGCTGGCACTATGTATCATGCATCACTGGAAAAAGAAGCAGCAAATAATGCTGAAATCATGGGTTATCTGTATCGGGGAAAAAAGTTACATTGAATTCCTACAATACCAAGCACAAATACTTCTGATTAAATTAAAATTTAAATATGAAAAGTAAACATTCTGTTAAAAAGAATAATGAATATCTTATTTATTTACGGGCAGGGAGGGATTTGTTGTGTAATGCACAATGAAGAAACTGTAAGAGTAATAGCATGACTGCCATAAAATTAAGAACTTCCCTTTATTAAAAGATACTTTTAAAAGGTGGATAAAGTCCAAAAACAGGGAAGATATATTTGCCATCGATAATTCAACAAGGATTTGGACCTTGTATATATAAAAAAACTCCTACATATTAGTAATTTAATAAGCAAATAAAAACAAAGTAACCAATTTGAGAAATAGGCAAAAAAGGTTAACAGGCATGTCACGTCGGAGAGTGTATCATTGGTGAATATATATGTGAAAATATGGCAAAGTCTATTTGTAATAAAACAATTCAAATTGAATTATAAAGACACAGTATGTTTCACCCACATGATAACATAAAAATTTAAAAAACTAGAGATTACAAACATTGTTCAGATTGTAAACCAAGAGGCATATTAATACACTGCTGCAAAAGATAGAAATTTATTTAAATACTTTGGAAAACAATTTGGCTTTATCTAGTGAAGTTGAAAATTCACAAAATCTATTATATGATGTTCAGCAAGAAATATACTTAGTCATAAGTTGGTTATTAAAACACACAGACAGACACCACAAATCCTAATGGTTTAAAAGTTTGAAAGTAACTAAATGATAGAAAACCCAGACAAATAAAAGCAAAAATAACACTGGTAGAGTAATATTTAAATTATTAAAGTATTCAGGCCCAAACCAGTATTAAGTAAAATGATCACTTAATGAAAGGAACAATTTACTGGGAAGACATAAAAATTGCAGGCCTGTTGAGCCTAGCAAGAAAGACTAATTCTAAAATCAAAATTATAAGTAAAATTGACAAATCCAGATCATAATTTTAGAGAATTCATCATATTCATATCAAAATGATAAATCAAGCTGGTAAAAAAAATATAACAGTATATAACAGTAATTTAAAAAGAATCAAATAAGACAATAAACAAGGCTGGTAATTGATATACTTACTCTTTTACCCCACAATTAGAAAGCACTTTTTTTCTAAAACAGATGGAAGATTTAAGATGCTAATGACACATGCGACGTATGAACAAGCATGGACAGCTGCTGCACATGTGCACCCAGAGCACCACCCAGAACATGCTTACTAGTAAAGCCTCTTCCCACCCCCTTATGAATAATCATGTAGGACTCCCATAAAGGGAGTCTTCCTAGGGCCATTCTCTGCTGTCTCATTCTTATGAGTAACCCACCCTAATCCAATCTTTCTTAGGGTGTCCTATCTATTCTGTACTTAACTTTCAAAATATTATTTTTCTTTTGCAATAAATTGCATCTCCTTTGCTGTGTGTCTCTGTTTTTTTAATTTCTTCTACAAAAACAAACAAACAAACAAAAAAAAGGGATACATGTGCAGAACGTGCAGATTTGTTACATAGGTATACGTGTGCCATAGTGGTTTGCTGCACCTACTGACCCATCCTCTAAGTTCCCTTCCCTCACCCCCCCACCCCCAAATAGGTCCTGGTGTGTGCTGTTCCCCTCTCTGTGTCCATGTGTTCTCAATGTTCGACTTCCACTTATGAGTGAGAACTTGCTGTGTTTGGTTTAATGTTCCTGTGTTAGTTTGGTGGGGATGATGGCTTCCAACTTCCTCCATGTCCCAGCAAAGGACGTGATCTCATTCCTTTTTATGGATGCATAGTATTCCATGGTGCAAATGTACCACATTTTTTTTTTATCCAGTCTATCATTGATGGGCATTTGGGTTGGTTCCAAGTCTTTGCTATTGTAAATAGTGCTGTGATAAACATACATGTGCATGTGTCTTAACAGTATAATGATTTATATTCCTTTGGGTATATACCCAGTATTGGGGATGCAGGATCAAATGGTGTTTCTTGTTCTAGATCTCTGAGAAATCACCATACTGTCTTTTATACTGGATGAGCTAATTTACATTCCCACCAAGAGTGTAAAAGCATTCCTATTTCTCCACGGCCTCATTGGCATTTATTGTTTCCTGACTTTTTAATAATCACCATTCTAACTGGCGTGAGATGCTATCTCATTGTGGTTTTGATTTGTATTTCCCTAATGATCAGTGATGTTGACCTTTTTTTCCAAATCCAGCAGCACGTCAAAAAATTTATCCAACATGATCAAGTCGGCTTCATCCCTGGGATGCAAGGCTTGTTCAACATACACAAATCAATAAACATAATCCATCACATAAACAGAACCAAAGACCAAAACCACATGATTACTTCAATAGGTGCAGAAAAGGCCTTCAATAAAATTCATCAGCCCCTCATGTTAAAAACTGTCAATAAAATAGGTATTGATGAAACATATTTCAAAATAAGAAGAGCTATTTATGACAAACCCACAGCCAATATCATATTGAATGGGCAAAACCTGGAATCATTCCCTTTGGAAAACAGAACAAGACAAAGATGCCCTCTCTCACCACTCCTATTCAACATAGTATTGGAAGTTCTGGCCAGGGCAATTAGGCAAGAGAAAGAAATAAAGGATATTAAAATAGGAAGAGAGGAAGTCAAATTATCTCTGTTTGCAGATGACAGGATTTTATATTGAGAAAACCCCATCATCTCAGCCCCAATACTCGTTGAATTGATGAGCAACTTTGGCAAAGTCTCAGGATACAAAATCAATACGCAAAAATCACAAGCATTCCTTTACATCAACAATAGGCAAGCAGAGAGCCAAATCGTGAATGAACTCCCATTCATAATCACTACAAAAAGAATAAAATACCTAGGAATACAGCTAACAAGGAATGTGAAGGGCCTCTTCAAGGAGAACTACAAACCACTGCTCAAGGAAATAAGAGAGAACACAAACAAACAGAAAAACATTCCATCCTCATGGATAGGAAGAATCAATATCATGAACATGGCCACACTGCCCAAAGTAATTCATAGATTCAATGCTATTTCCATCAAACTGCCATTGACATTCTTCACAGAATTAGAAAAAACTATTTTAAATTTCATATGGAATCAAAGAAGACCCCATATAGCCAAGACATTCCTAAGCAAAAATAACAAAGCTGTAGGCATCATGCTACCTGACTTCAAACTATGCTACAAGACTACAGTAACCAAAATAGCATGATACTTGTACCAAAACAGATATATAGACCTATGGAGCAGAACAGAGACCTCAGAAATATCACCACACATCTACAATCATGTGATCTTTGACAAACCTGACAAAAACAAGCAATGGGGAAAGGATCTCCTATTCAGTAAATGGTGCTGGGAAAACTGGCTGGCCGTATGCAGAAAACTGAAACTGGATGCCTTCCTCACATCTTGTACAAAAATTAACTCAAGATGGATTAAAGACTTAAATGTAAAAGACCAAACCATAAAAGCCTAGAATAAAACCTCGGCAATACCATTCAGGACATAGGCATGGGCAAAGACTTCATGACAAAAATGCCAAAAGCAACTGAAACAAAAGCCAGAATTGACAAATGGGATCTAAGTTGTGTGTCTCTTGTTTAAATTCTTCTAAACTAAGAAGACAAGAACTAAGATCTCACAACAGCCATTGACACCTTTTCCTTTCACTTGATGTTCTCCTTTTCTGAACACCTTCTCTCCAGAAATCTCCACTCTGTGGAATAGTGCCTGGTAAACCATCTGTGATCCATCAATATTTTCTAAAGGAATGAACTTTCCATCCTCTCGTTCAACTAGGTCGCAAATGAAAGAGCATGAGTAACTCTTCATTCCACAGTTGTTTCAATAGATTTGTAGCTGTGAGAATGACTCACACCATCTTCACCTCCTCTTACCCAACTTGAAACAAGAGAGAGGCAACTGCATTATATATGAGCTTAATCAAGGGTTTATGGTTATTTTCCAGTTGCCTGGATATTTAGGTAAATGTGCAACCATTGTTTTTGTCTAATTAATGAATTCACTTTTTAGGGGATGCAATTTGCAAATTTGAGGAGAAGGAAAGGTTGAGAATTTAAAAGGGGAATAAAAGCATTCTGCCTTAATAGTGACCAAGGATTTAGTTGTGGGTACAAAAGAGAGGAGAGAGAGGAAGGAAAAGGAAACACCAAAGCCAAGAACGGTGATGGAGGCCGGAAAGTGTGCAGGCACAAAAAAAAAAAAAAAGGCAAAGAACAGTTTGAAGACCAAAGATGTCTTATATGCAATTTCAATTTAGTTATACTACGATGTGAGACTTCTGATCCTCTGCCCCTATAAATATTCAGATAAATCTGCTACTCTCAGTACTTGCACAGGAGTTTTTGTTTGCTTGTGTGTATCATCACGGGTGTGAAGAAAAGTGACAATTTCCAGCTGGTTTCACACGATCAATGCCCAAAAGACTTGAGAAAATCCATAACTGCACTCTGAAAAATGGAGTATGGAGCCAGCGGTGACCAGGGAAGGACAAGCGGCTGGGAGTACACCTCAGCTGTGGAGATAGAATTGACTTCCCATAGGCACAGAAACTGGGCATCTATGAATTCCATCTTTATTTCTAGAGGCAGAGCTGACATTTAGGCTACCATGTAAATAGGCGAAGTGGCGCTCAGGCCTGTAATCCCAGCACTTTGGGAGGTCGAGGCAGGTGGATTGCTTGAGGCCAGGAGTTTGAGACCAGCCTGGCCAACATGGTTAAACCATGCCTCTACTAAAAATACAAAAATTAGCTGATCATGGTGGTGCATGCCTGTAATCCCAGCTACTTGGGAGGCGGAGGTACGAGAATCGCTTGAACCTGGGAAGTGGAGGTTGCAGTAAGCTGAGATTGTGCCACTGCACTCCAGCCTGGGTGACAGAGTAAGACTCTGTCTCAATAAATAAATAAGTAAATAAGTAAATAAATAAATAGGTATAGTGGACAGACTTCAAGAAAATGAAGAGTGAAATAGAAGATAGAGATCTATTCTTTCCCTGAAACTTTATGAAAGTACAAAATTCATTCTATCTTAATTATACAATGTAGGAAACATCCACACACACCTTCACAGTAAGATCACTGTGAGTGTACAATACACAGGTGGATATTAGCCATAAAAATACCCATTCAGTAGTGGATAAGGGCAATTCACTTTGATATCTTTCAATACTTAAAACAATCATATTTGGAACTTTTGGGTAATACCTGTCAGTAATTTTTCTCTAAATAGTGAAGATAAAGACTTACTTGAATTGTAAATGAAATCCATAGAAAGCTTTCTCTAATCGTTTGAATGTCAATGATGTTAATGTTATTACTGTTTTAGAGAACAGAAAATTCTAATCTCTGAAAGTCAAAAGGAAAAGCACATTTTAATTATTCATAAGCTGCACTTATTTATATTGTTAGGCTGTGCATATTTTTTCCCAAAAATCTGTTATTTTAAATGGTTTTTTGTTATATCAATATTTTCAGTTAAAAATTAAGAAACATATTTTTTCAAAAAATGTGAGATGGTCTTATCCAAAAATATTACCCACATCTGCCTCTCTAAATTACTCCATGTATTTTAATCTTTTATCTGGCATAATAAAGAAAGACAAGCTAACAGGGGATGAATTTTTACTGCTGTGGGGATGGGTCTATGTCTCCTTTTGGCTTGCACAGTGGTGACATGCAAAGAAAGTGACCTCAGGGACCCACGACCCTTTCTTGCTGCTCTACCCTTTCCTAAGTCTGTGATGAGGCAGAGACTGCTAGTTGTCCACAAAAACCAATTTTTTCTTTTTCTTTTTTTAATAATAATGTATGTTGATGAGTAAGAGTGTTTGGATCTCCATGAAGTGAAGGTTTAGGAGTATGAAATTGTAATGGTTTCTATTAAGAATGGAGTGGCCTGGGGAGACAGAGGTCTTTAAAATGTTTGGTAATAATAATAGTAATAATATTTAATAATATATAATATCCAAGAATGTATCAGGCAAACTGAAGTAACTTATCTCTTTTTAGTTCTCAAACAACTTTTAATATATACAGAGAAGATATTATTACCCCCACTTTAAGACAAATGGTTGACTAAAATAAATTCATGATTCAAGCTAGGAGACAGGTAAAGTTTAAGACCATAATATTTGAAGGATTAGAATTATAAATGTAAATTGACTAGTGATGATGTTGATGATGAAAATGATAAATGATAAATGATACTACTACTAATATTGATGATAATGACTGTCAGGATGTGATAGTAATATCTGGCATTGTTGTAAGAGGTACAATCATAATTTCCCATTTTAGGGATGAGAAAACTAAGAATCCAGAGTTTAAATAGCTTGTCAAGCACATGCAGTCAAAGATGAGAGTGAAGTTTTCAGCAACTTTAAATGTGAGAGAAGGCATAGAGTGGATGGAAAGACAAAGTGTGGATGAAGATGAGCCAGTGCGTTGGTGGAAATTGGGTGATTGCAGCGAGAAAAAATTTCATAAGAATAAAAGTTTCTGAAGGATGGCTGTAAAATAAATATATGTATAAACCATGCTGGCTCCTTCTTATCCAAGGAAGTTGAGGGTAGTCATGAAAGCAGAGAGTAGGAGAAAAAGCAGAGACTTGTGAAATTTATGCCAAGGGAAGTAATCAGCAATTATTGTCGCTGATTGTCCAGTAGAATTGTTTAAATGCTTGCTATATAACTAAATCCTTACCATTCTTTGGAAGCATTT
This sequence comes from Gorilla gorilla gorilla, assembly GCF_029281585.2. NCBI lineage: Eukaryota > Metazoa > Chordata > Mammalia > Primates > Hominidae > Gorilla > Gorilla gorilla. The sequence goes on from NC_073229.2 coordinate 188,884,309, forward strand.
AACCCTTCTAATGCAAACAAGGGCAAAATGGATCAGTCAAATCAATTCCACAGTACTAGAGAATATATTAAAACAGGTTGATAAAAATGAGTAGTTAGGAAGCAGTTTCTTCATATTTTTTCTCTCTTCTGTGCCAAAGCAAGAAACAACACCAATAGCATGCCAGAGAGGCTGAAATCCTTCCAAACCAATCTGGAAAACGCAAATGCTTTAGATAATAGGTGCACTCTAATTCAAATGCCTCAGGTTACATTAAAGAAACTTAACAGCAAGTGGCAGTTGATTCTCTACCATTAAGGGTCTAATTAATTATCGAGTCTCTAAATCATTGAGGGCCCATGATTTTTTCTGGGAGCATGGAGCTTGAGCATCAATCAGATAGCACTTCCCCTAGAGGGAGAAGGAAACAATTATAATTAGTATATTTTGCATTTTGTGAAAAGTGCCTATAAGTAATCTGGTGGTAAAAATGGTGTGTTAGGCTGAAATAGCACCCAGAGTTCCACTGGTCCCTCAGAGCCATGCTCCCTGACAAGGGTGACAGACCATGCAGGGTTAATGCTGGAATCCTGAGCAGTGGCTAGGAAGAAATGGCCAGGCTGTGGCTTCCTCTCCCAGCCTGCTCTACTTGCTCCAGGCCCCCAAGTGTGTGCACCCTTTAGCTATTCTGGTCACACCAGGGAAGAGCTCCTGACCAAAGAGCTGCAGAAATAGAAATGAGTCAGAGCCCTATCCCTATGAGATGGAAGACAGCTAGGCACTAGGGGCGCTTTAAAAACGTCTCTTCTAACACAATTCGAATGAAATCTGCCATTTTCATTTTGTGCCTATCCTCAAATGCTCACTGCAGAAGTGGCTTTCTGGGACTGAACGGAGCAGCTGCTGCTTAGTAGGAAGGAGGGTGGAGGACTCCTTACTTGGCAGAAGTAGCCTGGTTCCCAGGTCCAAGTTATTGCTCCCCTCCCTGCCAAGGAGCCGTCTTTCTCCCTGCATCCAACAGGAAAACTGATTTGCAAAGCGAGGAGGGACACAGAGGTTGGCTCCGGGTTGCCTGGCTCCTCCACACAGGCCATTGCTTTGTTTCCCACCGCAGAGTTGGGATGCTCACTCATTTCATGATGACTCCTACAGTTCCATCCCCTTAGTGCTTCACAGGCAGCACGCTCTGTGTTTAAAGTATGGAAATGCAGCTTGCTCCTCCTCAAAGCTCTTGACGTTGTCAGGTCATAAAGCTAGAGATGCAGCTTCTATTTTGGGCATCAGTATACAGAATGCATCATATTTGTCCTCTTTATCTCATTGCTGTTAAAAGAAACATAAAGCATCACGAAAGGGCTCCTCCCTTTAGTATTTCTGTGCCTTTCCAAACAATAAGGATTCTGCTTTAAGCAATTCTAATCTTTGACATCTTAATAGTGTTTGTATCATCCTTTGCAAAAAGAAATTTCATGGATGATCCCATTTGATTATCAAAATAACTCTTTGGCCTAAGAAAGCAGGGTACTATTTTCAGTTTACTAACCGATCAATCAATCAATCCAAGCACAAGCTGCAGTTTACTATATCTGTAATTGAGAACATTTTCTTCCCCATTACTCCAGCCTCTTCTTCCCCAGGGGATCCTTATTTCTTCTCAGAGGCTTTTATTCCCATCCCAAATCCTATCAACCAGTCTTGAAAACACCGCGGTGGTTATAATGTGTCCATTTCCTCTGTGGCTGGGATTCGGATGCCATGTTTTGTGGGTGCTAAATGAAACACGCTCTTCCTTTTCATCCCAGGTCTACTTCCTTGTCATATATCACTTAGATTCTCAAACTGGTTTCCCTAGGTGCCAGTCTTTTCACATTATAACTTCCTGAATAACTATTTTTTTCTGAAGTATAGCTCTGATGATGTCACCCCTCAGCTTACGGGTTTTCGATAAATTCTGCAGTTGCCCCTGAATGTATTATAAATTCTAGTATGTTATTTAAGGTCTTCAGTGATCTAATCCAAAGCTACATTCCTAAACTACAGTATCAACAACTAACTCAATAATACTGTTCCTACTACTAAGATTAGGTAATTTTTATAGCACTTAGTGGGTTTCAGGCCTTATAGATATTAACTCAAGAATTCTCAGAATAACATTGTAAAGACACTATATTAGTCTTCTGGGACTGCCATAACAAAATACTACAGACCGGGCTGTTTAAACAGCAGAAATACTTTTTTTAGAGTATTAGAAGTTGGAAGTCCAAGATCAAGGTGTTGGCAAGTTTGGTTTCTCCTGAGACCTTTCCCCTTGGCTTCTGAGGGCCGCCTTCCCTCTGGTCCTCACATGGTCTTTCATACATGGAATCATATCCCTGGTGTCACCACCTCTTCTTATAAGGACACCACTCAGATTGGAATAAGGCCTCACCTTTAGATCTCGTTTTATATCAATGAGGTCTTTTTATATGATCTCACTGAGATCATATGATTTCAATGAGATCTCATTTTATATCAGTGAGGCCTTTTTAAGGCCTTATCTCCAATTGCAGCCACATTTGTGGGTGAGGGCTTCACCATATAAATCTGGGGGAAGACATAATTCAGTCTGTAACAGATACTATTATTACAGCCATTTTATATAAGAAAATTAGAGACTGAGAAACTTAAATGAATTTCTGAAGATTGTACAACTAGTTGTATATCGAGTCATGAATTTTAACACAGGTCTTCCTGATCTTACTTAATACACCATAAATGTATGAGAATTGCTGCATGTTAAAATATCAAATATTTTGTAGGCACATGGTAGAATTTTTTGACAAGATTTAGCTGCTCAGCTTTCCTCTTTTCTTGCCAGCTGCCCAAACCATACACACCCTGCAAGGGCCCCTTCAAAGGCCTTGGGTAGCTTGTCCTTACCCCTTAGGCCTGAAGCACCATTCTCTGGACTCTGAGCTTCTCTTTCAACATCTCTAGGAAAACATAAGATATTTACTTTTTTAAAAACTTGGGGGTTTTGAGGCAAAAATGTTATGTTGTGATTTATGTATCCCTTTTAGTGCACAGTTCTATGAGTTTTCAAAAACATACAGTCATGTAACCACTTACACAATCAGATATAGAAATTTCCACTTCCTAAAGAGTTCATTGAGCCCTTTTGGAGTCAACACCTGCCCCATCCTAAGTCCAAAGTAATCATTAATTTGTTTTCTGACACATCTGTCCCCGTAGTTTTGCCTTTTCTAGATTACAATATAAATAGAATCACACAGTATGGAACATTTTGAATCTGGCTTCATAAAGTGTAACACATTTGATACCCAGCTGTGTGGTATGAATCAGGAGTGTGCTTCTTTTGATTGTTAGGTGGTGTTCCATTGTTTGGGTGATTGTCCATTCATCAGTACAAGAACATTTGTGTTGCTTCCAATTTGGGGTGATTATGAATAGAGCCACTGTAAACATTCATGTAAAAGTTTTTGTGTGAATATATTTTTTCATTTCTTTGGGGTAAATACTTAGGTTTGGGATTGTTAGGTGGCCTGAGAAGTTTATGTTTACCTTTGTAAGCAACTGCCAAACTATTTTCCAAGGTACCTTGATATTTTGTATATTCACCAACAATGTATGAGAATTGCTGCATATTAATGTCAATAGTAACTATACTGTTGTATTATAGACAAAAATGTATAACTTAATCCCACATTGCATTTCCTTGGTATTTCTTCTTAGTCTCCAGCAGTCTGTGATCATTCCTACATCATTCTTTCTCTTTCATGACATTGACACTTTTGACGAGTATTGATCAGCTTTTTTTTTTTTTCTAATGAGCCTCAATTGGAATTTTTCTAATTTTTGTAGTGATTGGACTTAGGTTATGCATTTTTGTCAATAATACAACAGTAAATACATAGTTACTATTGACATTACATATAGTTACTATGTAACTACATATTGAGTACTTTATATGGAGTTCTCTTTTTGTTCTCTAGTTTCATTGGTATTTAGTGTAATGGTATCTCATTGAGGATTTTGCTTTTTTGAAACAAAGTATAACTTTTCAATTTCATTGTTTATGCATGACAATATTTCATCAATTATTTATTTATTTATTTATTTATTTATTTTGAGACGGAGTCTCGCTCTGTCGCCCAGGTTGGAGTGCAGTGGTGCAATCTCGGCTCACTGCAAGCTCCGCCTCCCAGGTTCACACCATTCTCCTGCCTCAGCCTCCCAAGTAGCTGGGACTACAGGTGCCCGCCACCATGCCCAGCTAATTTTTTGTATTTTTAGTAGAGACGGGGTTTCACCATGTTAGCCAGGATGGTCTTGATCTCCTGACCTCATGATCCGCCCACCTTGGCCTCCCAAAGTACTGGGATTACAGGTGTGAGCCACCGCGCCCGGCCTCATCAATTTTTATTCTACTTAGTATTTGCCTTATTTTATTGTCATTTTTAAGCTTTTTAATTTGAATATTTTATAGAAACGTCCCCAAAATGGTATAACTCTCATCCAGTTTTCTGTAATGCTAACATCTTATGTAAGCACAGTACAATGATCAAAACCAGAAAATTAACATTGGTACAATGCTGTTAACTAATTGTAAGGCATTATTTGAATGGCACCAATTTTTCCACTACTGTCCTTTTCCTGTTCCAGAATTCTACCCAAAATACCGCATTGCATTTACTTGGTATTTCTTCTTAGTCTCCAGAAGTCTGTGATAATTCCTCCATCATTATCTTTCATGACATTGACACTTTTGAAGAGTATTGATCAGCTAATTTTTTTCTAATGACTCTCAGCTGGAGTTTGTCAGATTTTTGTAGTGATTGGACTTAGGTTATATACTTTTTCAATAATACAAAAGGAAGGATTTGTTCTTCACATTACATCATATCACATGGTTCATGATCTCAACATTACTGAAGATCCTGACTTTCATTACTATCTTTCTCTTTGATTAATGGTTTAATAATTATCTTGGGCATTCACTGAGGTTGTAATTTGCCCTATCTTACTTACCTATGGATTCTTTTTTCTGTTTTATATTTAAGAAACTATTTTCTAGTCAAGTTAAAATAATCGTTTCTATATTTTCACTTCTAGAAGTTTTATAGTTTTGGATTTTTACATTCTGGTCTATGACCCTTTTCAGTTAATTTTTGTATATGATGCAAGATATGGATTGAAGGCATGTTTGCTTCTGGATGTTCCAGCACCATTTGTCAAAAGACTATAATTTCTCAATTGAATTGCTATAGTAATTTTGCTGAAATTCATTCACTGAATATGTGTGGGTCTGTATCTATACTATCTATTATATTTCATTTACATATATGCATATTCCTTCTCTAGTATCTAACTTTATTATTTTAGCTTTATTGTTCATCTTGAAATCAGAGAGTGTGAGCTCTCCAGTTTCACTGTTTTTATTCAGAATCATTTCATCATTTTAGTTCTTATTTATTTCTATATGCATTTTCGTAACATTTAGTCAATTTATATACAATTACTATAATTTTGATATAAATTCTATAGGTCAATTGGGGTGAATTTTCATTGACAATATTAAATTTTGCAATCCATGAACATGTTATATCTCAATAGTTAAGCCATCTTTGAATTATATCAATAATGTTTTGTAGTTTTCAACATATGGATCTTCCATATATTTGATTTATACAAAAGTACTTCATGTTTTTGATGCTATAATAAATGAAGCTTTTAAATTTTAATTCCTAATGGCTCATTGCTAACATATTTGAAGGTTATTGATTCTGTATATTGAACATGTACCCATAAATTTGCTATGGTAAATTTTAAGCTTTTGTAATATGTTTGATCACCCTTTGTGATATTTTTCATAGACTTCCTTCAAATAAAGACAATTTTATCTCTTCCTATCTAATCTGCCTTTCTCTCCCTTCCACCTCTTTCTTTGCTTTATTGCACTAGCTAGGATCTCCAGTACAATATTTAGTAGGAGTGATGAGCCGAATTGTTTTGCCTTATTCCTGATCTAAGGGAAGTAATACAGTCTTCTATAATTAAAAGTATGATGTTAGTGGTAGGCCTTAATTGATGTATGTCCTTTTTCAGGTTGAGAGAATTGACATTAATTGCTAGTTTGCTTAGAGCTTTTAGCATGAATGGATGTTGAACTTTGTCAAATGCTTTCTCTGCAGCTATTACAATGATCATATATTTCTTTGTTTTTTAGATTGGTGACATGATGAATTACTTTGAATTTTGGCAAATGTGAAACAAAACTTGCATTCACATGACAAAACCTACTTTATCATCATGTATTATCTTTTTCATATACTGTTGGGCTTTACGCATTATTTGCTATTATTTGGTGGAAGATTTTTGTGTCCATGTTTATGAGGGATACTGGTGTGTAATTTTCTTTTCTTATAAACTCTTTGTAGGCTTTGGGGATAAGAATAATGCTGACCTCATAAAATACATTGGGAAGTATTTGCTGTATTTCTCATAACAGTTTTTGTAGAATTGACATTTTTTTTTCTTAAATATTAGGTAGAATCCATCAATGAAGTTACCTGGTCAAGAAGTTTTTGTTCTTGTACCATTCACCCTTGTTTTTTGTGATGCATTTATGCCACACAGAGGACGGTGCTCTAGGCTTTGGCTTGTCCCAGTGTTAGGCTTCTTTGTCTTGTTACTTAGTGCTTACTAGGGGTGAGGGAAGGGAAAGTCTCTGTTTTCTTTTTCCTTACCCAGTCCTAGGTAAGCCCAATTAACTGGGTTCTAGAGAATGGGAGTAGGTTTTTCTCATGAGATATGATGGTTTTATAGGGAGCTTTCCCCCCATTTGCACTGCACTTTTTCTCTCCTGCCACCATGTGAAGAAGGACCATGTATTTGCTTCTCCTTCTGCCATGATTATGAGTTTCCTGAGGCCTTCCCAACCATGCAGAACTGTGTCAATTAAACCTCTTTCCTTTATAAATTATCCAGTCTCAGGCAGTTCGTAGTAGTAGTGCAAGAATGGACTAATACAGTATATTGGTACTGGGAATGGAGCACTATTATAAAGATGCCCCAAAATGTGGAAGTGACTTTGGAACTGGGTAACAGGCAGAGATTGGAATAGTTTGGAGGGCTCAGAAAAAGACAAGAAGATATAGGAAAGTTTGGAACTTCCTAGAGACTCATTGAGTGGTTTTGACCAAAATGCTGATAGTGATATGGACAATGAAGTCCAGGTTGAGGTGGTCTCAGATGAAGATGAGGAACTTATTGGCAAATGGAGCCAAGGTCACTCTTGCTGTGCTTTAACAAACAGACTGGTGGCATTTTTTCCCTGCCCTAGAGACCTGTGGAACTTTCATCTTGAGAGAGATGATCTGAAATTGGAACTTATTTTTAAAAGGGAAGCAGAGCATAAAGTTTGGAAATTTGCAACCTGACAATGTGATGGAAAAGAAAAACCCATTTTCTGGGGAAAAATTCAAGCCAGCTGCAGAAATTTGTGTAACAAGGAGCTGAATGTTAATCACCAAGACAATGGGAAAAAATGTCTCCAGAGCATGTCAAAGGTCTTCATGGCAGCACCTCCCATCACAGGTCTGGAGGCCTAGGAGGAAAAAAATGATTTTGTGAGCCAGGCCTAGGGACTTGCTGTTTTATGCTGCCTCAGGACTTGGTGCCCTGCACCCCAGCCATGGATAAAAGGGGCTAATGTACATCTCAGGCTGTTGTTTCAGATGGTGCAAGCCCCAAGCCTTGGCAGCTTCCAGGTGGTGCTGGGCCTGTGGGTGCACAGAAGTCAATAATTCACATTTGGGAACCACTGTCTAGGTTTCAGAGGATGCATGGAAATGCCTGGATATTCAGGCAGAAGTTTGCTGCAGAGGTGGAGCCCTCATGGAGAGCCTCTGCTAGGGCAGTGCAGAAGGGAAATGTGGGGTTGGAGCCCCCACACAGAGTCCCCACAGAAGCACTGCCTAGTGGAGCTGTGAGAAGAGGACCACTGTCCTCCAGACCCCAAAATGATAGATCCACCGACAGCCTGCACCAGGTATATGGAAAAGCCACAGACAGTCAATGCCATCCCATGAAAGCAGCTGAGAGTGGGGCTGTAGTCTGCAAAGCCACAGGAGCAGAGGTGCCCAAGACTGTGGGAGCCCACCACTTGCATCAGCATGTCCCAGATGTAAGACATGGAGTCAGAGGAGATTATTTCAGAACTTTAATATTTAATGACTCCCTTGCTAGATTTCGGACTTGCATGGGGCCTGTAACCCCTTTGGTTTGGCCAATTTCTCCCATTGGAAAGGGTGCATTTATCCAGTACCCTTAACCAATTGTATCTTGGGAGTAACTAACTTGCTTTTGATTTTACAAGCTCATATTGTCTTGTCTCAGATGAAATTATGGACTTGGACTTTTGGGTTAATGCTGAAATTGTAGAACTGTTAGTGAGGCATAGCTGTGTTTTGAAATGTGAGAAAGATGAGATTTGGGAGGGGCCATGGTGGAATGATGTGGTCTGGCTCTGTGTCCTCACCTAAATCTCATCTTGAATTGTAATCCGAATTGTAATCCCCACGTGTTGGGGGAGGGACCTTGTGGGAGGTGATTGGATCATGGGGCCAGTTACCCCATGTTGTTCTTATGATAGTGAGTTCTCATGAGGTATGGGGATTTTATAAGGAGCTTTTCCCCCATTCACTCTGCACTTCTCTCTCCTGCCACCATATGAAGAAGGACCATGTGTTTGCCTCTCCTTCTGCCATGATTGTAAATTTCCTGAGGCTTCCTCAGCCATGTGGAACTGTGAGTCAATTAAATGTCTTTCCTTTATAAATTACTCAGTCTTGAGCAGTTCTTTATAACAGTGTGAGAAAGGGCTAATACACCACAGCATGGCAGCTGGCATCGATTACTCTCATGGCTACTGCAGGTAAGTAAATGCTTCCCTCACATGTCCTTGGGGAGGCCTGGCTTGCCTTGGATTTCCTTGGGAGCCCTGCAACCGTGGCTCTCTTTGAGGCTCAAGAAAAGTTTTTTTTTTTTTTCCTAGCCATTTTTGTTGTTTTTAAGTGGACACTTTCTAGCTTTATTAATCCTAACTAGAAGTAGACCATTTTCTTTGAGAGTACTCTCTCCAGAAACTAGGAACAAACAAAAAAGAAATTTGCATTAATTTATATATTAATTATATTTATATTAATATATATAGCCTTTTTTTTACCTTTTTTAGATTATCAGCATCTGACTATATTTTCTCATCATGTTACCTAGCAACATGCACATAGGTGGTTAATAAAGAATACATTTAAAACTGCCAGGGAATAAAAGTTGGTAGGAAAATTCAAATTTTCAAATTCTGGGACTATGATAATTTCAATTGTATAAAATGTCAATGACCTACACCAGTGTTTCACTATTAGAAAAACAAAGCAGTCGTCAGTACTACCTGTTTGCATTAAATAACGGCTCTTTAGAGTGTCTAGAAAATCATCCATCAGCAACAAGGTACAGTGATTCCAGTTTTATAATGTCACACTTGTGTTAATTTTGTAACCTTCTTTAATAGTTTTATCCATGTGAATTCATCTTTTATCTCTGATAAACTGTTTTCCATGTATGACTTAATTTTGGAAATTGGTGTTTCTCCTTAAAAGTGATTTTATTGCTATTTAAATTAGTAGGACTGACAGAAATTCTTCTTTGGTCAGCATTTTCCAGGGAAGTGGGGGAAGGAAAGGGAAGACAAGGAGCCTGTTACAAAAAGGTGTTCAACCACTCTATTGTTTGGGGCTGAAAATTTCCTTGCACTTGAAACACCCCATTGACACTCACACTCTGGAAATAGAGACAGGCAGTGCCGGGCAACAGAGGGATTAATTGTAATTGCTAAGTTCTTTTGAGTACATTTAACCAAGTAGCAGAAGCACATTCTTCCATGAATTCAGGAGCCTGCTAGCAGGCAGTGTTATATTACTCCTGGGTGGGAATGAAATCATGTGGGAGCAGCAAGAACAGCTCATGGAGAAAAACTACCATTTCATATTTATTACTTTGGCTAGCTTAAGTGCCATAGGAATAGACTCTCTAATGCATTAAAGAGCAATTCCGTAACAATTTGACTCTGTTGCTTGGTAAACTATTTTTAGGGACTGTCTCCGTCAGCTTTTAAAGGCACATGCCATACCATTTTCAAAGGTTATTTTAGTGGTTTGTCAAAATGATATAAATAACAGAATCTCTCTCTTCAGATTAGAGCAATATGGGACAAACTGGGATGAAATCTGTATTCTTGAAAAAAACATGGCCCACTTTTTCTTGCTTGGTATTTTTCATTGCTAAACTCTCGTACAATTCCGTTTCATATCTTTGATATGATGCTAATCTTGTAGTTTAGCTTGGCTTAGTTGAATAATCAGATAATAGGATTTTGTTGAAACCATGACTCAGAAGATAGCATGCACTTATCTTTGGCTGAGTCTAGATGCTAGGTGAATTTTGTTCCATACATGCACTGCTAGGTCAGCTCACTGGAGAAATCGCAGTTGCCATTAAACATGAAATGTACTCAAAGCACTTTCATCTTGACATACCCCAGGATTTACCTAATATGAAATGAGATCTAGAATCTACATTTTGATATTTCATTTGTTCAACTGCACAAAACAGTAATAAGAAGCCATTCTGGGGTGCATCTCCCTGAATGAGACGTTCCTAAGTGGATTAACTAATATCCCAAGGAAGTTCACATACCGTCAACAGAAGAGGCCCCAAGGTTGTACAGGGTTTGTTAACCGACCAGCTGAGAACCTATGGCCCTCAAGAGGACTCACCATTGCAGTTATTACTTTTTATCAATTGAATTCCTTTTCTCCAGTAAGCTAATTATGCTAAGTACAGTATAAAGCACAAATCAAACAAAGCAGGTTTTCTTATACTTTTTTTTCTCCAACTCATGGAGTTCCAAGTTCTTGGAAGATGTATGGCCTTTTAAAAAATATGTTCAAATAATTACATTCACTGGAGAACAAAAGTAATGTGATTCTGGTGAACTGCCTAAGAGATTAATTTTTAGCTCTTTCTTAGAATAAATGGTCTGAATTTTTAATATCATTCATTAATCTATAAATATATAACACTACTGTGTTATTGTATATTATCATCTTCACATTGCTGCAACTTAAAAACTGACTTCTTTATAATATGCTAAATAAGGAAAACCAAATATAAATCAAGTAATAGGAAAGTAATAGTTGGTATATTGGATTTGTTGGTATAAGGCTCTTTATGTAAATTCTATTATAGTGAGTATAGTTCCTTCTGGCAATCAGAAAATTAACCATATTTTAACGATTAAACTGTAAACTTCTTGAAAGCAGGGGTCTTATCTACCTTTGTATTTAAGTGTTTGAGTATCTAGCACAACCAGTGTTCAAGACATGTTTACCAAGTAAATTAATTAACGGATGAAGGGTGGATGGTTAAGGCTAAAATCTTTAATTTGACTGCATGAGGGCCTGATGAAGCCTGAATATAAATAAGTTTACATTAATTATCAAAATCACTGGAGATATTAACCTCTTAGAATAGGTTTTGTTATATTTTCCTCTTGAAAGGGCTTGAAAATATGCATTAATGCTTTTTATTTTCTTGATATACAGTACTTTAATTCATAGGAAAGTGCATGTTAACACATATATAAAATAAAATGTTTATCTTCACCAAAATCTCAATTTTCTAAATTTAAAGCCCAAAATATATTACTAGCAAGTGCAGAGTCTCAAGTAGGGTGCATGCCTCTCCCTATTTTCCAAGGTATATGATCATCTGAAGGGTCCTTAAACACAGGATTCATGCTGTGAATCTTCTTGGATTATTGATTTTACTTATAAAGTTGGAAAAATCCACATTGTCTTTATATATTAAAAGTTAAAACAGCTGTCTAATGGGGTAAAATACACTTTCTATTGTTTGGTTGAAAGACAAGACTTCAAATAAATACTAAAATCAGGGTAGGTCAATTTTCACCAGGAGCCCAAAGGCACCTAGGGAATGCTTGTTCTTTTTCTTCTGCCTGGAGTTACTTCACTGGAATTGTGAGAAAACACTGATATGATGCAAACACTAGTGATCTGAAGAGTTGGGTTCAAACCATTCTTTTTCGTCTTGCAAAGTATGAGCATGTGTGTATGCCGTAATATAATTTGGGGAAAAGCTGGCTCATGTATAAAATCATAACAAGAATTTCTTATCCAAAAGTTTCTTGGGAGTATTAAAATAATTATCTGTGAAATCCTTAGCCCATTGGATATCACATATTCAGCCCTCAGTAAAGGTAGTTGACTGCTTGGTTGAATGTCAAGTCAACTTTCAGGTTACTTTCTGCTTATTATACTGTCACTGAAACTAGAAAGGGACAGGATCGTGCACTCTTGTTGACTGGAACATGGCTATGGAGAGCCTCTCATTGTTCTTTGTTCCATGGCAAATAGAGCAATGCCTTTCTATTTTCCCAGTGAACATTACTTATATAAATATATTTTAAAAATCAATCTAGGTTCCCTCTATTGCACCTTCTTGTTGGGTCACTGACGTGTTGAATAACTGTTGGAGTCTTGGCTAAGCAGGAGCAATATTTGATGGAATCTGACATTGGTTTAATATTCTGGGACATTCATACACATATGCAGCAAGTACCTGGTAAATTGCCCATTTCAAGGTACTCTGTGGATTTTTAAACTTTCATGACAGTGTAATAAGAGAAATTTAATCTAAATTGACTTGACATTCAATAGGACATCCAACCAGACATTTCTATGCTCTAAAATAATTCTATTTGTTTCTCTGGGCAACTTTGACATTCTTCTTGGCTGTTTTCAATCTCTAAATTGTAAAGATGTAAAAGCCCTTTAGCTCACCGGCTGTCATATTCCTTAACCTGATTGCTGTGACTTTAGATCTGTCTCCTACATCGTGTCCACTTTCTTCACCTCTCGTTCTGTGGGTCTCACTCTCCTGCCTCCTTACTCTGTTCATGACATGCCTTAACATGTGTGAATGAGTGAGGACATAAGCATATGACTTCACGTGACTTGAAGGACATGGAACCATATCCTGATGTATTGAGCATGACCTGACAAATCTTGTAAAGGATTGTAAGGGTTGGTCCAAGAGAGGACACAGGTCTTTTCATATTTATTTTCTTATCTTTTACCTCTTTCCTCATTCTCCATCTCTCTGTCTCTCTCATTTTCTCTCCTTCTCTCTCTTTCTCTTGCTCTATCTTTCTTAATTTTCACTTCTTGCTTGCTTTCACAACATAATTTATCTTTTCTCTTTACACTGCTTTAATTTCCTCTTGCTGATATGCTTCAAGTTCATTTACCAGTACATAATCTTTGTACCTGTCTTGTTAAGTCATAAAAAAAGGCCTCACAGGTACACCAAGAGTTATAAGGGCACAGAAAAATTTGTACTGTTAAGTTGAATTAAGTTTGGCCTAAAGGTTTCTCCATGCGTGGAGAACTGCAGCCTAGCTTGCTGTGTAAACAGACTTTACCCATTCTTGTAACAACCAGCTCAGCCTCAACAAATCACTGCAGCCATGTTGTAGCCAGTCACAGGCAGCCTACTGTTCAAACCTTGTTCAAGTAGGCCAATGCTGATCTGTACCCAGCCCATACTTTCTGTGCCTCACTTTGGTTTTCTTGCCCATAATTGCTATGCAGAAGGCAGCCCTGGTTCACTGTGCACTTACTGTGGTCTGGAGGCTGCCTGATTCACAAATCGTTCTTTATTCAATGTTCAATTAAACTCAGTAAAATCTAATTTGTCTAAAGTTTTAAAAAAGTATATTAACAAGAACATTCTTAAACTTGTTCTGAAACCTCAATTAAAACTTCAATACTACCCACATAGTGGGTGAGCCTAAAAACCCTATTTTTTGAGGGAAAATTAATTTGACTTGTTGAACATGTGATGTAATCATCCCAGTAGAATTAAGTATAGTCTCTGATAGCAGGTGCTTCCTTTTGTTTAATCTGGTAAAGTTAGTATTGCGTGGGTTTGGTGCTTTAAAAACTAAAGGAAATGGACAGAAAATGTAAATATTATTTAACTTAAATATTGGTCTCAGTGTTAATGTGTATATATGCATGGCATGATTGTGGTGTCTTTCTAATGTTAACTGCCATTTAGAAATTAAAAGTGTCACATAGGTTTAACCAAATCCTTTAAATATTTTATTTATTGCCCCCTCACTCAGGGTAGAGACAAAACAGAAACAAACACAAACACAAAGTAAACAGCTTCCTTGTGTTACTGGTGGAGGGATTCCAGGTTCTTGGCATCTTGAACAAAGAACTGGACAAAACGCACAAACAAAGCAAGGAAAGAATGAAGCAACAAAAGCAGAGATTTACTGAAAATGAAAGTACTTTCCACAGGGTGGGAGAGAGCCTGAGCTTTTAGGGGCTCAAGAGCCTCGTTACAGAATTTTCTGGGATTTAAATACCCTCTAGAGGTTTCCATTGGTTATGTGGTATACTCTCTATGTAAATGAAGGGGTTGAAGTAACATTACAAAGTTATTTACTGGGTGTATGCCATAGGGTGTAAATGGAGAGGATATTTCCTGTTATAGATGAAGTGTTTCCATTTGATTTAGTTCTAGGAAGTCAGCATGAATTGGCCTTATGTTCCCTGCCTCCAGACCCTATTCTCCTGCCTCACCTGGTCCACAGACATGCTTTTTCAATGGGTAGATTGCTCTTATTTTTTAATAATAGCAACCTTTTTTTAATAGCATCTTCCTGGATAACAGAATGCATCCCCCCATCTCTTGAACCATTTGCCGAACCTTCCTTGGTGGAGTGGTGCTTCTTTGAGTCTTGACAGATGTAAACATCTAGGAAGGTGGAATCATGGCATGGGGCTCAGGGGTGCCTTGGCATAACTATGAGAAATAGGCTTTCTTCTCTCAGGTCCTGTTTTTCCTTCCTTGCCATCATCTACCTCCTTTTCCCTTGGCCACCTGTTGTGTGGACTCACACCATTTATGTTGAGTTCACAGCCATTTATATCATTAAGTAGATGATACAGAGAAAGAACAAAAGAAACACATTTAATTTTAATCAGGCCACTATACACAATCATGAATCAAGTGCTTCAGCAGTCACAACAATTTCTTTTCCTATGGTTCATAAGAAACTGCGCACTAAAACTTTGATTATGATTTAATGATTAAATAGAGATTTGCTATGGGGGACAGATTGTTCATTTTCTTGGTCTTTCTTTAAAGACCTGATTTATACTCATCTAAGTAGATAAACTACTTCCTGCTCTGTGCTCTCAGACAGTCTTTTATCTCAGCCAAGATGCCTGCGTGTCCCCACAGCTTGACTAAACTTTAGACAGGTTTCTTCCTGACTTTAGGCTTCTGGTCTCCCTTTTGTTAGAGCATTTGCTTTAGAAAACTTGTCACTGTAAATTCTTTCTCTATCCCTTTGAGATGTAAATCTCCCAACCTCTTGTCTGAATTTCTGGCTCCAGGACTGGGACTGGGAGCCACCTCTTTGAAATGTAATCATCAGGAAAGATACTGCCTCTGTCTCCCAGTCGCTGTGGGAGAGTAGGAGCCTGTGTTAGTCTCTTCTGTGTTGCTATAAGGGAATATCCAAGGCTGGGTCATTTATAAATAAAAGTTTGGTTTGGCTTACCGTTCTGCAGACAGTACAAGAAACACGGAACCATCATCTACTTCTGGTGAGACCTCGGGAAACTTCCACTCATTGCAGAAGGTGAAGAGGGAGCAGGCATGTCACAGGGTGAAAGAGAGAGAGCAAGAGAGAGGAGGAAGTGCCAGGCTCCTTTAAACAACCAGCTCTTGCATGAACTAATAGAGAATCTCACTCATTATTCCAAGGAGGGCACCAAGTCATTCATGAGGGATGCACCCCCATGACACAAACACCTCCCACTAGGCCCCACCTCCCACATTGGGGATCACATTTCAACATGAGATTTGGAGGGGACAACACATCCAACCTGTATCAGAGCCTAACTTTGATAAGCGCCATTAGCAAATGCAGCTGGTCTAAGCCTATTGGCCAGCCTCCCCACAAGCCTTCCTCCGAGGACGAAAGTGTCTTCCTTTCCTGTTTAACTCTGTCCAGTGCCGTTTTTATATGACGGTCTTAGTGATGAAGGTTGTTCCTGGACTGTGAGTCTATCTGTCTCACTTCACTATGAGTCCTGAGGTCTGGGAATAGGGACTAAGCTCCGTTCATCTTTGTATCCTCCAGGAGTGGCCATACATCAGTGCCCTTGGGATAGTTCTTTAAAAATTAAGTAAAAGTTAAAAATGCAGCAAAAATCCCAAATGATATCAAGGCAAATACAAACACGGATACACTGCATTCTAGGCCTGGGATTTCCAGTATTTTTCTTCTGCACCAATAAGCTTGGGGTATTATAGAGGTAATAGTTGAAGATACAGTGAAGTAACAGAACCAAAATCTCTGTGTAGACTAGGTTCAGAAAGGAAATACTGGCAAGATTTTTGTTGCTAAATGCTGTTTTTGATTCTAGCTCTGAATGGGTCATTATTATTTTCCAAATGAGAAAAAGTCACTTTCTTCTGTAATTTTTTTGTTTATCCTACTAATCCGGAGTCAAAGACTGCTAGAACCAAAGGCAGCCTGAAAAGTATCAAATCAAAAGCTCTAGTGTTACAGAGAAGAAACCGGAGCCTGAAGGTTTATGTCGTTGCTCGCGTGATGGAATTACGTCTCTTGGCCTCTGTATAAAGCCCTTTCACTAAATTGTGTGATAATCCATCTGCAGCCCAAGAAGAATACCATGGAGCACATTTTAAATATGATTAGTCCTGTCTCCATTGTTGAACATTAGCAAAGTTCTACTAAGCAATTACTGTTCAATTCATAGTGTATTAAATTTCTCCTTGAAGCTTATCTGAGTTTAAGATAGGTTTACAAATCCGTGTTAATGTATCCAAAACTCTAAGAAACTCTTTTTCAATACATATGTGTATATATATGTAAATTCTATTTTTAACTTTATATTATTTTATAAAGTTTTATTTTTATTATTTTTTAAACTTTTATTTTAAGTTCAGGGGTCCACGTGCAGAGTTGTTACGCAGGTAAACATGTGTCATGGGGATTTGTCATGCAGATTCTTTCATCACCCAGCTAGTTAGCCTAGTACCTATCAGTGAATTTTTCTGATCCCCTCCCTCCTCCCACCCTCCACCCTACAATAGACCCCGGTGTGTATTGTTCCCCTCTACGTGTTTATGTGTTCTCATCATTTAGATCTCACTTATAAGTGAGAAGATGCAGTATTTGGTTCTCTGTTCCTGCGTTAATCTTCTAAGGATAATGGCTTCCAGCTCCATCCACGTCTCTGCAAAAGGCATGTCCTCATTCTTTTTTTATGGTTGCATAGGATTCCATGTGTTTGTTATTGTGAATAGTGCTGCAATAAACATACACGTGCATGTGTCTTTATGATAGAATGATTTCTATTCCTCTGGGTATATACCCAGTAATGGGATTACTGAGTCGAATGGCATTTCTGTTTTTAGGCGTTGGAGAAATTGCCACACTGTCTTCCACAATGGCTGAACTAATTTATATTCCCAACAGTGGTGTATAATCATTCCTTTTTCTCCACAATCTTGCCAGCATCTGTTATTTTTTGACTTTTTAATAATAGCCATGATGACTGATGTGAGGTGGTATCTCTTTTTCCTTTTTTTTTTTTTTTTTTTTGAGACAGAGTCTCACTCTGTCACCCAGGCTGGAGTGCAATGGCGTGATCTCGGCTCACTGCAACTTCTGCCTCCCAGGTTCAAGCGATTCTCCTGCCTTAGCCTCCTGAGTACCTGGGACTACAGGCATGTGCCACCACACCCGGCTAATTTTTTCTATTTTTAGTAGAGACAGGGTTTCACCATGTTGGCCAGGATGGTCTTGATCTCCTGACTTTGTGATCCGCCCACCTTGGCCTCCCAAAGTGCTGGGATTACAGACATGAGTCGCCACACCCAGCTTGAGGTGGTATCTCACTGTGATTTTGATTTGCATTTCTCTAGTGATCAGTGATACTGAGTTTTTTTTTTTTATATGATTGTTGGGAGCATGTATGTCTTCTTTTGAGAATTGTCTGTTCATGTCCTTTGCCCACTTTTTAATGGGGTTGTTTGTTTTTTTCTTGTAAATTTGTTTAAGTTCTTTATAGATGCTGGATATTAGACCTTTCTCAGATGCATAGTTTGCAAAAATTTTCTCCCATATATAAAAATTAACTCAAGATAGATTAAAGACTTAAATGTAAAACCCAAAATTATAAAAACCCTAGAAGGCAATGTAGGCAATACCATTCAGGACGTAGGCATGGACAAAGATTTCATGGCAAAGATGCCAAAAGCAATTGCAACAAAAGCAAAAATTGACAAATGGGATCTAATTAAACGTAAGAGCTTCTGCACAGCAAAAGAAACTGTCAACAGAGTAAACAGCCTACAGAATGTCAGAAAATTTTTGCAAACTATGCATCTGACGGAAGTCTAATATCCAGCATCTATAAAGTTTCAAATATCAAAATAAAAATGATAATACATGGGAGAAAGGCACCAGCACATTTGGTCAAAATCCCTTTAGGTATAATGCTGACAATATGCAACTTGTAAATTTTACTTTTGTAACTTTTTATTCCTAAGAAAGCTGTCAGCTTTTCATACCCTACCCAGCAATCATCTCCGTGTACCAGAGTCCTTTTGAAAATGTAATAATCACTGAAACACAAGGATACCAGCAACATAAAGACGTTTTCACAGCTTTTAATTAACTCCTGGGATTTTTGTTTCAAAAAGTGCATTGTTTTAGGAGTAGCAATTATAAGCTATTTTGGCTCCCTCATTTACTCCTGGGTTTCTGACTGTTTCTTTTGGGTTTAGAAGAGAGAACAATTAGGTTTGGAAAAGAGCAATGATAGGGTTGTTGCTTAACATTCCTAACCCAGCCCCTGATCCTGAGTCACCCTGGTCATAGAAACAAAGGCAGGGAAGTTAGGGTCATGATTTCTACTGTGCTCTTTTCTTGCAACTTCAGGACATATATTTTTGACCCTCATCTGCTCCTTTCCAAGTTCAAAATATCATCTCAAAAGCAGAGCTATGAAAAGTTTCTTCCCGATTGCTGAAGGTTTTGATAAAAAGAAATCTGAAAACATTTCAGAGAAAGTGACAGCATAGTGGCCCTTTGCTGTTGAACAGTGAGATGAAACCCTACAAAAGAGTCCAGTCTGGCTTTCTTGATGATTTCCTTGTTTCTACTGGAATTTTTTTTCTACCAATTAAATGTTGTTTTCCTTTTTAGTTACATTTATGTCTCCGTTTATTTATAATGTCATCTTAGCATTTCTCAGTCATCATTTAGTCAAGATGTTAGGAATCAGCAGCCTCAGTTTCTCCACTTTTTAATTCATTGTGTTTTCTGAATCCTCTTTTGTTCTCTCCATGTTACTATACAAATATTTCTGATCATTATCCCAGCCTTCATTTAAGGCAATGGTTCTCAACCCTTTTGGCACCAGAGACTGGTTTTGTGGAAAACAATCTTTCTACAGTTAAGGCAGGGAGGGAGGGAATGGTTTCAGGATGTTTCAAGTGCATTACATTTATTGTGCACTTTATTTCTATTATTATTACATTGTAATATATAATAAAATAATATTACATATATAATATAGGATCAGTGGAAGCCCTGAGCTTGTTTTCTTGCAACTAGATGGTACTAACTGGGGATGAAAAGAGACAGTGACAGATCATCAGGCATTAGATTTTCATAAGGAGCATGCAACCTAGATCCCTTGTATGTGCAGTTCACAATAAGGTTGGTGCTCCTATGAGAATCTAATGATGCTGCCACTGATCTGACAGGAGGTGGAGATCAGGTGGTAATGCAAGTGATGTGGAATGGCTGTAAAAACAGATGAGATAGGCCAGGCATGGTGGCTCATGCCTGTAATCCCAGCACTTTGGGAGGCCGAGGCAGGTAGGTCACCTGAGGTTAGGAGTTTGAGACCAGCCCCCTGTCTCTACTAAAAATACAAAAATTAGCCAGGCGTGTGGCGCATGCCTGTAATCCCAGCTACTAGAGATGCTGAGGCAGGAGAATCACTTGAAACCAGGAGGCGGAGGTTGCAGTGAGCCGAGATCATGCCATTGCACTACAGCCTGGGCAACAAGAGCAAAATTCCATCTCAAAAAACAAAACAAAACAAAACAAAAAAAAAACAGGTGAAGCTTCGCTGCTCAGTTCCTGTGTGGTGGCCTGGTTCCTAACAGGTCATGAACTGTTATCTGCTTATGGCCTGGGGTTTGGGGACCCCTGATTTAAGGCACTTGTTAAGAGATTGTATATCATTACCCACTAATTTTTAAATAAAAAGTCCAATTAAGCTATATGTAAAGATTTTAAAAATGTAACTTTATGGAAATAGGAAAAATGTTTAGTCTAAAATTTTCTGGGTTTCAACCACTTATTAAAAACCATGCTTGTTAAAATTAATTAACTTTAGTTGCTGTTCCTTACTTATTTTTTAAGTTTACATGCATATGTATGATCTTTTTTGACATATGTCTCTTTGTTAATTTCAACCTCGTAATTTACAGCAATCTCAAGCTTGTTCAAAAATGGTAATAGATAAATTTTGAACAACCTGTTCAGAAGCACTCTGCAGTGTATTACCCTTGAACTATAATCTCCATAATAAGATGGAGATTATAACCTGTTGGTAATTTTTCCAATGTAGTTAATTTTATTTGTACTATAGTTGCCTTTTGAGCTAATTTTTAAAAAACACAATACCATCAAAAACTTAATTGAAGTCTAAACTGATAGCATCTATGACATCATTTTTTCTTAATAAAAATTGTATTAAAATATAATTCATATACCATATAAATCACCCATTTGAGGTGTGTGATTCAATGTTTTTATATTCAGTGTTGTTCAACTATCAGTTTTACAAGTTTTAGAATATCTTGATCAACCCAAAAAGAAACGGCATGCCTAGTAACAGTCGCTCCCCTTTTCCCTCCTATGTATCCAGCCCTAGGCAACCACTGATCTGCTTCCTGTCTTTGGATTTGCTCATTCCAGACATTTCATACAAATGGGATCGTATCATATGTGGTATTTTATGACTGGCTTCTTTCACTCACCAAGATGTTCTCCGGGCTTATTCCGTTGTAGTGTGTGCTGGTAATTCTTTCATTCTTGTTGTCCAACAGTTTCCATTATGGATGCATCATATTTTATACATCCATTTATCAGTTGATGGACATTTGGGATGTTTCCACTTTTTCACTGCTGTGAATAGTGCTTCTGTGAACATGAATGTACAGGTTTTTGTGTGGACACATGCTTCATCTATTTTGGTTGTGCACCTAGGAATGGATCACTAGGTCACATGGTAACTCTACATTTAACTTTCTGAAGAACTGCCAGACTGTTTTCCAGAAAGACTGCACCATTTTATATTCCCCCTAAGAATGTATAAGGGTTCTAATTTCCCCACATTTCTGCCAACGCTGCTTATTAAAAGTCTTTTGGAACATAGGTATCCAAATGAGTGGGATGTGGCATTTACTGTGGTTGTCATTTTACCTTCCTCTGGTCAATGATGTTGAATATCTTTTCGTGTACTTTTTGACCATTTATATATCTTTGCACTTACTTTTAACCAATTAATTCTGTAATTCTATCAAAAGCTAGCTTTATTTTGCTCTTTAAAAAATTTCTTTCTTAAATTTTTCATTCCCAATAACACACGATATCTTTTATTTGATTCCTTTTAGAACATTGACCCCTATGCTTCTGAGAGTGAGGATTTCTTCTTTATTAATGTTTCAGATCACATCTTCAAGTCTCTTTCACATGAAGCCGTCTACAACTTTTCCTGATTCCAAACAATGCGATTCTATGTGCAATAAGATTTTGGTTAGAACTTATTAATTATTATCATTACAAATAAATGTAAGTCCATTCATGTTTTGCATATTCCAATCATTTGCATGAACATAGAACTGCGTGGCCCTGAGCAGTCAGGTTTTTTATCACAACTGTGTCCTGGAATTCTCCCCTGAAAAAATCTGCTGAAACAAGTAACCTCATATTTAGTTTACCTCACAAATATTTATTACTGTGTCAAGGCATGAAACAATATCTTGAAATCACTGAACCTAGTCTCCATTTTTATATTACAAATTGAATTCCCAGACTAATTTAACATGCAAATGGCTTTTTTACAAACACTGTTAGAAACGAGCATTTTTGGAAGCTTTGCACACTACAAGGCATCTGCTAAAGGCTTAGGATGCATCATCTCATTTAATTCTAACTACACTATGAAATGGGCAGATTTGTTTTCCCAACTTTACACATTAGACAAGATGCAGAAAGATTATACAACCAGTCAGAGGTTTGTAATAAGTAAAGGGTTAGGTAAGATGTAGAGCCAGTTAGCTGCCATAACATTGTCCCTCTTCTATGTTTTACTATTTCCTTAGGCTTGAAAATATCAGATTGAAAATTAACCAAGACATTAAATTAACCAAGACAGAAAATTAACCAAGACAGAGGCTCTTCGAGTATAACCCTCAAAGCTTAGCTCAAATGCTACCCGCTTTATGAAAGTGCCCTTCCTTTCAGTCTTGATGTAGTACCTCATTCTCTTCGCTCACAAAATGTTTTATTTGTCTCCCTTTCGTACCACTATTCACTGTCGGACTATAGAGAGTAATCAGAACAGTATTCCCTAAGTGTAGAGACTGTCTTATTGACTTTGTTCCTTTTTTTTTTTTTTTTTTTTTGAGACGGAGTCTCACTCTCTCGCCCAGGCTGGAGTGCAGTGGCTCGATCTCGGCTCACTGCAAGCTCCACCTCCTGGGTTCATGCGATTCTCCTGCCTCAGCCTCTGGAGGAGCTGGGACTACAGGCACCCACCACCATGCCCAGCTAATTTTTTGTATTTTTAGTAGAGACGGGGTTTCACCGTGTTAGCCAGGATGGTCTCGATCTCCTGACCTCATGATCTGCCTGCCTTGGACTCCCAAAGTGCTGAGATTATAGGCATGAGCCACCCCGCCTGGCCGTGACTTTGTTCTTTAATCTCTGCTGCTTGCCTTAAACATGGCAAGTGCCCATTACAGGTTTGCTTTACTTAACTAAACTGTAGCCATACAAACGATTGTTCATTAAATGAAGACCTATTTTCAAGAATTATAAGTTCTGATATATTACACTGGAGAAACATTGCAATACAGGTTTCCCAAGAATGATTACTATATTTAAACAAAACCTGCATGTTAATATTCACCAACGGTTTTCTTTGTTCTGATGTGAAAAGTTTACGAGTGTTGAAGAGCCCAGATATTTTGATCTAGTTCAACCTAGATTCAAATATTAATCTCCACATTAAGTAATTATGAGGCTTTGGGCAATTTTTAAAATCTCTTTAAATTTCAATTTTGCCAGGTGCAGTGACTCACGCTTGTAATCTCAGTACTTTGGGAGGCCAAGGAAGGGTGGATCTCTTGAGGCCAGGAATTTAAGACCAGCCAGGCCAACGTGGTGAAAGCCCATCTCTACTCTACTAAAAATACAAAAATTAGCTGGACGTGGTGGCATGCGCCTGTAGTCCCAGCTACTCAGGAGGCTAAGGCATGAGAATCACTTGAACCCAGGAGGCAGAGGTGGCAGTGAGTAGAGATTCCACCACCACACTCCAGCCTGGGAAATAGAGTGACACGGTTAAAAAAACAAACAAACAAACAAACAAAAAACCCTCAACTTTCTCATATCTTAAATGGGAGCATAAATACTAATCTCAGGGCTGGGCCCAGTGGCTCATACCTGTAATCCCAGCACTTTGGGAGGCTGAAGCGGGCGGATCACGAGGTCAGGAGATCGAGACCATCCTGGCTAACATGGTGAAACCCCATCTCTACTAAAAATACAAAAAATTAGCTGGGTATGGTGGCGGGTGCCTGTAGTCCCAGCTACTTGGGAGACTGAGGCAGGAGAATGGCATGAACCTGGGAGGCAGAGCTTGCAGTCAGCGGAGATCATTCCACTGCACTCTAACCTGGGCAGCAGAGCAAGACTCCATCTCAAAAAAAAAAAAATACTAATCTCAGAAAGTTGATGAATTTGAGGATGGTTGAAGATTAAATAAAAAGATATCAAAACAGCACAACTTCTGTCACTGAACAGGTACTGTTAGTAAGGGTAATAATCAGTATTGCTCTGTTAGTCCTATAAGAGCAATGGCTTTTAATTATTTTTGTATTTGTCAAGTATAAGATAAATACAAGAGTCTCTAGACATATAATTCCCAATTCTCCACTGTCACTCATAAAATTGAGAAGAAAAAATGTCTTCACAACTCAAAAGTATTAGCCATTGCCTTTTCTAACAAAAGGGAACAGCCGCTTATTCCAGACATGATAGCTGTGCTTTGGAATTCTCAGAATACAAGGGCTATAGAGAATGACTTCACCTCTCCAGAGAACTAAAGATAAGATTGGGAAAGATCATCTGTAATTTAATGTTATAACCAGAAGAAAATGAGAATAGATGGGGTTGAACATGTCAGAGCAGTAAAAGGCAGTGAAATTATGGAATGCAGCCAAATGCCAGGAAATACATAGATTATAACATAGAGATTAATAATGCCCTTTCTCAAATTAACTTTTTTTCCTTTCCTGTTCTGATATTTCAGGTTTGGTATTATGTTTTGATATAACTGTTCATGGATTAAATCAAGTATGATTTTTCTGTTTTTATCTTTTTTTTAAGTTCACAACCTAACATGAAAGTCCTCCAGCATGAAAAGCATGCACTCAGATTGTGGAGACATGTCTGACGGTCTATTTCAACACAACTTGTGCTCGGGGCTGTATGTAAGCACAGAGCAGAACCCAAGCAGGGAACATGGACAGAGGAAATTGGCCACATGCTATTATTACCCCACCCACATTGATGGCTCTAATAAGTCCACAGAATGTTTTAATAAATCGTTTAGAAATATACTTGCATCATGTCTTCTGTTTCCTTCTCTCAAAGAAGAAAAAAATATAATGGTATTGCTAGCAAAATTGGGGAGTACTGAGATAAACCCAGCACTTTTCCTTATTTATTTATTTATTTATTTATTTTTGAGACGGAGTTTTGCTCCTGTCTCCCAGGCTGCAGTGCAATGGGGCAATCTCAGCTCACTGCAATCTCCACCTCCTGGGTTCAAGCGATTCTGCTGCCTCAGCCTCCCGAGTAGCTGGGATTACAGGCATGTACCACCACACCTGGCTAATTTTTTTTTGTATTTTTAGTAGAGACAAGGTTTCACTATGTTGGCCAGGCTGGTCTCAAACTCCTGATCTCAAGTGAGTGACCTGCCTGCCTGAGTCTCCCAAAGTGCTAGGATTACAGGCATGAACCACCATGCCTGGCCTGCTTTTCCTTATCTTAAACTACCGGGTAGTTGGTATAGCATCAAAGCTAAAAAGCACATGAGAGATTATCAAACTCTAACATTTTGTTTTTCAGATGAGTAAACAATCTTCCTGAGAAGCTAAGTAAGAGCACCAGTTATCACAGGACTATGGCAGAACTAGAAATAGGGGTACCTCCTCCTCACTTTTCCTGGCCTCGTTAGGGCAAGACCAGCAAGGTGGTCATTGTGACATAGACACACTATACCTTGGAATGTGCATAAAAGACCATTGGGACAAATTAGGGTTATATATGAAGAGCAAACTCCTTTGGAGGGGCATGTATCAAAATGTGGAATAATAGTCTATTAACTTTATTGCATGAATATATATATATATAATATATTCATGTGTATTTATATGTATATCTCCAGTATGTATATATACATACTGTATTAGTCCACTGTATCAGTCTATTTATTTAATAAATAAAATAGCTGTATGAAAATGGACTAATACAGCAATTTTATTTATTTTAGTTGTTATGACCTGAATCTTAGCTAAAACCCACAAACAGAAAATTAACTAGGCTATGTGGAAGTCCTAAACTTAGGTTTAAACACCAAATTACATGATAATAGAAATAGACTTGTCTTAATTCAAGGGAATGAGACATAGCTTAGTAATCTGTGAATGATACTTTTCACTGGATGTCAGAATAATGTGTAGTTTGTATTAGTCTGTTCTCAGGCTGCTATAAGGACATACCTGAGACTGGGTAATTTATAAAGGAAAGAGGTTTATTTGACTCACAGTTCAGCATGGCTGGGGAGGCCTTAGGAGACGTATAATCATGGCAGAAGGGGAAGTAGGCACCTTCTTCACAAGGTGGCAAGAAGGAGAAGTGTCCAACACAGGGGGAAGAGTTCCTTAGAAAACCATCAGATCTCTTGAGAACTCACTCACTATCATGAGAAACAGCATGAGGGAAACCACCCCCGTGATTCAATTACCTCCACATGGCCTCTCACTTGACACATGGGAATTATGGAGATTATAGGGATTACAATTCAAGATGAGATTAGGGTGGTGAAACAAAGCCTAACCATATAATTCCAACACTGCCCCCTCCCAAATCTCATGTCTCTTTCACATTTCAAAACCAATCATGCCTTCCCAACAGTCCCCCAAAGACTTAATTCATTCCAGTATTAACCCAAAAGTCCAAGTCCAAAGTCTCTCCTGAGACAAGGCAAGTCTCTCCTGCCTATGATCCTGTAAAAGCAAAAGCAAGTTAGTTTTTTTCCTAAATACAATAGGGGTACAGGCATTGGGTAAATATACCCATTCTAAATAGGAGAAATTGGCCAAAACAAAGGGGCTACAGGCACCACCCAAGTCCAAAATCCAGTGGTGCACTCAAATCTTAAGGCTCCTAAATGATATCCTTTGACTCCATGTCTCACATTCAGGTCACACTGATGCAAGAGGTGGGCTCCCATGACCTTGGGCTGCTCTGCGCCTGTGTCATTGCAGGGTATAGCTCCACTCCTAGCTGCCTTCACAGGTTGGTGTTGAGTCTCTGTGGCTTTTCAAGGTGCACGGTGCAAACTGCCTGTGGATCATCCATCCTAAAATCTGGAGGATTGTGGCCCTCTTCTCACAGCTCCACTAGGCAGTGCCCCAGTGGGGACACCGTGTGGGGGCTCTGACTCCACATTTCCCTCCCACACTGTCCTACAGAGGTTCTCCATGAGGGCTCTGCCCCTGCAGCAAACTTCTGCCTGGACCTCCAGGTGTTTCCATACATCTTCTGAAATGTAGTCAGAGGTTCCCAAACCTCAATTCTTTGCTTCTGTAAACCTGCAGACTCAACACCACGTGGAAGCTGCCAAGGCTTAGGGCTTGCACCCCCTGAAGCCATTGGTGAAGCTGCACATTAGCCCCTTTTAGCCATGACTGGGACACAGGGCATCAAGTCTTGAGACTGCGCAAAGCAGCAAGGCCCTGGACCCAGTCCATGAAACCATTTTTTCCTCCTAGGCCTCCAGGCCTGTGATGGAAGGGGCTGCCGTGAAGACCTCTGACATCCCATGGACAAATTTTTCCCATTGTCTTGGTAATTAACATATGACTCTTCATTTATTATGCAAATTGCTGCAGCAAGCTTGAATTTCTCCTCAGAAAATGGGTTTTTCTTTTCTATCACACCATCAGGCAGCAAATTTTCTAAACTTTTATGCTCTGCTTCCCTTTTAAACATAGTTCCAATTCCAAACATCTCTTTGTGAATGCATAAAACTAAATGCTTTTAATAACTCCCAGGTCACCTCTTGAATGCTTTGCTGCTTAGAAAATATTTTTTTGCCAGATGCCCTAAATCATCTCTCTCAAAATCGAATTTCCACAGATCCCTAGAGCAGGAGCAAAATGTTACCAGTCTGTTTGGCAAAGCATAGCAGGTATCACCTTTATTCCATTTCCCAACACGTTCTGCATCTCTGTCTGATACCACCTCAGCCTAGACTTCCATATCACTATCAGCATCCTGGTCAAAGCCATTCAACAAGTTTCTAGAAACTTCCAAACTTTCCCACATCTTCCTATCTTCTTCTGAGCCCTCCAAACTGCTCCAACCTCTGCCTGTTACCCAGTTCCAAAGTCACTTCTACATTTTTGGGTATCTTTATAGTAGCACCCCACTCTCTGTAATACCAATTTACTGTGTTAGACAGTTTTTATACTACTATAAAGAACTGCCCAAGACTGGACAATTTACAAAAGAAAGAGGTTTAATTGACTCACAGTTCAGTGTGGCTGGGGAGGCCTCAGGAAACTTATAATTTTCTATATACCAGTATATCTTCAATATACCAGTGTTTTCATTTCTATATTTCTTTTGGCTTTTTCTTTATGTTTCACCTTCTTGCTAACTTCTTCAAACCCTTTGAACTCTTCTCACTAGGCACTGTTCCATATTTTAAACAAAAAAAACCAAAATTTCTAATTTCTCAAACATTCACCTTCAGCCACTTAAATATATCACTATATTTTTTACCATTTCTTTACCTGGCTTGACAGCTTCCCTGAAGTCTTAAAATTCATTTAAGTTTTGGTGTCTTGTTCAACTCCTGGTGCTTCCAGTTATCTCACTCAGTTTCTGGTATGAACCACTATTCTTCTCCAGCATAAACATTTCCAGTGCCTTCCTTCACCCATTTAGTTCCATTCTGGCTTCACCACTCTCCTAATCAATGTAAATACCAAGATCAAGCAGTAAAATTATTCTTATGACTACTTTTATTTCTGGTGGGCACCTTGTCATGTGTTCCCTTTGTCTATCAAAATCCTAGACCTGAAGCTATAATAATTCATCTTTTTTACCCCTATAACAAGATTGCTGAACAATGAAAAATCACAGAATGCAACCACTGTCAACTCACAGTATTCAGCCTCTGGTGATTGTTAAAACTGAAGTCCTCTTCTTTTATATATTCCTCGTCAGCTTAATTCTACCTCTCCTAAAACTCTCAGGAGGTAATGTCCCCTACCTTAGACAGAAGAGAGGCCAGAGGTGGAGGAACTGAAAAAATTACACACAATTTTTTCTCCCATATCACTTTAAAAAGCCAGCCTTAACCCAGATCCTATAGCGATCCATCTTCATTCTTTCTCTTCTAGTTCCAGGACAAGATGCAGTTTCTTCCAGTTATGAGCTAATCTTTCTTAGTGTTTAAAATAAGCCCCTTATAATATCTTTGGGAATGTTTCCAAACATTCGATATGATTATAGCTTCTTTCAAGATCTACAATCTTTCTATATTGGTTCTTACTCTGTTCCTCACAGTAAACACGGTCATCTCTCTTCTGTCACAAAACAAAAACCTTCCCCTGACTCCCCCTTCCCTATTGTTTGTCCTTTTCTTCCTTCTCTTCAACCAAATTGTATAAAGAAAACTCACTGTTATTTCTTGTATTTCCTCCTTAATACATTGCAATCTATCACTTTACTGAAGCTGTTATTCCTCACATCACAAGTGGTCACATAGTTTGATTCAGTGAACATTTTTTGGTTCTCAGACTATTCATTCTGTTTACAGCACTCAAAATTAACTTACAATGTTTAAAAAACTCTCTTCTTTCCATCTTCAATGACACCACTCTCTATAGCCTGCCTTTCTCTTCCTCTGTCCATGAGTTAGTGGTGATGCAAGTTCAGGATTCTCTCCTTGGCTCTTTTAGGGGATGTTCCCACTTGTCAGCAAGCAAGAATCTGAACCCTCTTCTGAGGTTGCTGGGATTTTTCATTTTATGTCTTGTTGATAGGCAGAGATTGTCTTTCTCTATGGAAACTGAGACTTGATTTCTACATCTTCTTTACAACCAGCATGTACACATGTGACACAGTAGCTTTTGACTTGGGAGCTTGTGAATGTAAGAAGCGGGATGGCTGAGGCTCACTCTCACAGGGCTGACAGGCAGTGGAAATGTTGGCAGAGGCAGCATCGGCAGGGGTGATAGGTCGCATCCATCTCATTTCCACACTAAGAGGATGAGTTGCATAAGCCACAGAGGCCCCTTGTGGGGACTGGTGGTAGCAGAGTTCTCAGGCTTGGTCAAGAAAAGAGTATCCTTATCCTCAGAGATCTGCAACAGCAAAGGACTGAAAAAACATAATTTCGTGCAGTGATACCTGCTAAAAAATACAAAATTGGGCAGTGTGATAGGAGGTAGCAAATGTAATGTAAATGGGAACTGCTTCACTAAAATAATCAGAGTTCATTCAGCTGAGGAGTCACATGGGGTCACGATGCTAAAAGAGAGAAGAAAAGCCATGAAATATCTTAGAAAGAGCCTCCCCACAGAAAGTATGACCATGCAGGCACAGGCTGGGTGATGTCCAAAGAAGCCTGGGTCAGCAGATTGGGAAGCTCAGGCAAGAGTGGTGGGACCTGAGGTCAGACGTTGGACAAGGGCCAGGGCCTGGATGAATTTGGATTTAATTTCATGAGTACCTTGCGGTTAAGTTATACTTATTAAGATGGTGAAATGTAATCCGTTCAGGATATGTTTTGAAGGAAGAGCTGGTAACGCTTGATGAGTGATAGGATATGAGGTATGACTGCTAGGTTTTGGACCTTAACAATCAAATAACAGTGAAATTCATGAAACGGAAAGATGGAGAAGGCATTAATGTGGAAAAGGGTGCAATGAAGAATTCTCTGTGGCTGTGTTAATTTGGATACGCATGTGAGGCATCAAAGGGGAGAACAGTGGGTTGAAGAATTTTGGATGCAGTGGAGATTGAGCTGGAAATGTAAACTTAACAGTCACCCAGGTAGTAAATGAACATACAAAATAGAGCTATGATAAGCAACTCTGAAACTTAGAGACCAGGGAAAGGATGACCCAGTAAAGGAGATAGAGAAGGGGTAGAGAAAACAGAAGAAAACTAGGATTGTGGTGTGATGGAAGTTATGTAATTCATGTGTTTCCAGAAAGAAGGAATCATTAAGGAATGGCACAAAATTGACTATTGTACATGGAAGGATGCAAGTTATTGGCTTCCTTGACATGAACAGATTTATGAAGGAGTAGAACTCAAATCCTGAAGGGTAGGTGAAGAGAGGTGAGGAATGAAGGCAGAGATTGGAAGCAACCCTTCCAAGGAGTTGTGCTATAAGAGGAACAGGTGCAGGAGTTGAAGCTGATTATGGGCTCAAAAGAGGTTCATGCATTTATCTATTGATTTCTTTAATGAGGACATGTTTGTTTGCTAAAAATGATCCAGTAGAGAGTGACAGAATAATAATGCAGAAGGGAGAAGATATAATTGCAATAATAAAGTCCTGGGGAAAGCAAGAAGAATGGAACCCAGAGCAAAAAATAGAGTTGTTTGACGTGCACGTGAGCAGTTCATCCATTTCAACAGGAACGAAAGCAGAGCTGCCCGAGATCCATGGAGATTGGCTGTTTCTTTTCTCGTTGCTTCTATTTTCTACGTAGAATGAGATGAGATGTCATGAACTAATAGTGAGGTGGAAACAGGGATGCTGGGCCTTAGAGGCAGGAGGAGAAGATATACAATAGATGTGTCAGAGAGTAGGAGTGTAATTTAACTATAGAAATTTATAGGACTGCCAAGCAGTGAGAAAGGCCCACTTGGTAACTGTGGTGATAAATTACAGAGGTCCCAGTTAGCATTGCTGCAAGATGTCACCCTCTTGCAGAGTGGGGTTTATGTTTTATTTTCTCTTTATATCTTGAGGCTACCACAGTAGATATTTAATGAATGGCAGCCAAAAATTGACTTCACTGGATAAAACTCCAGATGAGAAAATACTTCTTTATGTGTAAATATGTCTAGGGCAGGATAGCAAATAAAAGCGCAGAGCCCTTTCAAGACCCTCTTTCATGAGTTGTCATTATCTCCATGATCATCACCTTTTTCAACATTGCTCTAATGCTTTCCAGTTCACAGAGTTTCCAATGTGAAATTGTAGCTCTGTTGAAAGATGTATTTTGTCTTCTAAGCCAATTGCATAAGTCAGCACCCCACTTTAGGTTATTATATCATAGAGGTTAGTAATATAGGCGTGCTTTGGAGTTGGACACCCACACATTTGAATCCTGGTTCAAACACCTATTAGCTATGTGATCTGAGTTATATTACCCGAACTATTTCTGCCTCAGTTTTTTAATCAATAAAATTAAAAATGATAATATCTACTTAATATGCAAAGTTTAAAGGAAGTAAGTGCGTGATAAATATTAACTATAATTGCAAAACTCCATAGTAGAATATAAGAATCAATGCAGATCTCACAAATTAGAATGTCGTGACAGAGTAACTGGTATGTGAATCACCATAAACAGCTAGAAAACTGGACAAACATATGAAAAACCATCTTTTCATATTGGGTTTCAGATAGGAAAGGACTGGATCCTGAGAAGAGAGAAACAAATGAGGTAAGCCTTCCAATTGTGTGAAATCCTGAATTCATGGTAGGGAACAGTGAAGGAATATGTACCACCCTGTTTCTTGTTAACCAAACTTTGAATATTTTCTAATGGTTTTGGTGGCTTTTGTATCATATAACACTTCATTGCTTTATATCTCAATCTTTTCCAGATCCTCTATTTGCTTACTGAACACTAGCCATTAGATCAGGTTTTTAAAAATTCAGTCATTAGCAATCACTGTCATCAGTGGAGCTTTCTCCTCCTGATTGAACTGTTCTCCATCACTTTGAGAGTACCCATATAAAATATGTTATAAAACATGTTATATGCTGAGTAAAAAAAAAAAAAGTCATTGTTAAAGGCTAAATATTATATTATTCCATTTATAATATTCTTGAAATGACAAAATTATAGAAATGCAGAGCAGATTGGCCACAGTTAAGGACAGGGCAGGGACAGAAGGGAATTGTGTGTGGCTATAATGGCAAGATAAGGGGTCTTTATAGTGATGAAATGTTCCATATCTTGACTATATTAGCAACAGCATCCTGGTTGTGATGTTGTGCTACAGGTTTGTAAGATGTTACCATTTGGGAAAGCTGAGTAAAAGGTATTCAGGATGTCCCTGTATTATTCCTTAAAATTGCCTATGCATTTATAATCATCTCAAAATAAAAAGTTTAATAAAGGTATAGATTATTGACTGGATATAGGCAGCCTTTATTACATTAATTGCTCACAGACAAAATTAAACAATGAATATAAATAGATAATATTTTCTAAATTGAGAGATATTATTTTGCAGTAGGAAGACCATAGGCTTTAGAGACAGAATATAAGTTTGAACCCTAGATCTGCTGAGGATTAGCTGTGTCAACTTATTCTAAAACTCACATTTACTGACTCTATATCTAGTGTTCCTTCAACTACATCACTGTGTTCTTAAATCACATAGCTTTCATAGATCAATTGACAATAAAATATTGATGCATAAATTATCTAAGGTTGGATGTCATATTACCAGACAACTAAGAATAGTATTACAGTAAATATAATACCACTAAAATCCATCTAAATTTTAAAATGAATGTTACTTACAGCACATGATGAAAATAATGCTAAAGAAAACCTGTTTCTGTCAACAGTTGTTTAATGGGCTGTATTTTGGGGGTACTATCTAGTTACTTTAAATCGTGAAAAAAATTAACATCATTACCGAGGACCAGGAGGAATAACAAATATGTAATAAGAATTTGGTCTAAAGTTTATGGAAAAAAAATATAGTGACACAATACAGTAATGATTACTGATACATTGGTGCAAATAAATGAGCAAGCATTCGTAAAATGTGCCCAATTTTACAGCCATGTCAGTTTTAATAGTATAATTTCTCCTAACTGCTACCTTGGGTATTGGTTCAATATGAACTGGAGGAAGAATGCCTTCTACTGAATCAATTACTGCATGAACACAAAAAAACATTCCCATTGCCAGTTTAGACTGATAGAAATAATTTGATCAAAATTAATAAATAGTTCTTGCAGAGAACTGTACTTTTTTTTCAAATCTTCTTGCAGATTAATACCAAGATTCTCAGGTGTACTCAGACTGACATTGCCAGTCATGTTGTGGTATACTGCAACTGCTTTTCTCTACAATTTCTACACCACCAGAAAACTGTAAAACTGATCATTTATACTATTACTTATATATTGAGAATGCTACTTTGGTTTCCTGAAGTAATTAAATTACACTTAAAATTATGTGCATGAGAACAGGTTCATTAACCCCAGGGGGTTATCTTTTATAAAGAAAATAATTCAAACAGCTTCCCCCACAATAGAATTTCATTATGTTATTTTTTTACCATTTATTAACAAGAACAATTAATTCATTAACTAGAAGTTAAAAATAAAATAATACCAATGAAAAGTTTGCCAATATTGATAAAAACATATCATGTTCAATTATTTCCCTTATATTAGAAATGTTACTATTATATAATCCAAATATTGGTATTTTTGGTGAATTCTTTACATTAAATATCTACAAGTGAGATTGGAATTGCTGTATTAAATAGTTTGTTTTATTGATTGCTTTTAATTTACATTTCAAATTGTAATTCATAAAATTCATGCATCCATTTGCAGTGTAGTGCCCATTTTGCAATATTGGCCCAGCAAATGATTATATATTTTCAAAGAATACTATTATTTTTACAAAATTGTTTTCTATTATGCCAGTCAAAAATGTAATTGTCTTTAATAATACTTTCCTTATAAGTGGGGATTAAAATTATTTTACATAATTATTTGTGGTTCTTTCATAAACTTTGGCTAATGTTTTTGGCTATGTTCTGGTTTTCTACCCCATTATATATTTTGTTGCATTTTTCTTATTATGAAAGTTCATCTCAAAATACAAGCAAAACACACAAAAAGAACAAACTTCACAATGGTATATACATCTTCTGTGGAAACTTTGTTTTATGTTTTTAAACATACATATGCACATGCGCATACATTAAATTAAATCAATGAATACACACAAATATATTAACATTTGCATACAAAGACATATGCTTCTAAAACATTATTATTAATAGTTGCATAATATTTTATGGATTGATTCTAACAGAATTCCTATTTCCTGTTGTAAAATATGTTCATTTCTTCACTATTTAAAACAAGCACTGCAAACATGTATACTTTTAACTCAATATATGAATATCCATACCATAACAATTTGTCTATAATAAATTAGGAGAGTTGCAAATATTGCTCTATCACCTATTTCATCTATCATTGATCAATCTTTCTATTTAATAATTTAGAGTAAGAAATAAAATTGTCTTTCAGAGTGGTTGTACAGATAAATTTATGTGCTTACTAGCAGTTTATGAGACTGGCTTTTTAGACTGGATATTTTTTTCCTAACTGTTGTTTTGCCTTTTAAAGATAATGTTTTGTTTTGTTATTTTTTAATGTTTTATTTTGGTTTATTTTATAATATTTTGTACATTCTTGTTTTATCTTTCTGACTCTATTGAATAATGTATTTTCTATTTACATTTCTTTGATAACACTGAGGTATATTTTTAAATTATTTTTATATATTTTATTAATAGATTTTCATATCCTTTTGCAATTTGCTCTTATATTGTAGTTTTCCTTTTTTTGTGTATGTGCACTAGTTTAATAGTTGACATAGTAAAATATATGAGTTATATATGCAAAAGTTTGGTTCTTCATTTCATCTAATAGATATGGCTCCACTTAAAAAATTTCCTTTTGCTTTAATATTATTGCATATTATTTTTAGACAGAAGCAGCAGTTGGGCTGTGATGCAAATTTTAATGGCTTTTGGGTTTTTTTGGAGTGAAGTGCATATTCAATTACTTTCCCATTTTTCTTTGCCTATTTCTAATATATACAAATTACTTTTATATTATAGATATTATTTATCAATAACACATTTTAAAATGTCTTATTTTTACTGTGCTTTTCACACCCTAACGTGTATATTTAGTGAATAGAGGTCTTTGATATGTATTTAATCAAGTGTATTATGTATCTGTAATTTCTTTGTGTGGTTAGTATACTTTTTGTTTTGCTTAAGAGATTCTTTCTTGCAGAAATTTATGAAGATATCATATTCGATTATATTCTGACAGTCTTATTATTGGCTACCACCTATATTTCCTTAATTAACCTGTAATTGATTTTTGTGTATGGTTTGATAAAGGGGACATCTTTCTTTTTGATATCTATTGTCTCACATCATTTATTCAGTCTTTCCACTTTATTGGCCAGGCTGCCCACAGGACACAAGGTGGGGAGTGATGACGGTAAACCAAGAATAGCACGTGGTAACTTTATGAGATGCTAGATGCATCTTCACCTCAGATGTAGTTACACAAATATATAATTGTAAGACCAATGATGGTATACACCTAAAACATATTCATTATACACAATTTACTGCATGTATGTTACACATTGGGATGAAAGATAATATAGAAAGTTAAATTAAGTGACTATATATAAGTGCTTGCTGGGTTAAGAGACACTGAAGGAGGGATGGAGAAGCCAGAGGGGTAAGCAATAGGAAGATACTATTACTACCTAAAGCTTTAAAGGGATAGGGAGAGAGCAGTTACAAACACCAGTGACAGCTGTAGTGTCAGGCGCCAGTGCCCATCAGAAACTGTTCAGGAACACTGCCAAGGCCACTGTGACCTGACAGAAAGTGAGCTAAGGAAGTAGACACCCAACCTCTAGCTTCCCAGCATGTCACTGCCTACTCATTTTCTGCCTACGCTTTCAACTGGCAGGAGGAGGAACAAAGCCAGAGGGTGAAGGAGCCTTGGTGATGGAGTGTAGAGACATCAGAATCTCAGGGTGTGGAGTAAGGTTGGTTGGTGCCAAACACAAAGCTCAGCTACTGATTGGAATGTGCTTTGTCACCTGTCAAGCGGTAATGCTTGTTTATGGAATTTTTATTTTTTTCAAATAAAAATAAAAGATATCAATTATTTTCACTATGACACTCCCTGTATTTAATATTGATAAAATATTTCAAATTCATATTGACGATTTTAATTTAAAGATAATATAATTAGTTCTCCTATTATTCTCTTCCTTTGAAACTGAAAGAAAATGAGAAGAATGAAAAAGAACTTCATCTTCAATTCAATTAGAATGCAGTTTCAATTGCAATCCTTGATGTCTAAGAAAGGAAGCATATATCAGACTCATTTATCTGCAGGGGTCTTGGGTGCGAACATCTTCCACAAAAGGATGCCTAGTCTATAGAGTCCAGTAAGCAATGCATTACTTAGGATGCAAACGTCCAGGTCTACAGGGGAATGCTTGGTTCGCTGTAGGAGGAAGGGTCACGGAGACATGAATTCTCAATGCACCATTTTTGCTCTTAGTTTCACAGAGTAAATAAAGGAGAAAACACTGAGCAGCATCAAATCAGGCAGCCAGCGATCCTCATCACCTGAAGTTACTGTGTAATCACCCCTAACTAGCAAAATATGGAGCTTGAGCGTGAGCCAGGAGACTTCCTGGGACCTGAATGGAGGCATAGCCTTGGGCAGACACAAAATAGGAAAATGTTCAGAGAATGCTGCTTAAAATCCCAACAGGCAGCTGAAGTGCTTAGCCAACACATGCTCTACTTAGCCTCCCTTCCTCCCACCCACCCAGTACTCCCCAAAGGATATTTGCCTTAGAGGACCACAGCATGTGATAAAAGATGAGCGATGCCTTGAAAGAACTCTTGAATGATAATATGACTACCCAAAATCAAATAGTGGAAAGGAAGACAACATAGCTGAATGACTTTTTTCAGTTTTAAAGTAGGGAAGTAACACATATTACCAAAAAAGGTAAGTAAACATTATATGTAATGTATAAATATAATAAAAAACAAAAATTCCAACTGTTGATATTCTAATATTTCATAAGAGAAACACAGCAGAAAAAGTGTAAATCACATTGAGAAGATGAAAATACAAAGAAAGCACTAATAATAGGAGGAATATAGTAAAATACAATGATAAAACCCAAGTATGTGTAAACCATGAAAATTAGTCTATGAAAATTAAAACAAAGTATTCAAAGTATATAAGAGCAAAATTGACTTTTATGGTAAGAAGTACCCAAAATATTGTTTTCAGAAATGATTAAAAGTAAAAGGAAACAGAGACATACCAGATGAAGAAAACTTGTAAATTTAATAACAATGAGTAAAATAAAATAATAATACAATAATAAAATAAAACAAAGGAAGTTTTTTTAAAAAATATAAATGACAGATACAGTAACAATGTATGATCTACCATAGAACATCAGGGTTGAAGCTCATCGTATAGCAAACAGTTTACAAATATAATTGAAATCACAACAAAACTGAATGAAATAAAACAGAAAATGAGAAAAAATAATGTGAACTTCTGAGGCTAAATTACTTTTCTCAGTTCAAGACAGAGGAAAAAGTCCAAAATTATGTGATAATACAGAAAACACAAGTAATAAATAAATGATACCAATATGAACTCATAAGATATATATAAGTTTATATAAGATCTAATCCATATATTATGTATGTATATAATCTTTATAGTTGTATATTTTATAATTAAAAACTACACCTTTTAAAAGTGTCCATAAGATGTACTAAAAAATTTAATCATGTATTAAGTAAAAACAAGAAAATAACAATAAAGTCCAAAAATACAAATAATATAAACATACAAATTTTGTAACAAAAAATCAATGATAAAAATATAAGCAGTGTCAAAATGACTGTTAAAAGGAAAATTGATCAAGTATCAGTGAAATTTTAATTCAAAGCCAATGTTCAAAACATTTTAAAGAAATTAGTCATGTAAAAAGTTAGAATACTTTATAATCATAAATTCTTGAATACTTAAAATAGAGATTTTAAAAGAATTAGATATTCACTTCAAACAATTGGAAAAACTATAAGATGTCCGTCAAATAAAGAAAAAATACTAAATAATGTTAGAAAAAAAGACAAATTGATTAAAAACTGGATGTTTTTAATCACTACTAAAAAAGTAAATGCAATTTCTGCTTCTCTGGAGAACAGTAATTCTTAAGAGAAGGTTTTAGCCATAATAATAAAAAATATAAGGGGAGTATGATTTTATAAAGTTGTAACTTAGAATGGACAAATAATTACAGATTCAGAGGAAATTCAAATATAGAAACTAAATATGTTGATTATTTTTGAAATATATTTAAAACGCTGGAGAGATGAAAATTTTTCTAGAAAAATACAGCCTAAGAAAAGCAACTGCCTGTTGGGTGGGAAGTCTAACATGATCAATGACCACATGAGAAATTTAGAAGATGTCAAAGAACAGCCAACCAACCAGGGCTATTTAGTTTCACAAGTGAATTCTATCAAAACTTCAAGGAACATTTAACCACGAGGCTCCTTTTATGTAGCAAATATACTACTTCCATAAAAATCCTGAAAAAGATAACAAAGAAAGAATCTGCAGACCATTAAAGACGTAAATCACCGAGACTGAATTTCTCCCAGGAGTGCAAGAATGATTCAGC
The DNA here is from genome assembly GCF_029281585.2 of Gorilla gorilla gorilla. NCBI lineage: Eukaryota > Metazoa > Chordata > Mammalia > Primates > Hominidae > Gorilla > Gorilla gorilla. Next base: position 188,923,873 of record NC_073229.2, read on the forward strand.
CTATTTGAAAATCTAGTAAAAATCTGATTATCAATGTGTCCAAAGATAGGAGGAAAACTATGATTTCTTTGCAATATAAAAATTCTTAATACAAATGTGACTTTCTTAATATATTTCTCAACCTTATATTTAAAGGAGCAACACTTAAGAAATATCATTTTACATAAAAAACAATTTCAGGATACCCACTGTATTAGTCCCTTCTCACACTGCTATAAAGAACAGCCTGAGACTGGGTAATTCACAAAGAAAAGAGGTTTAATTGACTCACAGTTCTGCATGGGTGGGGAAGCCTCAGGAAACTTACAATCATGACAGAAGGGGAAGCAGTCACATCTCACATTGTAGCAGGTGAGAGAGTGTTTGTAGAAAGCAAAGGGGAAAAGAGCCCCTTATAAAACCATCAGATCTCCTGAGAACTCACTTACTATCAAGAGAAAAGCATGGGGGAAACTGCCCCCATGATCCAATCACCTCCCACCAGGAGATTGGATCAACACCTGGGGATTATAATTCAAGATCAGATTTGGATGGGGACACACAGCCTAACCGTATCAGTCACTAATGCTAATTTGATTCATCATAGTTCTAAAAGTTATTATCACTGAGATTTTACAAGTAACAGTAATGAAGTGAAATATAAGGAAAAAGCCAAATCATCATTGTTTGCATATGATAGAAAAGCTGAATGATAAAAGCTAAGAAAACCTACTTGTCATATAGGATAAATTAAACAAATACACTGATTAAAATCAATATACAAAACCCAACAAGTTTTATATACACACAACAACTTAAATTATATTTAAGGAAACACTTGATGTGCAATAAAGATAAATGTAAGATACTTAGAAATAAACAAAACAAAGTCTATCGATGTGCATAAAATAAAACGAGTAAATATAAAATATGCCTGTTTATTACAAAATTATTTACATACTGTAAATGATAATAATGAAAATCATTTATTCTATAATTATTTTTAAATTAAATGCTATTATTTAAAATTGTCTTTTCTTTAAGTTGGTCAGGTTGATTTTAAGAGGCAATGACATTAATAAGTGATATTAATAAAGTGCTACTACTATAATAAGCATGAAACAATTACTGAGAAATTCCTGGCAGATGACAGGAGCAGGCAAGAATATAATCTATAAGATACTAGAGATACTAATGGACAGTATTTTTAAAAATTTGGGCTAGTTTTTGAATATATAAAAAGTTTAATGAAATGGACTAGATATTTCATAAACAAAACTAGATGCATATAGGAATCTTAAAAAATGATGTCAGTATTTCAAAGCAGTGGGATAAGGTGGATTGTTAAAAATTAATGATATAAGTAGATGTGGCTACATAGTTTGTGAAGCCAAGTGAAAAATGAATCATGGGGCTTCTTTTTCAAAAATTATTAAGAATTTCAAGATGGAAAGACAGAAATAGCAGTGTTAAAACAAGCATGGGTCTTTTTTAGTGTGGGGCTCTATTTGACTGCACAGGTTGTACATCTATGAGTAGGCCCTGATCAATCCAAAATAACTTCCAGATAAATCAATATTCTGATCATTAAAAATAAAGCTGCCAAAGTTCTGAAAGAAAAAAATGATATGTTGCATGTACAATCTTGTAGAAGAAATTAATCAATATCAAAACCAATCAACGCTAGAGGAAATGATAATTACACTTGTATAGACAAAAATTATTTAATTTTGTACAGGAAAACATAGCACATTGTTTTTAAAAGTAATGAACCAGGACAAAAATTTCCAATAGTTATAGCAAGCAAATTTCATTATAAGAAACCCTTACCAATCAGTATAATGAAAGCAAATTTCATAGCAAAGAAGGCAAAGGATGTGAACAGACTATCTCCTGATACAGAAACGCACTTAAAAACATTTCAAAGGTATGCTCAGTCTCACTTTATAATTAAATAAATAAAAGCATAACAGTGGAGAACTTTTAAAACTACTAGATTATCAAGGATCAAGCGATTAAACATCATGCAGCTTTATCTTAGTTAGGTGTAGGAAGTCTTTCAAAAATGTTTCAACAATCAATATATCCAGTAGATTATATACTTACCATACTTACCAAAATTTAAAATGCACACACTATTCGACTCTGCAATTCTACTTTTATGTGTGTAGGCAACTTAAATACTTGTATGTGTAAAGAAAGATGTATTATACCATGTTTACTGTAACAGCAAACTATTGGAAACTGTTTATAAAGCTATCATTGGCACATACCTTAATTGAACTGTGATATATTTGTGATACAACACTCTCCAAATATTTTAAAAAATGTATTAATATTTGTTAGTATGAGAAGACCTACAACATACATTCCTCAATGGAAAAACAAGCTACTTAAAGTTGCATGTAGCATGCATTATCTTGTAAACCTTATATATGGTATATAGGGAGAACATGAGTGTAAAAATTAAGTATAGAAATTAATATGTATCTATATTTTCTGAAAGGATTCAAAAACCTTAAAATAGGTTGCTTGTAATTATGGAAGACAGTTACTTTTTAATACACAAATTACATGAATTTTTTGGCATGTGTATATTTGTTACTATTTGAATACATAAATAATATTGAATATATATATGCACATGTATGTGTATTTAATTGAGTGGCTTATTTTACACTAAACTCTATTAAAGGATCTAGGAAAGTGTTTAGTAATTTTGCACCTGCTAGAAGTATTAGTACAATCTTTCTATATCAGCAGTAATCTCCACAGCCACTTTGGGAGGTAGTCGCTAGCATGACTTTAGATAAGACATGTGAGGCTAGAAAAAGTAGGCTCTGGACTCAAATGCTTGTTTCATTGGATCCAGAGGAGACATAATTTTAATTTATACATTTGCATCTTATGGCATGAAGCATTTAAGTGTAGACTTCCTTTACCTCTATCCATCTGATGAGTGTAATTTCTTTAGATGTTTTTTTACATCAAGATAAAAATAAGAGTTTTCAATTCTTTTTCTTAGGCATTTGAACCATAATGTGGCTGAAAGGTTGTATATGTTTTGATAGAAAGGTATCCTTAAAATTAAGAGGACTGTAACAAGTGGAAGAAATAAGGAAGTGACAGAAAAATTCTATATCAGGCAAAAAACAAAAATCACAACAGTTATTTTTTAACAGAGACAATTTAAACAAGATAGTGTTAGTTTCATGTAGGATGTTAGCCATGCAATAGGACAAAAAGCAAACATGAAGCTATTATAGAGGTTGCATCTGCAGAGAGCAGCTCCCATCTCCGGTGCTGGGAAACAAAGGAAAGCTGGATTATTTAAAACTGAGAAGCTTAGAGGAGTGGCCCCATAGACCTGAAACTCAGATCTCTGGAAGAGGTGTTGCTTGATTGGTGGTGGCATTTCTGAGCCCCAAAGAGGTTCTCCGTGGAGTTGAGACCTGTCAGAAGAAGAGCCTCAGCCTCAATACTGGTGTCTCCGAGGGTGCAATGAGGCTGGTTCAGCAAGCCTTGGAAAAGTGCCTGCTGGGTTTAATGCTGCTAAGAAAAGGAGGTGCTGGGTGAGAAGGCATGGCTGAGATGAAGACGCCCCAGGACGGAAGCAAATTGGAGAAAAAGCATTCCTGTTTTTCATCTCATAACCTTGCAGGCATCTTTTGGCAGAGATACAGTTTGCTGAGCATGATGAATATAACATAAAAAGGTATGTCTAGATCTCAAAAACTTAATAACTGGCAGACACCCAGATGGGAGAGCTTGAAAATGTTTCAGAGATATTTGCCAATTTTCCAATTTGCCCAAGGTTGACCTCACTCACCAACCTTCCTTTTGTCCTTTTGTTTAAAAAAAAAAAAAAATATATATATATATATATGAGACAGAATCTCACTCTGTTTTCAGGCTGCAATTCAGTGGTGTGATTATGGTTCACTGCAGCCTCAATCTTTTGGGTTGAAGTGATCCTCCCACCTCAACCTCCCAAGTAGCTGGGACTACAGGTGTGCATCACCATGTCTGGATTTTTAAATTTTTTTAATTTTTATTTTTTATTTTTGTAGAGACAGGGGTCTCACTCTTGCCCAAGCTGGTCTCAAACTTCTGGCCTTGAGTGATCCTCCTGCCTCGACCTCTCAAAGTGCTGACGTCACAGGCCGTAAGTCACAGCGCTCAGCCCCAACCTTTCTTAACAAGGTGTACTAGGATAAGACAACAAAATGTTTCTTACATGATGCCATGTACACCAATTAGAGCATTTAGATTGAAATTATTGAATTAAAGGAGCATTTCCTTTTCATCAATGAATTCCTTCAATCATTCGACAAATACTTGTTGGGTACATCTTATGTTCTAGGCTTCTGATTAAAAAACAGAGCTACACTAGTGAGGAAAAACAGGCATAATTCCTGTCATCATGAAGCTTAAACTCTCATGCCAGTGCCTGGTAATAATGCAGGCTAGAAAAAGAGATCGAACTTTCACTGAAAATAATTATACATTTTGTATTAAAAGTTAAAAGAAACTTATATGTATGATTAGGCTGGCAAGAAAGTAAGAAATATTTAGCCTAAAAACTAAGTGGAGGACGGGCGCCGTGGCTCACGCCCGTAATCCCAGCACTGTGGGAGGCCGAGGCAGGTAGATCACGAGGTCAGGGGTTCGATACCAGCCTGACAAACATGGTGAAACCCCTTCTCTATTAAAAATACAAAAATTAGCCAGGCGTGGTGGCGGGCACCTGTAATCCCAGCTACTCAGGAGGCTGAGGCAGGAGAATCGCTTGAACCTGGGAGGCGGGGATTGCGGTGAGCCGATATTGCGCCATTGCACTCCAGCCTGGGCCACAACAGCGAAACTCCGCATCAGAATAAAAAAAAAAAAAAAAAGAAAGAAAGAAGAAAAGAAATAAAAAAAGCTAAGTGGATATAGAAACCAAAGATGTAAACAGCGCAGTGAAGCACCTTTTATCTCTGTGGCACTTAACTAAATCAAGCCTTGATCTCAAAGTTTTTCCAGCCTTTTGAGACTCAGAGGATAGTAGACAAAGTTTAGCAATTACCCAGGTAGGAGAATCTAACAGGGTCACCTCTTCTTTTCCAGCTGGGATCCTAGAATGCCCCAAATCTTCCTAATCCCTCTTAGTTCAGTGTCAAACTGAAGCTGAAATAAACCTGTCCATATGTCCTAAGAGCTTCACGGAAAATTCCTTGTATCTAACTTTAGAATTAACTTTAGAATTTAGGCTGGACCTGTTGGCTCATGCCTATGATCCCAGTACTTTGGAAGGCCGAGTAAAACAGTGAGACCTCTGTCTCTACAAAAAGTTAAAAAAAAAAAAAAAAAGCTGGGCATAGTGGCTGGCAACTATAGTCCTAGCTACGCAGGAGGCTGAGGTGGGAGGATTGACTGAGCCCAAGAGCTAGAGGTTGCAGTATCCATGATGGCACCATTGCACTCCAGCCTGGACAACAAAGCAATCTGCTGTCTCAAAAAAAAAAAAAAAAAAAAAAAATACTAGCTGATGCTAGTGGGATGAAATTCCTCATGAAATTCACAAGCTAGCCCTCAAGAGCTTTGTAGCTTGACATTCTTCAAGAGCATTCTTTCAGTTTAAACGTTTGTCAGAATTATACTGCTACTCATAACCTGGCAGAAGATATTGCAGATATTATATGAAGGAACTCACTTCTTTTTCAGGTCTTAAGAATTTTCTACAAATATGGATGTTGACAACTGGAGCATTTGAAATTCAAAAATTACTAAAAACACAAAGAAACTGGGCTCATTTGGAAGCAGTAATAGGAATAAAAAACAATACAGACAAACACACAAACGCTAAATATGTTGGTGTATAAAATGAACAATATTAAATATCTATGCTTAATGTATTTTAAGGAAACAAAATGCAATCTTGAAAACAAGAGTGTCAAATGAACTATAAAAAATTATCAGTGAGATTATTTTAAAGTAACAAACAAAACTTCTAAAAAAGGCAAACTCAGCAGTGGGAATTTTAAAGTGGATTTTAATTTAAATTAGACTTCACTGAAGAAAAAAATTAATAACATCAAATTTAGATCTAATGTAAGAGAAAGTTCAAGAGCCAGAAATCGAAGAAGTCAAACATCCATCTCACTGGAGTAACAGAAAGGGAAAAGATAGAAAACGAGGCAGAGAAGCACTTGAAAAGATGATGTCTGAGAATATTCCAGAACTGGTGAAATTCCCTAGCTACGACTGACAGTGCCAAAATAATTCAAATTAGAATGAATAAAATGCCATACACACCAAAACATATCACCCTGAAATGTAGGACAGGTGACAACTTTTAGAGCACCCTGAGGAAAAAGATCAATCACAAACCAAGTGTGAACAAATTTAAACCATATTGTAATTAAAAGAAAAAAACAACAACTGGAAGAAGAAAAAACCTCATGGAGTTAATAATTAAATGACATATTTTAAATATATATGAAATATAGCATACGATCCAAGAGGGGATGAATAGGGACAATTGGTTCCAAATTGGTCCTGGTTGGAGTAGGATGATGACATTGATTGATGTTAGACTTGTAATCACCAGAGAAATGGAAGTAAAAAGTATAAGTTGAAAATTAGTATATTAGAATTTTACAAAAAATAAAATTATAAATTCAAATGGTAGAAAGATATTCTAAAAAATAGACAACCAAAACACTTGCAGGGCAAATAGAAAGCACAAAAGAAGATAGTTGAAATAAACTCAAATAAATCATGAATTACCATATATGTAAATGAACTTGATGAAAGTAAAAGATAAAGCTTGTTATAAACTATTTAATAATAGTTCATCTTTATATAGTTTACAAGACCCACACCTGAAATATTATCGTATCAAATGTTGAAACAAAAGGGATATGAAAATTTTTCACCAAAAATATCCCAATTAATACAAAGCTGTTATTGCTCTTTAATACTGGATAAAATAGAGCGTAAGGAAAAAATTGCTAGATATTTCATAATGATGCATTTTACTGTACTTGGAACATGTAATTATAACAAATATTAAAATATGTGAATACAATTAATACTTATAACGATAGCGTGCATTTAATAACACATCCTAGAAATGTATGGCAACATTTGACAGAACTCTTAGAAATAGACACATTAATAATCACAGAGGGAGAGTTTAATAGAAATCCTTCACTAATAGATAAAGCAGGTGAATATCAGTAATGGAATAGAATATTTAAATATTATGGTAAGAAACATAATCATAAATACATATATAACTGAACCTCACAACTGCATAGTGAAAATTTTAATCAATTATAAATGGTCCATTTATATAAAGTTGCTAATGTTTTGGATTATTAAGCAAGTCTCAACTAATTTCAAAGGATTAGCATTATGTAGATCACATATCTTCTCTCTATATTTGGGAAATTTACATACATTTTGAAACTAAGAAAAACACTTCTAAATAACTCATAAATTACAGGAGAAATTATAATAAAAATCAGAAAAATCTAGAACTGGACATCAGTGAAAATACTTAACAGTATGTAGTTAAAATGTTTATTTATCAGCAAAATTATATCTTTAAGTGCTATACTAGAAAATGGTAAAATGTAATAAGCTAAGCCTCAAACATAAGGAAATTATTTAGAAAGAAAAAAATGCTAACAATGAGTAAAGGGAGTGAAATGAGAGCAAATAAAATAAAAGAATCAAACAACAAAAGGAACCACAGATACAAATGCTCTTTCTTGTCGAGATAAATAGACTAAGATAAATAGACTAAGATAAATAGTCATGATTGATCAAGCAAAAAGAAAAGGCAATAGGATACACATAAACAACATTAGAAATCTGAAAATATTGCAAACACAAATGTAAAATAAATAGGATAAATAAAACACTAATTTAATAAAAACACATAATTACAAGAATGTATAAATATGTATGATATATTTAATACATATATGTTATATTCTAAAAGTATACTGTGATAGTAGGGAGTATGTGACCACCAAATATCTTTATACCCTAATCCCTGAAACCTGTGAATATGTTATCATATATTGCTAAAAAGGATCTTAGATGAAATAAAAATAGGGAGATTACTTCAGGTTATCCAGAATGGACCCAATATAATCATTTGGGTCCTTAAAAGTGGAAGAGGAGGGCAGAAGAGAATGTCAGAGAGACTTGCTGATGGAACAAGAGGTGGGAGAAGTTTGAATTATAAAGGGGAGACTGATCCACCACTTCTGGATTAGAAGATGAAGGAAGGGGGCATGAACATGGAACCTTAGTCCTAAAACTGCAAAGAACTAAATTTTGCAGACAATCTGAGTGTTCCAGGAAATTGATTCTCCCCTAGAGTCTCCAGAGACGAACTCAGCCCTGCTGACAACTTGATGTTAGCCTGGTGAGGCACATGGGACTTCCAACACACAGGACTTAAAAATAATGTGTTTGTGCTGTTATAAAATGCTAAGTTTGTGATGATTTGTTATGGCAGTAAGAGAAAACTTTGTATGTGTGTGTGTGTGTGTGTATATATAAACTTTATATGTATATATATTTATATTTATAAATATACTTATAAAAGAAAACTTTGTGTGTGTGTATATAAACTTTATATTTATATGTATATAAACTTTATATGTATGTATGTGTGTGTATATATGTGTGTATACACACACATACATACAAAGTTTATATATATATATACACACACACACACAGTTTTCTCTTACTGCCATGTGTGTGTATATATATATATATACACACATACATACATACAGTTTATATATATAAAGTTATATATACATACACACATATATATTCAAAATGTATACATTATATATGTATAATAAAAATATCCATCAAATTACTTTATGAAACCATACACTATCATAGCTGAACATAACTGAAATTCACATGACAAGAAGAATGCAATAGTAGAAAATTACATGATAAACCCATTTGAAAGCTTAGTTCTGAAAATACTGAATAAAATGGTAAAAAAACTCATTCCACCAACACATAAAAAGACAATTCATTATACATAAATTAGGTTTATCCCAGAAATAAAAGTCGGTATAATTTTGAAAATCTATTCATTTAATATACTACATTTATAGATGAAAGAGAATATCCTCTTAATATAGGCAGTAAATAAATTGAACAAATTCAACATCTATTTGCGATAAAACCTCTCATCAAACTAGAAATAGAAGGGCAATTTCTTAATCTTATGAAAGATACGTACTAAAAACAACCAAGAGAAACATTAAGAAGTATCTGTAACAAACTATTAAGAATATTTTTAATAGTACAAACAACTCTAAGGTGCCTATACCACCATTTCTGTTGATCATTAACCTGTATATTCTCACAAGTGCAATAAGTCAATGGGGCAGGCAAAGTATAAGGAATAGAAAGGAGACAACAAGTTCTGGTAGTGTCTTTTGTTTTCATGGCGTTGCAAATGTTTTCTCCCTGTCTCTCACTTGTCTTCATTTCCTAAATAGTGTCTTTTGAAGTGCAAAAATTTTAAATCTTAATGAAGTCCAATTTGTCTTCTTTTAATTCTTTTATGGATCTTTCTTTTCCTGCTATATCTAAGTCTTGACCAATGCATGACATAAGAATTTTTCCACAGAAATGTTTGCTCTAATTTTTACTTCTCTAGTTGATACTATTATTTTCCCCATTTTACAAATGTGGCTTAGGATGTAAGTGATAACCAGAAATCACATGGTGAGTAATCGGTGGAGCCAGGATTTGAAACCTGACATTTGGGCACTAGCCCCTCCACTCTTCAACACCGGGCAACACTGCTTTGTTCATACTGTATATCTGCTCTACACACACATATATATATGACATTTTCGAGATTTAAAAAATGGCAGTAATCACGCAGATGTGAAGTTTAGAAATCCACATACTAGGCAACCATCTCTACTCTTCATGCACTCTTCATGAATATGGAAATAGAACTAGTTTAAACATCTTTTAAAATCGTGACTTTGCACTGAATATTTACTGCTGCTTTGAAGCAAAACGAACACTCCCCTCTCAGTTGCCTGGTGTCTGTTTAAATTCCCGCCTCATCTCTAGGTCAGTAGACCCCTGACTCCACTTTCAATAGCATTCATACCCATTTCAGAGGCAGGAAATGCTGCTCGCAGGTGTGTGATTCTCCCTTTTTTATTGATATAAACATTTGTACATATTTATGGGGTACATGTGACACTTTATGACATGCATAGACTGTGTAAAGATCAAGTCACAGTATTGGGGGTGTCCATCATCTTGAGTGTTTTCATTTCTATGTACTGAGAACACTTCAGGTTCTCTCATCTTGATATTTTGAAATATACAATACATTGTTGTTACCTATAGTCACCCTATTCTGCGATTGAACATTAGAACTTATTCCTTCTATCTAACTATGTGTACCCATTAACCAAAGTCTCTTTATCCTGCCCCTACCTACACACCTTTCCCAGACTTTGGTATCTATCATTTTACTCTCTAGTCTCCATGAGATCATCTCTTTTAGCTCTCACATATGAGTGAAAACACATGATATTCGTTTTGCTGTGCTGGCTTATTTCACTTAACGTAATAATCTCAGTTTTGTCCATGTTGCTGCAAATAACATGGTTTCATTCCTTTTTTATGGCCAACTAGTATTCTATATTATTCTATTAGGTATAATATTTGGCCCATTTCTTTTATACATTCATCCATCGATGGACAGTTAGGGGAAACACTTCAGGACATTGGTCTAGGCAAAGATTCTATGGATGAGACCTAAAATGCACAGGCAACAAAACCAAAAATAGACAAATGGGAATGTATCAAACTAAAAGAAGCTTCTGCACAGCAAAGGAAACAATCAACAGAGTGAAGAGACAGCCTATTGAATTGGGTGAAATATTTGCAAAGTATTCATCTGACAAGAGACTAATATCCAGAATATATAAGGAATGCAAACAATTCAACAGTAAAAATAAAAATCTTACTAAAAAGTTAGCAAAGGACAAGAATAAACCTTTTTCAAAAGAAGATATACAAATGGCCAGCAGGTGTATGAAAGATGTTTAACATCACTAATTATCAGGAAAATATAAATTAAAACTACAATGAGATATTCCTCCATACATGTTAGATGGCTATTACTAAAAAGACAAAACAAGCATATACTGGCAAGGATGCAGATGAGAGGGAGGAGCTCTAATACACTGTTGGAGGAAATGTAAATTAGTACAGCCACTATGGAAAACAATGTTTGACACAGCAATCTCGCTACTTGGTATTTATCCAAAGGAAAGGAATCAGCATGTTAAAGGGATACTTCCACCTCCATGTTTATTACAGAACTATGTTATTATTCTGGTTTTTTTTTTTCCTGATCAGCTTTTATTGCCTGGACAATCTTATTCACTAGTATTCTGAGATGTGAAGTGTAGGGTAAAAGAGATAGTTGGGAGGACTTGGTTTAATGTCCAGGAGCTATAATCTAGTGAAGGAGACAGATTCTCTAAAAAGCTCTCTGTTCCTCTAACAAGCTTTGTGGTGTGAGTCACCACTTAATTCTTAAGGGTCTTCCCAGAACCAGAAGATTCTACAGTTATAAACCATGACCTATAATAGAGGTACAGTATGTAGGAAGAAAAAATTGATTTTAAGTGGGAAGATCCCAGAAACCTTTATGGAGGTGATATTTGAGCTGTGACAGATACTTACAGCCCCCGTTATTACTTCTCAGGCCCATTTTCTCATACAGACCTTAAGAAACATTAAAAGTTTATTGCTAAGCAGATCCTATGAAGCTGCACCATGGCCTGTCTTCTTGACTTTATAGGCCTTTAATGAGATTAATGGCTTGATGGATCACTGTGCTTTGATGATAAATAATAATAAAGACCAGGGATGTGACAATTCTTATGTTATCCTTGATTCATATAGAAACCTTTATTTTATTCTCTTTTTTCCCTCCCACTCCAAGTAAAGGCCAAATCAGTAAAAGGTCAAGCTGACTGGTATGGATTATTATAATATTGTTCTCAACCTATCCAGAGATCAATAGTAGATGTCATCATCCATTTTCCTGAAACATAGACACTAACTTCATTATCCTAATATATTAAAGAAAGAAGAACCTGAGCTATACTAATTTCATACTGCTCTTCTCGCGACTATCATTTGAACTTTACAATATCTGTGCATTAAAATGGTTTATAGTAATTTCTTACTGGAGCAGCTTTAGGATAAAATCTGATTCAAGCCTCCCAATTTACTCTGATGGATGTGTGAGTTTCAGATTTATGTCTTTAAGAAAAGACCACAAAATTATATCCTCTTTAGAAACCCTAGAAAAAGAGTAATGTCCACAACACATACCTTTCCTAAGCTTCTTGGTTTCTAAATACAGACACTGATCACGATAATCATTGTGATTGAGAAGCACCTGTAAACAGCTCCTTCTCTGGTCATATCTACAGTTTCTCAGGTCTTCTGGCAAGATAAGCAATTTTGGTAAGCATGAAAATAAAAAGTGTAAACTATTTAACCCATGTCTGTCTACAGTCATATCAGAACAGGATCTGTGATTTATTAACTATATGACAGAGCCAATGATTGAACATATCCAAAATCTGATAACTTTCTTTGTAATGTTGGGTCTAACATCTACTTTGCAAGCTTTTTGAGAAGAAGAAATATAAATCTGCCTATTTAAGTGCCTAGAAAACACATGGTATCTGCTCGATACAGTTTGAATTTGCTTGGATTACAGATCAGAGATTTCAAGGGTTTGTTGGGCTCAATCCAAACATCTTAACAACTATAGAGTGAACATATTATACAGAATGTAATGTAATATTTAATGTATTAAAACGCTCCGTATGTAGGATGTCGTAGTGATTAAAACATATGCCAAAACAATTCACTGCAATATACTCTAGAGGATGTTTTCCCTTTTACAACAAAATTTCCAGCTTTCATAATTTACTACCAAAGCAAAGAGAGCTTACTGCTTTAAAAAAAACCATAAAATGGTTCAACTGTTAAATTGTATAGAAATCTTTACACAAGAAGCAGGATGCAGTGGTGTGTGCCTGTAGTCCCAACTACTCGGGAGGTTGAGGCAGGAAGATTGCTAGAGTCCAGGAGTTCCAGTACAGCTTGGGCAATGTAGTGAGACCTATCTCTAAAACAATTGTTTAAAACAATCTTCAAAGAAAATAATAAAGTTGAGCCTCACTTAAAAATAGTCTTCACACCTCTGAATCACCACTATACTCAACCTTGAGGAATTAGTTGCATATTACAACTTACATAATGTATCTTATGTCTCTCAATGAGTATAATCCCTTGCCACCAGGATTGATGTCTGATTCTCTTTATATACTCTATAAACCTAGCATGTAGCCTTGCACACATTTAATGAATAAATCAATTTATTAGGAGGTGATGAATCACAGCAACATTATGTACATTAAATAAATGCAATGTCTTATTCTAGAAAACAATGAAATCCTTGTCCCAGTTTTTTTTTTTATTTTTCTAGAGACAGATCTATTTTAGAAGATGAACCACCAACCATCAGATCATGGAGCAGATTTACAACAGGACTTGTAAGCATTTTCCTGGAATTCCTGGCATACCAAATAATTATTTAAAATTGTTATTGCAGAGCATATTTTAACAAGGAGATAAAACAAACGGAATACATTTTAAATACCAGTGCTAGAATGATGGAGCCACTCAAGTTTGTCTTGTAAGAAAATATCTAAATGCTTCATTTGTTAAAAAAATGACTTTGGAAGAAAATGAAATGAGAAAGGCTGCCACATATAAGAGAATTAGCATTTTGTGTGGCCCTAAGAGGCAGGCCCATTCCCTGTAGGTTAGGATTTATAGAGAGGCACATGTAGACATACTTTGACAGAACTTAAGTACCTTCTCACAGACAAAGCTGCACAGTGAAGAAATGTGCTGTTTCTGGGACTTCTGGTATTAAACGTAGAGGAGACATGGTGATAGAAATCCAAGATTTCCATGAGTAGTTTAAACATTTTTTTCCAACACAGTAATCTGTGCATCCATGATTCATAGTAAGAGGTTATTTTAACACTTTGGGCTCTAATACGACATGAGATTAAGTATTAATGAACTAGATTAATGAGAGGAAAAGTGAGTAGGGAGAGGAGGCTAGAGGACCTCTCACTGAAGCTGAATTTTCTAATTTTCTTCCATGTTCTGCTAATCAGGGACTCATAGAAGCTTCTCTGTTTTGAGTGTGTGTGTGTGTGTGTGTGTGTGTTTGATGTTTTCTTTTTGTTTTGCTTTTGGAGGGAGGGTGTTGTGGGAAAGCTTTGTTGTATTTTTTGTAAGTGGTTAAAAATGCAACTCTGACATTCATTTGATTGGCAAAAGAACTGAGAAAATTAGGTAGCTTTATGATTCTACCTAGTGGCTTGAATGCTCCGTATTTTAAAAGTAGTGATCTCCCGCCAATGGTATTCATTAACAATGTCTCAAAGGAAGTAGTGCCATCTACTGTGCTGCCAGCAATCATTCTTGTTGAATTTCTTTAGAGCCATCTAATCTAAGTATTGACCAATGCCTTGTTTCACTGATGAGATTTGACAAGAGCTAAGCCCAGAGTGTCGTGGCTTCCTACAGAGTAGCAAGAACTCTGATCTAATTAATCTCGACTGGCTCAGCTCTGGAAGTAGATATATATCATAAAGCTCTACTCCAATTGTGCATCTCAAAGAGATATTGTATGTTACAAAGTTATCTGGGATCAAAGACTATTTAAGATGGATTTTTGAAATTTTCTAGGGTTTAAAGTGACTCAAATAAATAAAACCAATAAAAACACAAACAATAAAAATTCAGTTAGGAAATATTCTGTGGACAGAAAGCAAAGTCAATATACTGTACTTCTCCTATAATAGGCAGTATAGTTGCTCATTTACTGTCGAACAAGAATTAAGTGCCAATCCAATTTTTCTCTAATAAGATATTCCATAAAATATCCATTAGGATATTTCAATATTTGAATCAATTGAGCATATAGTAGTTATAAGGGTAACATTTGAGGATGGTAATATTTTTTGCGCTTAACATAAATCATTTGATAACTTTGATAAAAATCATTTTGGTGTTAAAAAGTCATTTAAAAAATTCTATCCTGAATGGTAAAATCAGACACATTTCCTCTTGCTGTCATAAGTGTTGACATTCATTCCTTCCACATTTGATACTGGATTTTAGTTTCCACTTTTATATATTATATCTTGGGAAGATAATTTGAAAAAAATTGGATACTGGAAAAGAGTTAACAAATTCTGTAATAAGATTGCAGAACAAACGGAAATAAAGAAGATGGTTTGGAGTGTATGGTAAGTGTTAATGTTATCAAGAGAGAAAAGAGCTCTTTTGGTGGCATTCCACACTTTCATTTTTGCCATTAACCAGGATAAGGTCAAGGTAAGTATTTAAAAACACATCTTATTCATAAAGTATTGAACCTAGAAAATAAAATATCTAGAACATGATGCATTTACAATTATCCCCCGGGAAGAAAACACCTTCCTGATAGTGTGCAAACACTTTGACTGTATCATTTTTATCATTTAATAAATTAGACAAAATTAGCCTTATGGCATAAATTATGCCAAGTCGTTTATATTCTGGTGTCTACTACGTTAATTTGCTAAGGTCTTCTTTTGAAACCAACTAAATCAAGGAAAATAAGAAATAGAATATGACTTGACACTGTAAAAGTTTTCTTCCATAAGTTGATAATATGAAACATCTTCCTTACTAATTTAGAAGGAAGCACTGATATGAAAACTTTCCTTGGGGTGCTAATACAGAGCAAAAGCTGGTCAGCAATCACTGACCTGCTCAGAGACATGCTATGCTGATCCCAAATACAATTCTACTAAAAATATCACATCGCCTCCAAAAGTTCAGGTATAAAAAAGCAAATGTTGTCCATTGTATCTTGTAATGAGAGTGGACTTGGGCAGAAAATTTCACAAGAATTTTATGAATGAAATCTTGGAAATTCAGATCCTGTTGATCATCAAAAGGGACTGTGTCAATCAAAATCAACTGACAAATTCCATCAGCTTGTAACTGGCTGAATCAAGAAGTCCTTCCTCACAGACTCTATTTCATTAAAAAGTTTGAGCTGCATGGGCCCCGCCAACTCGCCGACGTTTCAAGATCTGTTCCAAATTATAGCCTACGATTTATTCCAGTCACTTTTAATTTTGTTTAACTCCAGGGATATGGTTCCCATCTGATTTATACCACAGCCTAATCCCTTGCTACACAAAGAGAGATCCATGAGCGAGCATTATGGGCATTCCCTGAGAAATTACTAGAAATGCCAAATCCCAGGACATACCACAGATCTACTGTTTCAGAATTTGCATTTTAAATAAAATCCCTCAGCAGTGTCCATGAACGTTTGGGAAACACTGACCTAATCTTTACATATTTAATTTGTACACACACACACACACACACACCCACACATACATACATAATACACATCTTACATTGGGTTTATTGAAGTACATTTAACAGAAAATAAATTCACCTTTTTAAGGTTTACAGTTCTATGAGATTTGACAAATGTGATTCAGTCAAGAAACCAGGACTATGTTAACGAAATTGAATATTTTCATCACCCCATAAAGTTCTTTCATGCTGGTTTGCAGTTAAACACTTCCTCCCATCCCCATCCCCTGGCAACCACTAACCTGTTTTTTTTATTTCTATAATTTTGTCTTTCCAAATATTGTACATAAATGAAATCATTGAATATGTAGCCGTTTTTGTGCAGGACTTTTTCATTTAGCAATCATTTCTGAAGTTGTATATATCAGTGGATGCTTCCATTTTATCTCCAAGTGTTGTTCCAGTGGATAAGTGTACTGCAACTTGTTTATCCATTTACCCATTCAGCATGAAAATTTGAGTTGGCTACACTTGGTGATTCTGAATAAAGACTTTATTAAAATGTGTATACAGGTCTTTGTGTGGATATATGCTTATGTTTGTCTTGGGTAATTACCTAGGGATGAGTCATTGGTTAAGTTCATGCTTAACTTTATAAGATATGACCAAGCCAAACTGTTTTCCAATGGGGCTGTAACATTTTGCATTCCCACCCAAAATGTTGAGAGTTATCTCCTCCGGTAATGAGTATTAGCAGATTTTGGCGGTTTTCTTTTAACCTTTCTAATAAGCATCATTTGTCATTTTAAATTTACGTTTTCCTAATGACTAGTGCTGCATGCACATTTTTCATGTGATAATTTTCCATTTGTTTCTTTTTTTCATAAAGTGTTCAAATTCTTTGCCCATTTTTAATGCTTTTGACTTTTTTCTTCATATTTAGATATGAAAGTTCCGTATATATTCTGGATATAAATCCTTTTCAGTTATAAGTTATACAAATATTTTCTCCCCATTCTGTGTTGTTACGTTGCTTTTCATTTCCTTAACTGAGTCTTTGGAAGAGCAGAGGTGTTTAATTTTGATGAAGTTCAACTTACGCTTTTTTTTATTTTTTCTGTTTTGTGCTTTTGGAGACTTATATAAGAATTGTTATCCTACCATTAGGTTATAATATTTTCTCCTATACTTTACCTAGGAATTTTATAATTTTAGGTTTTACACCAGATTCCTAATCTAATTTGGGTTAATTTTTAATTACTATGTGAAGTATTAGTGGAAGTCATTTTTTTACCCATAAACATCTATTTTTTTCCAACACAATTAATTGTGTTATGTCCCTTGTACATAAATTATCTTAGCACCATTGTTTGAAATTGAGCATACAGATATGGGTCTACTTCTAAGCTATGTATTTTGTTGCATTAATACTTATGTCTCTTTTTTTTAAAACCAACACCGGACTGTCTTGATTATAGCAGAGTAGATAAGATTTGAAATAAATTGTGTGAAATTTCCAACTTTATTTCTCTTTTACAAAACTGTTTTAGATAGTCTAGAGCCACTGATTTATAATTAATGTGTAGATTTTCTAAAAACCACTCCTTCATTTTTGATTAATGTGGGGTTGAATCCACAGGTACATTTGGGAGAATTTATATCTGCTCTGGTCTGAATGTGCATCCCCTTCAAAATTCATGCTGAAACTTAATCCCCACTGTACTTGTATTAAGAGGTAGGGCCTTTTGGGAAGTGATTAAATGTTGAGGGCACCCCCCTCAGAAACTGATTAGTGCAGCATAAAAAGGCTAGAGGAACTAGTTTAGGCCCTCTTCACTCCTCCACTCTTCGGCGGTGTGAGGACTCCTAGAAGGTGTGATCTGTGAGAAACAAGTCCCACACCAGGCACCAGGCCTGCCTATGCCTTGATCTTGCACTTCCCAGGCTGCAGGGCTGTGAAATAAATTTCTGCTCTTCATAATTTAGCCAGTCCAAGGCCTTTGATTATAGTAGCAAAACCAGACAAAGACATTATCTTACCAATATTGAGTTTCCAATTACTTTGTGTGGTATATTTCTCAATTTTATTGTCTTTATTTTTCTCTCATCATTAAATTTGTTATTTTCAGCATAAACATGCTGCATATATTTTGTTAGATATACTCATAAGTCATGGGTTTCATTCCATTGTAAATAGCACTTTTGATACATTAAATTCCACTTATTGATAATATATAGAAATAAAGTTAAATTTGAATATTAAACTTATATCATGTGGTCTTACTATATTCACCTATCCTCCCTTCCCCTCCCCTCTCCTCCCCTCCCCTCCCTTTCCCTCCCCTTCCCTTCCCTCCCCTCCCCCCTCCTCCCCTCCCCTCCCCTCTCCTTCCCTTCCCTTCCCTTCCCATACTGGGTCTTGCTATCTGCTCTCAAACTCCTGGGCTCCAGTGATCCTCCCACCTCGGCCTCCCATCACTTATATTTTTCTAATAAATTTTTAATGGAATCTTTATAATTTTGATATAGACAATCCTCTTCTGCAATGAACGATAGCTTTATATGTTTTCTTCCAGTTGTAAGTGCTTCTTTTTCTTGCCTGAATACACTGACTAATATCTCTGGTAAAATAGTCAAGTAATCAGAAGGAAGTAAATGATAAATAGTAGAAATCAATAAAATCAAAAGCAGTAAAATGATGGAGAAAAATCAATGGCTGGAAATAGAAGGAATACCTTTATGCCAAAAAAATAGATAACATTCATGAAATGGATAAATTATAGGAAAAAGAGTGCTGAAGAGCACTTACAAAGAAATAGATATTTTCCAGCTTGTAGATTTTCTAAAAACTGCTGCAGTTTTTATTAATGTGGAGTTGAATTCATAGGTAAATTTCAGAGAATTTGTATCTGCTGTGGTCTGAGTATGTGTATTTCTTTAGATGTTCCTATGGTTTGAATGTTTTTGTCCCCTCTGAAATTCATGTTGAAACTTAATCCTCAATGCAACAGTATTAAAAGGTGTGGGCTATAGAAAGTAATTAGGAGGTGAATGAGATTAGGTGTCTTTATAGAAGGGTTTGACAGCAGGAATTCAACTCTGTCTCTCTCTCTCTTTTAACCTCTTCTATCTCTTCCACTATGTGAGGGCACAGTGTTCCTCCCTTCAGAGGACACACAAGGAGCCATCCTGGAAGCTGAGACCAACCCTCACCAAGATACTGAAACTACAGTGCCTTCATCATCGATCTCCACCTCCAGAACTATGAGACATAATTTTCTATTCTTTATAAATTACCCCAGATACTCTGTTATGACAACACAAATGGACCAATACAGATGTCATCTGACATTTTCTGCATTATATATTTTTATAATCTAAGAACCTGCCGTAACAGCTGTATACAGATGTGGTTAAGATTTTAGTTAGATGATTACAGTTTCTTGGCTTGGAGCATAGTTTCTATTCTTATAGTGAGGTACGGTTTATTCAGCAGTTTTTCTTGTAGGTAAAAAGAGATTTTAAGTGTTTCCTGACTTGATAGTTTTCTGTGTTTTTACACAGTTTCCTTAGTGCTTCTTTCTAAGCTTTCTTTCCATAGATTTTTCAGTGTCTTCCTTTGGATTTTTCCAGTGGCAAGTTTTTTTTATTTATTTGATTTTATATTATTTGTTAGTATTTTACATTTTAGGGTGGGCCTTACTTCTCCTGTATTTTTTTTCTGTTTTCCTCTTTAAAGACTTTTTGTGTCCTCTTTAATATATATTTTATTATTATTTCTCTTTTTATTAGATTAAACCTGCCTTCTTATTATGGATTTTTAACACAACCTCCCTTGAACTCATGTAACTCCCTCAAGTTAGAATCTGATATTTCTGTTCCCTTTTGCAGTAAGTCCTACCTATATTGACTGTCTCTGTCTATTTTCTCTTATACCTGTGCCCCTAAGACATTGCTTCTACGACTTCATTGACTTTGCTATTTTCTTTGTGTCTATTGACTTTCTCATTGTTAAGTCCAATCCTCAGTTCTCACCTTAACTACTCAAAAACAGCATTTCAGATCACTGTGTTTCTTAAGAGAATTTCTTCCTGTGGACTCTGGAGCCCCACGTTCACTTTACTCTTTCTTACTTAACTAGATATTTTACCACAGTTCGCATTATATGAATGTCCTCTTTTGTTCAGCTTCTACACGTGAAATACACCAGAAATAAGCTCTAAAACTCTTTGTTTTTTAATCTATAGTCTTTCCATCCAGTCCTATAACTTAGATACTACCAATGCCTTGACAAATGCTAAACATGAATCTGAGATCTTTTCATGTCCTGCAGGAATATCCCTGGATGTTCCTTCATTCGGGTTACCTCTATCTAAATAATAGCGTCTGTCACTCTCTTTGACTTCTTTTTCTCAGAGAATGACAATGTCACCCTTTTATTTGCTCAGTACAAATCTGAATTCATAGCTTACATGTCTCTAAAACTAGAAACATTGAAATCTGTTAAGTTAGTCAATTGATTTAACAATTCCTTTCATATATCCAAAATATGTTTTATTTAAATAACCTGAAATTACTATTATTAAATATATAATTGTTTTATGAGTATGCTTTTCCTCACACATATTTATGTAAATAATGTAATGTCTGCATCTTGATCTTCCAAGTTGGGAATATAAACCTTGATTCTGTCATGTTCTTCCTTTGAAACGAGCTCAGTGAACATTTCCTCACTGTGCAGATGTGCACACTTGCCAACACCTACCCACAGTATTAATCTTTCTTTCTGATTGACTTGTGTTTTCAATGCAATCAATGGACAGAAACAAACTTGCCTAGATATCACAGAATGTATTTCTTCCCTTCGAATTCCCTTTATGTTAACTTGGTGAGATATGCTGACTTTGTGGAATCACTGCAGCAACTTGTAAATGATGCATGAAAATAAAATGAAAGACCCCCTGCTCAGGGCATGAGGCAATGAAAACCTGTGCTTTGCTGCGCTATTTATGTGTAGTCACTACACCGAGTGCAGTTATGGCCTCCAAATTTTTTCCATTGAGTGAACAACATCCCCAGCTATAAATTAAAAACATGACCCTCAGACTTTCATTTTTTTACTAGCAGTACTTTAAAAGCCAGTGGAATCCTAAAACAACGGTAACAACAGCAACAACAAACCTGAAATGAGTTGTCTAATACATTTAGTATATTTACACAATGGTGTTCTCTGATCTGGAAGGAAGGATCAGTTCAAAGCAATAAAGTGTCATGATTATCAGACTTTTAAAAGGATTTATTGAAAACAAGTCCTTAATATAGTTTAAGGATAAGGTAGTCATTTATAACCTGCTTCCTCAAGGATAGTGGATATATGCTCCCACTTATAATAAAGAGTTCAAACTCAAGTTCCAATAAGGAGAGAAATTGTAGTGTTTATTAAAAATATGAAAACAGAAGTATACTTTATATAACCATTTTTTAGGGAAAGAGTCTCAAGATGAATTTATGATTTTAAATGCTGAAAAAGTTATTATTTTCACAATGTACCAACACATAGAATTTAGAACTAAAATTATCAAAATTATTGAACAGATTACAAATCTTTAAATAATATTTATGTTTTACTTTTTTCATGGTCCATAGTGAAACTGAAAAAGTTTTTTTTTGTTTTTTTGATAATTTTTTTTTTTTTACAGATGGAAGTACTTAATCTGTTGTTCAATTGTTGTCAATCTCTGTCCTTTAGAAGAAATCATTATTTCTTTCTACTGAAAAATTGAACAAACCTCCAGTTGGACAGAGATGAATTGTTTCCTTGGACAATGTCCTTGTTCTTGGAATATATGTATCTTTGGGTTAAACACATTTTCCTTCTTCACTAAGCTGCCAGAGGGTTTAATTGAATACAAGAAAAGAATGAAAATGTTATAGGTTCCACTTCGTACACCACGCCCAATGTGCATTCTGTCTTGCTGTTTTTCAGTTTATTATCTCTGTATCCACACAATCAGTCACAAAGCAAGAGACATTTGGGTTTTTTTTTTTAATGTCTGTGATAGTGACACTGTGTCATATACCACTGAGAATGTGACTAAATCAAGAATAATACAGAAATTAGTTTTCTATTTCATATTTAAATATGCTGAAGGAATGAAAATAAGTAATCACAACTTCTTTACTATTGTGGAGAAAAAAAAAGGAAAGAAACTCTTCATTAACCTTTCTCAAAAGACTCAAGGCATTAGACAGAGGGAACATTTTAATCTATTGAGGGTCTGTTCTGTGTCATTGTTGGATTTTCATAGCCTTTTACCAGCAGAGAAAATTATAAACCCTGGAATTAGAAAAGCATGATGTGGGAGAATCAGATGAGGATGGAATTAAATTGTCACGGAAAATTCAACTATACTCTATTACCCTTCAAAAATGCTGCAGAAATGTTTTTGATGTTTATGATTATGTAGTAATTCTTGTTTATTATGAAAAATCTTTCATAGCTTCAAAAACCTTAATAAAATGTTTTAAAGCTTGGAAGTATCTGTATCTTTTAAAAAATTATTTTGAGAAACTCTATTTTGTCTTAAAAGGTGGTTTTCCAAATTATCCACCTTAACTCATCACACATCTTGATTGTTAGTATAATAGGAAGCTCTCCTATACATCTAGTTTTCTTATTAACATATCTACTTTTGAATCACATTTAGCTTCTGGCAACCTTATCTATTTTCATTACATTATTAGTGATATATTCAGATCCTGAAAATGATTTGGTTCAGAATTACAAGAGCAAGAGAGGCCGCTTTCTCAAGTCTTTTGCCATCCTTGTGGAAAATATATTTTTCACCCCTACCTCTCTGTAATTTCTACCTCTGATAATCCAAGTTTAAAACAAAATTTAAATATAAATACCGAAGTGTAGATTAATGATATGGTATATGGTTTCTTAGGATATCTGTTCTGTTTTAGTTATAGAAATTTTGACAAAAATTTATTTGGCTGTGTCATGAATTCAATTTCAGAACCTAATGTTACTTCCTGGAGGAATAAGTTTTCCACAGAAACATTTTGCATAATTGGAAAACTTCTCTCGAGTGAGGTATTATGTCTTTCTCTCTTGTTCCCATCTCCACCTCCTGGATGTAATGCATTTCCAGGTCAATTCCCACATAGTTCTGATTCTTTCTACTCCACTTGCTTAGGAAATTTAGCAAACACAGCTCTTGCAGACAATACTCTCTGGACTATAGCTCAGCATTTCATCTTCACATGAATGGTATATTTCAAGATTAATATAGGAGACATGACTTAGTATGCTAAAAATACCCTGAACACTCCCTAATATTATTTTTTTCAGATACCTCCAGAAAGTCAAATGAGAATTTGGTGTACGTTTCAGTGTCTTTTCCAGATTCTCTTTAAAATGTATTCCATTACTATTTTCTGGATAAAATAAAAGTTGCTGTCTTTATTGGCATTTTAAAAACAACCACTTAAGGCAATTATAAAGCAAAACACAAAAGCATAATACAAAATACAAAGAAACAAGTTAAAACAGTTTAGGAAAAACATTTTGATCTCGTTAGAAATGTGGGCTTGCAGTTCTGAGAGGATTTATGATATTTTATTAAATTCTTAGTTAACTTGCCTGCTTCTTACTTTGCATGGTATGCTCCTGTTGCATCTAGTTAATAATGGTCCTTCAATATGTTTGCCTAATAAGTAAATGAGAGATGAATGATGGTTAGAGCAAGCGGGATGGTTTGGGGAGTGAATGATCACATCTCAGTTGAGTAAATGCTTTTCTGTTAAATCAGGCCATGGGTCACACAACTTATTCATTTTTCTTTTTCTGTTTTAAATGAATAAATTCCTCATCTTTTCAAAATGTGGTGAAATCAGCTGTCAATTGAAATATAAATATACAGGAGAAGAATAAATATCACTGTTTCTTCAAAATAGACTTTTAAAAAATTGTGTACAAAGGTGCTTCTTTTGAATAACGTTGAAAAAATGTTTAGACTCCTGAAATCAATTTTAATATATATTTTATTCTAATAAAATATTTTTATAATTTTAATGCATCGTTTATTTATTTTAGTACATATTTATATTATAATAAGAAATTTGGGGGAAATAGCAAAGATCTACTCAAATAATATAAGATTTTTTTTGAAGCCAACTTTTGAACACAACTGCCTCCTCTTCCTTTATGAAACCTAAACTGTATATTTATCCTGATTTTTTAAAATGTTAGGATTTACAAAACTTGGATGACACCAAAGACAAACTTGAGAATCGAAATGCAAAACTAAGAATTGCAGAAAGAGCTTGTGTCACCGAAATATGCCAACCCCTGTGCAAAAAACTAAATTGGTACCATCTGAATCTAACCAAATACCATTGCCTTTGAAAGACCGAGAAGGTTCTGATCAATTGGGTTGAATCCTCTAAGACAGAGAGAGGAAAAGAAGAAGAGAATGAGCAAGAGTTTATCCCCATGCCTCAGTAGAGTTTGTTAGCCTGCCCAGTTCACTCTTTCAAGCCAGACAGGCCTCACCCATTGCCTTCACCACTTTTGAAATTGCCACCTCTTAGAGTTGTCCAGAAAACAGTTGTGAACCCCAGTGAGTCATGAAAGAAAACTGGCAGTGCATTTAAGGTTATCCAACAGATGCAATGGGGATAAGGACTGGGACAAGCAACAATCAGCAAAACATAGCTGCTCAGGAAAACTGTGTTAGTAAGTGCTCTCTAGAGAAACAGAACCAACAGGATGTGTACACACATATATAGAGAGAAGTTTATTTTAAGGAACTGGCTCACACAATTATGAAGGCTGGTGAACCCAAATCTGTGGTATGGGGTGAGCCAGGAGGCTAGAGACTCAGAGAAAAGGTGATGTTCTGGTTCAAGTTCAAAGGCCTTCAGACTGGTAGAATTCCACTTTTTTTCCAGAGGAAGTCAGGCTTTTTAAAATTTATTTATTTATGTATTTTTTATTCAAGCCTTCACTTGAGTGCATGAGGTCCACAAACATACTGCAAGACAATCTGCTCTCCTCAGTCTGTCGATTCAAATGTTTATCTCATCTAGAAACAGCCTCACAGAAATATTCAGATTAACATTTGACCACATATCTGGACACTGTAGCCCAGCCAAATTGACACATAAAATTAACTATCACAGAAACAATGTATTTAATAGGCAAGAAAAGAAAAAGGAGATAAAGGAGAATCATAAAAAAGATAAAATGAAACTAAAAACAAGCAAACATCATTTATTAACTCAGATATCAATAAGAGAAATCAAGCAAAAGATAATCTTTTCTGCACCTGTATTAGTGGCCTTGAGGATCACATGACTTAATATTTCATGCCCACAGAGCAAAAATATAAAGTGAATGAAATCATGAGATTGCTGGGAGATGCAGATGATTGTAAGTCGTTGAAGTTCCGGTAAGAGAAAAAGAAACACATGTAGGATAGATTAAGAATTATATAAAAAACAGAGGAAAATGCTCATGAGTTAAATAAATATCTACAATTGTAAATGTAAAGAATGTACCTAAATCTAGACAGAATTGATATGAAAAAGAACATACTTTGGCTCATTCTGGTTAAAACCAATTCCAATCTTTTAGACTAAAAGAACTTGTTTTCTTCAAAGGAAAAACTACTAGACTGACATCAGGCTTCTTTTATGCAACTCTCAAAAGCAGAAGGCAGTGAAATAACATCTAGCTTACCGAAAGAGTAAGATTGCAACCAATGCAACAGTCACATCTTCAGACAAAAATAAGTTTACAGACATTAAAAAACTCAAAACATATAATATCTACATTTTTCTCTAAATTAAAACTAACATATTATCTAAAATATATAAAAGTGTTAAATTAGAACTCCTGAAGCATGGATTCAGGTATCAAAGAAAATTCTAATAAATATTTTAAATATATTAAAATATGTCTGAAAACAAAAATCAAGGTATTTCAGAAAAAATTAAGGTGGAGTATGGGTGTTTCAGGTTTCATCTGAACAGAGATGATGTTAAGATAGAAGAAAATAATTACGTATCTACACAGACACAAATTGTATATACATATACACACATATGTGCGTAAGACGTCAGTTTATCTTAATAGATTGAGGCATATATAGTACGAGTAAATGCATTTTAGGCATATAAATAAGCAATGAGAAAAGAAAATAATTGTTTCGATCATAAATAGTTGATAATATAGAGGGATCAATAGTTGAATTGGTACCTTGATAGTGGTAGTAGTTGCACCAAGCACTGAAGAAGAATTAGTAGAGAAACAGATTTTGTATTTAGACATATAGGAAAGAGAAGGTAAAATTAGTAGGAAATATGATAAAACAGGTAAATGTAGAAAGATTAGCAGCTTGACAAATCAAGGAAATGTAAGAAAAACAGATAAAGGAACAAACCATTAGAACTAATATTAGCTAAAATAATAAAATGAGGTATAAAAGTGTTTGGTGAAGAAGGTAGTAGAGATGGCAACTAAAATTTTTATATCTTTCTAAATACCCACATAATTACGGAACAGTCAAAATTATGCAACAAATTTTAAAAATGTATGAACAACATACACAACATAACTGGATAATAAAGTATAACCTTTAAATACAGCAAAGTAGGGAGAAATCACTGACTACAGAAAAATTAAATACATAATTGATATCTGTAGGGAGAAAGCAGAAGAAAGCAAGAGGGCATTGATTGTAAAACAGGAAATCCCCAAGGTAACTAAAAGAATTGCAGGCGAATTTGAAGACAGCTCCTGAAATGAGAAGTGTTTGGTCCAATGCAGCAGAAGGTGAATTCCAGGAGTCCCTCACTGAAAACTGAGGAGAACAGAGCACTGTGGCCACCATGAACTGTCAACACCATCCCGCAAGGGCCCCCTTTCCACACAGGACTTCACACTGAGGAGAAATTACTGAGAGTGGACTTAAAATTGGTTGGAATCAAGGTAAGAGAAATAAATAAGGTATAGATGAAAGTTAGAAATATAAAGAAGGAGAAAACATGAGACATGCTGTAATGTTTCTAAAACTCCACAAAAATAACAGAGGGAGAGTTAGTTGAAATTAGAAAAGCCATCCAAACAGCCAATTTCTACAAGTTAGGTAAAATTTACATAAAAATGAGCAATAAATGATCTAAAGGTAAAATTTCACAAGCAGTAATTATAATAAAAATTATTTAGGAGACAAAAGATTTCCCCAAAAGAATAAAAGGATGCAAGAAATAAATGCATAAAATAATAATAACTCAATATGTGATTTCAGACCAATCCAAAAGACATAAAGATATGACATCAAGTAAGGGCATAATTTAGAATAATAAATTATATGGGAGAACTCAAGAAAGATAGGCATATAAGGCAAATATAATTTTAATACTGAAGAATAAAATTAGAAGGAACACAACAGCAAACATACAAAAATTAGTACAAATGGAAGGTGAAAAGAGAAAATTTTAAAAAATGAAAATGCAGTCAAAAGATTAAAATAACATTCAAGAGAAAAGAACATATATGCAAGATAGGCTAAGATGATTCGACATGCAGGGAACAAGAAACCCTGAAGATGAAAACTAAGCAAAGAAAAAGAAAAAGTTCTTAAACTATAATTCAAGTAAACTTTTAAAAATACATATTTTTAAATAGCTGAAACAAAAATTGAAAACAAAGAATACCATACATGATAATGTTGCTGCAGAATAACCCACACCAATGTATATTCTGATAAAATTACTAGATTTGAGAAAATAAAGATCTTTCATGTTTCTAGGCAAAATGACTAAGTAACGTGAAGAGAAACAAAATTAGAATATCATCCAAATGTAATGGCAACACTTTATCCAACGTAAAATGGAGCATCATATTTAAGACTCCCAAATAATTATGTAAACCGTGAAAATGGACCTTGAATACAAAGGGCAAGGAGAAGATGTCACATCCAATTACTCTCAAGGGAATATTACTCCCATGAATGCTTTGTAAGGAATCTACTGAAGAATTCACATCAGGAAACCAAAATAACTAAAGAGCCATTTGCATGAGGATGAGTAGTTAACATTAAATATACTGAATAATTATTAATAGAACCAAGATTAAATGGAGGCAAACAAATGGGAGATTAGAGTGTTTAGTATCTATACAATCTGAAAATGTGGATAGAGCACCAATATAAAAATGGGGAGATAATGCAGATAGAATATAAAAGGTTAACTGTTTCAGTAATGATAATTAGTAATGTAGTATTGGTATTATTATTCTGAGACACATGTATGGGCAATAGTCTAGTACTATCATTTCCTATGACCTGGACAACTAGAATTCTTAGTGTAAAAAAAGAAGATACACATATAATATAGAAGATAAGAGGCTAGGTGTGGTGGTTCATGCCTGTAATCCCAGCACTTTAAGAGGTCAAGGCGGGCAGATCACTTGAGGCCAGGAGTTCGAAACCAGTCTGGCCAACATGGCAAAACCCCATCTCTACTAAAAATACAGAAATTAGCAGGATATGGTGGTGCATGTCTGTAATCCCAGCTACTCAGGAAGCTGACGCATGAGAATCCCTTGAGCCCAGGAGTCAGAGGTTGCAGTGAGCCGAGATCGTGCCACTGCACTCCAGACTGGGTGACGGGGCAAGACTCTGTCTCAAAAAAAAAAAGATATGAGATGTGTAACTGTGTAAATATATTTGTGGGTGTGTGTTAATATATATATTTATATGTGTATACATATATAATTATATACAAATATATATAATGTATATTTAATGTATAATAAATATATATGTATAATATATGTATAATAAATAAACATATATAATGTATATTTAATGTATAATACATATATAATGTATACATATTTCTATAAATATATTTAATATGTATACACAGGTATACATATTTCTATATGTATATAAATATGTATACCTTAAATATGTATAAACATGTATATTTATATAAATATACATATAAGTATGTATATAAATATATAATGTATATTTATAGATGTATATATAATGCATATTTATATATGTATTTAATACATATTATATAATATGTATTTAATATATATTATATAATATATATTAATATATAAATATATATTATATAATATGTATTAATATATAAATATATATTATATAATATGTATTAATATATAAATATATATTATATAATATGTTTTAATATATAAATATATATTATATAATATTATTTAATATATAAATCATATATATGTATTTAATATATAAATATATTATATAATATGTATTTAATATATAAATATATGTTATATAATATGTATTAATATATAAATATATAATATAATATGTATTTAATATATAAATATATATTATATAATATGTATTTAATATATAATATATGTTATATAATATATGTTATATAATATGTATTAAATATATAATATATTATATATAATATATTATATATATAATATATTATATATTATATATATTATATTATATATTATATATTATATATAATATATTATATATATTATATATTATATATTATATATAATATATATTATATTATATTATATATTATATATTATATATATTATATTATATTATATATATTATATATTATATTAATATAATATAATAATAATATGTTATATATTTATATTTAAATATAAATATATATTACATATTTATATTTAAATATAAATATACATTATATATTTATATACACACACAAAATATATTTTTTACGTATATATGTACATATATATGGTGGCAGGCAGATCCTGGGATGCCCCCAGTGATCCTCAACTCCTGAGGTTCATATTCTTATGCAATCTTTATTCCCTGACTGTGCATTATGCTTTTAACCAATAGACTATAGCAGAGATTGGATGTCACATTTGGTATTAAAATAATATTATATAAGACTCCATCTTGCTAGTGCATTAACTCTAAGAACTCTCCTTTAGGTCTTGATATAAGCAGCCAAATTAGGGAAGCTCACATGAAAAAGGACTTTGACAATACTAGTAGCTAAATACAGCCTTCCACCAACAGCCAGCAAGAAGTCAGGGCTCTTGGTCCTACAATTGCAAGCAGTTGAATTCTGCCAACAACCCGAGTGATTTGGAAAGTGGGCGCTTCTCTCATTGAGTTTCTACATGAGAATACAGCCCAGTGGACACATCAGTTTCAGCCTTGTAATACCCTAAATAGAGGACCCAGCCAAGCTTTTCTCTGACATCCATGTATGCTGCTTTAATTTTGTAGTTTATTTGCTGTACAACAATAGAATATATGGGGGTGTATTTGTATTTACAATAAAATTCCAGGCATAAGCCAGTAAAAGGACCTAGAATTAAAAGCCAAAAAGCAATAGTCATGATTTATGCCCATAGAGTTTAGATTTTGGACTTCAAATACCATTTTTTAAATCTAAAGCAACCAGATCTTCTTGAAGAAACAGATTAATCTCTATTTTGAGAAAGAAAAATGCATGAAAAACATATAAATAAAAAATTGTCAAAGATTACTAGGTTCATATCCAAAGAATGAAGGACTGATTTGGAAATGCACTCACTATACAAAATGGGACAATTAGAAATATGACAGTGATAAATATGCAATGGATTGTGGCCCACCAAATACACTCAAATGATAAATGATATTAAATGAAAGGATTTAGTCACCTTCTGAAGATGTTAGGAAAGCAATTCATTTTTTATTAAAATTGAGCATTTATTTTGTTTTTTCTTTATGAATTGTACCAATGGACAACTAAATAGATTTAAAAAGAATCTCATTAGAAAATTATTTTACCAATCAAATAAAAAGACAATAATAACATTATAAAAATCTTTATAAGCATTTGCACAACTTAATATATTGAAGATATAGAAATTAAACAGTAACAATATCAGCAAAGCATGGAAACCATTCTGAGTCTATACAATGGAAATCATAATAATACTATGTTAGCCCATGGCAAGTTGTATTTAGTGTGTAAGGGTTTCTCACACAAAGAAAGCACCACATAAAATTTACTTATTTTTATTAGATAGACACAGACATACATATACAGAGATGCAATTGCCCCTTTATCAATATAAAAATGACTATTAAAATACACACATAGAATGTCCTTAATTTTTTTTCCTGCACCCTCTATTCTCTAAAAAGTTTAAATCAGTATTTCATTAGCTGTACTTCAATATCTACCAATAATTCAGTGTGCTATGCAAGTTTAAATGTGCTTGTCTATTTACTGTGTGTGTTCACACACACTCTGGGAAAAGGGCAGTCTTAGTTTAATCTTCAGAAATACCTGCTAAAATCAAACTTCTCCACACCACATGAAATCCCTCGAATAATTTTCCCCTCTTGTGGCACAGTGTTTTCAATACAAGGTAATGCAGTGTCAACATTGGCTTCTTCCCAAAAGTCTCAGAAGCAAGTCTTCACTTTCAATAGTTTCTTTTTCCAACTGTGTCAGAACGGTAATTACAATTTGCAAGGTAATGCAGGCAGGCAGACTTTTGTTTAAGGTGAAGACATAACAAAGGAGAATTATGAATATTATCAGGGCATTTTTTAATGTGCTGCTAAACCCGAAAGTCCTTGCCAGTCTGGCTCTGGCTGACCTTGCCTGCATTGAGCCTCCTCTCCTCTCTTCACTGCTATGATCTACTCCTGAGAGCCTCCTTTGCTGTTTTGAATATGATCTTATAACCCTTGACTGCCTCTTCACTTTTATACTTGCTGTTTCTGAGCCCCGCAATGATCTTGCCTCAGCAATTTTTATCACTGCAGTGTAAAAGTTCAGGAAATGAGAACATGTTGAGTCCATTCAGTTCATTGAAAATAATATGTTAACTAATTTAAACTATTGAGTTAAAATATATTCTATATTTCCGGGAAATTTTATCTTAAAGATTCCCCAGATTTTAGTTTACCTGTATAATCTATGATTCTAACAGTGTTTTAAAGCTTATTACTTAGTTTAGTAAAGTCAAAGGTAAGAACGATGAATTATTACTCAAAGTGGTGCATACTCGCCATTTTTATTATTATTTTATTGTTATTATGTCTTTAACTAGAGCGATATTTCTCAATATTGCATGTGTGTAAAATTGAGAATGAGTTGCTTTGCCAAACTATAAATATTTCTTCTCATCATGTTAGTAATTCTAGACATTTGCTATATTTTTAAAGACCCTCAAATAATCAAGTTAAGCATTTGCTAACTCACTGAACATTGTATAATATTTAGATGAGAAAATTCTATTTATTTTAACATGATTTAAAGTAGTCATATACATTTTACTCTTTGAAGAATCAAATCAGTCATTATTTTAGTTTTAGTTATTAACTAACATTATCATGTTAATTAAGTCAACAATTTCATATCGATATATTAATGTAATCAATTAATGTGTTTAATAATCAATTACTTGATTTTTATACCAGTAGCCCTAGAATGAAGTTCTCAGTGTTTTTGTAAAATCTTCTTTCTTGGGAAACTTGAGCTGTTCCTGGCCCAGCATAGTTCATTTTGGCAGGTTAAAATCATCACTAATAATTTTACTTGTAAGTAAAAGTTAAAACAAAAACAAACATTTACTTACTTTTTCAAATATATATTGGTGGTAGATTTTAATATTACTCACCAATATTTTCTGTTCAACTCTTTCCACCCATAAGGTTGTTGTGGTTCTCCACCATCCCAAGATAAGTCACAGCCCAGTTACTTGCATGGGCCCAGAAAAAGTGGACAGCCTTGCTGAGTGCCCCTGACGACCAGGGCTGGACTCCCCAGCATGCTCTTACCTGTGCCGCGTGGAGGAGGGTTGGGGCTGAAGTACCATAAGATCAATCAAGGCAGTCTATAACGCTGAGACAACAGGACCCAGAACCCAGTCTGCAGTAAATTTTACATTAAGTCACAGAGATTTTGTGGACTTTGTTACTGCCACTTAAGCCAGACTATCCAGACAGATACTGTATAACAAAATTAAGTCTCATTAATTTTATTTATGAACTATAATGATCAATAATGACTATATTCTAGAAAAGTCATGCTATAATTATCTGTGACAAAATATCTGTTTTAAAAAGCACAAGGATCTCACCAGCAGACTTCAGGTGATAAACTGAGATATTTACAGATGCATTTTATTTTTTCTTTTTAACTGAAAGAAAATTCATTTTTCTCAGTTTCCTTCTAATCTTTAAATAGAAAGTTTGGCCGGGCACAGTGGCTCAAGCCTGTAATCTCAGCACTTTGGGAGGCCGAGGTGGGCAGATCACAAGGTCAGCAGTTCAAGACCAGCCTGGACAACATGGTGAAACCCCATCTCTACTAATGATAGAAAAAATTAGCTGGGAGTGGTGGCATGTGCCTGTAGTCCCAGCTACTCGAGAGGCTGAGGCAGGAGAATTGCTTGAAACTGGGAGGTGGAGGTTGCAGTGAGCTGAGATGGCACCATTGCACTCCAGCCTGGGTGACACGGCAAGACTCCATCTGAAAAAATAAAAATAATTTAAAAATGTTTTTAAAATAAAAAGAAAGTTTGCAGAAAATACAAAAAAACAGTAATACTGGGCTTATTAATGTCTGCAAATTTGGGTATATTTTCATGTTGACTTTGCTTTTACTTTGTATTTTTATTTTTCACATATAAGATTGATTTTTTAAATTAACTACTACGTAATACAAACAAAATACTCTGGAAATAACCACATATTTCCAAAAGACATTTTATTGTTCTCTGACTTATTAAATACAATTTTACCTTTTAATTTAGTATTTTAAGGTACATCAGTATGAACAACAATTATTGAACGGTGACATCTAGGAGTTCAACCGAAAAGTAGGGAGCTGCTATCCCACAGCAAACAACCCTAGATTCCTGCACGACTATAATCTAGGCAATGTGTTTTCTATTCAGGATTATGACTCTCCTTTAGTGTCAGGCTCGTATGCCTATTGTTATGTGTTCTTGGTTATTTCTTACCTGTAAGCCTCAGTTTTTGCATTTTCAAAAACTCCTACTTCAAAATCCTCAGGGGAGAATCAGATGAGAATAATATAAACAATGAGCCTAGTATGCAGTAGATGCACAATAAATTATAGCTCTTAATTACTATTATTATTATCCTTATTATTATTGTTACTGAGACGGAGTCTCTGTCTCCCAGGCTGGAGTACAGTGGCGCGATCTTGACTCACTGCAACCTTTACCGCCTGGGTTCAAGCAATTCTCCTGCCTCAGCCTCCCGAGTAGCTGGGATTACAGGCCTATGCCAGCACACCTAGCTAATTTTTGTATTTTTAGTAGAGACAGTGTTTTGCCATGTTGGCCAGGCTGGTCTCGAAATCCTGACCTCAGGTAATTCGCCCGCCTCGGCCTCACAAAGTGCTAGGATTACAGGCATGGTCCACCACGCCCGGCTAGATCTTAATTATTTTTTCCAGCAGTATTGTTATGTTTGGCCAATAAAAGGTGTACAACTTAATGTTTTAAATAGATACACATTGTGAAATAATCACCACTATGTACTTTGATGTATCCATCAACTCACAATTACCATTCTCTTTCTTTTTTTGAAATGACAATGCTTAGGATTGACCCTCTTAACAATTTACAAGTATACACAACAGTATTGATAACTATAGTCACAATCCCGTGCAGCAGATCTCTAGAATTTATTCATCCTGCATAGCTGAAATGCTGTACCCTTGACCAACATCTTCCCATCTGTCCCCTGCTTTACACTCCTGGAAACCACCCTTCTACTCTCTGCTTTTGTGAGCTTGACTATTTAATGTTCCACACATAAGAGAGTTTACACAGTATTTGTCTTTCTGTATCTGGATTTTTTCAAATATTGTGTTGAATAAGTCATTTTGTACCCACTCTGTTGAATATATTTATCATGAATGAATATTGAGTTTTGGCAAGTGCTTCTTCTGCAACTATTGAGATGATCATGTCATTTTCTTTCATTCTGTTGATCTGGTATGCCACATTGATGGACTTTAATTTAATGTTCAATCATCTTTGCATCCTTGGGATAAATCCTTTTTTGTAATGGTGTATGATGCTTTTAATGTGCAGTTGCTTGCTTTGGTTTGCTAGTATTTTTTATTAAGGATTTTCACATCCATGTATTTCACTTTCTGCATGTTTAGCAGTTGTTTTATTTTTCTCTTCCTCTCTTGCTATCTTTCTTAAATATTTGATGATTTTTTGTAGATTTACTTTGATTATTTTTTAACTATTTTGTATGTGTTGTGGACTTTTTTGTGGTTACCTCAAGGACTGCATAAAATATTATGTAGTTATATTCCATTATTTTAAGTTAATCACAACTTGACTTCAATCAAATACAAAGCTCTACACTTTTACTTCCTCCCCAGGTAATTAGTGTTCTTGCTGTGAGAGTTTGCTTCTTTATATGTTGTTTATCCATTAACAAATTTTTATCTTTTAACTTTCCTAATAGAGTTAAAAGTAATTTATACACCACTATTGCATGGTCACATTATTTTATATTTCTCTATGTATTTCTTTTACTAATGAGGTTCATGATTTCATATGCTATTGTATTTCTGTCTGGTGTATTTTCATTTTGATTTGAAGAACTCCCTTAAGTGTTTCTTGTAAGACATGTCTAGTGGTGATGAATTGCATCCGTGTTATGTTTCTGAGAAAGACTTTATCACTCCTTCATTTTTAAATAATAGTTTTTCCAGGTATAGCAATCACATTAAGCAGTTTTTCTAAATTATTATCATTATTTTAGTAGAGGCTGAGCATCCCTAATTTGAAAATCCAAAATTTGAAATGCTCCCAAATCTAAGACATTGTGAATACAGTACATTTGTTGACTTGATGATGTCCCATGCAGCCTGTAGGTTTTCCTCTCTCTTCTTATTATTTTTTAAATTTTCCCCTCTGACTAGATGATTTCCAAAGTCCTATATTCTAGTTCACTGATTCTTTCTTCTACCCAATTGAGTCTGCTGTTGAACCTCTCTATTGCATTTTTCACTTCATTTATCACATTTTTCATATCCAGAATTTGTTTGGTTCTTTTGTAATTATTTCTACCCTTTTGTCGAACTTCTCATGTTGTTTATGGATTTTTTTTCTCATCTTATTGAGTGTTACAAATGTTTTCTCTCATTCTTCATTGAGATTCTTTGAAACAATTATTTTGAAATTATTGTTAGGCAATTTGTAGATCTTCATTTCTTTGGAGTCAGTTTCTGGAAATTTGTATTCCTTTGGTGGTGTCATATTTCCTTGAATTTTGTGTTTGTCGTTGTGCTGTGTTGGTGTCTGCACTTTTAAAGGAGTCATCGCCTCTTAGAGTGTTTACGTACTGGGTTCAGTGGAAAAATACCTTCACCTACTGGTGGATACAAGGTCACCAGCTGAGTTGGGTTAGTGTTAATGCCAGGTCCAAAGTCAGATCCAGGAATGCACAGGGATGCTGGTCCCAGGGGCATATAAGAATGTCAGTTCCAGGCGCAAGTGTCCCTGCAGGTACCAGAGGATGCACAGCAGCACCAGTTCCAAGGTCAGGTGGGCAATGCAACATTTACAACTCCATGGGGGCACAGCAGTGAGTTCCAGTCTATGGGGGCCACTGGTGCAGCTCTATCTCTGGGGAGTGCAGAGGCAACTTCTGCACTGGGGAAGGGCAAAGGTGCAATCATGCTTCTGGATCCAAGGAAGCACAGTCGTGTCTCTTTCTCTTCAGGGCACAGTTTCATGGACTCTGGAAATCTTCATTACCTGAGATCAGCATTAGCAAAAAGTGTTGGGGATCTTAGTGGCAAAGGCTGTGAGTGCCCATGGTGGTGTCAGTTGCTTCTGGGGTCCTCAGTGGTGAAGGCTGCTAGGGTCTTCTTGATCTTCCTTTTCCCACAGAGGAGAGTCATAATTGAGGGGATCCTTCTTGGCACTGAGCTGTGCCGGGTTTGAGGGATGGGTTACACAGATAAAATGTTTTTTATACTTTTCTATGTCACCATCCATGGTTTTTGTGCTCCACTGAGTTGAAACATATTCTTGATTATATACTGGAGTTCTTTCAGGGCTATTTGTTTCCATCGGCAGTTGTTAAATCATTGAATTTGTAAGGGAGTGAGGCCTGGGGCATTTTAGTCTGGAATTTGCTAATATCAGGTTCTGGTAGCTCTCATTATTATTATTACAATTCTTGCTATAGGCATATCTACTTTTAAATTATAACTTCAGTCATATTCCAAGCTTTCAAACATATGTGTAAACCAACTATAATTGGATGAAAAAAAAGCCAAGTAAAAATACAGGTAAAGTGCGTATACTCCAAGGAATTTACATTGTGACTCTTATTTTGTGGCTCAGTGATCATGGGTCTCATGAAAATTATGTTTTGGATAGAAAAGATTGTCAGCTCTACTCTCTACTAGATGCAAAGGCCTTTTATGAAATAGAAAATTTACCAAAATTTAGGCTCTTGGCTAAGTTATCCTTCAGATAACTGACATATTTCAATTTTGTTGCCTTTTTTCACTTATGTAATGGTTTATGCCAAAAATGATATATTTAACTATATATGTAGTTGTTGAGGGTAATAATTAAGCAAAATAATAGCATTCATATTATATTAACAATAACAATAGTATTTGATAATGTTATGAGTAAAGTGGCAAATTAAAATCTGCCAGACCCCAAGGGCATCATCATTTTTCCCATGGAATATTATCTGAGGGATGGGACTATGGAGGCTTGAGGACTGGGCCAGAAATTTAGAGCAATATTCCCACTGCCTATGCATACTTAGTCACATTAGAGGAAGACACCCATATCAAAGACACAACTGTTCTCCCTCTTAAAACAATTCAAAGGATTCGACTTATGCGGTACAAAAAGCAAAAAAAAATCAGTTTGAAAATCCTGAAATGAATAACAATCATGATAGAAAAGACAGAGTCCTGACATGCTCTATGCCAAAAAAATAGGGAGTTCCTTGCCTCTGAAAAAAGCAGAGCTGGAAAGGCAGGATTAAATCTTCCACGTCTTTGGGTGCTTAGAAGTGAAATTTTTCATTAGGTGGAGTTGTTTGCAATAAACACACTACACTTCTTGCCTATAGAACAGTTGAAACTATCCATACATACACAGTCAAGTTTTTTCACTAGGAGCCAAGAAAGCAATGGGGGGAAAAGAGGCCATTGGAAAATGGGATATTTATACAGAAAAAAATTTAAAAAGAAGCCTTGACTTTTTACACATTATACTATAAAATTGATTCAAAATTGATCATAGTTATATAAAATTATAAAGACATTGGAGCAATAATTTAACCTTCCACCTGATAACAAGTAAAGGAAGAGAAAATTAAATTTAAAAGAAACAGTAATGGGATAAACATGTAAAAGCAGAAGTTAAAGAAATGAAAAGCAAATAATAAAAAAAGGAAAACAAAGAAGCACAATTTTTCATTAATTTCTGTTAAGATCAATAAAATTGACAAATATCTGTATAGACTGATTAGGAAAATAAGAGTAAGGATGCAAGACACCAATATTAGGGATTACAGATGGAATACTGCCACAGCCTGTATGAATATTAAAAATAGGAATATCATGGAAATCTTTAGGACAAGACATTCAACAGCTTAGATAAAATAGACACATTCCTTGACAAAGATAAGCTTTCAAATAGCTGGTATCTATTAATAAATAGTCATATATCTATTAAAATTGTGTAAGTAGTTAAACATTTTCCCACCAAATAAAGTTCAAGCTAAGAAGTTGGTGAATTATATCAAATGCTTAAGGACAAAAATGTATTTATTTTACACATTCTTGGTTTTCCCAGAATAGAGAACAGAGGGTAATGCTTCTCAACTCATTTTATGAGACAAACATTACTCTGATTCTAAAATCAGATAAAGACATTACACAGAAACTTCAGGCCTAGATCACTCATCACCATAAAAGAAAAAGAGCCTTAATTGTACGTTAGCAAATTGAAGTCACTGATATATAAAATGGATAATATATTCAAGGGAGTTTATCACAGAAATGCAATCTTTGTTCAACATTCTAAAAAGCAATAAAGGCAAATCACCAAGTTTAAAGCATATAGGATAAAAATATGATGTGAATAGAGTAAGAGAGTACATCTGACAAAATTAAAAACAATGTTATATAAAATAAAAGCTCTGTAAGATAAAAAATAAAAGGAAACATCTTTAACCTGATAAAAGTCATCTACAGAAACCTATATGAAACATCATACTAAGGAGTAAAGACTGAATGATTTTTTTTTCTATTTTATACAAGGCAAGATGTCTATGTTCACACTTCTATACAACATTGTACTAGAGGTCTTAATCAGTGTGATATGAAAAGAAAAATCCTTAGAGTTACAGGTTACAAAAGAAGTTAGCTCTTTATTGACCACTGTTATGTACATATGTGTAGAATATCCTACCAAACCCATAAACAGCTATAGTCAGCTATAAACAGCTATAAATGCATATCTAGCAGAATCGTGTTATAAGATCAATATACAAAACTCAAATGTATTTCTGTGTACTAGAAATAATATGGAATTGAATTGAAGATAATTTATCATAACTTCGAAAATTAATACATATTAGAATGTATTGACCAAAATTTTGTTAGTTGTATGTAATGAAAATTTAAAACATTGGTATGAGAAAAGAATTTAGTACATGCAAAATATATTGTATTTATGTATGGAAGATTCAAAATTGTTATGATGTAATTTATCGCCAAATAGATGTAAATATTAAATGTAATCTTAACTAAAACCCCAACAAGCAATTTTTTGGTAAAGAAATTATTAGGCTTGATACAAAATGTAAGAAAAAACAATCTTTAAGAAAACAACAAAATTGGAGGACTTCCAGTGCTTGACTTGAAGACTTATATTAAGCTAGTAATGAAGATAATGTTATATTGAAGAATAGACAAGCAATCCAATGGAAAAAAAAATAGTGAGTTCAGAAATAGAACTAAATGTAAAGGGTCAATTAATTTTGATGAAAAGAGTGCCCAGAAGCTGCCCTAAATAGACATGATCAAGTTATTTCACCCAAAGTGATTAAAGGGGAAAGAAGCTAAGGTAAATTAATGGGGAAAAGAATAGGCTTTCAACAGATGGTCCTTGAAAACTGGACTATACTTTTGGTTGTATATGTTTACATTTATTTATTTACTTATTTATTTACTTATTTATACATTAGTAATTTCAGCTATTGTTTTAGATTCAGAGGGTATGTGTGTAGGTTTGTGATACGGGTGAATTGCATGTCACTGCGGTTTGATGAACAAATGATTTCGACACACAGGGAGTGAGCATACTACCCAATACTTAGTTTTCGACTCTCATCCTCCTCCTACCCTCTGCCCTCAAGGAGGCCCAGGTGTCTCTTGTTCCCTCTTTTGTGTCCATGTGTACTCAACGTTTGCTTCCCATTTACGAGTGAGAACATGCGGTATTTGGCTTTGTGTTCCTGTGTTTATTTGCCTGGATAATGGCATCCATGTTGCTGCAAAGGACATGATTTCACTCTTTTATATGTGGTGTACATGTACCACGTTTTCTTTATCTAATCCACCACTGATGAAGATTACCTGGCGAAAACAAACTTTTAGGGAAATGGAAATGTTCTGTATCTTTATTGTGGCAGTGGTTCTACGGGTGTATATGGTTGTCAACACTCAGTGAATTGTTCAAGTATAATGGGCATATGTACACACATATACATTACATATGCACACACATATTCAATAAAGTTGATTAAAAATAAAGATGGAAGAACAATTTAAATTTGCCACTGAGTAGCTCTCATCCTGCTTCCTAACAATAAAGGTTTGAAGGCCCAGATCTCTCTTTTTATTACAATCTCTGTCCCTTTTAGTCCAAGCTAGTTGTAGAGTTGTCTTTCATACAACGTTTATAAAACCTTTGTGAGTTTCCTATGAATCTGATCAGAATTCATAGAATGTCTCAAAGCCAGACCCATAATTCTTTTTGGAGTAGGTCCTTTCATGCTCTGGTCCTTGCGGGAGACAGTTGCGGACAAGGCACCAATGATTCCTGAAAGCCGTTTTATAACTCTAGCTGAAAGAGGCTTCTTATCACTGTTGTCAATCTTTGAGTCCTTTAACATGTATCTTATAGCTACAACCTTATTTCAACTGTACCCTGATGTCTTCTTCTACTTAGAGAAACTTCTAAGCATAAGAATATTTTTAAATTTAATTCTCCAGCCAAATCACCCTAAGTCTTCTCTGTTACTCTATTTTACTTACCAAGTGAACACCACTGAGGAAAGGATGTTTCAAGCAAACCCAGTCAAGAATCTCAAAGGAGTCATAGGCATCAGTGTAAATCTCCAAGGAGAAAGCAGAAATTTATTTGCACAACTGTCCTGACTTACCATAAAATCACTGCCTTTTTCTGTATCTCTTTAACAAGAAGGATAACTCTTAAACTATTAAAGAGTGTACAATTTTTCTTATAAAAATCTGTTTTTATATAGGAAGATGACCTAGGCCAGTTCAGACAGAGAAGATTAAGAGAAAAAAAAAAAAACATTTAGAACAAAATATACTTTAGACTCCAGGTACATGAACCTCTTTGGGGCATTTTTGATCGCTTAATTCTATCCCCTTTTCTGACACTACCTCCTCTCGCTGTTACCTTCCATCCACCAAATATTTTCATGCAGTAACAGGGATTATTTTACTAATAGAAGGGGGATTTTCTGACAAAAGTGAAAATAACATAACACAGGGGTTTTCTTGGTGAAAGAGTACTGACAATACTTTTATCTTTCTGCCTACATGGTTTAGAAGTTATGTTCTGTATAATTTCAAAACATTTTGTAATATGGAAATCAGTAAATCATTTGACTGAGAAATTAAAAATTAAATGTGGTAAAAAAAGAATTTATATACTAGAAAGTCATTCTCTACTTAATCTCTATTTTTTAATTAGTGCATTAAAAGTATGACAAAAGTACCAATTAAGCAATGGCAAATCAAATCGCATAATAAGGACAGGAAGAATGAGGACTAGTTATTCATCTGGTTATACTGCTGTATGAGGGTGGAATATGGTGAGGGTAAAAGGAAATGGCTTGGTGGAGGGGAATAACATAATAATGAAAGTACTTGAGAGTAGGAGAGATAAATAAAGGAAGGAACACTGTAACTTCCTCTTTGACTCTGTACCACTTTTTTGTTTGTCCACTCTTTTTTTTTTTTTTTTTTTTTCCTTTCCTTCCTTGCAGGGAGAAGGTCACCGTGATGTGGTGGAAAGGCAGGAATCAATGGTGGCTGGCTCCTCAGTGATATGAGTCCATCCATCAGACAGACTGGTGGCAGTCACCCAGCCTTCACAGCTACCACCCCCATGCTGGCAAATGTCACATTTGGAATTCATTTGCATAGCTGGGTAGCACTCCCTGCGGAGTTACACTGAACAATTTTGCAGCTGTGACAGCTTGAAATAGAAAAGCTAATGCAACTATCTATTGACTTCCTCTGTGCCTTGTTTCCCTAAACTCTAGCTGGGAATTCTTGTTACAGAAAGGGCGAGGATCACGTAAAAATGGAAGGGAAACTAGTGCAAAACTCTCAGGTATTTTGTGGAGAATATTATCAGTTAGCCTGCATTTCTTGTGTGTGTGGTTTTTTCTTTTTTGGTGTTTCGTTTCGTTTTGTTTTGTTTTTAGATGGAGTTTCGGTCTTGTTGACCAGGCTGAAGTGCAATGGAGCTATCTCGGCTGACTGCAACCTCCACCTCCCAGGTTCAAGCGGTTCCCCTACTTCAGCCTCCCAAGCAGCTGGGATTACAGGCATGCACCACCACGCCTGGCTAATTGTGTATTTTTAGTAGAGACGGGGTTTCACCATGTTGATCAGTTACACTGCATTTCTTTTTTCTTTTCTTTTTTTTTTCTTTCCTTTTTTTTTTTTTTTTTTTGAGACAGTCTCGCTCTGTCGTCCAGGCTGGAGTGCAGTGGCGCAATCTCGGCTCACTGCAAGCTCCGCCTCCCAGGTTCACGCCATTCTCCTGCCTCAGCCTCCTAGTAGCTGGGACTGCAGGGGCCCGCCACCACGCACGGCTAATTTTTGTATTTTTAGTAGAGAAGGGGTTTCACTGTGTTAGCCAGGATGGTGTCGATCTCCTGACTTCGTGATCCGCCCGCCTCGGCCTCCCAAAGTGCTGGTTACCCTGCATTTCTAATTCAACCTTCCTTGCCTTTAGTTTCTGCATTCACCTCTGACTATATTTCTCTGCTTTGCTGTATTGATTGGAAAGGATAGTACTGTTGGGTTCATTAATAGGTACATTGCCTTTTCCCTGTAGGGGAATAAAGACTTAAGTAACTTTCCTGAATTTCAGCAATACGGTTAAATTGTTTTTTATGTCTATTTTAAATATTTTCTTCTATTTACAGTATCTTTCACCTCTCTCTCCCTTGCCCCATCCCTCTCTCCCTCCCTCCTTCCCTTTCTCTTTCTCTTTCCTTCCATTTTCTTTCTCTCTTTGCACATATACACAACCACATATGTACA
The DNA here is from genome assembly GCF_029281585.2 of Gorilla gorilla gorilla. Classification (NCBI taxonomy): domain Eukaryota; kingdom Metazoa; phylum Chordata; class Mammalia; order Primates; family Hominidae; genus Gorilla; species Gorilla gorilla. The sequence continues at coordinate 188,968,003 of NC_073229.2, forward strand.
TACATACACTTACACGGACAGAGGCATGTGGGGGTAATGCATCGTGGAATTGAGGCCTTTGATTAATTAAAATTTTTACTTATAGAAAGAGTAAGCAGTAATACAGTTAGATGTGTATTTATTTAATTTTTAAAAATTTATTATTGAAGTATGGCTTATATACTTTTCAATGTAAAGATCCTAAGTATGGTGTCTAATAAGTTTGCCAAGTGTATTCACCCATGTTACCTACACCCCTGTAAAATTTTACATTATTTTCATCACCCCAGAAAGTTCCTGCGTAAGCTTTTCTAATTACTTCACCTAATTCTCATAGCCACTGCTGTCATTTCTGTTACCACAGAAGAGTCTTTCCTATTCCCGCATAAATAAAATGTAGGATAAATGTAAATTGAATGTATACAATATGTACTCTATCTACCTGTTTTTCCACTACTCTCAGCAAAAGTTAACTCTCAAAATTGTCCATGTTGAGCCTCTGGCAATTTGTCAACTGCAGTTTAGGTTTTCCTACCCCCAGTACCGATCCCCACAGTTTTTGTTCCTGGTGTTCTGCTCCAGGAACCTGTGATTCTCTGCATCCACCTGTCTTCGTCTTCAATATTTCGGTCGGTGTTTCACTTTGTGACCTCACATATCCTCACGTGACGGATCTAAGAAGAGTCGTCAATTTTTAGTGGGTTTTGTTTTCAACTTTTTCTTGTTGTGAAGTTGCAGTGACAACTTTCAAGCTCCTTACGTTCCAGACCAGAAACCAGAAATCTCTCAATATTATTTCAATCATTTACATTATTGACTTAGTTTATTGCTTCTTTAGGCTTTTATTTTTTCTTTATTTTGAAGCTTTATAATTAGATATATACATGATTATTGTTTATATGCTTTCCTGACGAATTGGCAATTTTATGATATTAAAATGGCCCCCTTCGTTTCTGATGATGTTTTTTACCTAGAGTTATAATTGTCTGAGATTCATTACAGCTGCCCCAATTTTCTCAGGCTTAATACTTTCGTATCATATGATTTTTCACCCTTTTACTTTAAACCTTCTAATGTCTTATATTTGAAGAATGCATCTTATAAATGACACATTTGTGTTTGGTTGGTTTTGTTTGTTTTAATTTTTTCTCCATTTTCACCCAGGCTAAAAAAAAAATGCGTTTTATTCAGGCTATTTAGTCCATTTATGTTTAATGCAATTATTGGTTATATTACCCATTCTCTTTAGATAAATTGAGAATTGTTCTGATATCATTTCTAATATTCTCTATTTGCTTTAGTTTCACCTCTTTGTGTTATATTTTTAATAGTTGTCTTAAAGATCACAATACACATATTTAACTGATTATAGTTGATCATTCTAATAGTTACTTATCATTAACTTCCTTTCACCAGATAATTTGTGCTTTTATCTGGTATATTTTACCAGATAAAATATACCAGATGTATATTTTACCAGATAAAATATACCAGATGTATATTTTACTTCTACAAACATCATAAGGCATATCATACGTTACTATTTTCATTTTATTTTGCCTGCAGTTCTGGGTTTTTATCTGGTATAATTTTCCCTCTCCCTGAATAACTTCTTTCAGTATTTCTTGTATGCAGTCCATTTGGGGACACATCTCCTCAATGTTCAGTTACCTGAAATTGTCTTTCTTTAACTTTCTTTTTTCAAAGATGTACATTCCCATACTATTTTCTCTTTCTTTAAGCACTTTAAAATATATTTTTACAGTTTCTTCTGGATGAAGTTCCCACAACAAATATGAATGTATATGTGATAAAATGCTTATAAAATAATGGAGAATACATTAGCCTAACCATATCTGAGGAATATTTTTAAATTTCTGTTAATATAGTATGGAGTAAAAACCATAGCTAAGTAATCATATACTCCTATACTCACACTTCAGTTGTTGCTTTTTTAAGTTGAGCTATATTTTTAGTTTATTTTTAACTTGAACTTTATAGAAATAATGGGCTTCTTGTTATGCTTTTACCATTTTCCTCTTTATGTCTTTTATAAGAATAAATAGAAAGATAAAAGGCTTTTTCACATAGAGCACTGTAGGTTTGACTGTTACATTTATCATTAAGTTGTAATTTTAAGTGGTTATTCTTTTCAAAAAACAATCATAACTGAATTATTTCTCAGTGAAATTTATCTTTACATAAACAAAATAATGTATTACACATTATGCATATTTTTAAAAAATAAGTAATGCAAAGCCATATGCCTTTATTATTTTAGAGTATGTTCACATGATATAGGAACATTGGGTAAAGACAGTAAGCTTTTCTCATTAAAAAGGAACCTGGGAAAACATGTATTAGTTTATTACTTTGGGAAAACTGGGCTGGAGACAAAGTGAAAACCTTAACAATTTTTTTCTCTTTCCCATCTATACTTCAATGCTCTTCATTAAACCTTGTTGCTACAACTCTACGAATTACATATCACGTTTATTGACTTTTCAAAAGCTATCATGATCCCTTCTCAAATAAACAACGTGAGTTTGTTAACTTTATATTATTATAGACCAAGTGTCAGTTAGAACATCAGTATCAGAGAGATTTTCATGAATCAAGTTTCACTAAACTTTCTAGATTAGTCTGGATAATCTGTTGCTTACAAATAAATGTATAGTTTCATTGATATTGAAGGTGTGTGGTGAGCATGCTAGCAGTAGTGGTGGTTAAATAAAGATGATGTAAAAAATATAAACCAGAGGGTTTTGCATTTTTGGCAAGCATGTAAGTAGGATGCATAAGTGAGAGTATTCAGGACCCACTTGAGGAGAACATTTCACTCTTTTGATGATTCCTACTAAACATCAAAATTCCAGCATTACCCCTATTTTATCATGATTCAGATAGCTTTCAGAATAAATGCAAATAGGTCTTTCTCTAGTTACATGTCCAGGTCACCTTGCACGCAAGATGCAATCTGCTTATGCAGGTCAAGAGGAAAGCAGAACATTTGAGGATTGGCACCAGCAGAAACCTCCCTGGTACATATTTTTTGATATTATATGACAAATTTTGGGTGAATTTTCCTAATTGCATTTGTATATAATCAAGAGTGGCTAAAACTAGGAAAAACATGAATTTCTAGATAAACTAATACAAGAAAATTTAATACGAAAAGTATCGAAATGGTTCTACTAAACACTCCTAAATGGTTATTCTTATGTTTTGAACATTTGTGTCCCTCCAAAATTTATATGCTGAAACCTAATCACCAGTGTGATGATATTGGGAGGTGGGGTCACTGGGAGATGATTAGGTTGTGAGGGTGAAAGCATCATGAATGGGATTAGTGCCCTTATTTTTAAAAGGTCGTAGAGAGCTGCCTTGGCCCTTCCACCATGTGAGGACACAGCAAGAACACACCATCTATGAACCCAAAAGTAGGTTCTTCCAGACATAGAGGTTGTCAGTGCCTTGATCTTGGACTTCACAGATTCCAAATCTATGAGCAATAAATTTCTGTATTCATAAGCTACTCAGTTTAGGCATTTTGTTACAGCAGACCAAATAGTCTGAGACATTTATAAATTCCACTTATGTTTTTCCAAGTTGAGATTTTCTCTTTTGATTTAGTACATCATGTATTGACTATTTTTTATACCACTTGACCTCTTATTACTTAATTTTTACATATTATGTCATATATTCATTATGCAAACCTTGAGGATTAGGTACTGAGATTAGTCTTATTATATAGAATAACAGAAGCAATATATCAAATGAGTAATCTAAGATTCCAGAAGAAATTAAGGTAGTGTTGAAAAGAGGAAGAGAGAACTGTAATTCCTATTACTGCATGCATTAGACAATGTAGTATGCTGTTTTCTAAAAATTATCTTATTTTCTTTAATTCTCATAATAATTCATTGAGTAAATATTATATCTATCCCGCAGATGAGAATAACAAGATTTGCTGAATATCACATAAGCAATTGGTGGAAGTTGCGCCATCATTAGGGACAAAGAAGAGGAAACTTTTCTTCTGAGGGCTCCACTATTGTCCTTCGGTGACCACAGCTCTGTCCACTGTCCATAAGTCTTGGGTAGCAAGAGAATTTTTTTTTAGGGTCATTACACTGTAGTCCATGTTCCAGGTACCCAGGACCACAGTGTTCGCTGCCCAAAGGACCACAGCCTAATTCTTTTGCCAGTATGGGCTTTTTCTTCTCCTAAGGGTGGTCCATATTATGCATGTTTTTCACCTCAGTTCTATGGGTGCTTGACTCTTCAGTGGGTTCAGCTTGGGTGTACAGGTGGGCGTTTCCATGTGCATGCACTCAGTGCTCCTTATGGTGCAGCTGAAAGTTGGAAATAAGATGAGTTGGGGTTAAACCACTAACTTGGGGAAAATCTCTGAGGACTCTCAATTTTACTCTAGACTTCCGGTTGTTATGAAGATATATTTATTAAGGTAGCAGGATAGAGAATATTTTATGTAACATTCTGGTGGCTTGATTTGTAATCTTGTAATAATTATATATATATGTAATCTTTATTAAAAGATTACAAATATATATATTATATATGAACTTTGTGGATCTCAGAAATGGTAGGGGCTTGAAGGAAAAAACTGCCAATCAAGAATACTATATACAACAAAGCCATCCTTTGGAAATGAAAAGAAATAAAGTCTTTCTCAGGCAAGCAAAATCTGGGGGAACTGTCACCATGAGACCAGTCCTACAAGATATGCTAAAGGAAGTAGTACATTTGGGTGCCAAAGTACACAATCTATGATACGAAAACACACAAAAGTATACAACTCACTGTTAGAGCAAATATAAAAATGAGAAAGAGAAAGGAATAAGTTATTATTGCAGAAAGCCACCAAATAGCAAAGATAAATAATAAGAAAGGAAGATAAGAATGAAGAATATACAGAAAGAAATTGGAAACTAACAAAATGACAGGAGTAAGTCCTCACCTATCAATAACAACCTTGAATGTAAATGGCTTAAATTCCCTAATTAAAAGATATAGACTGGCTGAACAGCTGACAAAACAAGACCCAACTATATGCTGCCTACAAAAAACTTATCTTACCTGTGAAGACACACAAGGTGAAAGTGAAGGTACGGAAAAAGATATTCCATGCAAATGGAAAACAAAAGAGTGCAGAAGTAGCTATCCTTATATTAGACAAAATAGATTTTAAGTAAAAAAGTAGAGACAAAGACAATTATTTTATACTAATAAAGGGATTAATTCAGCAAGAAGATAAGAATTGTAAATATGTATGCCTTCAACCACAGAGCACTAAGATATATACAGCAAATATTATTAGAGCTAAAGAGAGAGATAAACCATCATACAATGATAGTTGGACACTTTAGCACCCCACTTTCAGCATTGAACAGATCATCTAGATAGAAAATTCATAAAGAAATATAAGACTTAAACTGCACTATAAACTAAATGGACCTAACAAACATTTACAGAACATTTCATCCAATAGCTGAAGTGTGCACATTCTTCTCATCAGCACATGGAAAATTGTCCAGGATAAATAATATTTTAGGATACAAAACAAATCTCAACACATATAAAAAAATCAAAATCTTATCAAATATCTTTTTAGGCCACAAGGGAATGAAATCAGAAATCAATAACAAAAAGAGCTCTAGAAACTGTACACATATGTGGGAATTAAACAACATGCTTCTGAACAATCAATGGGTTCATAAAAAATAATTGAGAAGGGAATCAAAAAATTTCTTGAAACAAATGAAAATGGGAACACAACATACCAAAAGAGATATAGCAAAATCAGTACTAGGAGTAAAGTTTATAGCAATAATCCCCTATATAAAAAACTAGAAAATTTGAAATAACCTAATAATGCACATAAAAAACTAGAAAATCAAGAACAAACCAAACCCAAAAATTAATAAAAGGAAACAAATAATAATGATCAGAGCAGAACAAAACGAAACAGAGACGAGAAAAACAATACAAAAGAACAAAAGATCAACAAAACAGAAGGTTTGCATTTTATAATTTAAAAATCACCAACGCATTAGCTAGAGCAAGAAAAAGAGAAAAGATAAAAATAAATAAAACAAAAATGAAAAAGAAAGGATTACCAAGGTTGAATCAGTGCATCTAAGCTTTAGTTTTGTCACTTCTAAAGCTATGAAACATTATTTCTCTTTTATTACTTATTTAAATTCTGTTTTCTCTTTTACTCTCAATTTTCTCTTCTTGTAGTAATGGCATGTACCAATATGATTAGATAGTATTTTAGAGGAGCTAGCATTTTATTGAATATGTAGCCATATATAAATTTGTTTTAGCATTCAATAATGAAATCATCTGTGCCTAGACTTCTTTTTTTTTTTTTTTTTTTTTTTTTTGAGATAGGGTCTGGCTCTGTCACCCAGGCTGGAGTGCAGTGGCACGGTCTCAGCTCACTGCAACCTCTGCCTCCCAGGTTCAAGTGATTCTCGTGCCTCAGCCTCCCAAGTAGCTGGGGTTACAGGCACATGCCACCATGCTCTGCTATTTTATATATATATATTTAGTAGGAATGTGATTTTGTCATGTTGGCCAGGTTGGTCTCGAACTCCTGACCTCAAGCAATTCACCAGCCTGGGCCTCCCAAAGTACTAGGATTACAGGCATGAGCCACTCTGAATTGTTTTTGTTGTGGCTGCAGATATTTACCTATAAATTAAGAGATATGGGGTATTCAGTTTATCTACTTTTCTTGAGTTAGGTTTGCCAGTTTATATCTTTGTGATAATTTTTCCATTTCATCCTCATTGTGAAATTGTAGGACTAGAACTGTTCATAATATTCACTACTACACATTTAATATCTGTAGATTTTATAGTGCTGCTCTCTTCCTTTAATCCTCAGATTGGTAATTTTAGTCTTTTTTTCCTTCATCAATCTGGCAAAATGTTATCCATTTGAGTAAACCTTTAGAAAAAAGAGCATTTGGTTTTATTAATTTTCTCTATTTTTCTGTTCATAATTTGATTTCTGCTTTTCTGTTGCTTGTTTAGGGTTTTTGTTCTCTTTTTTTTTTAAAGTATGAATCAAATATTTGTAATATTTCTTCTTTTTAAACATGAAAATGTAATACTATAGATTTCCCTCTCAGCACTGCTTTGGCAGAATCTCATCCATTTCATGATGTATTTTTATTTTAATTCAATCAAAATATTTTCTAAATTTATCATTTCTGTTTGACCCATTTGCTATTTATAATGTGTGTTTTTTAGTTTCTAGATAGTTCAAAATTTTCCAGATGTTTTTCTGTTATTGATTTCAGTATTTTATTTTTTTACTTCTATTTCCTTGTAATCATATTATATTATTACTATTTTAGCAGTTATTGCATAATTAACTTACTATTTTGCCAGTTCTTGACACTGCTATAACCATAGAATATTTGAGTTCCATTTTTTTTGGGTGGGGCGGGGAGGATTGCAGAGGTCGGGGGAACAATGTCCCACCGTGTCACTCAGGCTGGAGTGCAATGGCGCCATCATAGCTCACTGCAGCCTCCTGGGATTAAGATATCCTCCTGCCTCAGCATCTGAAGTAGCTGGAACTACAGGTGTGTGACACAACATCTAGCTTATTTTTTTAGAAAAATTTTGTAGAGTCTTGCTATGTTGCTCTGAGTCTTGCTATGTTGCCCAAGCTGGTCTTAAACTCCGGGTCTCAAATGATTCTCCTGCCTTGGCTTCCCAATGTGTTGGGATTACAGGCATGGGGCATCATGCCCGGCCTAATCACATTTTTTTCTTTAACTTTTGTGTGTGTTTATTGTTATCATGAATTTTATTTCTAAATATAATTTAAATTCCAAATAACAATACAATTATTGTCTTCGAACAGTCATTATTTGCTGTGTTTACTCACATCGTTCTTATTTTCTTTGATCTTTATTTCCTCCTGGAACTGCTTTTTTCCAACATGGAATAATTTTCTTTCTTACTGAAGAACATTTTTAACATTATTGTTGTTTGTTTTTTAGTGAAGAATTGTTAAGAATAAATACCTCCAGTTTTTATTTTTATTTAAATTTTACTTTCATTTTTAAAGAATATAATCCCCAGATACGGAATTCTACTTTAGCTGTCTGAAAGATGTTCCATTGGTTCAGGCCTTCCATTATGTCTATCAAATTTTCTTCTAAGTCCTAATGTATTCATTGATGATAGTGTCTTCTTTCTCTTACTGTTATTATTTTTATCAGTTATATTATGATTTTTCCTACATATAGTTTTCTTTATGTTCATTGTATTCGGGATAGTTTTACTTAACATACGAAAGAGCTGATTTATGTTATCATATTGTGAAAATTCTTTATCACTAACTTTTTAAACATTAATTTTAACCCATTTCTCTATTCTTCTTTTCCTGAGATTTCCTGACACATATATTAAAGCTATTGAATGAATCCTATATTTATTTTATGATTTATTTTAATTTTTAAATATACTCTTTCGTATGTTTTTATTTCTGTATTTTCTATTGATTTTCTTTCAAGCTTAATTCTCTTTGTACAATGTTAAATCTGTTGCTCAACTTATTTATTGACTTCTTCAAATTTTGCATTTTGAGATAACTAAATTTACATGAAGTTGTAAGAAATCATATAATATAAAAAATCTATAAACCTTTAGTTTATTTTTCCAATGGTTGTAAGATCTTACGTGTATATAGTACAATATCAACACCAAGGATTTCATATTGAAACAATCTATTAATCTCATTCAGATTTCATCAGTTTTACATTCATTCATATATATGTATGTATAGTCTATGCAATTTAATCTCATATACAGATTCATGTGACAACCACCACAGTTAAAATACAAAACAGTTTCATCAGAAGAATTTCTTATGCTATTCTTTTATAGCCAGAGGCAATTCCGTTTCTGCTCCTCTCCAAACAAAACCTGTGGAAACCATTAATCTGTTCACATTATGAATGCTGAATATTTATTTTATCATTTGGGTTATAATCCAATACTACTTAATCTTGTTGCTTAATTAATCCAGCTTAGGCTTTAGGAAACCTTTCAGTTGACTTTTGTGTCTTTTGGCATATTCCCATTATTTTGGGATTTATTTTTTAGCACTTCCTCACTTTCTGGTGCCACAAATTGCTCCAGGTCATTTTACAAGGGATTGCGTTGAATCTGTAGATCAACTTGGAGTGTACCGCCTTCTGAACAATATTAAGTCTTCTGATCGACAAACAAGGAACTTTTCCTTATGTTTGGATCTTCTTAACTTTCTATCAACAGTGTTTTATAGTCTTCATGTACAAGTCTTCCAGTTCTTTGGTTAAGTATAATCTTAAGTATTTCTTGTTTTTGATGCTTTGTGAGTGAAATTGTTTTCTTAATCTCATGTTTGAGAAGTTCATTGTTAGTGTATAGAAATACAACTGATCTTTGTATTTGGATCTTGTATACAATAACTTTGCTGAAATACTTTATTAGCTCTAAGTGGTTTCTTTGTGTATTCTTTAGGGTTTTCTATTTATGAGATTATATCATCTGGAGAGATAATTTTACTTCTTCCTTTTTAACCTGATTATCTTTTGGTTGTCTTGCCTGGTTACCCTGGATAAAGCCTCAAGTATAATTCTGAAAGGTGGTGGTAAGAATAGACATCCTTGTCTGATTTCTCGTTATAAAAGAAAGTCTTAGAATTTTCCCATTAAGTGTGATATTATCTATAGGTTTGGCTTTTTCGGTAGATTCTTTTTATCAGGTTGAGAAAGTTTTTGATCATTTCAATCATAAAAATTTCATGCGCGTCTGTGTGAAGAGACCACCAAACAGGCTTTGTGTGAGCAATAAAGCTGTTTATTTCACCTGGGGGCAGGTGGGCTGAGTCCAAAAAGAGTCAGCAAAGGGAGATAGGGGTGGGGCCGTTTTATAAGATTTGGGTAGGTAAAGGAAAATTACAGTCAAAGGGGGTTTGTTTTCTGGCGGGCAGGAGTGGGGGTCACAAGGTACCCAGTGGGGGAGCTTTTGAGCCAGGATGAGCCAGGAGAAGGAATTTCACAAGATAATATCATCAGTTAAGGCAGGAACAGGCCATTTTCACTTCTTTTATGGTGGAATGCCATCAATTAAGGCAGGAACCGCCCATCTGGATGTGTACATGCAGGTCACAGGGGATATGATGGCTTAGCTTGGGCTCAGAGGCCTGACATTCCTGGCTTCTTATATTAATAAGAAAAATAAAATGAAATAGTGGTAAAGTGTTGGGACGGCGAAAATTTTGGGGGATAGTATGGAGAGATAATGGGCGATGTTTCTCAGGGCTGCTTCAAGCGGGATTAGGGGTGGCGTGGGAACCTAGAGTGGGAGAGATTAAGCTGAAAGAAGATTTTGTGGTAAGGGGTGATATTGTGGGGTTGTTAGAAGAAACATTTGTCATTTAGAATTATTGGTGATGGCCTGGATACGGTTTTGTATGAATTGAGAAACTAAATGGAATAAGAGAAGGAGAAAAACAGGTATAAAAGGTCTAAGAATTGGGACGACTCAGGACATCTGATTAGAGAGTGACTAAGGAGATTCAGCATAGTCCTGCCAGCAAAGATTATTTATTTACTTCAAGAGTTAAGAGTGGCAGTTTGGGGATAGCACCAGGAGATATCAGCTGTGATGGCTTGGAGAAACAGTGTAAACCGGCAGTGTAAACAAGAGCAGGGCATGTATGAGTAGTTGAGAACGGTGAATAGGAGTATGACTAGACAGAAGATAGTAGGGATGACAAGTTTTTTTGGGGCACAGTCTAAGTTGGTCTGGTGTCTGGAATGAGACTGGGGCCTAATAAAAAGGAGCATCTATACAGGAGCTTAAATGGGCTGTACTTTGTAGCATTCTGAGGACAGGTCTGACTTCTGAGAAAGGAAAGTGGTAAAAGTATTGTCCAGTCCTTTTTAAGTTGGTGGCTGAGCTTGGTGAGGTGTGTTTTTAAAAGACCTTTAGTCCGTTCTACTTTTCCTGAAGATGGAGGACCATAAGGAATATAAAGGTTTCACTGAATACTAAGAGCCTGAAAAACTGCTTGGCTGATTTGACTAATAAAGACCGGTCTGTTATCAGACTGTATAGAGGTGGGAAGACTAAACTGAGGAATTATGTCTGACAGAAGGGAAGAAGTGACTGCGGTGGCCTTCTCAGACCCTGTAGGAAAGGCCTGTACCTATCCAGTGAAAGTGTCTACCTAGACTAAGAGGTATTTTAGTTATCTGACTCGGGGCATATTAAGTAAAGCTAATTTGCCAGTCCTGGGTGGGGGCAAATCCTTGAGCTTGATGTGTAGGGAAGGGAGGGGCCCTGAATAATCCCTGAGGAGTAGTAGAACAGCAGATGGAACACTGAGAAGTTATTTCTTTGAGGATAGATTTCCACGATGGAAAGGAAATGAGAGGTTCTAAGAGGCGGGCTAGTGGCTCGTACTATAGCATAGCCTGCCTTTGCTGGTGTGTGGCGATTAGGCCTGGTGGAACTGCCATCAATAAATCAAGTGTGATCAGGGTGAGAAACAGGGAAGAAGGAAATGTGGGGAAATGGGATGAACATCAGGTGGATCAGAGAGATACAGTCATGAGGGTCAGGTGTGGTATCAGGAATAATGTGGGAGGCCGGATTGAAGTCCGGGCCAGGAACAAGGGTAATTGTGGGACTTAACAAAGAGTGAGTACAGCTGAAGGAGCTGGGGAGCAGAAAGTGTATGCGTCAGGTGTGAGGAAGAAAATAGATTTTGGAAATTATGAGAGCTGTAGAGAGTGAGTTGAGCATAGTTTGTGATTTTTAGGGCCTCTAAAAGTATTAAAGCAGTGGCAGCCGCTGCACGCAGACATGAGGGCTAGGCTAAAACAGTAAGGTCAAGTTGTTTGGACAGAAAGGCTACAGGGTGCGGTCCTGGCTGTTGTGTAAGAATTCTGACCGCACTAACTATGCCTAGGAAGGAAAGGAGTTGTTGTTTTGTAAGGGATTGAGGTTTGGGAGATTAATTGGACACGATCAGCAGGGAGAGCACATGTGTTTTTATGAGAATTATGCTGAGATAGGTAACAGATGAGGATGAAATTTGGGCTTGACTGAAGTAATGGGGTCTGTCTGTGAAGCCTTGCAGCAGTACAGCCCAGGTAATTTGCTGAGCCTAATGGGTGTCAGGGTCAGCCTAAGTGAAAGCGAAGAGAGTCTGGGATGAAGGGTGCAAAGGAATAGTAAAGAAAGCATGTTTGAGATCCAGAACAGAATAATGGGTTGTAGAGGGAGGTATTGAGGATAGGAGAGTATATGGGTTTGACACCACAGGGTGGATAGGCAAAACAATTTCGTTGATAAGGTGCAGATGCTGAACTAACCTGTAAGTCTTGTCTGGTTTTAGGACAGGTAAAATGGGGGAATTGTAAGGAGAGTTTATAGGCTTAAAAGCCCATGCTGTAACAGGCGAGTGATAACAGGCTTTAATCCTTTTAAAGCGTGCTGCGGGATGGGATGTTGGCGTTGAGCAAGGTAAGGGTGATTAGGTTTTAAGGGGATGGTAATGGGCATGTGATCAGTTGCCAGGGAAGGAGTAGAGATGTCCCATATTTGTGGGTTAAGGTGGGGGGATATGAGAGGAAGATGCAAAGGAGGCTTTGGGTTGGGGAGAAGGGCAGCAATGAGATGTGGCTGTAGTCCGGGAATAGTCAGGGAAGCAGATAATTTGGTTAAAATATCTAGGCCTAATAAGGGAACTGGGCAGGTGGGGATAACTAAAAAAGAGTGCATAAAAGAGTATTGTCTAAGTTGGCACCAGAGTTGGGGAGTTTTAAGAGATTTAGAAGCCTGGCTGTCAATACCCACAACAGTTATGGAGGCAAGGGAAACAGGCCCTTGAAAAGAAGGTAATGTGGAGTGGGTAGCCTCCGTATAGATTAAGAAGGGGACAGACTTACCCTTCACTGTGAGTTACCTAGAGAGTCTGTGATGGTCCTGTAGGCTTCTGAGGCAATCAGGCAGTGTCAGTCTTCAGCTGCTAAGGTGAGAAGATCTGGGAAGGAGTCCATCAGAGAGCCTTGGGTCAGAGTTCCAGGGGCTCTGGGAGTGGCTGCCAAGTGAGTTGAACAGTCCGATTTCCAGTGGGGTCCCGCACAGATGGGACGCGGCTTAGGAGGAATCCTGGGCTGCAGGCATTCCTTGGTCTGGTGGCCAGATTTCTGGCACTTGTAGTAAGCTCCCAGGAGAGGAAGTTCTGGAGGAACGCCTGGCCGCTGCAGTTCAGGCGTTTGGAAGTTGTGTGCTGGAGATGTGGCTGGGGTTTGTCTCACAGTGGAGGTAAGGAATTGCAACTTTTTTCTATTATTGTACCCCTTGAAGACGAGGTTAATTAAATCCTGTTGTGGGGTTTGAGGGCCGGAATTTAATTTTTGGAGTTTTATTTAAGGTCGGGAGCAGATTGGGTAATAAAATGTATTTTGAGAATAAGATGGCCTTTTGACCTTTTAGGGTCTAGAGCTGTAAAGTGTCTCAGGGTTGCTGCCAAAGGAATCATAAACTGGGCTGGATTTTTATATTTGATGAAAAAGAGCCTAAATGCTATTTGATTTGGGATAAAGAAAAAGGAGCATTAACCTTGACTATGCCTTTAGCTCCAGCCACCTTTTTAAGAGGAAATTGCTGGGCAGGTGGGGGACGGCTAGTCAGTGAATGAAACTGTAAGCCAGATCGGGTGTGAGGAGGGGCAGTGATAAAAGGATTATAGGGTGGAGGAGCGGAGGCTGAGGAAGAATTGGGACCTAGCTCAGCCTGGCAAGGAGCAGCCTGGGGAGGAGGGGAGAGGTCAGATGGGTCTGTAGAAAAGGAAGATTAGAAAGACTCAGCGACGCTTGGGGTTGGGACTGAGGGGACAGGTGGGAGGGAAAGAAGGAAGATTTGGGACGAGTTGCACTGAGCACAGAGACTAGGAAGGGACCGATGTGTAAAAGAATGCCTGGACGTCAGGCACCTCAGACCATTTGCCTATTTTACCACAAGAATTATTTAGATCTTGCAGGATGGAAAAATTGAAAGTGCCGTTTTCTGTCTATTTGGAACTACTGTCGAGTTTGTATTGGGGTCAAGTGGCATTGCAGAAGAAAATAAGACGCTTAGATTTTAGGTCAGGTGAGAGTTGAAGAGGTTTTAAGTTCTTAAGAACACAGGCTAAAGGAGAAGAAGGAGGAATGGAGGGTGGAAGTTGCCCATAGTGAAGGAGGCAAGCCCAGAGAAAAGAGAGAGTAGAGACATGGAGGGAAGGGCTTCGGGGGTTCTTACCCTCCAGAAAAGCGGGAAAGGGGTCGGGGCACAGAGATACGAGGTTGGGGCGTGGAAATAAGGGATCGGGGCACAGAGATATAAGGGGTCGGGGCACAGAAATAAGGGATTGGGGTGCAGAAATAAGAGGTCGGGGCTCAGAAATAAGGGATTGGGGTGCAGAGATACGAGGTTGGGGTACTTGCCTCTCCCCCAGAAAAGCAGGACTTGCCGCTAAGGATGAAGGAGAAGGGGTTGGGGTTTCTTGTCCTCCAGAAAGGCAGAGAAGGGGTAGAGACATGAAGAGAAGGGGTTGGGGTACTTGCCCCTTCCCCAGAAAAGCAGGACTTGCCACTAAGGGTGAAGGAGAAAGGGTTGGGGTTTCTTGTCCCCCAGAAAGGCGGAGAAGGGGTAGAGACACGGAGAGAAGGGGTTGGGGTACTTGGCCCTTCCCCAGAAAAGTGGGACTTGCCGCTAAGGGTGAAGGACCAAGGCAGGCGTCCCTGCATGGTCTGACACCTCTGAAACCTGGGTGAATAATCAGGTGCCCCTGCAATGATTAAACACCAAGGGAAGGCTGCCTTTCCTAGGCCGTGACTGGCGCCGGAATTTTGGGTCCACAGATAAAACGTGTCTCCTTTGTCTCTACCAGAAAATGAAAGGAATTGAAATTAAATAAGGGAGAGATTGAAGTGTCGCGCCAAGATTGAAAGGAGAAAGAGGTTGAGGGATAGTGAGGGAGGTTGGAGAAGAGAGTAAAAAGAGGCCGCTTACTGGATTTGAAATTGGTGAGATGTTTCTTGGGCTGGTCGGTCTGAGGACCTGAGGTCGTAGGTGGATCTTTCTCATGGAGCAAAGAGCAGGAGGACAGGGGATTGATCTCCCAAGGGAGGTCCCCCGATCCGAGTCACGGCATCAAATTTCATGCGTGTCCCTGTGAAGAGACCACCAAACAAGCTTTGTGTGAACAATAAAGCTGTTTATTTCACCTGGGGGCAGGTGGGCTGAGTCTGAAAAGAGAGTCAGCAAAGGGAGATAGGGGTGGGGCCATTTTATAAGATTTGAGTAGGTAAAGGAAAATTACAGTCAAAGGGGGTTTGTTCTCTGGCGGGCAGGAGTGGGGGTCACCAGGTACTCAGTGGGGGAGCTTTTGAGCCAGGATGAGCCAGGAGAAGGAATTTCACAAGACAATGTCATCAGTTAAGGCAGGAAGCGGCCATCTGGATGTGTATGTGCAGGTCACAGGGGATATGATGGCTTAGCTTGGGCTCAGAGGCATGACAAAAAGAATGTTAGGTTTTGTTAAATTTTTATGTGTCCATTGAGATTATTTTATTTTTTATTCCATTAATCTGATGTATTACATAGATTGATTTTTGTATGTTGAATTGCTCTTTCAATTTTCCATAAATCCCACTTGGTCATGCTGTGTAATTTTTTTGGTAAGCTGCTGAATTCAGTTTTCTAGTAATTTGATGAAGATTTCTGTATTTATGTTTATAAATAATAATGGTCTGTAATTTTCTTTTCTTGTGATGTTTTGTTATCAAGTAATACTGGTCTCAAAGAATGAGTCAAAAAGTGTTCTTTACTCTTAGACTGGTGTTAATCCTTCTTCAAGTAAGTGATATAACTCACAGTAAAATCATGTGGCCTTGGGTTTTTATTTGTGGGAAGTTTTATTGAATACTTAATCTCTATATTTATATGGAATATATCCATATAAATTAGCACTTCCTCTCTTTCTGGTGCCACAAATTGTTCCAACTCACTTTACAAGGGATTGCACTGAATCTGTAGATCAACTTGGAGTGTATTGACTTCTTAACAATGTTAAGTCTTCTGATCGCCAAACAAGGAGCCTTTGCATATATTTAGATATTCTTTAATTTCTGTCTTTATATGGAATATATCCGTGTAATGTAGATTAAGTATTCAATAAAATATTCTTAATCTCTCTCTATATATGGATATATTCAGGTTTTCTATTTCTTCTTCAATTTTGGTAGTTTATATCATCCTAAAAGCTTATCTGTGTTGTGTGATTTGTTGATATACATGTATTTAGAGTATTCCCTGATGATTTTTTTCGTTTCTATATGGACAAGAGTAATTTTCATTTTTCATTCCTGATTTTAGTAATTTGAGTCTTTTCTTTTTTCTTGGTCACAGTTGCTAAAAACTTGTCAATTTGCTTGATAGTTAAAATATTTGGTTGTGTTTATTTTCTCTACTGTTTTCCTACACTGTAGACATGATGACATCTATAATCAGTTCATTTTAGTAGAGGAAATAATTCTCAATAAGGTTGCTGGGCCTCAACCAGTCAGTTGGAGGCCCTGAGAGCAAAATCTGAAGTTTATCTGAGAAGAAATTCTGCCTAAAAACTTTCCAAGCTATGACCCTAAATTGCAGATTTCAGATTTGCTGGTCCTCATAATCCTGTGAGCCAACACACACACATACACACACACACACACACACACACACCCAGTAGGATTCTGTTGGTTCTATTTTTCTGCAGAATCCTGGCTGACACTGATATATACCTCAAATATTCACTCACTAGTTTTAGCATCCCTCAGGTTTCCTTAGCTGAAATCATTATTGCTATGATATTTGCTAAGTGGTACTTTTTCTAATTTTATCATTCTTATTGTGTTTATTGCTTGGTATTCTACTCTAGGGAAAACGTTTATCTTTTTTGCATTCATTTATTCATTTGTTTACTTTTGTCAGTATGAATAATAATGGATTGTAAACTGTTACCATTATTATTTATTTTGATGCTCAAATTGTGCCAGAGTTTGCCACTGGGAATACTATTAAATTAGGCTTCAATGGGGCTTTAGAGATGCCCCATTATTTTTTGCCTACTTCCTTGCTTGCTTCCACAACAGAATACTTCAGGCTCACTTTGTATTTCCCCATCCCCCAGTCCTGAAATTTGCATTTCTAGGATCCTGGTAACCTTTTGTTGAGAAGGGTTTTGGAAAACACAGAAGGGGTTGCTGGGAGTGCTCACAGATACTAAAGTATTGTTCCCAGGCCCTTTCTGTGGACATAACTAAAGCTAGGGTGTGTGTGTGTGTGTGTGTGTGTGTGTGGTGTGATGGGGAGAAAGAGAGGAGAGAAAGAGACAGTAATTGTACACGTATATAACTAAAACCAAAACTTCAATATATTTCCATATCCAATCTAATAATAAAAGCTCATTCTAGTTTTCTTCCCCTCCATATCTGTAACGTTTATTTCTAAAAACAATAAACCTGGCTTCAGTCATTCCCAATGTATTTACTTCTTGGATCAACCTCTTCTGTAAGTAATCAATCTCTCATCATTGCTGCTGCCTTCCATGCAGACACCTAGTTCTATTTCCGATTTCCTTTCTGATTGATATTTACTTAGTGCATGTTTTCCGATCCTTCTTTACATTTTTTTTCTTGTTTGAGGCAGTTCTTTTCTAAGCAGAATATAGTGGATCTTTGTAAACCACTCTGTTTCTTTCTCATCTATTTTTTAATGAAGAGTCTATTGCAACACACTGAGATTACTGGGCCATTGGGAGGAACTATCTTATTTATATTTTGTTTATATCTTGGTTTTCATATTTTCTCTTTCTTTATAACTTTTGAAATAATTAGAGCTTTTTCCTCTTCATTTTTCCCTCTATTTATTCAGAAGATATTCACCCCGCTGTCAATTCCTTTAGTAGATAATCTAGACATTTTTCCATTCTATTTTACTTATTAAATTCTAAAATTAATCCATTTATTCATTCTTTTTTTAAACTCTGTAAGAACTCTCAATGTTTTACTTACAGTAACTGCCCATGCTTAATGATATTGCTGTCCATATTTTACTTACATCATAGTTTAACCTTCATATTAAATATTATTGTTTATGTCAGTATTTATTTGCTCAGATTTACTCATATATTTATCATTTTCCTTCCTCTTATTCTAGTCACATTCTCATACCCTTGTTCTGTGACAATATTCCTTCTTCCCCTAAAGAGTTTCTCTAGCTGAGAGCAGGTGAAGAATAAACAATTTCAATTTTGCTTGACTGAAAATGTATCAATTTTATATTTTCCTTTGAAAATAGATTTACTGGACACAAAATTTGAGACTGACAGTATGCTCTTTCAGTACTTTGAGGGTGTCAGCCATCTGTCTTTGCCTTCTATTGTTGGTGCTGAGAACTCAACCATTAGTTTAATTTTGGCTTACTTTTTAGGCAATCTGATTTTCTCTTTGGCAGCTTTTATTATTTTGTGTTGTCTTCAATGTTCTGTAATTTCAGTGAGACATGTCTACATGAATATTTAATACATTCTGGCGGAGGCTCACTGGGTTTTTTAATGTGCACATTGATATTTTTCAACAAATCTGTAAAGTTTGAACCACATTTTCTAATTTGTTCTCTTTGCAATTCTATATTTCTTCCTGAAGTTCTGATAGAACATGTGCTGACCTTCTCAAACTATCCTACATATCTCTATTTTTCTTTAATATGTACTCCCTCTCTTCCAGGTGAGTAATTTCCTAACACTATCCATATCATTTTTTGTATCTGTCACCAATGTTCTCTTCAGCTGTGTTTATTCTGGTGTACTGCCATTTCATTTTCATTGTAATTTTCATTTCTAGAATTTGTGTTTGACTCATATTTAAATTTATTTTCACACATTATACTCTCTTTTTTCTTTATCATATTTTAGTCAGTTTTATTTCTTTAGGTATCAAATGTACTTAATTTATACACTGCATTGACGGTCCTAACATTTATAGTCATTGTGTTTCTGTTATTCTTTTCCTGATGTCTTAAAGTAATTATGGCCTCTTTCCATTTATATTTAGAGATTTGATATATGACACTTTTTTTTCCTTTAACATTGTTAGTCAAAAATGAATGTTAAGTGTGCTTCCTCTGAATGGGTCTCCTCTTTCTCTCTCTGTCCTCCTCTCATGTACACACTCTCCTTCATTTATTATTTTTTTATTCTAGGAGCCAGGAGGCACTAACCAATCTGATATTGACATAAACTAAATGTTCAGCTTGGGTGTGAAGTCAGGATTTCTTCTATTTTATTCACTAAATATGCCATCTATCAGAGGTCCTTACTTGAAGGAAGGTTTTGTCAGTGAAATTTCTCACCCTACTCTGGGACTTGGATCTGCCTCCTGTCTCCCATATACAGCTTCATAAATGTGTTCTAAGCCACCAGAAATTGGCATATACTCCTGAGGAAATACTGGCTTCAGTCTTTGATCGCCCTGATTTATTTTTGTTTCTGGCCAGGATGTTATGTAAGAATCTTCACATCTTTACTTTAAATTTTAACTCACTAGAAATGAGTTTAATCTACTCTTATTCAACATTTAACATGGTCTTGATATTTATGGACTATAAATCATGTTTAGAAGAATATATTTAACAGGATAATTTTTATATTTTATATAAATATTAATATACACACAACTATTGCAAAAGAAAATTATATTAACATTGCTAGTTACTAGATATTTTATAACGACTTTAAATGTTTTAAACATTGACATGTGGAATGTGTATTTTAAATTATTTTACTGTACCCTTGGGCTTAGTGACATAGGGTATAACTAATAAACTGTACAAATATGAATATTTATACACACACATAATCAACATATTTAAATATGGTGCTTCTCCTGATTGTTCAAACACCAAGTGAATTGAAATACCTTACCATCGTAAGAAACTTGCCTTTTTATGGAGACTATAGTGAGAATTCATTATATTACTTGTGAAACACTCACGAGAAATCCTTTTTGTTAAGGGTTTCACATCCATTCTAGTTACACATTTACCATGTTCAACCCAGAAACATTATTTCTTTGGAACAACATTCAAGAAGATGCCCCTGGGAAATACAAAAGGCAAGTGATAAAGTTTAAAGGATTGCTTTAAAAAGTTGTAGAAGTAAAGGCTTTATTCAATTGCTGAGTGTGTTCAGTAAAAGCTCCATGCATTTTTTTTTTTTTAGTAGACACAGGATTTGCTTGTATTTTGACTGAAATCTAGAGACAATTTGAATATAGAGCAAAGGGAGAGAATACAGAAACCACACTCCACATATAGAATTGGTCTTAAGAGTTCCCTCTGAGAATTTCAGAGCATGCCAGAGTTGATAAATGCCTCTAACCTGCCACACACAGCCCAGAAATCATTAAATGTTAGTCTCAGCCATCACTCCCATCACCACATCACAATTCCAATCTAAGAGCAGAAAACATTAGGATTGTAAATGTTTATAACACAGAGAGAGGGAAAAAGGCATTTTGGTTCTTAGGAGAATGAGGACTAGTTTACTGATAAAAAGATCTTTTTAAGAAAGCATTAAGGCCGGGGGTGGTGGCTCATGCCTATAATCCCAGCCCTTTGGGAGGCCGAGGCTGGCAGATCATGAGGTCAGGAGATGGAGACCATCCTGGTCAACATGGCGAAACCCCGTCTCTGCTAAAAATACAAAAATTAGCTGTGTGTGGTGGCACGCACCTGTAGTCCCAGCTACTTGAGAGGCTGAGGCAGAAGAATCGCCTCGACCAGGGAGTTGGAAGTTGCAGTGAGCCGAGATGGTGCCACTGCACTCCAGCCTGGTGACAGAGTGAGACTCTGTCTCAAAACAACAACAACAAAAAGCATTAAGTCTGATCTATGATTAAACCCAAGCTAGTGTATTTTTTGAACTTACTTTATCCTTTATTTGATATAATATGAATTCTGCACTTTCACCCATATTGAGACAGACAGGGTTTTTTACAATTTCTTTGGCTGCTTGACTTTAGAACTGCCTTTGTGATTAAGGAATAGCATCTTAGGAAGCGAGCTTCACCTTCCCCTATAGAAACTGAGAATGCTCAAGTTTCCCTTTCTCAGGCTGTCTTGCACGTTAGGGAGGCCATGTGATCCAGGCTTCTCCAACTAACCAGGGCGGACATGCTGACATCATCATTTGTTTGTGACCTGAACCACTGAGGAAGGAACCCATACTTACTATGAGTGATGATGACAAATAGTGGTTAACTCCAGGTTCTAGAGGTAATAATAGGAATGGACCTACTGTGCTGTCCACCATTGGCAGCATGCGTTTTGGGAACACAAGTTTTCTGTCCTCAGTTGCAGTATCTATGCTGGCTTAATCTTTATTTATTTATTTATTTATTTTTGAGACTGAGTCTCACTGTTTCCAAAGCTGGAGTGCAGTGGGTGTGATTTCGGCTCACTGCAACCTCTGCCTCCCGGGTTCAAGCAATTCTCGTGCCTCAGCCTCCCGAGTAGCTGGGACTACAGGCATGCACACCATGCCCAGCTAATTTTCTGTATTCTCAGTAGAGATGAAGTTTTGCCCTGTTGGCCAGGCTGGTCTTGAACTCCTGACCTCAGGTGATCTGCCCGTCTCAGCCTCCCAAAGTGCTGGGATTACAGGTGGCTTAATTTTGAGTATTATTTCTCTCCATGTAGCTTCCAAATCTTGTTTGCTATAATTCCCTACAGTCTCTATAAATCATTCCATATTGTTTTAATACATTCCTCTTCATGTTAAATTATGAATATTTTATTTCTTTTGCCTTCAGTTAAGTATCTAAATAAAAAGTTATAGGTTACATAGCTTACTTTGTTTTTTAGTATTTTTATTTAAGAAAATAAGTAATATCAAGATTTTTAACTGTAAATAATTTGAGAATGATTATAATTTTAGCTAGCTTTTTTGAAGATAAGCCAGTGTGTTAGGCACTATGCTAAGTGTTTTATGTGTAATGTCCTATATCATATTTAACATGATCACACAATACAGGTACTGTTATTATCTTTATTTTGCGGATGTAAAAATTGAGCCAAAGATGGACTTAATAATTTGATAAAAGCTACACCGTTAGCAAGTGTAATGGCTTTTCACTGGTTTTCCATTGTCATAACTTCAGATTCTGTTCAGATAAAGCTAGAGCTCAAAAATAGACTGCCTTGTCATACACAGTTTGATGTTTTATCAAGTGCCTATTACATATAAGTTGTGGTTAGTGTTAAAAATATGTCCTTTGTAGGGACATGGATGACACCAGAAACCATCATTCTCAGCAAACTAACACAAGAACAGAAAACCAAACACTGCATGTTCTCACTCATAAGCAGGAGTTGATCAATGAGAACACATGGACACAGAAAGGAGAACATCACCCACTGAGACCTGTTGGGGAGTCAGGGGCTGAGGAAGGGACAGCATTAGGAGAAATACCTAATGTAGATGACGGGTTGATGGGTGCAGCAAACCACCATGGCACGTGTATACCTATGTAACAAACCTGCACATTCTGTACATGCATCTCAGAACTTAAAGCATAATAAAAAAATACAAAAATTAATTAAGTGATATCCATATGCTTAATCCATCTTTCAGGCTAAAAGTAATGTCATTAAAAAACTATTACACATTGAATAATTTTCTATAAAAGTGGGATGTATAAAGTATATGGCAACCCACATAAGTGAAGAATGATTTCTCCATACAGGTGTCAGAAAATGCCACAGAGCACAGAAGACAAGAAGAGCTCCCTGCTGCATATATTGCATCTTCTGTTGGGCACAGTTTCACTGATGTTATCTGTAAACAGAAAGGGTGAGACGTGATGACTCAGCCAACCCTCCAAATCCTGAGGGTCATGTATGCTGCCGGAGGCAGGAAGTGTCACTCCCATTTCACTCCCCACAGCTGTGTTGTTTGGAATTTCTCAAGATTTTATTTTTGATGAGCAACTTTGGGAGACGAAAAAAAAAATGAGGCCAGGTGTGGTGGCTCACACCTGTAATCCTAGCACTTTGGGAGGCTGAGGTGGGTGGATCACCTGAGGTCAGGACTTTGAGACCAGCCTGGCCAACAGGGTGAAACCCTGTCTCTTCTAAAAATACAAAAATTACCTAGGTGTAGTGGTGCACACCTGTAATCCTAGCTACTCAGGAGGCTCAGGCAAGAGAATGGCTTGAACTCGGGAGGCAGAGGTTGCAGTGAGCTGAGATCATGCCACTGCACTCTAGCCTGGATGACAGAGTGAGACCCCGTCTCAAAGAAAGAAAAAACAAAAAACATAAAACAAAACAAACAAATATAAAATTGGTGAATATTTGGGTTGTATATTAAGATAGAAAAAATGTATGCACTTACACTGGTCATGGTTGACTACAAAACATTTTAATTACATAGATAATTAAATATTGTCTCTGTATGAGAAAGCAATTTTGTCAATCAGAATCAAGTCTGAACTTCTAATGAAATAGTTGTATGAATAAGTGGTTCAAGAAGAAATAATTCTTCACTATCAAACATATTTTAGTTGTAAAACCTTTGGTGGAGATAGATCAGGTAGACGCAGCATTTGTTTCTTACTGCTGCTAAAATAGGCTGCACAAATTTTGTGGCTTAAAATGACACACATTCATTATCCT
The DNA here is from genome assembly GCF_029281585.2 of Gorilla gorilla gorilla. Lineage (NCBI taxonomy): Eukaryota > Metazoa > Chordata > Mammalia > Primates > Hominidae > Gorilla > Gorilla gorilla. Next base: position 188,991,795 of record NC_073229.2, read on the forward strand.
ACAGTTTTGGGTATCAGAAATCCAACATGAGTCTCACAAGCTAAAATCAAGGTGTTGGCATGGTTGAATTCCTTCTGGAAGCTCTAGGACAGAATGCATTTCCTTGCTTATTTCAGCTTCTAGAGGCCACTCGCATTTCTTGACTCTGGTCCCCTTTCTATTTTGAAAGACAACGACACTCTCCCTTCATCCTCTGCTTCCTTTATCATATCTCCTCAACACTCCCACTTTGTCAGGACTAAGTCCTGGCCCTGCTCACCTCAGGCCACCATGCTGCTCGCTCCTTTGTCTCCCGGTCACTGGACACTGGACACTTTCTGTTTGCCTGTTCTCCATGTACAGCTGGAACCTGGTCACAAATCTTACCTGCCTTCTGTTTCTAGAGATGCACCAACATTCAGTCTATAGGGATGCACTGGAAGTCTCAAAAATGTGGGAAAACATTTGCTGACTGTATTTTCTCCTCATGAGGTATTATTATTATTATTGTTATTATTAGTATTTTGAACGTGAGAGATAAGAGGGATCCCCGGACTATTTGGTGTACATCTTTATTTCTAGACAGGCTTTAGTGAAGTATAATCAGCATATCATACTACACATTCACCAATTGCAATGTAAGGTTCAATGACTTTTAGAAAATGTATCCAGTTACGCAACTTTCACCCCAATTCAGCTTTAGAACACTCCCATCACCTCAAAGGTTCCTACTTGACTGTTCACAATGTATCTACACTGCCACCCCCAGCCTCAGGCAACCAAAAATCTGCTTTGTGTGTTTGCGGTTTATGTTCCTATTTTATATAAAGAGAATATAATATGTAATCTTTTTGTCCCTCCTCTTCCGTTGAGCATAATGTCTCTGAGCTTCATCCATGTTTTTGGCATATTCGTACTTTGTTCCTTTTTATTGGTGAGATATACCACGTTATGTTTACTTATATACCAGTTAATGGCTAATTACATTATTTCTACATTTTGTTTATTATAAACAGTACTGCTGTAAATATTCGTGTACAAATCTTTTTGTTTTCATTTCTTTTGTGTAAAATATTCCAGAGTAGAATTGCTAGCTCATATGGTAAGTGTATATTTAACTTTTTAAAGTTAAACAAACTTCCAAATGCTGCATCATTATGCATTCTCATCAGCAATGTATGAGGCTTCTAGTTGCTTCACATCCTTGCTACAATTTGTTATTTTCAGGGTTTTTAAAAACAAAATTATAGTCATTCTATTGGTTGCAAAATGACATCTCATTATGGTTACATTTTATGTTCCCTAGTCTAGGAATAAAGAAAAATTCATCAACATTATAACATCTATTAAAAAATACAGCTAATGTCACTCTTATTAGTGAAAGATTGAATGCTTTTCACCTAAAATCAGGAGCAAGCGAGCATGCCCATTCTCACCACTGCTAGTGATCATAGTACTAAAATGTCAACCAGTATAATAAGGCACTAAAATAAATAAAAAGCATGCAGATTGAAAAGGAGAATAAAACTCAGCTTACTTGCAAATGATCATCTGTAAAAAAAATACTAAGTTAAAAAAAGAAAAACTCTTAGAACTAATATAAAGTCAATGTACAAAGATCAATTGTGTATCTACATCAGTAATCCACTGAAAAACAAAATTTAAAACACAGTGACATTTAGAATGACTCCAAAAAATACTTATACATTTAACCAACATGTACAGAAGCTGTATGTCAAAAACTAAAAATGCTGATAGAAACTTAAAAAAAACAAATAAATAAAACATCATGTTTAAGGATTAAGAAACTCAACAAAGAAAAGATGTCAATTCTCTCCATAAATAGCTAATGCATGCAGGTCTTAATATCTAGGTGATGAGTTGATAGGTGCAGCAAACCACCATGGCACACGTTTACCTATGTAACAAACCAGCACATCCTGCACATGTATCCTGGAACATAAAATTAAATTAAATTTCAAAAAATTCGTTCCATATTGGTCAACAGATTTAATCCAATTGGTATCAAAATTATGGCAGGAGTTTTTGTAAATATACACAAGCTGATTCTAAAATTTATATAGAAAAGCAAAGGAGCTGGAAGAGTTAAAACAATCTTGAAAAAGAACAATAAAGTTGAAGACAGCCCACTACCAAATTGTGGAATTATATTACAGCTACCATAGTCAAGACAACGTGATACTGTTGGGTGTGTGGACATGGATCAACAGAACAGAATATACAGTGTCAAATGAAAAACACATTCAGACTCAGTAAGGAAGGAGTTTATTAGAAATAATCATTTGGGGATAGGCTATTATAATGGAGAGAACACTCATCTAACTAAGGTCTGCAAAATCTCAAGGATTATAGAGCAGATTAAACAGGTGAGAAGGCACTGGGTACAGGGAAGTGGAAAGAAAGGGTGAGGTGCTCAGACAGTAGATGAGAGTATGTTTTACTCTGTAGTCAGCCTGTTTTCTAGAGGGGGCCCTGAAGGAAGGATGGTGTGCTGGCTGAGGGTGGGTGGGCCAAAGTTCAAGAGAATCTTAACTAAATTTTGTTAAGAAGCATTTTGTTCCCACTGATCAGTGGAGACATGCAGTTCAGCTCATCACTGATAAAGAATGGGAATTTGGGGTCTCTGTGTCTAGCCGTGTTCTAGGTCAACCAAGTGGCATCCTTGATTCCATTGTAGTCACATAGGAAGTGCGGTTCTTTAGGGTGAGCTATATCCCAGAACATGGGATAGAGTGACCCTTCACCTTTGTTTCCCCAGGGCCACAGGGCTGAGGTAAAATTCAACATTGTCAAGAACTTAGAAATATGCGAACACAATCACGCCTGTAATCCCAGCACTTTGGGAGGCTGAGGCGGGTGGATCACGAGGTCAGGAGATCGAGACCATCCTGGCTAACATGGTGAAACCCCGTCTCTACTAAAAAAATACAAAAAGAATACAAAAAAAAAATTAGCTGGGCATGGTGGCCGGCGCCTGTAGTCCCAGCTACTCGGGAGGCTGAGGCAGGAGAATGGCGTGAACCCAGGAGGCAGAGCTTGCAGTGAGCCGAGATTGCATGACTGCACTCCAGCCTGGGTGACAGAGCGAGACTCCGTCTCCAAAAAAAAAAAAAAAAAGAAAAAGAAAGAAATATGCGAACGCAAACACACCCAACTGATTTTTCAACAATTTGCAGAAGCAATTCAGTGGAGAAAGTCTTATCTTTTAAACAAATGGTGTTGGAACAAATGGACATCCACAGGCAAAATCTAAACAAGCAAATTTAAAAACTCATTAAGCCTCAGAGTTTATTTAAAAATTAACTTATAGATTCAAATATAAAATGTATAACTGTAACTTCCAAAAAAAAATGGAGAAAGTCATTGTGACCTAATATTAGGCAGAGTTCTTAGACATGAAACCAAGAACACAATCCATTAAAAACAGAAATGAAACATCGGACTTCACCAAAATTAAAGCGTTTTGCTCAAGGAAAGACTTTATTAAGAGCATAAAAACGTAAGCCACAGGGGGAAATATCAGCAAATCACACATCTGACAAAGTATTTGTTTTGAAAATGTAGAAAGTACTTTCTAAGTGTAACAGTAAGAAAACAAACAATTTAGCTGGAACATGAGCAAAAGACTTAAGAGATATTTCACCCATCCAAGAGGATATACAACAGCAAATATGCCCATGAAACAATGTTAGCACCATTGTCCATTAGGGAAATATAAATTAAAATCACAATGAGATGCCAGTACACTCTTGTAAGAATGGCTAAAACTTTTTTAAAAAGTATATGCTGTTAATACTGACTTCCGGTAACAGTGTGGAGAAAATGGATCTCAACACTTTGCTTGTGAGACTATAAAATGGTTATAGCCATTTTGGAGAACAGGCTTAGTTGGCAGTTAAATATACACTATATTAATACACACGATAGAACCCAGAAATTACATTCTTAGATATTTATAATTAAGGAATGAAAACAACTTCACACAAAGCTGGATCGCAGGGCTAAGCAAGATGTGATCGGCCCACATGATAATATAGAGTTACCATATGACTCAATAATTGGGTAGCATTTGTCCACACTAAAAACCTGAATGCAATTGTTTATAGTAGTATTATTCACGATAGTAAAATCATAGAAACAACCCAATTTTTATCAAATAATAAATACATAAATAAAAGTGATATATTCATAAAATGCAATAGTATTCAGCAATAAAAAGTAATGGAATTCTGACACGTGCTAAAATATAAAAGATCCTTAACAGTATTCTGTTAAAGAAGTCAGTCATAAAAGACCACATGTATGATTTTATTCATTTCAAATATCTAGAGTAGAAATTCTATAGAGAGAGACAGAAAGAAAGTACATTCTATTTTTTTTTCTTTTTAAAATAAAGACAGGGTCTTGCTGTGTTGTCCAGGCTAGTTTCAAACTCCTGGGCTCAAGCAATCCTCCTGCCTCAGCTTCCCAAAGTGCTGGGATTACAGGCATGAACCACCATGCCAGGCCAGAAAAGAGAGTCTTGATTGTCTAGTGCTGTGTGGGTTTTGAGGTCAGGGCACTGGGAGTGACTGGTAATAGGTATGGAGTTTCCTTTTGTGGTGAAGAAATATTTTAAAATTAGATTGTGGTGATGGCTGCACAACTCTGTGAATATATTAAAATCTATTGACTTGTTTATTCTAGATGGATGAATTTTATGATCTGAGGTTTATCTCAGTTAAACTCTTAAAATAGTTTATATACTTTATCGTTTCATACATATAAAATTCTTCAGATGTCAAAATTACAATAATGAAGACAATTCCACAATTGTCAAGTTTTAGGATTGGAAGTAGGGTGTGCCCATATGTTAGTATTATATCAATGTCAAATTTCTGGTTCTGATGATGTACCATGCTTTGGTAAGATGTTGTCTCTGGGGGCAGCTGGATGAAAGGTATGTGGGAACACTACTACTTTTGCAATTTTTTTTGAATCTAAACTATTTCAAATTTAAAGTTTAAAAAAAATCTAACTACTGAGAAAATGAATCTTATTTTTGAGAAAGAAATTTTCTGACACATTTGGAGCCAATATTGCTCTAGGTCAAAATCCAGTTGAGCGGCTGTATTACTGATATTTCAGTTCATTGGATACTTCTCTTTTATAACTTAAGTCTTGTGGTTGGTTCAGTTATGTCCACAAATTGATCTGTTTGAGCTTTGAAGTGTTCTGCTTCTGAGAACATTACCTTCAACATTTAGAGAGATGTTCAGTCAGAAATACTTCAGGTTTCAGGAACAAACACAACACATTTAGTCACATCATCTTCCACTTATTAAAAAAAAGAAAAATGAAAATATATGACTTCATAATACTAACCTCTGAAAAAGGAGAAACTAAGCAGTATAAGCAGCAATGCATTAGAAACTGACCAACTATCTGTTTCTTTTATATACATTGTCTCTCTAGCATAATTTTTAAACAACAACATGGGTTAGCTCACCCATGAATGTGTGATTTATTGATCAGTCTTATCCGTCTTTCACTGAATCTGTGAGATCATGTGAGTTTTGAAGAAAAAAAGAAAAGAAAAGAAGCTCAAAAATGATACCTGCTGGGCCTGCCAATACAAGAGTATTTTTGACAATTACAAGACAAAACAACCATATTGTCATAAAGGCTTTGAGAGAATTAAGTGAACCATATTGACAAGATATCATGGCAGCATCTGGTGGGTTGTTTCAGATGAATGCTCTCATTTCCTTGTCAATGTGCTAATATGTGATGAATTTCATGGACTGACTATGTTTCTCGCAGCACTTTGGATGCAGAAGACATTACCTTGAGCAAAACCACTGCTATATATTATATTAACTACCTCCATAAGAAATGTAGATACTCTCAAAGATGTGACAGTAGAAATTTCCAAGTTTTCCTCCAAATTGTCAGTCAAAAGAAATTGCCATTACTGTTATACAAGCTTAACAAAACATATAGGAGTAATTTTTTACTACAAATATATATATTTTGGAATAGTGACTTTTTAAAATGGGCATTCTTATGGAAAAACTCTTATCCCTGCTCCAAAGACAAGAAAAATAGTGAAAAACTTGATATTTTCCAAGTGTGATTCAGGAACTAGTCACTCTCTGTCTCAGGACTGACCTTCTTATCCTTCATTAGATAAGGAAGTAATGGTTACTGAAATACTGGACTCCCCTTTACAGAATGGTCATAGATCAGAATAGCATTTAATATTATAGTGTCTCATTTTTTTCTTTTGGAATGAATTAAATGTCATTCTATGACATTCCTTACTGATAATATTAATTATAACATATTATATATTTATCAAAATGCTTTTGTAATAGAAAAAAATAGAAAATTATAGCTACTAAGTAGGGGACAAGTTATATGAATTATGATCTCATAATATTGCAATGCCATAAAAGTGAGGTACATATGCATGTGCTAATACAAGAAATTATAAAGTATAATTTGTTAAAAACAGATGAATAACTAGCATCATTTTTTTCTAAAGAAATGAGAATATACACATTTATTTTTTATTTTTTTCAGTAAAAGTCATAAAAAAATGAAAATGGTGGTTATGTTACCAAAACCCCAGAGTTTCAGTCTAGGTCCTGTTGCTCACCATACAGAACGCCAATCACTGAGACAACAAGTATTACCAAGGAAGAAGTCTTTAATCAGGTGCTGCAGCCAAGAAGACAGGAGCTCAATCTCAAATCCGTTTCCCTGACCAACTATTGTAAAATTAAGGCTTTATATAGCAGGGAAAAAATGTAATCATATGTGGGAAAACAGGAATTAGGGAGAGCTAAAGAAGAGGAGTTGGTAGACAGGCAACAGGTGGTTGCTTAGGCAATCATGAGGGTGAGGGGTCTGGTGTCTCACTGTTCAGATGTGGTGATCTCATGCGTTTCAGCTTTTTAAAACTCTCTGGGAGGCCTGATGGTTGGTTCCCTGAGAAGGAAACTCAGATAAGACAAATGTAACTTTTTCCAATTTTAAGACTGTGAAGATCAATTTCTATGTTTATTCAAATAAACCATTAACATCACTTCCATGGGCCAGTTGGGCCAGTTCCAGTCACCTCTAGTAAGATAAATTGAAGGCTGGAGTGAGGGTAGCTGCTTTTACTTTTCATGTATTTCCTTCTTAAATGGTTTAAATATTTTAACTATATATGAATAGTACTCTTTCATATTAGTCGTTTGAAGGAGGAAGACTAAGAACTGCTTTTCCTTGTAATTCATTACATTGTGTTTCTTAAAAATGAAAGGAACAGCAATGATAGAGACCCCCATGCTTGTATACTTCACAGATTTGGGGGCTTTGGTTTGTCTGGTTCAATTTTCCATCACTTGTGTCTGGCCATATGAGCAACTCAATAAATGTTCGTTTAATGAATGCTATTAACATTTTATTATGGCATTGAAGTTAAAATAATAAAACTATTTAAATATAAAATAAAATGGATTGAATGATGTTTTTAGCATGTTCTCGTTTTCTCCCAAGCATTTACTTTGCCTGATGACAAGAGATGAAATACCATTAATAAAATGTTTCTGATGCTCAAGTCTTTATAAAGGTGTAAAAAGAAAGCAGATAATTTACTCACTTATTAACTATTTATGAATGCTTAACATGAGTCAGTTGGAAGAGAACAGTAAGCATGCACATGTGTAGATAAAATTTAAATTATCATATGAACATAATTATAAATAGAATTTGGTATAAGAAGTTGTGAAAGCAAAAGCATTTATGTGAATTGGCCTTTCCATGAAAGTATCTCTGGTTAAATTACACACAGGCCAAAACCCAGTGATGGGGAGAAAGAAAGAGGTGGAAAATTCTTTCAAAGCAGAGATAATTTTGATTGAGGATAACCCAAGGCATACAAGATCTTATCATAATCCATGAAACCTGAGAAAACATGCATGGCTCATGGAAGCATATAGGAGAGTAGGACTACAGAGATTGCAGGGGCCCATCTCAGAATCGAGTCATAGTACATTTGATAGAATTTATTCTTTAGTCCAGGAGCCATCAGAAGCCACTGAAAAGTTTTAAGAAAATGGCTAGTTGATCAAATGCGTTTCCTGTGTTTGTTAATACTACCATGTGTTTTTTCCCTTTTCTCTAGACTGTTAATATAATGAACTACATTAATTGATGTTTAAATGTTCAACAAGTTCAGAATTTTGGAAGAAATCTGATTTATTAGTAATATATTATTATTTCAACAGATGGATGGAAAGATAGATTTATACATACATAACAGGATTTGATTTGCTCACATTTTCCTGAAGAGTTGTATGTCTGTGTTTATGTGGGATATTGTTCGGGAGTTGTCTTTTTTGTACTGTCTTTTTCTATTTTTAGCATAAAAGTAAAACTGGTGTCATAAAATGATTTGAGAAATGTTCATTTATCATCTACTTCTGGATGAATTTGAGTAGGATTATTGTTACTCTATCATTATCTAGTAGAATTAAATCACCTGGGTATGAAGATGGTTCTTCTTGGTGAATAGTTTTTTGTCAATTTGTAATTGTCAAGAGATTAGTCCATTTTATCCAACTGGTCAAATTTATGTACACATAGTTCTTTGTAGTACTATACTTCTTGTAATACCTCTGTAGTCTCTAGTGATATCCCCTCTACAAAATTCCTAATGTTAGCAATTTGTGTCTGATCTGTTGAGTTCTTTGTCAGCCTTGTGAGAAATTTATCAATTGTTTTGATCCTTTAAAAAGTGTAGCTTTGGTTTTATTAACTTTTTAAATTGTTTTCATGTTTTTAATTTCATTGATATCTGCTTTCATCTTATTTCCTTCCTTCTACTTGTTTTGGGTTTATTTTCTTCTATTCTTTCTGGTTTCTTGAAGTGGAAGTTTCAGTTAGTCCTTTGAGGTGTTTCAGTTATGTTTTAAATAATGTTTTAAAAATAAGCAAATATATCTCTCTTATTACCAAAGTGTTTAGTTTGCCTGATGAGAAGAGATGAAATACCATTAATAAAATGCTTCTGATGCTCAGGTCATTATGAATGAGCGAATGCTAGACCATTTCCAGCATTCTTCATTCCATTCCTTTGTGTGATCAGTATCTCTACCTGGAATCCTTTCCCTCTGACTGAAAGACTTTAATACTTCTTTAGTCGCTGGACTGCTAGAGATGAATTTGTTCAGCTTTTGTAGATCCAAAAAATATTTCTTTTACCTTGATTTTTAAAAATATTACTGAATATAAAATTCTGATTTTTTTTTTGACATTACAGTAAATGTGCAACTCCATGGACTTAGAGCTGGCATTTTTTAATGAGAAGTCTCCCGCACTGTTTTTCTTTTGGCCTTTATACGTAAGGTATCTTTTGGGGCTGCTTCTTCTTAAGATTTTTTCCCACTAATTTTAAACAATTTGAATATGATCAGCCTTGTTCTATTATTAATGTTTCTTCTTCTTTTGCTTCATAAAAATTTTTAGGCCTATGTATTTATGCTTTTTACTAAATTTGAAAAACAGTGGCCATATTTATTCAAATATTTCTTAAGGATTCCAGTTATAAATATTGTTAGCCTCTTGATGTTCTCCAGCCTGCTGATTCTCTGCTCATTTTTTCTTCAATCTTTTAATCCTACTAGATTTCCTTTTAGTTTTGACTTCTAGCCTTTAAGTTAATTTGCCCCCCCTTTTTTTGCAATGTTATATGCTGTTAATCTCACTCAATACATTTTTATATTAGACATTGTATATTTCATCTCCATAATTTTCATTTGAGTGTTTTTGCATTTCATATCCATCCTCAAAATGTTCATATATTCCTCTACTTTTTCAACCTATTGAACATATTCAAAATAGCTTCGTTAATATCCTTGTCTAATAATTCCACTTCCTACAGTCTGTTTCTATTGATTGATTACTCTCCTCACTGTGGGTCATTTTCCTTGCTTCATTTCACGCCTGGTAATTTTTTATTAGATGCTTAACATTGGAAATTTTATCTTGTCAGGTGATATTTTCCTCTATATATCTTTGACTATATTTCAGCTGTTTTCTAAGATTCAGTTAAGTTGCTTTGAATCAGTCAATTATTTCCAGGCTTGTTTTTAAACATTCTTAGCTGGGAAAAGAGCAGCGCTTAATCCAGAGCTAACTTGGCCAGAGTACTGAGGTCATACCCTTCTGAGAACTCTACTCAATGTGCCATTCCACGTGTTAGTGAGTCGTCTCACTCTACCTAGGGGGACACACTAGTATTCTTAGCCCAGAGTCAGCTCTTAGGATAGTTCTATATGCCTGTTATCTTTGCCCAGTTGTGAGCATTGTTCAGTATTCAGCTGAACTCTTAATATGACCTGTCCTTAAATCTCCAAAGGTCTCATTATGTCTACCGCTTGGCTAATATTTTGCATTGTGATTGCTAGCTGCCCGGCCTCCCTAAATTATAAATTCTGCCTTCTCAACTTAGAGAGGCAACCAGGCGCTGTATGTGTTCCCTGTACTGCAGCCTGGAATTCTCTTTAGGCTGTAAGCTGAGTCAGCCATAGAGCTCACTTCACCTGTTCTCTTATGTCAGGGATCACTGTCTTGTGAGGCTTGTTTCCAATATCTGAAAACCAGTGTTTGATATATTTTGTTTGGTATTCTACTTGTTCAAGACAGGAGTTTAAAGCTAATTCCTGATATTCCATTATTTTCAGAAACAAAATCTATGGCGTTCTACTATTTTAATCATTGTAATTTTATTATATATATTCAATGATAATAGAATCAGAGCATTATCTTCTATTAATCTTTAGTTTTCTAAACGTTCTTTATTGCCTATACATCGTTCTGAGGATTCAGAATCATTCTGTCACAAACCTATTCTTGACCCAATACCCCTTCATCTCAACAAAGACACCTTCCCCATAGGATGCCAACGGATGTCTGTAAAACTGGAAATACGCTGGCTTTCACAGCAGATTCAGGTATTTCTTAAGCATCAGACAAAGACCAGTCAAAACTCAGTGAATCTGTGTGCCTTTATCTATTCATTATCTCTCTTACGTCTCCATCATGCTATGCAACTCTTATCCCATGAAATGACCAAACGCCCAGGCTTCCAAATTAATTATATACTCTTTAGCACATAATCAAGGGTAAGCATATAAGTTCTATTGCTCACAGACTGAAAAATGGAAAAATAAAGTCCAAAGTAAACTGGAGATAACAGCTGTCATAAATAAAAATTGGAATGGGCTGGGACAGTACCGAGAAAAGCTTTATAGCAATTTGACAGAGAAAACCTTCCTAGCTCACTCATATTTGTGACACAGATGAGTAATGTGATTATTCCCAGCTCCTGGCAATAAAAACTTTATTGCACCCCACAGGATCAGATACAATGTTTATTTCTTTCTCCGAGTGCATTAACATACACTTCTTTTTCACAGAAAAACATGCAATTTGAGTCATCTTTTTCAAGGTTGATTCTTTATGTGACCTTAACAATTATACCACAAAGTATGATGGCTGTGACAGAGAGCCAAGGCGCACATGGCTTTCAGCAGAGGTCAAAAAGACACAGGGCATGAAGAGAATATGGGACAAAAGAGATATATTAATATTTGTCTCTCTTAAAGGAACTAAGCAGGTGTAGGTGGCATTCGGAAGAGGCATACAGGGCCGTAGAGGCACGGTTTCCCATGGACTGAGATGAAGCTCCTCCTCCTAACATCCTCCCACAGGTGCAGTAATCTTGGGGAGCTCTTCTATGCACGCTGCAGTGATGTGTACACCAAGTGGGAAGCGTGGAAGAAATACTGCATCTGCCTCTTGATGGTCTTCCTAAAACAGCACTTTAACTTATCTCTCCATGACCTGAATTTCAGTGCTGAAAATGTCCTGAGGAAAAAGTGTGTCAAACCAATTGTTCTTTCAACGTTTTAACCCACTATGCCAGAAATATAGCTGGAAATACATTTTTTCCAGCAATTAAAATATATCATTGGAGCAGGAGAGACTGTAAGGCTAAAGGAAAAATCAATTCCATCTTTCTTTTTTAAACAAACAAAAAAGAAAAAAACTGGATTTTTGATGTACAGAGAGAACTATTGGTAAACCACAGCAAATGATAAAGACAATTCTGATGACAAAAATTAACAAATATTAATGTTTTGATTCCATCCATCTACACGTGTTACATGTGAGCTATGAGGTTATTTAGGATGTGTATTGCAAGTAAATGGTTTGAGTTGGTTGTTTTTGAGTTTCTTTTGCTCTGTAAAAAAGAGGAATAGCAGGAGATAGTGATAAGAAAATCAGGCTTTGATAACTGAAATAGTTTTTTTTTAATTTTAAAGCAGGTGTATGATAAAACATAGGATTAATTTTAAGTGACTTAAATCACATAACTTAAAGTGACAAGGAACAATTGAAAAATAATTGTACTAGCTGTATCAGTACATTCTCACACTATTATAAAGATACTACCTGAGGCTGGGCATAGTGGCCCATGCCTGTAATCCCAGCACTTAGGAAGGCCGAGGTGGGTGGATCACTGGAGGTCAGGGGTTCGAGACCAGCCTGGCCAACATTGTGCAATCCTGTCTCTACTAAAAACACAAAACTTAGCCAGGCTTGGTGGCACATGCCTGTAATCCCAGCTACTCAGGAGGTTGAGGCACGAGAATTGCTTGAACCTGGGAGGCAGAGGTTGCAGTGAACCGAGATCATGCCACTGCACTCCAGCCTGGGCGACAAGTGAGACTCTGTCTCGAAATAAATAAATTAATTAATTAAATAAGATAGTACTTGAGACTGGGTAATTTATAAACAAAAGGGGTTTAATTGACTCACAGTTCCCCATGGCTGGGGAGGCCTCAGGGAACTTACAATCATGGCAGAAGGGGGAAAGGAAGCAAGGCATGTCTTACACGGTGGCAGGAGAGAGAGAGCAAGCAAAGGGTAAGTGCCACACTTTAAAACCATCAGATCTCATGAGAACTCCCTCACTATCATGAGGACAGCATAAGGGAAACCACCCCCATCATCTCATCACCTCCCACCAGGTCCCTCCCTCGACAAATGAGGATTACTATTGATTATAATTCAAGATGAGATTTGGGTGGGGACACAGAGGCAAACCATATCACTAGCCTTCAAATCCCATTCTGCTTTATAGGGAGAATACAATTCAGGACAATGAAGCTCAACACTGAAGACAGCTCAGGATTTTTAGTATTCTTACAGCCCTGCTTATACTTTTCTCAGACACATAGTTTCATGGCCCATGGTCTTTTTGAGTTAAAATTAAGTATGCCCACTTCTTATTTTCCATATCCTAGTTGTAAGTTTTTTTTACCGCAGTTCATTATTTTTTTCTCCCTCCTATACAACATTTTGAGGAAAGCAGGTGGCCAGAAAATATTTTTGACTGAATGGATGGAGCAAGATGATGAGTGAAGAGCCCAATTTCTTTCCTTTCATAACGGAGTCAAAAGATAGTGTTGGTGAGAGAATGTGGATTCTTACAGCAAAGTGCAACTGTGAGAAAGATGGAAGATTTAATTCAGGCTATTTCAAGGCTCAGCAATCTAGACAGGTGAGAACTGGGCCATCAATCCAAACAAGGGGAAACAATAAATGGACCTGGGGGAAAAGGCCAAATGTGATGATTGTGGGAGACTGGAAAACATGATAGTTTCAAATTGCTCTGAAGGAATTTCTGAGCTTAGTAAAATAAATCTCTGGGGGCTTTGGATATGGTGCATTGTGAGCTTTCAAAGGATTCCAAAGTTCAGGCATTGAGCTGCTTTATCTTTTGATATTTCAGATTCAATGAAGCTATTGCATTTATATTTGGTTTAATAAAAAAATTCATTTAAGCACAAGCATATGTAGCTTCAAATCCATGTGTATGCTCCCCCACTTAAGGATGAAAGAAATATCTAGTCAAGGGAATATGTGCCTTGATTTATTTCTCTAGCAGTAATGATGAATTGCACTATGTCATTTACAGTCCCATGACATGTCACTTCTATAACCCTTGGTGTGCAACTACAAGACAGAAAGGTTAGAGGTGCAGGTGATCGCTATGCACGAGGGTTTTTCCTAACTGAGGAACTAACTGGCCCATACAGGGATTAAAACCACAAGCCTGGCCCTCATAATCACCACTCTAACCTCCAGAGCTAACTGACCCAGACAATAAATTCTGCAGGAGATACCTGCTGAGCTATTAGGTTGATGAATGGGAAGGACTTCAGAGTACACCATCTTGTGAAAAATAATATAATAATTTAAGTAGTTGTCCATCCCAGTGGTACCAACTTATAGCCAAGGCTAGCTCAATAGTTTCTTCTTACCCAGAGGCCAAGCGCTGCTGAGCTACATCATTCACAGAGAGACATAGAATAAACACACCTAATATATAATAAGGATGCCGTAAGTCCAAAACAAAAGCAGGATTGCATGCAGAATTTTCAACTAACCTTTTTCCTCTACCACTCAAAGTAAAAGAGGAAGAACAAAGCCACTGGAATGTTCTCCTAAATTGTGACTTCTTTAAATGACTTAATTAATCAGTATATAAATTAATATCTTTAAGTAGATGAAATTTAATGTGGTCATAAACAGAACATTAAATGTACTATGTTTTGTCATATATTACTAGTAAAGAATAACACTGTTAATTAAACAACTATCAACTCACATAAAACATATTTAGAGTGTGGTGAGGTCAAGTGTTAAAACACGAGGGAAACATCCTAAGTAATCCACATCTTGTCACTTAGGTTTGAGCCACAATAAAGACCTTCGATATGGAGTATTTATTGATGAAAAACTACGAAAATTTTTCCATTTGAGAGGAAAATTAATAAAGAATGTGTTTTGTTATCGTTGCTTGGATTTTGTTTTGCTATGTTGATTTTAGGAGGTTGATTATTTCTTAATAAATGGTGTGAAATTTTGGAGATTGCCACCTGGTGAGTTGAGAGCCCTGGTTTCATGACTAACTGGCTAGATTTTCCAAACATTTATGTAACCGAGAAAGAAAAAAGAATGTAAAGAAAATCGAGGCATGTTTGCCATTTTCCTAAAAATAAATTGGTTTTCTTTAATAACTCTGTCATAAATATTACCTAAATTATGTGTCCTAACTATATATGTGTATATTTGTTATATATTGTTTTATATATCTTATATGTATATTGATTGCTTCATAAATATATATTTGTGTGTGTACATATATATACACACATACATACAGATATACACATATATATTTTAGGAAACAAAAAATGTAGAACATGATGTAAATAAATATGATTGCATAATCGTAGGCTACAAATACTCTCTAGTGAAAAGTTAATCTTTTCCCTCAGAAACTGATGATAGAAAACTATAAAAACTATAAAAACTATAAAAAAAGGCATAAATAATTTTAACAATACTATCAACCACATTGACCTAATTGCTATTTACAGAACACTATACACAACTACTGCTAAATACACATTATTTTCAAGTGCACATGATATGTTCACTGAGATCAATTATACCCTTGTCCATAAAGTTTGCCTCAATAAGTGTAATAGATTTAATTTATACAGAGTATGTCTTACAATGTAATTAAATGAAGAAATAAATAAGAATCAGAATTTGTATTTATTTCAAAATTTCATTTTTATTTATTAATTTCCAAAAGTACTTGGAAATTACAAGACCTACTTCTAAATTATAGATCAAAGAAGAAATCATGAAGAAGTTTAGAAAATATTTTGAATAAAATTGAAAGGAAACTAAAACCTATTGTGGGAGGTAGCTAAGTGAGAGCCTCGAGGGAAAAGTAGAACATTAAATGTACATATTTGACAAGAGTAAATATTTACATTTAATGACACTAGTTTGCAACTTAAGAAGTTAGAAAAAGAACAGTGAAATTAATATAAGTAGAAAGAATAAAATAATGTAAGTAGAAAGAAAAAATTAATGAAGTTAAGGACAAAAGGCAAGGACAGAGAAACCTGATAAATGAGAGAAAATTATCATAGCCAAAAGTTGGTTCTTCGGAAAGATCAACAAATTGACAACTTCCAAGCTAGAATTATCACAATAAAAAAGAGATACCTAAAACACAAATACCAAGAGTAAAAGGTAGGCTTTACTACAGATACCAGAAAGATAAAAGGGGGTAATTATAATGTTATGCCAACATCTTCTACAACTTAGATAATATGAATGATGATATACAAAATAAAACCTATCTTACAAAAACTCTGTCAGAAAATAGAGATGAAAATATTTTCTAACACATTTTATGATGCCAACACAACCTTAACTCCAAAAGCTAACAACAATATTGCAGGAGGAAATTGCAGACTAATATTTCTCATAAAAATAATTGCAAAAATCATTAATAAAATATTATCCAATTATATCTAACCCTATATAAAAGGCATATGTTTTGACGAAGTGGAGTTTATCCCAGAAATGGAGTGTTTGTTTAACATTTGGGGGTCATTATATATTATTCATCAAGTAGTACAATAAAGAAGAAAAAAAAACATGATTTTGACTATTAAAGAGGAAAAAAATATTTGACAAACTTCTACTCTCATCCATTATTTAAAAAGTCTCAGCAACTAGTCACAGAAGAGAACACCCTCTGCCTGGTAAAGGAAATTTATAAAGCCTTACAGTTAACTTATGGTTAATGATGAACTATTGAATATTTTCTTTTTCAGATGGGGAGAAATTTAAGGAAGTTCACTCTGGTCTAATATGATATTGAAATTTTAATGAGATAAAAATAAAAGGCAGAAGATTCAGAAAGAAAGAAGAAATATGTATATAATTTTACATATACATAATTTTACATAAAGTATCTTGAATAACAAATAAAACAGAAACCAAAAGTAATAATTAAATTTAGCTTGGTTATAGAAGATTAAAACATAAAAATCAGTTGCATTTTTTATGTTAACAAACAATTGGAAGATGAAGTTTAAAAACATTCTGTTACAATAGCATCAAATTGCATGCAGACATTAAATACTGTTGAATAAATTTAGCAAAAGACCTTCAATACCTGAGAATTGTAAAATATTACTGAAAATAATTAAAGAAGATCCAAGTAAATGAGCAGTCAACCATGTTCATGAGTCAGCAAACTCAGTGTTTTTAAGAAGCCTTTTTACTTCAAATTGATCTCTATATTCAGCATAAACCCGTTTGTAATCCCACCAGCCCTCTGTTTTTATAAATAACAGGCTAATTTTAAAATTATATTGGAATGCAAAGGACATAGGATATCCAAAGCAATCTCAATAAAGAATAAATTTGAAAAACTTACACTGAAGACTTTAAGACTTACTTTAAAACTAAAATAATCAAGACAATCTAATGCTGGCCAGTGGAATAGAATAGAGTCCAGAAATAAGCCCATATTTCTGCATTCCTTCAATGTTTGACAAAGGTGCCAAAGAACTCTACGGTGGAAAGGGTAGTTTTTCAGGAAATAATACTGGAACAACAAGATAACTATGTCAAAAAAAAAAAAAAAAAAAAAAAAAACGGCCGGGCACAGTGGCTCACACCTGTAATCCTAGCACTTTGGGGGGCCAAGGCAGGTTGATTGCCTGAGCTCACGAGTTTGAGACCAGCCTGGGCAACAAGGTGAAACCCCGTCTCTACTAAAATACAAAAAAAAAAAAATATTAGTCGGGCATGGCAGCATGCACCTGTAGTCCCAGCTACTTGGGAGGCTGAAGCAGGAGAATTGCTTGAACCCAGGAGGCAGAGATTGCAGTGAGCCGAGATGGTGCCACTGCACTCCAGCTTGGCAACAGAGCAAGACTCAATCTAAAAAAAGAAAAAAAAAAATGAAACTCAAGTTTTACCTTTCACCATACACAAAAGTTGATTACAGGCAGATGATAGGTCTAAGCACAAACACTAAAATGTTGAAAATACATATTTTACAATAAAATATAGCAGAATATCATTTTTGCTTGAGAGTATTCAAAGGTTTCTCAGACAAGATAGAGAACACAATAACCATGAAAGAAAAAATTATTAAATTGGACAATAAAACAATGAAAAATTGCTGTCCATCAAACAGCATAATTAAGAAAATAAATAGGCAAGACGGAGAGAAAATCTTCACAAAATAAATAGCTAAAATTGGACTGGTAGCCAAGATATAGTAACACCTTCTGCAAATCAATATTAAAAAAAAACTACCCAATGCAGTTTTTTTTTGAACGACACTTTCCTAAAGATGATACACAAATGGCAAAATAAGACTATGTAAAAGTTCTTACCATTCATCCAGATAATTGTATCCTATAATGACAGCAGAAGCCTGTGAGGCTTAGGGTGAGGACTGAGTGAGTAAGATAATGTACTCTATCCCGATAAAGATTTGGGCTACACAGATCTATGCATTTGTTGAAACCTATCAAATGGTACCTTAAGATTTGTAGATTTCATTGCTTGCAAATTTTATTCCTAAAATTTTTTTCTGAGTATTAAACTCCAGGTATTGGTATGTATGTTGCAGTACTTAAGGCAAAGTGTACTGATTTCTGTACCTACACTGAAATGCTTCAAAACAGAACAATAGTTTGTAGATGGAGAGATGGATGAAAACATGAATAGATATGTGGAAAAGTAAAATATAGATGATAGGATCTAGGAACAGATATATGGATGCTCACTGTAAAATTATTTCAATTTTCCTATACATTTGAAGTGTTGTTATTACAAAATGTAAGAAAAAATGCAAGTCCTTGATGAAGCTAATTGTGGTATTTTATTAATACCAGGTCTGTGAAGCAAATAGGCTAAGACTTGTTTTACAATCCACCTTCTTCCTCATCCCCAATGCTGCTACTCCAACATGAACTCACCAGCCACAACAATCTCCTGAGCAGTTCACAAAGTGCCCAGAGATTTTTCAAAAAACATACACATAAAATTGCCTTCCTTGTGCTACAACGAAATAATGGCTTCCCATTTTTGAATAAAAATAAATAAAACGCCTTAAGTGTTTTGTTCCAGTCTACTGTTCTCATATCTGCTCTTGTTACTTTGACCCCTTTTCAGTTCCTTATATGCATGAACCCGTTCTCTGTGTCCTGACCTTTGCACGTGAAATTATCCTACAGACCTCTACCCACAACCTTTCTCCCACTTTCTTGTGATTAACTCCCATTTATCCTCCAGGACATGGGCTAAGCATCTCAGCAAAGTCATAGTGGAGACCACATTGGTCTCATTATATTTTACAATGTAAATATTGTATATTTTCCATGAAGCACTTATTGTGACTGTTATAAAATAATAGCTTGAATAATTATTCAGTTTTACCTTTTTGCCCATCTAGTTTGTAAACTTTATGAGAGATTAAGAAGAAAGATGGCTGTAGAGGTGCCGGACTCATTGTTGTACAATGTTTGGAAGGATTCAATACTGCATTCCGTTTTATTGTCGAATAGTACTTCATTGCATAGACAAACCAAAATTTGTTTCTCTATTACCAGTTGGAAGTTTAGGCTCCTTCCGGGTTTTGACTTTTATGAGTATAGTTGCTTTGAAAAGTTCTTTGGGTGGATACAGGTTTTCATTGCTCTTGGGTAAATAGCTGTCCTTCTAAGATAAGGAAATTCCCTTCTCTTCCTTATGTTCTCAGAAATTTCATTATGAATTGATCTGGAATTTTGTCAAATGTTATGCCTACATTTATTGAAATAATCTTCAGTTCTGTTATTCTGTTTTGTTTCTTAGTAAGATCAATTACTTTTTTTTTTTTTGAGACGGAGTCTCGCTCTGTCACCCAGGCTGGAGTGCAGTGGCGCGATCTTGGCTCACTGCAACCTCCACCTCCTGGGTTCACGCCATTCTCCTGCCTCAGCCTCCGGAGTAGCTGGGACTACAGGCGCCCGCCACTGCGCCCGGCTAATTTTTATATTTTTTTGGTGGAGACGGGGTTTCACCATGTTAGCCAGGATGGTCTCGATCTCCTGACCTTGTGATCCGCCTGGCTCGGCCTCCCAAAGTGCTGGGACTACAGGCGTGAGCCACTGCGCCTGGCCTACATTTTTTTAAGAGTTAAACCAGCCCCCAGTTTCTGGGACAAACCCCAGGTGGTCATAACAGATATTGCCACATTACAATTAGAATAATTTTCTAATTTTTATTAGAAGCTGTGTCATCTGTAGTTCTTTTTTTGTTATAATGTCAGTTATTTTGCTATTGCTATAGTGGTGGCCTAATAGATGAGTTAAAACCTGTTTCTTTCTTCTATGTTTTCTTGAAAAGTTTGTTTATAACTTTTGTTATTTCTTCTTAAATATTTAGTAGAATTCACAAGGTAAACCACCTAAGTCTTGAGTGTGCCTTGTGGGAAGGTTTTTAATTACAATTTCAATTTTTTGAATAGTTATGGAGTGTTCTAATGATTTCTCTCTATATAAAAATTTTCAGTTGATTCTAGAAATTTATGTTCCTCAAAATATTGTTTCATGTATTTCTCCAATTTAATTGAAGCAGGTTGTTCATAATCTCCCCCATGTCATTCTTTTAACATCTGAATATTTGATATGATATCCCTTATTTCATTCCTAATATTTTTGATAGATTGTGATTTAATTTGTATTTAAATTTTTTTTAAAATTTGCCTTTTAACTTTTTTACTTAACCTGAGTTGTGTTGTGTAGTTTCCAAGTATTTGGAGACTACCTAGATATCTTTTTATCATTGATTTTTGAGGCAATTTAGTTTTGGACAGAAATAAGATACTTTGTATGATCTTAAAGGGTGAAGTTGGTTGATGGTGTTCCTTTGAGCAATTAACACACTTCTGAGGGTCTTTTGTTTGTTTGTTTCTGTTTTTTTTGTTTTTGTTCTTGTTTTTTTTTTTTTTTTTTTTTTTTCTTGCAGCGGGCAAAGGGAATAATCCAATCCTCTCTCCCTAATGCACCCTTTCAGCCACTGTATATCAATCTTTCTTTGTGTGGCTATCTCATTAAAATAGTGAGCCTCCGTAGAAGGCAGAGAAGATGGAAATAAGAATGAGAGTGAATATGAGAACAACCTCTGAACTTTTCTTCAAACTTGCAAGGTTACCATGCCATTATTCTCTGGTTCAGAGCAGCATGGGAACTGACCTGGAAAATATTCCCCGGATATATGTTGACACTGCTGCCCTCAGACTCTCATGAACAGCCAAGGTGATCTACTGATTGTCTTAAAAACACGCATACACAGAAGAGCTCTCTTCCTCCTTTTCTCATTTTCTCGTTTCCTCCATCCCTCTCTTCCTCTCTTCTTTTTTTCCTTGTTTTCTTCCGTGCTTTCATTAGGAATGATCCATTCTGTACCTTTCGGGTGCTGTAACTTTAAAAAAGGCCAGAGAACAGTACCTGTTTTCAGAGTTTTCTGTTTGAAAAGAACACACACACACACACACACACACACACACAACACACACACACACACACACACACACTCTCCATAGATCTAAAGCATCACAAGAGAATATAATTGGATGACAAGACAATTGGCACACAAATTAATTGCTGAAAACTCCACGTATTATTGGATGGTTTGTAAGAAAGACTGGATTAAGTGTGATCATAGTTAGGTCTTAAAACATATTTTTAATTGGCAAAATTGACGTTAAACAGAGATTACAGAAAAGGGCATGAAAAACAAAAACTGCTGAATAAATAAGAGGTACAGATATAATCATATGCATGACAGGCTGAGGAAATGGCAAAAACAAAAACAAAAGTGAAAAACAGTCTCTGCTTTAAAAGAAATTAAATGATATAAAATCCACACATAATGGAGAACCTTTCCCAAAATATTTATAGTATTCTTCTACGGCAGTGGAATAGAGGATGGTTTTCTTCTTCTTCTTCTATATTTCTAAGTATTGTTCTAATGATTTCAATTAATTTCATTTTTCATTCATATGTTTTCTTAATAACATATTTATGAAGCCAATCTCACTTTTAAGAATTAATATAATATAGACAGTGTAAAATTGTTACTTGAATTTTGACTTCTCATGTCTGAGTTCACTCAGGGTATTTTCCTTTGAGATCTTTTCCATGTATCTAACTTCAATTTTATATTCAAATAAATACATAATTTTGTGTGATCAAAAGTAACTGAGTTCCTTCTATACTTATTATTCTAAAATATCAGTTGTGTTTTTTAACATAATCTCTTAGAAATGTTTTTATAGGTCAGGCGTGGTGACTCATTCGTGTAATCCCAGTACTTTGGGAGGCCCTTGCTTTAGCTCAGGAGTTTGAGACCAGCCTGGGCACTATGGTGAAACCCCGTCTCTACTAAAAATACAAAAAATTAGTTGGTGTGGTGGTGTGCACCTGTAGTCCCAGCTACTTAGGAGGCTGAGATGAAAGGATTGCTTGAGCCTGGGAGGTCGAGGCTACAGTGAGTCAGGATTGCACCACTGCACCGCAGCTTGGATGATAGGAGTGAGACCCTATCTCAAAAAAAAAAGTTTTTATGTATACATTATGAAGAAACTAAAATAATATACATTGCCATATACATTTATTAGCTTTGATTTGAGCAGTCCCTACTCTGCTGCAGGTCTCTTTTGATGCATGTTTAGGCTGCCTTTTACCTTTCAGAAATGGCTTATAATTTGGGGTCTGCTAGTGGTACTTTGTATTCCCTTGTTCATATTTATTCTTCTAAAAATGCCCTTCCCCTTATATCCAGAAATTATGCGTGGGAGTGACTTATGGATTCATGAGCTTAGTCATCCACCCTGATCAATCCATTTATTACTTTCTATGGAAAAAATGAGCTGCTTTCCGTAATTTAAAAACGTTACTACCTAGGTGTTATTTTTATAATCTATTTTTCCTCAGGCAGTAAATTCAATCAAATAATGAACACACACGAACAAATTTCAGCTTAAGAAATTAACTAAAGGCAATTAAAAAAAGAATTCAATAATTCAAATTACATTCCAGAGGAGAAGAACAAGACAGGCACACATGATTTTGCCACCAGAGGCTTTTTATTTATTTATTTATTTTTGCTTTAGCACTGGGCTTTACTCTTACTCAACTAATCTAGTCAACTTAACACAAGACAAAGGAAAAGCAGATTAGCCACTCTCTCCTGTTTACTTCTCTTGGAAGAGCATTATCTGTGCCTTTTTTTTTTTTTTTTTTTTTTTTGAGAAGGAGTCTCGCTCTGTGGCCCAGACTGGAGTGCAGTGGTGCAATCTGGGCTCACTGCAAGCTCCGCCTCCTGGGTTTTACACCATTCTCCTGCCTCAGCCTCCCGAGTAGCTGGGACTACAGGCACCCACCACCACGCCCGGCTAATTTTTTGTATTTTTAGTAGAGACGGGGTTTCACTGTGTTAGCCAGATTGGTCTTGATCTCCTGACCTCATGATCCACCCACCTCGGCCTCCCAAAATGCTGGGATTACAGGCGTGAGCCACAACTATTATTCTTATTTTGACTATCATTTATCTTCAATTTGTTGTCTCTGTTTTAAATAAATCAAAATTCATTGTAAGAAGACTTTATGTGATTCCCTTTCTCCCTCTATTTAATTGGAATATCTTTGTTTCTCTAGCCCCCTTAAATAAAGTATTTGTATTGGAGGAAAAAAAGATTGTAAGTATATATCTTATATACTTAAGAAGTCAGTATTCTTATAACTCATTACTACAAATAAGGGGGCAGCTCTGGGCTTACGTGATAGTTTGGATTATTATTCAGCAGCTACTCAGTACCTTCTCCCCCAACCTGTGACTGAGAGCAGAGCAGGCTTTCTAGCCCTGTGATGTGGAGCTTGGCGTTGCCTCTTGGTTAGGCCAATGGGATATTAGTGGGTGCGAGGTGAGCAAAGGCTTTAAGTAGACTGAGCTGTAAGGTTTTGCTCTGATGCTATAAAGATCTCCTATGGGAATACATACCCCATCGAGCCTGGGACCAAGAGCAAACACAAGGATGCAATTCCTGAGCCACAGCTGAAGCCACATGTAGGAACCCACAACCTGGAGTAGGGCAACCAGCCAGGCACTTCCCACATCAGCCAAATGGCACTCACTCCTCTTACATATTCATGAATATGAGATGTGCTTCTATTTCTGCCACTAAGCTTTGGAAATGATTTGTTATATGGTATTTTGTGGCAAGTTGCTGATTCATACCTTGTGAAGTGCATCAGGTACATTCAACATGTAGACACCTTAAGCAAGTACAAGTCTGTGGAGCAGAAGAGTCACAAATAATGGCCTGAGTTGAGAGACCTCAGAGATGTTCTTATTCTTTTCTTCATTTCCCACTTCTCAGACCTGAAGCAAAAAGAGGAAAGGAAGGGGCAGGCACACGTAACTTGCTCTTGTCCTACTGAGCATTGACAAAGGAAGGAAAAGACCCCAGATCACAAGGCAGGAGGAAACCATCTGAAGTCACAGGCGATAAGAGCAAGACACTCATCGCAGAACTGGGATGGCAGTGCTGCTCCTGGCGGAGATCCAGCATGAGGCAGCATCCATGCACATTTAATACCTTCAGCTTCTGTTGTTGAGAAACGATGGAAGACAGAAGTTCATGGCATGCTTCATCTAGCTTAGACATCAGCATTGTCTGTTTGCCCTTCCACATCCTCTCCCATCTGAAAGTGTTGAAGAGCCGATTCTAGGTGTCCATTAGGCTGGACATATGAGAATATGTCTGCTAAAGTGGGAGGTAAGTTGCTACCCTTACACTGACCACCACAAAAGAAGACATGCAGTCACTGGTGGGGTCTCTTCATATTAGTGTTAGATTAGTACATGGATATTTCTAAGAAGTTACTGGAGTAAGTAAAGCTGTTATCATTGCCTAATTCTACATTTTATAATGGGGTCCTTTGTTCATAACAATGAAATCCTTTAAGCAACTATTAAAATCCTTTGAAACAGTGTTCTGAGAGAAGGCCGTGTGGGAATCTACACTGTAATTAAGACTATCAGCATTATAAAGAGAATGCAACATATCTTGCACTTTTTAAAAAATAAAAGCTAAACAAGGGATATCATCTAAGATATAAAGCCGTGAAACATAATAAAAGAGGAGCTTTTCAGTCGTCTGTGAATGAGCCTCAGTCAACAGGGTCCAATTGCCCTCTACAGACCACTCTACCAACAACAGTGAGAAACACATTTTTTTTTATTATCCATGGAACGGTCAAAAGATAGATCATAGTCTGGTTTATAAAGCAAATCTCAACACATTTAAAATAAGTCTCACAGAGTATGTTTTCTAACTGTAATGGAATCAAACTAGAAATCAATAATAGATAGACAACATGAAAAATCTCCAAACACTTGGAAATTAAATGCATACTTCTGAGTACATCATAGGTCACACGGAGTGTCTCAAAGAAAATAAAGCAATGTATACAAATGAATGAAAATATAACAATCTGTGAATATATTTTTCTCTTTTATTTACTTTAAAAAGTTTATGATTTTATAATTATGACTGGGAAGTCATAATTAAACGGTTGTAAAAATAATAATGATATACATGGCAAACACATGCTATGTGCCATTGTACTAGAATTTTTATGTATCTTTACTGTTTAATTGCTTAATGTATTTATTATTATAATTATTATAAGTATAGTAAATTACTATAATGATTATATTATAAATATAAATTATTATATTATAATTATTAGGAATATTATAATATTTAGGTATTATTTATAATTTAGCTCTCATGTTGATTTTAGGCCCACTTCCCTCTACTTTTATCTGCACACTAGGATATACACACTATAGCTACTAAAAAATGTGTTCATATTATCTGCTTGAGTTCAGAAGTTAAATGTGAAAAGGTTGTCATACCTGCATTTTTAGCAATTATTAGTCTAAACGCACTTTTAAGAAGTGGTCTCTTTACTTTTTTTGTTGAATCAGAATAACATCACAAAAAAATGTTACACTGCAAGCCAGGAAGTATGGTACTGTAGCAAAATAAGAGACCACTCAACGCCTTACTTATAACACTAGCAAAGATGTGTTTATTTTTTTAATAGCTACAAAATAAATTAGTGAAAGAAAAAAGTGTAGAACATGGATTAAGTGGTAAAATAGAACTTTTAGGTAATTTGGTATATCATATAGCTAACATCTGAGTGTGTCCTGAAATGAACCCAAGATATTATGGTAAATTGTGTTTGAACACCTTAAGTCATAGAAAGCTTACTCCTTGCTAGGGCAGTATATTTTTAGAAGAGTTTGAGTTGTTTCAGAGTTCTTCCTTTAAGTAATCTATTTCAATTGAATTTCTATTATACCATTTTGTACTTCTTTAGTATGACTTCCCAGATTTTGGGTAAATCTTAGTAAATCTATGTGCATTTTTTCCACTGATTTCTTTTGTAGATTTTATAACTGGATCTGACTATTGTCCTGCTGCCTATGACCTCAGTCCTGGGCACATCTATTAAGAGCCTCCTGCTTTCCTATCACTTGGCAATTGCTTCTCTCTGTTGAGACCCCCATTCCATTCAGAGGGGACAGAGCCCTGTCTTCATTCCATTCAGCTGCCCCTCTCACTGCTTGCATGGCTCAGGCCAGCTCTCTGAATGGGCTTGCTGCACTTAACACATCTAAAAACACAAGAAAAAAAATGCCAGCAGTTCTCATTCAAAACTTTACAGCTTATTTACTTCTGCTTTCATCTCCTCACGAAGCATGTCACTATGTCCCTCTCATTTTTTTTCAGTCCCAAATCTGCACCAGTTCCGTATTTTACATATTACGACCCTTTGATTAGTATTGAATGTCCTCAACTGGAAGTTTCTTTAGAAATCACTTCAAACACAAAACCTATTGGTTAAGAAATAACAGTGTAACAGAATAAAGAGTGAACTGTATTTTAAATTGATTCCTGGATCAGTAACAGCTAAGAACCATGGCAGCCTCAAAGAGTCACGAACTTCATGCGGGTAAAGGTGTTCTGAATTAGAATGACTCCTTGCAAAAGGCAAAGAGGTAAATTATTCCACTTATTAATTCTGTACACAGAACTTCAGACAGCCCCTAAAGTAAACAAACCAAGTAGCTAGGAGGGAAATACTGAGTGTGAAAGAGTTGATGAGCTAATTACATAATTATTGAAAAATATTACAGTAAACAGCAAATCTGAAGGGGTTGAACTGTTTATCTGAATGCAACTTCTCATAGGATGTTACCAAAACAATAAAAGAGAGTTAGCACTGCTGTCTCACGAAACTAAATATTTCTTGCTTCATTGCTAGTCTTATTTAAATATATATTTTTGAATAATGTTCAGTCTCTTAGAGTGGAAATATGGTATTTCATTGCAATTTGCAGGGAATTTTTTTTTTTCGGTTTAAACACAGAAAGCATATTTCTCTTTGACCCATGATCTTAGGTTCACACACACAAAAAGATAAGATGTAGTGCATGATCTGGTTGCTGTGTGTGAATGAGGAGTACTTTTAAAATTAAGTGCATTTTGAATGTTAGACTGACTGTGTTTTCATTAAGGTGAATGCTATGAGCAGGGCTGTTATCCTTTTAGTATGCTAGGCTCACGCATTAAAATCTTACTCACGATGGGGTCTGGCTTCCTTGCTTTCATCAAATTGCTACCTCTCGGCAGGAACCCAGACAACCAGGGTGCTTGCATCACTCTGTGTGGTTTTCTGTAGGAAGCTCCCATAAAGGGTTGCATAATTGTGAATAAGCCTTTTGGAAGAAATGTGAAAGCTCGCATTGTGCTAAAACAAGGAAGGAGGCCAATATTTGAGAGGAGGTTGCTGTAGTTTTGCCAAATTATGGAAGGAAAATGCATGAGGCCAATTTTGAAGCCCAGCTGCATCTTTCTAAGTTAAATATGTGTATGGGTTTCATTTTTTAATTCTAGTTTTGAGTAAAATTACAACTCTATTAAGGTGGTGATTTAAAAGATTCTTTTACAATTGTATAAAATAATGTATCATGATCTATGTAACACACAATAAACACAACCACTTTTTTGCCCAAAGTTCCAATGAAATAAGTCTTTCAATGAGTAGACTAAAACCTTTTTGACTGTGTTGATTCCTTGATTAAGTCTAGGAATGACTGCCCATTGTCTGCTCAGTTCCATTTACCCACTGTTTTCTTAGCCAATTTTGTATCCACATGAAACCCAGACCTAGGCTTCAGTTAGGTAGTGCCCCGGGTGGTCCATCAGATATGTCAAGCCTATTTCAGTATTGACTGAAAGCTTGGTCTCACATTTTTCTGTGTGATTAGCATATCTTCTCCAACTTTTGTTTCTCATGAGCCTGCACCGTCTTCTGCGTCCAGGGCCAAACTTTTTTTACAAGGTTCCATCACTTTCAGACACATGGGGACTGCAGTTCCTCAGCCACTCCGGGTTTGATCCCACCACTGGGTCTTAGCATGTGCTGCTTCCCACATTCACCAACGGGTGCCCCTGGCTGCACAAATCCAGGGGCATCATTCAAATGGAATTGAAGCCTCTGCTCTGCTATTCACTAGTATATGTAACTCCAAAACTCAGTTTCTCGATGTTCTTGAAATGGGATTATAGGACTTGCTTTACTTACTCTATAAGAGGTATATGTGGCTCCTATGTTGTTAAAGTTCTTTGTAAAGTATTAAATTCTCTACAAGGGGAGTTATTATCATTAAAATGCATTTATTGTCTCTTCAATGAATTAAACTTCACTGATGGGGATGAACCATGCTTTCTACTCCATTGACTTAATAGAAGTTTAATAGAAACACAAAGCACTGCAGATTGTAGGCACTCAATATATGTTGCCCAAACTAAGGCTTCATCATTTATTATCAGACCAAGGAATAAGTCATCCAGTTAACCAAATAGTTCTCAACCTCATTCACTGTGGAAAACACTAACCAATCCTATTGCCTGAATGCCTGGGATATAACTGGCAACTTTCAGAAAATCTTGAATCCTTCCAAGGCTTTTAGCTACAAACCCTGTCCTCAATAAACACAAAAACTACTTAGAGAGACAAGCATACAAAAGTGATTCATACAATAGTAGAGTTATATACAGAGACCTCCTTGCAAGATTGGTATTCAGCAATCAATGTGATTGTACTGGTTGTTAAAAATGTTGACTATGACACATTGCAGTGTGAACACACGTGGCCGAGACACGGGAATCACAGAAGCCTAGTAAGAGTAAAGACCAAGTGTCTTAAGCCTTCAAGACAGAAAGAATTATCCAAGAAACACTGGTGGCTCACAGATGCTATCTGAGAGTTGAAGGCAATATGCAATTGTAGCAGCCCTTGAAAATCTTTTAAAGTAAACAAACCATGCTTATGAATAATACATGACTGTTTGGCTGAATGCCTAGTGATTGCAGAACGTCTTTGGGGATAGCAGGTTAAGAGTCTGCATTTATTAAAAAATACAATAACAATAATAACAGTAATGAATCTTAACTCTTGTTTTTCCATCTTGTCTTTGCTTCAGAAATGCAGAATTGCTCAGATGTTCTAATTATTGAATAATAAAAACAGAAAATGGACAGTCTTCTAAAATTGCACACAAGAGTTTTAGGCTCAAATCCTTTCCCTGGTACACTAGCAAGGTTCTTGGGCTTGATGCCTCTAAGCTTCCCTACCTCCCACTTCCTCTTCGCTAAAGACGGGAATGCCTTTCTAAAACCAGATGTTTTGACTCAGGTCTCCCTGTTTCTCCTGAGGGTCAACTGTAAGAACTCGGATGTTACTCATTACTCTACTTTTCATGACACCTCCCAACCCCTTGTTCCTCTTTTACTGATCATTACCTTTTATTTGCACTTTATTCATTTTATAACACTTTGTAGCTTTCACAGGCATTTTGCAGTCATTATTTCTTAACAGCCTGCATCAACCCTGCAAAATGGGATGGATAAATAAAACAGGTGAGAAAATTCCCTTACAGAACAATTATGTAACTTGCCTGGCAATTCACCAGCCTTCTTCAACGATACACGTTTTCTCATTTTTAAGATTGCTTGTTCTCAGTATTATTCTTTCTGTTCAAATTCTCTCGCATCCTCACTTTATCTTGCTATCAACTTCTCTAGCCTGATGTCAGCTGATGACTTTCTTTCCTTTATTGAGAATAAGTACTCGTATAACAGCCATCTACTTTTTAACCAACACAACTACAGAAACAGTTGCTTGCATGTGCATCTTTTCCTTAGTTCTTCCTGTTGGGACACTCACCTTTTTATTGAAGGAGGAACCCCCCAACTTCATCCCCATAACTTGTGTTCTCCAAGGCTTTTGCCCTTGAAGCCATGGCCACATCCTTAAATGCTCAGGAGTTTAATATTGAGAAACCGAGGAGGAAGCCATCCCTAAGAGGTTAAAATCTTAAGCAGAGCTTTTGACATCCTCACAGAAATAAAGAAACAAATATTGGAGTTTTGAATCATTGGAAGAGGAAGGGCCCTGTAAACACCTTCAACTTTCTGTTGAGACCTCTGAATGGCATTTTCCTCTTAGTAAAAGCCGAGTAAAAATACACCAGCATAACACAGCGTGAGACTCAGACTCCAAACTGAGACTCAGTCTCAGTTCCTGCCAGCAGAAAGAAAATTGAATCTAATACCAAAGAAAAGAACAGTATTATAAGATATAGGAAAGGAAGGAAAAAGGAAACTGTCATTATTTGCATGTGAAATAATTGTGTGCATAGAATTTTTTTAAATGCAGATAAATTCACAATAATTCATGTGTGAATTGAACAATGTTACCGGATACAAGTTCAATATAATAATCAGTGACAGCTTTTATAGTAGAAATAAATAAATATATTTTTATGTAATAAAATATATCAATTAAAATAAATAAATATAAATAAAGTTTTGAAAATTATTAAACACTATCAGCAGCATCACAAAAATTTACCATATCACAGTGAATCTACAGATGTTGAGCATGCATTTTGCTCTAAAATTTACAAAATGTTATCAGAATAGTTGAGGAAGACAAATAAATGAAATGATATATGGTTTCAATGGATTGAAAGGTTTAATGTTGTAAAAATGTAATTGAACTTAATCTATTGTTTCAAGGAAATCCTAAACAAAATTCTGGCAGATTTTTGTTTTGGAAAAGTATGGAAATGTACAAGTTTTTTTAAACATTTTTATGGCAGTACAAAAGTCCAAGATAAGAAGAGTAAAGAGAGAGTCTTATACTGCGAGAGATCAAGACTGACTTACACAGCTACAGTCATTAACAGAGTAACATATTGTCATATGGATAGACAATTAGAACAGGGGAACAGAAGGTCTGAAACAGCCATGCATTTATGTGGTCAGCTGATTTACACCAAAGGTGCAAACTAGAAGTTGGTAGAAGAACCAGCCTTTTCAGTAAAGTTTCAAGAAGATCCTCCACACACACACACACACACACACACACACACAGAGAGAGAGAGAGAGAGAGAGAGAGAGAGAGACGATATTCAAATGAACAGTCAACATATAAAAATATACTCAACTTTATTATAAATAAGGGGATGCAATTTAAAACTCTCATAGGATATCCCTATATAACCATTAGAGTAGCTAAAATGGAAAAAGACAGATACTACCAAATTTAGCAAAGATATGAATTAGTTGGAATCATCATATATTTGGTTGGAATATAAAATGGTACAACCACTTAGAAAATAAAGTTTGGCAGTATCTATAAAAGAAGAACATATGCAAATTTTTTACCACCAATTTCACACCTGGATATTTACTCAAGAAAAATGAGAACATTTTCTACAAAAAAGATGTTACAGAATATTTAAGCATTTTTATTGATACTAAAATAAAACCAGAAATAACCTAATGACTATTAAATTAGAATACACAAAGAAAATGTGTTTTATGGAAAAAAATTGAACACTACGTAGCAATAAAAGTGAGTAGACGGTTGTACTGGATGACAAGAAATAGTTATAAATAGAAGACTGAGTAAAGGAAGTCTTGCATATATGAGCACGTGCTGTATGATTTCACTTATATCAAGTTCAATAATATGCAAAGCAAAGTAACGGTGATAGAAATCTGCAAGTTTCTTTCTTTTGAAAGGGGTAAAGACCAGGAGGAAACTGGGGATGTGTTTCTAAGTTTCTTGTACTGGTGCATGTCTTGAAAAGGAAGGGAGGTTTCACAAGAGTTAGGTCATACCTACCTGTACACATTATTTGTGCATTTTTTCTGTATGTATATTATGCTTCCATAAAAAATCACTTAAAGGCACATGGTCCATTATCTCTCACTGAAAAATCAAAATCACCCATCATTTCTCCAGCCCTCTTGACACTGCATCGCTTATCCATTTTTCTGTATAGCCGGACTTCTGGAAAGGGTTACAAATGCACTTGCCTCTCACTTTCCCAACTCTACTTTGCTCTTCAATTTATATGTTTATTCTCCCAGATTCCACAAAGAATGTTCTTTATAAGGACACAGATGAACAGGCCATGATTCCAATTCCAATAGACACTGTTCTGTTCTCATCTTCACCATGTCTCAGCAGCATTCAGAACGTCATAACTCTCCTGCTTTCTCAAAACCTTCCTTCTTTGATATGGGTGAGACAGCTTTATCCTAGTTTTCTTCTCAAGCTTTCAGATTCCTGATTCACATCCTTCTTTATTGGCTTCTTCTTTGGATAATTTTTAAATGTTGGAGTTCATCAAACCTGTTTTTCAAAGTTTATCACCCCTCCAATTTCAACCAGCAACTTCATAGATTTCTAAGTGGGTTTACCAATTATGAGAACAATGTTTTGTTTTCCAATGTGAAGTGCATTTTCTTTTCTGTCCTTTTCTTTCTTTCTCTTTTTTTTTTTTTTTTTTTTACGGAGTTTCACTCTTGTTACCCAGGCTGGAGTGCAATGATGCAATCTCAGCTCACTGCCACCTCTCCCTCCCGAGTTCAAGCGATGCTTCTGCCTCAGCCTCCACAGTAGCTGGGATTACAGGTGCATGCCACCATGCCTGGCTAATTTTTTTGTATTTTTAGTAGAGACAGGGTTCCACCATGTTGGCCAGGCTGGTTTCAAACTCCCAACCTCAGGTGATCCGCCCACCTCAGCCTCCCAAAGTGCTGGGATTGCAGGCTTGAGCCACCGGGCCCAGCTCATGCATTTTCATTTAATATTATTGTTGTTTCCTTTTTCTTCTCACTATCTGCTTTATATTTGTCTTACCTGTTCTGTTTTTCTGTATTCCTCCTTCCTAATCTTCTCTTGGGATAATGAAGTATTTTTAATTATAATCTTTTCTATTAGTGATGTTTCATAATTTTTTCGCTTTATTATTTTCATTGTAAGTCTACATATTAAAATCTAACCTTTATTAGATTATTTAACAAAATAATGCTTTTTCTATGTCCAGAATCATGCAAGAATCTTACAGGAGTTTAGATCTTTTGCCTCCTATGCGTCTTCATGTTAACGTTGCCATGTGTTTTATTTCCTCCACACCTGTTGCAAATTTCAATAGATATAGTTATTATTTTTGGTTTAAACAGTAATTATATTTTAATATTTATTCACTAATGTATCTTTTCCCGTGTTTATTTCTTCCTGAATTCTATCTTTGTTGTTCAGCAATTTGACCATGGTGTACCTAAGTGTAGTTTTGTTCATATTTACTCTGCTTGGGTTTAGCTAAAAATATTGAGTGTCTGCATTGATATATTTCATCAATATTTGAAAATTCTCAATTATTACGTATTCAGTTATTTACTTTTGTTTCACTCTCCAACAGGAAGTTCAAAGCCTCCAATTATATATATATGACCATCTGACCATAGTCTACTCATTTATTACAGTTTTCTTAACTCATTTGTTTTATTGACACTATAATAAGTATATTTTCCATTGATATGTCTTTTGGTTTACTACTTTTATTCAATATTGTGTCTAGGCTGCTGTTAAAATCATTCAATGAGCTCCTAATTCTGTCTATTTCATTATTTTGTTATAGAGCATTTTTTATTCTTTTTTATAGATTCCAATTTTCCATTAAATTTTCCATTTTTACCCTATTTTAAATTTTTTCTATATATTTTAACAAATTTACATTCATTATCTAAAAAGTCATTGCCTAAGTCAGCTGTGGGGTGGCTTTCATTATTGATTTTTTCTTGATTATATGTTATGTTTTCCTTCCTCTTTTAATTTCTTGTCATTATTTTGTTGGACCTTGCTTTTTTCTTTTATATATTTTTACAGTTTTCTTGAGGTGCAATTTGCTTACAATATGATTCAACCACAAATTATACAATTCAGCATTTTTTAGTACATTCATAAAATTGTACAACCATCAAAACAACAAATTTTAGAACAATTTTAGCACTCCAGAAAGAAATCCTGTACTCTTTAGCTGTGACCAGCTCAGTCCTCTCATTCCCCCAATCCCCAATCCAAAGCAACAACTAATCTGTCTTCTTCTTGTCTCTATACATTTGCCAATTCTGGACCTTTAATTCAAATGGAAAAATAGACCATGTGGCCTTTGTGTCTGGCTTTTTACTTAGCATAAATTTTCAATGTTCTTCCACATTATAGCATGAATTAGTACTTAATTCTTTTTTACAGTCAAATAATATTTCACATTGTCTAGATATACTCCATTTTGTATAACCACTCATCAGTTGATAGAGCAATATGATAATTTTGCAGTCTTTGACTTTGAGCGTTTATGTTTTCTGTCCTTATGGGAAGAATACCATATTAAGTTGGCAAAGATCCTTTGGGTAATGCACTGGACTTGAGGACCAATGTAAAATTATAAGTAAGAAATAGATTTTAAGTTCTTCCAAGCTGGACTTACAACAAATAATCAGGTCCTAATACATTTGTTATACCTTTCAGAGGAAGTTTTTTAAAATTAGCTCTTTTTCAAAGTACTAAATAAAAAAATGTGTTGCATTTGAATCAGTCTTTTCAAAACAACAAGAATATTATTCCACAAACATATATGGAGCACTTATTTTGTCAGAGTCAGTGACCTTCAGGACTTAAAAGTCTAATTTAAAAAAACAACTAACAGTCACAGAAGACCCATGAAAACAAAAGACAAACAGTGGGAGGGATAATACATGAAGCACAAATGATCAGTTTTCATGGGCAGACTGAAGGCCAGGTAGGTCAGAAGAATAAACTAGCTGGATGTGCCATAAGCCTGCCCAGAGGCAAGCTTGCCTCAGTTCCACCAACTGCAGACTGGACTTTCAAGTCAACATTTGAACGACCCCTCTTTTCTCAGAAGAGACTGCCACAGTTCCAATGTCGGGCTCTCCATCTGTGCCACTGGTGGACTGAGGCCATTCTGGAATCAGCCAGTCTGGGGGTCCCTGTTTTCCTCGCTGTAAACAAAATGATGAGTTGGACTCAATATTCTGCAGCTTCTCCCAAAAGGCAGAGAATAGAACAGGAAGACTTCAGTATCTGGCATTTCTTAGATGTTTTGAATTGATACAAGTTGTATATATTTATCAAGTACAGCATGACGTTTTAAAATATGCATACACTGTAAAATGGCTTGGTTGAGCAAATTAGCCTATGAATCCCCTCATATGCTTATCATTTATTGTGGTGGGACAACCCTGTTTTTAAAACCTGTAGAGAAGAAAGTCAATGTTATTTCTCTGCAGATGTGGTTTTCCAGTTCATTTATTAGGCAAATAGGATAAGAGGGTGATTAACTCAATACCATCATGAATTTCGGCATGTCCAGTTTGGATTTTAGCTTTAGTTAGTTTCAGCCACTTTTTGTTTCGAATCTTTTGAGGTTGAGTTTCTCTCTCGAGAGTTTGTTTCCTACACACTGTGAACCTACAGGTGATTCAGTCTGTCTTTCCAGTCCACTCCTCCAGGTTCCTATGCCTCAGCACCCATAAGATATTACATGTTTTTTTCAAAAAGGACACACATTTGAAGTTCCTCCAATCTCAACCTATTAGGTCAGTCCAGGTAGCTTTTAAGACTTGGTTGCTCTTTTAAGTGGTCTTCTGTGGATGGCAAGCCTAATGCAACAAATTCTCTGAAAGACATTTGGTTTCCAATGATTTCAGTCTACTTAAGAGAACATTTTTCTACCTAGAATCATAGTTCTTCTAGTCCTTTTGGCTTCTTTAGATTCCACATACACTTTAAAATAATTTTTAAACTGTGTTAGTTGTTCCAGTTACTGTAGCAAGAGTGATCACTTGCCTCTACCTACAATATCCTATAACCAAGAAAGCTCTATTGCCATTTATTTAATTTTATGCTAAAATATTCCTTAAAATGTTATTTGTCTCTTTATCTCTCCCTCTTCCTTTTTTATTTTATTTTATTTATTTATTTTATTATTATTATACTTTAAGTTTTAGGGTACATGTGCATGCACAATATGCAGGTTAGTAACATATGTATACATGTGACATGCTGGTGTGCTGCACCCATTAACTCGTCACTTAGCGTTAGGTATATCTCCTAAAGCTATCCCTCCCCCCTCCCCCAACCCCACAACAGTCCCCAGAGTGTGATGATCCCCTTCCTGTGTCCATGTGTTGTCATTGTTCAATTCCCACCTATGAGTGAGAATATGCGGTGTTTGGTTTTTTGTTCTTGCGATAGTTTACTAAGAATGATGATTTCTAATTTCATCCATGTCCCTACGAAGGACATGAACTCATCTTTTTTTATGGCTGCATAGTATTCCATGGTGTATATGTGCCACATTTTCTTAATCCAGTCTATCATTGTTGGACATTTGGGTTGGTTCCAAGTCTTTGCTATTGTGAATAGTGCCGCAATAAACATACGTGTGCATGTGTCTTTATAGCAGCATGATTTATAGTCCTTTGGGTATATACTCAGTAATGGGATGGCTGGGTCAAATGGTATTTCTAGTCCTAGATCCCTGAGGAATCGCCACACTGACTTCCACAATGGTTGAACTAGTTTACAGTCCCACCAACAGTGTAAAAGTGTTCCTATTTCTCCACATCCTCTCCAGCACCTGTTGTTTCCTGACTTTTTAATGATCACCATTCTAACTGGTGTGAGATGGTATCTCATTGTGGTTTTGATTTGCATTTCTCTGATAGCCAGGGATGGTGAACATTTTTTCATGTGTTTTTTGGCTGCATAAATGTCTTCTTTTGAGAAGTGTCTGTTCATGTCCTTCACCCACTTTTTGATGGGGTTGTTTGTTTTTTTCTTGTAAATTTGTTTGAGTTCATTGTAGATTCTGGATATTAGCCCTTTGTCAGATGAGTAGGTTGCAAAAATTTTCTCCTATTTTGTAGGTTGCCTGTTCACTCTGATGGTAGTTTCTTTTGCTGTGCAGAAGCTCTTTAGTTTAACTACATCCCATTTGTCAATTTTGGCTTTTGTTGCCATTGCTTTTGGTGTTTTAGACATGAAGTCCTTGCCCATGCCTATGTCCTGAATGGTAATGCCTAGGTTTTCTTCTAGGGTTTTTATGGTTTTAGGTCTAACATTTAAGTCTTTAATCCATCTTGAATTAATTTTTGTATAAGGTGTAAGGAAGGGATCCAGTTTCAGCTGTCTCCATATGGCAGCCAGTTTTCCCAGCACCATTTATTAAATAGGGAATCCTTTCCCCATTGCTTGTTTTTCTCAGGTTTGTCAAAGATCAGATAGTTGTGGATATGCGGCATTATTTCTGAGGGCTCTGTTCTGTTCCATTGATCTATATCTCTGTTTTGGTATCAGTACCATGCTGTTTTGGTTACTGTAGCCCTGTAGTATAGTTTGAAGTCAGGTAGCGTGATGCCTCCAGCTTTGTTCTTTTGGCTTAGGATTGACATGGCAATGCGGGCTCTTTTTCGGTTCCATATGAACTTTATTTTTTTCCAATTCTGTGAAGAAAGTCATTGGTAGCTTGATGGGGATGGCATTGAATCTATAAATTACCTTGGGCAGTATGGCCATTTTCACGATATTGATTCTTCCTACCCATGAGCATGGAATGTTCTTCCATTTGTTTGTGCCCTCTTTTATTTCCTTGAGCAGTGGTTTGTAGTTCTCCTTGAAGAGGTCCTTCACATCCCTTGTAAGTTGGATTCCTAGGTATTTTATTCTCTTTGAAGCAATTGTGAATGGGAGTTCACTCATGATTTGGCTCTCTGTTTGTCTGCTATTGGTGTATAAGAATGCTTGTGATTTTTGTACATTGATTTTGTATCCTGAGACTTTGCTGAAACTGCTTATCAGCTTAAGGAGATTTTGGGCTAAGACAATGGGGTTTTCTAGATACACAATCATGTCATCTGCAAACAGGGACAGTTTGACTTCCTCTTTTCCTAATTGAATACCCTTTATTTCTTTCTCCTGCCTAATTGCCCTGGCCAGAACTTCCAACACTATGTTGAATAGGAGTGGTGAGAGAGGGCATCCCTGTCTTGTGCCAGTTTTCAAAGGGAATGCTTCCAGTTTTTGCCCATTCAGTATGATATTGGCTGTGGGTATGTCATAGATAGCTCTTATTATTTTGAATACATCCCATCAATACCTAATTTATTGAGAGTTTTTAGCATGAAGGGTTGTTGAATTTTGTCAAAGGCCTTTTCTGCATCTATTGAGATAATCATGTGGTTTTTGTCTTTGCTTCTGTTTATATGATGGATTACATTTATGGATTTGCGTATATTGAACCAGCCTTGCAGCCCAGGGATGAAGCCCACTTGATCATGGTGGATAAGCTTTTTGATGTGCTGCTGGATTTGGTTTGCCAGTATTTTATTGAGGATTTTTGCATCAATGTTCATCAAGGATATTGGTCTAAAATTCTCTTTTTTGGTTGTGTCTCTGCCCGGCTTCGGTATCAGGATGATGCTGGCCTCATAAAATGAGTTAGGGAGGATTCCCTCTTTTTCTATTGATTGGAATAGTTTCAGAAGGAATGGTACCAATTCCTCCTTCTACCTCTGGTAGAATTCGGCTGTGAATCCATCTGGTCCTGGACTCTTTTTGGTTGGTAAGCTATTGATTATTGCCACAATTTCAGAGCCTGTTATTGGTCTATTCAGAGATTCAACTTCTTCCTGGTTTAGTCTTCGGAGGGTGTATGCGTCGAGGAATTTATCCATTTCTTCTAGATTTTCTAGTTTATTTGTGTAGAGGTGTTTGTAGCATTCTCTGATGGTAGTTTGTATTTCTGTGGGATCGGTGGTGATATCCCCTTTATCATTTTTTCTTGCGTCTATTTGATTCTTCTCTCTTTTCTTCTTTATTAGTCTTGCTAGCAGTCTATCAGTTTTGTTGATCCCTTCAAAAAACCAGCTCCTGGATTCATTAATTTTTTGAAGGGTTTTTTGTGTCTCTATTTCCTTCAGTTCTGCTCTGATTTTAGTTATTTCTTGCCTTCTGCTAGCTTTTGAATGTGTTTGCTCTTGCTTTTCTAGTTCTTTTAATTGTGATGTTAGGGTGTCAATTTTGGATCTTTCCTGCTTTCTCTCATGGGCATTTAGTGCTATAAATTTCCCTCTACACACTGCTTTGAATGTGTCCCAGAGATTCTGGTATGTTGTGTCTTTGTTCTCATGGTTTCAAAGAACATCTTTATTTCTGCCTTCATTTCATTATGTACCCAGTAGTCATTCAGGAGCAGGTTGTTCAGTTTCCATGTAGTTGAGCAGTTCTGAGTGAGTTTCTTAATCCTGAGTCCTAGTTTGATTGCACTGTGGTCTGAGAGACAGTTTGTTATAATTTCTGATCTTTTACATTTGCTGAGGAGAGCTTTACTTCCAAGTATGTGGTCAATTTTGGAATAGGTGTGGTGTGGTGCTGAAAAAAATGTATATTCTGTTGATTTGCAGTGGAGAGTTCTGTAGATCTCTGTTAGGTCTGCTTGGTGCAGAGCTGAGTTCAATTCCTGGGTATCCTTGTTAACTTTCTGTCTCGTTGATCTGTCTAATGTTGACAGTGGGGTGTTAAAGTCTCCCATTATTATTGTGTGGGAGTCTAAGTCTCTTTGTAGGTCACTCAGGACTTGCTTTATGAATCTGGGTGCTCCTGTATTGGGTGCATATATATTTAGGATAGTTAGCTCTTCTTGTTGAATTGATCCCTTTACCATTATGTAATGGCCTTCTTTGTCTCTTTTGATCTTTGTTGGCTTAAAGTCTGTTTTATCAGAGACTAGGATTGCAACCCCTGCCTTTTTTTCTTCTCCATTTGCTTGGTAGATCTTCCTCCATCCTTTTATTTTGAGCCTATGTGTGTCTCTGCACATGAGATGGGTTTCCTGAATACAGCATACTGATGGGTCTTGACTCTTTATCCAATTTACCAGTCTGTGTCTTTTAATTGGAGCATTTAGTCCATTTACATTTAAAGTTAATATTGTTATGTGTGAATTTGATCCTGTCATTATGATTTTAGCTGGTTATTTTGCTCATTAGTTGATGCAGTTTCTTCCTAGCCTCGACGGTCTTTACAATTTGGCATGATTTTGCAGTGGCTGGTACCGGTTGTTCCTTTCCATGTTTAGTGCTTCCTTCAGGAGCTCTTTTAGGGCAGGCCTGGTGGTGACAAAATCTCTCAGCATTTGCTTGTCTGTAAAGGATTTTATTTCTCCTTCACTTATGAAGCTTAGTTTGGCTGGATATGAAATTCTGGGTTGAAAATTCTTTTCTTTAAGAATGTTGAATATTGGCCCCCGCTCTCTTCTGGCTTGTAGAGTTTCTGCCAAGAGATCTGCTGTTAGTCTGATGGGCTTCCCTTTGTGCGTAACCTGACCTTTCTCTCTGGCTGCCCTTAACATTTTTTCCTTCATTTCAACTTTGGTGAATCTGACAATTATGTGTCTTGGAGTTGCTCTTCTCAAGGAGTATCTTTGTGGCGTTCTCTGTATTTCCTGAATCTGAATGTTGCCCTGCCTTGCTTGATTGGGGAAGTTCTCCTGGATAATATCCTGCAGAGTGTTTTCCAACTTGGTTCCATTCTCCCCGTCACTTTCAGGTACACCAATCAGACATAGATTTGGTCTTTTCACATAGTCCCATATTTCTTGGAGGTTTTGTTCATTTCTTTTTATTCTTTTTTCTCTAAACTTCCCTTCTCACTTCATTTCATTCACTTCATCTTCCATCACTGATACCCTTTCTTCCAGTTGACCGCATCGGCTCCTGAGGCTTCTGCATTCTTCACATAGTTCTCGAGCCTTGGCTTTCAGCTCCATCAGCTCCTTTAAGCACTTTTCTGTATTGGTTATTCTACTTATACATTCGTCTAAATTTTTTCAAAGTTTTCAACTTCTTTCCCTTTGGTTTGGATTTCCTCCTGTAGCTCGGAGTGGTTTGATCATCTGAAGCCTTCTTCTCTCAACTCGTCAAAGTCATTCTCCATCCAGCTTTGTTCTGTTGCTGGTTAGGAGCTGCATTCCTTTGGAGGAGAAGAGGCGCTCTGCTTTTTAGAGTTTCCAGTTTTTCTGCTCTGTTTTTTCCCCATCTTTGTGGTTTTATCTACTTTTGGTCTTTGATGATGGTGATGTACAGATGGGTTTTTGGTGTGGATGTCCTATCTGTTGGTTAGTTTTCCTTCTAACAGACAGGACCCTCAGCTGCAGGTCTGTTGGAGTTTGCTAGAGGTCCACTCCAGACCCTGTTTGCCTGGGTAACAGCAGCAGTGGCTGCAGAACAGCGGATTTTCGTGAATCGCGAATGCTGCTGTCTGATCGTTCCTCTGGAAGTTTTGTCTCAGAGGAGTACCCAGCCGTGTGAGGTGGCAGTCTGCCCCTACTGGGGGGTGCCTCCTAGTTAGGCTGCTCGGGGGTCAGGGGTCAGGGACCCACTTGAGGAGGCAGTCTGCCAGCTCTCAGATCTCCAGCTGCGTGCTGGGAGAACCACTGCTCTCTTCAAAGCTGTCAGACAGGGACATTTAAGTCTGCAGAGGTTACTGCTGTCTTTTTGTTTGTCTGTGCCCTGCCCCCAGAGGTGGAGCCTACAGAGGCAGGCAGGCCTCCTTGAGCTGTGGTGGGCTCCACCCAGTTTGAACTTCACGGCTGCTTTGTTTACCTAAGCAAGCCTGGGCAATGGCGGGCACCCCTCCCCCAGCCTCGCTGCCGCCTTGCAGTTTGATCTCAGACTGCTGTGCTAGCAATCAGCGAGACTCCATGGGCGTGGGACCTTCGGAGCCAGGTGTGGGATATAATCTCCTGGTGCGCCCTGTTTTAAGCCCGTTGGAAAAGCACAGTATTGGGGTGGGAGTGACCCGATTTTCCAGGTGCCATCTGTCACCCCTTTCTTTGACTCAGAAAGGGAACTCCCTGACCCCTTGCGCTTCCCGAGTGAGGCAATGCCTCTCCCTGCTTTGGCTCGCGCACGGTGAGCTGCACCCACTGTCCTGCGCCCACTGTCTGGCCCTCCCTAGTGAGATGAACCTGGTACCTCAGATGGAAATGCAGAAATCACCTGTCTTCTGCGTCGCTCACGCTGGGAGCTGTAGACCGGAGCTGTTCCTATTTGGCCATCTTGGCTCCCGATCTCTCTCTTCCTTTCTTATATGATGGGGGAAAAAAAGTTTTCCCATCATTACAAGTGTATGTAAAAGTTTCAAAAGATTTTGAAATATTTAAGCCAAATTTTAATTTGTTTTGATTTTGAATAGTAAATGCATTTTGTTTAGAAGTAATGTGATCTTTTGGAACTCAAGGTAGGTAATTTTCTGTTAAATTTTAATAATTTCTAGGAAAATTACTTTAATAAATTTTTCCTCAGAGCAATACAGTCATAAGTAAAAAATATAATTTCAAACAAATATATTACAATGTTGTAAATGAGGGTGTAATACAATTTTAACAGATAATTTAATTTGTATGTTTGACATCTACTTTAATATTCAATCATAACAAACATTATGTGTAATAAGTAATAATATAACCCAGTTCATCCACTAGGTATGTGATTTTTATTAGCTGTGTCTGAATATAATTTGAAAATTGAACTGTTTGTGCTATGAAAAAAAAATTTTATTGTGATTCTTGAGTCCATAGTTTGAGTGGGGAAAGAGAGGATTATAATTGAATAACACATGAAGACCCAAATAAGTAATCTTCTTTAACATTGATTTGCTTCTACATTCCACATTTATTCTGAAGCTATTTCCTCATTTTATCATTTGCTATATAATTACCAAAGCTAGTGTTTGAATCTTTCCTTATCTGAAAATACCATTTGGGGAAGAAAATAAGTATTTTCCCAAATACCTGTTATCTCACCCAGCTCCAAATCATAGTCTTTCCTCTTCCTTAAGAGCATCCAATATTCTGCAATAAGAACCACTGTTAGCATCGCCCTTGTTTGTCTTTGTTCTGCCTCAATAGATGAATAAATCAGGTCAGACAACTTGTATGGGTACCACGGACAGCCAGAGGGTGAATGAGACAAGTGATGGCATGTCCTTGCTTTGTGAAGACACCTCATCAAATGACAACAAGATTCCTAGGGCCAGTGTGGGACCTTATGCCAGCAGGAAGGATGAACACGTTGAATAACTGGCTGCACTGACAGTGAGGGATGGCATCTCATCACCTCCAGCCTGTCCCTGGCAGCACCATCAGGTTTGTCTCTAGAGCCTTCTCTCCCTGCTCCTCATCTATCATCCTTACCCCTTCCACATTCTCCTGCCTTTGTAATATATGTGGAGAAACTAGTTATCAAATACCTCACAGCAAACTGTTGAAACAGAAGAGTTCCCTGATTCTCCTTGCAGAGTATGCGACAAGGGTGTCCCCAGCTTGGTCGCCCAACAGCTCAAACTCCTAGGGGAAGCATGCAGACAGGCAGGTGCAGAGGCCGGCAAGAGCGCTTTTGGGCTCTGGTCCCAGGACAGCATCTAGGAGAGGTTGTCTGTTACTCTTGAAGCCTAAGTGGGTGTGTGTTATCAAGCTCTTTTAGATTTGCCATCTGCAAATGGCTCATGTGTTAATCAGCTCAATGAACCCTCTGCCTTATCGCAAAGGCAGGGGCCAGTGTGACAGCCTTCTGCATCCCAAGTCCTTGTCCAGTGTACGGGAAGAATCAGATCACATGTGGGCTTGAAAGATGAGTGCAAGGTTTTACTGAGTGGTGGGGGTGGCTCTCAGGGAGATGGATGGGGAGCCGGAAGTGGGGGATGGACTGCTGAGTGGTGGGGGTGACTCTCAGTGAGGTGGATGGGGAGCCGGAAGTGGGGGATGGAGTGCTGAGTGGTGGGGGTGGCTCTCAGTGAGGTGGATGGGGAGCCGGAAGTGGGGGATGGACTGCTGAGTGGTGGGGGTGACTCTCAGTGAGGTGGATGGGGAGCCGGAAGTGGGGGATGGAGTGCTGAGTGGTGGGGGTGGCTCTCAGTGAGGTGGATGGGGAGCCGGAAGTGGGGGATGGACTGCTGAGTGGTGGGGGTGACTCTCAGTGAGGTGGATGGGGAGCCGGAAGTGGGGGATGGAGTGCTGAGTGGTGGGGGTGGCTCTCAGTGAGGTGGATGGGGAGCTGGAAGTGGGGGATGGAGTGGGAAGGTGGTCTTCCCCTGGAATGGGGCCACTCGGCAGCTGGCCTCTTTCCTGTCCACCCCTGGCTGAACTCCCCTTGGCGTCCAGACGTCCTTCCTCTTCTCTCTTTCTCTGCCTTGTTCCGCATCACTGGTCTGCTGGTCCCGATGTTTAGCTGCTT
Organism: Gorilla gorilla gorilla; assembly: GCF_029281585.2. Lineage (NCBI taxonomy): Eukaryota > Metazoa > Chordata > Mammalia > Primates > Hominidae > Gorilla > Gorilla gorilla. The sequence continues at coordinate 189,036,532 of NC_073229.2, forward strand.
GTGTGTGTGCCCGCTAAGGTCTCAATTTTACATGGGGGCAGGATAGGGGGTGTGGCGGGTCAAAAGGCAACTTTTTGAGCATGAAAATAGAAATCCTTCTCCTCATTTAGGGCCAGGGGTCTTCAGGCTTGAGGGTGGGGCCTTTGCCAGGGAACAGCCCTATTCTACCCAGTATCTCCCTGTCTCTTGTCCGTATCACTGTGATGTGTGTGTGCAAATTTAATCTACTGCATAGAACCACTGGTCAAGGTTTAAAAATACTCTAATCAGAAATCAGCCCCATCAGAGGTGGTAGCATTTAAAACTCACTGTAAAAAAGAATTGTAATTATTAATAACATTTGAAATTAATTTTATTGGAGAAATGGTAATATTAAAGTTGAGCAAGAGTTCATGAATTTTATCTCAATTCAATACATGGCTAAGAATTAAGCATCCAGCAAACAGAGCAATGTAAAGCCATGGCACAGGGCTCAAATCCAGGCCCCCATTACTCGCCCCTCTCACTTCACTAGTGACTCTGTCTTCTAATCCAAGAAAAGGTCATGCATAATGATAACTGGAGTCACATAGGTCAGAAAGTGGGACTTAACATGCTATTTGAGCCCTTTTTAACTTGCTTGATAATAATGTTTTTATATCTTCTGTTTTTCCAAAGTTTATTGAAATTCTGATTTTACAGTGAATATAATATGACAAAAGAATATTTGAGTGTATTATGAAAAATCAAGAAAAGATCATTTGGATACATTCTGAGAAGTTGCATTGTAGTGGGAATTATTAAGATATTATATTTCTTCTCAGTTAATAACTGGAATATTGAAAGAAAAGGTGTTCTGATCACTACTTAGAAAGTTAGGTTCAACTGTAAGAATTTTAGATGTGATTCAAATTGCAGGTTGAACTCTTTGAATACTCTCTGCTGAATATTCAGAACTGGTCCTAATCTGATCTGGTATGTAAGAAGCTTTAAAATCATCAATCTTGTTTCATAACAATAAGAGAAAGCTGAATAAACTGAAAATCAACAACTCTTCTTGGCTCCATGGGAGAATTGGGGTCACAGGATAAACCACTGCTCCCCAAATTAGAGAGGAGATAGACAGACGGGGAATCACAGATTACCAGAGCAGAAGCCCAGGAGCAGAAAATGCTACCGGAGCTGACACCAGGGAGAATACAACAGAAAGAAGCGCATGTTTCAGACCTTATTTAAGAAGTCTGTAGGGAACCCAAGTATGACACAGGAGACAGAAACAAGGACAGAAGAGGAAATTTTTTGCTATGACAGATAGCTACAGAAAACAGCAAACACTGCCTAATTCACAGCCATTTAAACACAAAACCCCAAGCTAAAGCCTGGTTTACTTGAGTTGCTTAATGCAGCCAACATGTCTGACTATCAACAAATAACTACAAGGCCATATTTAAAGATTAAAGAACAATAACTGGAAGAGACAGAATAGGCACCACCGCCAGACAAACATGGCAGAGTTTTGGAATGATCAGACCAGGAGTTTTAGACAACTGTGATTAATCTGCTAAGGGCTCTAACGGAAAAGTGAACAACGTGAAAAACAACCGATGGGAAATGTAAGCAGAAAGATAAAAACTATAATAAAGAATCAAACAGAAATGGTAGAAATAAAAAACACTGTAATAGAAATGAAGAATGCCTTGGAGAGGCTCAGCCATAGACTGGATATGACCAAGGAAAGACCCAGGGAGTTTGAATGTAAGTCAGTAGAAGCTTCTGAAAGTGAAAGGCAAATGCTAATTAAGAGATAAAACAGAATATTCCAGAACTGTGAGACAATTACAAAAGGTGCAAAACATTCATAATGGTAACACCATAAGGAGAAGAAACAAACAGACAAAAATTTGAATAAATTAAAAAAATCTGAATAAAATTTGAAGTAATAATTATGGAAAATTTTCTAAAATTAGAGAAAGACACCAAACCAAACCAAATTGAGAAAGCTCAGAGAACAACAAGCAGGATAAATACAAATTACATAGAAAACCATTACATATATGTGTATATATGTAATTTGTGTATACACACACACATAGGTATAAACTGTAGGAAATCAAAGACAAAGATAGAATATTGAAAGAAGTCAGAGGAATGAGACATTCTACATATACAGAATTAGACTCCCTTTTATCAAACAAGAAAAAAGAGAGTAGAGAAAAATACTTAACTTTTTGAAAGATAAAAATCACCCATCTAGAATTAGGTATCTATCAAGATTATCTGTTAAAAGTGACAGAGAGAGTTCCAGTTTTTGGTTTGGCATGTAAATAGCTGGGAAGTTACCATTCTATCTCAACAACAAGTAAAAAGCTGAAGAAACTAAAAAATTAACAATTATTCTTAGGTCTTTAAGAGCAGTGAGGTCACAGGGCCACCTGCTGCCCCCACATTTGGAGAGACTGACAGGCAAATACAGAGAATGACAACTGACCAGAGCAGATACCCCTGAGCAGAAACCTCCTGATATGGTTTGGCTCTGTGTCCCCACCCAAATCTCATGTCAAATTGTAATTCCCAGTATCGGAAAAGGGGCCTGATGGGAGGTGATTCAATCATGGGGGTGAACTTCCCACTTGTTCCTGTAATAGTGAGTGAGTTCTCATGAGATTTGGTTGTTTAAAAGCGTGTAGCACCTCCCCATTCTCTCCCTCCTACTCTGCCATGTGAAGACATGCGTGCTTCCCCTTCACCTTCCACCATGATTGTAAGTTTCCTAAAGCCTCCCCAGTCATGTTTCCTGTACAGCCTGAGAAACTATTGAGTCAACTACACATCTTTTCTTCATAAACTACCAGGTAGTTCCCTACAGCAATGTGAGAACAGACTAATACACCCCCTCAGGAACCAATGCTGGGCTAGAAAAAACTAAACTGTAACTGACAAACTCCTGGAGGTCCATGGTGGACAAATTGAAGAAATTAGAATTTCAGGGAGACCGAGTCCCCGGGAGACCCTGACAGTTTTGTGAATTTGATCTTGTGGAGCTTTTTCAGGTTCTCACAATGAATATTGGAAAAAAGTCCCCTCAAGTTATCTGATAGAGAGAGGGGAAAAGAAATCATTTTAAAAATACACCAGAGTCTTTCATTCATCTCACAAAGGCCTACCCTCAGGAGAAAGTATTTATTGAGAGCCTAACCTGCTGGGGTTTGTCAGAGCCTAACAGACCTGGGAGAAGTGTGCCAGCCAACTCCAGCGCATGCCAACCATCCTGTTCCACCTAAGGGTGGGAAGAGATGCACTTGTAAACTTCACAGTTCAGTGATACAGGCTTTCTGAAAGACTGAGTCTTGATTATAGTACTATAGAAAGATTACCCCTGCTTCCTTACTGCAATATTATTGAAGACCTGTTTACAGCAGTTCCTTTTACCCAGAATATCATGTTCAGCATTCAAGAAAAAATTACAAGACACTAACAGGCAAAAAATAGTTCAAAGACACACAGTAAGCATCAAAACCAGACTCAGATATGGCAGAGGTGTTGGAATCATCAGACTGGGGATCTAAAATGTCTGTGATAACTATGCTAAGGGTTCTAATTGATAAAGTAAACAGCCTGTAAGAATAAGTTGGCAATGTAAGCAGAGAGATGGAAATTCAAAGAAGGGCCAAAAAGAAATGCTAGAAATCAAGACACTGTAACAGACATAAAGAATGCCTTTGATGGGCTTATTAGAAGACTGGACATGGCTGAAGAAAAAAAAATCTGTGAGCTTAAGAATTGTATTAGTCCTTTTTCATGCTATTGATAAAGACATACCTGAAACTGAGCAATTTACAAAAGAAAGAGGTTTAATTGGACTCCCAGTTCCACGTGGCTGGGGAAGCCTCACAATCATGGCAGAAGGCAAGGAAGAGCAAATCACGTCTTACATGGATGGCAGCAGGCAAAGAGAGAGAGCTTGTTTGGGGGAACTCCTCTTTTTAACACCGTCAGGTCTCATGAGACTTGTTCACTATCATGAGAACAGCACGGGAAAGACTTGCCCCCATGATTCAATTACCTCCTACTGGGTCCCTCCAATGACACATGGGAATTGTGGGAGCTACAATTCAAGGTGAGATTTGGATGTGGACACAGCCAAACCCATATCAAGTATATATAAATAGAAACCTCCATAACTGAAAAGCAAAGAGAAAGATACTGAAAAACAGACAAAAACAGAACAGAATAGCTAAGAACTATGGGGAAACTACATAAGGTATAAGTAATGCATGTGTAATGAAAATAGCAGAAGAAGAAAAAGAAAAAGAGAAAAGATGGAGAAAATAAATTTTGAGACAACAATCTGAGTTGTTGAAAAACTGAGTATTTCCTCAAATTAATGTCAGACACCAAACCACAGATTCAGGAAGCTCAAAAAATAGAAGCAAGATAAATACCAGAAAAACAGCAACGACAAATATCATTTTCAAACTACAAAAAATTAAACATAAGAAAAAAATCCTAAAAGAAGCCAGAAGAAATACACATCTTCACTATAGAGGAACAAAGGTAAGAATTTCCTCTGATTCTCTTCAGAAGCCATGCAAGCAAGAAGAGTAAAGAGTGACATATTTTAAATGTTGAAAGAAAAGTACCCCAACCTGGTTTTCTGTGCAGTGTGAAATTATTCTTCAAAAGTGAAGAAGAAATAAGCTTTCTCAGATTAAATAAAAATTTAGGGAATATATTGCCAGTAGGCGTGCCCTTCAAGGAATGTCAAAATAAGTCCTTCAGAGAAAAGGAAATAACATTATAGGTCATAAACTTTTATCTGCTCAAAAAAAGGAAGGGCATCAGAACAGGAATAAGTGAAGGTAAAATGAAAACTCGTATTTTCTTATTCTTAATTGATCAAACAGGTAAGAGTTTGTTCAAAATAGTAACAGCCACAATACATTTAATTATGTAAGTTTATGTGTCTGTATGTGTGTGTGTATATATAGATATATGCATATATTTGTATATAAGTGAAATTAATGACAGCATTGATACAAGAGAAATAAAAGAAAAAGTAGGATTATTTTGTTATTACAAGGTCCTCACACTGCCTGTGAAGTGGTATAGTGTTTTTTAAAGTGGATTTGGATTGATTGTAAAAGCATATTACAAGCGCTAAAATAGCCATTTAAAAAGCAGAAATAAAGTACAACTGATATGCTAAGAGAGGAGAGAATGGAATCATGTAAAATTCTCAGTTAAAACCACAAAAGGAAGAAAAAAATGTAAAAGATTAATCTAGGAACAAAGAACAAAGCAACAGATGGTAAACAGTAAGAAATATGGTACATTTATCAGCATCACTTTGAATATCAATAGTAGAAACATACCAATTAAAAGAATAAAAGACAGAGGTGGTCAGAGTAGATCAAAAAACAAGACCCAACTATATGTTTTCTACAAGAAACTCACTTTAAATACAGACACATATAGATTAAACATAAATGGATGGAGAAAAATATACCATGTTGGTGCTAATTAAAAGAAAGTAGAAGTAGCTATATTAATTTTAGACAGAGCTGACTTCATAACAAGGGAGGTTATCAGTGATAATGAGGGGCATTACTTGGTGATAAAGAGGTGAATTTTCTAAGATGACATAATAGTCCTTAATGTATATGGGCCTCACAACAGAGCATCAAAACAGATGAGGCAAAAACTGATAGACCTGCAATAAGAAATAGATGAATCCACTTTTATTGTTGGGAACTTCAGCACCCATCTGTCAGAAATGGACAGAGCCAGCAGGTAAAAATTCATCCAGTACATTGTTGAACTCGAGATCACCACCAATCAACTGGATTTTAGGGACATCTAACCACTACTTTCCCAACAAAAGCAGAATAGTTATTCTTCTCAAGCTCACATGAAACATTCACCAATATAGACCTCTTATTAGGATACAAAGCATACCTTAATAAATGTAAAAGAATTGCAGTTTTACAATGCCTGATACCACAATGGAATGAAAATAGGAATCAACAGCAGAAAAATAACTGAAAAATCACAAAATACTTAGAAAATTAAACAACACACTTTTAAATAATGTGTGGGTCAAAGAAGAAATTGCAAGAGAAATTGTAAAATATTTTGAACTAAATGAAACTGAAGAAACAACTAGTCAAAATGTGATGTATAGAGAAAGCACTTCTTAGAAGGAAAATTATATTATTGAATGTATAAATTTGAAAAAAAGATCTAAAATTAACCACCTAATCATCCAGCTTCAAAAATTAGAAAAAGAAGAGTGAATTAAATAGAAAGTCAGCAAAGAAAAGAAATAAAAAAAATCAGAACATAAATCAGTGAAACTGAAAATAAGAAATCAATAGAGAAAATCAATGAAACCAAAAGATAGTTATTTGAGAAGATCATTGTAATTGATAAGGCTCTAGCCAGGGTAATTATAAAAAAAGAGAACACTAACTATTGTATGAAAAGTCAAAGATAAAATATCACTACATAACCCATGCGCATTAAAAGGATAATAATTTTAAAAATACTGTGAAAAAATCTATTCCCACAAATTCGATAACCTAGATGAGACAGCCAAATCCCTTAAAAGATACAATCCACCAAACTCTTACAAGAAAAAATAAACAATCTGAATAAGCCTATATCTATTAAAGAAATTGAATCAATAATTTACAACCTTCCTAAACCAAAGTCACCAGGCCCACCTGAGTTCACTGGTGAATTCCACCAAACATTTAAACAAGAAATTATACTGATTTTCTACATTCTCTTTCAGAAAAAGGAAGCAGAGTAAATACTTCCTAACTCATTCTATGAAACTAGAATTACCTTAATATAAAAACCAGACAAAGACATTACAGGAAAAGAAAACTACAGATGAATATCTATCATGAATATAGATGCAAAAATTCTCAATGAAATATTAGCAAATCATATCCAAATATATATCTAAAAATATGCATTACAACCAAGTGAGGTTTATTCCAGGTGTGCAAGGCTGATTAAACATTAGAAAATAATTTAATATAATTCATCACATCAATAGGATAAAGAAGAAAAATTATATCAATAGATGTAGAAAAATGCATTTGATAAAACCAACATCCATTCATGGTTTAAAAAAAAAACCCTCAGCAAACTAGGAATAAAGAGGACCTACCCCAACGTGATAAAGAATAGAATAAATCCTACAAATAACATGATACTTAATGGTGAGAAACCTGAAGTTTCCCTACTGAGATCAGAAACAAGGCAAGGCAGGGGTTTCTTCTTCCCACCGCTTTTCAACATCACACTGGAAATCCTAGCTAATGGAATAAGGGGGGAAAAGGAAGTAAAAGGTTTAGAGAATAGAAAGAAATAAACATGAAAAATAGCTCAACATCACTGATCATTAGAGAAATGCAAGTCAAAACCAAAATGAGATACCATTTCATGCCAGTCAGAATGATGATTATTAAAAAGTCAAGAAACAACAGATGCTGGGGAGGTTTCGGAGAAATAAAAACCCTTTTACACTGTTGGTGGGAATGTAAATTAGTTCAACCATTGTGGAAGACAGTGTGGCGAATCCTCAAAGATTTAGAACCATAAATACTATTTGACCCAGCAATCCCATTACTGGGTATGTACTCAAAGGAATAAATCATTTCTTTATAAAGATGGATGCATGCGTACGTTCATTGCAGCACTATTCACAATAGTGAAGACATGGAATCAACCCCAATCCCCATCACTGAGACACTAGATAAAGAAAATGTGGTACGTATGCACCATGGAGTATTATGCAGCCATAAAAAAGAACGAGATCATGTCCTTTGCAGGGACATGGATGAAGCTGGAAGCCATCATCCTCAGCAAACTAACTCAGGAACAGAAAACCAAACACCACATGTTATCACTTGTAAGTGGGATCTGAGCAATGAGAACACTTGGACACAGGGAGGGGAACAAAATGTACTGGGGCCTGTCAGGGGAGGATTGCGGGGTGGAGGGCAGTGGAGAGCATTAGGGAAACCTGCATATCCTGCACATGTAACCTGAAATTTAAAAAAAAAAACAATAAAATAACTATTAAAAAAAAGAAGAAAAATAAAACCATTTGTTCACGGATGACATGGTGGTCTATTATAAAAATCTAAAAGGATCTGCAAAGGCAAACAAATACTTGTAACTAATAAGCAATTATGGCAAGGTTGCAGTATCCAAGGTTAATATGCAAAAGTCAATCACTTTCCTATATACTAACAATGAATAAGTGGAATTTGAAATTAAAAACATAATACAATTTACATTAGCACCCCCTCAACAATGAAGCACTTAGGTATAAATCTACCAAAATATGTACAAGACCTATGTGAGAAAAAGTAAAACCCAGATGAAATAAATCAAATAACTAAATATAGAGATATTCCATGTTCATAAACAGCAAGTCTCAATATTGTTAAGATGTCAGTCATTCTAACATGATCTGTAGATTTAACATGATCTGGTCAAAATTCCAGTAAGTTATTTTGTGGATACTAACAAACTTATTCTAAAGTTTATATGAAGATGAAAACAATCCTGACTAACCAACACAGTATTGAAAAAGAATAAGTGACTTCAAGCCGTACTATGGTCAACCTATACTAATCAAGACAATTTGATATTTGTGAAAGAATAAACAAATAGATATCTGGAACAGAATAGAGAAACAATGTGATATTTGTGAAAGAATTAACAAATAGATCTCTGGAACAGAATAGAGAGTCTAGAAATATACCCACGTAAATAAAATCAACTTATCTTTGATAAAGTAGAAAAGGTAATACATTGAAGAACAGATGGTCTTTTCAATAAATGAACATCCACATGCAAAAAGTGAATGTAGACACAGACATTATACTTGACAAAAATTAACTATAACTAAATTTCCTAGAAGATACGACAGTAGGAAATCTAGATGACCTAATGTTTGTTAATGACTTTTAAAAACAGCACCGAACGAGTGAAAAATTGATAAAGTGGGCTTCATTAAAATTAAAAATTTCTTCTTTGCAAGACAGTAAGAAGACCGGCCACAAACTGGCAAAAACTATTTTTAAAAACGTATCTTCTAAAGCACTGTTATCCAAAATATACGAAGAATACTTAAAACCCAACAATAAGAAAATGAAAAACCCAATTAAAAAATGGGGCAAAGACCTTAAGAGATACCTCACCAAACAAAGTATATAGATGGCAAATAAGCATATGGAAAGGTATTCTGAGTCATGTGTCATCAGAGAAAGGCAAATCAGTATGCAGCTGCGTTCAATTTTATGGTATTTTGTTGAAGATAGTTTGTGATTCATAAGGCATATCATTCTGTATATTTTTTGGGGTATTTGTCTAGCTTTGAGATGACAATAATGACCTCATAAAATAAACTGGATTATTTTATCTAATATTTTTTAGAATCGTTTGAAAGATTAGTATTAGTTCTTCCTTAATCATTTGGTAGAATTCAACACTAAGCCAACTGGGCCTGGACTTTGTGTGGGTGTATGTGGAGGAAGATTTTAATTAGTCATTACATCTGTTTTATTTTTGTAAGTCTAATGGGATTTTCTATTTTTTAGTTAACTTTAGTAGTTAGTGTCTTTCCAGAAATTTGTCTGTTTATTTGAAGTTATCTAATTTATTAACAAGCAATTGTTCAGAATAATAACTTATATCTCTTTATTTTTGTAAGGCTGGTGGTAATTGCAACTGTTTCATTTTTGATTTTACTAATTTAAGTCTTTTTTTTCTGGGTTTTCTAGATAAAGATTTGTCAATTTTGTTGATCTTTTCAAAATACTAACTTTTGGTATCATTGATTTTTCTCTGTTGTTTTCGATTTCATTTATTTACAACCAATTATTTACTATTTCCTTCTTTTTGCTTGCCTTGGGTTTAGGTTCTTCCCTTTTTCTAGTTTATTCAGATACAAAATTAGGTTATTCATTTAAGATATTTATTCTTTTTTAATATAGATATTTACAGCTATATATTTCCATCTAAGCATTACTTTGCATCCTGTAAGTGTATCTTGTGTTTTCATCTTTATTAACATAAAAATATTTTTTAATTTCTTTTGTGATTTATTCTTTGATCCATTTGTGATTTAGCATTATGTTAACTTTTACATATTGTGAATTTCCAAAAATTTTTTTGATTTCCAATTTTATTCCACTGTGGCCAAAGAGCAAATTTTGATGATTTTAGTCCTTTTTAATTGGTTGAGACTTGTTTTATGGCTTAGTTTATGGTCTATGTTGTAGAATGTTCAACATTAAATGTTCAAGTCAAAGAGAATATGTAGTCTTTTATTTTGAGGTGAAATATTCTATCAATGGCTGATAGGTCTAATTGTTTCTAGTGTCATTCATGTGTTCTGTTTCTCCATTGATCTTCTGTTTGATTTTTCTATTTATTATTGAAAGTAGGGTATTGAATTCCCTAACACCTACTGATGAATAGCTTATCTTCCTTTCATTTCTGTCAGTTTTTTCTTCATGCATTTTGGGCCACTGTTTTTAAATGCATATATGTTTTAAATTTTTATATTATTGAAGATTTGGTCCATTTATCTTCATAAAATATCCTTCTTTGCTTCTAGCAACAATTTTTGTCTTAAAGTCTATGTTATCTGGTTTTAAACCACTCCAGCTCTGTTTGCAAGGTATATCTTTTCCTTTCAACATATCTGTGTCACTAAATCTAAAGTATGTCTCTTGTAGATAGCATAACGGGAGTGGTTTTCTTTTTAATCCATTTTGGCAATCTCTGCCTATTCATTAAAGGGTTTAATCCATTTACATTTAATATAATTAACCAAGATTGTCTATACTTGTTCCATTCTGCTGTTTGCCTTCAATATGTCTTATATCTTGTTTCATTTCCATTCTTTTATGTTAAATAGATATTTTCCATTGAAGCGTTTTATTTCCTCATCATTTATTTTACTATATTTTTAGATTGTTTTAGTATTAGCTTGTTTACTATAATTAAGACTTTAATTTAAAACAACATAGTTTTTTTCTTTGCCAACTCAAATTGACTTTTGTGTTCCTACAGTTAATTTTTTATTTCAGTTATTGTACATTTCAACTACAGAATTACCACATTTTAAAAATAATTTATAGTCTTTTTTGATATTCTATTTTTGGTAAGATGCCATTTTATTACTTCTTTAGGAAATGTTTCCCTTAGCATTTGAAAATATTTAAAATATATGCTTTAAAGTTATTTGTATAATAAGTCCAAAGCTTAAGCCTTCTTAGGGACAGTTTCTACTTTCTTCTTTTGTATGAATCATATTTTTTTGTTTCTTTGATATCTCATAATTTTTTGTTGAACCTGGACTTTCTACATAATATATAGCAACTTTGGTAATCATATCACTTTATTCTCAGGATTTGTTTTTGTTGTTAGTTATTGTTGTTCTTTTTCTTATTGCTATTGGTTTTAACTTATATAATGCATATTTTTTTATTTGTATCCACTGAAGTTGACTTAATTGTCAGCTTATTAGACAGAGACCTGTCCAGAATCAGCTTTTGCTGGGGGCTCTGTGTATATATTGAGGCACACCTTCAATTGTCGGGCATACATACAGTTTACAATTCTACATGGGTTTTCACTGTTTTTTTTGCACAAGACCTCAAGGTCAACTACAGGTGAAAGCTTAGGGCTTCCTTAGGTCTTTTCCAGGAGTGTACACAGCCTTGTTCAAGTGCAATGCTGAACAAGTGATTATGGCCTTCTAGATTCTTAAGAATATTTTAGAGCTTTTCAAAGCCCCCTGTGAACATCTCATCTCACTCTCCTTTTTCTTTTAAGCTTTTTGTTCAGTTCATTGCTTTTCCCAATTGTTATTACCTATGCTGGCAGCTGCAATATTAATTTAATTGCTGTTGGTTTTTTCCAACAAACACCCCCAGGAACAAGACTGTTTCCACAGAGTGAGCTATAAGTCAGTTCGAATAAAGACAAATCTTATGAGTGTGGCTTTCCAAAGAAATACCTGACAGTCAAATAATAGCACATATATAGGAACTGGGATTTGTAGAATCTCTAGCCCATTTCTGTCCCATCATGAGGCTGTTTGGCTGCTGGTTTTCACTATGTTGGAGGACTGCTAATTTTCAAGCCTACTATGAGACTTGGGAGAAAATATGGGACTATGGCTGATAAAAATACAGCAAAGTTCACTATTCTTAAGAAAATATAATTTTTTTTATTATTGTACTTTAAGTTTTAAGGTACATGTGCACAATGTACAGGTTACATATGTATACATGTGACATGCTGGTGCACTGCACCCACTAACTCGTCATCTAGCATTAGGTATATCTCCCAATGCTATCCCTCCCTCCTCCCCCCACCCCACAACAGTCCCCAGAGTGTGATGTTCCCCTTCCGGTGTCCATGTGTTCCCATTGTTCAATTCCCACCTATGAGTGAGAATATGCGGTGTTTGGTTTTTTGTTCTTGCGATAGTTTACTGAGAATGATGATTTCTAATTTCATCCATGTCCCTACAAAGGACATGAACTCATCTTTTTTATGGCTGCATAGTATTCCATGGTGTATATGTGCCACATTTTCTTAATCCAGTCTATCGTTGTTGGACATTTGGGTTGGTTCCAAGTCTTTGCTATTGTGAATAGTGCCACAATAAACATACGTGTGCATGTGTCTTTATAGCAGCATGATTTATAGTCCTTTGGGTATATACCCAGTGATGGGATGGCTGGGTCAAATGGTATTTCTACTTCTAGATCCCTGAGGAATCGCCACACTGACTTCCACAATGGTTGAACTAGTTTACAGTCCCACCAACAGTGTAAAAGTGTTCCTCTTTCTCCACATCCTCTCCAGCACCTGTTGTTTGCTGACTTTTTAATGATTGCCATTCTAACTGGTGTGAGATGATATCTCATTGTGGTTTTGATTTGCATTTCTCTGATGGCCAGTGATGGTGAGCATTTTTTCATGTGTTTTTGGCTGCATAAATGTCTTTTTTTGAGAAGTGTCTGTTCATGTCCTTTGCCCACTTTATGATGGAGTTGTTTGTTTTTTGCTTGTAAATTTGTTTGAGTTCATTGTAGATTCTGGATATTAGCCCTTTGTCAGATGACTAGGTTGTGAAAATTTTCTCCCATTTTGTGGGCTGCCTGTTCACTCTGATGGTAGTTTCTTTTGCTGTGCAGAAGCTCTTTAGTTTAATTAGATCCCATTTGTCAATTTTGGCTTTTGTTGCCATTGCTTTTGGTGTTTTAGACATGAAGTCCTTGCCTGTGCCTATGTCCTGAATGGTAATGCCTAGGTTTTCTTCTAGGGTTTTTATGGTTTTAGGTCTAACGTTTAAGTCTTTAATCCATCTTGAGTTGATTTTTGTATAAGGTGTAAGGAAGGGATCCAGTTTCAGCTTTGTACATATGGCTAGCCAGTTTTCCCAGCACCATTTATTAAATAGGGAATCCTTTCCCCATTGCTTGTTTTTCTCAGGTTTGTCAAAAATCAGATAGTTGTAGATATGCGGCCTTATTTCTGAGGGCTCTGTTCTGTTCTATTGATCTATATCTCTGTGTTGGTACCAGTACCATGCTCTTTTGGTTACTGTAGCCTTGTAGTATAGTTTGAAGTCAGGTAGTGTGATGCCTCCAGCTTTGTTCTTTTGGCTTAGGATTGATGTGGCGATGCGGGCTCTTATTTGGTTCCATATAAAGTTTAAAGTATTTTTTTCCAATTCTGTGAAGAAAGTCATTGGTAGCTTGATGGGGATGGCATTGAATCTATAAATTACCTTGGGCAGTATGGCCATTTTCACGATATTGATTCTTCTTATCCATGAGCATGGAATGTTCTTCCCTTTGTTTGTATCCTCTTTTATTTCCTTGAGCAGTGGTTTGTAGTTCTCCTTGAAGAGGTCCTTCACTTCCCTTTTAAGGTGGATTCCTAGGTATTTTATTCTCTTTGAAGCAATTGTGAATGGGAGTTCACTCATGATTTGGCTCTCTGTTATTGGTGTATAAGAATGCTTGTGATTTTTGTACATTGATTTTGTATCCTGAGACTTTGCTGAAGTTGCTTATCAGCTTAAGGAGATTTTGGGCTAAGACAATGGGGTTTTCTAGATATACAGTCATGTCATCTGCAAACAGGCTAAGAAGTTAAAAACTTTGAAAAACATTTAGACGAATGTATAACTAGAATAACCAATACAGAGAAGTGCTTAAAGGAGCTGATGGAGCTGAAAGTGAAGGCTCGAGATCTACGTGAAGAATGCAGAAGCCTCAGGAGCCAATGTGATCAACTGGAAGAAAGGGTATCAGCGATGGAAGATGAAGTGAATGAAATGAAGTGAGAAGGGAAGTTTAGAGAAAAAAGAATAAATAAACAAAGCCTCCAAGAAATATGGGACTATGTGAAAAGACCAAATCTACGTCTGATTGGTGTACCTGAAAGTGACGGGGAGAATGGAACCAAGTTGGAAAACACTCTGCAGGATATTATCCAGGAGAACTTCCCCAATCTAGCAAGGCAGCCCAACATTCAGATTCAGGAAATACAGAGAACGCCGCAAAGATACTCCTCGAGAAGAGCAACTCCAAGACACATAATTGTCAGATTCACCAAAGTTGAAATGAAGGAAAAAATGTTAAGGGCAGCCAGAGAGAAAGGTCGGGTGACCCACAACGGAAGCCCATCAGACTAACAGCGGATCTCTTGGCAGAAACTCTACAAGCCAGAAGAGAGTGGGGGCCAATATTCAACATTCTTAAAGAAAAGAATTTTCAACCCAGAATTTCATATCCAGCCAAACTAAGCTTCATAAGTGAAGGAGAAATAAAATCCTTTACAGACAAGCAAATGGTGAGAAAATATAAATATTTTTATGAAGAAACATTTTCTGGAATTTTGCAAGCCTTTAGTTCATCTCCAGAATTTTGAAAAAGTTGATTTTGATCATTTTTGGTGGTGTGCTTGTTGATTTTTAAGCTAAATGAATTTTTGGACTTTCTACAATGTGTATCATTGCTGTTAATAAATAAGTGTATAAAATATTGAACAGGAAAATCTATAGTGTTCTTATATAATAATATAATGTGTAGAACTTTTCAAAAGTATTTGAATCAGCGTTTTAAAGTATAGAATCTTTAAGTCCAGAAAAAAAGAAAGCCAAGGACTAACTAGTTTATTTATATTTACAGCTCTACATTAGATATAACCCAATGGTGATTGGCACCTATCATTTGCCCACCTCCATGCTCATGCCTAGGGACCAAAGTTTGTATCTTCTTGTGGGTATTGATGTGGAGAGCAGGCCAATGCTGGAAAGGAAGATGTCAGCTAATCCCAACTCCCCATTCCTGGTATTCCACCATCCTAAAGTTCCAAAACTAAATGATGAAAGCAGCTCCAGTTTTCACAAAGGAAAACCTATAATTCTCCCTGGCACTCCCGAATGAGTAGCTGCATGGTTCTATTCTGTCAGTTTATTACGTTTGAAATGATGTTACTTTGCAGTTGAGTTAATCCACTTTTTTCATAGATGTGCGGTATACTCTAGTGTACCACAATGACTAATGTGTGCATGTGTGTATGTTTCTTCATCTGTCCTTATGGATGGATGTATTTAGATTGAACATTTCTAACTTTTTTATTATGAAAAAATTCTCATAGAGAAAAGCTGAAAAATATTACAATGAATATCCATACATAAACACATTGGATCAAAACTTGTTAAGATTTTAAGATTTGTTTTCTAATATATATGTTTGTTTATCTAAACAATTTGAAATTCAGTTACAGATATTGCAACCATTCATCTCTAAATGTTTCAGCATTTGTCTTCAAATACACCTTTCTCCTGCATTACTGCAATATCATTAATACACATACAAAAACTAATAACAATTCCCTACTAGTCCTCTAATGCCTATTTTATATTTAACTTTCCCAAATTGTTATAAAAATATATTTTAATAACTTTATCAAACTGGATTTAATTCTACATTTATGATTTTTTCACCTCATGCAGTGTGAAATCCTTCTATCTTTCTGTGTTTCCATGATAGTGACTTTTTATGGAGAGTAAGCCAGTTTTCTTAAAGAAAAGCTTACATTTTTGATTCATATAGATATCTTCTCATGCTGTCATTTAAGGTATACACAGAAGTGTCTTCATTTCCTCCCACCCCCCTTCAGCCCTATTTTCCTAATAAGTAATCATCATTCTTAGCTTAGGATTTATATTTCTCATGTTTTGTTTTGAAAATATCAGAGTACATGCACACACACACGTGTACACAGATGCACACACACACAAACACTCTGCAAGTCTTGTGTATACAAAATGTGGTCTCCCCTTGAAATTAAGAAACAACAAACACCCTTGTGTATTTACAGGTTAGAAAGGGTCATTGCCCCATGGGCTTCAAAAAACATCCTGGGAGCAACTCAGAACAATAGCTGTAGGTTGCAGGGGTTGGGATCATGGCCCACACTATGCTCAGATCAGAATATCTCAGGGAGCAAGACCTTCAATACTCCCACAATACTAGGGAGTATTGGAAAGCTTGGGCCATGAAGATTATACTTAGCAAGTAAGAGTAATAATACCGAAGCATACCTAAGTTAATTCTCAAACTACACTGTGAGTTAAGCAGTTTTTCCTCCAGTTACTGACACATAAGTTTAGAAAGAAAAATAAAACATGTCAGCACTTGCAAAAGACATTATCCTGTATCTACAAAATTCAAGATACTCTGCAAACTATTAGAATTAATAAGTCAATTTAATACGTTTGTTGCATATTTCATTGATATGGTTTAGCTGTGTCCCCACCCACATCTCATCTCGAATCATAGTTCTCATAATCTCCAAGTGTCATGGGAGAGACCTGATGGGAGGTAATTGAATCATGGGGGTGGTTACCCTCATGCTGTTCTTGTAATAGTGAGTGAGTACTCATGAAATCCGATGGGGTTTTACCCCTTTGCTTAGCACTTCTCTCCCCTGCCACCATGTGAAGAAGGCCATGTTTGCTTTCTTTTCTGCCATGATTATAAGTTTCCTGAGATCTCCCCAGCCATGCTGAAGTGTGAGTCAATTAAACCTCTTTCCTTTATAAATTACCCAGTCTTCAGCAGTTCTTTATAGCAGCATGAGAATGGACTAATACAGTAAATTGGTACTACAGAGAGTGGGGTGTTGCTGTAAAGATACCCGAAATGTAGAAGTGACTTTGGAACTGGGTAACAGGCAGAGTTTGGAACAGTTTAGAGGGCTCAAAAGAAAACAGGAACATGTGGGGAAGTTTGGAACTTCCTAGAGACTTGGAGGCCTCAGAAGACAGGAAGATGTGAGAAAGTTTGAAACTTCCTAGAGACTTGTTGAGTGGCTTTGACCAAAACACTGATAGTGATATGACAATGAAGTTCAGGCTGAGGTAGTCTCGGATGGAGATGAAGAGCTTGTTGAGAACTGGAGTAAGAGTGAATCTTTCTATGCAAAGAAACGGGTGGCATTTTGCCCCTGCCTTAGAGATCTGTGGAACTTCGAACTTGAGAGGGATGATTTGGTGTATCTGACAGAAGAAATTTCTAAGCAGCAAAACATTCAAGAGGAAGCAGAGCATAAAAGTTTGAAAATTTTGCAGCCTGACGATGCCATAGAAAAGAAAAACCCATTTTTTCTGGGGAGAAATCCAAGCCCACTACAGAAATCCGCATTAGTAATGAGGAGCCTAATGTTAATCACCAAGAAAATGGGGAAGATGTCTCCAGGGCACATCAGAGACCTTCACGGTAGCCACTCCCATCACAGGCCCAGGGGCCTATGAGGGAAAAATTGTATTGTTGGCTGGGCCTAGGACCCCGCTGCTCTATGCAGCCTCAGGACATGGTGCCCTGTGTCCTACCTGCTTCAGCTCCAGCTGTGGCAAAAAGGGGACAATGTACAGCTCATGCCATTGCTTCAGAGGTTGCAATCCCTGTGCCTTGGCAGTTTACACGTGGTGTTGAGCCTGCAGGTGCACAGAAATCAAGAATTGAGATTTGGGAACCTCTGACGAGATTTCAGAGGATGTATGGAAACACCTGGATTTCCAGGCAGAAGTTTGCTACAGGGTGGAGTCCTTATGGAAAACCTCTGCTAGGGCAGTGCAGAAGGAAAATGTTGGGTTGGAGACCCCACACAGAGCCTTCACTGAGGCACTGCCTAGTGGAGCTGTGGGAAGAGGGCCACTGTCCTCCAGACCCTGGATGGTAGATCAACTGACAGCTTGCACTGTGCTCCTGGAAAAGCTGCAGGCACTCAATGTCAGCCCAAGAAAGCAGCTGGGAGGTGGTCTGTACCCTGCAAAGCCACAGAGGCAGAGCCACCCAAAACCATGGGAGCCCACCTCTTGCATCAGCATGCCCTGTATGTGAAACATGAAGTCATTCTGGAACTTTAAGGTTTAATAACTGCCCTATTGGATTTTGGACTTGCATGGGGCCTGTAGCCCCTTCGTTTTGGCCAATTTCTCCCATTTGGAATGGCTGTATTTACCCAAGGGCTGTACTCCCACTGTATCAAGGAAGTAACTGACTTGATTTTGATTTTATAGGCTAATAGGTAGAAGAGACTTCCTTGTATCAGATGAGACATTGGACTTGAACTTTTGACTTAATGCTGGAATGAGTTAAGATTTTGGGGGACTGTTAGAAGGGCATGATTTTGTATTGAAATGTGAGAACATGAGATTTGGGAGAAGCTGGAGCATAATGATATGGATTGCCTGTGTCCCCACCCAAATCTCATCTTGAATCGTAGTTCCCATAATCCCCATGTGTTGTGGGAGGGACCCAGTGGGAGGTAATTGGATCATGGGGGCTGTTACCCTCATGCTGTTCTTGTGATACTGAGTGAGCTCTCATGAGATCTGATCGTTTTATAAGCTTTTCCTCCTTTGCTCAGCACTTCTCCTATTGCTATGTGAAGAAGGATGTGTTTGCTTCCTCTTCTGCCATGATTGTAAGTTTCCTGAGGCCTCCCCAGCCATAAGGAACTGTTAATCATTTAAACCTTTTTCTTGTAAATTACCTAGTCTCAAGCATTTCTTTATAGCAGTATGAGAATGGACTAATACAATCTTCAATATATAGATCTCAATTATACTTCTGGAAAGCATCAAGAGTCAATAAAACCTTAAGTATGAAAGGATTTATTAAAGCATTAAAATATATTACATTTAGAAAAAACTAATGAAATATTTTCAAGATCTTTATGCACAAAGTAAAAATATTGTGAAATATTATTGAGACTAAAGTAGAATAAATGGAAAGATGTTCTATGTTTATAGATACTATAAAATTCAATATTGGGAACCTATTTCTTCTTCTCAGCTTAATCTATAGTTTATTTGTGAGCCTCAGTTAAAATTTTAATATGGTTTTTTAAAACAAAAGTTGATGAGCTGATTCTAAAATTATATGGGAATTAAAGGGGCTGAGGAAACCAATGTGGATTGCAATGGATGTATTTGACAAAAAAACTAATATCCAAAACGTATAACGAACGCTTCCAATCATGAAAGAAAAGACAGATAATAATAGGCAAAAGAGTGGATCCAAATGGCCAATAAACATTTGAATAAGTGCTGAACATCACATGTCAACAGGACATGTAAGTTAAAATCAGAATGTACTCTTTGCTCAATAGGATGGCTAAGGTGAAAAAGATCAAATGTTTCAGGTGTTCAAAACAATTTAGTTATCATCATCTTCAAGTAGACTCTTAGACTGACCAAAATGCCGGGGCTAGCTTTCTTTAGAGTGAAGGGAGGTTAGGAAACAATGGATTTTGGAAGATCTGGTGGCTTCTAGGACTCTCTTTGGACCATAAGATCTAAACATTTTACTATTTTAACATATACATATTGAAAAATCTCTTACAAGCAAGGCATCATATGCCAAAAATGATCAAAGGTATATTTGTCATTATCCCTATCTTCAAAACATTGCAAATTAAGAAAAGAATTGTATAAGCCAGATAAAGGTGCAGCATCTAAACCTATACATTAGAGGACTAGAAAATTGTTTAAGCTCTGAAGAATGAATTATTATCTCTAAACTAAGAAATGAAAGTACAACCAACCACGATGTGGATATTAAGTTTCTACCAAACTTAGTAATATATCAATTTCATTAGTGGATAAATTATGATATTCAAAAAAATTGTATTATAAATGAAGATAATCAGTTCGTTTAATTCCTTAAATTTCAAGAATTTTCAAGTATGTACAAATAGTGCTGAGGAAACACAGCCAGTTTAAAATTTCAAATATTTAAAAGATGAATTATAAAATATAATAACAATTTTAGAGAAAAATTAAGTTAGGTATTGCCCCTGAATATGTTCAATATAATATATGTTAAGATTCCCAAATATGAAAAGGCCTATAATATCTGAGGTCTAAAGATAGTCTTGTCAAGCAAAAATCTTGAACCATTAATTATGTTCTTACAAAAAAATGAGAGATTGTAGTAAATATTCTTATTCATGCTCTTAATAGAAATTTACTTAAAAATGGATTAAATGAGCATAATTTTTAAATGTTCTAAAAACTTTTTGTACTTTCAAAAATGCTTATGTCTTTGTGGTTTTCTTTCCTTTTTTCTGGCACATTTTGTGTTAGACACTGTTAATTATTGTGAGTGTTTCAGAATCGTTTATTAATAAAATATGACATTTCCCTGGCCTGAAAAGTCCCATTAGTGCTTTTCTATAAAAGCCCCATAAATGGAGTTCTAAGTAGTTTATCAGTTTCCTGTTCTCTTTTTGAATGAGAGCCTGAGTCGTTAAAAACAGTAAGCACTAAAATGATTTATTTTTGTCTAAATAGAGATTACTTAATTTAATTAAATATGCTTTATGCTTCTTGATTGCCACAAAGTGGCTCCTGCAAACTTCTAACTCATTATTTAATGTACCCACAGCCTCGGCGGAATACTAAGAGTACACAGGTTTTAGACCTTTTAGCTCCATTTTGTAAACAGCTTTAAAAATTCAAGAACTCTCCGGAAATTCTATGTAAGCCCACGAAAGTTTCATAGCACCTGATCATTTTTTTACCAAAGTTACTGTACTTTCTTTTGTCCTCATGTAGTTGGAATTTTTTGTACATGTATTTACAACATAGAGACTAAGAATTATCACCACAAACATTAAGGATTGCATTCAAAACTTCTCATGACTTTATTTAACTCACCCTGATTCCTTTCATCTCTTTACACACAGATAATTTTCTTGTTTGAGAGCTTCATTTTCTGAGTTTGAAATTTAAAAATGTAACAGTTTCACAATTTAAAATAAAGCTTGCTTGATTCTGCTGAGAAAGAGCAAAGAAGAAAAGAAAGTGAAATCTGCAGTTTTCAAATCATGATTATACTGCTTCTCACTGAATTTCTTATATTATAAAATCACACCAGCATTCATGAAAATTACTTTTTTCTTTGAACATAAACATAAGTTGATGGCATTATTTTCTTGCTAACTTTCAGACTGCAGTACTTTGAAACTAAAGCAGGCATCAGCATTGTTCATAGAAGCCAAGGAGATAGTAGCACCTGTGCGTATGTGTAGTATTCAAGGACCCTGAAGTCAGGCTGAGTTTGCAGACCAATTTTACTACCACTGGCTATAAGGGAGGCCATATTTCCTCTCTGAGTCTCAATTTCTTCTCCTGTAAAATGACAATTATAAGAGTACGTGTGTCATTTATTGCCAGGAATAAATGAATGAATACAATCATGCCCTGCGTAACAATATTTCAGTCCATGATGAACGGCATATCCTATAGTGGTCCCACAAGATTAAAATGGAGCTAAAATTTTGTATTGTCTAGTGACATTGTAGTCATCTTAACGTCATAGCACAATGCATTACTCATGTGTTTGTGGTGATGTTGGTGTAAACAAGTCTACTGCCTTGCCAAGTCCTATAAAACTCTTATGCAACTAGTACATTAACACTTGATAATGATAATAAACATCTTTGTTACTGGCTTAGGTATTTACTATATTATACTTTTAATTGTTATTTAGAGTCTACTTATTAAAAAAGAAGTTAACTGTCAGCTTCAGGCAGGTCTTTCAGAAAGTATCCACAAGAAGCCTTTGCGATCATAGGAGATGACAGCTCTATGCGTGTCATTGCCCCTGAAGACCTCCCAGTGGGACAAGATGTGGAGGTGGAAGACAGTGATATGGATTATCCTGACCCTGTGTAGGCCTAGGCTAATGTGTGTGTTTATGTCTCAGTTTTTTATAAAATAGTTTAAAAAATTCAAAATAGAAAAAAAGCCTATAGAGTAGGGATATAAATAAAGAAAATATTTTTGTAAAGTTGTACAGTGTGTTTGTGTTTTAAGCTAAGTGTTATTACAAGAGTCAAAAAGGCTAAAAAAGTAAAGTTATGAAACAAAAAAGTTACAGTGAGCTAAGGTTAATTTATTATTGATGAATGAAAACATATAAATTTAGTGTAACCTAGGTGTACAGTGTTGATAAAGTCTACAGTAGTGGACAGTTATGTCCCAGGATGTCACATTCACTCACCACTCACTGACTGACTCACCCAGAGCAACTTCCAGTCCTGCAAGCTTCATTCATGGTAAGTATCCTAGACACATGTACTATTCTCAAAAATCTTTTATGCCATATTTTTATTGACCCTTTTCTATGTTTAGATACACAAGTACTTACCATTGTGTTACAGATGCCTGCAGTACTCAGCACAGTAATGTGCTGTACAGGTTTGTTGCCTGGAGCAGCAGGCTGTACCATAGAGCCTAGGTGTGTGGTGGGCTGTCCAGTCTAGGTGTGTGGAAGTGCACCCCATGATGTTCCACGGTGCATTTCTCAGAATCTGTCTCCATCATTAAGTGATGCATGGCTGCACATGCAGATTACGTAGCACAGCATCTGGCACATAGTGAGCACTCAGTAAATGTTAACTTGTATCAGCTACAGTGGGTTTAGCACCACTTTAATGCTAGACTTTTACACTTTATGTACAATCTATCCAATCTTCACAATCTTGCAGAGTAGATATATGTTGTCATTTACAGATGATGAACCCCGGCAACAGAATGATTTGCCCATGGCCTTAGAAGAGATGAATGTCAGAACCAAAGGTCAATCCAGCTCTAGACCGCCAACCCCAACATTTTCTAACCTCATGTCTCCCGTCCAGAAGAGACAAATCTGAAAAACAAATCAAAATCCAAAAAATAAAAGTCTTGCTTTGGACACTCCCAATACCTCAAAAACCTGAAACATCACATCTTTTGTAGGTAAGCGACCTGGTTTGGCTGTGTCCCCACCCAAATCTCACCTTGAATTGTAGCTCCCATAATTTTCACGTGTTGTGGGAGGGACCCGGTGGGAGATAATTGAATCATGGGGGCGATTTCCCTCACGCTGTTCTTGTGGTCGTGTGCACAAACTGAAGTCTCACGAGATATGATGCTTTTATAAAGGGTTTCCGCTTTTGCTTGGTTCTCATTCTCTCTTGCCTGCTGCCACGTAAGGCATGCGTTTTACCCTCCGCCATGATTGTGAGGCGTCCCCAGCCACGTGGAACTGTGAGTTCATTAAACTTCTTTTTCTTTTTTCTTTCTTTTTTTTCTTTTTTCTTTTTTTCATTATCCTTTAAGTTCTAGGGTACATGGGCACGATGTGCAGGTTTGATACATAGGTATATATGTGCCATGTTGGTTTGCTGCACCCATTAACTCATCATTTATCTTAGGTATTTCTCCTAATGCTATCCCTCCCCTAGCCCCCCACTCCCTCAGCAGGCCCCGGTGTGTGATGTTCCCCACCTTGTGTCCAAGTGATCTCATTGTTCAATTCCCACCTATGAGTGAGAACATGTGGTCTTTGGTTTTCTGTCCTTGTGATAATTTGCTGAGAATGATGGTTTCCAGCTTCATCCATGTCCTTGCAAAGCACATGAACTCATCTTTTTTATGACTGCGTAGTATTCCATGGTGTATATGTGCCACATTTGCTTAATCCAGTCTATCACTGATGGACATTTGGGTTGGTTCCAAGTCTTTGCTATTGTGAATAGTGCCACAGTAAACATACGTGTTCATATGTCTTTATAGTAGCATGATTTATAATCCTTCGGGTATATACCCAGTAATGGGATTGCTGGGTCAAATGGTAATTCTAGTTCTAGATCCTTGAGGAATCGCCACACTGTCTTCCACAATGGTTGAACTAATTTACACTCCCACCAACAGTGTAAAAGCGTTCCTATTTCTTCATATCCTCTCCAGCATCTGTTGTTTCTTGACTTTTTAATGATTGCCATTCTAACTGGCATGAGATGGTATCTCATTGTGGTTTTGATTTGCATTTCTCTGATGATCAGGGATGATGAGCATTTTTTCACGTGTCTGTTAGCTGCATAGATGTCTACTTTTGAGAATTGTCTGTTCATATCCTTTGCCCACTTTTTGATGGGGTTGTTTTTTTCTTGTAAATTTGTTTAAGTTCTTTGTAGATTCTGGATATTAGCCCTTTGTCAGATGGGTAGATTGCAAAAATTTTCTCCCATTCTGCAGGTTGCCTGTTCACTCTGATGGTAGTTTCTTTTTTTTTTCTTTTTTTTTTTTTTGTTGTTGTTCTTTTTTTTTTTTTTAATTGATCATTCTTGGGTGTTTCTCGCAGAGGGGGATTTGGCAGGGTCATAGGACAATAGTGAGGGAAGGTCAGCAGATAAACAAGTGAACAAAGGTCTCTGGTTTTCCTAGGCAGAGGACCCTGCGGCCTACCGCAGTGTTTGTGTCCCTGGGTACTTGAGATTAGGGAGTGGTGATGACTCTTAATGAGCATGCCGCCTTCAAGCATCTGTTTAACAAAGCACATCTTGCACCGCCCTTAATCCATTTAACCCTGAGTGGACACAGCACATGTTTCAGAGAGCACCGGGTTGGGGGTAAGGTCACAGATCAGCAGCATCCCAAGACAGAAGAATTTTTCTTAGTACAGAACAAAATGGAGTCTCCTATGTCCACTTCTTTCTACACAGACACAGCAACAATCTGATTTCTCTATCTTTTCCCCACATTTCCCCCTTTTCTATTAGACAAAACCACCATCGTCATCATGGCCCATTCTCAATGAGCTGTTGGCTACACCTCCCAGACGGGGTGGCGGCCGGGCAGAGGGGCTCCTCATTTCCCAGAAGGGGTGGCCGGGCAGAGGCGCCCCTCACCTCCCGGACGGGGGGGCTGGCCGGGCAGGGGCTGCGCCCCCCACCTCCCGGACGGGGTGGCTGGCCAGGTGGGGGCTGACCCCCACCTCCCTCCCGGACGGGGCGGCTGCCGGGCAGAGACGCTCCTCACTTCCTAGATGGGATGGCCGCCGGGAAGAGGCGCTCCTCACTTCCTAGGTGGGATGGTGGCCGGGCAGAGACACTCTTCACTTTCCAGACTGGGCAGCCAGGCAGAGGGGCTCCTCACATCCCAGACAATGGGCGGCCAGGCAGAGACGCTCCTCACTTCCCACACGGGGTGGCGGCCGGGCAGAGGCTGCAATCTCGGCACTTTGTGGGGCCAAGGCAGGCGGCTGGGAGGTGGAGGTTGTAGCTAGCCGAGACCATGCCACTGCACTCCAGCCTGGGCAACATTGAGCACTGAGTGAACGAGACTCCGTCTGCAATCCCGGCACCTCGGGAGGCCGAGGCTGGCAGATCACTCGCGGTTAGGAGCTGGAGACCAGCCCAGCCAACACAGCGAAACCCTGTCTCCACCAAAAAAGTACGAAAACAAGTCAGGCGTGGCGGCACGCGCCGGCAATCGCAGGCACTCGGCAGGCTGAGGCAGGAGAATCAGGCAGGGAGGTTCCAGTGAGCCGAGATGGCAGCAGTACAGTCCAGCT
Organism: Gorilla gorilla gorilla; assembly: GCF_029281585.2. Classification (NCBI taxonomy): domain Eukaryota; kingdom Metazoa; phylum Chordata; class Mammalia; order Primates; family Hominidae; genus Gorilla; species Gorilla gorilla. The sequence continues at coordinate 189,062,481 of NC_073229.2, forward strand.
TCAGCTCGGCGTCAGAGGGAGGAGGGAGGAGGGAGGAGGGAGGAGGGAGAGGGAGAGCGAGAGCAAGAGCAAGAGCTTTTTTTTTTTTTTGAGACAGAGTCTTGCTCTGTCTCCCAGGCTGGTGTACAGTGGCGCGATCTCGGCTCACTGCAAGCTCCGCCTCCTGGGTTCACGCCATTCTCCTGCCTCAGCCTCCCGAGGAGCTGGGACTACAGGCACCCACCACCACGCCCAGCTAATTTTTTTTGTATTTTTAGTAGAGACGGGGTTTCACCGTGTTAGCCAGGATGGTCTCGATCTCCTGACCTCGTGATCCACCCGCCTTGGCCTCCCAAAGTGCTGAGATTATAGGCGTGAGCCAGCGCGCCCGGCCCTAAACTTCTTTTTCTTTATAAATTACCTGGTCTCGGGTATGTCTTTATCAGCAGCGTGAAAATGGACTAATACAGTGAGAAAAGAAAGCTGATGAAAAACCAAAGGGAAGTTGGAAATGTGTTGTATTCACTGATTGAGGAGTTTGGGAAAAGTCTCAGCAAACCCCTTCCCCCATCCTCCATAAATCTGTTTTCCTAGACATGGCAGATCTGGGGAATATGGCATCACACAACTTCCAAAGGCCAGCAACCAAATAGAGGTCCCAGAGTCAAGCAGGTCACAGTTGCACAACCACACCCAACCTGAGGAGCTGTCAGCTCATGGATACTCAGGAAACTGGATGTCTGCTTGTAGATCACAGCTTAGAGACCGGCGCTCTGTCTACCTTACCTACAGTAAAGGGTGGACAGCTTACCCTTTTAATCGCTAACACTCTCGGTAGATTTTTAGAGACATAGGTGCATAGAGAAAATACATCTCATTTTTAACTTTTTACCTTCTCCCTTTTCCTCACTGTCAGCTGACGACATGAGTTTTTATTTCTCTGAGAAACTAGAAACTAGAAGAGACTTTGCACAAACTTAACCCACCACACAAACCCACATGAATAGAATCTCACTCACATGCTTGCTTTCCAGGCGGTATCCACAGGTAAGTAACCCATGCTTCTTAATTTAAAGCCACTTCCTCTGCTTGTACATAGACATCCCCCATCAAAAGCTTAGCACAAGTGCTGCATGAGTTAAACTCATCAGACACCGCCTACTTCTATGAGGAGAAGAAAAATAACCAGAGAGAGAATCCATGAAAAAGACAGATGTCCTAACACTTACGGGCTTCGCAGTCTTAATTCCAGGGTCCACAGCTGGTTACATTGAACCTCGGAGTCCGTTGTGTCCTCATTAAAGCAAAAGACAAACTTCCAAGCCTACAAGTGTTGTATACCAAGTGTAGAATTAACTTTGTGTTTTATTTCCTCATAAACATCTCAGTTGTAAGGGGAAAACAAATGTATAGCTTTATTATCTTGGGAAACTCTAAAGAGCAGTTTTATTAAGAACTTTCTCTTCCTCTCCTAACTCTCTTAGCATAAATTTTTATTTCTCCCACCAAAATGTATCATTGCACTTAAAAAATGTTTATTTGTCTATCTATCTCCGAACTCTGGTTTTCAAACCTCTTGAAATCAATATAACATGGCATGTGCATTTATAAATAATTTAAAAGTGAAAGAGGATATACACACATATGTGTATACATATGTGTGTATATATATATCTGTGTATACGTGTGTGTATGTATATGTGTATGTGTATATGTGTTTATGTGTATGTATGTGTTTATATATGAGTGTGTGTTTATATGCGTGTGTATAGAATACACGTGTATATATTCTTCTACAGCTGATAGGAATATGGTGCTGGTTAAGCTCTGAATTGTTTCTTCTCTTCTCCTAGAAACATTTAGAGAAATAAACTGAACAACCACAATCTGAAATTTTGGGGAAACTTTTGTGAAAACATTCAAACTCCAAATTGTTACCCGGTGTTGCCAAAGAAAGTGAGGGGAGCAGAATCCGCAGAAGAAGCTGCAGGGACGTTTTGGTGTGGTGGGAAGTTCAGGGAGAAGAGCGCTGCCTCAGGTACAGGAAACCGCGGTGCCCAGCTGGAGGCAGCGGCACCAGAAAGAGCGGCACCCAGCTGGAGGCAGCCCCATGCACAGGGTGGGGTTTCTGAGGGAGACAGGAAAGATGGTGGAGGAAGCTCTCCACAGGGAGCCAAAGGAAGCCCATCTCAGGAAGCACCTTCTTCTAAGAAGCATGCAAGAACGTGTTCAGACAATTCTCTCCTCTGTGCTAGATCTTCACTCTGCCGATCACACAAAACCAAAAGAAAGAGAAAAAATATCTCCAAGATAACATTTCTGCATCTCAGAAGAGTAAGATACAAATAAGAACATATATTTTCAATAGAAAATTCATATGCAAATAGTTTATGAACATAAGGAAATTCACAAGAAAGTTCTCATTCTCAATGCCACTCAGATGAAGAGATATGCAAATGTAAAATTACACTGAAATGCCACTTATCTCCTTTCAGATCAGCAAAATTTACAAAAACTTGACAACATAGTCTGTTAGTAAGGTCAAAAGAAAATATATACTCTTAATCCTGGTGGGAATACAAACTTCTATATTATTAAGGAGGGCAATTGGCAGCATATATTAAAATAAAACAAAATGAAAACTAAAACAGAATTGCCTTTATGTTTTGTACCAGCAATCCAATATCTTGAAACTTACTTTGCAGATGTAAATCTCTCATACAAAAAAGCAAGGCTATTCCTACCTACATTGGTACATTGGTACACATTTATTTGTGTAATGTTATTGGATAGTGAAAATTGCAAACAAGGTAGCCTGATACCCAAAACAAAAGGTGATAAATTTAAATTACTCAAAATTAAAAACATTCGCTCTTCAAAATATATTATCAAAAAATAATAAGTGAAGCCATAGGTTGGGAAAAAAATGTTTGAAAAAATTCGTCTGAGAAATGACGTGTATCTAAAACAAGTACAGAACATTTAGAACACAATGAGAACCAAGAAGGCAGAGTTATGCCCCTGAGTAATTCAGTTCCAAGGGAAGGTACTAGAAGTCAGTGTGTTAGTAGTATATGCTGAGCTGTATATATTAATACTATGATATTATGAGGAAGAGATCCATTCAGAAAAAATATGCGTGGTTTGGAAGTAGAAAGAAAATAAAATAGTCCATAAGATTGGGAACTTTAAGTTCTGGAAAATAAAAGATTGTTTGGATCCAAACTCATATAAAAAAGGAAAAAAATGGGGGTGCTCACTAAAACTTCTTACTTTAAGAGATTTGTAGCAAAGTCATTCAAGGAGATAGACTTCCTGCTTAAGCCTATGTACTCAGACTTCAGCAAGAGTTTCTGCTAAATGGAGAGAGAAGCAGGACGGCAAGAAATAAATTAACAAAGCAGACCTGAAAATATGTCAAGAAAAGGACACACTGTTTGTTTTGTGTTTACTGGCAACAACTCATAGGAAGCAAACAGAGTAGAAGAGTGAAAAGATTGAGAGGAAATGTTGTTGCCAAAGAAACCATGAGGCTGATTTAAAAAAAAAAAATTCCTGTGACAGTTTTGTTAGCCTCAGGAATAAACCCAATCCAAAACTGTACAGAGAACAGTCTACGAAAGCCAGGCAGCAGCCAAGGAAGGTGCACTCCTCAATCCCCAAGGCAGAGAAGGCCATCGGGAGAAATGCCAAAGGAGGGACCTCCCAGCAAACCCCGGCAAACAAGAAAGTTCATCTCAGAAGGCAAAGTTGAGGTCCCATCAAGGCATCCCCCCACCTTCAGATAGGGGTTCCTCACATGCCTTCCTGGCAAAAATGCCATTCAACCCCCCAGTCAGGGTTTCTCTTTTGCAGAGTGGAGCATTCCTTATCACTGTTTGATCTTTTTATACTGGATAGGGATGCGTTGGGAAGATAAGTGTCCTTTTAGGTCACTGAGCCCAAGGAACCGTATTTAGAACTCTGGAGGGGAATGATCATCACCTAAAGATTCTTGGGCTTTGGCCTGAATACAGGGACTGCATGGGACTCTGGTCATCTCCCTTGGATAAAAGTGATTATATCCTATACATGAGGGGAAAAGTTGAAACTGCCATTTAGTGGTGATAAACCAGGCTGTGGCACATCTTTAAGTTACATCTGTTTTTCTCTTGTGTCTGGACCTTTCCTGCCCACATCCTGTATTTATAATATCCCATGTTTTGCTCTTTCCATGGACCTGATGTAGAAAAAAATATTGACTTTGGGAACTACATATCAAAGATGGCAGAGCTTCCATCTGTCTGAATTACTAAAATGTCTGCAAGACAGCTTATCCTGCCTCTTTCTTTCCCCTAGCCCTGGGCTTGGTACCACTCAGGAATGCTACTTGAACATGAAATAGTCTTGTGTTCTATTGCAAAGTTACCTCCTTTGGGGACAACTTATTTTTAGTTGGTAACTACTATAACTGATGTATTTTTTTACCCGTGATGTAGTCTGTACCCCTAGTCTTTTGATACTAACTCTTGTAGCGTATACCATAATGGGCACCCACATTGCATCTGTACATACCCTCTCCCAGCTCTGAACACCCAGATTCCTGATAGTTCTGACCATCACAATCAATACTGCAACATAGTCCTCATTCCTGACTACTGCTAAACTTCTAATAATTTATTTTGAGGAGTGGCAAAATATATCATTTTTTCCCTGGGCCATATGTATTTAACTTAACTTTTCATATATATGATGGATTTGTTAATAGATAATATCAACTACTTGCCACAATTTGGTAAAGAAAATAGACATAAACTAGATTTAAAAACTTTCTATGTCCAGCCGTCTACTCGACCTCTCAATTTGCTGTACCAATTTGTCCAAAAAGTAGCTGAGTTTTCCTTTTGTTTCAGACCTGGCAATATTTCTGAATGAGAAAAAAAATCAAACAAGATTGGTCTAAGCAAAATAACATTTTTTCGACCTCATGGAAACGTGAAGAGTCTAGGATCAACATGACTGCTCCGCAGTAATCAGAACCATAGGCTCCTCCCATCTCCTCACCCCAACACCTTCTCACCCCTCCCACTTCTTAACCCTCCCACCTCCTCACCCCTCCCACCTCCTCACCCCTCCCACCTTCTCACCCCTCCCACCTCTTCACCCCTCCCACCTCTTCACCCCTCCCAACTCCTCACCCCTCTCATCTCCTCACCCCTCCCAACTCCTCACCCCTCCCATCTCCTCACTCCTCCCATCTCCTCACTCCTCCCATCTCCTCACCCCCACCACTTCCTCACCCCTCCCACCTCCTCACCCCTCCCAACTCCTCACCCCTCCCACCTCCTCACCCCTCTCACCTTCTCACTCCTCCCATGTTCTTGCCTCTCCCATCTTTTTGCTCTTGTCTTCTTACTGCCACTCCCACCTTCTTGCTCTTCAAGGCTCACATCTGACTCTCACCTCAGGAGCTGAAATGCTTTCATTAATTCTAGCCACCCAATATACGTTCTAGCCTTTGGAAGTAAGAAGAGATGAAGAAATATACAAATTTCCCCCGGCCTTTAAGGACACCTCCTAGAAATTTCACATAATTTAGGGTCTATGAAACAAACCTAATACATTTTTCCATGCATCATTTCTAAAGAATTTGAGAAAGAACTCAAAGGAGTTGCAGACTGAAGCTAACATATAATTTTAATGGCACAGAAAATCCTGATTGTATGTGTGTTGGTCAGGTGGTCACAGACAATACTGAACTTCACACCAGACCACAGGCAGATTCCCCATAGAGAAGCAGGGGTCATTTTCCCTGCAAGCATCTTATTCCAAAGAGAAAGAAAGGTAGAATGGAGCCAGGCATGTATAGTTATTCTTTCCAAACTTACAAACCAATAGCCACCCCCGCTACTAGGAGACAAAGAAGCCAGCAGAATGTTTTGGATAAATCCCTTTTCACAAAAACCAGAAGTTAAAACATTCATCTTTAACACACAGTATAACATCTATATACTATATACTATACTATCCTCCTCGTATTAGCTGGGACGTGGTCACAGGGTCACATCTGAATGCAAGGAATCCTAGGCAATGTAGTATCTACTCAAGGTGCTCTTGTGCTCCATGAAAATTTAGAGGTACTGTTCCTAAGGAAGGAGAAATTATCATTATTTGTGGCACAAAGTACTGTTTTGTCTGCAGTCTTTCTTTTCTTTTCTTTTCTTTTTGTCACCTGAATATTCCTGTGTATATTTCCTGTACATACTCTCTTCCCAAAAGACATGACCCCAGGGTACCCTCCAATAATTCTGCACATCATTCAAATGCCAGGATGTCTAGAGACTTGCAGACCTCTTCATCAAGGCTAGATATGAAACTTTGTGCCATGGTATCAATAAGATAAAAAATACGTCACCTGCCCATAACATGCCCAGTGTGAAAGGGGAGTAGAAAGGGGATAACTTTAGAGAATCCTCTATTCAGGAAAGGGGGCAATGGAACCCACGGTCAGCGATGCGCAAGAACAATCTCAGACTCCGTGCGTGAGTCCATGCACTGCTGCCCCAGGCCAGATTCAGTGCTTTGGGTTGTCTCTGTTCCATGTGTCCAAGAGCCCCCCACTTTCTCATTGTCTTTCTTGGCGCCTGACTTATTCTCTGGGAAGTTTTTCCTTCTTTAATATTTGTTCATGGTGAGCTTTAGGGAGCCCACTCTTCTGGGGCATTGTACAGACTTTTCAGCCTCCTTCTTCATGAAGCGGATTCATGAGTCAGGACTACAGGTTGTTTTAGGGGTTACCTGATAGATGCTATTGAAATCCGTGTATATGATCTCTTTGGCAATACCATTTCCTATGAAAACTGTTAGCTGTCTGGTGTATTTGCATGTAGCCAGCCCCTTGTGTGAGTATTCACACCCACAGTTTTTGTCTGTATGCTATGCTAAACCTGAAGACTCAGATCTTCTTTCTGTAGGTCTCTGTTCTGCCCAATATTCTCTTATCTTTAAACTGACTGACAGCTATTTTATGGCCATCTAGAACAACAGGCTGTCATAAGGAAGAAATTCCTGTAGTCCTTTCACCTTCCTATGGCAGGACACTAGGCTTATCATCTGGTAAGATATAGTTTGACAGCTACGGCTAGGATGCCAATGCAAGTGACATCCTATACCTTTCTAGGTTCTGAATTATGGGCAGACCTTACTTAAAACCCCATGTCAAATAACAATCCCTTTCCTGAAATTCCATAGCCCCTTTTCCCCTTCCCTGCCTGTGTTTCTCCATGGTTCTTAACACCATCTGGCAGACTCTATTTTACTCATAAGGCTGTTTACTTTCTGTTGGAATGGATGCTCCAGAAGGGCTGTGCTTTGTTTTATTCGATGCTATAGCCCAGGGTGGGGAATAGCAGTGCCTGCTTCTACCATGTGCTCAGTGACTATTCGTAGAACAATGCCCAGTCCTATTGAGTCATGGGTCCACTGGGAGGGAGCAAAATAGATAATTCTCTTTCAACTCTATTGTTCTATTAGTTTGCATTTTCATCATACAGTAGTCGAAAAGTTCAAGGAATCTCTGCTGTGTGCTTCTGAGGTCTCAGGACTCACACTCTTCCACCAGACAACACATGCGTTATTGGCGGTACACCTGCACTCTCCCTTTGTTGAAAAGGCATGAATGTATAGGCACAATATTTTAAGTAGTAAACCAGCACATGTTACTTTAAAAATTCTTTCCTTTCAAGAAAGTTTTATTATTGAGCTTCTTCTCTGTGTTAGTGGCCTTAACAAAACTGAGAATGTGAGGAAAGAAAAAGCACAACCCGTGTCTTCAATGCCAGCAGAACTCTGGACACTTAGATCTGGAAGTAAATCAGTCTGAGTCAGTGCAATGTGTTATAATGGAGGGAGGCACTAAGGAGGAAATTGGAGGCCAGGATAACTCTTCCAGCGTGTGTGACAACAGAGGATGGGAATCAGGAGCAAATTTCCACAGAAAAACAAGGATAAAATCGCCCATGCTCTTCAGGGGCCACAGCCTAAACCTAGACCCCCAGTGCACCCTAACTCTGGGCTCTGAACTCGGCCACCAAGCCACTGCAGCTCCCCCACCCACTGAGCACTCCCAACGGCAAGCGCACCTCTTCTGTCTCATCTATCCTATCAAACTGAGATGAATTTCCACTGATTCTTATAAATTCTCCTCCACACATGTCTAGTTGTCATTTTACAAACTCATTTTATTCAGTATAAATAGTCATTATCAGGTTAGAAGTGACTTTTCCCCAGGGTGTTACTATTTTTTTTTTTTTTTTTTTTTTGAGATGGAGTCTCGCTCTGTCGCCCAGGCTGGAGTGCAGTGGCGTGATCTCGGCTCACTGCAAGCTCCGCCCACCGGGTTCACGCCACTCTCCTGCCTCAGCCTCCCGAGTAGCTGGGACTACAGGCGCCCGCCACCACACCCGGCTAATTTTTTGTATTTTTAGTAGAGACGGGGTTTCGCCGTGTTAGCCAGGATGGTATCGATCTCCTGACCTCGTGGTCCACCCGTCTCAGCCTCCCAAAGTGCTGGGATTACAGGCGTGAGCCACCGCGCCCGGCCGGGTGTTACTATTTTAACATAAGCAAAGGAGTATTGAAATTGGAAAAATAATTTGACGCTGGGAATGAGTTGCCAAAGCAGGAAGGAGGAAGGAGTTATCTGGGGTCAGAGGAAGTTTCTTGGTACTCCTAAAATCATAGCAGAAGCAGCCGTCGTCTCTGCAGTTGGTGAAGTCTGATTCCTCATTGTTTGTGGAATGCCTTGGATGCAGGGAATCCTGACCTGCTGATTCCAAGCACATATGATGACGCCCACTTGAGGGGAGTCCAGTAGCAGTCTCTGATAGTCTTTAACTACATGGCGCCAGGATGTGCTTGGTTTATTTTAGGACAGAGGTTTCCATATGGGGGAATTGCAATGATTTGAACCAAACTAATTTCTCCCCTCTCTACAACTGATAACACACGGCCTTGATTAGAGATACTCAGGAGTGCCTTTTTAAAATTCACATATCTTTCTGCACAAAAACTAATGGTCCATTGAGTCAGGATTCTGCATGTGATGGTAGTTGGTGCCAGATGTTCCAGGGGAAAGCAGACAGCCCCACAATGAAGCTAACCATGAAAAACTCAAGCACAGGGAGAAATCCTTTCTGACCCCAGGTGGAAATCAATCACAGGTCTTGAAGCAAAGGATCATTACTGTTGGCAAAATTTCGTATTGGCAAGTGCTGTTGCAAACACGATTTTTCCATACAAATTAAGCTAAATGCATTATGAACAGTTGGTAACTATTAACAGTTACTACACTTTTCAACACTCTTTAACAATTTTCCTCAACTCCTACCATGTTAATAGATGTGTTAATCACTGCCTAAACAAGGCAAATAATGAGACATCTTAATTTGCCACTATAGATGGAGAAAGAGGAATATTGGAACTATAATGACAAAATAACACACATTTAAAAGAGATGTTTTCTTAGATATGACGGTAATGAGAATCTCGGGATGTTCAGGGAAAATTTTTAATAACTAATTGAGAATACAAAAGAAATATATGCAGAGATGTTTCTGTGTACCTCGCACTGTTACTTATAAAGTCAGAATTGGGAGCAGTGGTGGAGAAGCTAAATATAGTATTTTTATGGGATCCACCTCTCTGCCACCAGTGATTTCATGAAATATATTTATGAATAAATGGTTATGAAAACATATGCAATGTGATTCAGTCAAGGTTATCAGTCTATGTATTGTGGAAAGGTACCAAAAATTTTTTTTAAGTCTCTTAGAATGGATTCATTATGTTATATTTCTCTTTATTTTTGTCTGTGAAAAATATGTATTACATTGTAGTCTAGGAAATATAAGTTGTTTTGAGAAAAAACATACCAATACTACGGTTGTTTAAAACAAAAAGCTCCATCCAAAGACAGGCACTCTCTTCAACAATTCTCTTTGGAATGGTGACACAGGTTAGACTTTTCCAAAAGATCTTTAACAAACTCTGAGAGAGAGAATAAAACAGAAACAGCAAAGAAAAAAAACAGGAAACATAAAAACAGCCAAGCTTTCAAACTACAGGTTTCGTAGCCCATAATAACTACTTTCTAAGCTTGCATACTGTGTTTCAGTCATCATCCTGTCTTGTTCTAGCCCAAAGGTTGAGTACAACTATTCAGGCAACATGCTGTAACTCCTGCACTTTCAGCTCTAGGCAAAGATTCCATCTTATTTTCAAAACACACAAAAAAGTTGTCTTCAGGCCATCCCAAATTCTCCCTTCCATGAAGTGAAAAAACACCGAATTCAAGTAAGGGCCTATTTATTCTGATTTTTATTGAGGGATATCAATGATTGGAAGCCAATTGAAAGGCCTTTTGTAACTGATAAAATTAATGAATCTGCTCTTCAAATGACACAGGATTTTTCTTGGCCCTTTTGCTGGGCTAACAGCAGGGGCACCCCATCTACTCAGCCCGCCTGGGTCAAGTCTGACTTGCACACTGGCTTAGCCCATGGCTGGGCCTGGTGTGCCCCAGCTCACCTGTGTTATAGCTTGTACCCATGTTCAGTGGTTCTCGAGCTCTTGTCCAGCATCCAAGAAGAATGAGAATACACTGACGACTGAAGACTGAGGAGGGCAGAGCATAACTTTATTGAACGATGGAACACTCTCAGCAGTGAGAGGGGATGCGATGTGGTCCCTCACCCCCTCAGTTGGGTGGTTTCTCTCTCAGTGTGGCTGAGTCCGGGACTTTTATGGGCTCAGAATACAGGAGTCCACGCTGATTGGTTTGTGAATATGCAAAGAAAGCTAAAGCAAAGGTGCCACTCAAAGGTGGGCACGGCAGTGTAGAGAACCAATTAGAAAATGGTAGGCATATGTAAAACAGGTGAAGGCTGGGGATCAATCAGAGGAAAGTACACTAAATGGAAAGTACACAATCTGGTCTGAAGACTTACTTGAGACTTGTAGGTAGGCTTTGAACTGTCTTCAGCTTGAAGGTGGAGTTTCACCAGGCACCTGCCCCTATCTGCCTAGGCATTTGCCTGTCTCTGGCTGCTATAGAAACACATGTTTTTGTTTGTTTGTTTTTGGTTTTTGTTTTTCCTTTCCTTTACCACAACCATGACAGATTATAGAATGACCTATCCAAGACCAGTGTTATCTCTATATTTCTATGTGACTCTTTTTCAAGAACCACAGTACTTCTAAAACAGAAAGTATACATAAAGAAATATAGGACCTTAAATATATCTTTCCTGCTTCCAAATTTAGCTCAGAACTTACTTATTTGAGGAAACTTGTGTCCTCTAATTTGTCCCAATTTTTATCATTTGATTTGCATGCCAGCATTTATTTTCTTATTTTGAGTCTCCTGCTAATTAATATTTAAGCTTTTGCTTTTTCCTGCTTTTCCATTCCATATTTCCATTTTTCTGTCCCTTGATTGTTCAGCATAGCATAGTAATTATAATAAGGATTTGGGAGTCTGAAGTCCTAATTTCATATCTCAAGTGTTCCATAGTTTAATCTCTGTGATTTTGTGAAAATTACTTAATCTTTCTAATTCTCCGTTTCCTTATCTGAGAAACAGAGATAACAGTCCCTCTTTCATGGGCATTTGGGGAAGATCTAATGAGATAATGGTTGTCAATTATTTACCACCATGCCTGGCACATAGTAAACTTTGAAATAATGGAAACTGCCATAATGCTTATAGCAGTCAGAGTTTACATGGATTCTGTTCACAGCATCTTTTGTGAAGACTTGTTAATTAGTCACTTGTATAGTTAATTAATTATTGCTTTTAGGGATGGGGACCCTCCATGAAATACATCATTAGCGACTGTGGGGCATTTAGAGTTGAGATGACCATGCATTCTTACTCTGAGCAAAAATCTCTGTCCAAGAAGCAGGAATATATTGAGGCTGGGGACACACTCCCATCATGCACACTCACCCCCTGTTATTGCAGACAAATGAATTAGAGCTTCTGCTGTACACAGCCAGGAGTGGAAACAGGTGAGCCATTAGACCCGAGCAGATGTACAAACTAGAAATCTAATCTTCTACAAGAAACCCTAGAAAACATGACTTGATCTCAGCTCACCACAGTGTTGTGGTTAAAGAGATGAAAACAGCCTAATATGGCTTGTTATCTTTTCCTTCTTTCTATTCATTTTACAAGCAGTTTGGAAAGCTTCCCAGATGCTAATCTATACGTCTTTCCACATAGCATCTCAGAGGCCGGAGAAATGGGAGGGCTGTGGGGAAAAGCTAAATTTGTTAACAGGGTGGATTTTCTCTTCCCGTAAGTTAGTGGATTCCTCTGTGTCTATTCCAAGGGTAGAGAAAAGATTCTGCCTGTTACTGAGCTTCAGCAAACACACAAATCAAACATGCCTCTTGTCTGCAGCCAGACAAGCCGACGTGTGTTGCGGCTGCCGAGTCATCCATCCTCGGAGCTGTGTGTCAGAGCTTGGCTGAGAGCAGGATCCATGACAGGGACAGGAGTTATTTCGCAGCAGAGTTAAGGCATCGTTTTTCCTTCCCAGCAGTGCTCCTGTTTGAACTCCTCTCCAGATGTTTTTCCCTCTACCATGTAAGGAGCGAAGTGATGGGCTCAGATGAGCCAAGGTAGAAGAAAACAAAATGAATTGACTAGTCCAGGAGGTACTCTCATAAGACACACCCACCTCACCCCTTGTTTTGTGCAGTCCTATTTCCAGAATAAGGGGAGGAGGAGGCCTGATTGGAGGAACGATGCTGAGATCAGAGACCTGGCCTTTGTCATGGTGGTGGAGAAGGCAGAAAAGCACCACTGGCTGCAAAAATTCCTTTGCGCTTTCTCTCAAGAATGAAATGGATGTGATTATTGCAGATGGGAAAAGTATTTTAATTTCCAAGTTAAAGATGCATGGAAAGATATAGGTAGGAGAAGAAAGAAACCTGGGCTGCTAATTTATTCAGAAGTGAAGAGAGAACAGAAGAGAAACACATTGAATATGTGCTCAACAATGCATATTTATGTTTGTTTTCCTGGATCAGGCAAGGTTATGGGTTGAATTAGTCCCCATTAAATGATAGATCCAAGTGCTACCCACTGTGTCCTGTGAATGTGTGACCTCACCTGGAAATAGGCTCCTGGCTGATGCAATGGAGTCGAGATTAGGTCATACTGAGGATAGAGGGTGGACACTACTACAGTGTAACTGATGTCTTTATAAGAAGATGAGGAGAGACACAGAGACAGACACAGGGAGAAAGAGGCCATGTGACAACAGAGACAAAGATTGGAGTGAAGCGGCTACAAGGCAAGAAATACCAGAGGTTGCCCACCCCACTCCCACACCCCCTCACCCCAGAACTGGGAAAAGTGAGCCCGGACTCCACTCTGAGCCTCAGAGGAGCATGACCTGCCACGCCTGGGTGTTGGACGTCCAGGCTCCAGAACTGTGAGAGAAAACGTTTCTGTTGTTTTCATCCAGACTGTTGGTGGTTCTCTGATACAGCGACCCTAATGCAAATGCTGAGGGAAATGTGAAAAAAAAAAAAAAAAAGGGACACAGTTTTTACCCTTAAAGAGTCTCCAGCATGAGTAGAAAGATTATCTAGCTTATGTGTGCTAGAAACAGTACATGACAGCTGTTGAAAGGAGAACAAGGTCAGCGTTGTTGTGTTGAGGTTATTGGTGAAGTTCTCATGCTCTAATGTCCAATGAAGGCCTCATACTATGCTTAAATATGTATATTTTAGATGTATAGTATTTTGAAGCTGAAATAGACTTAATTATCTGGCAGCTTGTAAAATGTGTCCTAAGGAGAGTGGGGCTTCTATAGAGTTGCTCCATCTCCACCTCCCACCTCTGATGCCTGCCTCCACCACTCCCCCGGCCTCTCTCCACGGCAGCCGTCCCCCTCAAACCTGGTCCATAAACACAGACATTCGCCTTTGAGGCATTGGCTGTTCTAATACTAGTCATCTGCCATGAAGCCCGCCTTCTCCCTAGTCTCTGATAACAGTGATTTCCTACGTTTGGGTGGGAGTTGCAAATCATTTTGTGTCCTGTACAAACACAATGTCTCTTGCCATTAACAACCTCTTTTAATATGGTTTTTTTTTTACCTTTTCTTTTCTTTTTAATTTTTATTTATTTATTTTGCAAGCAGCAAAACCTCACTCTGAAGTAGAAAATGATTTTTGGGGGGAGGATTAGCTAGCTTGCTGAATTCTAAGACTTGAAACAAGATTTTAAAATGGACAGAATCAGGGGAAGCCAGATGGCCAAAATGCTGTCCCGTAAGACATCCATTGAGGACAGCACAGCCATCACCATGAAAACTCATGAGACAGCTTGGAACACTGTGGCCACTCTCAGTCTGGAAACCTCCCTCCACCATAGCATCCCTGGTACTACCCTCCTGGAAGCCAGAGAGAGTAGTGCTACCGCTGTCTGAAGCCACGCTGGGCTCCACAGACCAGCTCTGCGGCCTTCACCCTGGTGCATACTCCCTGACAAAGGTGTCTGCGTGGCTGACCCTGGCAAGAACTTAGTCTCTGGTCTCTGCTGAACTGCAAGAGAGCAGAAAATAGAGTGTTGCATGTCCAGTGAGAAGAGAAAAGTGGGATGTTGGCCAGCACTCCCCACTTGTTTCTTATTTGTTTGTTTGTTTGTGTGTTTGCCTTTTGCAAATGCAGATAGCGCTCAGCAGCCCAGGAGCTCATCATCAGAGCTCAGCACAGATGATCTGTATCAGAGTTTCACGTAAAATTTTATTCAAAAAATTGACTCTTGCAACCCAATGGCCCTGTCCAGTCGGCTCAATCTGCAGACTGCAAAATGTTGGGGGTGTCAAGTGACTCACTCAAGGTCACGCAGCTCATTAGTGTGAGCCTATCCATCAGCGCAGGGCCCCCTCCTGCTCTCCATGGCAACCAGTCCGCATCCTACCTGACAGGCTGAGAAGAACGCTCCCCGGATCCCGAGCACATGCATTTGGGGGAGGGTGAGATGATTCTAACAGCCGTGATGAGGAAAAGCCCCAGGAAATACCACATGGTTTTAAGAGACAATGATCAATACCCAGTGAAGGGTGACGGGTGAAAAATATATTGTGGATAATATATAGCCATCTCTTGCCTTTTGAATTAGATGTCAGCGTGTCCCCCTAAACTCTAAGGTAGACACTCATGGAGAGGCATCAGAGAGGAGCTCAGAGGTTTGTTGCCTGATTGAGGACACTTCCAGGAGTGGTGAACCCTATGCTGAAAACCAAAGAAAATCTTCATTAGAAATTACCTAAAGATCTGTGCTTTGGAGAGCCAGATGCAACGAGGCCAGGTATGAAGATCATCGGATCTGTGCCATGCAGCACAGAAGGAAGGAGTCCCACAAAGCCACAGGGAGCAGCCCTGTCTTAGCTCATCTCTCCAGATGAATCATGGTTTGGAAGGTGACTGCTAGGAGTTCCCTGTGCAAAACAAGACAGGAGCGGAGGCTGTCAGAGTCCTTCAGCTGCTTCTACATCAGGGCTTCCAGAGTATTCAGTGAGCTGCTGGAAGCCACAATGACAAAGGAGGCCCCTACACGAGTGGGAGAAACTGGTGCTTTAAATTAAATTTTAAAAACCCAAGATAGTAGTTGTAAGCATTTTTAATTAGTTACATATCTGCTCATAAAATGTAGACATTTATTTGTTTCTACTATGCCTGAGAGCTAATAGAGCAAACTTTAAGTAAGGCAAGGAGTTCTAGAAAAGGACAGAAGAACTGACCCACAGCCATGGGTCACATGATAATAACAACAGAGAGGTATGTTTCCAAATGTTACTTATAAGTGACAGGATGATTCAAAATAATGAAAACTCTAGATAGGTCCTTATAATGGAAAAAAGACATGTTTAAATGGTGTGAACAGACTAGGTACGTTATCATAATGCCATTGTAATATGTAATGCCAGTTCATATAAACTTGAACATCTGAGCTTCAAGAAAAACA
This sequence comes from Gorilla gorilla gorilla, assembly GCF_029281585.2. Taxonomy (NCBI): domain Eukaryota; kingdom Metazoa; phylum Chordata; class Mammalia; order Primates; family Hominidae; genus Gorilla; species Gorilla gorilla. The sequence continues at coordinate 189,078,484 of NC_073229.2, forward strand.
CAAAGTCTGTAAAACATCAAATTCTAGGGGATAAGAGTAGAAAGTCATGAGAGATTCTGTGACACCGTAAGTAAAATTTGTTATTAATGCTTGTGCTTTTCCTGCACAAGCAGGTCCTATTTTTCTAGCAAAAATATTTCATTGATAACTCACATCTGGCAACCGTGGCTGGCCTGAAAAGATATTTTCATTTATTTTGGGCGTGGTAAGTGTAACAGAATCCTAGTGGTGTATAGAATCTACACCAGAGAAGAACAGGAATAAATAATACTATAATCTCAGTAAGTTTAATAATAGTTACCAATATGATCTCTAATAAATTTAACATTCTTTTAAATTTATTATAGGATACGTTTCTAGTCATCTGATGGATTATTTTTGCCCAATGCACAGATAAAACCAATTAACCAAGACTGTGGTATCACAGTAGAGAAAGACTGTAGTAAATTCAGGGCTAGCCAAGTGGAAGGATGGGAGACTATTACTCAAATCAGTGTCCCCAATAACTCAGAGGCTAGGAGGTTTATGAATAAGTTGGTGGTCAGGGAGCTAGAGAATTGATGCTGCTGATTGGTTACGGATGAAATCATAGAGGTGTGGAAAAATTTCCTGGTTGCTGAGTCAGCCTCTGGCTGGGGGCCATGGGACCAGTTGAGTCATGATTCATGGATCCTGGTGGAGTCAGTTGATCACCAGAATGCAAAAATCTGGAAACCATCTCAAAGACCAATTTTAAATTTTGACAATAGTGATGTTATCTATAGGAACAAGTAAGGAAAATTAAAAATCTTGTGAACTCTGGAACCACAGCCGATTATCCTTTAACTACACCTATGTTTTAGCAGAGTTTGGGCCTCTCCCATAATCCTAATCTTGTGGCCTTTCATTGGTCTTACAAAGGCAGTTTCAGTCCAAGAAGAAAGGGGTCAATTTTAGGGTTAAACTTCTTTCCTTTATAACTCATCCAGGCTCGGGCAGTTCTTTACAGCAATGTGAAAACAGACTAACACAAATATTTTCCAAGAGGTAACGAACATTTTAAGAGAGAGAAGGAAAGTGTTACATTGCCATCTCTCAAAATGACTGATTTTTCATTAAGTATGTCAGAGAGCTCATTTTATTCCATTCTTTCCAGAATTGCATATTACCATTGAAGAAAAAATTACTAATCTCTTAAACTGAAAAATCATATTTTTGTTTTAATTTTGCTTTTTTTGCTTATTAAGTGGAATAATTTTAATAGTTTTGTTATCATCTGTAATTCTTCTTTTCTAATAGTCAGGTTTTAATTAAGTTCCTATTGAATTTTAGCATTTTTTTCTTATCTACTTACATGGGCTCTTTCTACAATAGTTTATTACTCCTTCTTATATATTTGTTGCAATCATTTCCTTCATTTATAATTGTTAAAGTTAGCTTTGTGATTATTTTAACATGTTTAAATTCAAATTTATATTTACTTTGTCTTTGTATTTTGTATTGATTTGGGTTTGAAAATGACTTTGATTTCCAGATCAGATATGTAGGTTGAGCATTCATAATCTGAAAGTCCAAAATCCAAAATACTCCAAAATTTAAAACTTTTTGATCTTCAACATGACATTACATGTGGAAAATTTCACACTTCACCCTCATGTGATCTGATGCAGTCAAATCACAGTCAATACTTTATTTCATGCACAGAATTATTTAAAATATTATATAAAATTACTTTCAGGCTGTGTGTATAAGGTGTGTATAAAACATAAATGAATTTTGTATTTAGACTTGGGCCCCTTCCTTAAGATACCTTATGTATATGCAAATATCTCAAAATTTAAAAAAAATCCAAAATCTGAAACTCTTCTGGTCCCAACTGTTGTAGTTAATATTGAGTGCCAACTTGATTGGATTGAAGGATGCAAAGTCTAATTTCTGGGCGTGTCTGTGAGAGTGTTGCCAAAGGAGATTAACTTTTGAATCAGTGGACTGGGAGAGACAGAGCCACTCTCAATTTGGGTGGGCACCATCTAATCAGCTGCTGGCATGGCTAGAATAAAGCAGGCAGAAGTTGGAAGGACTTGATTTGCTGAGTCTTCTGGCCTTCACCTTTCTCCCGTGTTCAATGCTTCCTGCCCTGGAACATCAGAGTCCAAGTTCTTCAGCTTTTGGACTCTTGGACTTACACCAGTTAATTTGCCAGGGGCTTTCAGGTCTTCGGCCACAGACTGAAGGCTGCGCTGTCAACTTCCCTACTTTTGAGGTTTGGGGACTCGGACTGGCTTCCTTGCCCCTCAACTTGCAGACGGCCTATTGTGGGACTTCACCTTGTGATCATGTGAGTCAATTATCCTAATAAACTCCCCTTCATATGTACATCTATGCTGTTAGTCCTGTCCCTCTAGAGAATGCTAATACACCGCGCATTTTAGATAAGGACAATCCACCTATATATTCTCCTATATTTCTGTTTTTATTGTCTTGTTTTTATTTTTTAACACAAATATAAAATGTATTAGAATTTTAGTATTTTTTATGATGTGCTGTAAATATAACCTTTTATTTCTAGGATGTCAACGTTAACTAAGAAAGCAAACTCAGCTTCTCATTTGTATGTAACTGTATTTAGCACCCTTAAATGACTTTCTTAAATAGCTCTACTCTTACTTTTTTTTCTGAGACAAGGTCTTGCTCTGTCATTCAGGCTGAGTGCAGTGGTGTCATCGCGGCTCACTGCAGCCTCAACCTCCTAGGCTCAAGTGATCTTCAGCCTCCACAATAGCTGAGACTACAGGTGTGCCAACACACCCAGATAATTTTCTTTTCTTTTTTTTTATTGTTTTTGTAGAGACAGAGTCTCACTATGTTATCCAAGCTGGTCTCAAACTCCTGGCCTCAAGGGACCCTCCCACCTGGGCCTCCCAAAGTGCTGGGATTACAGGTGTGAGCCACAGTGGCCAGCCTACTCTTACTGTATTTTACATATAGTTATATTTTAAATAATGGCATCTTTTTGAAATATAAGGAAAACATGAAAAATGTAAAATTCCTTATAAGATACAAGATTACAGATAAAATGGGATTTAATACTGCTGGTAACCATCTCCCTGCACCAGCTGAGTGATGAGGTCAGAGAATAAATCTGGTTAAATAGATCTGAAAATACTATGCTATCTGGTGGGGATGTGAGTGTTTAAAAGACCTACGAGATTAGCATAGTAAACTAGCATGAGTCATGCACAGCTGAAAAGATTAGCGCCTCTGCTGCCTTTTTAGCTAGACTATCAAATGCTAATGGCCTCCATGTAGGACTGACCTACTCTGATGAATAGTTTGCAATAATAACATGTAGACCAAGTTAACAAAAATGGCCATATTTATAATAAAAATGGCCATATTTATGATAAAAATGATCCCCCGTGTTTGTTTGCACATCTGAATATTCTGATACTGACTTATTTTCTCCTGTTGTTTTAGGCAGTAACACCTAATTCAAGGAAACCCAGAGAAAGGTACAGAAAACATACTAAGAACACAGGAACCTCTGGATCCTGGAAAGGTGACTGAGTCCACAATGCCTCTAACAGACCTGAAGATAAATCACAAGACAACAAAACGTCGCTGTCTCTTATTTGGTGCCCTATGGCTGAAAATGTGCAGTGTTTCTGATGTATGTCTTTATGGGGGCCTTTTAGGATAAAGAGAATCGTGTAAGTTAGGGCTTGCCTGACAGAGACATGATCTAGAATCAGTATCCTCAGATCTTCTCATCTCTACAGTTAACTCACGCCCAAGTCCCTGGAGGGCACAGACACAGCCCTGAGGATTTGTCTGCGGGGCTCTCAGCACCCTTGAGGATTTCCATTAGTGAGACAAATGGCGAATTCACTGCAGCCAAATGTTGCACATTTCATGATTAAAGACAAGTATCTCCAGACTGGGCTTCATTTATTTCTCCTGCAGTGAAATATGTGTGGATTTGTATTTTTTCATTACTACATAAATACAAGCAGTTTATGAAATGCTGAAGGAATTATCAAAGTTACATCTCCCATTCTATGGCTATGCGAAGAATTTTCTTGTTGTTTCTTGCTTCATAAAAACACAAGCCACTATCTAATGATCTAATGAAAAAATCTATTTAATTACATTGTTTAAAAAGTGAAATTAGAATTTGGCACATCTGCTCAATACCTCAGGTGGAGTTAAACCCTTGCTTTCTGAAATAAAGGGTACTGTAGAAATGTGTACCACCAGTTGTCCCAAGTTATTGGTTAGTAATGCAAATGGCACTGGATCATAACATCAAAGTTGTTGTTTTGGTTCAGATAATTGTACTATGCATTTCCAGGCTAGCAGACCATTCATTTGTATTTTCACCCATCCCAATACTTAAGTGTCTACTAGATGCTGGCCACCATGGAGGAGCTGGGAATACAGTGGTAAACAAGAGTGCTGGAGCCCAGGGAGCTTGCTATGATACCACCACCATGGTCCCAGTAATTCCTGCTGGCATTCAAGCCCTTGTGTAATCTCCTCCTCCTTTTGTGCACATGGAATGGACCTAATGACTGTTTTCTAACAGAATTTGACAAGAATTCTGGAATGTCATTTTCCAGATTAGGTCACCAGTGGCTTCTTTCTTGGGCGCTATCTCTTCCCTCTGTCTCATTTGCTCTGCAAGAAGACCTGCCATATTGTGAGCTGCCTGAGAGAGGCCCACAGTGGAAGAAACCGATACCCCCAAGGACCATCAAGGACCAACATCCAATGAGTAGACTTGGGGCCGGACACACTGAGTGAGCCCGATGTAGCTACCTGCCCTTGGCCAATAACTTTATTACAGTCTGATGGAGACCCCCAGCTAGGGGCACCTGGCTAAGCCACTCCCAGATCCCTGCCCCACAATAATGTTGAGGGGATGCATGTTTGCTATCTAAGGTTGCAGACTTTGGTGGTAGTTTGCTATGCAGAAATAGGTGACTTACACACTTATGTGCTAGAGCCAGGGTCAGATAATGGACAGATACATCCATGTATGATATGATGTCAGACTGATCTTTCTGCTTTCATGATTTTATCATTGCTTTGGGAGATTTGATTTTGATATTCCTTGGTGGTGTTTCCTTTATGTTTCTAATACTTAGGGGGATTTTAGACTCTTGGAAGTACGAGTATAATTTTCATTAAATTTGGATACGTTCTAGCCATTATTTCTTCACATATATTTTCTAGTCCCTCCTTACTCTTCAGGGACTCTAATTACTCATTTTAGGGTGATTTAAAGTTGTCCCACAGCTCACTCCTGCTTTGCTGATTTTTAAAAATTGATTTTTCACTCCATGTTTCATTCTGGATCATTTCTATTTCTAAGTCTTCACATTCACTAATTTCTCTTTCTGCAAGGTCTAATTCACTTTTATTCTATCCAGGAAATTTTACATGTCCTATACTGTAATTTTCATCCCTAGAAGTTTGATTGGGGTCTTTTTTATGCCTTCCCTGTCTTCACTTGACTTTTTGAAATATGGAAATAGTTATAATAACTGTTTTAATGTAATTTTCTGCCAATTCTCACATTTGTGTCAGGGCTGGGTCAATTTTGAAGGATGGATGGATGGGTGGATGGATGGATGGATGGAAAAATTTAGTCCTCATTATGAGTCATTTTCCTGTTTCTTTACATGCCTGGTAATTTTTTATTGGATGCCCAGGTTTGTAAATTTTAACTTGTGTGCTTGATTTTTTTTTAACTCCTATAAATGTCCTTGAACTTTATTCTGGAATGCAGTTCAGTTACTTGGAAACAGTTTAAAATTTTTAAATTTTTTTTACTTTGTTATTCAGGGCATTGTTCAGTTTAGTGCAAATTATTCCCAACCCTGCAACCAGACACTTCAGCACAGTCTACAGGCTGCTTGTGAATGTGGAGTTTTTCCCGTCTGCTTGTGGAAAGAGACACTATTCTCAGCACTGTTACTACTGATCCTTCTGGGTGGCTCTTTCTGTGGCCCCAGTAAGTTTCCTGGCATGTGTGTGGTGGTAAGGGACTCCACTGAATGCTCCCTGGGGACCCTGGGAAAGATGCTGTGCAGCTTCCTCTTCTGTGTTACCCCAACCTGTGAACTCAAGTACCTTCTCCTTCCAAGACTCTTATCCTGGTCTTCTCAACTCAGGGAGTCTGCAGGAGCCCCTCCTGTCTACTACTCCCTTCCATATGGCTTATAAACCCTCTCAAGTCAGTGAAATAGGACAGTCATAGGATTCACTTTATTTTTCTACTTTTATGGATCACTGTCCACTTGTCTGATACCTATTGCCTTGCTAACCATGGTTTCACATATTTTGTCTGCTGGAGGTTGTTTGTAGTGGGAGGATATATCCCTGTACTCCATCTCATCCAGAAGTGCAAGGATGATATATGTTTATTCTTAATGAGATTTTTGTTTAGATATAATTATAGATTTACATTTAGTCGTACCAAATAATACAGAGAGAGCTTATGCACCCATTTATCTAATTTCTTCCAATGGTAACATCTTGTATAACATTGGACAATATCACAACCAGGATGTCGACATTAGTAAAGTCACAACATGATACATTTCTGTGATGGTTAATATTCAGTGTCAACTTGATGGGATTGAAGGATGCAAAGTATTGTTTCTGGGTGTGTCTGTGAGGGTGTTGCCAGAGAAGATTAACATTTGGATCAGTGGACTGGGAGAGGCAGACTCACCCTCAGTCTGGGTGGGCACAATCCAATTGGCTGGCAGCACAGCTAGAAAAAGCAGGCAGAAGAAGGTGGAATTAGCTGACTTGCTGAGTCTTCCGGCCTTCATCTTTCCCCTGTGCTGAATACTTCCTGCCCTCAAACATCGGACTCCAAGCTCTTCAGCTTTTGGACTCTTGGACTTACACCAGTGGTTTAACAGGCACTCTCAGGCCTTCAGACACAGACTAAAGCCTGCACTGTTGGCTTCCCTACTTTTGAGGTTTTGGGACTTGGACTGAGCCACTGCTGGCTTCCTGCCTCCTCAGTTAGCAGAGATGGCCTATCATAGGGCTTCACCTTATGATTGTGTGAGTCACTTCTCCTCAATAGACTCTCTTTCATATATATACATATATCCTATTAGTTCTATCCCTCTAGAGAACCCTGACAGATACAATTTTTATCATCACAAAGATCTCTCATGTTGCTTTTTTTTCTTCTGCCCCACATATCCCCTCCTTAACTTTGGCAGCCACTAATCTTCTCTGTTTGTATAATTATGTCATTTGAAGAATCTTATATAAATGGAATTATACAACATATAAACACTTGGGACTTGTTTTTTCACTCCGCGTAATTCTCAAGAGATTCATCCATGTTGTATACATCAGTGGTTTATCCTTTGTTATTGCTAAGTAGTATTCCAAAATATGGACATATCAAAGTTTAACTGTTCACCCATTGAGGGATATCTGGGTCATTTCAAGTTTTTGTAATGATCATAAATGGTATTGTGTTTTTAACTTCAGTGTACACGTGCTTGTTGCTAGTATACTAAAATATAGTTGAATTTTGTATGTTTATCTTATATTCTATGGCATTGGTAAGCTCTAAATTAGTTCTAGTAATATTTTTACTAGCATTTGGGAATTACTCTACATCTATAATCATGCAATCTACAAATGGGAGTAGTTTTATTTCTTTCCTTTAGATTTGTATGCACTTTATTTATTTTTCTTGTTTAATTGCACTGGCTAGACCTTCCTGTATATGTTGAGTGAAAGTAGTAAGAGCCGATATCTGTGCCTTGGTATAGATCTTAGGAGAAAGTCATTCAGTGTTTCCTAATTAAGTATAATGATATCTGTAGTTATTTTGTATATGTTTTTTGTCAAGTGGAGGAAGTCCTTTCTTGACTGTTTTTTGAGAGTTTTTATCATAAGTAGGTATTTGATTGTGAAGTTGTCTTTTTTCTTTCAGTTCAATCAGTTTTCACTTTAAATATTTTGCAGCTCTGTTGTCTGGAAAATACATGTTTAGGATTTTTATATCTTTCTTGGTGGACCGACACTTTTATCGTTGTATTATATCTCTATATTTTGATTTATTATAATTTTTTTCTTTTTCCTGGAGCCATTCTTTCATGTTAAGTATTCTGAAAATAAATAATCTCTTTTTTTTTTTTTTTTTGAACTGATGATGTCTTGATCCCCCTTCATTCCTGAAAGATACTTTCACTGGACATGAAATTGTTGAGTTGACGGTTGTTTTCTTTCAGCCTGTGAAAAACGTGCCACTTTCTTTTGGCATTTATTGTTCCTGGTAAGAAATACACTGTCATTTTATTAGTCCTTTCCCTATGGTTAAGGTGTCATTGCTCTCTCACTAATTTTAATATTTTTTTCTTTTTCTTTAGTTTCCAGATGTTTGGCTATGATGAGTCTTAGTATGAATTTCTTTGACTTTATCTTGTTTCTGTTTCACTCGGCCCCTTGAATCTGTGGTTTTATGTCTTTCACTACATTTGAGAAGCTTCCAGCCATTATTTTTTAAAGTACTTTTTTAGCTCCACCTATTTTCTCTTCTCTGCTGGGATTTTGATAACATAAATGTATATTTTGTTAAAGTCCTATCGGTCTCTGATGCTCCCTTGCTTATTTTCAGTCTATTTTCTCTCTGTTGCTCAGACTGGGTAAGTTCTAATGTCCTATCTTCAATTTTCCCATTGTTAAAGATTGAATTTAGGGTCCAACAAAATTTCATATGTTAGAGCCTCAAGCCCAGTGTGGCTGTATTTGGATGTGGGTCCTTCAAGGAAGTAACTAAGGTTAAATGAGATCATAAGGGTGGAATTCTGATCTGATAGAATTTGTATCCTTAACAGAGAGCTTGTGCTTGTGCAGGCCTCTCTCCCTCTCCCTCTCTCTCTCTCTCTCTCTCTCTCTCTCTCTCTCTCCCTCCCTCCCTCCCCCTCCCTCTCCCTCTCCCTCTCTCTTTCCCCCTACCCCACTTCTCTCTTTGTATTTATGCACATACCAAATAAAAGTCATGGGAAGACACAGTGGGAAGGCAGCTGTCTTCAAGCCAGGAAGCAAGCCCTCACCAGAAATCACATCGGCCAGAACATTGATCTCGGACTACTCACTTTTCAGAACTGTGAGAAATATATTTCTATTGTTTAAGCAACCCAGTCTGTGGTATTTTATATGGCAGCCTGAACAGATCGATTTTAATACTAAAAATATTAGTGGGTGCTTCTGTAACAAATACCTGAAAATGAGGAAGCAGCTTCAGAATTGGGCCATGTGTAAAGGCTAGAGGAGTTTTGGGGTACATAACAGAAAAAGCCTAGATTACCGTGAAGGGAGTATTGGTGGAAATGTGTACATTAAAGTTGACTCTGGGGAGGACAGCAAGAAAATAGAAGGCCTGGAGAGAAAGTCTTCATCTTCTTGAGAATGCATGTATCATCATAAACAGATTGTTGGTAGAAATATGGATGGGAATGGTCATTCTAGTATGGTCTCAGGTGGAAATGAGGAACTGGAGTAAAGGTGATCCTTGTTATAAAGTGGCAAGCACCTTGGCTAAACTGTGTCCTGGCATTTTGTGGAAGGTGGACTTTGACAGTGATGAAATTGGATATTTAGCTGAGGAGATTTCTAAGAAAAATATTGAAGAAGTATATTCGGTTTTCCTTACATTAGGAGTAAGATATGAGAGGAGAGAGGTAAATTGAAGAAAGTATTCAGCAAAAGGGAACCAGAACTTGATGATTTAGAAAATTCCCAGACTATCCATATTGCAAAAAAGGAGAAAACATGTTCCAAAGAGAACACTACAGGTGTAGATGAACAACTACTTGATAAGATTCATGTTTCTGTAAACCACAAATGGAATCAACCACTTCAGCGGAAGCCAGAAGTAGAGATGGGATTATACCTGCAGAGACACTGCCAGTTTGAAGTAAGGGAACCTAAGAAAGCATGACACAATGAAAGAAGGCTATTGGATTTCTGGAATCTACAGAAGGGGACCATAAAGCTATTGAGCTGTGAACATGCTTCATACTTTAAGAAAAAGAAAAGAAAAGAATGTCCCTGAAGATGATTCAGAGGTTATTAGGGCTTCCTCCTCTGTTTCAAAGAGGAAGCTACCACCTCTGTTTCAATGGGCTTGGCTGCTGTCACCAAAGTCCTTATAGGCAGAACCACCTGGCAAAGTCCCAAAGGCAGAGCCACCACAGCTGAAGGAGCAGGTCTTCCCTGTAGAACTATGGGGGTGATGCTGCCATCTCAGTGGGCCTGGAAGAAGAAGCATTGATCCAAAGTTTATTCTTGTCTTCAGATCTATTGGAATTTACCTGCTAGGTTTTGGGCTTGCACGGGATCCATCAACTCTTTCTTCTTTCCTGTTTCTTCCTTTGGAATAGGAATGTCCATGCTGTGCCTGTCTAGCCATTATATTTTGGAAGTACATACTTGTCTGTTTTCACATGTTCACAGGTAGAGAGGTGATAGGGTTTGGCTGTGTCCCCACCCAAATCTCATCTTGAATTGTAGCTCCAATAATTCCCACATGTTGTGGGTGGTACCCAGTGGGAGATCATTGAATCATGGGGGCAGTTTTCTCCATGTTGCTTTCATGGTAGTGAGTAAGTCTCATGAGATCTGATAGTTTTATAAGAGGAAAACCCTTTTGCTTGGTTCTCATTTTCTCCATTGTCTGCCACCATGTAAGACATGCTTTTCACCTTCCACCATGATTGTGAGGCCTCCCCAGCCATGCGGAACTTGAGTCCATCAAATCTCTTTTTCTTTATAAATCACCCACTCTTGGGTATTTCTTTATCTGCAGTGTGAAAAAGGACTAATACAAGAGGCATTCTACCTCATGATGAATCATACCTTGAGTCTCACCCATGTCTGATTTAGATGAGTCTAGATGAGACTTTGGACTTTAGACTTTAGGGTTGATGCTGGAATGAGTTAAAACATTCAGGGCTGTCAGGATGATATTTGCACACAAGGAGAACATGAATTTCTGGAGTCGGAGGTGGAATGTTATGGACTGAATGTTTGTGTCCTCCCAAATTCATATGCTGAAGCCGTAACCCCCAGTGTGGCTGTCTTTAGAGCTGGGGCGTCTAAGGAAGTAATTAAGATTAAATGAGTCCGTAAGAGTGGGGTCCTTATCAGGTAGAATTAATTTCCTTATAAGATGAGACATCAGAGAGCTCGCTCTCTCTTACTGTGAGTGCTCCAAAGAAAGACCATGTGAGGATGCAGCAAGCAGGTGGCCATCTGCAAGCCCGAAAGAGAACCCTGGCTGGACACGGAGCAGCTGGAACTTGGATTATGGGCTTCCCAACCTCTAGAACTGTGAGGAATAAGTTTCTGTGTAAGCCATCCAGTCTGTGGTAGTTTGTTAAGGCAGCCAACAGACTAAGACAATAGCCAGCCTGCACCCCTCCATTCAGCTGTCAAGCCTTCCATTGAGTGTGTTATTTCAGCTGTGTGCAGTAAATGTAGTCATGATACAAAGTAAACACAAAAATATTGTAGCAAACAAAAACTCACAAGGAATGCAAAATCATCACTTAAAGGTTGGCAAACACGAAGGCTTGGTCTCAAAGAAACAAACAAAAATCCTGGGCCTAAGACATTGGGTTTTGGCGTCTTTGGAAATTATCTAAAATGTGTCAGTTAATGGCTCAATACAACTGTGATTGATTAGCCAATCATTTGTGGGATGATCATAGTTACTCAGCATTCTCTCTTAAATGCTTACTCTTTAAATAAGTTACTGAATTATCTGCATGTATTTAATAAATAAATATTTATTAAGGGCCCTTTATTTCCTTGGTGCCATTCTAAGCATGGAGATTAGATTAAAAAAATATAATGTACTTAATACCTATATTGATTGTATTCTGGTTTTAGCCTTATAATTATGAAAAAGAAAAGTCCTCAGTATATAGGGTGTGTATTGTGGGCACTGATATAATGAGTACTTAAAAAATGTCTTCTTCTTTACTTCTAGTAGAAGCTGTTTCTTACTCTTGTTTATAACAGTAAGGAAAGAATAAGTATTAAATATATGCAGCATAAAGTCTCTCTTGGACTCCATCTCCATGTAGAATTATTCCTGAAAAATAGCAGTGACTCAAAAGGCTCCCTGATCCTCACAGGTGGTCAGAGGTTTCAGTGTGGCAGCTGGCGAGCCCAACCCACCGCTGCAGAGCAGCAGCAGGGGGACCACTAGAAAGAGCCAGTTAGAAGGATTTACTTTCAGTTTGTTTTTTTTTCTCCTTAATCAATGGAAAAATATCTGTAATACTTAGCCTGATAAGCAGAAAAAGGGAAATGTAAGACTCAAATTATTGGTTCATAAAATAAAGCTCCAGACAATTCTGTTTTATTATACAGAATGGATTGGTTGTGGTCTGTTAGCAGGCAGAGACACTATGCATACAGATACCATAATAATAGTAAAGAATGGTTGAGTGGAGAACCAGTGCCTCTGTTCCAATTATTTTTATAATTGCTCTCTATCTACTATCTCTGCAGATATTCCATAAACAGTGTGCAACACTAACTCCATCCTTTTGTTGCATTTGTTATTATTTTTGCTATAGACAAAATTTTCGACCATGCAGAAACAAAAGTTTAAAACCATTATGTTGTTCTCTGCATTTACAGGTTTGCAGTAATGTAGGGTAATTAGACATGCTGTTAAATGACCAAATTAAACACATCATGTTTTGGTAAAGAAACGAACCCAAGAAGTAGTAAAGATGGTGGGGAATTCCTGAATCCCAAAAGTCTTCTTAATTTTGACCATTGGACATTCATGTGTGTGTGTGTGTGTGTGTGTGTGTGTGTGTGTGTGTGTAGTAATTCAAATCAGAAAAACAACCAAAAGGGGCCAGCTCTCAAAATCCAGGCGCTTTAGTGAGACAAAGGCTATTTCAGATTTCAAGGGCTCAACTCTGTGGATTAATATCTTGCCATTCAAAGAGGTAGTTACTACTGTGAGGTCATTTATTGATTCCGTTAACAAATATGTGTTGACTACTTACGATGGGCCAGGGACGGCTTTGATGCTGAGGGTCAGCGGATTTCAAAGCTAACTATGTAAGAATTTACATATGTAATATGTAGTTATTATATGTAAATATATAATTACATATTTTAGATTTCAAAGCTAAATATGTAATAAATATTTAATGTGTTGCCAGAAACATTTTTCCCTGAGCAGCAACTGAACAGTGGGAAACCACTCAGCTGGAGGCATGGTCCTATTGGCCCTGCTGGCCTCCTCTCCTGCAGTTTTGATATATCAGCATTCATTGAAGATAAAATTGCTTTTCCCTGAAGTTTTTGTTTGTCTCAAAACCAGTCTAAGACATGCTTTCTTCATTTGAGAGATGTCCAGAAGAGGGCTTGAAAAAGAAGACCAAATACAGTGTTGTCAGTGGTGCACCAGGATTGGGAAGGGTAAAAATGTCCACAGAAGACAGAATAGACAAGAGACTAGCTGAAGGATCAACGTATCTGTACATAAGCAGACAACTAATAATAATAGTAAAGAATGGTTGAGTTTCCAAACCTACTGCTTTGTAAAAACAAACAGAACAAAAACCACCCTAAATCTTAGTGGCTCAAAACAACCATAATGTTTCTGCTGATCTTGCTTGGCTCACATATGTGACTGCATCAGCCAGCCATTCAGACCTGGATGGAATTCTGATGTGTCCTCACATACTCGTGGTGGGAGCTGATGGGGGGCTGGAACTTTCTTCTCTTTTCTCCCACCACTCTCTCACCCCTTTCTCTCCCACCACTCTCTCACCCCTTTCTCTCCCTGCATCCTTCTCCATGTATTCACTAGGCTGGCCCAGCCTTCTGTATTTGGCAGCAGGGCAATCTAAGGAACTGAAGGCAGAAGCTGCAAGCTCCTGAGACCCAGGCTCTGAATCTTCCACAGTGTCACTTCTGCCAGGTTCTGTTGGTGAACGCAAATCACAGGGAACAGATCTAATGGTCAGCGACATAGACTGTATCTCTTAAAGGGAGTTATGCAGAAAATTGTGACCATATTTGATCTACAGCACCTATTAAGGACTACATGTCCTGTGTATAAGAACATAATTATGTAAATATATAATATACATATTTCAAAATAACTTCTGTTGAATAAGAGATGACTGGAAATTAAAACACATAAAGGAAAAGACCGTGAGAGAGTGCAAAATAGGCTTTTGTATCATGTTGAAACAATGTAAAGCTTGTAGTAAAGTTGCAAGAATTGTTTGAAGAACTTCCATCTGTCATTTATTTGAATTTCCCAAATGCAAATATTTTACCACATTTGCTTCAGCAGTAGAATAAGGATGAATGGGTACATATAAATTCAGAAAGTAGATTAGTAGCTGTGGGTGGGATAGTGAGAATGGGAAGTGAGTACTGATGGGTAAGGGGTTTCTTTGAGCAGGATGTAAAAATGTATAGAATTAAAACGCGGTCTTGAGTGGTACAACTCAGGGGGTACACTAAAAACACGAAATTCTACACTTTTGATGAGTTAATTTTATGGTATGTGATTTATATCTTAATAAAACTCTTTAAAAATACTATACACGGGTACTAGGTGAGCAAATGTCATTATTAATGAAATCAAATGAAAAGTTGTGGGGCTTAATGTATGCTAGGACTCTATTCTAGATCATCAGAGAGGCTACATTGTCAAAATAAATAGGAGGATATTGGTGAAGTCCGTGAAGTGACCTGCGAACTTATATCTCCGCCCCTCTGAGTAGGTCCTTTCAGCCTAAGGCATTAGGTGGTTTCAGTTATTTCAAGGGCCCAACGTGTGACTCTCTGACTCAAGGGAGTTAGAGAAATTGAACGGCTTTCCTGGGTCTCCTGGCCTGCATGTGGCAGGAACTGGGTAGCAAGAAACCGAGGCCTGGATCCAGCCTCCTGCGCCCTGCCAGTATATGTAGGTAGGGATCTGATGGGCCAGTTTTGACTTGGTGGGTTATATAAAACAGACATGGCCCATTGTAGATTTATAAATACTTATAGAAAAATAGAAATATCAAATATTGTTCAAAGGAAAAGAAACCTGAAACTAAACAGAGTTGACATAGGCAGTTGTTCCATCTTTTGGCTGATCAGAGCACTCTTTGTATCAGTATCTTTCAGAAGTATCTGGTTTTCCTTCACAAAACATTCGTTCTCATTTTAATTTGTTGCTTGTAGTTTGCATTAAGTCATATTTTAATTCATTTTATGTGTCATTTACCTAGAAAATTATTAATAAGAAATAACCACAGCAACTAAATAACAACTGATAGCTTTTGGAAAGGCTTAAATAAGTTTTGAATAACTTCTTCATTGCTACTGTAGCTAAAATACGTGTTTTGTGAAAAATACACATTATATTATTGTCGGGGTAAGAAACTGAGATAAATTATAGGTAATTTCCATTTTGTAGTACTGTTTCTATGGTTATATAAGCAATTTACGTTATTTCAGTACTTGTTACCATGGTTATTTCAGGTAATTCCAGGTTAATAAAATTAAAATGGTGTGGGTTTTTTTGTTTGTTTGTTTGTTTTGTTTTGTTTTTGGTGATGGTTGTTAAGTAAAACTGTTCATGTGGAAAGAAACAAATATCCCTTATTGGTAAAATCGAGTATTTCACTTAGTCGTGGTACTGGGTGACTGGAGGAGAGTAAAAGAGTGGGCATCTCATTCTTATTAGGAACCCCCTCCACTCCTCTCCCACCCTTAGACAACTGTGAGACCCAGGCATCTCGAGCAGCTCCAGTTAAGCTCTTGCACATGACGGGCTGAGCCACGATAACAGATGGAAAATACGCTCTAAATCCTAACATTCCCTCAGCTGCTTCATATAAAAAGAGTGACAGAAAAATTAATGACTGCGAGCTCAGAAACAGAAAGTACTGTCCAGATGCTTGTTTCGTTGTTGTTGCTGATACTGTTTCTATTGTTTATTCATTTTTCTCTTGTTCTCCTCTGATGGACACACGGGCTGACATAAACTTAAAAAGGAGATACGTGTATTGGAGTAGATGCCCGAAATGACTTTTTAAGGTGTGATGGTGGGCAGGGAAGATACCTTTACTACAGGATTGATGCGCCAAGCCTGCCAGGGAAAAGGGAGTGGTAGAAACCCCACCGGAAGAGCATGGACATCCTCATGGGCAGAGCAGCAATGTCCAAAGCTCATGCTACGCTGGACTTGGCCGAAGTCTAGGGGGACTAAGTTTCTTCTGGCCAGTTAGGGACCCCACTGATTAGGCATGTGACCTTCATTTGACTTGGCAGTAGTCTCTAAAAAATCTGAAACCAAACATCTGGCCCTCCGCTACAGAGCCTTGTGAGGTGAGTGGAGAGAGAGATGTCATTGGAATTTTACAGCATAAATATTGAGTGGCTTTATCTTAGTTTTTTCTCATTATCTTTTTCTCACTTTTCTTACCTCCACAGTTTCCTAGTTTTGCTTTCTTGCCCTCCTCATCCAGCTGATTTAAATTTTACATTTTGTTGTCTCATATGTATTTCTGTTAAGCTCTGATAAACCATTATGAGGCAGAGTATGGTATGAGTTAATAAAAGTAATAGAAGCTAGGAGCCATTATTGCAATGACAGTATAAAAGTAGAATAACAACTGTACATACTGCATATGCGTACACATGTTCAAATGTGCACAACACTGTTTCAGCTAAAAATCTATATCTATATATCTACATTCACATCTATCTTTTTAAAACGTGTGTGTTCTTTGAGCGTTTGTAAATTAAATAATTGCTAAAAGCATCATGTTATTACATATCTAATTTTGCCCATCTTACATAAATACCAGGATTCTCCAGTACAATTCATAATCTAACAAAATACCTTATTGGGAAACCGTAAAACCAATTCTATGTCTCTTAATGCCAATACCAGTGGGGTACATATTCTAGTAGATATGAATAATGTGTCCACTACATTCCAGCAAATGTACGCTACTGAATCTCCAGGAAAATTTTTAGATAATGTCTTATTTTCCTTTTTTCCTCCCTATGGAGACAGGAAGAAGTTCTGATACAAGGGAAAGAAACAATCCTCAGACAAAAAAAAAAAAATACCCGGTTCAACTTACCATGCAGATCAATTAGAACAATTTAACTGAATTTTCTGCCTGTCTCTTCATGTACAAATAGCTCCTGTTCAGAGATCCTCACAATTGCTGTGAAATTCAAAGCAAGAAAGTAATTTTTCATAACCTGTAAGTACATACAATACTAGCATAAGAAAGAAAAATACATTTTTTCTTTCCGAATAAATTAAACACATCTGGATAAAACCACTTTCTACTCCACAAAAGAACTTGGAAAGAATATATTTGGATTGTTTAGTGGGATTCCCTTTCCACAACACATTCAAAGAGTCTCTTTCTCTCCTTTTTTTAAAACCAGGATTACTCTGTTTTAGATCTGTCATTCTTCCACGTTGCTAACTTGATAAACTCGGTCTTTAAATACGCAATGGAATCAGCCTGTTTCAAGAAATATTACACAGAGCAGATCAAAGCAAACACAATTCCAGCTCAATTTTAATAATGCTTTTACTTTAATTATAAAGTATGTTCAATGGCAGTTTCAAAATTAAATGAAAAATTTTTACATGACATCTTAGCACCCATAGGATAATTGAAAAGGAAGGTTGGCTGAGTAGATTAGGATATGAAAGCTAAGATGTCAAAAGAATTTTTGTTTAAAGAACTGAAATCTATTTTCAATCTGGGGAACATATGGTGGAAGAATCATAGATCTGGAAGAAAGGGACATTAAGCATTCAACAGGTACAGCTCTCTAGTATGGAAGAAATTTTACAGCAAGAACAACTGCAACGAGCAAGAGGCTCACATCGCCTCCTTGAGCCTGAGAAGGATTCTCCACATTCTTCAGATCGTTATACAGAAGATCTCTCTTCAAATCAGGGCAAAAACATGACATTCAGTTTCGGCATTATTGCGTTTACTGCTCAATGCATTTAACTTTACTCGTTTTATCGACATTCTCTCTGAGACTCCTTATTTTGCCCATAACTGCAGTAGGTTGGCCGTACTTACGTTAGTAATGTGATGTTGAAGGTTCAACGCAGTCACTTGACCTGGAGTTTGGGGTGAAGATAAACCACAAGGATTATTTATATTACCAGCAGAGTAGCCCTGATGAGACTATGTGACTTCCTTCTAAGTAAGGATTCCAGATGTCCCAATCAAGATGATCAATAACATTAAAAATGAAATAAATTACCATATTCATTAAATATATGGAAATAGCATATTCATTTATTTTACTAAAAATGAAGTGGATTAGCATATTCTTAGTGGTTATTTTAAGATTAGATATTAAGAATTTAATTGCTCAGTTGTGGCGAATGTGATGGACCCATCCCCTCAATTAATCCTTTTTTTGTTTGTTTTTTTTTGAGACAGATTCTCACTCTGGTGCCCAGACTGGAGTACAGTGGCGTGATCATAGTTCACTGCAGCCTCAACCTCCTGGGCTCAAGTGATCCTCCCACCTCAGCCTCCCATGTAGCTGAGACTACTGGCGTGTGCCACTATGCCCAGCTAATTTTAAAATTTTTTGTAGAGATGGAGTCTCACTATGTTGCCCAGGCTGCTCTCAGACTCCTGACCTCAAGTGATCTTCCTACCTCAGCTTCCCAAAATACTGGGATTATAGGCATGAGCCACCACATCCAGTCTAACTATTCTCATTTTAACAAAAGTTGTTTTTATGTACAAAGCGAAATTAATTTTAAATATTTTCTAACCTAACGTATACTAATTATTAGTAGAGATACAAAATGAGGATTTGTAATATGCCAAATTTTATTTTCTTTTATTATCACAAAAAACACACCAGATAGATATGTTTCTTTTCATATTTCAAAGGTAGGAAAACAGAGTCATCGAGGAGCTACCTACCCCCAGGTCACCTGCCATACATTGGCAAGATCCAGGCCTTCAACTTATATTCTGTGTTTTTACAGAAGTTTTTTGTAGTATTGCTACATGTGTCAGTAGCCCTTAATCATTCTAACCTCTGTAACCACACTATTAAAATTTATTGAGTCCACCAAGAACTTTGGTTTATGTAAGATATATCAATGACTTTACGATATCAGAATTTAAAATGAGAAAAACTTAAAATATGTATTTAGTCATTGAATAATAATAAATTGATTACACGTTAACAAAAATAATATATCTTCTGATACCTATGCTTCTCAAAGCAAAATATTATTGAGAAGGGGTCATTCTTTTAAAGTTTTTACAAATGTCTTTAATATCTGGCTTAAAAGAAGACAGCTGAATTTCCATGTCTGCTTCTGCATTCAATGTAGTGCAATATATTGCTTTTGTTAATATATATACTAAAAATAACAGGCATCACACAGATACATTTTTGGAAAAGGAAGGAGTATTATATTTGTCTTTCTAGATAATTGTGATGTGTATCAATAACCCAAAGTCAATAGCAGTTTCTTAAAGGTTAGTTCCTGAAGGAGTGGCTCACAACCCAGCACTTTGGGAGGCTGAGGTGGGAGGATTGGTAAAGGCCAGGAGGTTGAGACTGCAGTGAGCCAAAATCATGCCACTGCACTCTTGCACTCTAGCCTGGAAGACAGAGACAGACTCCATCTCTAAAAAAAAAAAAAAAAAAAAAAAAAAAAAATTAGTTACAAATATAGAATCTTGAACCATAGCAGTAAACCCTGTACACTTGTGAGAGAGTAAGAGGAACCTCTGCAAGTCCATTGCATTTACTTCAGGGGTTCTCAGGTCACATTTTAAAAACCATTAATATTTGATATTAAATAATATTTGTGAGTATGATTTTAATGACTATATAATATCTTAAGAATAAATCTCCCATCTTGATAATCCTCCACTTGCTATTTATATTCTAGATTTTGTTTATATAAATAATTTCATACTTTTTAAAATATTTCTATTTATGGTAGACTTTTTTTAGGTAGTGCTAATGAGTGAGTATGGATCTTGTAAGGCATTACTGCATATGATCAAATTTCTTTCCTAGCTGTTACAGTCAGTCTTGCTATGAGTATTCTTGCACATCAGGTGAACATTTCTGTTGAGCATATACCTCATGATATAATTGCTAGGTCATGGATTTACTCATGTTCCACATTAATAGATACTTCCCAACAATTTTCTAGAGTAGTTTTCCCAGTTGACCCACCCATTAGCATTATAGGACAGTTCTAATTGCATCAGCTTCTTGACACACTTGGTAATTTTTTTAGTGTATTTTCCATTTTACCTAATATGGTAGAAGTGGAATTGTATCCCATTAGGGTTATCATTTTCATTTCCCTGATGACTCACAGATGAGCAAATTAATGTGTTTATTGGTAATTTGAGTATTCTGTTTTGTGAGATGTCTTTTCAAGTTTTGCTTTTCTTTTAATTTGATTGTCCATCTTAGACTTACTTGCTTGTTAGAGTTCTTTATGTATTCCAGAGATCAGCCTCTTGTTGACCGTATGTATTTAGAAGATCTCCCATGATGGGGCTTGCTTTTGCAATATATTAATCACTTTAAATAATTTGTAATATATTTCAGTATATATTTTTCCTCTTTTGTAGTTGCTGCTTTTTTCCTATTTCTTTAAGAAATCAGCTCAACTCCAAGGTCAGCCTGATGTTCTCTTGTTTCCTGCTAAAATAGTTTTCATTTTAATATCAATTTAAATATGAATTCCATCTGAAATTTGATTTTGTATTTTGTCTGAAATAGGATTCCATGTACACTTTGTTTTCCAGAAGAGAATATAATTACGTAGAACCAACCACCAATTTTTCCACTGAACTGTATTAATTAATATAGTTTTTTGTTAGGTCTTGATTTTTGAAATATAAATTCCCCAGATTTATTCTTCCAGACCATCTTCACTAATCCTGTGCTTTTGCATTTCTGTAATTTTAGTATCATTGTATCAATTTCTAAAAAAAACTTTCTTGGATTTTGAATTTTGGTTGAGATTTAATTTATAGAAAAATTTTGGAAATATTGACATCTTCACAACACTGAATGTTTCAATATGTGAACATACAATTGGGAAATATTGCTCCTCTTTCATTAGATTTATTTCTAGTATTTAATGTTATTAATATTGCGATATTGTATTGATATTGCAATAGTAAGTGGCAACTTTTAGAAATATACATTTTCCAGTTGTTTGTTGCTAGAACATAAAATACAATTACTTTTTTTATTTTTTTAATCTTTCAATTTTCCTTTATTTTTTATTTTTTTATTATACTTTAAGTTCTAGGGTACATGTGCACAATGTGCAGATTTGTTACATATGTATACATGTGCCATGTTGGTGTGCTGCACCCGTTAAATCCTCATTTACATTAGGCATATCTCCTAATGCTATCCGTTCCCCCTCCCCCGACCCCATGACAGGCTCTGATGTGTGACATATTTCTCCCTGTGTCCAAGTGTTCTCATTATTCAATTTCCACCTATAAGTGAGAACATGCGGTGTTTGGTTTTCTGTCCTTGCAACAGTTTGCTCAGAATGATGGTTTCTAGCTTCATCCATGTCCCTACAAAGGACATGAACTCATCCTTTTTTATGGCTGCATAGCATTCCATGGTGTATATGTGCCACATTTTCTTATTACAGTCTATCATTGATGGGCATTTGGGTTGGTTCCAAGTCTTTGCTATTGTGAATAGTGCAGCAATAAACATACATGTGCATGTGTCTTTATAGCAGCATGATTTATAATCCTTTGGGTGTATGCCCAGTAATGGGATGGCTCGGTCGAATGGTATTTCTAGTTCTAGATCCATGAGGAATCGCCACACTGTCTTCCACAATGGTTGAACTAGTTTACAGTCCCACCAACAGTGTAAAAGTATTCCTATTTCTCCACATCCTCTCCAGCACCTGTTGTTTCCTGACTTTTTTTTTTTATTTTATTATTTTTTTATTATTATTATATTTTAAGTTTTAGGGTACATGTGCACAATGTGCAGGTTACTTACATATGTATACATGTGCCATGCTGGTATGCTGCACCCATTAACTCGTCATTTAGCATTAGGTATATCTCCTAATGCTATCCCTCCCCACTCCTCCCACCCCACAACAGTCCCCAGAGTGTGATGTTCCCCTTCCTGTGTCCATGTGTTCTCATTGTTCAATTCCCACCTATGAGTGAGAACATGCGGTGTTTGGTTTTTTTGTCCCTGCGATAGTTTACTGAGAATGATGATTTCCAATTTCATCCATGTCCCTACAGAGGACATGAACTCATCATTTTTTATGGCTGCATAGTATTCCATGGTGTATATGTGCCACATTTTCTTAATCCAGTCTATCATTGTTGGACATTTGGGTTGGTTCCAAGTCTTTGCTATTGTGGATAGTGCCGCAATAAACATACGTGTGCATGTGTCTTTATAGCAGCATGATTTATAGTCCTTTGGGTATATACCCAGTAATGGGATGGCTGGGTCAAATGGTATTTCTAGTTCTAGATCCCTGAGGAATCGCCACACTGACTTCCACAATAGTTGAACTAGTTTACAGTCCCACCAACAGTGTAAAAGTGTTCCTGTTTCTCCACATCCTCTCCAGCACCTGTTGTTTCCTGACTTTTTAATGATTGCCATTTTAACTGGTGTGAGATGGTATCTCATTGTGGTTTTGATTTTTTTAATGACCATGTGTCCAGCAACCTTGTTAATTCTAAATATGAATTTTAAATAGTTTGTTGGTTCTTTGGATGTTCTAGATATATCATCACGTTGTCTGCAAATAATGACAGGCTTGATTTCACCTTTAAAATTCATGTGGAATTTTTTTAAAACCTTGTAACAGAGGCTAGATAATTCAGAACGTTGTTGAATAAGAAGAATAACAAGCATCTCTTCATTTTTCTTGATCTAAGAGGTGGTAGTGGGATGTTTTCAGTATCCCAGCATTGAAAATCATGGCTTTATTAATAGTTTTTCTTTTTCAATTAAAAATGTACTCTCCTTTGAGAGGCCAAGGTTAGAAGATTACTTGAGCCCAGGAGTTTGAGACCAGCCTAGGCAACATAGTGAGATCTCATCTCTACAAAAAAATTTAAAAATTAGCCAGGTGTGGTGACACATGCCTGTAGTCTCAGCTAATTGTGAGGCTGAGGGAGGAGGATTGCTGAAGTGAGCCACGATCACACCACTGTACTCCAGCCCTGGCTACAGAGTGAAACCCTGCCTCAAAATTATTAATTAATTAATTAGTTAAATAATTTAAAAGGACTCTCGTATTATTAGTTTAATAGTAATTTTTAGTGAAGAATGGGTATTGATTTTTTAATGTTTTCTGAAATTATCTAGATAATATGGTTGTTATGACTTTGATTCTTAATGTGGTTAAAGAAAACATTGATTGATAACCAATTGTTATCCAACTTTAGAGTTTTATAATAAGCCCTACTTGGTTGTGATGCAGCATCCTTTATATGTATTATGGAATTTAAGTTTCTAATATTTGTTAATGTTTGAGAGAAATTAGTTAGAAATTTTACTTTTTATGTTGTGCTTGTCATGTTTTATAGTAACGGTTATGCTTAAGTCCTAAGAAGGTATGGACACATCCATGTTATTTCTCTAGCAGTTCAGAGTAAATAAAAATTACAGATGGTCCCTGACTCCCTGACTTATAATGGTCAGTATGCAGTAGAAAATGTAGCTTGAGTACTCATATAATCCTTCCACTTTCACCTTTAGCTATAGTATTCAATAAATTTCATGAGATCTTCAACACTTCATTATAAAAAGGCTTTGTGTTATATAATTTTCCCAACTGTAGGCTGATGTAAATGTTCTGAGCATATTTAAGGTAGGCAAAGCTAAGTTACGATGTTCCATAGGTGAGGTGTATAAAATGCATCTTTAATTTACAATATTTTCAACTTGCAATGGGTTTATTGTGAGGTAACACCATTGTAAGCCAAGGAGGATCTGGGTATCCATATACTTGACCCTTTTGTATCCACGCTGCGTTTGTTTGTTTATTTTATCCATTCTTTAAAGAAGGGCTTTACATTTCCAACTATGAATGTGCTTCCAGTTAAATTTCCAGTTTTATTGTTTAAAAATGTCTTCCATTGTATTTTATACACAATAGTTCTTCCCATTGCTTTTGTCTGATATTAATGTACCATGCCATTTTTGTGCTTACTCTCTGTATGGTATATTTTTCATATTTTTAATTTTAGTACACGTGTTTATAAATCTTAAATATGTCTTTTTTAGCCAGAATATAGTAAGTGATTTTATCCCATCTGGCACTCTCTGTGTTTAATTGGTATATTTAATCAACTGACATTTAATATAATTATTGATATGGTTATGTTTAAGTGTAAATTGTATAATTTTTCATTTTTTTCTGACTTTTTTTCTCTCTTACTCCTTTTTTGCATCCTCTGGGTTGATTAAATATTAATT
The DNA here is from genome assembly GCF_029281585.2 of Gorilla gorilla gorilla. Lineage (NCBI taxonomy): Eukaryota > Metazoa > Chordata > Mammalia > Primates > Hominidae > Gorilla > Gorilla gorilla. The sequence continues at coordinate 189,103,030 of NC_073229.2, forward strand.
TTGCACTCCGTTTTATTTACTGAAAGTACTATTGGCTACCTCTCATTTTACTCCTTTTATAAATGATTGACTTAGGTATATGATATGCAAAGTTAGGCATATTACATTCGAAACGTATCATTTAACAAAGTCAGTAGCACATCACACATTGGCGTTTCCCATGTCCTACTTCACACTTCTCAGTTCACATCTGAAAGTTGCTTTTTATCTCTCAACTCACACTTAAAGCTTCAATTTCCTACTTTACAAATGCAATGAACTGACAACGGTTTAATTTCATTCCCATGTTATAATTGGTGCTAATGTTGTGATATTTTTCTTTTATATGAGCTATCTCAGATTTATAATTTTTGTTTTAGACAATTAGATACCTTAAATAAAATTATGAGAAGTAAAAACACAAAGAAACGTACATGTATCAATTTATTTACTTTTAGTTTTGCTCATTTTTTACTGAAAATATGATTATCTATGTGGTGTCATTATTCTTCATCCCAAATAACTTCATTTTTACATAGTGTAGTCCAGCTGGAAACATTTATTTCATGTTTATCTTTTAAATGATATTTTCACTGGATACAGAAACCTGAAATACAAATTATTTAATTAGACAATAAAAAATAGTAGAATAAATCAAGAAGTTCAAACGTTTTATTTTTAACTCAGCAGAATACATAAATATTGACTCAAATAATAGGAAGGAATGGAAGCATACATTCTCAATAAGAAAATGACAAGGAGTAAATAACTACCAAATGAAGGAAATTCTAATACATTATAAGAGATTTCTAATGTAAGAATAAAATTTTTAAAAACTTAAATGAAGTGTATCTTTTCCTACACAAACATTGTTATCTAGATTTATGCCAACAGAAATATATATATATAATATTTGACATGTTTATTATTGTTAAATATCTTTTATACCTGATAATATTCTTTTTTTAGAAATCTACTTTTTAAATGTTAATATAGCCAATCTAGCTTTCTTTGGTGTTTGTATGGAATATCTCTCTCCACTGATTTACTTTCGATCTGTATTTAAGTGGATGTTTATTTATTTATGGTAGAGTTCTTATAAAATATATATAGATGGGTCTTGCTTTTAATAAAATCTGAATTATTTTTAACTGGTAGGTTCAAATCATTTGCATTTAATGTGATTATTCATATCTTGGATTAAAATTTATCATGCCGCTTAGTATTTTCTATTTTCCTTTTATTATTTTTTCTTTTTTCCTCTTTTATACCTTCTTTCATATTATATGATTTTTTAAATTACTGTATTTTTAACTTCATTTATGCTTTATTTCTTACTCTGCTCTTCAAAATTTTGAGTATACTAGCATTTATAATATTAATCTGTAAGTAATCACAATCTTTCTTCAAATAATATCACAGTGCTTCATACATAATGTACAAAACTCATAACAATATCATCCCAATTCCCCCTCCCAAGCTTTGTGCTATTGCTTTCATACATTTTATTTTACATATAGGAACAAACAATATGTTGGTATTATTTATTCTATACAGTCAGTTATCTTTTAGATTGATAAAAAAAGAAAAAATGAATTGTATAATCATTTCAATTTTACAACTTTCTTACTGCAATGCTTGTGGCTATATGACATCTTATTCCTTCTGCCTGAAGAGCTTCCTTAACCAATTTTACTAGTGAAAATTCAATAATATGAGATCTTTCTGTTTTTGATTTTTTGAAAAGCTTTAATGTCCTTTTGATTTCTAAGACATATTTTTTGCTGAATACAGAATTCTAGTTTGAGGTTTTTTTTCTTTCAGCATTTAAAAAAATGGCACTCATTGTCTTCTGGTATACATAGTATCTAATAAAAAGTCTGCTGTAATATTGATCTTTGACAACTGTAAGTAATGTGTCTTCTGACTGGCTGCATTTAATATTTTCTACCTGTATCTTTGTTTCTTGCTGATATTATGTGACATTCTTGGATGTGTGGTTTCATATCTTTCATTTTGATAAAAAAAAAAGAACAATCATTATTTTTTCAAATATTTTTTCTGCCTCATTCTTTCTTATCTTTATCTGGGATCTCAATTACACAAAAGTTAGACCCTTTGTGTTATTGTGTTATTTCACACATCTTCTGTAGTCTGTTTTTTTGTTTTTGTTTTTTTGACAGAGTTTTGCTCTTGTTGCCCAGGCTGCAGTACAATGGTATGATCTCAGCTCACTACATCCTCTGCCTCCCGGTTCAAGTGATTCTCCTGCCTCAGCTTATTGAGTAGGTGAGATTATAGGCATGTGCCACCACACCCCACTAATTTTGTATTTTTAGTACAGACAGAGTTTCACCATGTTGGTCAGGCTGTTCTTGAACTCCTGACCTCAGGTGATCTGCTTACCTCTGCCTCCCAAAGTGCTGGGATTACAGGTGTGAGCCACCACACCCAGCCAGTTCTTTTTATTTTTTTAATTTTTAATTTATTTTACCTTCACCTTCTTTTTTAAATTGTGTCATTTCTATTGTACTATCTTCAAGCCAATGATTCTTTTTTCAAATATATCAAAATTTTATAATAAGATCATCAGGCATTTTCAAATGTCTGTTACAATATTTTATTAGATTACCTTAGTTTTTCATCTGTGTTTTTTTTCTGAAGAGCACCATGTATTCCTATTGTCCTTTTCCATCATATCAGAGGTTGGTAAACTATAAGCCATAGACCTTTCAGCTGTTCTCATAAATAAATTCTTATTGGGATACAGCCCTGTTCATTTATTTATGTTTTTATCTATGGATGCTTTTTAGCTTAATGGAAGGGTCAAATAATTGTGGCATGTGTTGCATGGCTCTCCAAACTAAACATGTACTTCTCCTTGAAGAAAAATTTTACCAAAACCTGCACTAAGCTAACTACTACACATATGAAGAAAGCCATTTAAGACCAATAAGACCTTAGCCAAGTGTTTGTTAGAACTTTCAGCCTATCCTTGCCTTGCAGTATTATTAATTAAGTAAATGTGTAATGATTTGGTTATGCAGCACAATCTGGCTGGTATACCAATGAGCAATAGTCAGATCACAAAAGTTAGAAAAATCAAGCATTTACAATGAAGTAGAAAGTAAAAAACACCAATTGTGGGCCAGGCACGGTGGCTTACACCTGTAATCTCAGCACTCTGGCAGGCCAAGGTGCGCAGATCACCTGAGATCAGGAGTTCAAGACCAGCCTGGCCAACATGGTGAAACCCCATCTCTACTAAAAAATACAAAAATTAACTTTGTGTGGTGGCGAGCACCTGTAATCTCGGTTACTTGGGAGACAACAAAAAAATAAGTTGTGTGTTGAAAAACCACATTTTTTAATGAATAAATGGACTAGTGGAATAATAGAATTAACTGACATGGATAAAAGAGACTTAAGAGACCTATCATCTGAATGCAGTGAATAAACTTATTTGAATTCTGATTCATATGAATTGACTATACAATTATATTTTAAGAAATTGGATAAAATTTTATATGAACTTTTTTATAGATTATGATAAAGGAGAATTTTAGTTTGTTAGATGTAATAACAATTTAGGGCTTCTTAAACAAGTCTACCCATTAGAGGTACATACCATATTATTTAAGGATGAAATTATAAACTATATGGGATTTCTTTTAACATATTCTAGCAAAAACAACTGGGGTAATACTTACATAAAAGAACAGAAATATGTGGATAATTGTTGAATTTAAATTATTAGATACATATGGATTAATTATACATTTGCTTTATTTTTATATATGGTTAACAATGTCAAAAATAAAACTTCAAAAATTGTATACATATATTCCTACATATATATGTATATAGAACAATAGGAAAAAATGGAAAAAAGATTATATGGAATAAAGCCTGTAATCCCAGCACTTTGGGAGGCCAAGGTGGGTGGATCATGAGGTCAGGAGTTCAAGACCAGCCTGGCCAACATGTTGAAACCCGGTCTCTACTAAAAATACAAAAATTAGCCGGGCATGGCAAGCATGGTGGCATGCACCTGTAGTCCCAGCTACTCGGAAGGCTTGAACCTGGGAGGCAGAGGTTGCAGTGAGCCAAGATTGCACCACTGCACTCCAGCCTGGGTGACAGAGGGAGACTGTCTCAAAAAAAAAAAAAAAAAAAAAACCCCTATCTAAGGCGCTGGTAAAAGACTATGTCTTGAAAGACATTTTTAGCAAAGTATCTCAATATATAACTAGATCATCAATAAAAACCTAAGTTACAAAGCTCTCCAAACATTATCATGATCAATACACTAATGCTGTTCTTCTAGACGTGTTTGAAATAGGGGCATTGCTATAATGAATGGCTAGCAAGTAGGACAACCTATAAGAAAGGTACACAAAATTAATACTTTAAGGCTATATTGCATTTGGCAATGGCAGGTAATCTATTGGGTATGGGTAGAATACTACCAATAAATGCTTCATTATTTTGCATGAGTAAAATTGTAAAAGCAGAAAAGAAGTCTTCACTGATCAGATTTTAGAGCATATATTATATTTTACTTGTTTCTATTTTCTCCTTCTTGCAGGTGAGCCAAGTTTATCTGTTTCGTGAGGTTACACTTGGGTAGAGCATTGGTTGGTAAGAATCTCAATCAATTATGCTCACTGGAATGAGACAAGAACAGAAGTGTACCTTCCCCTGCCTTTTAGAAATTCAATTATGTGTATTTGTTTCGTTCCTAGTCCTTGTTTGAATGTGGACTATTGAATATAGGGCAACATTTAAACAACCAAGAGAGACTAAATTAATTTATATTTAAATCTAATGACAGTCAGATAGTCCATAGAACGAGAGCCCAGGTTTGCATGGGCTGTGTGAACCGCAGGTTTTCTGAGGATGAGGGAAATATAGGAGAGACATGAACTATTTCTGTGAAGATTCAGGGACATTCAGGTGAATAAAGGTGATTGTAGGTCATTTTTCTGTGAGTCATAAGTTGCTATTTTATCAAGAGGCCCTTCGTAAAGCTGCAGTTAACATTTAAGTTGCTGTTTGATTCTTTTGTCTGTATCATACTGGTTTTCTTTTGAATGTGATATTGTTTAGAGACAGGTTACAAGGTAGCCCAGTTTTATTCAACTTAGAGGAAAGTCTGTCCTCCTAGGTTCTGAGTATAGGTTATCTGTTGGTCTATGTTTAGGGTTCTTCTGAGTTCCTATTTTGTTGTATTGTCTTTATCCATCGTTTAATGAAAACTAAAGAAAGGCTGTTTTCCAAATGCGATTTTCAAACACAATTTTAAAGTGTTCTTCTCTAGCCTAGATTTTTTTCTTGCGATTTAAACCATAATCACAAAAATCGCCAAAGTCCTTCGCAAACATTGTTTATTCATTTTCTAGTTACAGAACAAAAATATTAATGCTACTTTAAAACACAGATTTTGATTTTTTTCTCAAAGCAAAGCCTATTTTGCAGATACCCCATCATAAATCACTGCTATTTGTAATAGTCACATCCATCATTTGACCTTTCTACTGTATATAACATGACAACAAAAATCATGCTCCAAAGAGATAATATTCTCATTAAATTCTGTGTCCTATTACAGTATTTGGTTTTTAAAATCAGTGAACTCTTACTTCAACATTTTACTAATAACAAGTGGCTAATGTTTGAAAACAACAGAAATGACCTTTTTCTGCCCCATGTTAATCCCTGTGTAAAGGACAAACAAGTGTTTTATCATAAACCAATCCCAGAATGTAACCATGATCTAAAATATACTAACAAACAATAATTCAGAGGCTTTGATTTTAAGTACTCTGTGTAACAGATTAAAAGAATGCCATCCATGTATTCCAGGAGAAAACCGATTAAGCCAACCATATAATGAGCAATGATGCTCTCTCACATCTGCCAGCAAAAACAATCAACTTAATCTATCATAGACTGGTATGTTTCTACTCAGTAGTCTATATGGGTGACTTAAATCAACAAACCAAGTGGACAGAACCAACACTTGGTTATATGGCTGTGAAGTAGCAGCTTTAAGAACCAAAGGTCTTTCAAATGGTTTATGGCTGGTGCTTTAGATCTTGGGTCAAAGTAAGAAGAAAGAAAACTTATAATATTTTTCACGCCATATTTTCTGGATATTTGTCCTCATCTTGGAGTCCTAATATTACCTTTTAGTCAATTTGAGAAAATGTTATAAACTTTTCAAAAAGTAAGTTGAGCTTAGGTGATAGGCACTGAGTTCCGCATTTTCCTAATATCGGATTTTTTCCCTGAAAATTAAGACTGAAGGTATCATTGATGTGTTATCTGTTTTTCATTTACTCCAACACTTAGATATTTACGCAATCTTAGAACTAATTTTATTTAAATCTTTAAAATTATTTCTGGAAGACCGTGTCGTCTCGGAGTGATTTTTTTGTTGCTTTGGAGGGAGGTATCAGTACTCTATTAATAATCCAAATCATGATTCATAAGGAAGAGTCATTATTGTATCTTTAGGAACCAAAGAACATGTAAATTGGGGATATTTATATTTAGTCTTTCAGTTTCTCTGGGCCAAACGAAGAAATGAGAAATGAAACATGTAACATTCAGCCATACCCTTAATACCTTTGTTCCTCAGGCTCCCCAGGACCTGAAGGAAATAAATGGATTTCCAACAACTCCAATGAGGCAAATAAGAGCAAACTAAAATTAGCATTCATTTATTCATACTCTCAACAAATATTTATTGAGTGCCTTCTGTATTCTCAGCACAATTTTGAAATAATGCATAAATGTGCAATGTTATAACTAGATTTTCACATTAACTTTTCCACTTGGTGTATGATTTTCCTTCAGTTCATTAAGCCTAGTTTTCTGGGCCAAATAACAAAAACCTAAGAGATTTCATGAGAAGTGTGTGTGTGTGTGTGTGTGTGGGGGTGTGTGTGTGTGTGTGTGTGTGTGTGTGTGTGTGTGTGTAACATACAGCCCAAAACTTACTAGGTATATAAGTATATTCTTGGTTTCTTCATTTGGGAAACTGTCAATCATGGTAAAGATATATGAGCATTTTGGCTATAATCTTACAAACTTTATGTTAGCACTTTCTCATCACCTCATGTATTATATCAAATAGTATTTCACAGCATTAATGCTTTATGTATCTATCTATTTCACATTTTTACATGATAAAAATACAACTTAAAAAATATTTATTCATTATTTATTATTATATCTTTAAGTATATGTATATTGAATATTTATCATTTTCCTATTTTTCTATAATCCTATTTAAGGGTCTGGCACATGTTTAATTTCACTCATTTGAATATTTATTAATGCATATATTTATTAAAATATTTATATTTATAGTTTATTCCTACTGATTATTTATAGTTTATTCTTAATTTATTCTTATTCTTCTTCTTGATTAAGATGTTACTTTTACTGATTATATCTATACATTTTGTAAATAGTTAAATACAAAAAAACACAACATATATGATCCATGAAGACACTGCTTCTGCCTACCTTAGTAATTCTATACACCACTACAAAAGCAACAACTTAAGGTCAAAATGAATAAGCTGATAATTGTTGTAGGACTTTTTTCAGTGAACTGTGGAGTATTCTGATAGCCAATAAAAGAGAAGATGAAAGCATTATATGTGTGTAATATTATGAGTGGCCGCATTTATAATTTTGATTGAGAAATATCCAACATTAAATAGTTTTGATAGTATACAAGTCTCCTTTATAAACATACTCATTCTTTTTTCCTTTTTTTTTTCCTTCAACATATTTTATTTTATTTTTTTTATTTATTTTTAATTATACTTAAAGTTTTAGGGTACATGTGCACATTGTGCAGCTTAGTTACATATGTATACATGTGCCATGCTGGTGCACTGCACCCACTAACTCGTCATCTAGCATTAGGTATATCTCCCAATGCTATCCCTCCCCCCTCCCCCCACCCCACCACAGTCCCCAGAGTGTGATATTTCCCTTCCTGTGTCCATGTGATCTCATTGTTCAATTCCCACCTATGAGTGAGAATATGCGGTGTTTGGTTTTTTGTTCTTACGATAGTTTACTGAGAATGATGATTTCCAGTTTCATCCATGTCCCTACAAAGGACATGAACTCATCATTTTTTATGGCTGCATAGTATTCCATGGTGTATATGTGCCACATTTTCTTAATCCAGTCTATCATTGTTGGACATTTGGGTTGGTTCCCAGTCTTTGCTATTGTGAATAATGCTGCAATAAACATACGTGTGCATGTGTCTTTATAGCAGCATGATTTATAGTCCTTTGGGTATATACCCAGTAATGGGATGGCTGGGTCAAATGGTATTTCTACTTCTAGATCCCTGAGGAATCGCCACACTGACTTCCACAATGGTTGAACTAGTTTACAGTCCCACACCAACAGTGTAAAAGTGTTCCTATTTCTCCACATCCTCTCCAGCACCTGTTGTTTCCTGACTTTTTAATGATTGCCATTCTAACTGGTGTGAGATGGTATCTCATTGTGGTTTTGATTTGCATTTCTCTGATGGCCAGTGATGATGAGCATTTTTTCATGTGTTTTTTGGCTGCATAAATGTCTTCTTTCGAGAAGTGTCTGTTCATGTCCTTTGCCCACTTTTTGATGGGGTTGTTTTTTGCTTGTAAATTTGTTTGAGTTCTTTGTAGATTCTGGATATTAGCCCTTTGTCAGATGAGTAGGTTGCAAAAATTTTCTCCCATGTTGTAGGTTGCCTGTTCACTCTGATGGTAGTTTCTTTTGCTGTGCAGAAGCTCTTTAGTTTAATTAGATCCCATTTGTCAATTTTGGCTTTTGTTGCCATTGCTTTTGGTGTTTTGGACATGAAGTCCTTGCCCATGCCTATGTACTGAATGGTAATGCGTAGGTTTTCTTCTAGGGTTTTTATGGTTTTAGGTCTAAAGTTTAAGTCTTTAATCCATCTTGAATTGATTTTTGTATAAGGTGTAAGGATGGGATCCAGTTTCAGCTTTCTATATATGGCTAGCCTGTTTTCCCAGCACCATTTATTAAACGGAATCGTTTCCCCATTGCTTGTTTTTGTCAGGTTTGTCAAAGATCAGATAGTTGTAGATATGCGGCATTATTTCTGAGGGCTCTGTTCTGTTCCATTGATCTATATCTCTGTTTTGGTACCAGTACCATGCTGTTTTGGTTACTGTAGCCTTGTAGTATAGTTTGAAGTCAGGTACTGTGAAGCCTCCAGCTTTGTTCTTTTGGCTTAGGATTGACTTGGTGATGCGGGCTCTTTTTTGGTTCCATATGAACTTTAAAGTATTTTTTTCCAATTCTGTGAAGAAAGTCATTGGTAGCTTGATGGGGATGGCATTGAATCTATAAATTACCTTGGGCAGTATGGCCATTTTCATGATATTGATTCTTCCTACCCATGAGCATGGAATGTTCTTCCATTTGTTTGTATCCTCTTTTATTTCATTGAGCAGTGGTTTGTAGTTCTCCTTGAAGAGGTCCTTCACATCCCTTGTAAGTTGGATTCCTAGGTATTTTATTCTCTTTGAAGCAATTGTGAATGGGAGTTCACTCATGATTTGGCTCTCTGTTTGTCTGTTATTGGTGTATAAGAATGCTTGTGATTTTTGTACATTGATTTTGTATCCTGAGACTTTGCTGAAGTTGCTTATCAGCTTAAGGAGATTTTGGGCTGAGACAATGGGGTTTTCTAGATAAACAATCATGTCGTCTGCAAGCAGGGACAATTTGACTTCCTCTTTTCCTAATTGAATACCCTTTATTTCCTTCTCCTGCCTAATTGCCCTGGCCAGAACTTCCAACACTATGTTGAATAGGAGTGGTGAGAGAGGGCATCCCTGTCTTGTGCCAGTTTTCAAAGGGAATGCTTCCAGTTTTTGTCCATTCAGTATGATACTGGCTGTGGGTTTGTCATAGATAGCTCTTATTATTTTGAAATACATCCCATCAATAGCTATTTTATTGAGAGTTTTTAGCATGAAGGGTTGTTGAATTTTGTCAAAGGCTTTTTCTGCATCTATTGAGATAATCATGTGGTTTTTGTCTTTGGTTCTGTTTATATGCTGGATCACATTTATTGATTTGCGTATATTGAAACAGCCTTGCATCCCCGGGATGAAGCCCACTTGACCATGGTGGATAAGATTTTTGATGTGCTGCTGGATTCGTTTTGCCAGTATTTCATTGAGGATTTTTGCATCAATGTTCATCAAGGATATTAGTCTAAAATTCTCTTTTTTGATTGTGTCTCTGCCCGGCTTTGGTATCAGGATGATGCTGGCCTCATAAAATGAGTTAGGGAGGATTCCCTCTTTTTCTATTGATTGGAATAGTTTCAGAAGGAATGGTACCAGTTCCTCCTTGTACCTCTGATAGAATTCGGCTGTGAATCCATCTGGTCCTGGACTCTTTTTGGTTGGTAAACTATTGATGATTGCCACAATTTCAGCTCCTGTTATTGGTCTATTCAGAGATTCAACTTCTTCCCGGTTTAGTCTTGGGAGAGTGTATGTGTCGAGGAATTTATCCATTTCTTCTAGATTTTCTAGTTTATTTGCGTAGAGGTGTTTGTAGTATTCTCTGATGGTAGTTTGTATTTCTGTGGGATCAGTAGTGATATCCCCTTTATCATTTTTTATTGCATCTATTTGATTCTTCTCTCTTTTCTTCTTTATTAGTCTTGCTAGCGGTCTATCAATTTTGTTGATCCTTTCAAAAAACCAGCTCCTGGATTCATTAATTTTTTGAAGGGTTTTTTGTGTCTCTATTTCCTTCAGTTCTGCTCTGATTTTAGTTATTTCTTGCCTTCTGCTAGCTTTTGAATGTGTTTGCTCTTGCTTTTCTAGTTCTTTTAATTATGATGTTAGGGTGTCAATTTTGGATCTTTCCTGCTTTCTCTTGTGGGCATTTAGTGCTATAAATTTCCCTCTACACACTGCTTTGAAGGCATCCCAGAGATTCTGGTATGTTGTGTCTTTGTTCTCGTTGGTTTCAAAGAACATCTTTATTTCTGCCTTCATTTCGTTATGTACCCAGTAGTCATTCAGGAGCAGGTTGTTCAGTTTCCATGTAGTTGAGCGGTTTTGAGTGAGATTCTTAATCCTGAGTTCTAGTTTGATTGCACTGTGGTCTGAGAGAGAGTTTGTTATAATCTCTGTTCTTTTACATTTGCTGAGGAGAGCTTTACTTCCAAGTATGTGGTCAATTTTGGAATAGGTGTGGTGTGGTGCTGAAAAAAATGTATATTCTGTTGATTTGGGGTGGAGAATTCTGTAGATGTCTATTAGGTCCGCTTGGTGCAGAGCTGAGTTCAATTCCTGGGTATCTTTGTTGACTTTCTGTCTCGTTGATCTGTCTAATGTTGACAGTGGGGTGTTAAAGTCTCCCATTATTAATGTGTGGGAGTCTAAGTCTCTTTGTAGGTCACTCAGGACTTGCTTTATGAATCTTGGTGCTCCTGTATTGGGTGCATATATATTTAGGATAGTTAGCTCTTCTTGTTGAATTGATCCCTTTACCATTATGCAATGGCCTTCTTTGTCTCTCTTGATCTTTGTTGGTTTAAAGTCTGTTTTATCTGAGACTAGGATTGCAACCCCTGCCTTTTTTTCTTCTCCATTTGCTTGGTAGATCTTCCTCCATCCTTTTATTTTGAGCCTATGTGTGTCTCTGCACGTGAGATGGGTTTCCTGAATACAGCACATTGATGGGTCTTGACGCTTTATCCAATTTGCCAGTCTGTGTCTTTTAATTGGAGCATTTAGTCCATTTACATTTAAAGTTAATATTGTTATGTGTGAATTTGATCCTGTCATTATGATGTTAGCTGGTTATTTTGCTCGTTAGTTGATGCAGTTTCTTCCTAGTCTCGATGGTCTTTACATTTTGGCATGATTTTGCAGCGGCTGGTACTGGTTGTTCCTTTCCATGTTTAGCGCTTCCTTCAGGAGCTCTTTTAGGGCAGGCCTGGTGGTGACAAAATCTCTCAGCATTTGCTTGTCTGTAAAGGATTTTATTTCTCCTTCACTTATGAAGCTTAGTTTGGCTGGATATGAAATTCTGGGTTGAAAATTCTTTTCTTTAAGAATGTTGAATATTGGCCCCCACTCTCTTCTGGCTTGTAGAGTTTCTGCCGAGAGATCCACTGTTACTCTGATGGGCTTCCCTTTGAGGGTAACCCGACCTTTCTCTCTGGCTGCCCTTAACATTTTTTCCTTCATTTCAACTTTGGTGAATCTGACAATTATGTGTCTTGGAGTTGCTCTTCTCGAGGAGTATCTTTGCGGCATTCTCTGTATTTCCTGAATCTGAACGTTGGCCTGCCTTGCTAGATTGGGGAAGTTCTCCTGGATAATATCCTGCAGAGTGTTTTCCAACTTGGTTCCATTCTCCCCATCACTTTCAGGTATACCAAGCAGATGTAGATTTGGTCTTTTCACATAGTCCCATATTTCTTGGAGGCTTTGCTCATTTCTTTTTATTCTTTTTTCTCTAAACTTCCCTTCTCACTTCATTTCATTCATTTTATCTTCCATTGCTGATACCCTTTCTTCCAGTTGATCGCATCAGCTCCTGAGGCTTCTGCATTCTTCACATAGTTCTCGAGCCTTGGTTTTCAGCTCCATCAGCTCCTTTAAGAACTTCTCTGTATTGGTTATTCTAGTTATACATTCTTCTAAATTTTTTCAAAGTTTTCAACTTCTTTGCCTTTGGTTTGAGTGTCCTCCCGTAGCTCGGAGTAATTTGATCGTCTGAAGCCTTCTTCTCTCAGCTCGTCAAAGTCATTCTCCATCCAGCTTTGTTCCGTTGCTGGTGAGGAACTGCGTTCCTTTGGAGGAGGAGAGGCGCTCTGCGTTTTAGAGTTTCCAGTTTTTCTGTTCTGTTTTTTCCCCATCTTTGTGGTTTTATCTACTTTTGGTCTTTGATGATGGTGATATACAGATGGGTTTTTGGTGTGGATGTCCTTTCTGTTTGTTAGTTTTCCTTCTAACAGACAGGACCCTCAGCTGCAGGTCTGTTGGAATACCCTGCCTTGTGAGGTGTCAGTGTGCCCCTGCTGGGGGGGGTGCCTCCCAGTTAGGCTGCTCAGGGGTCAGGGGTCAGGGACCCACTTGAAGAGGCAGTCTGCCCGTTCTCAGATCTCCAGCTGCGTGCTGGGAGAACCACTGCTGTCTTCAAAGCTGTCAGACAGGGACATTTAAGTCTGCAGAGGTTACTGCTGTCTTTTTGTTTGTCTGTACCCTGCCCCCAGAGGTGGAGCCTACAGAAGCAGGCAGGCCTCCTTAAGCTGTGGTGGGCTCCACCCAGTTCGAGCTTCCTGGCTGCTTTGTTTACCTAAGCAAGCCTGGGCAATGGTGGGCGCCCCTCCCCCAGCCTCACTGCTGCCTTGCAGTTTGATCTCAGACTGCTGTGCTAGCAATCAGGGAGACTCTGTGGGAGTAGGACCCTCTCAGCCAGGTGCGGGATATAATCTCGTGGTGCGCTGTTTTTTTAAGCCGGTCCGAAAAGTGCAATATTCGGTTGGGAGTGACCCGATTTTCCAGGTGCGTCCATCACCCCTTTCTTTGACTCGGAAAGGGAACTCCCTGACCCCTTGCGCTTCCCAATTGAGGCAATGCCTCGCCCTGCTTTGGCTCGCGCATGGTGCACGCACCCACTGACCTGTGCCCACTGTCTGGCACTCCCTAGTGAGATGAACCCGGTACCTCAGATGGAAATGCAGAAATCACCTCTCTTCTGCGTCGCTCACGCTGGGAGCTGTAGACCGGAGCTGTTCCTATTCGGCCATCTTGGCTCCTCCCCCTCTTTTTTCAAACACTTGCGTGAAGTACACTAAATTTATAAGAAAAAGTGTTGACTATGGTTTTACTTTAAGTATTATGATGACTATTATTATATATGCTACATTTCATTGCCTATGCTAGGCAGGTGCTTTACATGCAATAACTAATTCATTAGTAAAAATGGTGTATTGAGAACATACTAGATTTTGATGAAGTTCTAAGGTCAAAGGAATATTTGGTAGTTTTTAAATTTTATAAATAATAAAAGCATTATTTAAAATAATGCTGTGGTAAGCATCTTTGCTATAAGCATTTTTGTACCTATTATTTATATTTTTCTTAGAAAATATTTTTAAAAGAATCAGCAGGGCTAGATTTATTTGGTGCATCACCGCACCATATATGCTGCTTTACCCAGTACTGCTAAAGCATGCTCCCACACTAACATACTAACAATCTCATAGTTTTAAGGTGGCACATTCTCTATTTTCTCTGTGATAGAAAATCTTTTTATATTCATGGCTAGCCTTATTTCTTTTTCTACAAATTACCTGTTCAAGTATTCTCGAGTTCTCATTGAGTAGTTAATTTGCAAGCGACCTTTATATTTGTCTACAAATTACCTGTTCAAGTATTCTTGAGGTCTCATTGAGTAGTTAATTTGCAAGCAACCTTTATATTCTCAAGTAAATAATATTGCATAGTTTTTTTGTTATAACATGTTCAAAAGAAAAAGAGCAGTATTTGAAATTATCTTGCATATATTTGTGATGTTATTTAACTAAAATCTTAAGATATCCTTTAAATTTCAAAAATTAAGAACAACCTTATATTACAATTTTTGTTTATATTTATTATAGTTATCAGGTTGTTATAGTTACATTATTTTAAGATGCTTTGTGTGTATATTTTTAACAATGAAACCAATTATTGATGTGTCTCATATATTATTTTGCAAATATAATAACTTAGATGTAGTTTAGCTATAAGAAATACTGTGTATGTCAATTGCATCTATTATGTTACATCTGTCACAGTCACCATGTCCTTAGCAATATAACACATGGATAAAGTACAATTACATAAATCTTATGGGCAGGGACATTTGTTTATAACTGTCTATTTTTGGTGATTTTTATTCTTGCCCCATATGGAGTGGGTACTGTCTATCAAGTGAGACTTGGCAGTAGCTCCAGGAGCAGCAGCATCAAGAGTGAGCACACTGATGAAAACAGAAGAGGAGCTGCAGATCAGATTTCTTCAGGAGGAGGAAGGAAGTAATAGGTCAAGGGAAGGAGAAGCAGCAGACAGAGAAAAAACGGGCCAGAGTAGTAGCAGAAGATCTAAGGAGGATGGGGAAGCAGAGGGCTTCACAAAAAGCATCATGAACAGTGTTGTATGCTGAAGGGAGATTGAATGCAGGGGAGACTCGGAGTGCCTGGAATAAGCAACAAAGAGGTTCAGAAGCCAAGTGGAATGACTCAGTCATAAGACAGTAAGGACATCTGAAAGACCACACCCTTTGGAGAAGTATCCCAAAGAAGAGAGGGTGATATGGAATCAGGGAGAGAGAGACACTGGGAGAAGAGCCTCTCTTCTTGAAAAGGCGCATGGAGAAAGAGGGAGGCATGGATAAATATGGTTTATTTTTCCTGGGCCCTGGGAAGTTAAAGGAGTTCCCACCAGATGGTCCTGACTTAATGAGATAATTTAGTGGTGCGAAGGAAGGCTGAGAAGAACGTTGCAAGTCTGCGGATACTGAAGGGAAGAGAGAGGCCCCACAGCAGCTGAGAACCACGTGTAGCTGAGAACCACGTGTAGTGAGCATGAATTTGTACTGGGCTGATTTTTGTGACTACAGGATGTTTTTTAGCATTGAAGAACTTAATGTTTAGTGTTCTGCTGTCCTGGAGATAAGAATAGAGAAGGCAACGTGGATGTTAAGCTAGAGCTATGTATGAGAGTTATTGCAAACAAACAGAGGAGGAAAGGCAAGTTTAAGTGAAATAGTCACTCAGATGGGATGACCAATCGTAGTATCTACAACTGATAGGACTTGGAAATTGACTAAGGAAACTGATGACCTGGGAGGAAACAAAGTCATTCGAGGGAGCAGTGGTCTGAAGAAGTTTATGGGGAGTGAGAACTTGAAACTCACCTAACAGTGGGGTTGCAAGGCTATGGTCAAGATGTTGGACTCTGAGGTTCTGATGATGAGGTTCAATGCCTTAGTCCGGGTGACTTAAGAGGAGTGGAGCTGGAGATCAGGAAATCACAGGCTGACACCCCAACACCAAACTTCAATCCACAGCTCTAAGTTGGGTGGCACTTGCCTGAGGTTTGCGCTGACATCTTTCACAAAGCTTCTCATGTCCCTCCCTCTCCCTTGGCCACAGGTTGACTTCATCTCCTGTGTCCTCAATGATTTCCTGCATATTCCTGTTTGTTCTCATGTTCTCAAATCCTTAATTCCATCAAGCATCCAAGAACCTTGACATAAGAACAACAACAGAAAAATGCATCAAACATTAGTTCAGGGACATTGAAAGAAAAACAACTTCAAAAATAGTTACCAATTACACAGGTAAATAATGGATGATACAGAAAGTTTTAACCATCTTCTACCTAAGCTAACAATTTAGATTTCTCCCTGTGCAGTGGTAAGTCTTCCCTGCCAATATTCATCCGGTCATCAAATTACTAGCTACGTTGAGTCTAGACACAGAAACCAGGACCTAAGTCCTAAGAATCTCACCATACGACACACATGGTGTGCATCTGGTCCCCACAAGATGATCCCAACCCGGTGGCCCATTACTGGCCATCTAAATGGAAGTTAATGTTTCCATGCCATTGTCACTATTCAAAGGACGCATGGAGAAATTACAAATGGCTACAATCTTAAGTCATCAGCCCATCTTTTAAAAAGTAAATAAGGCTCTTTTTTTTTTTTTCCTCCCAGCTGCTCAGTCACGTTTTGTGACAGAAATGCCGTGTCATTATCCTTCAATGTGAACTCCACAGGAAGGCTGAAAATGAACTAAAGAGCCTGGAAAATGTGGCTTGGTCAAGATCTACCTATCAGCAAGCACTCGAGCAATGTCTGAGTGGCCTGGTAATGGAGCCCCTCACAGAGCCTGTCACCAGCCAATCACAGGCATCACTCGGAGGCATTTTCCCCTGGATGTAGCCAGCATCCTGTTTCTTCAAGTTCAAAAACTAAAGCTTCCATCTACCCCACTGTCTCAACGGAGAAGTTGAATGTAAACTGTCCGTGCTAGGAAATGTGGTAACAAGCAGTGAGTAATGAAGGGTCCCCGGCTTGCTGCCTCAGTATTTCCCTGACTACTCTTTTTTTCTATCATCCCTTTCTTTTAACTAGAATTCATTTTCTGAACTATTTTCCCGTGACAGATGCTTAACCTTCACTTTGCTTTCCTGAAACGTGGCCTGGAGAATCAGGTCTTTTCAATATGCTCTATGTGTTTTTCCCCCTCTGCCAACATTAGTATTTGAAAAAAATTTGGGGACCGCATAAAGCTGGCAGGACAGAGCCATCCACACCATATTTCTTTGTTATTTGTGCTTAATATATTCTTGGCAGCCTTGTCTGTTTTAGCTTCTTGGCAGGATTTGGTCTCTCTTTCCTTGGCACTATTCCCTCGTTTTTGAACATGCAGGGAAATTTATTTAGAGAGCTTTTCAACAGTCCATTTTCAGACCCACGGATGTAAAACTCACCAGTCGACCCTGTTCCATCAAACTGCCAAGAAGCAGTCCTCATTGTAATTAATCATTACAATAATCATTAATAATTACTGACGTGCACATAAGTTTTGAATCTTAAAAACACAACATATATTTGCAACTTGCATAATGTCTCAGTAAAAACCTTCAGAAGACACTTGTGGCAAAGTGCAGAATCTCACTGTGAACTAGCGGCTGAGAGGCCATGAGGAGGCAGAATGCATTTGACAAAACGCAAAACGCCTTGAAATGCAGAAGAGTTTGGCAACATGCAGCTATGACAGTGGACTCTAGTATTTGTTGCATTTGGTTTTAGCTCATTATAAAGCAAATGTGTTGCAAATCAGGTAGAAGAAGCTGCTCCCTAATAATTAAAGCATGTGCCCTAAACGGGTAGTCAATTTCTTGACCAGAGGCGACCTTGAGCTGATAGCACATGTCAGTTCAGAGGATGTAGTGCAAGGAGTGAATTTCATCAGTTCTATATAAAAAGAGATTTCACCTTGATCACTGCTGTCTTCTTAATGGTTGTTCCAGTTCACATCTCATTTGATTAACAGAAATTTAGAGAAAAAAATTAAAACTCGTGAAAAAATTCATCAAAATGGAAAATCAGTCACCGGCATCCCTTACTGACTGGCATCCCTTACTGCAGCCCCACTATACTTGAGCTAACAACTTATGGCCCCTCTCTAACCTATACATAAATCGTTCTTCAGAGTTTATTCCAATCATCAAAACCTGTAAGTACATGGATCACGTACTGCCAAAAGATTCTGCATTGGCATTTAAAACACGAATTTAAAAGCTTAAAAATATATACCGCATTAAGGATGTTTATCTCTGAGATGTGGGACTGTTTTCTTTTTGTATTCTTTTGCATGTAATCCTTTTATAATTGGATGAACAATATGTAATTTTAAGAAAGTAGAGAATGTCTTTCCTCAAGTATCAGGAGAATGAACAATCTTAAAATTAAAACCAACTTTTCGTGCAAGAATTTTCCAAACACTTGAGCAATTTTTGACTTAAATCCTAACGTTTCATGACCGAAGGTGTACTTAGCAACTATCCCATGGTGCATGCTCCAAAAACTCTACTCCAATATGCCAGTGAGTATTTTCTACTCCAAAGAATAGTGAACTATGTCCTGTGAGCCCAACTTGACTAGCTCCTTCTTTTCCTATGGCCCACAAGCACATAATAGTTTTCATCTTTTCAAAGGGTTTATTTTAAATGGTTATTTTAGTACCTACACAATCCCCTCTGCTTTTGGTATGTTTGTTTGACAGCAAAACGTAAAACATTTATTTTCTGGCCCTTTAAGAAAGAACTCAGCATTCACCGATGTAACAAAAAGTGGTCCATATTGAAAGAATTGTAGGATACAGTAAGTAAAAACAGAAAAACGTTTTTTCACTCAATCCCTCTCAAGGCTTTAATGTGCTATTAGGTATTAGAACTATAACTAAGTTATAACTATGCATCCTCCCCAAACTATTTGACCATTTAGAGTTTCCTTCTAGGCAGGCTTTATGATATATTCAAGGTTATTATGAAGTGTGGTGCATTGTTATTCAACTAAAGGAAGTTTTCTCTGTACCTTTATAGGAATTCATAAAGACAAGTTACTACATTCAGGTCCCAGATGCAGCTCTTTATGGAAAAACGACATCATGTAAAACAGTGCCTCTGTCTGCTCAGAGTTCACAATCATTTCGAGAAATATAAGACTGATTTTTTTCAGTGTAGAAATGATAGGTCTCAAAGACATCAGTAATAGAAATAAAAGCCAGTAATTAAATTTGGATTTATTCTCTTTTTTCTAGCACACAGCCTTTGGGATGGGGTAGAGAAAGAAGTGCCCTTCCTTACAAAGACAGGAAATCAGGCATCTCAGTTTTAAGAATTGCATCTCTTTATCCACAGGGATTGGTAAACAGACTTTTCAAAGTGTTGCTAAGAACCATAAAACTCTTGTATCTTTTGTCTGTCAGGCTTCAGAGAGAACAGGGAATGAAGAAGAGCTGAAAAGAACATGTGTAAGAGATCAGGAGAGGGTGTGGGATGTGATCTTGAAGCCCAGAGCATGGTCTGCAGAGTGTTCCAGGGACAGTAAATAGCCAAGTGTGCAGGACCAGCGCACAGTGCAAAGAGGCACGTGCGAATTCCAGAACTGCCAGATAAAGCCCTGCACACAAGCAATGGGGAAAAGATTCCCTATTTAATAAATGGTGCTGGGAAAACTGGCTAGCCATATGGAGAAAGCTGAAACTGGATCCCTTCCTTACACCTTATACAAAAATCAACTCAAGATGGATTAAAGACTTAAACGTTAGACCTAAAACCATAAAAACCCTAGAAGAAAACCTAGGCATTACCATTCAGTACATAGGCATGGGCAAGGACTTCATGTCTAAAACACCAAAAACAATGGCAACAAAAGCCAAAATTGACAAATGGGATCTAATTAAACTAAAGAGCTTCTGCACAGCAAAAGAAACTACCATCAGAGTGAACAGGCAACCTACAAAATGGGAGAAAATTTTTGCAACCTACTCATCTATCTGACAAAGGGCTAATATCCAGAATCTACAATGAACTCAAACAAATTTACAAGAAAAAAACAAACAACCCCATCAAAAAGTGGGTGAAGGACAAGAACAGACACTTCTCCAAAGAAGACATTTATGCAGCCAAAAAACACATGAAAAAATGCTCACCATCACTGGCCATCAGAGGAATGCAAATCAAAACCACAATGAGATATCATCTCATACCAGTTAGAATGGCAATCATTAAAAAGTCAGGAAACAACAGGTGCTGTAGAGGATGTGGAGAAATAGGAACACTTGTACACTGTCGGTGGGACTGTAAACTAGTTCAACCATTGTGGAAGGTGGCGATTCCTCAGGGATCTAGAACTAGAAATACCATTTGACCCAGCCATCCCATTACTGGGTATATACCCAAAGGACTATAAATCATGCTGCTATAAAGACACATGCACACGTATGTTTATTGCAGCACTATTCACAATAGCAAAGACTTGGAACCAACCCAAATGTCCAACAATGATAGACTGGATTAAGCAAATGTGGCACATATACACCATGGAATACTATGCAGCCATAAAAATGATGAGTTCATGTCCTTTGTAGGGACATGGATGAAATTGGAAATCAGCATTCTCAGTAAACTATCGCAAGAACAAAAAAACCAAACACCGCATATTCTCACTCATAGGTGGGAATTGAACAATGAGATCACATGGACACAGGAAGGGGAACATCACACTCTGGGGACTGTTGTGGGGTGGGGGGAGGGGGGAGGGATAGCATTGGGAGATATACCTAATGCTAGATGACGAGTTAGTGGGTGCAGCACACCAGCATGGCATATGTATACGTATGTAATTAACCTGCACAATGTGCACATGTACCCTAAAACTTAAAGTATAATAATAAAAAAATTAATTAAAAAATAAAAAATAAAAAAATAAAAAATAAAGCCCTGAACCAACATTGTGGCCCAGGAAATGTCACCAGGGAGGTTTGCCTTGCCCTGGCTGTGGGAATAAATAGTGCTCTGCCTGTTCTTTGGAACTCGTTTGTTCAGTTTTGATCATCACATGAATGGAATCAATATCATGCACATATGTTAAGACATTGCCAACAAAACACAGGACAGACAGACAGCAAAACACAGGACAGACAGCAAAACACAGGACAGACAGATAGCAAAACAAAGTACAGACAGCAAACACAGGGAATTGTTCAGGTTTCAAGGAGCTGAACTCTGTGAGGTAAGTTTTACGTATCTACTCATTGTAAATAAAAGTAATGTTTTAAAAGATGTTTTGCCTTGACCTAGAACATAAGCAAGTTCCCTGACTCAAAATATTCTACGCTCCACTACTTCAATTGTTCAGTTTTTGTAACTCCCCAGATCCTTCAACAGGCATCCAGGTCTGCCCAGGATGCAGCCCAGAGATTTCTGGTTTGCCGTGTTTAGAAATCCAAAAAGTCTGGCTTTTTACCTTTAGATAGTTCCAAAACAGGAAAATAACCCTATTTCTTAAGTGTTAATAATATGAGAGGTAATAAAATTGATTAGACGTTAAAATACACAAAGTATGAGATGGTTAAATCAGACACACAAGAATTGGAGATTTTAACCTGTATCAGATCTTCCTGTAAACCAAGGGCTAGACATAACTAACTTTGAGACACAATGAAGCGTGAAGTCTGAGACCACCTGGCACTCATACCTCACTGCGCCAGAATGTTCCCTAGCCCAAATTAAACACATGAGATCTCTAGATGATGTTACGTAAGATATTATGTTACAAACGGAACTATTTTGATCATAAAATATCTCCATGTTTTACCTTCGAAGATATATATACTGTCATTGATATTTTAGCGGGTCATGCTCCAGAAATTCATGAATTTCAGTTTTGTTCACTATAAAAAATCTAAGTTGACCAGATATAACCTGCTAAAAGCATTCTTTCAATAATGCCTCTTCCTTATACTAGTAAATGCTATCAATAATTTATGTTAGCATGTTTTTAAAAAGACCTATTAGTAATTTTTTTCTTTGTATTCTCACTCTTGGTGTTCATATGATAGAAAAAAATAGGTTATAGGTCAGCTGCTAATCCTTTCTTTCCCATTCTTCATTTTCAAATATCATTTCCTAAGCACTTTATTATGCTAGGCTTTAAAATATAATAGCTTAGGCAGCTAAGAATTGGAAAATGGAAGCAAATTACAATTGGAGACATGGCATGGACATTAAGCCTTGAAATCAGAAAAAGGTGGACTTGAAGCCTAATTGCATGCATACTAAATGATATGAAAGGTTTATCATCTGCATAATGGAGATGATGATACATGGGCCTCATAGATTTCCTTAAGGACTAAGTAAAATAATATAACAAAAATTTTTAGCACAATGTTATACTCTTAGGAAAACCTGAGAAAAAGTTAACTATTATTTTGTTATAGTTTTGAAGGTGATAGGGCATGGTTATTGGTGACCTTGAGAGACAGAAAAATTCAGAAGAGCATAAAAGAAAGTAGATAACTACTGCTCATCAATATCCAGCTCTCCTCTATACTGGGGCATATGGGATTCTTGTACTCCTTCATCTCCTTGAAGGTGAGTGCATGTGACTTGTCCTGGCAGCTGAGATCCTATTTCCTAAGCAAGAAGTGACATAAGCCATTCCCAGGTGGAAGCACCTATGAGCCGGTGCTCACCTCTTCAGCTCACTCTTCCCAAGATTCAGTGACCATGGAAGCACTTACTGATGTGGAGGTGCTTATCAGTAACACTCAATGGAAGCAGCCTAGAATATCCTGCTAACACATCTTGTGAATGTGAGACAGCTGTCCCGAGGATTCACAAGGTACAAAATGGACTATCTTTGTGTGAGACCACACTATTTCTGAGGCTACTTCACTGAGAGTGTTTATTATTACAGAATAATGTAGACTATTTTGACTCATACAACTTGTATCGAGAGAAAATTCAGCAACTTTCTATAATTAAAGTAAGGTTGTCTGAATTTATGTGCATGCATTTTATTGTCATTTACATTTCATGCTTCCCAAAGTACAACCCAGCATACAATGTAATGAAGGAAATGGCTAAACATGCATACAGCGAATAGCAAAATTTCTTCTTGCATTTTGTGATTTCAATAAAAGTGGTATAAATGTGGTATTGTACTTAGTGTATTAAGTAGCTGATTTTGCAGACTGATTTTCATCCACAATATGCCCCTTGCACAAAGAGAACACTGCTCAGAATGCGTATTGACAAATGCCTGATCCTTTCTAGTGATGATGAATAGAATAGGTTGTCATAACGAATTGCTATCTTCTAGACCAGATTTTGAAAAAAAAAAAAAGCCAATAGAGAGAATGTCAACAATCCTTGGGCTTTTCAGTTGACAATAAGTAGAGATCAATACCTTTTATTTAAATGGACATGCATTACACCTGCTATATTCTTTCTACATTGATGTCAACTTGGCATTTCCCTAGAAATTTTTCTTACAAGAAAAGCAGTATTGTATCCTTTTATTCCTTCTGTCCTGAGTCTATATGCATGCTATTTCTGTAGAAGGTTTCTACAGAACCTTTCTATAGAAGGTTTTAACAGCCAGTGACACAAACTAAAATTTGAATAAAAGAGAAAGTAATTTCTTGTTAATACATTACTTTTTATTATATTTGAGATGAGAGGTTTAATTGGAATATTTATTAAGAGAGGTAAATTGTCTCAGATCATTTCAACACCTTACATGACATATATGTACACATTTATTTCTATTTTATGTGAATAGTATGATTAACTGTCAATCATTTAGAGTTATTTATACTAAATGCTAGATTATTTTTATGTAGTATTTAAATCTATTTCTTCAATCCTAAACCCAAAATATATATTTGATTTTCTTTCAATATCTTTGTTACTTATGACTCTTATTAAGCTGAGGATTTAATGGTCCTGGTTCTGTTCCTGACACCTTATCAAATTTGTGCTGGAATTTTTTCTTGAGCAAACTGCCACTATATTTCAGAATGCAATGCCCTGCCTCATCTCGTGGTCACTTCTGCAATTCCCCACATCTCACAGCTCCACCATCATTTGAAATGAGACTTTGCTAACTTCTAAAACAGTTTCATTGTTCTTTCATTCTTATCTTCCCACTTCTGGTCAAGATAATACAAGAGTTTACCTTTTACTTTTAGATTTTGAAGCGTTACACAATTCTAAAGAATTTTGTGTAACATATGTGCTGAGGGTTGCCCCTCATTGTGTCAAATTTTTCACAAATCTATTTTAACTTCAGTTTCAAGATGGCATTGTGTCCAAAGGGGCTGGGCATGTAAAAGAGTCATGCGACACTGGAGCATGTCAGGTAGAAAAAAAGCTCCGCTAGGACCATGTCTGGGGTCCCTGGAGGTCCTAGCAGAGAGTACGAGATACGTGTTACGGTCATTCATCCTCCTAGAGAAACACTGGAAAACAATATCATATCCAGAGAAAGGACTCGAAAGGAACCTAAAGATGTGGCCTTAAAGTCACTTCCTCTATGATGTGAGCATGACAGACTCTATCAGCTCTATTGTTTTAGTGCAGTTGCTATGAAACTATTCTATTAAATTAGAATAGAAATTTAATATTCTATTCTATTCTGGGGTATATTAAAAGCCAAGACGCTCATCAGCTGATGAGAGGAGCTGGGTCTTCTATGTGCCAGAAATTTTAGCCAGAGAGCTAAAAGCTTCTCCCAACGCTCAGCAGGAAACAGAGGGCATTTCTTCAGCTTCTATGCAATTGTGATTGGGGAAGGGGCAGGGAACGGAGTCACAAAACAAGTATACAACACAACCAGCCTACCCTCTAGGTTGGGTTGGGTATCCAAACAGCTAGAGAGAGGGAGGCCAGGGAGAAAAAATGGGACACTGACCCCCCAAGAAGACACAGGTAAGGGCCACAAATCTAAGAGACAGAGAGGGAGAGAGAGGAGAAAAAGAGACCATTCACAAATTGAAGGAGTTAGTTTGAGTGTAACACACACACACACGCACACACACACACACAAACATATCTTTCTAGGGATTTAAAAAACAAAAAAATAAGATTTTCTTACTATATAATTCAGTAAATGCACTGGAGAACAGCTTGGTCACTGTTGAAACTAAGGTCTGCAAAATCAAGTTAAGAAACTATTTTGAGGCATACAGCATAAAAAAAGGACTCCTGAAGGACATAAAAGAAACTTGGAAGATAGTGTAGGGTAGTACCAGGAAAACAAAATGTTCATAATAGGAGCTTCAGAGTGAAGGATCGCATATACAACTATCATCATGAAAAAGAAAAAAATCTAACCTTAGAGCATGTAAAAATTCAATGAAGATATTCCTCATAGAACACTGTTTGAGAGAAAGCTCTAGCCAAATGAAGAAACAAAAATACAAAGCTAAAGAGACAAGGATTTGTGAAGTTCAGAGAAGAGGAAATATTGGGAGAATATGATGTGGTTTAATATGACACTTGAAAATGATGTATTCTGCAACTGTTGGATGAGCAGTTCTAAAAATGTCAATTAGGTTAAGGTGACTGATAATGTCTTTAGGATCTACAATGAGTTATTTTTTTTCTCTAATTGTCCAATTAGTTACAAAGAAATATGCATGAATATCACCAACCATGTCTATTAATACCTCCAAAATGTGCTGTGGATTTGTCGGTTTCTCCCTTAAATCTTGACAGTTTTGGCTTCCTGTTTTAAAGCTCTCTCATTAGGCACAAAATACAGTATTTATAACTTCTTTATGTTTTGGCAGTTTTATCATTATAAGACCTCTCTCTCTCTTTTTCTCTAGTAACATTCTTTGCCTTGAAATCTAGTTTGAATCTTATTAATATAATCTCTCTTCCTTTCTGATGTTTATTGTTTAAGGAAATATTATTTCTAATATTATATTTTCAACCCATTTATGTTTGTGTGTTGTAAACTCTTCTCTTGTGGGCAGAATACAATTGACTTTTCCCAAATTTATCCTGATAATTCCTGTCATATGATTGGATTATTCAGTTTATTGCATATAATATCATTATTGATATGATTGTTTTTATGTGTGCTATTTTGCCATTTGTTTCTTTTTTATTTTTTATTTCCCTTTAGTCATTCTTTTAAAAGTTTTTTTGATTATTCCATTTTATTTAGGGTATTGAATTTTTAGCTATTTTAAAAATCATTTTTAGTAGTTTCTCTAAGAATTAAAATACGGATTTTTAAATTAGAGTCATCTTGGAGGTATTATTCAATTACTTCAGGTAAAATATAGGAAATTTCAAAGAAATATATTTTTATTTCACATTCCCATCTTTAGTGCTTATTGTCATGTATGTTATATCCATAGACATTATGAACTAAGCTAAACAAAAACACTTTATGCTTTAAAAAATCATATATTTTTAAATGAGATATATAGATGAGATGATAGGTGATTGATAAATAGATGACATAGATAGACAGATGATAGATAGGGCACTAATGGCTTCAGTCAGACAGGGTTTGGTTTGGATTACTAAAGCAGACTTATAGGACCCCGAAGAACAGTGCCTATGAAACAAGATTACTTTAGGAAAAGTACACAACATAGCAACTGCACTAAAGCAAGGACATGAACAGCAGCCAGAGGCTGCCCCACAAAGCAAGACCCACAGCACTCACAGTGGGCCCCAAGAGTCCTCCCCTGAAAGACCTTATAGATGGATGCACTCTCTTATTCAAATCCAGAATCACTGACATGCACCTGGATACCTCCAAGTCTCAGCTAGGGCATTTTAAACCTATATATTATTAGTTTTTAAGGCTTCAGTAAAAAAAAACAAGAAGAAAAAAGGTTGAGTGGCTTAAATAATGGAAATTCATTTTCCCACAGTACCTGAGGCTGGAAATTCGAGGTAAGATGTCAGCAGGGCCAGTTCCTTTTGAGATATTTCTCTTGGCTTGCAGATGAACATCTTCTTGTGTCTTCACATGGTCTTTCCTTATTGAACATCTGTGACCTAATCTCCTCTTCTTATAAGAAGAGATTCGTATAAGGATGCAGGTCATATTGAGTTGGACACTGTCCTACTAACCTCATTTTAACTTATCTAATTCTTAAAGGCCCTATCTCCAAATACAGTCACATTCTGAGGTACTAGGAAATAGAACTTCAACAAATGAATGTGAGGAAAACACAGTTCAGCCCAGAACACCCTGCTCATCATGTGGGCATAGTCGTGCTATCCAACCAGCCTCATTGCCAGAGCCGTCTGGAGACCTTACCTGGATCAGTGCAAATCCTTGATCCCATTGCACAAACTACCTCCAACCCCCCCTTGTCCCCATGATGATGAAGCACACTATTAATCAGAACATTTAGTGCCTTCACTAGGCACCAGTGCTGTGCAGGGACAACACTTATTTCAACAAAAGAGTCAGGTCAATTGAAGCCTTCCTGTTGTGATTAACCCTCAGTGAGGAGTGTGTGTGTGTGTGTGTGCATGCATGTGTGTGTGTGTGTGTGTGTATGAGAGAGTGTTTGTGTATGTGTGAGAGAGAGAACACATTTCTAGATCAACACATTTCTAATTGTTACCCATGGGATGATTTGCCCAACCATTCCACTTACCATGATCAAAAGCTGATCTTCAGTTTTGACTGACCTTGCAAGGTACAGGGGAGAGAAGAAAAAAAAAGCTCATCAGAATGGGAATTCCAACAGGAGATATCTAAATAAAGGTGGGACCCTATGGAGCTGGGTTCCCTGATAATGGATAATCCCACTTTAATACAACTTCTTCCCATTAGTCCTTTTCCCAGGTGACTACAAAGGAAGTTGCCTTATTCAGGGCAAACCAGGGGAGAACAAATACATGTATGTATGTTTGTTCTACATACATACAAATACAAATATATATTTGTGTGTGTGTGTGTGTATATATATATATGTAAATATGGATAGATTTACAACCACAAGACTGTGTTTGTGCATTGTGAACACTTATTTATTTAATATAAGTGGTCCAAAACATCTGTGGCCATATGTTGAATTTAAAGTGGTTCCAATTTAAGATGTCAATAGGTACCAGGCAGAGACAAATTCAAATGTTTTCCAACTGATGACACCTTGTCCTGCGCCTTAAACAATCCCCACAAATAAAATTAGCAGCTAAGTAATTAGACGTCAAGGAATCAAGACACCATGACTGATAGTAATAAGAGGAAAACAGTTTAAAAAACAGATGTAAAACTCTTTTGATATGATATTTATCAGACATATATGATAAAGCAACTGTATTAGTCTGTTCTTACACTGCTATAAAGATACTACCTTAGACTGGGCAATTTATAAACAAAAGAGGTTTAATTGACTCACAGTTTCACATGGCTGGAGAGGGCTTAGGAAACTTACAATCATGGTAGAAAGTGAAGGGGAAGCAAGGCACATCTTACATGGCAGCAGGAAACAGAGTGGGGGAGGGGTGAACTGCCAAACATTTTTAAAACCATCAGACCTTGTGAGAACTTCCTGTCATAAGAACAGCATGGGGGAAACTGCCCCCATGATCCATTCATGTCCCACCAGCTCCCTCCCTCAATCCATGAAAATTACAATTGGAGATAAAATTTGGGTGAGGACATAAAGCCAAACCATATTAGTCTGCCACTGGCCCCTCCAAAATCTCATGTCCTTCTCAAATTGCAAAATCAATTATGACTTCCCAACCGTCCCCCAAAGTCTTAACTTATTCCAGCATTAAGCCAGAATTCCAAGTCCAAAGTCTCAGTGGAGACAAGGCAAGTCCCTTCTGCCTATGAGCCTATAAAATCAAAAGCAAGTTAGTTACTTTAAAAAAAAATGAAGGTACAGGCACTGGGTAAATATTTCCATTTCAATTGAGAAAAATTGGCCAAAACAAAGTGGCTAAAGGCCCTACACAAGTCCTAAACCCAGATGGGAAGTTGTTAAATCTTAAAGCTCCTAAATCTCCTTTGACTCCGTGTTTCACATCCAGGGCATGCTGATGCAAAGGGTGGGCTCCCAGAGCCTTCAGCAGCCCCGTCCCTGTGGCTCTGCAGCATACAGCCCATGCAGCTACATTTGTGGGCTGATGTTTAGTGCCTGCAGCATTTCCAGAGGCAAGCTGTCAATGTATCTACATTTCTGGGGTATGGCCACTGTCTAGTGGCCCTCTTCTCACAGCTCCATGAGGCAGTGCCCCAGTGAGAAATCTGAATGGCATTTCCAACCCCATATTTATCTTCTGCAATACCCTTGCAGGGGTTCTCCATGAGGGCTCCACTCCTGCAGCAAACTTCTGCCTGGACATCCAGACATTTCCATACATCCTCTGAAATCTAGGTGGAGGCTCCCAAACTTCAACTGTTTTCTTCTGTATGCCCACAACTCTAACAATGCCTGGAAGCCACCAAAACTTGGGGCTTGCAGCCTCTGAAGCCATGGCTTGAGCTGTACCTTGGTCCCTTAATTAGAGTTCTCTAGAGGGACAGAACTAATAGGATAGATGTATATGTGAAGGGGAATTTATTAAGGAATATTGACTCACATGATTACAAGGTGAAGGCCCAAAATAGGCCTCTGCAAGCTGAAGAGCAATGAAGCCAGTCTGAGTCCCAAAACCTCAAAAGTAAGGAAGCCAACAGTGCAGCCTTCAGTCTGTGGCCAAAGGCCTGAGAGCCCCTAGCAAACCACTGGTGTAAGTGCAAGAGTCCAAAAGCTGAAGAACTTGGAGTCTGATGTCCAAGGGCAGGAACCATCCAGCATGGGAGAAAGATGAAAGCTGGAATACTTAGCAAGTTTACTTCTCCCATCTTACTCTGCCTGCTTTATTCTTGCTGCACTGGCAGTTGATTAGATGGTGCCCACCCACATTGAGGATGACTCTGCCTCTACCAGTCCACTGACTCAAATGTTAATCTTCTTTGGCAACACCCTCACAGACACACACAGGAACACTACTTTGCATCCTTCAATCAAACTGACACTTAATATTAACCATCAAAGGTCTACCCCTCGTCAACTTGAACTCATACACATCTCCTGAAATTATACATAATCTCCAAATAAAGACAATAATAAGGTGATAATTTGGCTAATAAAATACAGCTATCCCCTGTACAACCAGAAGCACATTAATCCTTAACCTAAATGCTATCACATAAAGTTAACAACACTTAAATGCTAATATGAAGTCAACAAATCTTATGTCACATGAAAAGGAAAAAGAAATGAAATAAAATTAAGATTTTTTTTAGTAGAAGTGTATACATGCACAAACCTATTCTTAACAAAATAAAAAATATATTCATGACAATTACAGTCCTTGTTTCTGCAACTGGTCACGTTGTCATGGCTGGTTTTAATGACTACTTTCTTCTGCTACCCATTCTGTATTCCCTTTGCCTTCTGCAAGCACCTCAGGGGGTCATGCTTTTTTACTCCTGGTGGAGTGACCCAAACCTTCATGCCTGAAGAGTCTGGGCCATTTGTAGTCCTGCCTGGGTTGGGCCATTGTAGTTTCCCATGGACCTTAATCACAGGGCCTGGTAATACTAAGAGATGCCCTATGGAATCTCCTGTATTTTATACATACTCTTCCTTACTCCATTGTGGAATAGTAGATTGATTTCATCTTGATAGTCTGGGTCAATCTCCCCAACCAACACTGTAAGATATTTTCCTAGTACAAGTGTATACATGCACAAACCTATCCTTAACAAAAGAAAAATTATATTCATGACAATTACAGTCTTAATTTCTACAACTGGTCACGTGGTCAGTTATTAGTTATTCCTCCTACACTTAGGGGTAGGAGGAGCCCAAAGTGCCCAGGTGGCAATTGTAACTTTTGGCTTAATGGAATCACTGTTGTATCTCCTGGTGGCAGCATTCCTCTCTCTGGAACTAAGACTTTTAGGCCAACGGAACATAAAGTCATGGAAACAGGAAGCAAAAATTTTACTAGTGGGTCACTAGGGGTGATGGTGAGTGGTGGCACTTCCACTTCCACTCCTTGATTCCTGGACCCATGAATCCTGACTATGGGAGAAAAAGCACCATATATTGCATGCTGATTCAGAGCATACACAACCTCCTGGAGACCTTTGCCCCAGCCCTGCAAAGTATTGTTACCTAGTTGGCATTGCAATTGTGACTTTAAAAGACCATTTCACCAATCTATCAATCTAGCTGCTTCTGGATGATGGGGAACATGATAAGACCATTGAATTCCATGAGCGTGAGCCCACTGCTGCACTTCTTTAGCCGTGAAGAGGCAATGCTGTGTGGAATACCATGATGATAGATAAGGCATTCTGCGAGTCCACGAACAGTAGTCTTGACGGAAGCATTGCATGCAGGATAGGGAAACCCATATCCAGAGTAAATGTCTATTTCAGTGAAGACCAACTGCTGCCCTTTCCATGGTGGAGGAGGTCAAATAATCAACCTGCCACCAAGTAGCTGAGTGATCACCCCAAGAAATGGTACCATATCAAGGGCTCACTCTTGGTCTCTGCTGCTGGCAAATGAAGCACTCAGCAGTGGCCGTAGCCAGGTCTGCCTTGGTAAGCGAAACTCCATGTTCCTGAGCCCATACATAGCCTCTATTCCTGCCACCATGACCATGTTTTTCATGGGCCCATTGGGCGATGACAGGGGTGGCTGGGAAAAGAAGCTGAGTGGTGTCCACAGAGTGAGTCACCACTTGATTATTAAAATCCTCCTCTGCTGAGGTCACCCACTGATAAGTATTCACATGAGATACAAACATCTTCACAGTTTTTGACCACTCAGAGAGGTCCATCCACCTACCTCTTCCCCAAATTTCTATGTCACCAATTTTCCAATTATACTTCTTCCAAGTCCCTGACGATCCAGCCAAACTGTTGGGTACAGCTCATGGATTAGTGTATAATCACACATCTGGCCATTTCTCTTTTCAAGCGAAGTGCACAACCAGGTGTATTGCCAGAAGTTGTGCCCGCTGAGATTTCCCTTCACCACTGTCCTTCAGAGATGCCCTAGAGAGGGGCTGTAGTGCCACAGCTGTCCACTTTTGGATGGTGCCTGCATATTATGCAGAACCGTCTGTAAACCAGGCCCTTCTATTCCTCTGTCAACTGATCATAGGGAACTTCCCATGAGACCATCAATGCAGGCTGGGGAGAGAAGGCAGGGTGGAATGAGTGGCAACCATGGGCATTTGAGCCACTTCCTCATGTAACTTACTTGTGCCTTCAGGACCTGCTTGAGCCCAGATCACGTATGTACCACTTCCATTTGATGATGGAATGCTGCTATGCATGCCCAATTTTGTGGCTAGATGGGTCAGGAAGCACCCAGTTTATGATAGTCAGTTCAGGTCGCATGATGCCTTGATGACCCATAGTCAAGCGTTCAGTTTCTACCAAAGCCCAGTAACAGGCCAAGAGTGGTCTCTCTAAAGGACAGTAGTTATATACAGAAGATGGCAGGGCCTTGCTCCAAAATCCAAGAGGCCTCAACTGTGGTTCACCTGCCAAAGATTCCAAACAGCATCCCTGTCTGCCTGAGGGATGCACCATTGGATTTGCTGGGTCATATGGCCCAAGTGACAGAGCAGCTTGCACAGCAGCCTGGACCTGTTGCAGAGACTTCTCCCGTTCTGGACCCACACAAAACTGACAGCCTTTCAGGTCATTCAACAAATAGGCCAGAGTAACACACCCAAATGAGGAATGTGTTGCCTTCAAAATCCAAATGGGCCCACTAGGTGTTATGCAACTTTCTTAGTTGTAGGAGGTGCCAAATGCAACAACTTATCCTTCACCTTAGGAGGAATATCTCAACAGGCCCCACCCCACTGGACCCTTAGAAATTTCACTGAGGTAGAATGTCTCTGAAGTTTAGTTGGATTTATTTCCCATTCCTTGGCATGCAAATTTCTCAGTCCAGTGCAGTGCATTTGCTACATCTAGCTCAATGGGTCAAATTGGCATAATATCATCATTGTAATGGACCAATGTGGTATGTTTTGGAAGTGAAAAGCCATGAAGATCCCTGCAAACAAGATTATGACACAGAGCCAGAGAGTTGATATACCCCTGAGGTAGGACAGTAGAGGTATATTGTGGCCTTGCTTCTGGCAGGCATTATAGACAGGAATGGAGAAAAAGGCATTTGCCAAATCAGTGGCTGCATACCAGGTACCAGGAGATATGTAAATTTGTTCAAGCAATAAAACTACATCCAATACAGTAACTGCAATTGGAGTCACCATTTAGTTAAGCTTGTGATAATCCACTGTCATTTCCCAAGATCCAACTGTCTTCTTCACGGGCAAAATAGGAGAATTGAATGGGGACATGGTGGGAATCACCACTCTTGCGTCTGTCAAGTCCTTGGTGGTGGTACTAATCCTTGCAATCCCTTCAGAGATGTGATTTTATTTGATTTACTATTTCTCTAGGTTGAGTCGCTCTAATGGCTTCTATTTTGCCTTTCCCACCATAATAGCCCTCGCCCTACCAGTCAGAGAGTCAATGTGGCGATTCTGCCAGCTGCTAAGTATATCTATGCCAGTTATGCATTCTGGCCCTGGGGAAATGACCACAGGTTGAAACTGGGGACCTACTGGACCCAGTGAATGTTGAACTTGTCCTAAAACTCCATTAATTACCTTACTCAATAAGCCCGTACTCTAACTGAACTGGAGAACCACAATGATGTTTTGGTTCCCCTGGAAACTACGTCAGCTCAGAGCCAGTGTCCAGTAGTCCCTGAAAGGTTTTATCGTACCCCTTTCCCCAACGCACAGTTACCCTGGTAAAAGGCCAGAGGTCTCCTTGGGGAAGGATGGGAGAAAGATGAACAGTATAAATTGTCGGTATGTGTAGTGGAGTCCTTCCTCAAGGGGACCCAACTTCCACTTTATTCAAGTGGTTCTGGGTCTGTAAACTGGTTCAAGTCTGGAAATTGATTGAGGGGTCGTGATTCTTTATTTTTATAATTTAAATTAGTGTTTTGTCCACTTGACCTGGAAGTTTTCTGCTTATACGAATTAAGTAAGAATGCAGCAGGCTTCCTATCAATTTCACTTCTAGGAACACCATGATTAATTAGCCAATGCTAAAGCTCCGCATGAGTCAGATTATTCTGATTGCTGCTTTATCTGTGCTGTTCATTACAGTAACTACATCCACATTGCCCTTGATGATTGAGTGCCACCACTTGGCCCCTGCCAGCTTGGGATCCAATTATTTCCATTGCATTTAAATTTTTGAATTGAGTAACTCTGGTTTCCACTATAAGATCTGCCATACACAGAAGAGCAATCACAGAGCTCTTCAAAAACTCAGGTGCTCCTATCAAAAATCAATTTCACAAGGGTATGATCATGGATATGTCTTCTGGAACCTCCCAGCTGGGATGACTAGGTCTAAAGTGACTAATCCACATCACCATCCCAGTCTCCCTAACCTTTGGATCTCTTCCTCTACATTAAACCAAGGGAGATTAGACATTCCTAGCTCACTCACAGTGGGCCATTTATTTATTCACATTTCAGCTAACCAAGCTAATAAACTATGAGAACTTTTTTTTAACTCCCCAAGCTGCAACATTAAATTCAGAGTCCATGCTAAGTGGGCCCATATCAATAAATTCAGCCTGATCCAACTTTATGTTCCTTCTATCATTATCCCACACCCTTAATATCTATTCCTATGCCTGTTCTCCAGATTTCTGCTTATATACATTAGAAAACTCAAGAAGTTCTTTTGAAGTGTAGCACACCTCCTCATGAGTCACACTCTGAACCTCACCTCTAGGAACCTGCCAGGACTTGAGTCTAGTCTATAAGCAAATAGGTGTGTTGAGGGTGAGTCCTGAGGAGAATCACCTGGCAACTGCCTCAGAGGAGGCCATCACTGTTGCCTCAAGCAGTGCATGGTTTATCTTATCAGACTAAGGTGAAAAGGCTGATGGCAGCATGGGTGGGGAGGGTACGTTTCCACCACTGGGGGTGGGGGCAAAAAAGCTCCTGTTTCCTCTGGCAAAAAGGCCTCATTAGAATTTACAAGCTCAGTGTCTTCAACTTCATTAGGGTCTTCCCACACACCCCCATTTCAAGTTGCAGGGTCCCATTCTTTTCCAACCAATGCCGTGGCGAGACTGAGAGAGCACTTGGTCAGCCACTTGCATGAAAAGAGCTTGTGTCTGATCTTCCACAATTTCAGTCCTTTGTCTACAGGAAATAAGACTCTCACTCAAGGCAACTGTAGAAGACTGGAGGCTCAGTATGTGCTTCTGGAACTGGGAATAAGAATCCCTGAGCTCGCCCTTTTCTTTCATAATTTTCTTCAGCGAATTTAGGAGCAACTAATCAATTTCATTATATTCCTTGGTTCTTCACATACAGTTGAAGGTACTATGTATACTGTCACTAAACTTCTTGCCTCTCAAGAGTGGTAAATCAGAGGTTTTAAATGCATTTATTTTGAATAACTCTTTAAACAGTTCATGTCAGGAACTGTCAGTGTTCTCCATACTATTAAAAGTAGAGACCCTAGCATTTTGGGTCTAATCAGATTAAACAGCCAACTTCAGAAATCCAAAAACCAGCAACAAAAAATCCACTCTTAAAATTCTGTTCGTCTAGAACCACTCCCAGTGCCAAAATCTGTATTAGTGTCCTCTAGAGGGATAGAACTAATAGGATAGATGTATATATGAAAGGGAGTTTATGAAAGAGAATTGACTCACAGGATCACAAGGTGAAGTCCCACAATAGGCTGTCAGCAAGCTGAGGAGCAAGGAGGCCAGTCCAAGTCTCAAAACCTCAAAAGTAGGGAAACTGACAGTGCAGCCTTCAGTCTGTGGCCAAAGGCCCAAGAGCCCCTGGCAAACCATTGGTTTAAGTCCAAGAGCCCAAAAGCTGGAGAACTTGGAGTCTGATGTTCAAGGCAGGAAGTATCTAGCACAGGAGATAAATGAAAGCCAGAAATCTCAAGAAGTTGACTTCTCTCACCTTCTTCTGCCTGCTTTATTCTAGTTATGCTGGCAGCTGATTGGATGATGCCCATCTACATTGAGGGTGGGTCTGCCTCTCCCAGTCCACTGACTCAAATGTTAATCTCCTTTGGCAACACCCTCACAGACACACTGAGGAACAATACTTTGCATCCCTCAATCCAATCAAGTTGACAGTTAATATTAACCATCACAGCCCCTTTTAGTCACAGATGGAGCTGGAGCAGCTGGGACGCAGGTCACCATGTCATGAAGCTGCACAGAGCAGCAGGGCCCTTGGCCCAGCCCACAAAACCATTTTTCTCTCCTAGGCCTCCAGGCCTGTGATGGAAGGGGCTGCCACTAAGGACTCTGACATGCCCTGGAGACATTTGACCCATTGTCTTAATTATTAACATCTGACTCCTTGTTATTTATGCAAAGTTCTTTGGGCTTGAATTCCTCTCAGAAAATGTCTTCTTCTTTTTTTTTTTTTTTCCACATGGTTAGGCTGCAAATTTTTCCAAACCTTTATGCTCTGTTTCTCTTTTAAAAATGTGTTCCAATTTCAAATCATCTCTGTAAATGATGCATAAACCTGAATGTGTTCAAAATTAGTGCTTTGCTGCTTAGAAATTTCTTCTGGCAGATATCCTAAATCCATGTCTCTCAAATTCAAAGTTCCACAGATCTCTAGGACAGGGACAAAATGCTGCTAGTCTCTTTGCCTAAGCATAGCAAGCATGACCTGTGCTTCAGTTCCCAATAAGTTCCTCATCTCCATCTGAGACCACCTTATCCAGTACTTCATTATCTATGTCACTATCAGCCTTTTGGTTGAAAGCATTCAATAAGCCTCTATGAAATTCTGAACTATCCCACATCTTCCTGTCTTCTGAGCCCTCCAAACTGGTCCAACATCTGCCCATTACCCAGTTCCAAAGTTGCTTTCATAATTTCAGGTCATTTTTATAGCAGTACCCCACTCCCAGTACCAATTATCTATATTAGTTCATTCTCACACTGTTATAAAGATACTGCCTGAGCCTGGGTAATTTATAAACAAAAGAGTTTTAATTGACTTACAGTTCCATATGGGTTGGAGAGGCCTCAGGAAACTTACAATCATGGTGGAAGGTAAAGGGGAAGCAAGGCAAGTCTTACCTAGTGGCGGGAGAAAAAAAGGGCAATGTGGGGACTGCCAAACACTTGTAAAACCATCAGATCTCATGAGAATTCACTCACTATCATGAGAACAATATGGACAACTCCACTTCCGTGACCTAATCACCTCCCACTTTGACACATGATGATTACAGTTTGAGATGAGATTTGGGTGGGGACACAGAGCCAAACCATACCAGCAATTATCTTACTGTAATTGAATAAATGTAAATTAACTTTGAAAGAATTTCAGAAAATAGGGACTTATTAAAAATGTCTTAGCAATCCTGCAAAAACACTAACCAGAACTTCTGCAAATGAAAAATGCTAAAAATGAAGTAAAATCTTATATATATTTTTTAAAACAGACACAACCGGAAAAGAAATTATTGGATAGAAAAATACAACAAAATAATTTATTTCGTCCTCTTTGTAGCATAGAGGGCAAAGAGTCTGAAATGGAAAATAATTTAAAAAAATGGAGATAAAATTAGAAAGTCAGACATAGTCTATTTCCCCAGTAAGAGACTAAAGATAGAAAAGGTGGTGGATGCAGTATTTGAAGAGAAAAAGATTAAGGAATTTTCGAACTGATAAAACAGACCGATTCACATTATCAAAAATACTAATCAAATCAGTAGGGTATTTGTATGGAAGAGGAACATTATGGTTCTTAATAATTATTCTACTTCTTCTGGTATTTTCCCATTCTTCTTAAAGTAATATGACCATGTGACTTGCTTTAGTCAATGAAATACAAGCATAGATACTGAGTGTGTCTCCAGGCAGAAACACAAGTGAGTGCTTCACCATGTGTCCCTTCTCTTTGCTGTGTGATACTGGAAGGATGCATGTAAATAGAGACTGCTTCACCACAGATCTCAAAATAGGTGCATCACATGTGCAGAATGAGCAGCAAATCAACATTTGTTGGTGTAAAACAAGGACATTTTGGGGTGTTTGTAAAACATGATAAGCTAGTTGACTGCTACTGAAACATGAAATTAGAGAAATCAATCAGTGAAACACATGTGGATGTCAGTATGTCACACAGGCATTAGCATAATTCAATCAAAAATCAATAGATTGTTTAATGAATGGTATTGCCACAGTTGGCTGTCTATCCAGAAGACACATACAGGGATTCTACATTCACACATATCTTAAACCATAGTCTAAAGCACATTTTAGATAAATTAAAGGTGCTGAATGTTAAAAAAGTAAATGCCAACAGAAAAGCTAATGCGTACAGAAAACCTAGGGAACTAAAAATAAGGGTCGGAGCGATTCTCTTTTTAACCAAGGCTTGAAGCCCAGGCATTTTTAAAAGGAAAATTGGCATATTGAATTACAGAAAAATTTAAACTTTTATATAGCAAAAGTTACTGTGAAAAATGCCAGTAGAAAAACATGTGAGCTGGAAAAAATTTATTATGAAGATGATAATGTGTTACTAGTTATAATATAAAATGACAACTACAGATTTACAAGAAGGAAACAAATAATACAAGAGCAACTGAAACATAATGATCAATAGAAGTGCAAATTGAAAGGCCATGAAACGTATGAAAAGATCAAATTCACTAGTATTCAGACAAATGTAAATAAATATACAATAATATATAACTTCGTATCAGTCAGTCTGAAAATATATAAGCTACAAAAACTATTTCCAATAGGGTTTGTGTGGTAAAGAATACTTTCAAACATTTCTGATGAAAGTGAGAAACGATACTACTTTTGTTTAGAAAATAATCTGACAACATCTATCAAATTATAAAGAATAATATATATACACATATATTTTAACAATAAAACTTCACTCTTCAATTTAACCCATAGAAATTAAAGCACTAGAACATAAAGAGGTTTCTTGCAAAATTATTTGAATTAGAAAAAGAATAAACAAAATGAATATGTATACAAATATAATCTATATACATATATATATATATATATATATATGAAGTACTATATATATAGTACATAAGTGAAGAGAGAAAGAGAGACTAATTCATTGGGAATAGCATGCCAGGAGGGATTTCCATAAAAAAAAATTAATGAGAGAATGACGATGCAAAAATCTATAAGCCTCACCACCATGGGCTAAGATGCAATGGGGCCTCAAATAAACTTGAAAGGCAGTCTAGACCAAAAGGACTGCAACACCTAAAGCAAGTCCTAGGGCTGAACTGGGCTGAGACAATGGACCGGGAGAGTACATGACCAACTGAGATACCAACTGGGGTGGCTAAGAGAGTGCTGGCATCTCTCCTCCCCTAACCCCACGCTGCACAATTCACAGCTCCAAAACAGACCCTCCTTTCCTTCTTGAGGAGAGGATGTCAAAGAGTGGGTATGAGTTTGTCTTGCATCTCGGGTACCAGCTGAGCCACAGCATGATAAAGCACCAGTCAGAATTGTGAGGCCCCTGTTCCAGGCCCTAGCTCCCGAATATTTGTAGACATACCCTGGGCCAGAAGAGAACGAAAGGAAGGAATTCACTGTCTTGAAGGAAAGAACTCCCCTCAGGAAGGATCCATCACCTGCTAACTGAGGAGTCCTCGGGCCATGAATAACCAGCAGTGACACCCAAGTATTATGTTGAGGGCCTTAGGTGAGATGCTGAAACTTGCTGACCTCAGGTGAAACTGAGGACATTCACAACTAAGGTGGCTATAGAGTGAGACTCCTTCTACTTAAGAAAAGCAGAGGAAAAAGTAAAGGGGACTTTGTCTTGTACCTTAAGTACCATCTTGGCCACAGCGGGGTAGGGCAGCAAACAGGCTTTTAAGGTCCCCAGTTCCAGAACTTGGCTCTTGGATGGCATTTCTGGACACACTCTGGCTTAGAGAGGAGCCAGGGTGAGCCCCAGGCCGGGCAGCATTCAACATGAGCTAACCGAGGAACCTATGGACCTAAAGGGAATGTCAACAGTGGTTTGGCTATACTTTTTTTTTTTTTTTTTCTGAGATGGAGTCTCCCTCTGTCACCCGGGCTGGAGTGCAGTGGCACGATCTCGGCTCACTGCAACCTCTGCTTCCCAGGTTCAAGAGATTCTCCTGCCTCAGCCTCCCGAGTAGCTGGGATTACAGGTGCCCGACACCATGCCTGGCTAATTTTTTTGTATTTTTAGTAGAGACGGGGTTTCACCGTGTTAGCCAGGATTGTCTCGATCTCCTCACCTCGTGATCCGCCCGCCTCGACCTCCCAAAGTGCTGGGATTACAGGCTGAGCCACCAGGTCCGGCCGTTTGGCTGTACTTCTAATGGGCCTGAGGTGGTGGTCGCCATGGGGTGAGGCTCTTCTGCCTTTGGCTAGGGGAGGAACGAGTGGGAAGGATTGTGCCTTGTGGTTTGACAGCCAGCTCAGCTGCAGTACAGCAGAACACCAGATAAACTTCAAAGGTATTTGGCTCTAGCTCCTGGCTCCAGGTTGGCACCTCTGTATGCCCCTAGGGCCTGGGGTAACTTGCTGTCCCAAAGGGAAGGACATAGGCCTGACTAGAATTGTCATCTGCTGATTTTAGAGTGCCAGGGTTTTGAGCAACCATAGGCAGTAGTTAGGGAGTCATTAGAGCAGGCTTTGGGCAAGACCCGGTGCTGTGCTGGTTTCAGGTCTGACTCAACTCAGTACTAGGGGTGATGGCCACACAGGTGCTTATGTCACTCCACCCCTAGGTCCAGGTAGCTCAGAATAAAGAGAGACTCTGCTTGTTTGGGAGAAAGTAAGGGAGGAGAACAAAAGTCTGTCTGGTAATCCAGAAAATTATTTTGGATCTTGTCCAAGACCATCAAGGAAGTACCTCTACAAGTCTGCTGGAACCACAGCACTTCTGGATTTGGGTTTTCCCCTAAAGCAGATACAGCTTAGATCACAATAGCCAAGTCCTTTAGAATTTCTGGAAAGTTTTCCCAAGAAGGGCGAGTAAGCCCAGACTGCAAAGACTAAAAGAAATCCCTACTTCTTCAATGCCCAGACACTGAAGAATATCTACTAGCATCAACACCATCCAGGGAAACATAACCACACCACATAAACTAAATAAGTCATCAGGTACCAATCCTGGGGAAACAGAGATATGTTACCTTTCAGACAGATAATTCAAAACAGCTGTTTTGAGGAAACTCAATGAAGTTCAAAATAACATAGAGAAGGAATACAGAATTCTATCAGATACATTTAACAAAGAGATTGCAATAATTTAAAATACAGGAGAAATTATGGAGTTGAAAAATGCAACTGAAGAATGCATCAGAGTCTTTTAATCACAGAATTAATCAAGCAGAAGAAAGAATTAGTGAGCTTGAAGACAGGCTATTTGAAAATACACAGTCAGAGGAGACTGAAGAAAAAAGAATAAAAAACAATAAAGCATGCCTACAGGATACGGAGAGTAGCCTTAAAAGGGCAAATCTAAGAGGTATTGGCCCTAAAGAAGAGATAAAGAGATAAGGGTAGAAAGTTTATTCAAATGGATAATAACAGAGAACTTCCCAAACCTAGAGAATAATATTAATATCCAAGTACAAGAAGGTTATAGAACACCAAGCAGATTTAACCTCAAGGTATTTAATAATCAAACTCCCATAGATCAAGGAGAAAGAAAGGATCCTAAATGCAGCAAAAGAAAAGAAATAAAATACAATGGAGCTCCAATGCATCTGGCAACAGCAGAATTTTCAGTGGAAACCTCACAGGCCAGGAGAGAGTGGCATGACATAATTAAAGTGCTGAAGGAAAAAAACCACACACACTTTACTCTAGGATAGTATATCTGGTGAAATTATCCTTTAACATGAAGGAGAAATAAATACTTTCCCTGATAAAGAAAAGCTGAGGGCTTTCATAACTCAAGAAATGCTAAAAGGAGTACTTCAATCAGAAAGAAAAGGATATTAATGAGCAATAAGTAATCACCTGAAGGTATAAAACTCACCGCTAATAGTAAACAGAAAAGCACAGAACATTATAACACTGTAACTGTAGTGTGTAAACTACTCTTATCCTAAGTAGAAAGACTAAACCATGAACCAATCAAAAATAATAACTACAACACTTTTCAAGACATAGACAGTACAGTAAGATATAGTGATAAAAAATGTTAAAAAGAAGAGTAACGAAGTTAAAGTGATGAGTCTTTACTAGTTTTCTTTTTGCTTGTTAGTTTGTTTAGGCAAACAGTGCTAAGTTATTATCAGCTTAAAATAATGGGTTATAAGACAGTATTTGCAAGCCTCACGGGTAACCTCAAAACAAAAAACATGCAATGGATACACAAAAAATAAAAAGCAAGAAATTAAATCACATCACCAGAGAAAAATCACCTTCACTAATGGATGACAGGAAGGAAAGGAAAGGAAGCGAAGACCACAGAGCAACCAAAAACAAATAACAAAATGGAAGGAGCATATCCTTATTTATCAATAATAACACT
Organism: Gorilla gorilla gorilla; assembly: GCF_029281585.2. Taxonomy (NCBI): domain Eukaryota; kingdom Metazoa; phylum Chordata; class Mammalia; order Primates; family Hominidae; genus Gorilla; species Gorilla gorilla. The sequence goes on from NC_073229.2 coordinate 189,145,782, forward strand.
GAATGTAAATAGACTAACATCTCCAATCAAAAGACATAGAGTGGCTGAATGAATTTTAAAAAAAGAGAGAGAGAGAGAGAGACCCACTGATCTGCTGCCTAGAAGAAACACTCCACCTATAAAGACACACATAGACTGAAAATAAAGAGATGGAAAAAGATATTCCATGCCAATGGAAACCAAAAAAAGGCCAGGAGTTTTACTAACATCAGACAAAGTAGATTTCAAGACATTTATTAATATAAGAAGAGACAAAGAAGGTCCTATATAATGATAAAGGGGTCAATTCAGCTGGAGAATACAATAATTGTAAATATATGCACCCAACACTGGAGCACCCAGATATATAAAGCAAATATTATTAGAGCTAAAGAGAGAGATAGATCCCAATACAATAATAGTTGCACATTTCAACACCCTGCTTTTAGCACTGCACCGATATTCCAGACCGAAAATCAACAAAGAAACATCAGACTTAATCTGTACTATAAACCACATGAGTCTAATAGATATTTACAGAACATTTCACTCAATGGCTGCAGAATACACATACTTTTTCTCAGCACATGGTTCTTTCTCAAGAATAGATCATATGTTAGGTCACAAAACAAGTCTTAAAATATTTTTTAAAATTGAAATAATATCAAGCATCTTCTTTAATGACAATGGAATAAAACTAGAAATTAATACCAAAAAGAATTTTGAAAAGTACACAATTAAATGGAAATTACATAATATGCTCCTAAATCACCATTGGATCAATGAATAAATTAAGAAGGACATTGAAAAGATTTTTGAAACAAATAATAATGGAAACATAGACCAAAACCTATGGGATACAATAAAAACAATATAAGGGGAAAGTTCAAAGCTATAAGTGCCTACATCAAAAACGAAAGAAAACTCTAAATAAACAGCCTCACAATACATCTTCAAGAACTGGAAAAGCAAAAGCAAACCAAACCCAAAATTAGTAGAAAAATGAAATCATAAAGAACAAAGCAGAAATAAATGAAATTGAAATAAAGAAAATAATACAAAAGATCAATGAAACAAAAAGTTGGTTTTTTTGAAAAGTTAAACAAAATTGACAAGCCTTTAGCTAGACTAAGATAAAAAGAGAGAAGATTCAAACACATAACATCAGAGATGAAAAAGAAGACATTGCAACTGATACTGCAGATATTCAAAAGATAGTGGCTACTGCGAGCAACTATATGCTAGTATATTGGAAAATCTAGAGCAAATGGATAAATTCCTAGACATATACAACTTACCGAGATTGAACCAGGAAGAAATCCAAAGCCTGAACAGACTAATAACAAGTGAAGAAATTGAAGCTGAAATAAAAATGTTCCCAGTAAAGAAAAGCCTGGGACCTAATGGCTTGACTGCTGAATTCTACTAAACAGTTAAAGAAATAATAGCAATACTACTCAAACTGTTTCAAAAAATGGAGGGGGAAAGAATACTTCCAAACTCATTCTATGAGGCTAGTAGGCATATGAAAACATGCACAATATCATTGATCATCTCACAAATGCAAATCAAAACTACAGTGAAATATCATCTCACCGCAGTTATAATGGCTTGTATCCAAAAGACAGGCAATAACAAATGCTGATGAGGCTGTGAAGAAAAGGGAACCCTCATACACTGTTGGTGGAATGTAAATTAGTAAAACAACTATGGATAACAGTTTGGAGGTTCCCCAAAAATCTAAAAAGAGATCTACCATATGATCTAACAATCCCACTGCTGGGTATATACCCAAAAGAAAGGAATTCAATATATTGAAGAGATAACTGCCACTACTATGTTTGTTACAGCTCTGTTCACAATAGCCAAGATTTGAAACCAACCTAAGTGTCCATCAGCAGATGAATGGATAAAGAAAAGGTGGTCTGTATACACAATGAAGTACTATTCAGCCATGAAAAAAAAAGATTCAGTCATTTGCAACAACATGGATGGAACTGGAGGACTGGTGGTCTTTATGTTAAGTGAAATAAGCCAGGCACAGAAAAACAAACATTGATCGTTCACATTTATTTGTGGGATCTAACCATTAAAACAATTAAACCCACAGAGATGGAGAGTAGAAGGATGGTTACGAGAGGCTGGGAAGAGTAGTAGTGGGGGGTGAGAGGGAGGTGAGGCTATGTAAAGTGTACAAAAAAATAGAATGAGCTGGGCGTGGTGGCTCACGTCTGTAATCCCAGCACTTTGGGAGGCCAAGGCAGGTGGATCACCTGAGGTCAGGAGTTCGACACCAGCCTGGCCAACATAGTGAAACCCTGTCTCTACTAAAAATACAAGAATTATCTGGGCATAGTGGCACACTCCTGCAATCCCAGCTACTAGGGAAGCTGAGGCGAGAGAATTGCTTGAACCGGGGAGGTAGAGGTTTCAGTGAGCCGAAATTGCACCACCGCTCTCCAGCCTGAATGACAGAGCGAGATTCCATCTCAAAAAAAAAAAAAAAAAGAATGAATGAATGAATAATGCCTAGTATTTGACAGCACAAAGGGTGACTGGAGTTAATAATAATTTAATTGCACATTTTAAAATAACTAAAAGAGTGTAATTGGATTGTTTGTAACACAAATGATAAATGCTGGAAGGGATGGATACTCCATCTTCCATGATGTGATGGTTACACATTGCATGCCTCTATCAAAACTTCTCCTGTACCCCATACATACATATACCTACTATGTACCCACAAAAATTAAAAAATAAAAATGGGTTCATGCTATATATACTGTTTCATAATCTGGTTTATTCTATTGCATTCATCTGTGTTATTTTTATTAAAGCACTTATAGGAAATTATCTTGCACTCACTAGTAGGTAAGCTCTGTGAGAATAGAGAATTTTAACTGTCTTGCTCACTACTTTATCCTCAGTAGCTAGAAGAGTTCCACACACAAAGCAGAGGTTCAGTAAATATAAATTCTGAAAGAATAGTTATTTTTCATTTAATTTGCTCTATGTAACAGTGGTTAGAAGGTATATCACTATGAAGAAATACAAATTTATTCATCCACTGATCCAGTGTTTTATGTTTGATTTTGTTTTCAAAGTTTTCACTACTGATACAATGCTCTACATTCTTGTAGCTAATCTTGGCACCTATCCCTTAATATTCCCTTGATTTAAATTTCTAGATATGAGATTAATGGGTCGAAGCGTATGCATATTTTAAGTATTTTTATTTACTTTTCCATATTGAGATCTATAACCCTTTTTTCTCTTCTATCAGCTTTGCACGAGGACTATCTTGAATCTTTGCCAACACTGTGTATTACTAATTACCAATGCCAGTTTGAAAGATGAAAAATGGCTTCTAATTTTTTATATTTGCATTGCTTATGTTATTAACAATTTTGGACTTTATCATGGTAATTTATGAATTGCTCTTTATATATTTGTTCAGTTTTAATGCAGTCATTGTCTTTTGCTCACTGATTTCATGAAGATTTTCAAATTATAAAAGCATTAATTATTTTCCTCTCATGTCATAAATATTCTCCCCAGTTTTTAATTTCCCTTTTACTCAAACTGATAATTTTCTAATGATCTTCAAACTTAGTTTATCAATTTCTAGCATCTCAGAAGCTCATGCGAAGAAATCTCAAGTTTAAAATAGTTTTCCTTTTACTGCCGATTTTTTGTTGTGTTTCTTGTATGTTCTTTTGAATTAACTTGTTTTAAGAAATACAATTAATTTCTGTGGATTTATACAAAATATTTGGAAAAAATCACAATACATAATTTTGAACATAACATAGATGTCAATGGAATAGTGAGGTTAAATAGCACTGCAGTTTCGCTCATACATGAGCAGTGTTGATAGATCACATTACGCCAACTCAGAAGCAGTCATCTTTACCTACTATGTGCACTTTATCCCTGATCATGCCCGTTTCTGACAACTGCTAATTAAAGTGCTAACGACATCAGAGATATGCACACAAATCTATGGGTGAAACTGAGGTAGAAGGCAGGACTCGGCACAGGAGGTAGGTCTTGACTCCAGAGGTGGGGCTCAGACATCAAACCAAATTGAGGACTAGCTAAAACAGGGACACAGCAAAAGTGGCTTTCCACAAGACACTCCCATTCGTGTGCCATGTCAGTTTACCATGGCCATGGCAACATCCAGATTTTACCACCTCTTTTCATGGCAATGACTTGATGACCAGAAGTTGCTACCCTTTTCTATAGATTTCTGTATAATCTGCCCTTTAATTGCATGTGATTAAAAGTGGATGTAAATATGACTGCAGAACTGCCTTCGAGCTGCTGCTCCGGGCACACTACCTGTGGGGTAGCCCCACTTCACAAGGAGCAGGACCTCTCTTGCAGCAAAACCAAGCTGAAGAGGACAGCACATTTACATGGACAGCAAGATTTCAAAAAGATTTTCATACACTGTATCACAAAACAATAACAGGATGCTTTTCTGACTCATCTCCAGTGAAACTGCATGTTAATAGGCACCTACTGTGTCCATATTCCAAAATTAGGTATGATATTCACCAGGTTAGACTTCCAAAGGGGTCCCAGAAACCTGTTTTGTACATTCTTAGTCCTCACTACGTTAAAGATACATGAGGGTAGGAATAAGCGATCAGAAGGATCATTTATTTAAAGAAAACGTCCCCTCTGTTTCCTCTGCAGTGCCCCTCAGCAAGGAGTGCCTCCTGTAAACATTTATGAACAGAGGTGGCCAGGACCCCTTTGCAGAGATCAATATTGCATCCCCTGGAATCTTATCTATCTGACAGTGTCATGAGGTAGTGGATGTGAGAGAGAACTTGGATTTTCCCTGGATCTTCTCTGGGTACAATATTTGGAATGGAAAGATGACCTCAACTGACGCATGGAACACAAAAGGCTAAGGCACACATGGCTGGGTCAAGAATGCTGAAGGCAAAAGCTCCTCAGCTGTGGGCAGCAGGGTTCCTGCAAGACTCACAAATGAGCAAAGAGAATGAGTCAGTAGATTACGTGTCAAACCTAGACAGAGGCACCTTCAGGTGACAATCATGTCCAGGGAGGTTTTAGGACAGGATCCATTTCCAGCCCATTCTCTACTTTTTTCTGTTCTACACCCGCAACTTTACAGGAATCAGAAAACAAAGTTCTTAAATAGGGTGGGGAATATTAGACCACAAAATCCCTTCCCTAACAACAGGATCCCTGTCTTCTAGCAAGCTTAAACCAATAGAGTTCATCTCCAATGAATTTTAGATGTTTTCTTTCTTCACCTGAATTAAACATTCTAATGATGGAACTGAGGCTATTCGTGGACAGATAGAAATGACTGGAAAATTGTCTATCACTAAAGAGTGAACTGAAAATGTTTGCCTCTGTGCTCCACTTCGTTCACACGCAGGAGAAAAACTTGTCCCACAGAGTGGGTTTGAAAGCTCAGCGGGAACAGAAAAAGAATAATTGTTTTCTGATCTACTGCAGCTCCTTTTTTTTTTCCAACATGATGGATATAATTATAACCACAGACTCAAATCAATGAGAGTATATTCAGAAGAAAAGATTTTAAGGATGGCTACCACATCAGACACCCCATTCGGTAAAAATTGCAAGGAACTGAATTGTGGTTCATGAGTGTGTTGATTTAGGGATAATCATTCAACTGTTTAGTTATGATTTGCGTGCCTTTCTGTTTATAATGCAATCCAAAAAACCTTAAAAAATTACCTGGTTTGACAAGTCTATTTGAAAATGACTTTATATCGGCCGGGCGCGGTGGCTCACGCCTGTAATCCCAGCACTTTGGGAGGCCGAGGTGGGCGGATCACTAGGTCAGAAGATCGAGACCATCCTGGCTAACATGGTGAAACCCCGTCTCAACTAAAAATACAAAAAATTAGCTGGGCGTGGTGGCAGGCGCCTGTAGTCCCAGCTACTTGGGAGGCTGAGGCAGGAGAATGGTGTGAGGCATAGCTTTCAGTGAGCCGAGATCGCACCACTGCACTGCAGTCTGGGCGACAGAGTGAGACTGTCTCAAAAAAAAAAAAAAAAAAAGTAGTGTGCCTGGTGAAAGTTAAAACAGCACTAATTTCGCTGTGTTTGTGAGTGACACTCAGATACAAGGGCAGCTAAGAGCCCCTCACAGTTATCACATGCCTCGTGCTTAGAAATGTCCCAAAGTCTCACAATAGATATGCACATTGAAAAGGGGCTTCTATCACTGTGAGTTACTCGGATGTGCTCTGGTCAAGGAATAGGCCGAGGTGAATATCCGGGCCTGCATGACTCAGAGAGTTTGGCATGGAGGAGCACACCTCCACTTGTCATATAACCTCTTTGTGTAAGTTTGTGCTTGGCTTGGAGCCACTATTTTCTGTAGAAGGTATAATTGCCCTGCTGATGCTGTGCACAGGGCTTGGCTCGGTTCAATGTGGCTTGACGTGGCAGGCACGCTGGCACCCAGAGAAAGAGAGAGAACCAGAGCTGTCTGTCTTGCAGATGGACAGAGGGGAGCCAGGGCATGGGTCAGCATGACACAGCACAGCACGGCTTGCACTCATGCCCAGAGAGAGAAAGAGTTAAGCTGCTGGCCCTGAAGGCAGGGGAGAGCTGGCCGCGCAGCCCTGTGTAGGAGCCGCTGGCTCAAGGAGCCAAGACAGGGTACACGGTGTAAAGAGCTAGTGTGAGAAAGCTGTTGATGAGAGCTGATGCTGAGTAAAACCATATTCACCTGCAGACGACCTCCCTCTCCCTTCCCCAGTGTTCTTTCTGCCCATCCACCCACTCCCTTCAGACCACAGCATGAGCTGGACCTGGAGCCCCGGATCTAACAATCAGCAAAAAAAAAAAAGTTAAAAAAACAAACTTAAAATTTCCAGTTAGGAACCTTGCAAGCATCTTTCCCAAATCATACCTGCTTCATCAGCATTAAAATGCCAAGAAAATCTGCAGCAATCAAAGTTAAAGCACCTTTTCTCTCATCTGGGCTGCTTCTCTTTCTGTTTCTCTTGCCTCTCCTCTGGGCAAATCAAGCTTCACTAAGTGAAGCGGGAGTCCCGCCTTCTAGCAAACAGTCTGTAGCTATAGCCAAGGAGAAATATAGCCCCAGGGATATAGATGGGAAATGAAATCACCTGGCCCCTGACTCAGTCCATCTCCCAGGCGAACTGGGAGCTACTGGATACAGGCATCAGGAAGGTGATGTGAAAGATGCCGCAGGTGAAAGAGAAGAAGAACGCGGAGCACCTGAGCAGCTGTGGAGCCTCGGATTCGTTGGAAGGCACATTCTTGGAAGAATAGGTGAGCTTCAACTGAATGTCGTCCTAACAGAATCAGGGCTCACCTTGGTGTACATTGTGAGTTTTTAGAGAAGCCTGGATTTTAAAGCAGTCTGGATTTTTTTTATTTCTATAAACTTATTGGGTACAAGTGCAATTTTGTTCCATGCATAGATTGTGTAACGTGTAAATCAGGGTGTTTGGTGTAACAACTAACTATTAAAGTAATTTCTCATCATCCAGCCCCTCTCACTCTCTCACTTTTCTGAGTCTCCATTGTCTATGATTCAACTCTCTGTGTCCATGTGTACACATTTTTTAGCTCCAATTTAGGCGTGAGAACATGCAATATTTGTCTTTTGTATTTGACTTGTTTCACTTCAGATAATGGCCTCCAGTTCCATCCATGTTGCTGCAAAAGACAGGATTTCATTTATTCTTATGGTGAATAGTTTTTATTGTGTATATGTAACATTTATATTTTATATTTATATTTCTTTTTTTTTTTTTGAATGAGGTCTTGCTCTGTAACCCAGGCTGGAGCGTGGTGGAGTGATCACAGCTCACTGCAGCCTCAACTTCCCAGGCTCAAACAATCCTCCCATCTCAGCCCACCAAGCAGCTTGGACCACGAGCACACACCACCATGCCCAGCTAATTTTTTTTTTTTTAGAGAAAGGTTTCCCTGCGTTGACCAGGCTGCTCCTAAACTCCTGGGCTCAAGCAGTCCTCCTGCCTTGGCTTCCCAAAGTGCAGGGATAACAGGCGTGAGCCACTGCCCCCAGTCACCATTTATATTTCTTGACGTTTAAATGTTGTCACCTAATTTAAAAAATGATTTGGTCCAGTGTATGTGGGCCACACTGTCATCTATAGGTCAAATGTAGCCATGAGTGCCCAAGTTTTCATCTCACAATGCTGAAACTTGATTCAGTTGACATAGAAAAGCCTGAATTCAGCATACAAAAGATATTTGTGCCAAAACAGAATGTAAGAAATTATAAAATGTAGGGGTAGCACAGATCCCAGATGAGTCCTCCCCTACTTGTCTACCAAATGATGTCTTAAGCCAGCAGTTCTCAAAGTAAAGGCTATGGGCCCTTGAGAGTCCCAGAGACCCTTTTATGGTGTATTTATTTCTATTTCTAAATTTTCGATTCATGTCAAACAAGTTACTGCAAACTTTTTGGCTTAACACAGCACACATTTATGGTCTAACAGTGTCCATGGGTCAGGAGTCCAGGTAAAATGTGAACAGTCCCTGTCCTGGGTCTCCCAAGGCCACCATCAGTGTGTTGGCAGGTCTGCCTACTGGATATTCCAGGGGAAAGCCATGTGTAGCCTCATTCATGTTGTTTGCAGAATTCAGTTTCACACAGTCATAGGACTACAGTCCTGTTCCCATGCTGGGTGTTGATCCAGGGCTGTTTTCCACTTCTAGTTAGTTCTAGCATCTTCTAGTTGCTGCCTACCTTCCTTGGCTATGACCTCCTCCATCTCCAAAGCCAGCAACAGTGGGTGAAGTTCTCATGTTTCAAACTTTCTGAGATCTGCTCTCCTCGCCCGTCCACAGCTCCTGTAATGAGATTGGGCACATCCAGGCCATCTTCTATTTTACTGTCCGCATAACACAATCCAGGAAGTGAAATCTCAGCATGTTCACAGATCCTAAGGACTCAACTATGGAACCATGGGGGCTGCCCATAGAAACTCCACCTATGCACAAGGGTGCTGTGCATCAATACTAATTTTATAGTAATGATAAGTCATCACCTTTTTATTAACACTATGTTGCCACTTGCCCTTGGAAGCAGTAGCAGTGAATTTGCCCATCCCTTAGAAGCAAGAATCAAGTCGGTAACACCAAACGGAACTCAATGAATTCTCCATGGCCACAACCCATGATTCAAGAAAATGCTAAATGTCTTTGATAAAGAGTCAAAATGTATCAATTTATTAAATCTCAATCCTTGCATCCCATCTTATAACACTGAAAAATGAAATGAGAAGTATGCCTAAAGCATTTGTCGCAAGGTAAAGCACGTACAGAACAGTTTGAGAGGCAAATTGAACTGCCTGCTTTTTCATGAATACTTAACAGAATGACCCAGTCGCTTATTGCAGGTATTAATATTTGACGATTTAACTGGCATTTTGTTTAATTAGTATAAAAGTTCTTATCAAAGGAAAACAACTGATAGTATTTACTGCCAATGATAAAAATGGAGCCTTCAAATTTAATTTAGTATTTTGGAAAAGAACTATCAATCCACCTCAGCTTAAATACTTCTCAATATTTCAGAGATTTGATAAGACCTGTGGTGATATTTAACAAATGTGATTTTAAAAAAATATTCTACAATAAAATATACCATGTTTTAAAGTTCTGTAGACCTAACTAAACCAGTATTTTCCAAATGATCAAAATCATGCATAGGTAAAGATCCATTGAAATTTACAAGATAGACCAAAATAAGAACAATAAATGAGAAGCTTGTTGATATTGCTATATATTTTACATTGCAATTCAACTTTGAGAAACTACGATTTGCTGAGTTTTGGTGTAATATTAAAGAAGAATAGTCACAATTTTCTAGGCAAGCTGCATACACTTCTCCCTCTTTCAGATACGTATCTGTGTGAGACCAAATTTTCCTTATAAATTTCTGCTAAAACTACATATTTCAATGGAAGAAATGCAGAAGCAGATGAGAATCCACCTGTCTTCTATTATGACAGATATTAATAGATTTCAAATGGAAAACAATGCCACTTCTCTAACTGCTACTTTCTTTTAATAAAAATAGTCATTTTTCATAAAATAAGCTGATGTCAACCATTAGTTATTATTGCTATTTTAAAATATATTAATAAATATATATTTTACATTTATTTTTAAATTTCAAATACAGTATTTATTAAGAAGTATAATCTTCAAAAACAGAAATTGCTTGGTGTTCTAAGTAACTTTTAAAACCAGAAAGTGTCCTGAGACTAAAATATTTCAAAAGTGGTACCTGAAACCCATTAGACCTCTCACACTAACTTAACAACCAATAAGCTACTCTCTCTTCCAGGAATTCTTCTCAACAAATTCCTCTCAACTTCTTGCAAATAGCCAACTCTTTGCGGATAGTCAAGACTCATCTTTTACATTTTATTCTGCAGAAAGCCTCCTGTGATGGTTAATATTGAGTGTCAACTTGATTTGGCTGAAAGTATGCAAAGTATTGTTCCTGGGTATGTCTGTGAGGGTGCTGTCAAAGGAGATTAACATTTGAATCAGTGGACTGGGAGAGGCAGACCCACCATTAATCTGGGTGGGCACCATCCCCTTGGCTGCCAGCGTGGTTAGAAAAAGCAGACAGAAGAAAGCGGAATGAGCAGACTTGCTGAGTCTTCTGACCCTCATCTTTCTCCTGTGCTGGATACTTCCTGACCTGGAACATCAGACTCCAAGTTCTTCAGCTTCTGGACTCTCGGACTTACACCAGTGATTTGCCAGGGCATCTTGGGCTCTTGGGCCTTCAGCCACAGACAGAAGGCTGCACTGTCAGCTTCCCTACTTTTGAGGTTTTGGGACTCAGACTGGCTTCCTTGCTCCTCAGCTTGCAGATGGCCTATTGTGGAATTTCACCTTATGATCGCATGAGTCAATTCTCCTTAATAAATTCCCCTTCGTATATACATCTATCCTATTAGTTCTGTCCCTCTAGAGAACCCCGACTAATACGCCTCATGTTCTTCTTTCCCCAAACAGCAAAAGGCATTTCTCTTCTGTGTTTTTTTAGCATATTATTTATAAGTTAAATCATAGTACTTACCATAATATGCTTTAATTATTGCGTGTTTGAAGGTCTACTCCACAGGACTGAAAAGTATCTGGCGGTCTGGTCTGATTTCCTTCAGGTACAGGAATTAGAACTTTTCTATCTCTATACCATCAATGTCTAGCACTGTCCTCTCACTCCATGTGGCATGTACTTAAAATATGGCATAAAAGGAAAAATCTGATTTTTGTAGAATTTCCTAATAGTGTGAAAACGCTGGTGTGTATGTTATACCGAAGATATGTTTCTTTCGTGACAGCTCTCCTTCTCAGAGGACTGTGATGGTATCATGATATATTTCTAATGCTATCTGTGGTAGTAAAGATGTGTCAAAGAGGCCCACTGTTTGGATTCTTGCACCCAATGAATTGTTACCAATTTTCTGTAGTTTTGTGTGAAAAGCACTCTTACTTTGTTATCATTTCCATGATGCTACTCATCAATCTAATGCTACAGGCCCAGGTTAGTAGTGAAATGCTTAAAGTCCCATCTCTTTGGACTTTGTTTATCTTTATCTGTAGTTCATTTTCCTTATTTTAATTGTTTACCTTGCCATAGATCATCAGAAGCTAAGATACTGGAAAAGTGACTTTAAGTCCTTAATCAACAAATTATTTGTTATCAAATCTGTTGCAGCGACATTAAGTATCCACTGTATTGACAACCTCCCAGAAGCTGCCATCTCGACGAATTTGTCCTTCACTGAGTACTTTCACAAATGTCACTCCTGACAGCGTGCACAGCAGCTATTTCAGTAGAACAGACACATATTGTTTGGAGCACAGTGGTAGCCTCGGCTTTGAGACCTGTCGTTATTTAGGGTTCTGCCTCTTGGATGGCTGTCTTTCTGGATGAAAATGAATCATTCCTTCTCACAGTGCTGCCTGGCACACTGATGCATGCCTGCTGCTACAGCTCTGTCTGAAGGCATGGTTCCATAGGTCACATGCCATTTTTTTTAACTCATGCTCCTGAGGTGACCCCCACCTTCATCTGATGACACACAGGAGTAGCTCAAATGTCATGTTGTCAATCATCTTGTGGACATGACTGTGTCAGGATGCCCAGCCTCATTGCTTCAGGATCTTCCCACTATTGATCTTCTCTTGCCACTTGCTGTTAAGCTTCATGCGTGAGGTACTCTGGGAAAATTTCTTAAGAAACTAAAGGTCACATCAAGACAGATTCAAGTCTCGAAGGAAAAAACGGTTAGTTTTCTCAAGACTGTTGGATGTAGGAGTTTCCTTAATGTTTGTTTTCCACTTCTTAGATTTTTTTCTTACTTGTCTGAATGAAAAAGTAAGAGAGCATAATTTTGTAGCTGCTTTAAAACCATAGTATCAGAGAACTTCAGTTTTGAAAAAGGTATGTCATTGACTTCAACCTCCCATTCCCACATGAGAAAACACACAGAGACAACGAGAGAGAAAGGAAGTGTACCATGGAAAAAATTAACATAATAGCTGCAATGTTCTCCATGAATTAGTTTGATTTGCCATTTGCAATCTTAATGAAAAATTTACAATTTTTACATGATTGTCCAAAAAATGCAATTATGCCATGTATCAGAATTTATGTAGTGAATGATCTGAGTTTTATGGGATATTTATAGTGTTTCTTCCAGATTCCTTTGTATTTACTTTTGGATATTTAGACCCTATATTCAGATCTTCTGGGTTACATGTGATTTTCCTTCTCCCATTCAGTCTGTGCTGAATGTGTGATTGTGTGTGTGTGTGATGTGGCATAGGGTTGAGAATCTGACGTACACTTGCATTCTCTTCTGTACTAGGTAGCTTACTTGTTTTAACCAGTCTCTGCATTTTCATCTGTAAAATGGAGCTATTAATATCATCATTCCCCTCCCAGAAGCCTAACACTGCCTTTAAAAAACACAAATTCTGGGCCGGGCGAGGTGGCTTACACTTGTAATCCAAGCACTTTGGGAGGCCGGGGCGGGTGGATCATGAGGTCAGGAGATCTAGACCATCCTGGCTAACACAGTGAAACCCCGTCTCTACTAAAAATACAAAAAATTAGCCGGGCATGGTGGCGGGCGTCTGTAGTCCCAGATACTCGGGAGGCTGAGGCAGGGGAATGGCCGTGAACCCGGGCGGCGGAGCTTGCAGTAAGTGGAGATCCTGCCACTGCACTCCAGCCTGGGCGACAGAGAGAGACTCTGCCTAAAAAAAAAAAAAAAAAAAAAAAAAAAAAAAAAAATATATATATATATATATATATATATATACACATACACACACACAAATTCTATAAAATTTGGATTAAATTGTATATATGTATATATAGCCATCTATAATATTTATAACAAATTTAAGAAATTAATACTAGCTCCAAATCTATGCCCGTGCACTTACCACTTGGCTCCAAAGGCACCTATACAATGTGATGTAAATGCTGGGACTTTGTAATATGTTTTAATGTTGTTTCTAGAAAAGTCTATTTTGCTATTAATAGGCTCCAATGTAACCCCTAAATGTACTCAACTGTTTATATGAAAATAAGTAGTAAGGCAGAAAATTGCCTTTTTATAACTCTAGGAATGATGATTCTGCAAGTCTGTAAACCATTGGGAATATTATAAACAAGAAAATCCAAGAGATAGTTTTAGTATATTTGGATATATGCAAATCTAAAGAATAGCAATTTTAATTTCCTAATAAAATTCTCAAACTATAGAATTTATTCTTTCTTCTCCAAAAAAATATGCAAAAATCATGTTTTTAAGAACCACATATAAATATTAGTTAATAATTAAAATTTCAAAAATTACCATGTTAAGCCATCTGAAACACTTCTTATTATTACCTATCATCAAAAAAGCTCATTAGTGTCCACAGTATGTTACCATCAAAAATACAATTTAAATAACTTTGCTACATGAATATTTAAACAAAAACTTCTTCAACTCAAAGTTGTTGGTGGGAAAATAGCTCACATGGCTTGGTTATGACTTATTCCTTAAAAACTATGGACTTCAAACTTTTCTTCTGTGACAAGCTCCGATACAGCAAGAGGGGAGTACACACCCCACTTCTGTCTTTGAACATTTTAGCCTCTCTTTTCTAATTTTCTCTTGAACAAGAAAAATGAGAGGAAATGACTCATGTAGCTTTGAAAGATGAGAGAACAAACAAACATACAAAACAACACATAATAGATGTGAATTCTAGAAGTGGTAGAAATGGGTTATGATCAGCCTCGTTCTGATTGTTTTAGTCCTCATAGCCCTTTAAACACAGGAAAATGCTTGAATTTAGCTATTTGATTCTGGACCGTGGAGCGACTTTAGTTTTAGCCAGAGCTGATGTGAACAAAAGAAAGAATGGAGGAAAAGTAAGAACAGTGAGTGGTCCAAGGGAAACAACAGAGAGAGAAAGGCAGGGCATTTCTGAGTCCAGGGACAAAGCAAGGGCCCCTTTTCCATACGCCATGTTGTCCTGGAGCCTTGATATGCGGGTCCACAGTTGTGAGTCATTTGTGTTAGCCGTTGTGACTACGCGTCGGGAGAAAGAGGACAGTTTGCTTACAGGGCCACCCCAGGGGCACCAGTTCTTGCTGATATCTTCAGGTTTGACTGAACCCAGGTTTAAGTGGCATTTGTATATAAGAATAGCGAAGTGTTCAAGATGTGTTTGAAATCAAAATCCAAGTGGAACAATATTGTTAGCTTTACCTACTCTCACTCTCTCTCTCTATATATATATAGTCTGTACCTGGCACCTGGTATATATATATATCCCATCTCACTGATTGTTTACTTGTACTTCAAGATCCTTCAGATCAAATGTCACCTGATTCACTCACTCACCCTCTCATTCACTCACTCTACCATTCACTCATTTACTCTGCCTGCAAGTGAGTAACCTGAAGTAGTTGTGTCTTAGTCTGTACAGGCTTACAGGCTGCTATAAAAGGATACTACAGACTAGGAATTTTATAAAGAGAAAACATTTATTGCTCACAGATCTGAATGTTGGAAGTCCAACATCCAGGCACCGGCAGATATTGTGTCTGATGAGGGCTTATTTCTCGTAGACAGTGCCTTCTTGTTGCATCTTTACTTGGTACCAATATCTTCCTTTTTTTTTTATTTTATTTTTTTAACGGCAGGAAGCCCTTTACCTTTATGACCTAATCACCTTCCCAAGTCCTTACCTCTTAACGCTATCACCTTTGGGGCTAGGTATCAACACATGAATGTGGGGGAAGGGGACACAAACATTCACACCATAGCAAGTTGCTAGTGTAAAAGTTGTTAGACTCACAAAGTCACTTGTGTTAAAACCCTGACGAATGGAGCCGGGAAAGGCCATGATGGAGGGTTCTCATTCATGTATGCCTGATAATAAGAACTCTGCAAAAGCCTCTGCAAAAACCACAAGCTTGCACAAAGGCCACTGCAACCTTACACAAAATAATATGTCTGCGAGGACATCTGCCCAGCAACTTCCTGTCCAACCTCAGACTGGTGCTCCCCTTGGTACCGATTCTTGCACCCAAGGATAATTATCCAAAAACAATTATGTAATCCTCCTCATGTCTCCTTTCTAAACCCTCACCTTCCTTTGCTTCCCTCAATATACCCATTGTATTCCCATTGCAATGCTTACTCTGGAATACAATACATACTGTTTTCTTTTCAGGAACCTATTTCTCTCTCCATCGTTCAGGGTTTTCACGAGGAATTCAAATGGGAGAATATACAGCCCTTTCTTTAAGGACATAAAAAACAACTAGAGAAGACAGACAAGTAAATAATTAAAACAGTCCAATATGACGTTTGTTGCAAGAATAGAGTGCTCATGTATGCAATAAGAATACTCAGGCGAGATAATCACACAGTGAAATATTGCTGGTCATTTTTCCCAGGGACACTCCAACACCATGCCCTGTTTCCCCACCTCCTGTCCATGCCTCCAGGGAAGTATTTGCTGGGTCATCTTTTAATCATCCATGGGATTGTCTCATTCAATGGACGATTAACCTCTTGAGAACACAAGCTAAGTTTGGCCATTTTTTTATTGTCTCTACACTGAGCACAGCTCCAAACACATTTGGTAAATGAGTAAGTAAAGCAAAGGACATTAGCTGGCCTCAGTTCCCTTCAGTTAATCTCATATGCCTCTTTAAAGCATTATTCTTTGAATCTTCCCTTCTCAAAATTACTATACCTTTGACAAATGTGAAATGCAACGTGTGGCACAAAATCCTTCATACTATAGCCAAAATTAACGTACCTGGGCACTGTTCATAATTTCATAATTTTTGGAATTATTTCCAAAAAAACTGTTTGATTCTAGTCCCTATTAACTCTACATTGGGAGAGCTCAAATTAGGATAGAATTTAACATAAGACATGCAGCCATGAAACATCTTTCTCTCTCATCACTAAATCACTGCTGCTAAATTTATCGACCTGCTGCTCTAAGTCTGCCATCACACAAATAAAGTAAAAAGGCACTAGCTAATCCACCCTATATTAGTTTCCTATTTCTGCTGTAGAAAATAACTACATCCTTATGGCTTATAGCAACACAAAGATGTCATTATACAGTTCTGCATGTCCAAAGTTCAAATGGGTCTCAGCAGGGCTGCATGCCTTTCTAGTGGCTCTAGGAGTCCATTCATTCTCTTGCCTTTTCCAGCTCTAGTGGCTGTCAACATTCCTTGGCTCATGGCCCCCTTCCATCCTCAAAGCCACCCACAATGTCTGCTTGAGTCTTTCTCAAGCTGCACCATTCTGAAACTTATTGTTCTGCCTGTCTTTCACTCATAAGGACCTTTGTGACTACATCAGGACTGTCCAGATCATCCAGATGGTCTCCCCATCTCATGATATCTCATTAGCAAATTTAATTCCATATGCATTTTTAATTTCCTTTGGCTATACAGCATAACATTTTCAGAGTCCAGAAATTCTGATGTGGACATTTTTGGGTAGGTGAGGCTATTCTGTCTACTACACCCCCTTTCTGTGCCTGATTAGGTGTTATTTCCACGAAAGCCTGTCTGGACCTCCCTAATATATAACTTCTCACCTGTGGCATCATTGTGTTGTTAACAACAGGAGAATGGGTTAGTTCTTAGCGTATTCCAAAAGAAGATAAGAGGGGGTCTCTAATAATAGAATTTGATACTGTCTTTTTATAAGGTAATTGTTTATTCCAAAAGAGAGGGCTGAGTTTGCACATGCTTGCATATGCTTCCCCAGGACTGTCCCACATCTCCCCACATTCCCTGGGTGAGAGAGGCACTTTGTGCTTTTGCTGATACTTCAGATCTCTCAACCATGAGTGCTTGCACAGGAGTGTTTTTGGTCTTTCTCAGCTCCGATAGAGTCTTCCCATGTGTCCTCATGGGGCTTCAGGGTTGTTAGCTGCTCCTGTCCTCACCTCCCCCACAGCAGCTCTAGTAGGTTTCTTCCCAGTGCGCTATCAGAACAAATGTGTCAGCACTTTGTACCAGATGGTTGCCTTCAACAGTGAACAAAGTTCCTTAATATATCACACAGACTTCAAGAAGTGCTGGGTGCACATCTCAAAGACCGGCTGGCTGCCCTGTGAAATACAGGCAAAGGAGAAACAATTGCTGCCCATGGATGCCTGTGGCAGAGCCGAGGCAGGAGGCTGCAGAGAGCCACAGCCACTGCCACGCCATCCTTTGCTGAATTCAGCCAAGAAAATGGCACATTGTGATGTGAAAGGATCCACTCCATACCAAAATCTTAGAAAGCTAAACTTCCCACTGGTTGTCATAATAAAAACTCACAACTAAATAAGAGATCCATTTTACCTAGCTGTTTAATTGTGTTTGACTTGGGGCAAATCTCTAGAATTTTGTTTTGTTTTGTTTTTTCTGTCACACAGGCTGGAGTGCGGTGATGCAATTTCAGCTCACTGCAGCCTCTGTATGCTAGGCTAAAGTGATCCTCCCACCTCAGCCTCTGCATCCTAGCCTCAAGTGATCCTCCCATCTCCCATCCTAGGCTCAAGTGACCCTCCAAGCTCCTGAGGAGCTGGGACCACAGACATGTGCCATCACACTCAGCTAATTTTTGTATTTTTGTAGAGACAGGGTTTCACCATGTTGCCCAGGCTGGTCTTGAACTCCTGAGCTCAAGAGATCTGCCCACCTCAGCCTCCAAAAGTGCACTAGACCTTTTTAACTTACATTTATCTAAGATGAAGAGATGGCTACCTTCTAAAGTTTTGGAGAAGAGTTTTTTGGAAAGTTGTTGGAAGGTGGTAGAACAACCAGCAAACACAAGGAACTGTTGTTCTGTTGTTTCTATCAAACATAAAACTGCCAGGCCTGATTACATTAATCTGAAGCTTGATATAAATTAGCCAGTGGTTCCCAATAAGGTGTTAAATTATTTCAAAATGTATGAGGGGATTTTGAAAAGTTTGTGGAAAATGGAATTAATAAATAAAAGGGAAAAATATAAACTTATTTCTCAACATAAGCTTCATCAAGTTCAAAACACTTTTGTAAGCAATAATTACCAGTGGAGGCTCCTGGGAATTAATCGTATCAGCACAGTCTTTTTTACATTATTAACTGAAGAAAAGTGAACACACTTTACAGATTTATGTTTTAAGATTAGGAAACAGAAAGGAGCTGAAAGGAGCTAAATCAGGATGGTAATGATTGGAGGTGGAGGCCTAATGATTTCCCATTAAAACTCACAAAATTGCCCTTGTTAGATGAGAAGAACGAGCAGGAATATTGTCATGGTGGAAAAGGAGTCTCAGGTAAAGCTTTCCCAGGTGTTTTTCTGCAAAAGCTTTGGCTTTCTCAAAACACTGTCAAAATATGCAAATGATATTGTTTTTGGCCCTCCAGAAAGTCAACAAGCAACATACCTTAAGCTTATAAAACAAAACAAAGAAAATCTGTTGCCATGAACTATGCTCATGACTGGTCTGCTTTTGCTTTGATGGGACCACTTCCACTTCTCAGTTGCCATTGCTTTGATTGTGCTTTGTCTTCAGGATTGTACTGGTGAAGCCAGGCTTCATCTCCCATTATAATTCTTTGAAAAAATACTTCAGGATCTTGATCCCACTTGTTGAAAATTTCCACTGAAAGTTCTCTTGTCTGCAACTGATCTGGGTGAAATGGTTTTGGCACCTATTAATTGGAAAATTTGCTCAGCTATAATTTTTCATTCAGAATTGTGCAAGCTGCATTAGTTGAGCTGTCTATGGTGTTGGCTTGTGTTTCTGTTGTGAATCTTTTGTTCTCTTCAGTTGAGGCATGAACAAAATGATTTTTTTTTCTCACAAATTGATGAGAATGATCTACCACTATGGGCTTCATTTTCAACATCCTCTTGTCTCTTTAAACAAGTTATCCATTTGTAAACTGCTGATTTCCTTAGGGCATTGCCCTGATAAACTTTCTGTAAAGCATCAATGATTTTACCATTTTTCCCACTTTAGCATCACCATAAATTTATGTGTGTTCTTTAATTTTAGCAGGATTCATGTTGCTCTGATAGGGGCTCTTTTCAAACTGATGTCTTATCCTTCTTAGTGCCTCAAACTAGATCCTGCTTAGACATGTTATAACAAGTTAGTATGAGTTTATTTGGGTCCAAAACAATTTTAGAATCTCTTCTTAGTTTTTTCATAAAATGCATTTTTTCATAAACTTTTTGAAGACCCCTCCTATGAATGATTTTGCATTGTCACAAAGAAAAGCAATGCACTGAATATAATTGGTTGGGCCCCATCAGTTAGATATACTGAAATTCACAGGACAGCCCTGTACAATAAAAAGTTTTTTAAGTTTTTTCTACTGGAAAATCAAATGTCCCATTAATATTCCTATTGGTAGATGATTGAGCATAAAACCTAATACTCTTTTGAAACATAAAGTGTTTTTTGCTGGGATTTAATATTTATGGGATTATTCAGAAATACAATTATCATGTAAGTTAAATAAAACATATACTTTGGTGCAGACTTTTGTTAAAAGTTGTTTACAATTTCAAAAAATCTTAATATCAATAGCCACACCTTTCATGGTATGTCACCAATCCAACATATTTGTATCAATCTATATTTGTAATTGCAATATGCATGACATGTTTTTATATAAGGATATCCTTATTTATGCCTCATTTCAAAATGTCAAAACCAAAGATAAAATGGATTCTAATAAACTAAAAGCTGTTTTCTCTTGTAAATTTAGGTAGGTGTGAGCATACAACTATGCCATGAATGCAGGTTATATTATCCATGCATTCTTTTACAATTATAGGTTAATTAGCTTATTGTTTAAAATATATTTTTTGAGAAGGAGAAAACTATAACGCCCAAAGGAAAAAAATATAGAATTAGGCAGAAATGAGATTAAATTTGATTTCCATATCTAAGTAACTATTTTCTATGAGCTGTCATTGACCTCTTGAACCTCTGTTTCTTAAAAATATTGTAACAATTGTGGTAATGAGATAGAAATTATGATATACAGAAAATCTTGTTTTTAAGGTAGTTGGATTTATCCATATTTTTATTTATGGTTTGTATTTATTAAGTCTTATTTAAGAAATGTTTTCCAAGTACAAAGGGTTAAAAGTATTCTTATATATTGTTTTCAAAAGAATATTAAATTTTGCTGTTCGCATTAAAACTCATGATCAACATGGAATTCAATTTTTACTGATCACATATTACTTGTACTACCTTTTTAAAAAACACTTCTTATTTTCAAAGAATTATAGAGCTACAGAACAGTTACAAAACCAACACAGAAAGTTCACTTATTTTCTTCTGCAAACTTTCCCTAATGTTAACATATTATAAATCCATAGTATAATTATAACAACCAGAATATTGATGTCATTATAATACTATTATCTAAAATCAAGACTATATTCAAATGTCAGTATGGGATAAATTTTTGCTTATCAATTGAAATGGGGTCTGTTTCTCATTTCTTACTTGAATGGTCAACTGCTTTCCCTTTATTCTGTGTTAACTGTCTTTCCCACTGATATGACACAACAGCTCTGAAATTTATCAGGTTTTCACATATGCATGAATCTGTTTCTGGAATATGTTTCTTTTATCTTCCACTGGTGTATTTATTGATCCCTACTTCAATACTGCCTATAAAATGCAATATAGCTTTACAGCGAGGTGAATATATAATAGGACAAATCTTGTCTTGTGTGTTCTTCTTTTTCAAGGAGTGTCTTGGTTATTCCTGGTCCTTGATCCTTCCATATAATTTTGAAATATGAGATATATGGAATCTAAAGACCATAATAGGTACTCCATAATTATCTAAATAAAATATTGAGGATGAAATAAGTACACATACTCCCTGACTTAGGTTGGGGTTACATCCTGATAAACCCATTGTAAGTTGAAAATACTGTAAGTTGAAAATGCATTTAATATACCTAACCTACTGACCATCATAGCTTAGCCTACCCTACTTTAAACACACTCAGAACACTTACTAGCCTAGAGTTGGGCAAAATCATCTGGCATCACTATCGGTTGTTTATCCTCATGATCCTGTGGATGACTGGGAGCTGAGTATTTATTGCATATTGCTAGCCCAGGAAAAGATCAAAATTCAAAATTTGAAGTATGGATTTTCTGTTGAATATGTATTGCTTTCACACTGTAATAAAGTCAAAAAATCATAACTCAAACCACCATAAGTTAAGGACAGTCTGTACGAGTGTAGATTAATATTTAATTTTTCAGTGGTTATAATCATTACAAAATAGTGGATGTATATTAAAATATTTCTTATAGTGTATTATATCTTCCACTGTGTATATTACATTTCATTTGACAACAAATTGTTTAGTTATCTAGTTTTATTACATCCTTCTGGAGTTTTTCAAAATCTCTTAAATTCTTCACTAACCAAATATTTTGTATCTTAAACAAATTTTGCTTTTATGGGTATTCAAATAACCTGTTACTCATCATTAATACAGCACAGTAAACAACAGAAATATAAAAATGAAAACAAATCTAAATTTTAGACTA
Source organism: Gorilla gorilla gorilla (assembly GCF_029281585.2). Taxonomy (NCBI): domain Eukaryota; kingdom Metazoa; phylum Chordata; class Mammalia; order Primates; family Hominidae; genus Gorilla; species Gorilla gorilla. The sequence continues at coordinate 189,167,928 of NC_073229.2, forward strand.
ATCAGATATGACCACTTAATTCTACTGAATATTTATTTTTTTATCTAACCAGGTTTAAATGTGTGCTGTTGTTTTATTAATGACAAGTCATTTTTTCAACATGTAATACTTAAACATTTAAACTTTACGGTCATTTTAACAATTCTCTCATTTATTTACAACAATTTAATAATACTGACACTATGCTTTAATAAAACTGAAACTTTTACCAGTTTCTCAAAAACCTTAGTTAATATCAACATTGAAAAACTTTAGACATGTGTCCACATGAGGGTAATTGATGTAAAAAAAAAACTTTGTATAATTAATACATTGAATAAAAATATCAAAATGCAATGATATTTTGGCTTTCTCATTTTTTAACCAAAAAGTATTGTTCAAAATATTTATTTGCATTACATAATTTTGGGTGAGCTTTTGGATCTCATCTTAATATAATGAACTATAACAATCATAAATGTACAGCTAAATGAAATTTCATAAAGTGAATAGAATACATTCTGATAACCATGAAATTTGGAAAATAGAATATTACCAGCACCCAGAGCAATCCTCAGTATCTTTACTGCCCCTACTACCTTTCCAAAGGAATCACCCTACTAATTCATACACTATCAATGAGTTTTACCTTTTAAATATGTTTATTAATGACTTGGTAATCTTTTGTATGTGACTTCTTTTACTCAACTATATATTTATGAGAATCCTTGTTATTCGTTGTTGTCGTATAATATATCATTGTGTGAATAGGCCATCAATTTTTTTTATTTTCTATTATTTTCTGAGACAGGGTCTTGCTTTGTTGCCCAGGCTGGTGTGCAGTGGTGCAATCACAGCTCACTGCAGCCTGAACCTCCCAGGCTCGAGTGATTCTCTTTTCTCAGCCTCCCGAGTAGCTGAGACCACAGGTGTGCACCACCATGCCCAGCTGATTTTTATTTTTAGCAGATCCAAGGTCTCGCTATGTTGACCAGGCTGGTCTCGAACTCCTGGGCTCAAGCGATCCTTCTGCTTCAGCCTCCCAAATGGCTAGGATTATAGGTGGGAGTCACTGGGTCCAGCTTAGGCCATTATTTATCTATTTAGCAACTAGATCTTTATAATTTTTAGTTAGTAAGAATAGTGCTGCTCTACATGTCTTTGGTTCTACATGTCTTTGGTTCATGTTACTGAAATTGTATTGGGTAAATCGTAGATTTCTGAGTAGTAAGGTATAAATATATCCAACTTTAGTTGATACAAAGTGTTTTTAAAACTATAAAACATCAGCTCCTATAAGAAGTTTGTGAAATGACCTGTTACACCATAGCTATGCCAACCCTTCGTATGTTGTCTTTTTCATGTTAGCAATCTTAAATATGGCATATTTAATCATCTTCAGTTCCAAATAGTTTATCAATTCCATTGTCATTTCTTAATTAATTTATGGGTTATTTACAAACATACTAATTATTTTTCTAACATTCAGAGCTCTACTTGCCTACTTCTTATTGATTTCTAGATTAATTTTACTGTTTTAGACAATGTGCTGTGAATGATTTTCATTCTTAGGTTGAAAGAGTTTTTATGGTCCAGCATGTGGTCAGTTCTATGCAGCGTTCTCTATACGTCAATTAGATCAAATTTATTGATATTTTTCAGATCTTTCAAATTCATACTGATTTTGTTTAATCTCATCTTTCTGTTGTATAATAAGAAAGATACATTAAAGGATCCCAACTTGGCTATGATTTTTTTTCCTTTCTTTTAGTTCTATCTATCATTATATTATGATGTAAAACTATAGTGGTAGGCTCATTCAAATTCATAATTGATCTCTTTCTTAGTAAGGTGATATATAACTTTATAAAAGATTATTCTCCATGTTATACTAATTTTACTTCCCTTGAAGTATACTTTGATATTGTTAAGCTATACCAGATTTCTTTGAGGTAGTGTTTGATTAGCTTATTTTTCGTTACTTCCAAGCTTTATGTGACTTTTGTATTTAAGAGTAGCTCTTGCAAGTTATATTTATCTGGAGATTTTTAATTTAGTCTGATAACCTTTACATTTTAATTGAAGTATTTAATCTATTTGCATCTACATTTAAATTACTAACATTTCTTTTAAGTCTCTGTGCTCCTTATGTTCTATATTTCTTTTTTTCTTCCTTGTTTTGTTTTAGATAAAAAACAAAAATTTGTGTTTTTGTGGTGGTACAGGCCTGTAGTTCCAGCTACTTGGGAGGCTGAGGTGGCAGGATCACTTGAGCCCAGGAGTTTGAGGTAGCAATAAGCTATTATCATGCCACTGCACTCCAGGATGGGTGACAGGGTGAGACCCTGTCTCTAAAACTAATAATAAAATAAAATAAAAAATTTTAATTACTTTTATTATATCACTCTACCCTTTCATTATTTTATTGGTTACCTTATTAGCATGCATAAATTGGTAAAATCTAATATATATATACGTCAGTGTTTTTTCCACCTTCAGGGTTGAAATTTAGAAAATTTTAAATGTTTATGTTCTATGATTTTTGCCACTGAAGATTAAGCATTAAACACAAATAAAATTATGATTGTTTTATATAGGCAATATTCATTTAGATTTACTCCATGTGTAACCTTTCCTTGGTTGTTAATTATCCCTGCATTTCCATGATACCCTTTTTCCTGAAGAAAAACTTTGAGTATTTCTTTAGGTACACTGCTGTTGGCAGCAGATTCTTCTGGTTTTGTTTCTTTAGAGAATTGTAAGTGTCCCCTTTACTTTTGGATTGTTTGTTTTAGGATGCTGTGCCGTATTTCCTTGTGTAAGTGCATGTATGTGCCATTACAATGGGATGTCCCATGAAAACTTAATGGGCTCAGGAACAGGTCTAACGTTTTCATCTTAATCTGCAGTATAGGAAGAATTGCCAATGGTTGTTAACTTCTAAGTTAATAAGCCTATGTATATTGAGGAAAACTTAATTTTACTTTGAAAGTACCACTACAGTGTTCCTTTTATTATTTAAAACTAGAAGATTTATCCACTTGTAGTTCTTCTAAGGAAAATAACCACATTTTATTTTCCTTTGTTTAGAGGACAAACCTTCCAATAGAAAAAAATAAATGATGAGTGTTTCAAGGGCCATCTGTTCTCTGTCACAACCGTTCAAGTTTGCTGTTGTCATGTGAAAGCAGCCATAGACAAGACTTGAGCCAAGGGAGAGGCTGTGTTCCAGGGAAACATTAATACAGAAACAGGTTATGGGTCAGATTTACCCTCCAGATTTGGTTTTCAAGCCCTGGTCTAAGGCCTAGTGTCTAGAAAGATCAATGAAGACAGATATTGCTTCTTTACAATGTGCAACTGTTTGCATCTATAGAGATGCAGAAAAATCATTTGGGAAGATGGAAAGCGGGGTCCGGACATCTTGTCTTTGATGTTCAAAACCATTTGTGCATTTTTACTGGAGTGGGAATATGAACTGTTGGCAGAGGGTCAACCCTAAAGCTGAAAAAGCTGAGAAAAATCTTTATGGCAGATGCCAAAACTTCTAAAGATACAATGATTGTACCATGTTGGCTCTGCCTTGGGGAAAATGGCAGGTAAATACATAGCTTGTGATAGTATGATAGACTATCCATGCAATTGCTTTTCTTGTTTGCACGTTGTGTGTGTGTGTGTGTGTGTGTGTGTGTGTGTGCAGAATATGTTAACCTCATTTCTGATATCCTTTCGATATTACTTGTAGAACAGCTACTAGTAACCATTCTATTTCTATTAGTTTTCCTCCAACTGAAATTTCTTCACCATTCACTCTGGATAGGAAACAATTTCTGTGTTTTTCTTTATCTTATGTTCATTTGTTTAAAACATCACCATTTGGGTGGTGTTCTAAATCTCAGCTTTTATTGTTGTTGTTGTTGCACCGGATTGGGTATGTCTCACACATGTTTGGTTCAGGGATCAGCTTAAGGCTTGTGAAGATTCATATGCAGAAATATGAAATCCTATTCCCCAGACCCCTCCCTTCTTGATCTTCCCTCTTAAATTCAACTTATGGTACCTCTTTCCCTGGTTCTCTAACCAGAAATATAATGCAATTTTTGCACCACCATGTTGCTTTGCAGAGGTCTGTCTTTGGGCAAAGCCACAGGAAGTGAAAAAATGAGAAAAATCTCTCTGTTTGTGTCATTTGTCTCAAATGATGACTCTTTTCAATAATCTGCCTGCTTGTGTTTACTTTTCAGAGTCTTTAATCTGTCCAGAGATTATAGAGGTCATCAGGGAAGGGATAGATACTAGAGACTTGTACTGTTGGTAGTCACTGATTTTTTTTTTTTTGAAAGCTATTTCCACTGGCAATCAAACTCCGGTTTGATAATTATTTTATTTTAGAGTTTTAGATATGGCATTTTACCATCTTGTGTTTTTCACTCTTTCTGTTAAAAAGACAGCTGTCAGTCTTATTTTTGCTCTTTGAAGGATGATGCATATTTTTTCCCTCTGGCTGCTTTTAAGATTTTTGTCTTTATTTTGGTTAATGTGTGTAGATGTATATTTATTTTCTTCTTTGGAATTTGTAATAGTCCCTGAATCTATGTCTTAATATTTTTGTCAGTTTTGGAACATTCTCTCCTATTATCTCTCCAAATATTTCTCATTATTTATTTTCTACACAACTTCTAGGACTGCAGTTACAAATACTTTACACTTTTCTCCATGTCAAATATGCCTCTTGCACGCTTTACATTTTCAATTTTTTTCTCTTTATGCTTTTGACAGTATGCTTTCTACCGACCCCTAATCCTTACTTCAACTGTGAATACTTTGCAGTTAAAACAATTATTCATTGAATTCTTAATTTTGCCTTTAGAAGTTTCATCTGAAGCTTTGATATAGATTACAGGCAAAATTATCCCTATTTTCAGTCTTTTTATTGAATATGTTAATCAGAGTTATTTAAAGCTCAAGTCTGATAAACTCAATATTTCTATCACTGGTTTCTGTATTTTATTTTCTCTGAGTTCTGTCTCTTGCCATGCTTATAATTTTATTTTTATTGAAAGTTGGACTTTATGCATCTTAAAAATGTAGAGTTTCTGGATGGTATTTTTATTTTTTGGTAAGAGACTTAGTTGAGCTTACTGCCAGTATTAAATGAGGGAGAAAATCACCCTAACGCCATCAGGAGTTGTCCTGATTCTCAGTGGGAGTCTGGGTGAGTGCTGGTCCATTTCTGCTTCCCACTTCCTTCCGGAGTCCCAGCCTCCAGGGTTGTCAACTGGCAGGATACATGTTTCCCAGGGTCATTCCACATGGCAATCCCTGAACTGCAATTTGTATCTCTCCAGTGCCATGAAAGTGTTGGTAATTTTATTGAGTATCTCACTCTGTTTGCTCCACGTTGGCAAAGCTGAAATGAAGCTCGTAAGTCAATGCCAAAAGTGATCGGTCCACTGTCCTATGTCTCTGTGTTTCCTTCAGTGCCAGCAGACTTGGGCTTTCTTCTGGGCTAATTTTGTTTCTCTGTTTAGGCAACTGTGAATTGGCAAATACATTGAAGGAGAAGGTACATAAAATATGAACTCTCTTCAATGAGTTTTATGAAGGTACACGAAATATTGAGCTCTCCTCAACGAGTTTTCTTTCTCTCCAGGACTTTGGTCCCTCATGTCCTGGGTGCTTTTGCATCTTTTGGATGCCTTTATGCAGATGAGATGATTTCCTGTGCCTGTATTGTATGCCGCTTTTCTCCAGCATCCCATTATCCAGAGGATTTGCTGCAAACTAGGCCCTCATAGCAGAAGTGAAACAGTGTGCTTGCATTACACATTTATATTGGTAAATTACATGTCACCTTCAGATCTATAACTTTTTAATTATTTACAAGGAACAAAGAAACTCGGAGGGATCATAAATTTATCAATTTGGTTTCATATGTAAAATAGAAAAGGCTGGCTTAGTCAACATTACATTTTCAGCACTTACTGAAGGTGTGTGTTTATGAGATGTCCAAACAAATTTTTGTATGGTGCCTTCGGATGTTCACTAGCTTCATTTTATCTTCCTTTTCATTGTTATCAATGACGCTATAATCTCCCCAGTGGTAGGTGATCATAAATCTCTAGGATGTGTCAATTACATATGGAACGGAGGGGACAATTCTCCAGTTCAAAAGCAGAAATAGTGAGCATGTGTTCAACCAGCACTGTGTGAAGCGGCATTACAGGGGAAGCAATGTTCTGGGCCAGCGGAAGGCAAGCACACACCGCTACCTCCAGAAGCATGAAAGCGTTCACTCACAATTAGCGAATTGCCACTTCACATGATAAATACCACAGTAAAGGAGTGACTAGCACACCGTAGAGGGAGTGATCCCCACAGAGGAGAAACTGATCAAGAGCCCTTAAAAATGCCCAAAGACTTCTCATGGAAGGATCTAGGTGAGCAGAAGCTTAAAAGGCACTTAGAGGTTTTATCTGTTGGACAATTAAGATAAAATGTTTTTGAGATAGAGGAAAGAGAATGTGCATCATGACAGGGAAGTAAATATGGGAAACGGCAAAAGAGTTGGTATGGACAAACACAGGGTACTTAAATAAAAACGGGGTAGGATGTCAAGTGTAAAAGACAGGGTCAGTTGTGTCTGCCATGATGGGTCATTTGGGCTTTATATAGCAAGCAATGGGGAAAAGATAAATGACTTAACAGGCAATATTACGTGATAGGTGGCAGATCACACTGATCTGCATCCACAAGTGACAGATTAAGAGTCATTTTGAGATGCCGTGAGGTTGCCTCAGCAGCCTACCCCCTTGATGCTAAAGAGTTTGGATTTATCAGAAAACAGCATTTTATGTTATACCAAAAACATGATATAAAAACATGAATGAAAAAATAATTCATCTTCTCTGGCTAGGAAAAGATAGGAGAGAGTCAATAGTGCCATAAGATTCAGATGACACACGACTAAAAACAATTTGCTCAAATAGCATTTACAAGTTATATTAAAAGAGAGGTGCCTTATGAACAAAGTCTGTTGATCCCACACGCAGCGCACAGCCAAAGAATAAACAAACAGGCCCAGCATATGACTTTAAAGTCAAATGGCTCGGCCGGGCACGGTGGCTCATGCGTGTAATCCCAGCACATTGGGAGGCCGAGGCGGGCGGATCATGAGGTCAAGAGATGGAGACCATTCTGGCCAACATGATGAAACCCTGTCTGTACTAAAAATACAAAAAATTAGCTGGGCGTGGTGGCGTGTGCCTGCAGTCCCGCTACTCAGGAGGCTGAGGCAAGAGAATCACTTGAACCTGGGAGGCGGAGGTTGCAGTGAGCTGGGATCGCGCCACTGCACTCCAGCCTGGTGACAGAGCGAGACTCTGCCTCAATCGAAAAAAAAAAAAAAAAAAAAGTCGGATAGCTGAAAACATGTTGGAAAAGTGGAAAGTACACATAGAAGAATAGAATCTCACAGTAAAAAACTGATACAAATAGAAAATTTAAAAACCAATATTAATTTAAAAATTCAGAACTGCACAGAAAACTTGATTGGAGCTGGACAAATGCCAAACATAATGAAGATTCATCATATATACTGGAATATTTTCAGAAACGCAAATTATATTTTTATACCTGAGAGTTTGCTTTATTTGGGAATTTGGTAAATTGATTTCTATGGAAGAAATACTATTTTAAAAGATTTTAAAATTCATATTATTCATCAAAACGAATCTTCACTTAACTCTAGATTTGGGTTAGGAACAATACCAAATCCCTACCCTTTGACGACACGCAGCTGCTATACCCATATCAGCCCACCTAGTTGGTCGTTATGCTAACTGAATTTAGTGAATGCCAATGCATTTAATGCAAATACTCATGTTGTTTTCGTCTTGATTCCATTTACTATGAAAAAAGCAAGTATAGCTTTCTCAATTTTCACCCACTTACAATCCATGTAAGAAGAAATTGTGTGATAAGGAATATATTATTGTTTCTTCATGTTAGACCTATCTCTATATAGTAATGATATCCAGGGTCAAAAATACAATGACATTTAGAAACTACCTCTTCCTGTTCAATCAATTCAATTGGCAAACATTCATTTTCATCACTATATGTTCTAGCTACTGAATTTTAAAAATACACACAATTTTTTTCTTGCATAAGATGAATGTTCATTAATCTCAATTTTATTTACATAAATAAGTCAGCAATGGAATCTGATTACCCCAGTGAATAAAGAATCCACAATTTTAATGTATTATAGCTATCAAAGGATTTCTGCAGCATCACACCGTATAACAGAATATTCAACAGGGTTTCCCAAGATTTTTGTTTTACTTTCTTCCACAGCGTTTCTTTATGTGGATGAGATAGAAAATTAAATAATATTTTTTAGTCAAAATTTTTTATACTATAGAAAACTGTATGATATAATATAGTAATCGTTCTCTAATATATAAAACTGTCTTGGTCTCATTGTAAAAGGCTCATAGAATTAATCACTTGGGTATGTGTCACCTGTGACCTAAGTCAACTGCAACTTAGAGTGACAGTCCAGAAGATGTTTAGAGTTCTTAGCTGCTACACTAGACAGGGCCAAAGTGTGTGCTATGGACTGAATATTTGTGTCTTCCCTAAAGTAGGCTGTTGAAACTTAATTCACAATGTGCTGGTACTTGGAGGTGGGGCCCTTGGAGATGAATAAATCATGAAGGTGGCACCCTCATAAACGAGATTAGTGCCTCTTTAAAAGAGACCCGAAAGAGCTCTCTTGGCTCTTTTGACACTGTGAGTTTACAGTGAAGAGACATCATCTAGGAAGCAGGAAGCAACCCTCACCAGATGCAGAATTTACTGATGTCTTTCTCTTGGACTTCCCCAACTCTGGACCTATGAGAAATACATTTCCACTGTTTATAAGGCACCTGGTCTATGGTACTTTCTAATAGCAACTCAAACTAGCAGTGTTCATTGTTTGAACAAAGAGAGGTGAGGGACATGATTTAACATCTGTGCTTGCTGTAAAATGTGCACAATTTTGAGGGTCAGAACAAATTAACAAAATATCTTTTCCTGCACAATCTAGAACTGGTGTTCCAATCATAATATTTGTCTGAACCTGTTTATCCACAGCTTACTGGACATACAGAAGAATTTACAAGACAGGAAGACAAAATGTCTCCTCCAATTATTATACTGTGTTTCATAGCATGTGATTTGCTCATCCAGATGCATTTAGCACCAGTCAAAATTGTTTCCTAAGCATTGGGCAGATGATCACTTGAATAGAGTAGTTTGCATCTTTCAGTAACATCTTATGCCTTAGCTTCACCAGATATACATAAGAAGTAATACCACTCATTAAGAATGAAGAATTCCAGAGAAATCACTGTCCTGAGATTGTTTTTATTGATGTTGAATACCTGCACAGTTTGGTTATGCTGCCTTCAACTGAAACTAATAGAATACATTGGCATAAAGAGACTAGTTATCAAGTAGCTCTCTGATGACAAGGTTTTAAATCCTGTTACTCTTAACTAAGCATCCTAAGCATCCATTTTAAGCCAAATGAGATAGAAAAGATAAACAGAACAACTACTCATAGCTTAGCACTTATAGCTGGAAAATAGGCATTTGGATTTCCTGTTATAACGAAAATAAATGTGCGAACTAATGACAGTTTAGAAGTGACTTAGATATATGTATCATAAGCATAATAATATATATCAAAGCTTAAGTATTATCATATCTATCAGAAACTATAAGTCAAGTAGACTATATGAGAGATATATATTTACTGCAATGGTGACACCATTGAACAAGAGATTTAAAATTTTCTTCATAGGGCAGTTTAGCAGACACAATAGAAACCCATCTTATTACCATACGATTTTACCGTGTTCCGGGCACTAAACTGTGCTATCAGTTTTTATTCTCTCCCATTCTGAAGACTTAAATTTGAATAAATAACAATTGCTCTCAAGAACCATAAATATCATCTGTTGTGGGTTGAATTCTGTCTCCCAAAAATATTTGTTGAAGTCTTAACCCCTGGTACCTGTATATATTCCCTTATTTGGAAACAGGGTCTTTGCAGATATGATCCAGTTAAGAAGAGGTCGCTACGGTGGGCCCTCATAGGAGGGCAAGGTGGGTGGATCACAAGGTCAAGAGATTGAGACCGTCCTGGCCAACATGGTGAAACCCCGTCTCTACTAAAAATACAACAATTAGCTGGGCACGGTGGCACGTGCCTGTAGTGCCAGATACTCAGGAGGCTGAGGCAGGAGAATCACTTGAACCCGGGAGGCAGAGGTTACAGTGAGCTGAGATTATGTCACTGTACTCCAGCCTAGTGACAGAGTGAGACTCCGTCAAAAAAAAAAAAAAAAAAAAGCAGAAGACAGAGACCTGCAGGGAAGTGACAGTCAGTCATGTGACAACAGAGGTGGAGATGAGGGTAATGCCTCTGCAACCAAGGCCCTGCGGCTACCAGAAGCTGGCAAAGTAAAGGAAAAATCTTCTACTAGAGATTTTGGAGGGATTGTGTCCCTGCTAAAAACTTATTTTTTGTATTCTTAGCATCCAGAATGATGAGAAACTAAATTTCTATTAAGAACCCAGTTTATGGCAGTTTGTTAAGGCATCTTCCTGATACACCATCAAAGAAGTAACAGCCAGATATAGGTCGGGGGTTTCAAAAATGTTAGGAGAGTAAACAATAACACGAATAAAGATATCCAACGCACCATCCCTCTGATTGATCCCCACCCACACATTCCTGCTGTTTCTCAGAAATCAACTTAACAATCCACAAACATAGTATGAAATTAAGAGAGAAAATCACTTCAGCAAACTTGGAAAACAGAGTCTACATACAATAATCTTTGAGCATGGTTTTTACTAAAGAACATTGAAGAACTGAATACCAACTTGAATTTTTCCTGAATAAATGATGTAGCACTGACAAAAAAGAGAATGTATTAGTAAAGGTCCTCCAGAGAAACAGACAAATAGGATAGAGCTAGAGATAGACATTGACATCCACATAGACCTGGACATAGACATCAACATCAACATAAACCTCAACATACACATAGACACAGAAGACAGAACGAGATAGAAATAGATGGGATTAGCCTACACAGTTATGGAGGCTGAAGGGTCCTACCATGCTGTCTGCAAGCTGGGAAACAAGGAAAGCTTGTGGTGTAATTCACTCCGAGTCTTAAGGCCTGAGAACCAGGGTGGGGTGGAGAAGAGGGCTTCTGGGCTAAGTTTCATAATCTGATGGCCTGAGACTAGGAGCTTCAATGTCGCAGGCAGGAGAATATTGATGTTCCAGCTCAAGGAGAGGGAGAATAAATTCACCCATCCTCCCTTTGCCATTTTGTTCCATTTGGGCCCTCGATGGGTGGGATGATACCTGCCCACATGGATGAGGGCAGATCTTCTTTACTCAGTGTACTGATTTAAATGTTAATCTCTTCCAAAAACACCCTCACAGACACATCCAGAAATAATATTCTGTCAGTCATCTGGGCATGTCTTAGCCCAGACAAGTTGACACAAAACCAACCATCAAAAATATCATTACAGAATGTTTAAAAATGATTTGGGTGTGGTTTAGAAAATGAATAGTAGGGGACATGAATGAAAGCTGGAGATCAGTTGGGATAATTCTAGTCTATGGAAACAGCATGGTCACTTTAGCTTGGGTACTGGCAATAAAGAATAAGTGAAATGGATATTTTTTGGAACTATCTTTGGAGTTGCATTAATAGAACTTTCAAGGCTGAAGAAGAGATAGCTGTCAGAGGTAATTCCCAGGTTTGGCTTGAACAACTGGTTTCCATGGAGGCATTATTTCTTGATGGAGGTACCAGTTTACTAGGGGATAAACAATGGCATGAACACAATTCAAGTAAAGGAAGTTGGTTCTTGGCATAGTGTCTCCACCAGATAAACAATAGCCTTTGTTGAAATAAAATCCAAATGTGGGCATTTCCCTGAAATCCAACTCTCTCAACACTTATCATTTATCTCTTCCTCCAGCTGAAGATCCAATAAAAAAAAAATCTAATAGCATTCCAATTGAACTGTGAGTGAATACCCTCATTTTCAGTTTTAGAAATCACTAGCATCAATTATTGGCCTCTCTTTGCTCAATGATTAGCAAGCATGAAAAATCAGCATGAGTCCTGTGAAATTACTTTATAATATAAAGATGGAATAAACCAGCACTAAGGAAATAGAAGAAATTAGATTTCTACATTTTTTAAAATAAAAATATTTTAGACAACATGTTCTGAATTCCTCTAGAAATTAAATAAAACAAGAACACTATGAAACAAAATATACACATCAGTAAATTTTAAAATAACAATCTTAAAGGAAAACAGAGATTGCCAAAGTTAAATAAAATAAGTAAAATTAATCATGTCATAAGATAATTCAGAGGACATTAAAAATGAGGGAATTTATTAATGCAGAAAAATAAATCAGAGATGAAGCGATCATGTATGCCTATAATTCCAAGGAGAAGAAATATAGATAAAGAAGATGATAGATATAAAAAACAAATAATAGAATATGTTTGCATATGTATGCCTGCAGAAAAATTTCAGGCTAATAGAGAACAGCACATGTAAGAGATATAATTAAATATGATAAAAGAAAATGTATCTGGAAAGTCCTTGTCAGGCTAAAGCAAGCCATACATTTACATTTAGAAAGGGTTGACTATATACCTAGCCAAAAATGGATAAAATCACTGAAATCTAACAATTAAAAATATTTTGTATAAAAATAAGTCTTTTAGAAAACATTTTTAAGAAAATATTATCAAAAAAAAAAACCAGCAGGCTGTCCTGCTACTTCTCTTCAGTAAATAGAAATGCCAAAAGGCAATAAAACAGACACTCCCAGGATTCAAGGAGACAAAGCTTCGCTAGGTTCAAGGCTGCCTCTAGTGCAGAGCGCAGGCTTGGCCATGGGGACCCCTCAGCAGGTATCTCTGTGCCAGGAACAGCTGCTATTTATTCCAGCTTCAAATATATTTATCAGAAAACAAGACTGAAAACACATTACTAAATGCTTCTCCCTAAAAGTTTAGGAAGAACTGAATATCCTCAGTAAAGAAGAAAAAAGAAAATAATGAATTAAGAATAAAAATATAGAGAATAAAAACACTGGAGTAGGTCATCTAAACCATCTAAACCAAAAGCTAAGTATTTGGAGAGAGCAATAGGGTAAAATTCTGAGACAAACAATCAAGGAAAGAAAAAGAATGATGAAAATTGACAAACTATAGAACCAAATAAGATGGGTAATAATTTCATACTGTAGAAGTAAAGATGAAATTATTAGCCAAAACGCACAAGTGGATTTGAACCAGAATGCTGGCTATAGACCTCACCTTACAACACAGAGTAGAGAAGGAGGTGTGTGGCTGGGTGGACGGGGTGCAGCACTCTGTTTCCACCAGCTCCCAATCCTAGCAGGCTTCAAGCTCTGTGCTTTCTCCGGCTGGTTCCTGGCTAGTGTCTACCTCACACTGAGCAGGACAGGGATTCCCCTGGATAAGGAGGAGGAGGAAAAGAGCTCCACACGGCAATTCCTCAGCCCCATCCCGGCTAAGGCAGGTGCCCTTCATTGTTTTTGGTTGCTAACCTCATATAGAGCACATAGTGTGAAGGCGACCTTCGCACGCCTACCCACCTTACGGCCCCTGGCTCCACTGAGCTCTCTCTTGACTTTTTAAAAATGTTTTGTTTTGAAATAATTACAAACTCAAAAGAAGTTCCATAAATAGTACAGGGTCCCACCCATCTTCCTTCAATGGTGACATCTTAAGTTATAGTACAATAATCAAAACCAAGAAGTTACTCCTAACTAAACTATAGATCATATTCAATTTCCACCATCTTCTAAACATGCATCTGTGAGTTTCGGGGACATTCTGTGTAATGTTATCACATGCAGACGTTTGCATCCATCCCCACAATTCGCTCTTGGTTTTTATGTCAGTTTCTCTAGTCATTCAAGCTCTCTCGCTTTTTTATCAGTGAAAGTTTCGTTTTGGGGAGAATCAAAAGCTGACGTAACGTTAATGTCTTGGTAGAATCTAGAAGACATTAAAATTCACTATTGTATTAAAAGTCCAGCGAATTAAATAAGAAAAGAAACAAAATTAAGTATAAAGATTTAAACACAAGAGAAAAATAGCAAACAACTCCAGACAATTTTCTAGGTAGTTTTATAGACAACCTAGAAAATTCAGAAGAATCCACTGAAAAACCAGAGTTTAAATGAAATTGCCTATGTAAAATTAAAATACAGTCATGTATCACTTAACGACACAGGTATCATTTGAGAATCCTTGTGTGAATGTCATAGAGTGTACTTACACAACCCTACATGGTTTTATCTACTACACATTTAGGCTAAGTATTAAAGTTTATTGCTCTTAGGTTATAAACCTGAACAGCATGTTACTTTTCTGAATACCATAGGCAATTGTAACACAACGGTAAGTATTTGTGTATCTAAACATACCTAAATATCAAAAAGGTACAGTAAAATTATGGCACTAAAGATTATAAATGTTATACCTGTATAGGGCGCAGGAATAAAGCTTGCAGGACTGGAAGTTTCTCTGGGTGAGTCATTGAGTGAGTGATGGATGTATGTGAAGGCCTCGTACATTACCATACACTATCGTGTATAAACACTATACACTTAGGCTACACTGAATTAAAAAGAAATTATTTCTTCAATAATAAATTAACCTTAGCTTAGTGTAACTGTTTTACTTTGCAGACTTTCTAATTGTCTAACTCTTTAACTTTTATGATCACACTTAGTTTAAAACATAAACGTATTGTATAGCTGTACAAATATATTTTCTTTCTTTATATCATTATTGGAAAAGCTCTTTTATATTTTTGTTTTTTCACTTTTAATTTTTTTAAATAAAATCTAAGACACAAATGCACACATTAGCTTACACCTATACAAGGTGAGGATCGTCAATATCACTGTCTTCCACTTTCACATCTTGTCCCACTAGAAGGTCTTCAGGGGCAATGACAGGCATAGAGCTGTCATCTCCTATGATCACAACGCCTTCTAGATATCTCTGGAAGGACCTGCCTGAGGCTGCCTAACAGTTAACATGGTTTCAGTAAGTAGCAGGAGTACATTCTAAGTTAATGATAAAAATATAGTGTGGTAAATAAATAAACCAGTAGCAGTCACCTATTATCATGCACTGTATGCAATTGTATGTGCTATAATCCTATCCAACTGGCCGCACTGTAGGTTTGTTTACACCAACGTCACTGCAAGCACTTGAGTGACGTGTTGCACTATGTTGTTATCATGGCCATGACATCACACGGTGACAGGAATGTTTTAGCTAGATTATAATCTACTGGGACCACCATCATATATGCAGCCCATTGTGACCTGAAATATCATCAGGTGATGCGTAGCTGAATAAATATCTGATACATCAGCAAACACAAATTAGAAAATATTGACATAAAATATTGAAGTAACAAAATAAAATACCCAGGAAAACTATAGAAACTATAAAACTCTAGAAAGGATTTATGAAAAAAAATTTTAAATTCCACTAAGGAAATAAAGGTTACCCAAATTACTAGAGATATTATGTCCATGGATTGAAGATTCAATATGGCATATATACCATCTCTCCAAAATTAACCCATAAGTACAGCATAGTCGTAGACAAATCTTTAAGAGGACTTTTTATAGACCCTGACAAAACAGTTGTAAAATTTACATGATGCAATATGCACAAAAAAAGCCAAAGCTATTGTGGAAAATAAAAAAAGAAGGGCTTTTCCTTCAAAATATTAAAACTTACTTTATATTTCAAGTTACTACAGGAGTGTAGGATTTGTATCAAAAGAATAGATGAATGGAATAGAACTAATGATATAAAAACAATTATATACATATGCATTATACACACACACATATATATCTTATGTATCTATATGCATATTCACGAAGTTGGAAGGGGAGGAAAGGGCTTATAAAGAAGTCTCCAGAACAAAACCTAGCAAAGACTGATAAATGTTCTTCATCAAAATTAGGTATTTTTAAATGTACTTAAAAGCAAAGTAAGAGGATAAAGAAAAGACATTTAGAAATTATGCTCTACATATGTAACAAGGAAATAATATTAGTAAAAATTAACTAAAAATTACAAATTAATTTTTAAATGACCACTCAAAAAAATAAACACAGGAAAGTAACAATAATGAAAATTAAATATTTGATAATAAATGAAAAGCTCTTGAATGTCACTAGTATCACAGAATACGAAAACTAAACTACAGTTAAAGTTTTCACCCATTCAGTTGTCAAAGTTTATAGTTTTATAATATCTTAGTTGGCAAGCCTGAGGAAATGTATATCCTTACACTCTCATGGCTGACTCTCACTTCCTATATTCTTGAAAATAAATAAACCCTGCCCACCTAGAATTCTATATTCAATTTTTTCATTAAGTAGGCCAAGCATACTCACATGTGTCACAAAAAAAAAAAAACAAAGACAAGAGGCGAATAATATCAGAGTGTCAACACAGATTACATTTTGGAATTTATTTAAATTACCTAAATACAAGTTGAAAGTATCCAACTCAAATTAAAGTTAATATTTTGTTAAACAACAGAAACCGTTTTCTAAAGAAATCCTTTAAAAGAACACCTGTGTCAATAAGCGTACATCTAAAACATGTAAGCACTTACAACTCAATGTACTTTTATTTTTAAGTTAATTCCTGTATTATACCTAAGAAGTAAAGATTAATAATTTGTCTCATAACTGCATCACTTTAGGCTGCAATGTCTACCATTGATGCATGATTTTTTTTTAATAATTTCTTGGGAAAGCAAAACAAAAATTCAGTACAAATACTTTTTGAAATGATTACTTTTTTCATTGAATAGACAGAAAGTAAAATGAAAGAGATTGCAGTTTGGGGGAAGAAAAGAGGCTGGAATGGAAGCTTGATTAGTTAAAGTACTTTAAAGAAATTTAAAATCCACCTGGCACTCAGATATAAAAAGCAATGAAGATTGAGCTGCTGCGCTGACATTTCTTTCTGGATTGCAGAGGACTGTAATGACTCATACTTCATTGCTATGCCAGCCTATCTTTCTGCCACGAGCCTCCATTAAGGTTAAAACAAACGTAAAAGCGAACTGCAAAGTGCATGTCAGTGTAGCACTGGCAAGTTTTAGTGACCTGTCACGGTGACATAGACCCCAATATGCCCACCTAAAAGCTCCACAGGTAAAGGTGTCTAATGACAGGGACTTCAGGACAAATCTATACCGAAATGAAATTGGAAGTCACTCTGATGTTACCTAGCAGCGTGGAGGCTGACCCTCACAGGCATTAATGTGATACAAAGGATGCCTTAGTAACCAGGCACAGGGAAATATAATTGGCAAAGTAAGCGATTTTAATAGAGCATATAAAAATGTGTGTGGAGACAGATAGGGACGGTCCCTTCTATGCAATTTTCTAGTAATGGTAGTTGTGTGTGTGTTAAATGAAAGTATGGGTGAGTTCAAATCAGCCTTTCCAGAAAAGCAGCAATATCAAATAGAAAATAATCATAAAATATTATGTATGTGTTTTAAAATGAATTTTTCACATACAGTTGTTGTCAGGTTGAAAGTCAAGATTTATTCTGAGGACTGGAGCAAACTGAAGGTTGCTAGAAATGTATCCCTAATTCTGCTATATTATGATACTATACTGTTCTCTGTGAGAGAACACACATGTATGCTGCGTGTGTGTGTGTGCACTTATGCATGTATGTGTGTGCAGTCTGTTCATATGCATGTGTGTGTGTGTGTGAGCACACACTTGTCCGTCAAGAAGAGAAAGGAACAATGGATGAAGAAAGAAAACCAGGAATATTATTGTCCCACATTTTTCATATTGCTCATCAGTGGTGGCTCCTAAGTTTCTACCAAGGAAACCTGAAAGAGAAAATATTGGTGGGACTCTCTGTGACCCAGCATATCACGTGTTTCTTCGATGGAGTGTCCATAGGGTAGTTTGAGGAGCTAATTGAGATTTCACAGTGGCTGCAGCCTTCCAATGCCCTCCTTTGCACCAACACTGCTGCTGATGTCTGACATTCTTAGTACTTCATGCTAATGTGACATAAATGGCCATGAGGCATGATAACCAGGATATGAATAAAATCTCTCATAGAATGATGATAAACATTAAATGAGACTATAGTGATGACAAATGTCAAAGAGTACCTGGTAAGAAGTAAGCACTCAATAAATGCCCCCTGTTATTATTCCAATTGTACAGGACAGGTGCCCCTCAATATCCCCAGAAGACTGGTTCCAGGACCCCTCTCAGATACAAAAAAATCCATGGATGTTCATAACCCTAATATAAAATAGGTACCACCTGCATATAACCTACGCACACCCTCCTGTATACTTTCAGGCATCTCTAGATTATGTGTGATTCCTAATACAATTTAAATGCTATGTAAACAGTTGTTTTACTGCATTTCTGAAGAATAAAGATGAGGAAAAAAGTCTGTACATGTTCAGTACAGGCAAATCTTTTTTCAGATATAAGGTTGGTTGAATTCATGGATGTGGAACCCAGGAATAGGGAGAGTCAGTTCTAATAGCTTAAAAAATGAACCAGAGTTCCTCATACAAATGGTCTTGCTATCTTTTCAGGCATCTCCTTGGAAGGCATTAAACTTATTCCAGCAAGATGTCATTGTTTTTTCCAACATCATTAAAGCACTTTGAATTCTTCTTTTTGAACGCTTTTAAAACCTGCAAAATTTGATTTGAACATTCTTAATCATGGTAATTCACTGATAGGCATGATTTCTGATTTTATTTTTATTGCTCCCCTAAAGGACAAATGCAGTATTCTAAGTGGAAGGGACAGTGGGAGACACATTGATGAGTCAAGACATTCATCGTCCAGCTTCCCTTCAAAAAGATGATAATTTAGAGCCCAGAATGAACGAGATAACTAACAAAGTTGCCCCTTTTCTGATAAAAATTAAGGGGATAATAACTTGTATTTTATGGCTTACACAGAGCCTATGATGCACTTCCAATGAACAATTTCAAAAGTGTGTTAATTTGAAAAACATATTCATTTGGAAGAATACAATCTGTAAATCTGTTATAAAATTAAAAATAAAGCATCAACTCTCAGAACTGTGGAGTTTATTACTAAGCGAACTTGCTGATTGGAATGCCCTTGATACATGTGCTATCTGCTTCTGTTTGCACAGCGGAGAGTTCACAGCCTTACAGAAAACCCTCATACATACTGGCTTTCACTTTCTCAACTGAGTGTAGCTTCAAATCTCTATGTAAGAGCCCTTTTATCCACTGTCTATCAATATCTGTGGCTTACTTTGTCACTACTCTTACCTCAGTGTAATCGATTTGCCTACTTCGTTGCTTGTTATCTGTTAGAGCAGGGGCTGTGTCCTGTGTCCACTATACACAGGATTTAGAAAGGAATTTGAGGGAAAAAAATAAGTATACAAAACTCTTTTCAGTAAACAGCTTAGAGGAGGGTAAGGCTGGATACAAAGTTCCAGATAGACATTGCTGAAGTGAAGGTGAAAAGTGTTTTACACGAGGAAACAGCAGCGGGGCGCACAGAGGGAATTCACGTGAAAGCAGGTAAGGAGGCAGCGGGGGCGAGACAAGGGTTGCTTGGATTTATGCAGGAGAAGGAGGCAGAATCCCCACATCCCTCGCGGGTTTCTAACTTGCCTACCTGGGAATTTTCCCATCCACCTATAATGGGAAGAATGGAACAAATGTATCTCAGTGGACTCACAGGAGAAAAGATCAAGCGTTTTTCATCTTGCACACCAAGATCCAGTAGGAAGCACAGCACACAGTAAGCAAAGAATTGCCTATGAGTAGTGCACTTACGTAAACCATGAAAAGTAAGCATAGGATAGCATTTGGAAAAAAAGGTAGAGAAAAAGATACTTTGAGGAGATGATTTCATGGACGTATACTGAAAGCCACATGACCAAATAAAGATGCTAAAGAAGCCTTTCCTAGTAATTTCATGTTAGATTTTTACAGAAGCCAGATACGGATGTAATAAGACACCATAGACACTCTGATATCTAGTTAGTTTGTTTGTTTGTTTGCTTGCTTGTTTTTGTTTTCTGAGACAGAGTCTTGCTCTGTCGCCCAGGCTGGAGGGCAGTGGCACGATCTCGGCTCACTGCAACCTCTGCCTCCTGGGTTCAAGCAATTCTCCTGCCTCAGCCTCCTTAGTAGCTAGGATTACAGGCATCCACCACCACCCCAGGCTACTTTTTGTATTTTTAGTAAAGATGGGGTTTCACCATGTTGGTCAGGCTGGTCATGAACTCCTGACCTCAAATGATCTGCCCAACTCAGTCTCCCAAAGTGCTCAGATTATAGGCGCGCCACTGCACCCGGCCAGATATGTTTTAACGCAGGTTTTTGAGGTATGATTCTCATAGAGCAAATGTTTTCCTTCCCAGTTCTACAGTCTGTAAATATTGACAAATACTTATGTACAATAAAGTAACCGCCACCACAGTCATGAGACATTTTCTTTGTTTTTATTTTCCAGTAATTGTAATGTATCTTGACATAGGTTACTCTAGGTTTATCATATTTTGAATTTGTTCAGCTTCTTTATTATGTGGGTTTTATCTTTCACAATATTTGGGAAAGAGTGCCTGTATCAAAAGCCCCCAGGTAGGGGGCTTGTTGTGGTGGGGTCCCTCTTGTCAGTGCCCAACATAGCAGGACCCCAGGATGTTGGAGCAGAATCTCAGGCTCAGTGGAGACACAGAGAGCTTCCCTTGTCTATGCACTGTCAGTGAAGTTTCAGGTTGAAGCCCCACACTTGTCCTGCTGTGCTCCTCTGGTCTTATCGGGACTCCAATTTGACCTGCGTGATGAATAGTCCTACATAGGACACATTCTGTTGCCAAGTGCAGGTCAGTGTTATCAGGTGTATTAGTCCATTCCCACATTGCTATAAAGAAATACCCAAAACAGGCCGAGCGCGGTAGCTCATGCCTGTAATCCCAGCACTTTGGGAGGCCGAGGCGGGCAGATCACAAGGTCAAGAGATCGAGACCATCGTGGCCAACATGGTGAAACCCTGTCTCTACTAAAAATACAAAAAATTAGCCGGGCGTGGTGGCAGGCACCGGTAATCCCAGCTACTTGGGAGGCTGAGGCAGGAGAATCACTTGAACCCGGTAGGCAGAGGTTGCAGTGAGATGAGATTGCGCCATTGCACTCCAGCCAGGGCAAAAAGAGCGAAACTCCTTCTCAAAAGAAAAAGAAAAAGAAATACCCCAAACTGAGTACTTTATAAAAGAAAGAGGTTTAATCAACTCACAGTTATGCATTGCTTGGGAGGCCTCCGGAAACTTACAATCAAGGCAGAAGGCAAAAGTAAAGTAGGCACTTTCTTCACAGGGTGGCAGGATGGAGTGAGTGCAAGCAGAGGAAATGCCAGATGCTTATAAAACCATCAGATGTGGGAATTCACTCACAATCATGAGAACGGCATGGGGAAACCACCTCCATGATCCAGTTACTTCCACCTGGTCTTGCCCTTGAAACGTGGGGATTATGGGGAGTACAATTCAAGGTGAAATTTGGTGGGGTCACAGAGCCAAACCATATCACCAGGTCTGGGCCATTTTCTACTGTTAGGTGGGGGTCTTAACAAGACCAACCACTATGCATTTCCTCCTGTCTTGGTATGTCTAACCAGTTCACTTTTCTCTTTCCACTTTTCAGAGTTCTTATTTGGTTGTCTCTTAGGAGATATTGAATTACAGCTGTATGTTGCAAGAGGAGAGAATCAGCAAACTTGAAGACAGGATAATTGAGATTACTGAGTCTGAAACAGAAAGAAAAAAGATTGAATAAAAGTTAACAGACAGTGTGAGGCACCATCACACAGACCAACATAGGCACTGTGGGAATCCCAGAAGGATAAAACAGAAAGAAAATGGAGATTACTTGAAGAAATAATGGTTTAAAACTTCCCCAATTTTATGAAAGACATAAATATAAATATTCATGAAGCTCCACAAACTCCAAACAGGATGTACTCAAAGAGAACCACACAGGCCAGGTGTGGTGCCTCATGCCTGTAATCCCAGCACTTTGGGAGGCTGAAGCAAGTGGATCGCTTGAGCTTAGTAGTTCAAGACCAGCCTGGGCAAAGGGCAATACCCTGTCTTTACAAAAAATACAAAAATTAGCGAGGTGTGGTGGCACACACTTGTAGTCCCAGTTACTTGGGAGGCTGAGAGGCTGGAGGATCACTTGAGCTCCAAAGGCAGAGGTTGCAGTGAGCCAAGGTCATGCCACTGCACTCCAGCATGAATGACAGAGTGAGACTCTGTCTCAAAAAAAAAAGACAAATACACCAAAACACATTATGATCACACCATCAAAAGACAAAGAGAGAATTTGGAAAGTAGCAAGAAAGAAGCAACTCTTCATATACAATAGATTCTCAGGAAAATTATCAGCATATTTCTCACCAGAAATCTTGGAAGTCAAAAAACTTGTGAACCAAGCATGTTCAGGAAAACCGTCCTTTGAAAGCAAGGGGAAAGTAAATGAAAATAAGGGGAAAGTAAAGACATTCTTAGATAAACAAAAGCCGAAGATTTTGTTGTTACCATGAGACCTGCCCTGCAAGAAATATTAAAGGGAGTCCTACAAGTTGAAATGAAAGGACAGTGGACAGTAACTTGAAGTCTTGAGAAGAAATGAAGATCCCTGTAAAGAGATATACATGGGCAATTATAAAACCCTGTATAATTTTGACGTTGGTTTACAACTTTGCTTTTTTTTCATAATTTCAGAAATGGATGCATTAAAAAACAAGTATTTGTCTATGTTTTGGGGAACAAAATGTATAAGGATGCAATTATGTGACATTAATAACTGAAATAATGAAAATGGAACTGTTAAAAGAGTAAGTTAGGCTAGTATGAATTCATATTAAGGCATTATAATTTTATGATCTTAAAAATAACTCCTATGTTAACCAAAAAGAAAATAGCTATAGAATATACAGAAAAGAAAATGGGAAGGCAATTAATATGTTTTACTGTAAAAAATTAAAAATAAGATCTCAATGAAAAAATGGAGGAGAAAAATTCCATAAGGTATATGTAAAACAACAGAAAAATGACAGAAGTTAAATTTATTCTCATTAATAATTCTTTTAAATGTAAATTTAAATGAATTAAACTGTTTGATCAAAATACAACTATTCACAGAATGTATTTTTAGTAACCCATATATATGCTGTCTGTAAGAGACTTGTGTTAGATCCAAAGACATAAATAGGTTGAAAGTGAAAGAATAGAAAGATATCACATGAAAATAGTTACTAAAAGAGAGCAAAGGTGACTGGAACTAATGTCAGACAAAATAGAGTTTATATTTAAAATGTTACAGAAGACAAAGAATATTATTTACTAACAAGGTTCAATAAAGCAAAAAAGATATAAAAGTATGAATAATTATGCATCTAATAAAACACCATCAAAATATATAAAGCAAAAATTAAGAGAATTAAATGGAGAAATAGTTCTACAATAGTATTTGAAGATTTCAATAATCTGCTTTTATTATGAATAGAATAATCAGATTGAATATAAGTACGGAAATAGAGTACTTGAACAACAAAATACACCAACTAGATCTAACAGACCTATACAGAAAATTCCACCCCAAAACAACAGCCTACACATCTGTCTCAAGTGCGCACAGGACGTTCTCCATAATAGACCATATGTTAGGCCACAAATTCAGGCTACTATTAAAAAAAGATGAAAATAACAAGTGTCAGAAAATAAGGGGAAACATTGGAACTCTTGTGCACTGTTGGCATGAATTTAAAATGTTGTACCCACGATAGAAAACAGTATAGTGGTTCCTCAAAAATTAAAAATATAATTATCATATGATCTAGTAATTCCACTTCCAAGTGTACACTCAAAAGAAATGAAAGTAGGATCTGAAAAAGATATTTGCATACCCATGTTCATAGTGGCATTATAGATTAAAGGTGGAAGCAACTCAAGTGTCCATCAAAGGATGAATGGCTAAAGAAAATGTAGTATATATGTACAAGAGAATATTGTTCAGCTGTGAAAAGGAAGAAAATTCTGACACACGCTACAATTTGGGTGAACCTTAAAAACATATGCAAAATGAAATAAGCCAGTCATAAAAAGACACGTGATTCCACATATATAAGGTACTTAGAGAGGTCATATTCATAGAGACAGATAATAGAATGGTAGTTGCCAGGGACTCTGGAGAGAGAGGAATTGTGAGTAGTTGTTTAATGAGAACAGTTTCAGTCTAGTAAGAAAAAAAGAGTTTGGGAGAAGAATGGTGGTGATGGTTGAACAATACGAATGTACTTGATACCACTGAACTATACTTTAAAAAATGGTTAATATGGTACATTTTACATGATGGGTATTTTCCACAATTTTTAAGAAGTATTTTTTAAAAGTAGATATACCATTTTCATTCCCACAAGCAATGTATGAGGTTTCAAGTTGCTACACATCATTGCTAGTATTTGGTATTGAAAGATTTTTAAATTTTTATTTTAGACATT
The DNA here is from genome assembly GCF_029281585.2 of Gorilla gorilla gorilla. Taxonomy (NCBI): domain Eukaryota; kingdom Metazoa; phylum Chordata; class Mammalia; order Primates; family Hominidae; genus Gorilla; species Gorilla gorilla. The sequence continues at coordinate 189,192,642 of NC_073229.2, forward strand.
GAAATATTTAGAAGTAACTCACTGTAGTTTTATTTATTTTTTTCTTAATTTTATTTTTTTAAATTATACTTTAAGTTCTAGGGTACATGTGCACAATGTGCAGGTTTGTTACATATGTATACATGTGCCATGTTGGTGTGCTGCACCCATTAACTCATCATTTACATTAGGTATATCTCCTAATGCTATCCCTCCCCTGTCCCCCCATCCCACAACAGGCTCCAGTGTGTGATGTTCCCCTTCCTGTGTCCAAGTGTACTCATTGTTCAATTCCCACCTATGAGTGAGAACATGTGGTGATTGGTTTTTTGTCTGCTTGTGATAGTTTGCTGAGAATGATGGTTTCCAGCTTCGTCCATGTCCCTACAAAGGACGTGAACTCATCCTTTTTTATGGCTGCATAGTATTCCATGGTGTATATGTCCCACATTTTCTTAATCCAGTCTATCATTGATGGATATTTGGGTTTGTTCCAAGTCTTTGCTATTCTGAATAGCATATAAACAGAACCAAAGACAAAAACCACATGATTATCTCAATAGATGCAGAAAAAGCCTTTGACAAAATTCAACAGCTAAAATCTCTCAATAAATTAGGTATTGATGGGATGTAACTCAAAATAATAAGAGCTATTTATGACAAACCCACAACCAACATCATACTGAATGGGCAAAAACTGGAAGCATTCCCTCTGAAAACTGGCACAAGACAAGGTGCCCTCTCTCACCACTCCTATTTAACATAGTGTTGGAAGTTCTGGCCAACTCATTGTAGTTTTAATTTGCATTTCCATGATGAAGAATACTGTTGAGGATCCTTTCCTGTGCTTATTCACCATCCTTGTTCTTTCTTTAACTAAGTGTATTATTTGCCAGGTTTTAAATTTCGTTTAGTTATTGAGTTGTAAATTTTTTTTTATATTATGGAGACTAGTCCTTTATAAGATATGTTTTATGCATATATTTTTTCCTGGTCTATGGATTATATTTGAAATTTTTTAACAAGGTTTTTCAAGGTGTAGAAGTTTTGAATTTTGATGATGTACAATTTGCCTCCCTTTTTTTTGATTTGAGTGTTCTGTGTCCTATCTAAAAAATTATTTACCTGAGTCAGGATTGTAAAGTAAAAATTTGTTCTTATTTTATTTGTTTTTGGTTTTTTCCTTCTCTTTTTATGCTTTAGGTTTTATGTTTAGGTCAATAATTCATTTTCAGTTAATTTTTGTGGATCATGTAAAGTGGCAGTATTTTATAAGAATTTTCAATTGCTTCTGCATTTTTTGATAAGATTATACTACACTTACAGTAATTATTGATGTAGTTAGATCTAAATCTACCATTCTGCAGGTTGTGTTTTTCCTGTTCCATTCTTTTGTTTTATTTTTCCTTTTATCTTATTGCTTTTAGGTCAGTTGAACAGTGCTTATATTGTCCATTTCATCCCCACTAAGGGCTTATTAGTTATGCCTCTTTCCTTACGTTTCTGTATAGCCTTAGAGTTTTCAATACACATCTTTATTTTATCATGGTTTACATTCATAAACACATACCATTTTATATGTAGTTTAAGAAACTTATAATTGTCTATCCCTATTTTATCCTTTATGCTATTTTTGTCATACATTTTACTTTTATATACTTTATTAACCTTAAAACTTGTTATTAATATTTTTGCTTTACAGAATCAATTATCTATTAGTCATTTAAAATAAGAAAAATTATCTTACATTTACTTTTGTATTTATCATTTCACGAGTTCTTTCTCAGCATTCTCGTCCTTCCTCTTCACATCACCCAAGCTCTGCCTTGTATTGGTGTGCATCTTATGCAAGCCAGAATTTTCTTCCTCTCTCCAGTGGTGGAAAGCTTCTAATTTTACTGGTATAGGATCATGAGCTCTGAGATTTTTCTTGGTATTTCCCATAGGTTGAGAGGTTGTTTCTTCTCTCCTTTGTCCAACAACGACATAGCTTTGACTGGGCTTGTTGCCCTATTCCCCTAGTACTTAAGACTTTTGCTCCTTATGAGAGAAGTGTCCAGGCAGTGGGGCCAAGGTTTTGTGCCTTCCATAGAGAAAATTGATTCCTCCCTGCGGTCCTGCACAAGGAATTCCCCATTGATCTCCCACCCTTCCCCTAAATCCCCCTCATGAGCCCATGGTGGAGCTATATGAAAAAGGAAAAGAGCCTGTGAGTGAAGGTAGTCTCTCCCTGAATTTGGGGCTCTCAAGGGGTCTACATGATCATGGTAGCTCATACTCAACCTTCAGCAACACACGAAAACTTGAGCTGACTTCCTTTTACCTTCCTTCATGACAGCCACCCCTTCCTCTAGGACACTGACACCAGTCAGACTGGCTGTATGTCAAGTCTTTACTCAGCAGGGAATGGGAGGCAGCCTTCTCTCTCTGGATTTTAGTCTAATTGATTGACTTGTGATCTCAGCTTTCTTACAGGTAAAATAGTATTATTGTTTTATACTGTACCTAGCTTTTTCTTGTTGCTGGAGTGAGAGAAATGCTTTTTCTAGTTTTTTACATCCTAGACCTAACTTATACATTTTATGAGCTACCCTTGGTGATATTGTCATCTCAGTAGGTGAAGTAAACAATGGAAAACAAGGATCAACTGACTGGTAAAGCTCATAGAACAGGAAACCAGTTGGAAATTCATTATGTTGCTTTAGACACAAATGGCACAAAAGCTTTTGGACTAATAGCCTCTTCAGGATAACATTTATCCTCAGAGATTTCTCAACACCTTGTAATGTGTACTGTGAGACAGCCAATTAATGTCTTTGAATTCTGAGTCAAAAGATCCTGGCATTCTTTACAAACCAGTAAGGGAAGTGTTTGCTATGTAAAGAAATGAGGTCAGATTCGAGAGCTGGAGTTTTTAGATATAGTGAGATCAAATAGATTTTGCTGCCTAGCTTCCAGTGAGGCCTTTTTAACAGCAACAACAAAATAACAATATGCTTTCCCTCAGTTTGATGGGAGACATCTTCCCAAAAACTCTGTGCAGGATTTAGGAGAAAGTTTTTAATATATGACTCATATTTATCTATTGTATATTCTAATAAGATTTCTCTATGGCTTTCTAATACCTCTAGGTACTCAGATTTGTTCAATCAAAGCCAAATGATGTGAGTGATAAAATTGAATTGATTCTCCTTCCCAGTAAGTCCTGTTCCCTTGACATTTTTCTAATAATCTATGCCCCCTCTGAAAATATAGGTAAATGATGAAGGGTAATGAGGCCCACAATAACATGATTGTTCACCTGTTATGCTTAATGAGGCTTATGCTATATTCCTCCAGATTCTGCGGAGGCTAAAGCCCACTCGTTCATTTCATCAGGACCCTGAAACATAATACTACTGTTTTATCCTGGTAACTGCCAGCCACAGATTCACCCTGATGAACTTCAGTGCCTCTAAACAAGGAATCGAAGATAAAGGAAACCAGTTAAATGGCACCCTGAGTGTTGTTTATGGTACTTCACAGTCATTACAGGGGTGTATCCATAATGTATAGCAAACATTTGCCATCCTACAGCTCTTTATCTTTCCGGGCTATGAGGGCTGCTGTAGATGGTCAGCTTGTTTCTTAATTTAGTGCTGAAAACCAATTTTATTCATTTTATTATAGAGTAACCCATGAAAATAAGTCTCGTTTAACTAGCTTTATTTATTTATTTTTTTGGCTGAGACTCAGATGATCAGGACAACTGCCTAATTCAAATTTGTTGATTGCAGTGCGGTTTGTACAAAACTTCTACTATTGCATATCACAGATAACCATGATGGTGAGACTGGGTGAATGTTCATTTGCAAATAGCCTGGAACATTTCCTGTCAATTGATTGTTTCCAGCTTGCTCAAATGTGGAGTAAAAGAGCATAAACAATGGAATCTAGTTCCAAGCTTAACTCTTAGCCCCACCAATAAGACAACTTATTTCCACATTATTTTTAATTCAACCCTTTATATATTTTAAATTGAGTTAACATTTACCCTCCATATTATCATACCTTCTTCTGAACCTATCAATATCACTATTTAATAAACAAATACATTAAAATACAACCAAAACCAATTCTGCCTTCTGATCTGTCTTCTGAAGGTAACCTTTTAAGCACTAACTCTTCCTGACCCACCTAAATTGTTAGTAAAAGAATGTCACTCATAAGTGAAGCCTGCTTGGTGTCTTCTAGATTGGTATCAATAGGAAGTAGTAGTGAGACTGAAGTCAGGATATTAACCAAGATGTACACAGAGCCAGTCAGAGCTGAATAAGCATAACAGAAAGACAGGGAAGCACTGGCTTGCCTCACTTTCGGCTTCAACCTTTTTCATTCACTTATATCTGTGGGAGAGGTCAGGAAAAGACCAGGAATATATTCTCCCTTTTAGACATTCATTGCATTAGGCTCTCAGTATAAACTGGATCCTGAAGTCAAACAAATAAATCACTTACAGGACTCTGGCATCTTTCCTCAATGCATCAATAAAGAAGAGTGTGTGGTGGGGGTGTGTGAGTGCACACAAGTGTGTGTTCTTTTCTTTTAAACATTTATTACTAAATTAGTGAACATTATATTTGCTTCATTGCATAATAATTTGGAATACCCTTTGCTTGTAGTATAAATTTCAAATCACCTCATAAGTTGCATAAAAATGAAATGTCTTCCCTTCATGAGTCAAACTACCATGGGACACCCAAAACACTTTGAAAACATTATGTATAATACAGTAGGGCCAACACACCATAAACATGTACACTAACACAACAATTTCACACACAAAATGGCTTACCAAAGTATTTTCATAATTGAATTCTGTTGTCTTTCTAAGAGAAATTCTGTCATCAGTTAAAGTAACTTAATTTGCATGCATTATATGTGGTAAGACATCCAAGCTTAGGTAACTGTCTCTTCTGTCATTATAGTTATATCTTCTCTTCAGTGTGGGTACGACTGGGCTTTATTCTGATCTCAGTCCCTGTGTCAGCTAGCTTGGAATCGTCACCCATCACTACAGCCACTCTTTTGCTTATATCTCATGCTACTTATTCACATTATTCTATCATAGGATTCACCTGGAAAAATAACTCCTGGAACAATCCCAGGTTGACTAACCATGTGGGATTGCCAAGGAGTGGAGGGATTCCGAGGACCACAGGACTACCAGTGCTAAAACTGGGAATATCCCAGGCAAGCCAAGATGGCTGGGAAGCTTGAAACCAACTGTCCAGTCATGCTCCTTCTCTGTTCCTTGCCCATTTTTCTCTGTGGACCCAGCTCACTCCTGGGAAACTATTTCTGCTCCTTACTCTCCACGGCATATCCAATGGGGCACCAATGATTATGTCCTTCCCTCTTGGGGTTTTCACAGCCCCCACAGGCCTTCTGTTGATGCAGTCTGAGAGCTAAGCATTGTTTTTCCTTTCTTAACACTAAAATTGAACTTTAAATTTTGTGAGTTTCTGATCTACCTGCCTTCAGTCAGCTACATGTGGCAACAACCACAACCATTTTTCCCCCTAGACATAACTTTCAAGCCTGATTTCTTTTTGTCCCTATATCAGTTCTCTCTCAATTTAATGTTAATTAGCTTGAGACCATCTGAAAATTAGGCTTGGAGCAAAAGACACTCACAGCCAAGTCTCTTTGAATAACTTATAAATCTTAATGAACATTTTTCATCTCAACCTTTTTTACTTTCTTTCTTTTCTATTCCTGCTGTGATCAGGAGGCAGCTGAATTTTCAAACATGTGCAAGTCACAATGTCTTTAATCTAATCTCACCTATGTCTTTTGGTTCCATGCTAAAAGCAGAGAGTAAAAGATGTTATACCACCTTTTGACTTTTTCCAATCTCTTATCCTAGAATACATCTCAGTAGACATATGGATTGCTTTTCAGGTTTGACATGTGGCATTTTATCTAATATTTTGCCACTGCATTTAAGAGATGCCTCCTTTCCAATCTAGATCAGTTTCTTACTGTCCTTTTTTGTGAATACTAGGACGATTTCTGTTTTGGCAGCACCCTACTTCAAAGGTAACAATTTTTGTACGGTTTCAGTTAATTCTAGCTCTTTTCAAAATACATTTCAGTGAGTTAACCCAGTTGGATGGTGTCCACTCACACTGGAGAGGACTGTCTGCTTTACGGAGTCCACTGATTCAAATGCTCATCTCATCTACTCATCTCATCTAGAAACACCCCCACAGACAGTCCCAGAGATAATGTTTAGCCAAATATCTGGGCACTCTATAATCTAGTCAAGTTGACACATAAAATTAACCATCATACCACTGAAAGAGTTGAAAGCTTCTATGTGTGCCCTGAAGGAGACCCTTGTCTCCTACAGCAGCAAGATTGAGATTGCTGAAAATTAAATTCAGAATCTTACCTTTCAACTGGCTGAACTGCAATGCAAGTTGAGCTCCCAGCCTCACAAAGTTCTACTGTTAAAGGGAGGGCATTGATTGGGGAAGAATAGGATTTTGTAAGTTGGTGTAAGAATGGGTGGGAGGAACTTGATGAAGCTACAGTAATTGAGCCCAAATAATGCTGAGCTTTCTTTGCCAGTAGAAGAAGACTCCCACCCCCAGCAGAATTAGCTTCCCTATTCCCAGTAGAAGCAACCTCCCCAGCCCACCTGAGATGACTCACTAACAGTGCATTGCCTAAGGAAACTGTAGCCCAGCCCCATCTGAGATGACTCACTAAGGGTGCATTGCCTAAGGAGACTGTAGTGGCTGGCCTCCCATGAGGCAGTTGCCATGCAAGACAATGCTGATTCTCCCCAAGACCCACTCTCGCCACCCCTATTAGTTTTTAGACTTATAACAGGACCCAAGTTCCAGCAGGCCCCTAAAATCGAGTACAAAGTGTGGCCCTTAAAGAGGTAAACTACACTTCAAAAGAATTACTTGGTTTTTCTCATTGCTACAGTCAGAAATCCAAGGAACATGTGTGGGAATGGATACTAAAGGTGTGGGATAATGGTGGAAGGAACATAAAATTGGATCGAGACAAATGTGTTGATATGGGCCCAATAAGAATATTCTGGATTTAAGGTTGCAGCTCAGGGAGTTAGAAAGGGCTTTCATAGTTGGTTTGGTTGATTAGCTAAAATATGGGCCAAAAAGCAGCCCACAGTAAGCAAGTTACAAATGTCAGCCCTGCTTTGGTTTAATGAAGAAGGACTTCAAAGGCTTAGGGAGACTGGACACATCCACTCTGGGAAGGTCCAGAAGACATACCTTTCACCACGAGTGTGAGAAATAAATGTGTGAGGGAAGCCCCAACATTCTCAAAGAGATCTGTTGTTGCTTTTCTCTATTGGACAGACCTCACAGTAGGAAGTGCAGCCACTGAATGGGGAAACCTAAACACAATGGAAGTAATTGTATTCTGGAGGGACAGTGGCCAAGTGGAGGCACTGTCCAATGGCAAGGTGGGTGTGGTATGGTAAAGAACAGCAAAGCGAAAGCAGACATCAGAATACTGACTCAAAGACCTATGATGTTTGCTGGTTGATTATGGTGCTACTAGAAGTAAAATAGAGAGCTTACCAAATTCTTATTTGATCAGAATATGCAGAAAAGTTTAAGTCAAGTGAACACGACTATAACCTAAATCACAAGCAGACAGTCATGATCCCTTAATAAGTTGTCAGACTTGTGCCAGTTTTACAAACCCAAAACACCTTGAGCAAAGGTGAGGCTGGTTTCCCTTGAGGAATGACCTTGGCACACTACTGAAAATTTATACAGTTAATTTTTCTCTCAACCTTCCCCAAAAGGACGTACCTGCTTTTACTAGAGTAACTTGGCATTGGGTAAAAAGAAATAATAAGGCCTTTTGGGGACCACCAGAAACTGTCTCTAAACTGACACCAATTTTAAGAGACAAAATGTCATTGCAGCCTACCCAGTCAGAGTAGAGGCTTATGAACCTCAGGTGATCAATGGAGTTTTACTTCAGGGCCATCTCACAGTGGTTCCAGTGGGTCCTTGAACCCATTCTGTGGTTATTTGCAAAGGCCCAGAATGCATAATTGGAATAGAAATACTCAGCAGCTTACAGAATCCCTACGTTCCTGACCTGTGTTCCCTGACCTGTGTGATGAGGATTATTATGGTAGGAAAGGCCAAGTGGAAGCCACTAGAACTGCATCTACTTGGGAAAATGATAAATCTAAAGCATGCTGCATCCCTGGAGGGGCTGCAGAGATTAGTGCCACCATCAAAGGGTTAAAGGTTGCAGGGTTGGCAATTCCCACTACATCCCCATTCAACTCACCTATTTAGCATGTGCAAAAGACAGATTAATCTTGGAGGATGACAGTGGATTATTGTAAGCTTAAATAGGTGGTGGCTTCAATTGCAGTTACTGTACCAGAAGTGGCTTCATTAGTTGAGCAAATTAACATATCTATGGGTATCTGATATACAGCTATTGATCTGGTAAATTTCCTTTTCTCCATCCTTGTCAATAAGACATACCAGAACCACTTTTTGTTCTAATGGTAAGGGCAAAACTACACCTTCACTGGCATACCTCTTGGATATATCAAATCTCGAGTCTTATGTCATGATTGCTTTTCCCTTCCACAATATATCACACTGGTCTGTTACATTGATGACATGCTTATTGGACCTAGTGAGAAAGAAGTAGCAACTACTCTAGACTTACTGGTAAGACGTGTGTGCCAGAAAGTGGGAAATAAATCTGACCAAAAATCAAGGGCCTTTTACATCAATGACATGTCTAGGGGTCCTGTGGTGTGGGTCATGTCAAGATAACTCTTCTGAATTGAAGATCAATTTGCTGCATCTATCCCCTTCTACAACCAAAAAAGAGGTAAAATGCCTACTGGGCCTCTTTGGAGTTTGGAAGTAACATATTTCTCATCTAGGTGTGTTACTCGGGCCCATTTACCAAGTGACTTGAAAAGCTCCTAGCTTTGAGTGGGGCTGAGAGCAGGAGAAAAGTCTGCAACAGGTCCAGGCTGATGTGCAAATCTCTCTGCCACTTAAGGCAATCCAATAGTGCTTAAAGTGTCATTGACAAAGAGGACTGCTGTCTGGAGTCTTTGTCAGGCCTGTTGAGGTAAATCTTACAGTGGGTCCTTAGAATTTTGGTGCAAGGCCTTGCCGTCATTGTCTGCAGATAACTACTCCTCTTTTACGAAATCGATCTTGGCCTGCTTCTGGGCCTTTGTAGACACTGAATGCTTAACCATGGGTTACCAAAATATCATATGACCTGAACTGCCCATTATGAACTGGATGTTATCTGACCCACCAGGTCATGAAGTTGGGCATGCACAGTAGCATTCCATCACCAAATGGAAGCAGTTCATACTTGACTAGGCGCAAGCAGGCCCTGAAGGAACAAGTAAGTTACATGAAGAAGTTGCCAAAATGCCCATGGTCTCCACTCCTGATATGCCACCATCGCTGAGCCAGCCTGTACCTATAGCCTCATGGAAGGTACCTTACAGTCAGGTCACTGGATGAGAAGCCTGGGCTGGGCCTGGTTTACAGATGGTTCTGCATCTGTTTTCATATGTCTTAGTCAGTCTGGGATACTGTAACAAATATACTATAGACTAGGGACCTCTAAACAACAGAAATTTATTTCTCACTGTTCTGGAAGTTGGAATCCCAAGATTAGAATGCCAGCATGGTCAGGTTCTGGAAAGAGCCTTCCTCTTTGTTTCAGATAGCTAACTTCTCCTTTGATCCTCAAAAGGTGGAAGGAGATCTAGAGGGCTCCCTTGGGTCTCTTTTTATAAACGCACTAATCCCACTCAGGAGGACTCCACCCTCATGACTTAACTACCTCCCAAAGTCTCCATCTCCTAATGCCATCATATTGAGGGTTAGGATTTTAACACATGAATTGTGGGGAAGCATAAACGTTTAGTTCATTTCACATGACATGCAGGCACCACCCAAAAGTGGACAGCTGCAACACTAGAGCCTCTTTCTGTGACATCCCTGAAGAACAGATGTAAAGAGAAATCCTCCCAGCAAGCAGAACTTAGAGCAGTGCAGCTAGTTGTTCACTTTGCTTGGAAGTAGAAATAGTCAGATGTGTGACTGTATAGTGATCATGGGCTGTGCCAATGGTTTGGCTGGATGGTCAGAGACTTGGAAGGAATATGATTCTAAAATTGGTTACAAAGAAATTTAGGGAAATACATGAATATAGACCTCTCTGAATGAGAAAAAACCACAAAGATATTTGTGCACCACATGAATGCTCACCAAATGGTGATGTCAGCAGAGGAAGACTTTAATAATCAAATGGATGACCTGTTCCGTGGATACAACTCAGCCTCTTTCCCCAGCCAACCCTTTCACTGCCCAATGGGCTCGTGAACAAAGTGGCCATGGTGGCAGGGATGGAGGTTATAAGTGGACTCTGCAACACGGACTTCCACTCATCAAGGCCAACCCAGCTGTGGCCACCACTGAATGCCCAATCTGCCAGCAGCAGAGACCACTGAGTTCCCGAAATGGCCCCATTCCCAGGGTGATCAGCCAGCTACCTGCTAACTGATTACATTTGTTCATTTCCATCATAAAAGGGACATTATTTATATTCTTATTGGAAAAGACATTTAAGTGTGAATATAAATTTGCCTTCCCTGCATACAATTCTTCTTCATAAACTACCATCTGTGGACTTACAGGCGTTTGTATCCACTTTCATGGTGTTCCACACAGCATTGCCTCTGATCAAGGAACTCCCTTCACAAAAGAAGTGCAGTAATAGGTCCTTGTTCATGGAATTCAGTGGTCTTACTGTGTTCCCCACCATCCTGAAACAGCTGGCTTTAGAGAAGCCTGGAATTAATTTTTGAAGTGACAGTTACAGTGCCCACTGAGTGACAAAACCTTGCACAGCTGGGACACGTTTCTCCAGAAGGCTGCACATGCTCTTATTCAGCATCCAATATTTCATGCTATTTTTCTCATAGCCAAGATTCATAAGCCCAGGAAAGAAGGGACGAAAATGACAGTAGCACCACTCACTATTATCCCTCAGAGCCACTAGAAAAATGTTTGCTTTCTGTTTCTGCAACCTTGTGCTCTGATGGCCTAGAGGTCTTAATTCCAGAAGGAGGAACGCTTCCACCAGGAGACGCAACAATGATTCCATTGAGCTGGAAGCTAAAACCGCTACCTGGCCACTTTAGGCTCCTCACGCCTCTGAGTCAACAGGCAAAGATGGGAGTTAGTTGCTGGCTGTGGTGATCGATTCTGACTACCAATGGGAATTTAGACTGCTACTCTGCAAAGGTAAGAAGAAGCATGTCTGAAATACAGGAGATCCCTCAGAGTGTCTGTTAGTATTACCCTGCCCTCTGACTAAGGACAATGGAGAACCAAAACATCCCAATCCAGGCAAGACTAGGAATGGTCCAGACTCTTCAGAAGTAAAGGTTTGGGTCATAGAATTACAACCAGCTGAGATGCTTGCTGAAGGCAAAAAGTACAGAGTGGGTAGCTAAGAAAAGATTGTTATAAGTAACAGCTACAATCATGTGGCCAGTTACAGAAACTAGCACTATACTTTTATTAATTATTTACTCTTTATTTTGTTTTAATACATTATGTTTACCTCCTTTCTGGAAAAGGGGTTATTGCACTTTGGGTTGTTCATAGGATAGGTGTATTATGTTAGGCAGACTTATGACCTTGTTATTGTCTTTATTTGGAGGCTAAGTATGATTTAAGGAGATGGGTATAAGTGCCAAACTGACAAAGGATGGACTTGTGATGGTTAATTTCATGCATCAAGTTGATTGGATGATAGGGTACCCAGATGTTTGACTAAATATGATTTCTGATTGTGTCTGTGAGGAAGTTTCCAGATAAGATTAGCATTTGAATCAGTGACCCAGTAAAGCAGGTTGCTCGCTCCAATGTGAGTGGACATGATCCAATCTATTGAGTGCTTAAAAAGAACAAAACATGGAGGAAGGGAGACTTTGCCCATTCCGCCTGACTGCTAAACTGAAACATTAGTTTTTTCCTGCCCTTAGACTGGGACTTACACCGTTGGCCCTCTTGAGTCTCCAGCTTGCAGATGACAGATCATGGGACATCTCAGCCTCCGCAACTGCATGAATCAATTCCTCATAATAAATCTTTTCATATATTTCCTATTGGTTCTGTTTCTCTGGAGAACTCTTAATAATATGCATAGCTTACAAAATCTTATATCTGCTGACATCTCAAAACCCATCGCTTACCACTCATTCTCATACTTTTCCCTCCAGCTGCACTAAGTCACTGTTAGATCCTACAGCTGGGAGTTTCATTCTCTTTTTCACATCTGAGCCTTAATAGATGTTGTTTCTTCTGCCTGGTATCCTCTTCTCCCCATTTGTGCCCAGAGTTTTTCCTTGTGCAACTTTACGTATCTCACAGGTCTCACTTTGTCACCGACTCCTCAGGCATGCTTTCCCTAACCCAGGCCCAGGTTCAAGTTAAACACCCTTCTTATGTTGTCTCAGGGTAGCTCCCTCACGTATTAACACTTAACAAGATGTGTATAATAACCCGAATAATTTTAGGTATGGATTCCTCTATGATACTGAGCATGCATGTCTTCCCTTTATAATTATGTGTGGCGTCTAGTACTCTTTTATGAATATAGTGGATGTTAAGAGCATGTTTGCTGCATTGACTTAAATTTAACTTATATGAGAAAATGTCTTTGAATAGTTGCTCAAATTATTTCCTTGTTATGAATAGAATAAAATGGTTAGGTGAGGTCATCCATTGTACATCCTTAAATTGAAGTTGGTAGACTGAATTTCATATGAGAAATCTTTCAGTGTCATCACCAAAATGAATCACACATTTTTAGAAGCAAATGCAAATTGAGAAAACCAAATAAATAATTTGTGAGGAAATTTTACCTTTGCCTTGCAAACCAAATATATCTGGTGTAAAACATCTATCTAGTCACAACATCTATCTAGTCACAAAACTGCAGAAAAAAAAAATACACGTACTGTTTTAGATAGAATCGATGGCTGCGGTCTGACACCTTATTATCTTATTTTATATTGTTCTTTTTTTGTGGTTTTTTTTTTCAATACTTACCAAATCTACCCTCAGTAGGTGCACGTGTATTTAGTATCACTGACTTCAGGAAGAATAAGAATAATGTAAAGTGTACTAAGTAGAATTACACCTTGGCTTTATATAAAATTAAATAAATAAAATGTTTTACATATTTCTTTGCAGCTTACAAGATGACTAATTCAAAAATAGACAAATGACTCTTTCCATATTGGTTTTATTATACTAGCAGTAAGAGACTCTTGGAATTACCAATAGTAAATGAATTAAAAATATCTCATTTTTCAGTAACTTAACTGTGTGAAACTCAGAATATATTTTAATTTGAATTAAACAAATGGTTTTTGCTCCCAAAATATATTTGACATGGCACTAGAGAATAAACCTTGAGAGAGACAAGTCTCTGCCTTCAAAGTTGACTTAAAGAAAAATTAAAAGTAGTTGAGCATCCATTTACATACACTGTGGAGAACACTGATGTAAAATGTTTACGTATATGAACTGATTCAATTTTCAACAAAGAAGAAAGCACTGACTTGAGCACAATTTTTAATCGCCATCTGTGGATGAAGAAACAGAACCCCACAGGGGGTAAGTAACTTGCCCGAGGCCACGTGCCTAGTAAGTGCTACAGCCAGAATTTGAATTCAGACAGTTTGGTTCCATAGTCCCTGCTCACATCTCATGCAAGTTAGGCTGATAAAATATACACAAATGCATAAAATGCAAGTCAGACTATGAGTACAAATTGTGAAATTAAAGCCCCTATGCATTCACATATGATTTTTTTACTATCCTCCTCTTCTTCTGAGTTCTCTCTCTTTTCTCTTAAAATGTTATATTTAATTGGAGACAACTTTATAGTCACGTGCAGATTTAAGAAATAATACAAAGAGACCCCTTCGTATAGTTTACCTAGTTTTCACCAATGACATTTTGCAATCCTATAGGACAGTATCACAACCAGGATATTGATATTGCTTTAGTTAAGACAAAAGGGCATGTCCACAGGTCACTGTGGGCTGTCCCTTTTCTGGTCTTTTTGCTGGAAAGAGCTGGCTTTTCTTGGGAACCTTTTTTTCTTCTGTACCTGCTGTTACTGGGTTGCTAATTCTACATCTGGAAACTCACAGAACTCGCCACCATGACCATATCCTTTCTTGAATCCTAAGTCCCTGGCCTATTTGCCTGTTCTCCACCTTTCAGAGTTCCCTTTTGTTTGTTTTATTATGTAAGACCCATGGTATTTATTTAGACTTAGCAGAGAAACAGGGGAAAAATATCTACTGTATCTTTCCTGAGGCAGTCTCATTAAAAAAAAAAAAAAAGGCTAATCTACAGTTTCATTTCCATACTCAACTCCCACTCACTTCCTGGGAAAGTTATTGGTATAGGTTACTCATCCATTCTCTATTTTCCCATCCCAGCTAGTGATGATCTTGACAATAACATTTACCACCGAGTGCAGTTATGGCATGCTTACCTATCTGTAAAACTTGGAAGAAGCCTTCCAACTTGCAACCCGGGATACCAAAAGCACATCAGAGATTGTGATTTCTCACCACATGCCATTCAGGGAGAATATGCCAAACTCATTCCATTTCTGGTGTGTGTAGTGGAGAGGCTGGTGGGGGGACTCTCAGCTAGGAATGCACCAAGGGCCTGCTGGAATAGAAGCAATATAAAAGTAGCTCTGTAAGGAATCTAATCTATGCTAAGGACATAAGAGTGCAGGGTCACCTCCACAAAACCTTTCTCATGCAAATGAATTTCTAATCCTTTTGTTTGTCTCTAAGTTCTCAGGAAGTAGATGGTATGCCTCACTACTCAGAACTTCTAACACATTACTCTCTTCAGGGCCAAAGTTGCTGGTTCTTTCCTGAGCTCTTATCACTAAGGTTGTATTTCAGTCAGCCCTCCCCATTTGGGGAATCCACATCTATGAATTCAAATCAAACAGATTGAAAATATTCAGGAAAAAATTCCACACAGTTCTAAAAAATAAAATTTGAATTTTGTGTGCCGAGTAACATGTGGAATGCATGCAAATGAAGTGATGTGTAGGCATGGAATGAGGTATTGTAAGTAATCTAGAGATGACTTAGGGTATACTGGATGTGTGGAGGTTATATGCAAATGCTATGCTGTTTGATATCAGGGGCTTGAGCATCTGAGGATTTTGGTATCTGCGAGAGGATCCCGGAACCAATTCCCCGTGTATACCAGGGTTGCCTTTATTTTGCCAGGGCTTTCATAACAAAGCACCACAGAATGGTTGGCTTAACCAACAGAACTGCACCGCCTTACAGTTCTGGGGGCTAAAAGGCTACGATCAAGTTGCTAATGGGGTTGGTTCCTTCTGGGGACTGCGAGGGAAGGAACTGTTGAGGCCTTCCTTCTCGCTCTTGGCATTTTCTTCACTTGTGTCAACATAATTCTTTTGCACAGCATTCCTCCTGTCTATGCATCTTTACCAAATTTCCCTTTTTGATACGGACACCAGTCATGTCGGAATAGGGCCCATCCTAATGACATCATTTTACCATAAATACTTTTTTAAAGACCCTGTCTCAAAATAAGGTTACATCCTGAGATATTAAGGGTTGAGATGTCAATATAGAAATTTGGGGAAGACACAACACAATCTATAACAAAGGCCATAGATCTTAAAAGGTTTATGGATTTCTATTGCCTTTAACAACTAAATTCTCTACTAGATTATAACAAAGACAGTGACCAAATCATTCTGTCTCCTCTCCATGTCTATCTTTACTATAAATCTGTACTTAAAATAAATATTTTGAAATGCTAAAGATTTAAATAAATTTATTTACATGAATGGAAAAGCTCCTACAAATTATTTTGTCTCTATTTCTTTTTTTTTCCAACATTTTTTGTCTTTGCTTTTCACTTCTTTGAGTGGCAGCATTGTATAATGATTGGAAAGGATGATATCAGATGGTCAGAGTTAACCTGCAGAATATACTTGTTAGGTATGTTATTTAAAAGTCAGCTGGTCGCAGTAGCTCACGTCTATAATCCCAGCATTTTGGGAGGCTGAGGTAGGTGGATCGCTTGAGCCTAGGAGTTCAAGACCAGGCTGGGCAAATGGCAAAACCCCATCTCTACTAATAATACAAAAAATTATCTGGGCATGGTGGCGCATGCCTGTGGTCCCAGCTACGCAGGAGGCTAAGGTAGGAGAATCACTTGAGCCCAGGAAGTGAAGTCTGCAGTGAGCTGTAATTGTGCCACTGCACTTTAGCCTGGGTGACTGAAGTGAGATCCTGTCTCAAAAATAAATAAATAAAACAATCTTCAGCTCACCTTACTTAAATGAAAAATGAGAAAAGTAGTGGTACTGATTATATACAGTTGTTGTGAGGAACAATGCGATATCTTCCAATCCTCAAGCTTCCAACTCTAGAAAATTGCATGTCTATTACAGTAAACTTGACATTTTATCTCTTTTGGTGTTCACATGATATTGTCTCTTTTTTTCTTTTTTTTTTTTTTAAGACAGTCTTGCTGTGTCACCCAGGCTAATGTCCAGTGGTATGATCTCAGCTCACTGTAACCTCTGCCTCCTGGGTTCACTTGATTGTCTGTTTTAAAATAAGTAGAGATTTTTGTTGTGCTTCATATGCTAAGTAAATTTTATTTGTATCTTGAATATTTTGAATTATTTTTAATTTTAGAATTGTTTTGGGTGTTTATTCTTTAATTGGCAAACAATAATTGTACAAATTCATGGGGAACATAGTGATGTCTCAATACATATAATGTATAGAGATCAAGTCAGGGTAATTAGCATATCATCATCTCGAAAGTTTATCATGTCTTTGTGTTAGGAACATTCAATATCTTCCTTCTAGCTATTTGAAATGATATATTACTGTTAACTCTAGCTATCCTATGGTGACATAGCACACTGGAAATTGTTTCTGCTATCTACTGTGGTTTTGGATCCTTCACTGGAATATTAAATATGAGACTCCAGCTCTGATTTCTATTCTATAGAGAATGTTGATATTTTTGTAGACTGTGGTTGAAATGCCACCTGTTTTCAGATCCTTTGCAGGGCTATTCTGTGCTATCTCGTGGTCAGTCTGGGATATGGCCAGGAGTCCACACTTGGCTTCATTCCCTCATGTTCAGTATGTAATTAGGATGAGGTCCACACAGACTGGACAAAGACAGGAGTTTATACAATTATGTTGTAGGGTCATTTTCCATCATTTTTCAGTGTTTGACCCTTCCCAGGGTTCCCATTTTCAATCCTTGTCCAGAAACAATTCACTTCCTTGATTTGCCTTCTGTGACCTGGGGCCGAGCAGTGAGACGACCTGCAGAGAGGAACAAACACTACCGATGTGGCATTGCCATGTCTCAGCCACAGCTCCACAAAACAAAAGGAAGGATTCTTCCCTCGGAATTTTGACACCGCCAGCTCCACTTCTGAAGATGTTGCTTTGCTTTTGCCTCTGCCTGAGACAGCCCAGGGGTGAGGCATGAGCAAATAGATCAAATGGAAAGAAAAAAATTCCTGGAGGATTTTCCCCATTCTCTTTGAGCTTTAAAAGTTTCCTTTTCCACTGTGTGAGCAAGAACTAGAGAGCCTTTCCTAGCTCTCTCCAAGCTTACACCACAGTGGTTTGGGTTATGTTTTGTTAAGGAGGATACTAGAAGGAAAATAATATCCACCTTATCACTGTTTGGTGGTGGTCAGATTCTGGACACCTCTGTCCTACATAACACATACACCTACACATACACACAAACACAGACACACACACAATTACACTATGTATATAATATACATGCTATTCAGAATCCTCACCATCTATACATGCATTTTGTCAAAGTTTTATAGCTGAGTTCAGTGAGAATTAATAAAAAGAAGTGTGTGATTACTCCATCTTACCCAAATTCATTTTAGATATTTTCATTTGCATTATTATTAATGAACCTTTTTAAATGATTCTGTTGGCTATTTATATTTTCCATCATAAATTATATGCTTTTGCTTTCAAAATTTTTTTTCCTATTAGTTATCTGTTCTCCTCATTTATTTTATGAGTTCTTCCTGTATTGTGTTAGGAATAACAATGTACTTGGCTACATGTATTGAACCAGGAGTGTGCCTGCTCCTTTCAAAGGCCAAGCCTACCCAGCTTTGCTTTGAATTCCTTTCACTGTTGCTTTATTCATGAATTTACATCTGTAGTTATTTCCCTTCCTTCTCTTTTATCTCTAATTTCTCTTTCTTTCTCAGATCATGTCTTTGACATAAAATCATGCTATACTATATTTACATAAGAAATTGACCCTTAACTTCACTTCTTTCTCATAATATCTCCTTATTACTCTACCCATTTTACAGAAAGAAATAATGTAAACATGTGTAATTGTCCACTGAACATACTTTATTTAATCCTCTAATTCTTGAAACTTAGTTTTATTCCCACCACTCCACTGAAATTGCTCTTGCTGAGGTTAAAAATCACCTCCATGCAGCAGGGTTCAATAGTCATTTCTCATCTTAATCTCTTTTAACACATTCATTTGGATTCCTCAACAGCATTCACTTCCATGTTCCTGCTGAGATGCCTTTGGTGGTCCATCGCCCTCCCTACCTGTATATGTGGGGTCACCCTTGGCTCCATCCTGACCATGCTTCTCTTCTTATTTTATATTCATGATCAAAATTCTTAGCAAACTAGGAAGGTAAAGGAATTTTCTCAACCTAATAAAAGGTATCTACAAAAATCTGATGAGTAACATTGTATGTAATGGTGGAAGACTGAATGCTTTATTCATAAGAACTGAAACAAGCACAGTTGTTCACTTATAATACCTCTTCAACAAATTATTGAAAGGCCTCAGCAATGCAATAAGGCAAAGGGAACAAATAATAAGCATACAGATTAGAAACAAATAAATAAAGCCCTCTTATTTTCAGATGACATGATTATCATGTTAGATATTCACAAAGAACAACAAAGAAACCACTAGAACAAATAAGTGACTTTAGAATCACCATGGATCATAAGGTAAATTTTTAAAAATCAAGCTAGGAATATACAATTTAAATTTTTTAAAATGTCCTTTAAAATAGACCAGAGACACCATAAAATTATTTTGCATAAATCTTCCAAAATGTATACAAGACCTGTGTATTAGTCTGTTTTCACACTCCTGATAAAGACATACCCAAGACTAGGAAGAAAAAGAGGTTTAATTGGACTTGCAGTTCCACATGGCTGGGGAGGCCTCAGAACAATGGTGGGAGGTGAAAGGTACCTCTTACATGATGGTGGCAAGAGAAACCAAGAAGAAGGAAAAGCAGAAACTCCTGATAAGCTCATCAGATTTTGTGAGACTTATTCACTATCACAAGAATTGCACATGGAAGATCAGTCCCCACGATTCAATGACCTCCCCCTGGGTCCCTCCCAAAACACATGGGAATTCCAGGAGATACTATTCAAGTTGAGATTTGGGTGGGGGCACAGCCAAACCATATCAATCTATGTACTGAAAACTACAAAACACTGATGAAGGAAAATGAAGAAATTTTAAATAAATAGAGGGATATTTCACGTTGATTGACTGAAAGGTTCAATATTATTTACAATATTATTACAATGTTAATTCTTCTAAAACTGATCAATAGATTCAACTAAAATTGACACAATATAATGGCAAACATTTTTGTAGAAATTACAAAGATCTTTCTAAAATTTATAAAGAAATAAAAAGGAACTGAAATAACCAAATTTTAAAAAGAAGAACAAAATTGGAGGAATTACTCTATTTAATAGATTTATTATAAAGCTACAATATTTAAAACATAGTATATTTGAAGAAATGATTTACGTATTAGAATCAATGGAACAATATAGTCTATAAATTGAACCATATAGAAAGTCAATTGATTTTTAGACAAAGACAGATGCAAAGGCAATTCAATGGGGAAAGAATAGTCTTTTCAATAAATGATGCTAAATGAATTGGATATTTATAAGAGAAGAAAAAACCTGATAAGTATCTTGCATTCTATTAAAATGAACTCAAAATGGACTATAAATCTAAATGTCAACATTTTGCAAGAGATAACATTAAAGACATGGACAATAACAATTTTAGTGAATGAAATTAAAAGATACTCAACTAGAATGCTTTGATAAGAAAATGTAATTATGGAAATGATGTCAGTGAGCAGAAACAACACTCAGTAAGTTTTATAATCTGAAAGAGAAGGAATAGGAATAGGACTGGCTGGAGGGGGAAGTGAGAACAACAAGATTTTTCTGAAAGTTGGAGATAATAGATTACATTTGCATTTCCATATGACTGCCACACTAGAGAAGAAAAAATTTATGATTCAGCAGGCAGAAGGAATAACTTTAGCAATAAAATATTGAAACAATTGACATCATAAAATGGTCCATTGGGCATTGATTATCTCTCCAAAATGAATTTTGCTCCTGTCCATTGTAGAGTATCAATGGCATTTGGTTAGAATTGAGTTTACTTCCCAATTCAAGATGAACGTTTAATGGCCGAGGCCCACCATTATTTTCTCAGTAATGTTTATTACAAACACAGGCCTAAACACATGGTTGTTTTCTGAACACACTGACTCAGAAGTCCCCTAATCGTCCCAAAACTGAGGGGTCAGATTTGGATGATTATGGAAGGAGACATGCTTCTTAAGAGTAACGAGGAAGTGGGTAATCCATGTTGCTGAGGACCGCCATCTTGTAGACATGAAGGAAGCCATTTTAGCGTGGAACAGTAAGTCAGGAGAGGTTAAGAGGGGAGTAATGAGTCAAAAAAATTGAGGTAAATCAAGCAAGAGCCCTGATCACACCTTTTATGAAATTTGCTCTCCCTTGAAATATGGGAGATATGAGTCAATAATAAATCTTCTTTTAGCTTTGCATTTATTTTATCTGGGTTTTCTATTACTTACCCTTTCCCCTACACACACAAACACACACACACACACTCTAACATAAAGCATATTGTTACTTTTTAGTAGGTATTCTCAATGTGGCCAATATTACTGCCAGCAAAGTAAAAATTGGTTTTTGGGGAGCAAGGTGTCTCACCAGTTTTACGTGTAAAGCACAGATGTAGATATGGATGCACAGTTAATAGACAGATACTCAATATACCTGTTGTGCTAAAATTAGGGAAAAGAGTCTAAAAACATTTCTGGAATAAAAGTTGGAGAAACACTGCTTTATGCAGCATGAAGACACTCTTCTTTGTAACAGGAGTGAAGACAGAGGCTTAAGCACAGACGCACCTACACTAGTAGATTTGGTGAAAAACCTATGATGGAATGCTGGTATCTTCTCTTTTTCCTTTGTGAAGAAGGAAGTGTGATTTCTGCTCGGTGAAGGTGCACGGAGAAAATGTTGGAGTCCTGGGAGGAGATGATGTCAGAATCATCTCACTGAAAACTGGGGGCTGTAGCCATCTGGGCAGTACTGAGAGCCTCATCCTGCCTTTGAGCCTGTGGCTGCTGAGGCCCTGCTCCTTCCTGCTGGCCAAGACAGCCATTCCCATCATCATGACACAGGCTATTCACAGCTTGTATGTTTTCCAGAGCTGCCATTCTTGTAAAGCTCTTTACAGAGCTTGTCCACCTACTAGGAAATTTAGTAAAGTCTGTAGTTCACATCTTTGTTAAATGTAAGCCCCTGATTCACATTGACAGTCAGTAACGACCATAACTAAAGGCACCTTCATTTAGCAGCAGACTCTTACTTTATGATGGAGTTGTAAACACACACCAGGCCATAATTTTATTCTCATGGGCCAGCACATAGACCTATATCTATGTGTATGTTAATGTTTAGATTCAAACAGGAAACAAGGTAGAGTGAAAAATACCCCAAGTGCTTTTTTATTTCTCACAGATGTGCACAAGAATGTGCCTAGAAAAGCATATCTTTTTAGTACTATTCATTGTCGATGAGTCTAAACATTGTAGAAAACAAACACATTTAAAAAGCTATCCCATTTATGATTTCTATCTCCTGTGGGCAAATGGGGCAATGATTTAATTTGTACCTTTGTTATTCTTTTTATTTTTATTTTTGTTCTTTCTGGAGAAAATACAAGATTTTGAGAATTATAAAAAAAAGTTTACTCTTATGAAAAAGCAAAAAAATATAAACAAACAGAAAGCCAAGTGCCTGAGATAAATCACAAACTTTAAGTGGACGCTATTTTCCTTATTTTAAAATTAATCTTTAAAGCAAAAATCTTAGTAAAATAAATTCAGTACAATATTTAAATTTCCTGTTGTCCAGGAACCCACAAAAATAAGCATACTATCATTCCTTTCCTGCAACTAATTAAAGGGAGAACTATTTTTAACCATTCACACCCGGCACTTGCCAACTTTTTCTTCCCAAGGACTCACATATCAATGGCTCAAGCTCAGCGAATTTGTCCTCTCTCCTGTGCCCATCCAATATGTTTCACTTGGCACTGAGTGTACTCTTCATTCTCATCAGCAAGGAGGTGGCAGGTGTGCAACTCATTTCTCAGGAAGAATATACTTTAGAATGATATGCACCCCTCTGTTTACTCAACCAACACGATATTATAGTAAAAATCTTAGCCTTTAGCCTCAGGGTCTTCAACCAAATAGCAAGTACCCAACATTTCTTTCTTCATTGCACAGTAGAAAAGACCAAGCCGATGCATATAGACAGGTAGAAAAATTTGTTTTATTTAAAAATAGACGTCAAATAAAAACTGAATGTATTCAAGATATACAGGATGTAATTTCCCTAAAAATAAGAAGCAATTTGAGAATTTGACACATTACCTACTATACATAGACAAGTCCAACATTTAACATTGCCTCAAGATTTTGCTTGAAATGCTCAATCTAAATGATTATGTCCCTTCTCATGCCCAAAGGCAGATGTTTTTCAGACTTAAAAGTGAATGGGTCTCTGCTGATTTCTGGAAGAACAAACTTTAAGGGAAAAGAACTAAACAGGCATCATTAAATGGCGAGTTTTTTTAAAAAAATGCATACAGTACTGAAAAATGCAGTTATACGAAAATAATTAAGTTCCTTTTTCTAGTGATTTTATCCTAGTAAATGACCAGAGATTTAAAGTAAGATTTCTATATAATTTCTATGTCTTAACATAATGATGGTTATCACCCATTATTTACACTAGGGAGAACTGAAATAAAATAAATGTCCAGTGATAGTAGCTTGTCTAAATATATTGCAATACAGTTATAGATAAAATACAATCCATTGTTCAAAATTTTATTATCATATATCTGAAGATTATTAAATTACATGGAAAATATTACTTGAAATCATGACCAAAAATTTATGTCAAAAATGAATGCTATTTTCAAGTGGCATATGTGAATATGTTTACACACATACACACTTACATTGACATATAAACATATATATGTATTTAAAGAAATACTGCAGTTTGTCCTTGCTCTAGACATGGAGAAATCATCAGAGGTTTTTATGCAAAAATAATAAAGATTAGACTTGGATTTTAGAAAGAATAATTTGACATCATTATGAGGGATTTATTGCAGGGTCCATAGCTGGACCAAAGAGAATAATTAGAAAGTCATTGTGCTAGACCAGCTTGGGGAAAAATAAACAGATAAGGATTTGACCTAAGGCACTAAGGGAATGAAGCTGGAAAAAGAAAAAGAAATAGAAGAAATGAAGTGAGAAAATAGCACCATCCATATGACTATAAATGGCAAAGTGTTTGGTATTTTCTGTGTATCTGTGTGTATGTATTCGTACCTTGAGAGGAAAAGCTCTAGATGACTGTGTGTATTATTTGAAATTTTGAGGAACTAACTCCCAGACTCAAACTCATAGAAAGAAAATGTCTCAGGGCTCCTTGAAGAAAGAACTTTGTCCTATCACTCACTCTTTGTTCCTCCATCTTCCAGTACAGTGCTTGTTCCACAGTGGAAAAGCGGTCAATATTATTGATTTACAATTGATTGGAAGAATGTAGGCAAAGTGCTCCGCTCCTTTCTGAAGCAAGAAGGTTACCTTTGACTTTGCCACAAAATCAACATCCTAAAGTCTCTTTTACACAGGTTCATGTGTATGTTATTTCTGTATTTCATTAAATAAGGTTCAATATTGAAATTAACATACATTGAACCAAACTCTAACACACCTTATAGCTACTTACAGCATTTAAAATTTGGACAAATACGCTGTGAGAATAAGGGAACAATGTATTTCCCCAAAGATTCTATTAGTTGCCAAGAATCCAATACTGGTCAGGAACTTTAGCTAAATTTTCACTCCTTCCTTCCTGTATACACTTCACAAAGACCAACTGCCTCCCACGTAAGGAGGAGACGATCAATATCCGTCACTTTCCTTGACTAGCATCGGGTCTACGAAAGTTCACGGTGGTCGAGTTTGACAGAACTTTTCACCTCGTCTGATGTAAAAGTTATTGAACTTGATTTGGACACTGAGTCGCACTACTATAAATGCTTCAGCTGCTACAGGACTTACTAAAAAAAATCAAATACTGGAATCAAGAAGTTAGAAGTGCAAGCACAGGTCAAGTGAGGGTCCTCAAACTTAAAGAGATGGTGCTGTATGGAAGGCTTGGAGAATGGCAGAGGCTGAAGTCAAGGAAGGGCTCACATTTAATAGATTTGGGGGCTTGAGGGCCACATTTTAATAAATGGCCGTTTTTCTGACTGAAAGAAAAATTTATAGAATTACTTCATTAAATTTCTACTACAGGTATAAAAAAACACACTTTTTTAGTTTAATGATAGTTTTATTTTAAAAACAATACATTGTCATTGTAGAAAATTTGAAAGTACAAAAAAGCAAAAAAAACAAAAAAAGACTGAAATGGTCATAATGCCACAATCTAAAAATAATCAATGTCTACATTTTGAAGTATGTGTTAAACTACTTTAGTGTGCATATGTATTAAAGTTTGTACGTGCTTGTGAATGAGATGTAGTATTTGTATTCTACTTTTTTTCACTTAACATTATACTAAAAGTTTTTTGGTTTTTTTTGTTTTTTTGAGACAGAGTCTCACTCTGTCACCCAGGCTAGAGTGCAGTGGCGCGATCTCGGCTCACTGCAACCTCCTCCGCCTCCCAGGTTCAAGGGATTCTCCTGCCTCAGCCTCCTGAGTAGCTGGGATTACAGGTGTGCACCACCACGCCTGGTTAATTTTTGTATTTTTAGTAGAGAGGGGGGGTTTCACCAAGATGGACAGGCTGGTCTGGAACTCCTGACCTTAGGCGATGCAGCCGCCTTGGCCTCCCAAAGTGCTGAGATTACAGGCGTGAGCCACCACACCTGGCCTAGTAAAAGCTTTTTTACAAGACTTAAAAGGCTCATTTATATTGATTGAATAAGATAAAATAATATGGCTTTTTATTATTTATTGCAATAATCTATTTAGGACACTTGGATTATTTTTAATATTGTGTTTTTATGACAAATATCAGGCCACACATGCATAAGGATAATTATTGGAAAACATCTATGATTATTTTTACAGTATGAATTTCTGGAAGTTACATTATGGGAACTAAAATTTTAAGAACAGTTATCTGCATTAGAGTAGCAATGTAATTCAGACGGTAGAGCTCAGACCCTGGAGGGGACAGCCATGATTTCAAATTCTATTTATGCTACCTATCTGCTGTAAACACAGGCAAGTTACATGAGCTCCTAACATTTTATTTTTTCTTATATGTGATTAGACATAAAAAATAGTTTAGTTTTATAAGATTTTTTTAGACAAAATAAACAAGATGCACATTATTTCTTGGTAAAAAGTGAATGCATGGAATAAGCATTCAATAAATACAAGATTGTTTCCATTTTTAAATAAAATGGTGTCCAGTATGAAATGTGCTGTGATCCTTAAATTTGTCCCAGATTCCCATGCTTTTTAAATTTTATCTGAGATTCCATTTGAGAGTTTAAAATGCCTCTGATGTCTAAGGATGAATTGATTTAGGTGATTCACTTTGGTGTGTGGCTGTTTTCTAAATTGGCTTAAAGTCTCGGCTTAGTAGCTGGGAAGGTAAATGTGCCATATCTGTGATGGTAATACAATTGCTTCGAGTATATTTGAAGAGAATAAGAAATAGTTTTGCTGCATTCCATAAATACTGAGTTCTTGATTCCAAACTTTCCAGAAACAAAATAAACTTCCAACAATTACCACTGTACTGTGTAGAGATGAGAGGATGTAATCATGGTATAGCAACCTCTCAGGGTTTTTTTTTTTTTTTTAAAGCTCTGACCTGGGAGTGTGACTATGAGTAGTTCACAGCTTAGTTCTTGTTATTTCCAGATATTGCCTAAGATGACCTTGAATCTATTCTGCACCACCTCTGTCACCAGTGAGTAGCTTAGAGATGTAGATCTGTGAATCTCTGTCATAACAATGTATCAGCCTAGTGCAAGGATATAAGAAAACAGGCACACCTATGTTTGTTGGGGCACTATTCACAATAGTAAAGACTTGGGACCAACCCAAATGCCCATCAATGACAGACTGGATAAAGAAAATGTGGCACGTATACACCATGGAATACTATGCAGCCATAAAAAAGGATGAGTTTATGCCCTTTGCAGGGACATGGATGAAGCTGGAAACCATCATTCTCAGCAAACTAACACAAGAACAGAAAACCAAACATCACATGTTCTCATTCATAAGTGGGAGTTGAACAATGAGAACACATGGACACGGAGGGGAAGATCACACACTGGGGCCTGTAGCGGGGTGGGGGGCTAGGGGAGGGATCGCATTAGGAGAAATACCTAATGTAGATGACGGGTTGATGGGTGCACAAACCACCATGGCAGGTGTAACAAACCTGTACATTCTGCACATGTACCCCAGAACTTAAAGTATAATAAAAATAAAAAAAAAGAAAACAGGCATTTTTAAATTTTATAGTACAACTTGAACAAATGACAGAAAGAAAATCTTTATTTTTCCTTTCCATACGTGATTAAATCAGGGCTTTATTTTACATCTTTCTAATAGTAATATTACTAAGAGGTCTTATTTATTAAGCACCAACCATGTGCCATGTATTTAAATCTGTTATTTTATACTTAGTGAGTGTTACCATCTAGACCACGATTGCCACATTAGGCATTATCAAGCCATGCCAATGTGAAAGGAAAATAAATCCTGGGGCCGCCACATCAGTAAGCTAAAGGGAAAAGTCATGCTGAGAATTGCTTAGGGCAAACCTGCCTCCCATTCTATTCAAAGTCACCCCTCTGCTTCCTGAGATCAATGCATATCTGATTGCCACATTTGCAGAGGCTAATCGCTAATCAAAAACTCAAAAGAGTGCAACTATTTGACTCTTATCTACCTATGACCTGAAAGTCCCCTCTCTACTTCTAGTTGTCATGCCTTTGCCTCGAGTTGTCCCACCTTCCTGGACTGAACCAATGTACATCTTACACATATTGATTGATGTTTTATGTCTCCCTAAAATGTATAAAACTAAATTGTGCCCCTACCACCTTGGGTACTTGTCGTCAGGACCTCCTGAGGCTGTGTCATAGGTGTGTGTCCTCAACCTTGGCAGAATGAACTTTCTAAATAAACTGAGACCCGTCTCAGATTTTGGGGGTTCACACCCAGTAATTTTTGTTTCAGGTTGAGATTGAGAGTTAAATAAAGGAAGAAAGAAATGTTCAGTGTAATACTTTAATATTCGAGAAAGTCATATGAGGATTCCCAGCTGAAAATAACAAGCATGATCAATGAGACACAAGGCTCTAGAGAGCAAAATTCGCACCCCTGAGAGGCTTTAACAGAAACAGTTTGCAAATTCTATTTGTAGGCAGATGCAGAAAATGGACCTTTACCCCCTCTCTGATTACATCACCAATGGTGTTAGGGTTTCAACAAAAACTCCAGGATTTAGAGAACATCTGCTGAACTTTTGAAATAAGGAATTGAGAATTCATATGCAAGCTTCCACAACTAGTCTTGAAGAAATAATCCAATATTCCAAATTATGAATATTTAGAATATAAAAATGCATGCATATAGAGCATGCCTTTTTTTCTTCAAAGTCCCGTCACTCTTAAACTCACTTCAGTAGCCATCAACCCAACAATAGACAACTACCCACTCCAGTAGATAGTTACCAAACAGTAGACATCTCCCCACTCCAGTAGATACCAACCCACTCCAGTAGGCACCTACCCACTCCAGTAGACATCTACCAACTGCAGTAGACATCTACTTACTCCGGCAGACATATGCTCACTCCAATAGACATCTGTCTACTCCAGTAGACATCTACTCACTCCAGTAGACGTGTACTCACTCGAGTAGACATGTACCAACTTCAGTAGACATGTGCTTACTCCAGAGACATATGCCTACTCCAGTACACACTCATTGACTCCAGTAGACACCTGTCCTCTCCAGTAGATATTAACCAACTTCAGTAGACATTAACTTACTCCATAAGACATATGCCCACTCCAGTAGACATCTGTCCACTCCAGTAGACACCTACCAACTTAGTAGACGTCTACTTACTCCAGTAGACATATGCTTACTCCAGTAGATATCTACTCACTCTGGTAGATATCTACTCACTCCAGAAGCCACCTATCCACTCCAGTAGTCACCTGTCCACTCCAGTATACATCTAACCAATAGCATGCATCTAACCTACTCTTGCTAAGGTCACCAATGATGCTCATGTTGGTGACTTCAACTGACATTTTTAAGTACTTATCTGACTTCTCACAGCTTCCCACTAGCTTCTGTCTTGAAACACGCTCTTCTCTTGATACATACAATACCACAAATTATAAGTGTTCTTTATTCCTCTTTGGCAGATCTTTTTGAGTCTCTCGTGCAAACTCAAATTTCATTCCTTTTTTGCAGTCCCCCTTTCACTAGTTTGTTTCTAGATTCTGAAATTTGGGATTCGTTCTGGTACAACATCTTACATGATATGATGCTATGGGTCCTGCTTATTCTAAATGTACATACGTCTTCACCTCAAACCTATACACCTTCAAATTCACCTGACTGTGTTTCCACTGATCCCACAGGTATCCCCAAAACATAACCAAACCCCAACACTTCAAATATGAATTTCTCATCTGTTACTTTAACAGTGTTTCCAAGATAAATCATTACTGGTACTTTTGTACCAATAATCATTTCCCCTCAATGCCTTTAAAACATGAATATCACACTTTCCCTCAATGCCTTTAAAACATGAATATCACACTTTTCTTCAATGCCTTTAAAATATGAATATCTTTAAACCTAACTGGAATCTACACACTTGGCTTTATAAAAACGAAAAAGACAGGATCAGCTCCCCAAAGAACTAATGTCATAGTTATTTAACTGGCTCCCTGTTTCATCCTTGCTTCTGTCTAATCTATTCTCTGCAATGCTGGCAAGATGATCTCCAATGTGAAAACACAAAAAGAACAATTTAAAGTTTATTCAGCCTAAAACCATTACACTTAGAATATAATGTGAAATCCTAGTAACATCTACAAGGCTTTATATAATCTGAGCCCTGACAACCTGATCAGCCTCATCTTATGCTTCTCATTCGCGAAATCAATTTCCCTCTCCTGTTTCCTCTCTCTTTCTCTCTCCTCTCCCGTTGTATTCGTGTGTGTGTGTGTGTGTGTGTGTGTGTGTGTGTGTGTGTGTGTGTGTTTAAAATGAGCATTATCAGAACCAAGCAAGCAAGAACAACTATCTCTACACAGTTTGTCCTTGGAAGTATTGCAGATTATAACTAAACTCTAAGCTTCTTCATTCATCACCATATACCACCATGCATTATTTGCAGGCCAAGTTTTTCTAGGCAACGTGGACATATTTGACCTAAAATTATCCTGAGTTCTCCACATGAGGGCGCCCTTATATCGGCCTCCACTCCACATTTATTCCTTTGAAGACCCACAACCTAAATAGGGTGTTGCTGCCCTTCACCACTACGAGCCGTGTGGATTGGCAGCATAACTGCTCCTCAGTTACTGCTTTGTTGTTCTGGCGGCACTGGCTTCACCATCACACCAGATATTGTAGCTATACACAACACCGCTGTGCGCAGGCTTACAGACAGGGCTGTTACGTGGACTGTTTGATATCTGAGGGAGAAACCTAGAGAGGTATGCTAATATTTACCATCACATTAATGTTTTCACCACCAAAAGAAAAGCTGCTAGGAAGCTAAATCCTTTCTTCCCCCACCCCCAAAGGGCCTATTCCTGGCATACTGCCATTACATAGCACAAACCTGTTCTCAGGTTCCCATCTCTCCTGCAACTCCTTCTTCTTTTAAGCTCCTCCCTAGGAATAGCCCTCCACTCTTTTAGAACCTCGCCAATACTCAAAGGGGAGATCACTTTCCCTCTTATCTCTCTATTAGCGCATTTTCCACCATCCCTGTCATTCGCCGGCGAATTTGACTACTGTGGATTCTAGCACTAGTCATTAATTTATCAATTATCATAAAATTGTCCCAAGGAATGGACTCTGTTGTTATAAACAGAGCCCACTTTAGGTAGGAATGGTCCCTTCATGCCAGATCTCCATGCAATACTTCACTGGCATGTGTTGCACAGATGCCTATGTCTTTTCTCAAATAATTTTCAAGGTTTAACTTTCCAACCTGTTTGATACAAATATATATTCTCAGAGGCTACGTAGTTTAAGGCTGTAATGTGGAAAAAGATAAATCACTGAAAGTCACATAATTTGAACATGTTCCCAGAATAATGTTTACTTTCTCTCCACTTCTGCAGGGTCCTCCTCCAGACTGGCTTGGACTGAGAAAAAGCCCTATACTGCCTAAAGAATGCTCCTTTAGTTACACAAAGAGGAGTTCTGGTGTGATCTATCTAGTGAATTCTTTCAAATTCCTAGCTAAGGTCCCTCGGACTCCTCAGTTTCCATCTCTAGACAATGCAAATTATTTCAGTCAAATAAGTGAACAATTATTTTTGTGATGATTTAATGTCTGTTTGGCCCATTTATTGGTGCAAAGGTGCATCTTACGCCAATTTTCTACATTGCATCCTCTGTGCATAGCAATGCTTGATGCACACTAGACCCTCAATTTTAATGAGTTAATGGGGATCTCTACAAGCCTTTAGACTCCACAGAGTATTAACTTAAGAAGTAAGCTTTGATGTCTGTCTATAATAATTAATTATCCTGTTGAGTTTACTCACAGCTGCAGATTAATATGCCATAAATGTACCAGGGTAAAAATATATAAATTTTAAAAGACACTGTGTGGATCAATCTGTTCTTATCAGCCATCCATGCCCAAGACGAAGCGAGAGCTCTAAGAGTTTTGTGTTTAGACTTCTGTGAAATGCTACCAGCATACAGCTCTACCGGCAGCACCAAAAGTGAGGAAGAGAGTTATCCAGAAATAGATATTGTTGAATAATCATAAGGTCACAGTGCATATAAGACAATACTCGAAAATAATAATAAAGTTTTTATAGTCAGAGAGCTGTGAGTTAACGATAATTAGTGTGAAAGTGTTTAAGTCTCTACTGATGGATTAGACACTGAAATAATTCTTAAATTTCTATGTCATCGGTAGCTCTTTGCATAAAGTCTAACTCTTCAAAAATTAAAAACAGAAAGTTAGATAATCTAACTTTGTGAAAGAGAGAAATGAATAGTCCATTCAACTAGAATCCAAACTAAAACAGGGTAAAGATCAACCTATGGGACGGAGTTCTGAAAAAACCTGGTAAGATAGCAGGTTTTAAAACTGTTTCTATGCCTAATTTTGATAATTATTAACTGTTGCTAAGTGACGACACTGAGGTAATGATAAGAAGTTCATCCCTGGTGTGATCAATGTGATTATACTGTGTTCCATGCACACATGATCCTGAAAATGGAACATTGAAGAGTCTGTAGTAGGGACCTTGCAAACCCAGTGTTCAAATGAAACTTGCAAGCAATGTTAATAGCGGATGAGGAATTCTCAATCTTGTATACGAGTGGTACTTTTATGATATCTCAGGGAACCTTAAAATCCCGTGCAGGAAGTCCGGGCGCAGTGGCTCATGCCTGTAATCCCAGCACTTTGGGAGGCCAAGGCGGGCAGATCACGAGGTCAGGAGATCGAGACCATCCTGGACGACACGGTGAAACCCTGTCTCTACTAAAAAATATATAAAAAATCAGCCAGGCGTGGTGGCAAGCGCCTGTAATCCCAGCTACTCGGGAGGCTGAGGCAGCAGAATCGCTTGAACCCGGAAGTTGGAGGTTGCAGTGAGCCAAGATCACCACTGCACTCCAGCCTGGCGACAGAGCGAGACTCCACCTGAAAAAAAAAAAAAAAGAAAAGAAAAGAAATAGAAAAAGAAAAAAAAGAAAAAAAAAAATTCCATACAGGTAAACACTTCATGAGGGTATGACAAAGATGACATCACGGGTACAGTTTTACTTCTCTCAACTTCGTCCAGAGGTGCTCCAAAAAGTTCAATTAATTATAAACTTAGTCTAATTGATAATGTTCTGCATATTGGTCTAACGTCTTTAATACTGTATCCATTAAGTTTAAATAGGCATTCTTGAGCACCCTGCTCCAAAGCTTAAAACAACATCTGCATTAATTTTCAGCATCAGGACATCTTGGTGTCAAAACACCAGCGTAGGCTGTGGACACATAAGCCTTTGGTTTCTTTTGTCACTGGTAGTCATATGAAGGCTTCAGAGGAATAAAAGTTCTTCTGCATCATACTATACCACAATTCTATCTTTATTAACCAAATAAATCGAGAAACGGTGGCATTAGACACAAGGGCTGCAGAATAAAAATCATCAATAACCAGACCTGAGACTCAGGAAGTCGCTTGGCACTGAAGAGATGCTCTCCATGAAGTGTTTCCACTGGACTCGTCAGATGCATAAAATGAGGACCAGTACCCAGCTCAACAAGGCCTTGTTGAAACAGGGCATCACATCCAAAGAAGCAAAAACAAACGGGTCCTTAAATCACCTCAGAACCAATATAGAGCCCCACTTCTCAAATGTTAATGTGCACAGCTGTCATGAGATCTTGTTCTGATGCAGATTCTGATGTAATAGGTCTGGAGTGAGCTTGGAGGCCAAGATTTCTACATTTCTAACAACTTCCCAGGCAATGCTGAGGGTAGCCAGCCAGGGCCCACACTTTGAGTAACCAGGCTGTGGAGAGCTAGGAAGCTGTCCCAGAAGGCAACTTGTTCTGGTTAGCAGCTCTAAAGGGTAAATTGCTCTTTTAAAGGAAAGCCTTCACACTGATCATTGTATCTACAAGCAGAACTGTAAACTAAGATGGCCCTTTCAAACAACTTAATCACAATTCAATGGTAACATTTTGTCACCTGTCATTCTCCTAAAAATCCTGATTTATATGGTCATTACCATCAGCACCTTTGAATACAAGAGCACTGGTATGTCAGAGAGCCCAGATTATAAAATTCAATTTATTTCAACTTTAAAGGAATGAACATGCGGTAGTGAGATGGCCATGCTTTCAACAAAGAGTTCTGAAACAATCCTGCAAAAATGCAAGGCTATATTATGTTGATCAATCAGTTGTAGATGCAGTCATTTCATTTGGAGAAACAGCCATCTTTTTGGTGCTGTTACAAAGAGCATGGAAGGTACTGACCCATTCTGAAGCTTGGACATAAAAAGGACTGTATATATTATGAATAATGGTAGGAAAAAATCACCTATAGAAAAGAATGGAATGTCAAGTTCTCTCTGTAATGGTATGATGCTTGATTTCAAGTGAATTTAGCCAATAAAGTCCATGCCCTTAAGAATTTTATAATCTAAGATCTAAAGGGGCAGAGTCCTGCCTTCACTTTCCAAAGAAATAAAGAGTTCAAATTCTTTGTCACAGAGAACACTGATGACACAGCTTAGGGGACTTTGCAAGAAAGTAAAGCAAGATTAAATTTCCTTATGAAGAGATCAGTAAACATAATTCTATCACCCTGTCCACTCAATCAGAAAATCGTTGCTCCCTTTAATCTTCATCACTGATTCTGACCAGCAAAACTGGAATACCTTGGTGGCAAATACTCTGTATCGACAGAGGAAAAATCAGTTGTGCTTTTGGAATTTTAGATGTTCCTATGAAAGACATCTGGAACTTATCACATTCTATTGCTTTAAAGATTAACTTGGGTGAAAATATCAGGCAACATGTACAGCTGGTAGACCATGACTCAAATGGTAGGAAACTCTACAATGCACCCCTGCAGCTCCACTCCAAATGGCAAAGTGGAAAGAGGGTGGAGGTGGCAGCTATGGGTCCCTTCAGCATCAACACTTCTGCTGCATTTCTTGAAAACAAAAGCAGACTGAGGAAGTAGGTAGGGTAAGACAGGAGTGGCATCGTAAGAGTGATTATTCGAACACTCACTAATCAGACCACATTATGGAGAACAAAGTTATTTCCAACCTCCAGTCAGTTTAAACAATACTGATTATGAAACAAACTTATAGTACAAGAGATAACATATTGTGTTTAGCTTAATATGCAGGTTTTACCCTACATATACTTCTTTAAAAAAAAAATCTTTCAGGGAGAAATATGTGATGATCATTTCTCTGTATAAACCAGTATTTCCCCCTGCCCCGGAAACTGGCATCTGTAAGAAGCAGGAAATTATTCATTAGAAATGTAAAAGAATGGCTTAAGGAAAAGCAACTGAATGGATCACATCTGGGAAAGAAAGTTTCTCTTATCTCTCCTTGCCCAGCCTGTCCAGGCATTATTACCCAATTACGTCTCTTAGATTTCTCTCCTGACGCTCATAAAAGACTCCTAGTTTAAATTCAAACATTTAATTTGATATGTCTCTGTATACTTACTTCAATATTAAAAGGCTTTGGGCTTAAAGTACAAATAATATTTATATAATACCTTATATCCAAGATTCTAATATCTTTTACATGTCAAATAAATGTGACATGGAGTACTATTAGTGTGAAAAACTGTACTTCCCTTCTCCTTAAACTCAGGATGATTACCATAATTATTTCAGCTGAACCAGGATGGACATAACACTTCACTGAAGACCTGGTGTAACTTGAATTTTTATCTCCCCTTTGAAAAAAATGACGTTACAATATGATGAGATGGGATATAATGGAGAGACTCTGCTTCACTAATTTTACACTACATCTGATCCTGTTGACAATGAAATTCCTAGCCTGGATGTTAAATTCACTCCCTTGTGTTTTCGCCAGGTTCTTTAAAATTTTTTGATACTTGACTATCAACTTCTGACTTTCCATGTTACCATATTCCCACATGCTTATTTCTTCTCTGTTTAACCACTAATTTCTGATGACTGTGGTCCTACAAGTCCCATTGTGCTGACTGTGTTTAATTGACTCTTGCATGCCTGTCTTGCCTTTGATTCCTTGCTTTTCTTGACCTTGACTTTCATCACATGCAGAGGTCTGACTCCAAAAGCTCAAGGACTCCTTTCTCTATACCCGATTTGGGCACCAGCACGTTGGCCTTATCCTCTGTGTCACAGTTTGTAAATCCACATTTATCCATGGCACTGGCAAAAAAAAGAAGCTTGGAATACATGTATCAGCAAGAAAATCACACAATAAAGAATTTGTAATCAAAAGTGATAGAATGGCAAAGTAAAGATAATATAGGAATCATAAACAATGGAAGCAGGAAATATACTGCTTAGTTCATTTCCACTCTAAGTCCACCCTAGATGATTTTCAAATCGAGCCACTGTTTTTACTAATTCAGGATGGTGAATAAAGTTTTACTTTATACACAGAAGACAATGACGATGCTCAAATGATTTGTCCCAAATTAGTTCAGTCACTGCAATCATATGAAGCCAAAACAATGGATTTTCTGAATGTTAAACTAGCATCAAGCATTCATTAGTGTAATTTGCTGGGCTGCATTTAGATAAAGCTGAGTAGATCTTTATGATTGTCTCCAATGCACAGAGTACGGCAGGATACAATTATTCTCTCTACCAAGAGAATATGTTTCTGTCATGTCAAATTACTAACCTTCTGCAGGGATGAACTTCTCTAGAAAGCTTGAAAAGCATTTCTACTTCTATATGGCACTGAATTTTTATCATAAAAAGATGAGGGAAGTTTTTTTATCTTCTTTCAGAAAAGTCTATTACAGTACTCAATGCTATGATTACAGAGATGGTGACTTAAATCTCTTGAATATCAAAAGAGAGGAAGACAGCCTTTGGCCATAATCACTGCTTAGCTGCTTTGGTTAAACAGGAAACTCAGAAGGATTCCTCTCATTTTAGCTCTTGGGTTAGGAAAGAAAATCTTTGATCTTATGTACCTGCCTCAGACTTCTTGGTATATTATGGACATTTTTACTTCACTATGTAAACCAGACAGGAGGTTTTCAGAGATGCAGAAAGATAACTGCATCTTTCTGTGGAATGTTAGAGGAACTTTATATTTCATATCCAGGAAGGAGTTCGGTTGATAATCCAATTCCTGTGTTTCCATCAATGTCATATGCACTTTCTCCTGACTACATATTAACCAGACAATGTGTTGTATCTCATGATATCTGATTAAAATAATGTGAACACTTCTATTTAACAATAATAGTTTCAATTGATTCCTTCAATATTGGTTACATTTTACTCTATAATTTTTTTAAAAATGTATTCTGGCTCCACCATTTATACATAAACTGAAAATGTGAAGATCATTCAAAGCAGCGTGGAAGAGGAAATAATTGAGGTTAATACGGGAGTCCTGCAAATAAGTTTTCTCCTCATTAAGTAGAAAGATCTACAACAGGTTAAATGGACATATCATGAATACCCTTTTGGAAAAATCTATCCTAAAAAAATAAATACTACCTGTATTAGCCTGTTCTCTCACTGCTAATAAAGACATACCCAAGACTGAGTAATTTATAAAAGAAAGAGTTTTAATGGACTCACAGGTCAGCATGGCTGGAGAGGCCTCACAATCATGGCAGAAGGTGAAGGGAGAGCAAAGGCCCATCTTACATGGTGGCAGGCAAGAGAGCATGTTCAAGGGAACTGCCCTTTATGAAACCATCAGATCTTGTAAGGCTTATTCACTATCATGAGAACAGCACAGGAAAGCCTGCCCCCAGGAGTCAATTACCTCCCACCAGGTGTCTCCCATGATATGTGGGGATTATGGGTGCCACAGTTCAAGATGAGATTTGGATGGGGACACAGCCAAACTGTATCACTACCCAATATAAGTAACCATCTGTTGAATGCAACAATGCAGCTAATTAATAGACAGGACAATTTTGAGATTAACCTGCTGATTTAAACGTATTTTAAAATATATATTTAAATCACTAGTCAAGATGCATGAAAATGACCTGTGATGACATATAAATAACAAGCACTCAGTGGGCAAGCACCAGTCATCTGTATTATAAATGCCCCACAACTTACCCCGGCAGCAGAGACCCAATGAAATGTTAGTTTAATTTTGAATGAATGAGTTAATTAATTAGTAGTCACTTATATTTTGATTGAAATAGGCAAACTATTTATCCTGTAACTGGGGAGAAATTTCTTAGTTATCTAACTTAGACTTCAGTAAGTTATCCAAGTGAAACTGAAGAGAGCTTGAAAAAGCTGTTAAGTTGTCAGTGCATATGTTCTCAGAATCACAGCTACAGATGGCTTTACTGCTATTTCAGTTGGTGAGGAGACCACTATCAAAGAAGATATTATAGCCTCAAGGCTGTATTCAGTTTCAGGCTTTGTTTATTTGTTTTTACTTGTTATTGTTTTTCCAACAAAAAAATTAATTCATTTGTACCATATAAATGAAAACATACAGAAAAACAATAGTAAGAAAATAAAAATCACCCACAACACTACCACTGAGATTTCCCTCTCAGCAATTTATTATAATCTGCCAAGTTATTATTCTATTTATTGTCATTTTACTTTTTTCAGAAAGAGATCATACAGTACTCACTGATTTAAAATATGCCTTTTATATGGCGAAAATACATCTTATAAAACATTACTCTTCAACATAATTTGAACTGACTACATAATATTCCATGGGTAGGTGTGTTGTTAAATTTAAAAAAATTTCTTTTGATGGACCTAAGGTTATCTCAATTTTCTGACAAAAGAATAAAACTAAAAACCTGAAAATATCTTTACTTTTTTAGGCTGACTTTACATAAATAGAGTTGCTTGGTCAATAATTTTGGTCAAAAATTTTGGATCAATTTGCCATCTTTTTAGATGTTCATAACATTGTATTTTTCACCTCACTGTCATTGATAATGTCTATTATCATTCATTCTTATCATTCTCAATTTGACTAATCATTTCCATTGTGGTGAACACAAAGAATGTTTTTGTATGTTCATCAGTCTTTCTGTTTCCTCCACAAGGAAACTGCTATTTGTAGTCTTTAATCATTATTTCTATTGATTCATATTAATTTTTCTTATTTGATTCATGAAGGTATTTAAACATTAAAGATATGAATGTATGCTTGTCTTATACATAAAAATTATTTTTACATTTAAAATTTTTCATCTACAGTTTCTTATGATAAATCATGTGCCCAAGAAACATTAAGACATTCTCTTAGCCATTGAACATTATCAGTTTTGAACCATTGAGATTTATGTTAATTATAATGTTTACAATATAATTTGAGATAACTGAGGACCTATCACAAAATGCAAGGCGGCCTTTTAAGGAGCTGTGAAAGTAGGTATTTTGCAGTAAGAAAGACCAATAAATTTCTACATATTCTTTTGTTCATTCATTCAATTAAAGTATTGAACCACTGATAAGTGCCAGGTGCCACATTAAACAATAGAGGTATTTGAGGTACCTTCCCTGTATTTTGGAGCTGACAAACTGCCAAATTAGTTTTTATTATATGCTTCTGAATTGCACAACTATCAACCATCTAGCAAATAAACATAAGTGAAATTAGAAAATTCATCAAATTCTATCAATGTTCACCATGAATGCTACTGGTGAGATATATATCATGTAAATACATATCAGACTTATTTCTTTACTCTTTCATATGGTTGTACCATAATGTTTTGCTTCTGAATTTCTGCCAATTATGCATCAGGAGCCAAGAAACATTTTACAAAATCGCACAATATGGCTTGAGAAAAATACTTCATTGGAGAAAAAGAAAACCCACTATACCAAAGGCAGTCCCCTTCTCTCCCATCATCTCACAGGGAGGCAAGCTAGGGCCAGGCTATTGCTCTGGAAGGGCAAGTCCCCATGGTAATCTGGCCTCCTGTGGGATGAGCATAGTGAGGCAAACTTCTCAGTGGGGCCAGGCATGGGCTGCCTGGCACCCCAAGAAGTCTGGATGCAGGTGCCAATGCTTCAGAAGAGTTATCTAGGAAACTCAACTGCTCAGCAGCTTGGAAACAGAGAGTCTGTGGGAAGGACCATCTCCACTATTGGGGGGGAAATGCCATCACTCTCCTACCACTACAGGAAGGAGGAACTCTCAGTTCTAGTTAGTTCATTGCCCAGAAAACCCAGAATGAGCCTTTAGATATTTTTTGGAAACTCTTGCTCATGGCAGTACACTTATTATGACATATTATAATAGTCAAGGATCTCATTAAAGGTCACAGTGGCAGGTTATATTTTCCATGAAGACCTCAAAGGGTCTCCTATTAATTCCTTCCTATACCGTGACTTGGACACCCTTACCATCAAGTGCACCCTGAGTGGGATTGTGGCTACTGTGAAAGTGACACTATGTGATTTTCGAGGCTAGGCAATGGACATTCTCTGCCAGATCCACTTGATACACTTGTTCTTGGAAGCCATTCACCATGAGATGAGAAGCAGAGAGGCTACATGCAGCATTTATGCATAGGTGTTCTTACAGATGGCACACTGAACTGCCAGGTGACACCCAGTACCGACCTGCAGACATGTGAGTGAAACTCAAAGTGACCTCAGCCCAGCCACTGCAAGAGAGACACCAAGCAAGAACCATCTTTTAGAGTCTAGCTGTGGTCCAAAATCATGAGAGCTAATAATAAAATGATTGTTGCTTTTTAAAGCTACTCTGTTATGGAAGCACTTATTATGCCCCAATAGACAACTAGAACATATATTTTTCTGGACCTTAACCAACAGTTAAGTGAAAGTGTCTTTCATTTAACAATTCTGCACTTCTTTTTAGTTCCAATAAATATATTCTATGGTCCTAGGTAAATTCAGAGGGATAATGAATGTTTCTTTCTTTACCAATAACTATCGATTTGATTGAAACTAGAGGATTCCAAGGGAAATGCATGTCCAATAACTGTATCAATTGTCAGAATCAATGTGTATTGATCCAAAGAAAAACGAATTGAAGGAATACACAATCTTCCATAATTGCTAAATGCATTAAGATATCTCACATTCTAAGTGAATTTTAAGATTTAACTATAATGGCACCTTTATGTCAGGCCAAGATGGACTCAACAAGACTAGATTTTACTCCCTGCCTGAAACAAGCTAAACAAACAAATAGACAAAATACATGAAACAATTACCTTCGAGAGACTGGACATCATGCCATTAAAGACAGTGATCCCTAGTATATTGGAAACAACTGAGGTGAGCCCAATAACCACCACAGTTTTTTGCCTTCAAAAGTTTTCAGGGAACAGCACAGAGAAGAGGAAATTAGGCGAAATTTTGTGGTTCTGTGATTTGAGGTACCAGAGTAAAAGCTTTGGGGAGACCAAACTGTCTAGAAATCACAGGACTGCATATTGGAGATGAGAGACCTAGAGAGAGAGAGAGACTAAGATAGAGCCTAAGAGAGACAGATCCTGATCTTTGCAGAGGGTCCCTCTCAAGTTTTTCGCAGAGTATCAATCAGTGCGTTTATATCACAAAAAGTATCTGATGCTGAGAAAGAAATCATTTAAAATGACCAAAATGAACAGGGAAAATACTAAAAGCAGACAGAGAAAAAAATACACATTGTGTAGAGAGGAACAAAGTTAAAGATAATAGGAGATTCTCATTGGAAACAATGCAAGTGAGAAGAGAATGGAGCGACATCTTTAAAAGAAAAAAGTCTGTCAACCTAGAACTCCATATGTAGAAAAAAATCTTTAAAAACAAAATGAAAAACCAAGACATTTTCAGACATACTGCAAATATTAAAATAAGCCAATAAAGGGGATACTGTGGAATTATAAACCATGCTCTATTACTCCAAAAGAAAGAAAAAAGGAGAAAATGGTAACGAAGAACAAACAGGATAGATTAAAAAGAAATACGATGATATAATTGCATATAGCAATAGTCACATTGAAATATAAATTGTCTAAATATTTCAATTAAAAAGGATTGCCAAACTGGATTTAAAAAGCAAGACCAAACTATGTGTTGCCTACAAGAAATGTACTTTAAAAATAAAGAAAAATGGTTAAAAGGGAAAGCATGGGAGAAGATATAATCATGCTAACCCTAGTCAGAAAGAGATCTGATAGGCTATATTAACACCAAACAAGGATTTCAAATTAAAGTACATTACCAGAAATACGGAAGATATGTTTATAACCATAAGAAAGTAAATTACTGAAAAAGATATCACAATCCTAAATATTTATGCACCTAATAGCAGAATATATTCTATTTGAACTATTCAAAAATATTAAAGTGGAGGGAATTCTTTCCAATCCCTTTAGTAGGGCCAGAAACCAGAAACCTGATACCAAAACCAGAAAAACAGGCATTACCAGATAAGAAAAGAATAGTCTGATATCCCCCATAAACATAAATGCTAAAATCCTTAACAAAATTTAGCTAATTGGTCCAAACATACATAAAAAGAAAATATATTATGGGCAAATGTGGTTCACTATAGCAATAAATGGTTGGTTTACTATTCAGAAGTCTATCAATGTAATTCAATATATTAAAAAAATTTAAAAAAATAAACATGATCATCTCAATAAGTGCATAAAAGTATCTGACAAAAATCCAACATCCATTTGTGGAAAGTGCTCTCAGCAAAGTAGAAAAAGAAGAATATGGTAAAACTTCCTCAACCTGATAAAGATCATTTACAAAATTTGAAAGTGACATTACAGTTAATGGTGAAAGAATGAACGATTTTCCCTAAGATCAGAATTAGACAAGAATGTTTTCTCTCTCAACCACTACTCAGCGTTATACTGAGATCATAGCCAGTGCAATCAGCCAAGAAATAGAAATAAAGGTCATCCTCCTAAGAAGAAAAAAAACTATCTTACATTGTAGGTTACAACATCATCCACAAAAGAAATCTGATAGACTGTAAAAGAAGGTATTATACTAGATCTAATAAGTGAGTTTACCAAGTTGCAGTGTAGAAAATTCTATAAAACTATTTTGTATTTCTATAGGCAGTTGACCCTTGGGCAACATGGATTTGGACTGTGCAGGTCCATGTATACGCAGATTTTTTTTCAATTAAACTTGCATCCGGAACACAGTACTCACAGGAAGAGAAACCCACCATGTGAAAGGCAGACTTTTTGTATACGCAGCTTCACAGGGCTGACTGTAGGACCTCAGTGCACATAGATTTTGGTTTTGGGGAGTAACCTGGAACCAATCTTTTGCATATACCAAGAAACAACTGTACTTGCAATAAACCAATGGCAATTGAAATAAATAAAATTCCATGTACAATATATAGCATTAAAAAATGTTAAGCAATGAATTTGACAAAAATACAAAAAGTCCAAACACTGAAAACTACAAAACATTGCTGAAAGAAATTTAAGGCCTAAATAAAATATTTCACGTATATGGTTTGGATGACTCAATAAAGCTAAGATGTCAATTCTCCCCCAAAATGATCAATAGGATTAATGCAATTTTGATTAAAATCCCAGCAAGACTTTTTTTTTATCAAAACTGACAAATAAACAAACAAAGTAGATATAAGGGAAGTTCATATACAAATGCAGGCATGCCTGAAGTCTTAAAGAATGGAGCTTCAATGCTTGAACCTCATTTTCTCTGTGGAAAATAGTTGTAAATGTAAGAGAATATGCACATCTGAGTTACAAAAACTTAGACATTATGTAGATTATAGTAATAAATGTGGCAATGTTATTGAGGAAAATAGTTTTCTAATGTAAAGCCAGCATTTGGGGGAAGATAGAAGAGAGAAAATGCAGGAAGTATTTTTAGAAAGTCAAAATGAAGAACAACACAGAAAATGTCTGTACCCAAAGGAGGGTGCATATAAATAATTCCATGATTACCCATAATTTGGGGTTTTGGTACAAAGTCTTTCCCTTCTATTCTCTCTCTAATCTTCATAAGAAATCAGATAAACTGAATTCCATTTTCTGCAGGCAGAATACTGGCATTTACTTGCATCGTCTCATGGTCAGAGCTAACTTATCATGATCTCAGCCATGTGCCAGTCATGCTGTAGGTCAAAAGGAAGTGGATAAAAGAAGACAGAAGTATCTCAAAGAGATTGTATGGCAAGAAAGAGTTTCTAAAGGAGAGTAAGATACTATCCTCCTTCACATGACTAGCTCCTGGTTTTCAAAACCCCTGCTTTTTTTTTTTTTTCTTTCGCTTTCAATATCATGATCAGGGATCTTATTCATAACACTGACTTTGTGTACACACTCTACTCTGTCACTTCTTGTATTCCTTTATCGTTATTTTATCTGCAGTAGCTAAGATAATGTAGGTACTCAAGTATTTTCAACCCTTTGGTTGAATTCCCCAACTGAGCAATGAGATTATGAAGTGACTAGATGATTCAGTTGAATTAAAAAAGAATATTTGGCTGTGGATTTGATCAAAATGCTTACACAACTTTATCATCATTTAAATGCCATTCTCAAAATGGCAATTGGTAGAAGTGTTTATGTTGTGAGAATCCTAGAAAATCAAAGGAGGGAGTTACTGAAGTGAGAGTGGTCAGCAAAAGTGTGTCAAGTAATTCAAGTTGCCCAGATCTTGGTATTCTAATTTAAAAAGAAA
Source organism: Gorilla gorilla gorilla (assembly GCF_029281585.2). NCBI lineage: Eukaryota > Metazoa > Chordata > Mammalia > Primates > Hominidae > Gorilla > Gorilla gorilla. Next base: position 189,236,880 of record NC_073229.2, read on the forward strand.
AGAAGAAGAACTCCAGAGATTTCAAGGCAAAAGTGACAATTAGCGGTAGCAACACCCTTGGGAATCTACTGCCTAAAATCTCCTCTTTTGAAGCCCGTGTCTCTCTCTGCATAATAAAAGTGTCCTCTGCAGCCCCTCCCCTGACCACCATGGGCAGGCCCTCAGAAGCTTATTCTGAATCAGATCATAGGCTTGTACACAATCTGAATGTGGCCGTCAGCTACGGACTACAGGACTTCTGCAGGAAAAAAAAAACTGTGTCAAATAGGCGGATTCAAGGTAAAGAAATGGCTGTCTTCCTTCCCTTGTCCCAAAAAAGTATTTTCTTTTCTTTTCCAGTTTTGATCATTAGGTTAATCTACTGGAAAATTAATATGTGTTCTATATTTCAAGTATAGAAAAATGACCTTTTTTAGTTGTTCACAGCTGCAACTGTGAGAAGCTGAAATTAATATTGTTGCTAAATGTGGCCATGAGCTGGAAAAATGCCAGCGCTTCTATATAAGGGCACAAAGCCTCCTCTCTTGGAAAAGAGTGTGGCAGCTGCTCAATCCATTTCCCCAAAGGACAAGTGAATTTTAAAGTGACTCCCCTCAATTTGAGCACGTAAACATTTTGTGTGAATCTCCATTATCCTTAATATGTACCTGTGAACACTGGGGATAGACAAACAGGTCTGTACTGGTTATGCTTCCTGAGAGTTGAATTGCCAGCCAAGACTCTACCTGACTTGAACAGAAAAACCAGACCACACTGGAAACTTGAATATCTACGCACCTGCACAAAAGAACACATCTGTGATTCTGCAGGATAGAGCACACCTGGCCCACACAGTATAGTACACCTGGGATTATGTTTAACATAGCACACCTGGGACTATGCACACCTGGAAGCATGCACAATATAATAGGCTTTGTAATCAGCACAACATAGCCTACCTGGGAAGCTGATCACTTTGGAATCTGAAGACCTAGGAACCAAAAGCCATAGCACACCTGGGAGCCTGTATACCCTAGCACACCTGGGAACTTACACCACTGGGAAACTGCACACCATAGCATACCTGGAAACATGCACAATTGAGCCCCTGTACACCTGAAAACCTGAACACCATAGAACATCTGGGAGCATATACAACGAAGCGCACCTGGGAAGCTGCTCAGCATCACACACATGGACACTATGGCACACTATAGCACACCTCTGAATTTGCACACCTAGGGGCTGATCCTTCCCCCGTTACTCCAGGAGCCTTGCTAACAGTGATGAACTGAGGAGACTTTGTTCACTCACTTCATCAAGGAGAATTAGATTTAGCCAGAAAAGTAGACAACTGGCCACAAGTTTGGGTCCGTACATTTCTCTGCAATGAAAGGCATGGGTCAGGAGAGGGAACGGTGTTAAATATCTCCTGTATTCCCTGAAAAAGAGCAGAACAAGTCCCTCAGATATCAACCAAGGAGAGATTAGAGTGCCAATTCTCTCTAAGTCCCCCTTGGCCGATCATACACAGTGCATAGTACATAGATACCCTGATTCCAAAGTGTCTGATTTCACATCAGCACTTAATTAATTTTAATCATCGTCTCTCTTCCAAATGTAATTATGCATCCTAGACTTCCTTTCCCTTTTTTAAAAATATTCCTTCTCAGTAGACCCCACAGCATCCCTGCCCTGACCCCGCATGCCTTGCACCCCCACCTCCTGTCAGCACGCGCTGCACCAGCAGCCATACCCCACAATGGAACAGCTGACTGCACTGGGGCCTTTCCGCAACTGCATGGTGGAGATTGTTTTTAACGTGTATATGTAAGGTTTGCATGTAGAGTGCAAGGGCACGCACGACTGGTAGTGAGCAAGTACAACTTGGTGTGATTCTGTTGGTAAAGAGCGGCCACCCCAAGCTCCCCTAGTCCCCTTCACTATGACGCTCCTCCTCCAAAACTGGATTGCATCATGATCCAGCCGCTGGAAGGGACACCCCTGGCCCAGTCTGGTCTGAAGAGCTTGCATCAGACCACCGCCAACATCCATCTATACAGATTTTCTGCATTCAGCCCTAGGGGTCGTTAAACATCTCAATATCTCTGCTGCATAAACCCTGCCTCTGTTTCTGCATCTTTGGCTTAATCTTCACTTCTGCCCATTCACTCCAATAAGATCACCCTATCAAAATCCTCCTTTGTCCACCGCAGGCCCCAAATTCTTTCTTTCTTGTCTTAGCTGACCACCAAGCATATATTATAAACTGGTCTTCTCCTTACCTCTTGACGTCCTCTCTTCACTATGCGTAATTATGCCCCAGTTAGTTGATGTTACTGGCACTTGTTCTCCTTCTAATTTACATGACTGTCTTCTTTCTCCCCCTTAAATATTGGAATAACTCATGGTTATCTCTTCAGGCGCTTTCTCCTCTTTCACCTTGAAGCCTCTTCTTCTTCCATGACTTCAACTTCAGATTAATGACTCACAAATATCTCTCTTTAGTTCAGAATTCCCTCTAAGCTTTGGTCCTAGATGCCTATTAATATCAATTCTGATTGCCTCCAGAGCTCCTGAAATTCCACATGTTCCAAATTTATATGCCTCATTTCCTTTTCAACTTCGCTCTTTGTCCTTCGTTCCGTATGGTAATGACATTCACCAAGTTATTCTGATCAGAAGCCTAGAGTTCATCTTAGTCCTTTCCCTCTCCCTTACTCTATGAATCCAAACATCAACTATGGTCCGACGATTCTTTCTCTTGAACATTATTCACAGAAGCACTCTCACAGCCTTCTTTACTATTACAGATTATGTTCCCCAAAGTTAATACTAAGAAAAAAATTAGGTATAAGTACTTTATGTTGGAGAAATCAGAGGTGGAAAAGAGAGACAGGGAAGGAAGGTAGCCAATAACACATGTGCGATCAATCAAGTCATCACTGTGAGTAACTGGAGGTGATTCCCAAGAGTCAAAAAGTCAAGAAAGCTGGGAGCTGCCTCCACTGTGGACTAGAAATCAAGCTCTTCTTTGGGGCAGGAAAAGCCACTGTGACATGGCTTATGGCCTTGGCTCCTCTCTCACCCATTACAGGGCTCCCATGCCCAGTGTAAGCCTTAGAAAGAGCAGGCAAAATTCACGGTCCCCTCATCTGCCCCAGCTGCTGTTCCAGCTGTTCCAAGCCCCTGTATTGCATCTACATTGACAATGTAGATGAGACTGCTCAACAGATGCCTTCTCAATAATGCTCTTTCTCATTCTAGAGGCAAAATTGCATAGATCCTCACTTCTGCTTCTACTTTTATCTCTGGAGATGTCTATTCAAGGAGCTATGTTACTTTTTTTTTTTCCTGCTCTGTTTCTCCCACTAGACTGTGATTCTTTCTGTGAGGGGTCCAGGGCAGAGCCATCTTTCTCTGCAGCACTGGCACAGGGCCTGCAAGTGTCTGGACCATGGCTGTGTGTGTGTGGGCGTGGGAGACTACGGAGCTGAGGAGCAAAAAAGGAAGCTATGATGTTATTTAATTTTGAAGCTTCTAGTGAGTAGCGTGTGTGTGTGTGTGTATCTGCATGCATGAATGTGGATGTGCGGAGGAAGGGTAATTAAATGTCTGATGCAATTTAGCACCATTCCTTTCCTTTCATTTTTCCGTTTTTGCTCTCTGAATTGATAGCACACAGTTGGCCTAAACCCTGTGTTAAGCATTTCTGATGGTTTTGGCAGGTTTCCTGGTGAAGTACCAGATGTGCAGGTATCGGAATAGGGACTGCCAGCTTATATCCATGGAGAAACGAGCGAGCCTATAAAATTCACACCTCTAAAATGACAAAAATAGGTATTTTATTTTTTATGAGACTATTTTCATGTGTATGCGGATATTGACAAAGGGGTCAGCAAATAACTACTGAAAAGCAGGGTAAGTAGCAGTTTTAATAGACAGATATAATATCTTAGATTTGAAAGTGAATCTGATTACAGACTATATTTCTAACCATATCATTGTCACCTCTGCCACTTTCTTTTAATATACAGATTTTTTTTTTTTTTTTGCATCTCCTTCATCACAAACATCTAAACTGCTCTCCAATAGTCAACATAATATTTTTGGAAGCATAGACTTTTAGTTGGTAAAAGGCTTGGTTACAGAAAACACAGAGGGCCTGGATCTCCACTGCAACCACCTTCTTTCCACTGCCTCCTCCAACCCTGGGCCTCATGTGTCCCTGGATGAATCTCCCATGAATTCTAACTATAGGAGAGGGGATAACAACCAGCAGGAAGGAGATGTTTTATTTTTATACCTGCTGCCAGTAGATTGCTACTCACATTGCTCTGTAAAAAAAAATGTGTTTACAAATGCATCATTATACGGCAGATCTTAAATTGCACACTATTAGCTGTTACTATTGACTATACTGTCAGAGCAGTGCTGCCGCCCGGGAAAGGTCAGGTCTTTTCATTTGTGTTTTTTATGTGATGAATAACAAATAATGAACCACAGAATTTATTGGGCTACTGTGATTTCTTTCTTATATCTGCAGAATAGTTACCAGTTTTATACTTTCTTTGCTGACATCAGACACATCAGTTCATAGCTATTTCATTTTTCAATCCCAGAAAGGAGATATGATTGGGAAAATTACTGCTCAGAAGAACAACTGCAAGCAAATTATATTGCTTGTGCAAATCTTCACATGTTATCTCATGCCTTTAGCCAAAAGCTGAAAGACATGTTGGCTCTGATAACAGGAGTACAGGTGATCAATGGATCTTGGAGGTGTCAAGTAATAGCCTCTTCCATTTCCACACACATCAGGGGCTCCAGCTGGTCTGAAGATGACAAACAGAAGTACTGCACTTTCTCTACTTAGCAGTTCACTGGCTAAAGAAAGGTGTTAACCATAAGCCAGGAGAAGAAAAAGAGCAATCGTAATGCGGGGCCATTGACTCTTCACCTCCTAGGGAAGCATTATGATGCCAAGGCAGGTTTAAGTCAAAACATTCTTGGCAGATAATCACCCACTCACCAGGCACGTGTATATGAGCCACACCTACTGCTTCCAGGAGCCACACCAGCACACCAAGACCTCTTCTCCAGCTCACAGACAGCCTGTGACTTTGGATATGGGTAAGCAGGGTGCAGGAAGTTGCTAAATCGTCATGAGGCCCTGGACTTCACGACAAAAACAAAGCATATAATTCTGAAGGTTCTAGCAGAAGAGATCTTTGGGAACGGAAATATTAGTGAAAATAAAATGGTCTCTCAGGGTTGTTGCAATAATTAAACAAGAATGTTACATGTGGCTATTTAAAGCAAATAAGTTTTATTTGATTGCTTAAATATAAACTCTCACTCCACCCTCTCCACATTTAAAAATTTTGATGTCACAATTTACATTTTTAAATTTTATTTCTTAAGAAATTATTATAACTATTATTGGGTTTGATAGTTTTGTCTTTTAACATTCACACTAAATATATGAAGGACAACTGCAAGACAGCTTTGTCTTGTTCAGTATTCTTGGTTGACAGTTTTGTATTGCTTTTTTTCCTTCAGTCTGTTGAGTATATCTTCCCACTCTCTCCCGGCTTATAAAGTCTCTGTTGATGAATTCTCTGCTGGCCTTATTAGAACTCTATTATATGCTGTTTGCTTCTTTTCCTTTGCTGCTTTTAGGAACCTCTCTTTATTTTTGGTTTCTGACAGATTGATTATAACATATTTTGGTGTAAGTCTTACTTGGACTGAATCTGATTAGAGACCTTTGACGTTCTTGTATCTGAATATTTGTATCTCCAAATTTGGGGAGTTTTCTGCTATTATTTCTTTAGTAAGCTTTCCTTTGTTTTTCTCTTCTCTTTCAAAAACTTCTATAACTCCAATATTTGCTCTTTTGATGCTGTCCCATGCATCCCATAACCTTTCTTCATTTTATTTAATTTTTTTTATTCTGACTATATATTTTTCAATAACCTGTTTCAAGTTCACAGATTATTTCTTTTGCTTGGTCAACTCTTCTGTTTATGTTCTCCATTGCATTTTAAAAAGTTTATCCTTTGTATTTTTTTTAGCTCCAGAATGTCTATATGATTTATTAAATAATTTCAATCTTTCTGTTAAATTTCCCATTTTGGACTTTTGTTGCTTTCCTGATTTTATGAAATTTTTTTCTCTCTATTTTCTTGAAGTTCACTGAACCACTTTAAAACAACTATATTCAATTTTTATCAGGCAGATTGTATATCTCCATTTCTTTTGGATCATCTTCCGAGAAGTTATTGTGTTCAATTGGTGATACCATGTCTCTTTGGCTTTTTATGTATTTTTTGCCTTACATTATTGCCTGTGCATTTGAAGAAGTAGGAAATTATGTTAGTCTTTGTATAGGGCTTTGTCCAAGAAAGACCTTTACTTGTCAGCCTATCCAGATATTCCTGGCAGGTGGTTTGGCATAGTCTAAGAATGGGCTTGCTACTAGAATCCTCAGGCAGGCTGGCCTGGTGCCTGGGTTAAGTAGGTGGATAGACCTGGCACCTGGGCTTGTGGAGTTGGGTCTGGAACCTGGGTTCAGGAGAGTGAGTCTGGATCCTTTATCCATGGAGGTCAGTCTGAAGCCTGGATCTACAGGGGCTGATCTTATAATGGGGTAATCCTTGAGCCTGAATCTGCAAGGGTAGTAATGCTCTTAGATGGGCACCAGGGTTAACTGTGATGGATCTGGCACCTGGGTCCATGGGTGCTGGTCTGGTGCTGAGCTGGGCTTCATTCCTGTGACCACTGAGATAAGCCTGAAGCCAGAGTCCATGTACCATGTACCCAAGTTCTGAGTCCTGGTACATGCAAGCTGGCCTGGAGCCTAGTTCTACAGAAGTAGTCTTGGAACCTCAGTCCACAGGGTCCAGCCTGTTACCAGGGTCTACTGAGGTTGGCCTGGACCGTAGGTCCTCTAAAGTTTGGAGCAATGAGGACTGCCCTGAATTTGGGGTCAGCCTCCAGCAAGGGCTGGGCCCATGAGGGCTGGTCTGGTACCTAAGACCACAGGCATTAACCTGGTGCCTGGAGCCATTAGGGCTGGCCTGGAGTCTGGAGACTGGGTCCATTGGTGTTGGCATCGAAGTGAGGGCTGGCCTGGGTCCTGAGTCTTCAGGGGCCAGCCTGGGACCTGGGAACACAGGGGTGGTCCTGGAACCTGGGTCCTTGGAGGACTTTCCAGATCTAGACAGCTTTTTACCCTGGTCTGCTGGATTGTGGGGCTGCAGGGGCCAACCTGTAGTGTGGGCTGTGGGGACCTTCCTGGCCCTTGGGAGTCCTGGAGCCTGTGTCTATGGGTGTTCACCTGCTTTTTTGAGGCCAAGGGTGCCGCGAGGGCAGGCCTGAAGCCTGGGGCCTCAGGAGCTGGCCTGGCACCGGGGGTCATCGATACTGTATCTGTAGGGACTAGCCTGGAGGCTAGGCCTTTCGGTGACAACCTAATGTCTAGAGTCACGCTGGCCAGCCTGGTGCTGGGGAGGGCCTGAATCCTGAGGCTGTGAGGGCTAGCCCAGTGCTGGGGCTCACCCAAAGACTGACTTTACAGGGCATCCCTGGAACCTGATGCTGCAGAATCCTGGCTGGCCCCAGGGCAGGCTTGGAGGCTGAGTTCACAGGTACCAGCCTGGAGTCATGGGCTTCAGAGGAAGCCTGGCACTGGGCAGCCTGCAGCCTATATTTACAAGAGCCAGCCTAGAGGCTAGGTCTGTGGGTGCCTGATGATTAGGGCTGCAAGAGTTGGCCTTGTGGGTGGGTATGCTGGGGCTGCCCAGAGACCAAGTGTGACTCACAGGCACAAATCATATCTTTTAAAAGCAAATTTTAGAAAATTAACCATATAAAATCTGCGAGCCAAAAGTGATTCAAAGAAATAATACTGAAAATTAAGTGTCTGTGATACTGTAAAAACTGAAAATTAGCCAGTCTGTGATTAAATTAGATCAAAATCTAAAAAGTTAACTGGAGGAAAAAATCAATATCTAGAAATTAATAAATTATGTTTATAACTCATACCAAAGATATATCTTAGGTTAAAATCAGTAAACACGGCCAGGAGTGGTGGCTCATGCCTGTAATCTCAGGACTTTGGGAGGCCAAGGCAGGCAGATCACTAGGTCAAGAGATCGAGACCATCCTGGCCAACCTGGTGAAACCCCATCTCTACTAAAAATACAAAAAATTAGCTGGGTGTGGTGGTGTGCACCTGTAGTCCCAACTACTAGGGAGGCTGAAGCAAGAGAATCGCTTGATCCCAGGAGGTGGAGGTTGCAGTGAGCCAAGATTACGCCACTGCACTCCAGCCTGGTGACAGAATGAGACTCCTTCTCAAAAAAAAAAAATCAGTAAACATATACACACATACATATTCGAAGTGATAAATTTGCCTCAAATTATTGTTTAGCTGCATTTATCATTGGAAGTTAATCTGTTTAAGAAGTCAGGACATGGCCGGGCGTGGTGGCTCACACCTGTAATCCCAGCACTTTGGGAGGCCGAGGCAGGCAGATCACGAGGTCAGGAGATCGAGACCATCCTGGCTAACATGGTGAAATTCCGTCTCTACTAAAAATACAAAAAAAAAAAAAAAAAAAAAAATTAGCTGGGCGGGGTGGCGGGTGCCTCTAGTTCCAGCTACTCGGGAGGCTGAGGCAGGAGAATGGCATGAACCCGGGAGGCGGAGCTTGCAGTGAGCCGAGATGGCGCCGTGGCGCTCTGGACGCTGGGTGACAGAGCAAGACTCCATCTCAAAAAAAAAAAAGGAAGTCAAGATAGGAAATAATTAATATAATAAATGTATATAAAGTAAAAATAAGCATATAACACTAAAAGCAGAAAGCAATAAAAAAGTTGATTATAAATGATCAATAAAGATAAAATTGTAATTTGAACTAATTTGTTCCTAAAATATACAAATTGTTCCTTTAATGATTAGAATTTTTGAGAGAGAGAGAAAGAGAAAAAAATTAAGAATTAAACAGAGATCAACCCAACAGGTGCTATAGATATTAAAATGATAATAACGGATACTATGAACAATTTCGCATCAATAAATTTGAAAAGTTAGGTGAAAGGAACAAACACTTGCATATAGTAATAAAACTTTCCAAAGGGACTCAAAAGGATACAGAAATCTGAATCATCCTATATTCCTTAAACAAATTCAAATAATGATTTAATTTATCCTCACACATGAAACACCAAATCCTTACTATTCAACAGAATTAACAAAATATTCAAGACAAATTAGTTCCAATGTATATAAGCCCTTCCAGAGAATTAAAAGTGAGGAAATATTTTCCAGTTTGTGAGTACGGAAAAACCATAATACTAAGCCAAACTTGGACAGTAAGAGATAGCAAATTAAGTAATCAGATTCATTATCATAAATACAAATGCCTAAAAACAGTATTATACAATTTTATATATAAATATATAAAATAAACATATTATGCTCAAATTAGATTCATTTCAGAATTTTAATGTTTATTTCAAATTTTAAAATCCATTAGTGAAATTGATAGTATTGGACAAAATTCAACATTTGCTCATAATTTATTATTCTGGAAAGCTAGGGGTAAGGACATCTCCCTTAACTTTGGAAAAGGTTACTACAAAAATACAAACAACAATAAAAACAACTCCAGCACAGAAGAAGTATGACTATAAAAAGTCTAAAATAATTCCTCTAAGACCAGTGAAAGGACAACAGTGTATGCTAACACCACTTTTATTCAACATTGTATTAAGGTCCCAAGTAGCACACAAAACCAAGAAAAAAAAAGTATTATAGGGATTGTCTTGTTTCTATATTGTCCTATTTCTACGGAGAAAACTTGCAGGCATGTACAAACATATTATAGATCTTATCAAGCTGAATCTGAAATCTACATAGAACAATAAAGAGTGAAGAACACTCAAAAATATTCTGAAAAAGAAAAATATAAGAGGATTTTTCCTACCAGACAAGAAGGTTCTATAAAGTTATAGTATCTAAGATTGAAGTCTGAGTGCAAAGGATGACAAAACACAATAAAAAAAACCAGCTAAGGATATTCATATATATGGAAAATTCAGGCATATAGAAGTGAAATTACAGAATGGTGTGCAAATTACACAGCAGTCAATAATGATGCCATTACAATTGGCTATGTAGCAGAAAAAAATGTAACTGGATTGGTATATAACACTCATATATAATATAAAATTATATTTGTATAAATTTAATTTGTATATAACATTCTAATAATATAAAAATTATTTCTATATAGATTAAATACTTAAAAACGTTAAAATATTGAAAGAAATTATAGAGTTTGTAATCTTGGGAATTATTTTTTAATGACAAAATAGACACTGATTAGTTTCACCAATATAAAAATTAGTTTCATATCTAGACACACCATAAGAAACTGAAAAGATAACATTTATTTTTGGAGAGGATATTTACAGCACATATAACCAAAAAAGCAAACTAGATTGTACATCATAAACAACAGTATCAAAGGTAAGAAAAGATAAACCTAATAGAAAAATGAATGGAAGATTTAGACTAGCAGTTCACAGCAAACTAATCCAAATATAAGGTAAACTAAACTATGAAAAAGAATCTAACTTCAAAAGCAATCAAAAAGTGTTCCTTTTAAAATATATAATTTCTTTCTCACACGTAACATTTGCACAAATTAAAATGTTGTTACCAAGTATGTAGGGTCATGTGAACAGTTATTTGCACCATTAATAATCATACAATTTCACACAATTACATTGAATATTAATTTAGCAACATTAAGTTGAAAATGCAAATACCCTACAGCTCAGTAAATATGTTTCCTAATATTAATACTCTAGAAAAAATTATTTTACAAGTTCACAAGTGGACATGGCCAATGAATGTTCTCTAATTGTATTTTTCCCATGGAAATGACAAATATATCTACTAATAAAAGAATGTTTACATAGACAGTAGTATTTTCAAGAAATATGATACTGTCACAGGGTGCGGTGGCTCACGCCTGTAATCCCAGCACTTTGGGAGGCCGAAGCGGGTGGATCACCAGGTCAGGAGATCGAGACCATCCTGGCTAACACGGTGAAACCCCGTGTCTACTAAAAATACAAAAAATTAGCCAGGTGTGGTGGTGGGCACCTGGTGTAGTCCCAGCTACTCGGGAGGCTGAGCCAGGAGAATGGCGTGAACCCAGGAGGCGGAGCTTGCAAAGAAATATAATACTGTCCCAAAATGAAAATATAGGAATCACACCTCCATACATCAACATGGATTAATCTCACAAACGTTGATGGAAAAAAAATTAGGTTTACATCAGTTATGTAGTATATAAAATATGCAAGATTATATCATACAATGCTTAATGATAAATATATTTTTAAATAAAAATAAGAAGGAAATGTGTCAGTATCATCAACATCAAATTCCAAAAGTTATTTTCCTCAGGGAAAAGGAGGTCATAAAACGTGATTGGGAAGATGTTCATTGAGTGCGTGGAGGAATGAAGGAGAACTTCCTCCAGAGTCGCAATATATACAATTCTATTGTTATGGGGTTTTCTTTTAGTGACAGAGTCTCACTCTGTTGCCCAGGCTGGAGTGCAGTGGCACAATCTCGGCTCACTGCAGCCTTGACCTCCCAGGCTCCAGCGATCCTCTTACCTCAGCCTCCCTCGAAGTTAGGACTCCAGGTGTGTGCTACCACACCCGGTTAATTTTTGCGTGTTTTTTTTTTTTTTTTTTTTGTAGAGATCAGGTCTCACCATGTCACCCAGGCTGGTCTCGAACTACTGAGCTCAAGTGATCTTCCCACCTCAGCCTTTCAAACTGCTGGAATGTTCCTTGTTTTGTATGTATGTTTCATAATTAATTTTTTTGATAGTAAAAGTAATTTACCCTCAAGGAAAGATAGATTTCTTGATATCTGGATATATCAGTTACTGTAAAGCAATCTTCTAACAGTAAATATGTTGTCCAGGCTGGGATAAGCATTGCTCCATGGAAAAAGCCCAGGTTTCCAAAGGGAAAAAGTCACTCATGGAGAATGGGTGCAGGTTCACTTTCAGTGGAGGCCTCTGTCCCCATTACAACTGCGGGATGTTTGTTTTTTTGAGGCTGCCCCACCTACCTTTCCCAAAGGGCTTTGTTTCCAAGGGCTTATTGTGCTATTATTACCTGCGTGTATGCTCCTTTTGCGAAATATCATGAGGGAAAGAAAAATTATTTTCTCTTCATTTTGGAACAGGAAGATAAATCAACAAACATGCATATTCTATGTATCTGTTGTAGCTGTGTAATCTGATACGTGACATCCTGATATGGGACATTCCAAACATCAAACTCAAAGGTTCATAACTTTAGAGACAATAGCTGTGACACACGCACAGAAATGGAGACCTTAATTTCAAAGAAGCTGCACTGTGCATGACTGTCCATGACAATTCTCTAGACGGACGGAGCACAACAGCTTAGCCACGTGTGCTGGAGTCCTGCTAAGTACACAGACACACAATTGGCGCTCTTGGTTGTATCAGTGGCTTTATGTGGCTGCCTTCACATGGCTGTGAGCTCACAGAAAACTGTGACCACACCAAGCAGGGGCTGCGGGAGGTTTTGCTAATGAATTAATGACGAGGATGAGGCAGTACTAGATGGCAGTGGATGAAGGACCCAGGAAGAGGTTTTAGGTTATTAGGATTTTGCTCATGTACATTTTTAATAGGATAGATTTTCCTACACTATGACAAGACCTGTTAACACAGCTGCTAACAACAAAGGATTTAGAATGAGATGAGAATAGGTTTTAATTTCCATGATTCCTGGCTGAGAGCCCTGGGGCGAGTTGCTTACCCAGTGATGTTTTTGGTAACGTGGGGATGATGTCTTCTGAGGAAGAGCAGTGTGTGGTGAGATTGAGGTCACGTAGTGCAGTGTTTACAGATGGGATCTGGCAGCCAGTGAACACTCAACGACAGCTGTGTGTGCGTGTGCCTGTGTGTGCGTTTTGGAAGGAAGGGGAAGAATAGTCCATGAACGGAAAGGTAAAGTTTGTTCGTGGTTGAGGGTGCCTGGAAGGGGGGTGGGTGGGCAATAGCAGAATAAAGAGCCTGAAAAGGGACTTGGGGCACATTCCAAAGACCCCTGTTCTAAATGCCTTGCGAAGGTGAAGGCAAGGGCCACCATTTAGCATGCCCGGAATAGGGCTAAAGAGGGGCACCCTTTCCCTAGGGCCATTGCCATGTAAGGTACAGGGCATCACCTTTTTCTGACTGAACAGCTCTATAAATAGTCACAGGATATTTTCTGTAAATAGTCATCCTTACTCCCAGTTCGGCTTTGTACCTGGTTTCCTTTTCCTCACCTCACCGTATAACAGGAGGCACAATGTCTCCACTTTGTTCGCCTGGAAGGCAACAGAATGATCTTAAAATAGTACCCACGGCAGGTATATCTGAGGAAACGGGGTCCAGGCGTGTTGCAGGCACATATGTGTGCACTGGGGTTTGGGCATTGGGAAACACAGAGCTGCTTTCCATTAAAAGAAGATTAAAAGGCAAATGCAGATACATAACTACGCCACACACTCACACAAAACACCACACACTCACACATGCCTAACATCACACAATCACACATACCTACACCACACACTCACACATAACATCACACACACACATGCCTTCACCACACACTCGCACAAACCTCACACACATACACATAACATCACACACACATGCCTACACTACACAGTCACACAAAACACCACACTCACACAAACACCACACATTCACACATGCCTACACCACACACTCATACATGACATCACACACACTCACACATGCCTACACTACACACTCATACATACCTACGCACACTTATACAGACCTACACCACACACACATCATACACACACTCACCACACCACACACACACCACACACTCACACTCACCACACACTCACCTATACCTATACCACACACATACAACACCTCATACTCACACATGCCTACGCTACACACACACACACACTCACATATACCTGCACCACACACTTACACAGAACATCATCCACTCACACATGCATACACACACATATAACACAAGCTCACACCACACACACACTCTCACATGCCTACACCACACTCTCACACACAAGATACAGAGAGAAGAGTCTGGCGCCTACTTCCTGACAAATGGTGCCTCCTTCTATTTGCTGATGAGTTTGAGGAAAACCTCCTTTCAGTTCAGCCTAATACGTTAATGTGGCAGCTTGATGCCATTAAGTACTTCTAGAACATTTTTGACTGTTATACTCAGTTAAAAGTCAATCTAACTATGGGGTCTAAAATTAAACACACGTCTATCTCATCATCTTCAGACACTGTCAATTTCTCGTGATTTACTTGCATTGCCTTTTATTCTTTATATCTGCTCTTTTCTGTGTATTTTCTCATGCAAGTATCCCATACACCCTAAAAAGTGGATAAAAAGAAGAATCTTAACAAATGTTAGTATAGAAACGACAGGGTGAATCCATAGTACCATCTAGAGTCTTGGCAGATCATGACAATCTTTCTAATAAGCAAAGCATTCTTTTACTCTCCGAGGAATTTTGAGAGGTTTGAGAAGAAAAAGAATGTATTTTCTTCATCAGTGTAGCTGTAAAGAATTAAATCTATGTATGCTGACAGCCATCACTCCTACAGAATCTTTTCATTTCCCAGAAACGCCTCTACTTTGCAATCATCAGACCGCTAAGATATTGCTGAAAGTAATTGGGGTATTACAGGGCCTAGTCTTTACCATGTGAAATTCTATCCTAGACATCAATTTCTGATTATATATCCTGGAGAAAGAATATTTTAAAATGTTACATAAAAATAATCTTATTAAATATGGGGAAATATTCAACTGGTTGTTAAAGCAAATGCACCTTAAATCAAAAATCGGGTTTGAGTGCAAAGTAAAGTGTGCTAAAGAAAAGCAAAGGAAGAAAGAAATACAAAGTGTAAATGATTTTTTCATGTGCTCCCCCGTTTCTGTTAAAATGCATTTCCTTATTTCGGGCAAGCTGGCTGTCCCTGGCAGTGTATCTGCCCGTTAGGAATATCTCCTTTTTGCAGAGTTGCCTAAAGCTATCAGTGGTCCCTGTTTCCTCTGAATTAATGTCATTGATAAGCGGTAAAAGGGAGAAATGTTGGCAATATATGATTATAGATTAAATGATGCAATTTCAGGGTCAGTTCTACAGAAAGCACTTATAAGACTCTGGCAAGTGAAGATGAATGGAAATGAAGGAGGGCATTTTCAACAGAGCCTGGTGCCCGCCGGCTTCCAAGGCTCTGCTGCCATCTGCTGGCCGCGGCGAGGCGCGAGCGTGCCCGGCCACACGCTTCTGCTGTCTCTCATTAAGAGAACAGTTCTCATTTTAGGTCGCAGCTTACCTTCGGCATCCACAGACCTGTCAATTAGCCCTCTCCCTGTATTCTGATTCATTTCCAGCAGCAGACGTGCCAAAGACTGGCAGGAACTCAGGGAAATATATCCTGAACACAGGTGGTATGTTGAATATGCCTTGGTGCTTTATTTGAACTAACCAACTGATAAATTTAAACAATATAGGCATGAGACGGAGGGGGAAACTAGGAGACAGAACTGGCGATAACTTTGAGGTAATTACCTAAAATTGTTGCTTTACGATTTGTTTTCTTTGTCCCTATGCTGTCAATAGATGCATACGTTGCATTTTGACACTAACGTAATTTAGTTAAAATCCAGGAATGCGTTCGGCAGCTGCTTTTCCAAGTGTGCACACACAGCTTCTCTCAGGAACCAAGAGTCACTGCCTCCCCTCCTCTCCTTCCCATCTCAAAGGTGCTGGAAATAAATTTGATGCGGTAGGTCTAATTTTATTTTATTTTTTTAAATTGACTCAGTATTTGATTTCTCCCTAGAGACTCACTGCTACCTCTAGGTCAAGATGAGACTTCTGTCGTGCATTAAGCTAATTTGGATTGTGAATGAATACAAGTCCAGGAAGTCGATTCTGAGACCCGATACCCTGCGAGGGGAGTGCAGGATAAGCAGGAGAAATTAATTAGCGCTGCCTTAAGCAGTTTTACCGACGCAGGCGGGACTGTGGTGGAGCACTGGAGATGCTGCGAGCCCTGAGCTGCCTTCACAGCCTTGTTGGGTGTGCTGCTGGATCACACTGCATGAGAAATGGAAGCAACCTATCTGTAAAGAGCCTGCAAACCTCAGGACGCTCTGGAAGCCAGTGGAATAATTACAGTGGGATGAGGCTGCAAGTCCCATTGCTTCCTGAGCTGCATTCACGGCTGTGTGAAGGGGAGAAAGGAATACATTTGAGGTCTTTTCATGGAAGACACAGATATTTTAATGTTGCGATACCATCCAACAGGGTGAGCTGAGAGAACCAACACTGAGTTTCACAGATAGAACACCACTATTCCCTGTGTAAAACAGGAGGTAGGCGTAGGCCTCCCCTGGAAAATAATGTTTTAAGAGCTCATAAATACCTAGAGGTCAAATCATCCTCATTTCTAGTGTTTGTATAGATATTTCCAATAATATATTTAGTGGGCTCACTTTTTTATTTTGTGCATTTATCCTGGTTTATTGTTTATTTTTCCTGAATTATTGGCCAACGAATATTTATATTAGAGCAGAAAAAATATATTCTAAAATTAATGTCATAAAAATAAGTTACATCAGTTAGATGTCCTCTGCATGAGAAAGGCATAAGATGGATTGCTAAATATCCCCTGGGGCTGAGCCAGCAAGACTAGGACTGCACACCCCTCATCATTAGCAAGGACACAAAATCACGGAGGAGACCCAGTTGGCCAGGGCAGACCAGCCAGGCAGTGCTGTGTCGAACGCATGATGACCGTGGTGGATGCATTGAGCTCTCTTCCCAGCTGAGGAGTTAAAGAGAAACATTTAGTAAAAAGGGCCAGGATTTAGTCACAATGCTACCCTCTCCCGATAGAATAATTAAGCAATGAACACAGCTGCACATTTCTAGAATGGACACTGTGAGAAAGGTGTAGTTTTTCCATGTTGTATGGCATTTGTTTTCTTGCAAACAGGCAAGGACGGGCTAGGACTGTTTCTACGCCTGTCTGCACTGTGATATGCACTGTCTTCGCTGAGGAAGAGCACCACAATGCTGCCTTCATATTCCAGAACATGCCAGGCTCAGTTTTCTTTCTTTAAGTCCTCATTTTCTGCTTAATGTGTATACTAGGGCTAAAAAAGTCTAACTCCTATTTTCTCCCTTCTCCTGAGGTCCTTCTGGGTCAAGATGGCTCCGGGCTGACAGGGTTGTGGGAAGACACGGCCTGGCTCTAGTCTGATTCTCCAATCAGAACATAAGACAGTGAGTGTTAAGCTGTCCTTTCCGCTGCGGAGTGACCTTGGAGGACTCATTAATCTCTCTGGCCCCAGTTTCCTCATCTCTATGGTAAGGGAAATGGCGGCAGAGCTACTCTCAAACATCAGTTGTAAAGCTAAGATAAGCGTGTATCCAGAAAGCAGTTAAGAACGGTACAGTTGCTCAGTGTTGTAGCTGTTATTTCGTTTAACTTAAATTTGTTGAGCATCTGGCATAACCAGGTACAAGAAAATATCACGTTTAATCCCAAGAACAACTCGGTCAGATTGATATTAATGTCTCCATTTGGGGAGTGAGGGATCTGTGTCTGACAGAAGTTAAAATGTTGTGTTTAAGGTCACACAAGGAGAGTGATGAAGCCTGCATGTTCACTGTGGACTCAGAAGCCACTGGGCTTTGTCATGTTGCCCTCTGCCCCCACCATTCCATAATAGAGAAAGTGATTGAGCCCTGGAAGTTATATAATTTAAATATCTTGAGAGTATAAGAGGTGGAAGCAATTTCTCCCAGCTGGGTGGAGACAACATCGCTGATTCCTGAGAGGTGTGGACATGTGTTCCAGGAAGAGGGAAGACCTTGAGTAAGTGTCTGGAGGTGACAGAACAGGTAAGTCTGAGAAGAGGAAGGTGATGTCCATGTCATTGGACCGTTTTTGAGGGTACATGCAGGAGAATATGTGTGACTAAGAATTGTAAATGTTGTTTGAGGCCAAATTTGGAGAGATTTGAGTGCCAGGCAGGATTAGGATTTTAATCCCTCCACCACCAGTGTTTTTGGTGCAAGGTCAATACACACTCAGTGCTGTATTCCAACAGCAATGGATACAATTTATTACAGAGAAGGGAGGTGACCAGTTACCAGAGTATCACAACTGCAAGAAGCTGAGGTTCTGTGGTACTGGGGAAAGAGGAGTGATCCACAGGCCTTACTAATTCTCTCCCTTCCAGACTGTATTAGTTAAGATTCTCTAGAGAGAGAGAACTAATGGAATATACATATATATATATATATATATATATAATATATATAAAATGGTTCTCTAGAGGGACAGAACTAATGGAATATTTATATACATATATGTAATATATATGCATATATAAATATATATACACATGTATATATGTATACATGTGTATATATGCATATATGTACGTGTATCTACATATGCACGTACATATATACATATATACACATATGTGGATATACATTTATATGCATATGTGTATATATACATAAATGCATACATTTATATGTGTATATACATATATGTAGATGTGTATGTGCACGTGTGTATATATGTATATATACATATATACACGTGTGTATATACACATATATGTATATATACATATATACATGTGTGTATGTATACATGCATACATGTGTGTATGTATACATGCATACATGTGTGTATGTATACATGCATATATGTGTGTGTATACATGCATACATGTGTATAATGCATGTATGTATACATGCATACACGTGTGTGTATACATGCATGTATACATGCATACGTGTGTATGTATACATGCATACGTGTGTATGTATACATGAATACGTGTGTATGTATACATACACGTGTATATATGTATATATATACGTGTGTATATATACATATATACATATATGCATGCATATATGTATACATATACACGTGTGTATATATGCACATATACACGTGTGTATATATGCACATATACACATGTGTATATATGTATTATGTGTATATATGTATATTAATTATATACATTTATATGGATATATGTATACATATATATGCATATATTACATAATGTATATATATACGCATATATTACATATATGTATACATATATATGCATATAAATGGGAGTTTATTAAGTATTAACTCACACCATCACAAAATCCCACAATAGACCATCTGCAGGCTGAGGAGCAAGGAGAGCCAGTCCGAGTCCCAAAACTGAAGAACTTGGAGTCTGACGTTTGAGGGCAGGAAGCATCCTGCCAGGGAGAAGATGTAGGCAGGAAGTGTAGGCCAGTCTCTCTTTCAACATTTTCCTGCCTGCTTTTATTCTAGCCGAACTGGCAGCTGATTAGATATGGTGCCCACTCAGATTAAGGGTGGGTCTGCCTCTCCCAGTCCACCTACTCAAATGTTAATCTCCTTTGGCAACACCCTCACAGACACCCCAGGATCAATACTTTGTATCCTTCATCCACTCAAGTTGACATTCAGTATTAACCATCACACAGACCATCTGAACCTCCTGGAATCACCCCCGCCTCCATCTCCTGAGTGCCTGCATACGGTCACTCCCCTGAGCGTGGTATGAATAGGGGACAATATCCCTAAATTACCCCCAACAACACAGCAGGGAACAAGGACAAGAACATGAGCTGCCAGTTACACATCTGGGGTCCACATCCCAGCCTTGCCAACTCCTAGCCACATAAAGTTAACAAGGCTACACAAGTTCTCTGAGCCTCCTTCCCTTGTGGGTAAAAGAAAAATAACAATATGTCTAACTTGCTGGGGGAGTGTGTCCTTGCCATAATGAGAGGTGACAGCGTGCTGGCAGTCCTCACAGCCCTCGCTCACTCTCGGCGCCTCCTCTGCCTGGGCTCCCACTTTAGCAGCACTTGAGGAGCCCTTCAGCCCACCGCTGCACTGTGGGAGCCCATTTCTGGGCTGGCCAAGGCCAGAGCCAGCTCCCTCAGCTTGCAGGGAGGTGGGGAAGGAGAGGCGCAAGCGGGAACCGGGGCTGCCTGCGGCGCTTGTGGGCCAGCTGGAGTTCCAGATGGGCATGGGCTTGGCGGGACCCGCACTGGGAGCAGCTGGCTGGCCCTGCCGCCCCGGGCAATGAAGGACTTAGCACCCGGGCCAGCGGCTGCGGAGGGTGTACTGGGTCCCCCAGCAGTGCCAGCCCACCTGCGCTGTGCTCGATTTCTCGCAGGGCCTTAGCTGCCTTCCCGCGGGGCAGGCCTCGGGACTGCAGCCCGCCATGCCTGAGCCTTCCCCCACCTCCGTGGGCTCCTGTGCAGCCCGAGCCTCCCTGAGGAGCGCCGCCCCCTGCTCTACAGCGCCCAGTCCCATCCATCACCCAAGGGCTGAGGAGTGCGAGTGCATGGCGCAGGACTGGCAGGCAGCTCCACCTGCAGCCCGGGTGCAGGATCCATTGAGTGAAGCCAGCTGGGCTCCTGAGTCTGGTGGGGCCTTGGAGCACCTTTATGTCTAGCTCAGGGATTGTAAATACACCAATCGGCACTCTGTATCTAGCTCAAGGTTTGTAAACACACCAATCAGCACTCTGTGTCTAGCTCAGGGTTTGTGAGTGCACCAGTCCACACTCTGTATCTAGCTACTCTGGTGGGGCCTTGGAGAACCTGTGTGTCCATACTCTGTATCTAACTAATCTGATGGGGAGGTGGAGAACCTTTGTATCTAGCTCAGGGATTGTAAACGCACCAATCAGCGCCCTGTCAAAACAGGCCACTCGGCTCTACCAATCAGCAGGATGTGGGTGGGGCCGGATAAGAGTATAAAAGCAGGCTGCCCGAGCCAGCAGTGCCAACCCACTCATGTCCCCTCCACACTGTGGAAGCTTTGTTCTTTCGCTGTTTGCAATAAATCTTGCTACTGCTCACTCTTTGGGTCCACGCTGCTTTTATGAGCTGTAACACTCACCGCAAACGTCTGCAGCTTCGCTCCTAAGCCAGCGAGACCACGAGCCCACCAGGAAGAACGAACAACTCCAGATGCGCTACCTTAAGAGCTGTAACACTCACCGCCAAGGCCTGCAGCTTCACTCCTGAGCCAGCGAGACCACGAACCCACCAGAAGGAAGAAACTCCGAACACATCTGAACATCAGAAGGAACAAACTCCAGACGCGCTACCTTAAGAGCTGTCTCACCGCGAGGGTCCGCAGCTTCATTCTTGAAGTCAATGAGACCAAGAACCCACCAATTCCCAACACAATAAGAACAATACAAATGAAAGGCAGGTCTGGCTTCCCTAGTTTGCTTTTCTGTCTGTCCGTGAGCCCCTGGACATGGGGTTCATGCAGCAGCGATCTCTTCCCCCATCCTGCTTACTGCCAGAGCATCTGGCTATGTTCCCTCTGACCTTTATAAAAGCAGCTGTAGGAAATGCTGCAGGCGCCTCAGCAGGATGAGGGGGAAATGGCGTCTCCACGCACTCTAGAAATACGGCCTCAGAGCCCCAAAGTGCAAGCGACTGGAAGACCGCACATCACCATCCTAGGAGCCCAGCCTGCACCATCTTCTGATGACATTCATTTTTCTCAGACCATTTTCACTTTTGTCTCTAGAGTAAAGTGAGCTGTGATGCGTACTATTCTGCCTGTATTATTTAATCAGTTAATACATTAAATAACATTTGATACATTAAATAACATTTAATACATTAAATAAGAATTCAAGTATTCAAGTAACCACCCTAAAAATCTACCACAGACAAATCACAGAGTACACCACATGAATCTACAGCAGTTCGAGTTTGAACAAAATTAATAATAAAGATGATAGACTTTATAAAACACAACACTTCCAAACTGTAAGCCTACTCTTTTTTCTATAGTAATTTAGTATTTATTTTTATCAGAATTATAAAATGTAGAATTAGAGATGTGTATCAAGGGGAAAATGACAATTCACAATATCTCAATTTCCAGCCATAACATACTGACTAATTTAGGATTCTTCAATTTTCTCCTGTGAGTATGTTGTGTGTGCCTGCATACATACGTGTTTACTTTCACAGACTATTGTAGATGGATTGTGGTTTCTTATTTTTCACTTGATATTGGATAGCTGACATCCCCCGTAGTGTATGTGTATATATGTGTGTGTATATATATATATAACCGTTACTCAATAATCAGACCTTCAGATTCTTCCTAATTTTCCCAGTTATAAATGGAGGCATAATTCATAAAATCTTACGTTAATATTTGTCCACATTTCTGAATGTTTTCCTAGGCTAGATTCCCAGCAGTAGAAATATTGGCATAAATATTAAGAATACCTAAATGATTTTAATACATGTAACCAAATGCTTTCATAAATAAACATGAACTCTCTTAAGCAGTGTGTAAAAGTACTAACACAATATACCTTTATCAACTTTCATTATATGTTTCAATCTTTGCTAATTTGATTTAGCAAAAAATGATTTCTGGGGAAAGGTGGGCTATGAGTTTGATCTCCCTGCTTTCCCAGATGGAGAAGAATTGAGAGATGAGACTGTTACTCCAGAGTTTAGAAGAAAGTTCTGGGATGGAGATATTCATCTTAAAGTTATCAAGAAACAGGAGAGTTGATGCCAGTAGCTTCTGGGTAGCACACCCAGATTATATGCTAAATTGTGCTTTTAATTTATTTAAAGCTGAGCAGAAAGTGACAGAACATATAAGGAGCAGTAAAAATAATAAAAAGGGCAATGACTGTGATGTCACTGATGATGTTATCAATGATAATAACATGAGTGCCTTAGGCTTCTGGACACCCACATGCATTTGCTCACTTAATAATGAATCAGGCATGTTAGGTGCTATTAATATGGCTATCGAATAAACAATGAACTGTGGCTAACAAAGATTGCCCAACTTACAAGTGTTAGATGTGAAACTTGCTCTCATGTGTGTCTGAATCCAAAGTATGTGCTCTTACCCATCAAGATAGGCCGCCTCTATGAAACTGCCATTGACTAGCAGAGATGTTGGGATGGAAGGGAACATGGCTTTAGACTTGTTTCCTTCAACAGGTATATTTAATAGGTTTACTGACTTATAGCTGTCATAATTCCTTTTCCCTTTATAGAAGGTGATAAATATTGAAATATATATGAATTAAATATATATGAACAATATGCAAAAACATAATATAAAATATATATGAAAATCAATATATAATATGAAGGAATATGAATATGTATGAATATAGCTTGTTTATAAACATGTATAAATATGATCTAAGTTTTATTCATAAATTTAGAAATATTTAAAATTAAACAATGTTTCCAGATCTGTATGATTTGTCAGCACGAGTTACACATGTCACAGGAGAATGTGCGGTATGGCCTCAGCTCCATACATAAATGACATGTCTTTACTCACCTTGATCCCACGGCTGCATCCACAGTAATGAAGTGGAAAGAAAGCAATTACATGGATTGCTTAAGTAATTCCCATAAAAAATCCATGCAGAGTGGTTTCCAGTCTGACATGTTATAGGATTTGGAAGTCATCACTCCTATCCTTACAACAAAAACAAAGCTGAACAAACTGAAAATCAACAACTCTTCTTAGATCCATGAGAGAATGGAGGTCACAGGACAAACTGCTTCCTGAAAAACTGGAGAGACAGACAGGTGGACACAGAAAATCACGGCTAACCTGAGCAGAAGCCCACAGCTGAAACCACTTCAAAGTTTAAAGTAGGGATGCCTTAAATGGTAATTAGTAAATTGCTGAAGGCTCCGTGTGAAGTAGCCTGAAAGTTAAAAATCCCAGTTTTGGGGGTGGGTTGGGGAGGAGACGAGCATACTTTCCTGAGTTTTGCTTCCAGAAGCCTCCCAGGTTTTCTGGGAGGAGGTCTGAGAAAAAGTCCCTGGTAGTTCTTGTTGGAGCAGAAGAAAAGTAACTATTTTGAAATAAGCCCAGAGCTCTCTGTTCTCCTTGGAGACCTGCCCTCAAGGACAATTAGTGTACTATCGCCTAACCAACTGGGGTTTTTTATAAAACCTAACCAGTCTGAGGGAAAGGAAATACCCAGTCAGGCTCATTAAAAGACTGAAACAAGGTAATTACGAAAGGTGAAGGATATGATAATTTGCTTACTCGTAGGCATCATATCACTGTGTATATGTAGGCCAAAACATCATGTTGTACACCTTAAATACGTCAAATTTTTAAAAGACTAGAACTTCGTCTTAGGAGTATAGAAGCTTCCCTTCTCCCAACAGCTCACCTCCAAATCAGTGGGGCCCCTCCACATCAATAGCATAGAAATAAAGAATTGTAGTTAAAGAACTGTTAGCATTAGACTCTATTTCATAGTCTCTAAGGACACTCAATGAAAACCAGAGAGGCAAAAACAGAGACTATAGAGGAAATGTTTAACTTCTGATACCACAGTTACAGCAAACGGTAAACATAGCCTGACTCCCAGCCACATAAACCTAAATCTTACACTCAAAGCCTATCTCCTTTAACTCCTTTTACCCAGTGCATCATGCCTGTCTTGCAACAAAAACAGTCACAAGCCATGCCAAAAGGCAAAAAAACATCAAAAAATGCAAGCCAACAGTCAGAGCCGGCTCAGATACGGCAGAGATTTTGGAATGATCAGACCAGAAATTCAAAATAACTATGATTAATATGATACCAATGCTAATGGAAAAGTTAATAACAACAGGCACAAACATATGGATAATATAAACAAAAAGATGGAAACTCTAAGAAAGAATCAAAAGGAAATGTTAGAAATCAAAATCTCTGTAAAAGAAGTGGAGAATGGCCTTGATGGCCACATCAGTAGACTGGACATGGCCAAGAAAAGAATCAGTGACCTTGAAGATATGTCAGTAGAAACTTCCCAAACTGAAATGCAACAATAAAAGAATGAAAAATATGGAACAGAATACCCCAAAACTGTGGGCAATTTACAGAAGGTGTAAAATACACATAACAGGAATACAAGAAGCAGAAGAAAGAAAGGAAAATAATAAATATTTGAAGAAATAATGGTGAAGCATTTTGGAAAGTTGATAGACACCAAGCAGCAGATCTAGGGAGCTCACAGAACACCAAATAGGATGAATACCAAAAATCTATACCTAGTCATGTCATATTCAAACTGCAGAAACTTTTTATAAAGATAAAATCTTGAAACAGGGCAGAAAAAAAAACCACCATACTTAGGGAGGAACAAAAATCAGAATTACATAGGACTTCTCTACAGAAACCATTCAAGCAAAAAGAGAGTTGAGTGAAATATTTGAAGTGAGTTGAAAGAAAAAAAATTTAAACATCAGCCTAGAATTCTGTGTCCAGTGAAATTACAACATATAAGTGAAAGAGAAAGAAAGACGCTGTGAAAAAGAAAAAAAAAAAAATGAAGCAGTATATCACCAGTAGAACTACCCTGCAAGAAATGTTAAAATAGCTTCTTAGAGAGAAGGAAATGATATAGGTCAGAAACTCAGATCTATATAAAGAAAGGAAGAACATTTCAAAAGGAATAAATGCAGGTAAAATGAGACATTTCATTTTTCTTATTCTTACTGATTGAACAGAGAATAGTTTGTTCAAAATCATTATCACAACAATGAATTTGATGATTATAGCTTATGGGTAAGTGAAATTAATGACAGCAATGTTATAAGAGGTGGGAGGGAGAAATTGAAAGTACTCTGTTATCAGATACTTGCAGTAAACAAGAAGCACTATAGTGTTATTAAAAGTGGACTTGGATTAATTATAAATGTATATTGAAAACTCTAGAGGGCCAGGCATGGTGGCTCATGCCTGTAATCCCAGCACTTCAGGTGGCCAAGGCTGGTGGATCATTTGAGGTCAGGAGTTCGAGACCAGCCTGACCAACATGGTAAACCCCTGTCTCTACTAAAAATACAAAAAAATTAGCTGAGTATGGTGGCACACACCTGTAGTCCTAGCTACTTGGGAGGCCGAGGCAGGAGAATCGCTTGAACCAGGGAGGCAGAGGTTGCAGTGAGCCGAGATCGCACCACTGGACTCCAGCATGGGAGACAGAATGAGACTATCTCTCAAAATAAATAAATAAATAAATAAATAAATAAATAAATAAATAAATAAATAGAGAAAGAAAACTCTAGAATAGCCACTTAAAAAAAGTTTTTAACAAATTGATATGCCAAAAGAATAGAGAAAATGGAATCATAGGAAGTACTCAACTAAAACTAGAGAAGGCACAAAAATCACTGGAAGTACAATGAAAAGAAAAAAGACAATGAATAGACTGTTGCAAATATGGAGGATATTAACCCAAATATGTCAGTAATTTTTTAATGTGCATGGTTTAAGTACACCCTTAAAACACAGAGACTTTCAGAGTGGATACAAATAATAAGACCCAAGTACATATTGTCAACAAGAAACTCACTTTAAAAAGACCCAGATTGACTGAAAGTAAAAGGATGAAGAGACATGTACCATGCTAATACAAATCAAAAGAAAGTGAGAGCAGCTGTATTGACTTCAGACAGAAAAATTCAGAGCAAGGGAAGTTATCAGAGATAGAGAGAGGCATCACATAATGGTAAAAGGGTCACATTTTCCAAGAAGACATAAAAACCCTAATGTGTATGTGGCCAGAAACAGTGTAAAAATGCATGAGGCAAGAACAGATAGAAATGATAGAATAAACAGATACTACTATTATAGTTGGAAGCTTTAACACCCTTCTATCAGTAATGCACATATCCAACAAACAGAAAAGTTGTAAGGACATAACTGAACTGAAAGCACTGTCAGTCATCAGGACCTGACTGACTAATTACTTCACCTAACAGTTATAGAAAGCACGTTCCTCTGACAGGGAGCATTCACCAGTAGAGATCACATTGTGGGCCAGGAGTCACATGTTAACATATTTAAAAGAATAGACATCACACGAAGTAGGCTCTCAGAGCACAATGGAATTAAAGCAGCAATCAATAACAGAAAGATAGCTGGACAATCCAAATTATTTGGTTATTAAACAATATACTTTTGAAAAAAATCCACAGGTTAAAGATGTCTCAAAGATAATTTAAGGGTTTTGAACTAAGTGAGAATGAAAATACAACTTATCAAATTTGTGGGGATACAGCCAAAGTGGCACTTAGAGGGAAACATATAGCACTGGATGCATACATTAGAAGAGAAGAAAAAAAATAAACTAAGTTGTCTAAGCTTCTATTGTAGTCTATTTTGTACTGCTTTAACAGAATCCCATAGATTAGATAATTTATTTTTAAAAAAGAAACTAATTTATCAGTCTTGAGGGTGGAAAAGTTTAATATCAAGGTGCTAGCATCTGGTGAGGGCCTTCTTACAGCATCATCCCATGACAGAGGCAAGAGGGAGAATAAGAGAGCAAAAGATAGAACTCAAA
Source organism: Gorilla gorilla gorilla (assembly GCF_029281585.2). Taxonomy (NCBI): domain Eukaryota; kingdom Metazoa; phylum Chordata; class Mammalia; order Primates; family Hominidae; genus Gorilla; species Gorilla gorilla. The sequence continues at coordinate 189,264,459 of NC_073229.2, forward strand.
GCCACAAGCCCTGTTATAATCAGCATTAATCCATTTGTGAGGGTGGAGCTTCATGACATAAACATCTCCCATTAGGCCCCACCTCCCAACAGTATTGTATTGAGGATTAAGTTTGCAACATGTGCATTTTGGGGGACTCATTTAAATCATAGCATCCCACTCCTGGCCCCCCTAAATTATATTCTCACTTGCAGAATATATGCATTCCATCTCAAAAGCCCCAAAGTTTTAACTTGTTTCAGCACCAACTCAAAAGTCCAAAGTCTCCTCTAATTCAGATATTGGCAAGACTCAAGACACAATTCATTTTGAGGCAAATTCTCTTCCAGCTGTGAACCCGTGATAATAAATCCAGTTATGCACTTCCACAATACAATGGTGGGACAAGCAAAGGATAAATATCACTATTCCAAAGGGAGGAAACAGGGAAAATAAAGGAGTAACAGGCCCAAGTAAGTCCAACATCCAATAGGGAAAACAACATCAAATCTTAAAGCTCCAAAATTATCTTCCTTGACTCCATGTTCTGCCTTCTGGGCATAGTGGGACAATAATGGATCCCAAAGGCCTCAGGCAGCCCTTCCCTATGGTGTTGCTGGGCTCAGCCCATATATCAGCTCTCCTGGGTTAGTTTCTCCTGCTGCAGCTCTCTCAGGTTCAAGTTATGCGCTAGTGGCTCTGCAGCTCTGCAATTTGCAGGTGGTCCTGCTCCCATAGCTTCACTAAGCATTACCCTGATTGGGACTCTCTGGAGTGGACCTGCCCCCTGACACGTTGCTGGGCCCCAAGTCTGTCTCCAACATCCTTTGAAATCTAACTGCAAGAAGTCATGCCACCATAGACTCTGCATTCTGTGCACCTGCAGAATTAGCATTACCTGGATGCTGCCAAGGCTTCAGTTTGTACCTTCTTGAGTGTTGGCCTAAGGCACACTTGGGCTGGCTTGATCCACAGCTGACAGACCCAAAGAGCACCACATCGGAATACAGGAAGCAGACACTTGGGGTGGTGCAGGAAAGCAAATGTTGGCGTCCAGTGGCACTTTTCTGGAAACCTTGCCTTAAGGTTCTAGTTTGCCTGGAAAATCTCTGAAATGCATTCAGGGTCATTCTTCCAGTGTCTTAATGAATAGAATCTGGTTTCCTTTTTCCCATACAAATCTCTAGCAAATGGTCTCTTGGCTACACGCTTAGTATTCTCTCCTAAACACACCATTTTATACTTTTACATGGCCAGGCTGAGAGTTTTCATAATCTTTCTGTTCTGCTTCTCTTTTAATTATAAATTTCATCTTTACATTATCTTTTATCTCTTGGGTTTTGTTTTATTTCATTAAAAGAAGCCACGCAACACCTTAAATGCTTTGCTGCTTAGATATTTCTTCCACCAGATATCCTAGTTCATTGTTTTTAAATCCTGCCTTCCATAGAGCCCTAAAGCATGGACATAATTCAGCTAAGTTCTTTGCTACTATATAACAAGAATGGCCTTTAGTCCAGTTTCCAATACCTTGCTCCTCATTTCTGTCTGAGACGTTATCAGAATTGCCTTTACCATCCATATTTCAACACAGATTCTGATCATAGCAACCTAAGTAATATCTGAGAAGTTTCCAACTTTCCCTACAACTATTCCCTTCTTCTGAGCCTTCAATTACCCTTAATGCTTAGATCATGGAAAAACAGGTTTTTTCTAGCATTCACTTCAAAACCATTTCAGGCTTGACTCATGACCCAGTTCCAAAGCTGCTTCCTCATTGTCAGGTATTTGTTACAGCAATAACACTACTCTCAGTACCAACTTTCTGTCTCAATTTATTTTGTGCTTCTATAACAAGATATCAGAGACTGGGTAACTTATAGAGAAAAGGAATTTATTTCTAACAGCTCTGAAGGCCGGGAAGTCTAATTTCAAGGTGCCAGCATTTGACAAGGCCCTTTTTGCTGTGTTGCCCCCATGGCAGAAGGCCAGAGGTTGAGCAAAGGCAAGAGGGGGAGGATGAGAGATTGAGCTTTCAGTCTCCGACCCATCATAACCCAAGTTAACCCTACACACCCCAATTAGGGCCACCCCCAACACTATTGCAATGGGGATTGTTTTCAATGCATGCTTTTTGGGAGGATACATTCAAACTACAGCAGCCTACATCTAAGGAAACTAGAGAAAGAAGAGCAAATTAACTTCAATGTATGCATAAGAAAAGGAATAACCAAAATTGGAGCAGAAATCAATAAAGATGAAAATAATGGAGAATATCAGCAAAACTAAAAGCTGATTATCTGGATAGATTAATAAAATTGATAAATTCTTAACCATCAACATTAAAAATGAAACACTAAAAACATTGGTTAAATTTCTGTATAAATTTAACAAATTGTGAACAAGATCTATGTGGGGAAAAATTTAAAAATCAAAGATTACCCCAATAATGGAAAAATATTCCATGTTTATGATTGGGAAAACTCAATATTTTTAAGTTATTAATTCTGCCCAACCTAATATACATTCAGTGGAATCCCAATAAAAAAATTCATCACTTTACTTTGTGGATATTTACAAATGGACTCTACAGTTTACATGGAGAGAAAAAAGAAACAGAATAACCAACATAATATTAAAAAGGAAAAATAAAGTGAGAGAACAGACACTACCCAACTTTAAGTCTTAGCATAAAGCCTCAGTAATCAAGACAGAGTAGTTTTAACGAAGGAAAGGACAGAGATAAATAGAGAACAGAACAGAGAGCCCGGAAATATCTCCACATAAATATCCACATAATCAACTAATCTTTGACAAAGGAGCAGTCACAATTCAATGGAGAAACACTAGTCCTTCAACAAATGGTACTAAAACAAGTGAACATCCACATGCAAAATAAATAAATCTAGACAAAATGTAAAACTAAAAACTCCTAGAAGATAAAATAGGAAAAAAGTCTAAATGACATTTTGTTTGGCAATGAGTTTTTAAATACAACACCAAGAGCACAATCTGTGAAAGAAACAGCACTAACTTCGACTTCATTAAAATAAAAAAAACTTCTGTTCTTTAAAAGTCACTGTTAAGAGAGTAAAACGATAAGCCACAGACTGTGATAGAATATTAGCAAAACACATAATAGAGGCATTGTATCCAAAATATATAAATCACTCTTAAAACCAAACAGTAAAAACAATAACAAAAAAACAAACAATTAAAAGGCAGACCAAAAATTTGAACAGATACTTTACCATAGAAGATATACAGATGGTTAATAAGAGTATGAAAACATGCAAAATATTATACGTCATTAGGGAATGGCAAATTTAAAAAACAATGGGAAGCTGGGCACAGTGGCTCACGCCTGTAATACCAGCACTTCAGGAGGCCGAGACGGGTGGATCACCTGAGGTCAGGAGTTCTAATCACACTCTTAGGCATTTACATAAATGAAAATTTATGTCCACTCAAAAAGCTGAACAAACTGTTTATAGCAGCTTTGTTCATACTTTTCAAAATTATGAACAAAATAACAATTAAATAATTATGAATACAAAGCAGTTGGAATGCCCTTCCATAGGTGAAGAGCTCAGCAAACTGTGGTATATCCATAAATGGAATATTATTCAGTGACAAAAAGAAATTGTTTGGTGTTATCAAGTCAGAGAAAAGACATTTACATGCATATTGCGAAGTGATAGAAGCCCTGTGAAAAGGCTACCTACTGTATGATTCCAACTATATGACATTCTGGAAAACGTAAGTCTATGGAGACAGTAAAAACATCAGTGGTGCTAGAGCTGGGGAAGAGAGAGAAATAGACGAAGCGCGGGGACTCTGAAAGGCAGTGAAACTAACCTGTAAGAGACTATCATGGTGGAGGCTGACACTATGCATTTGGCAAAATCTATAGAACCTACGACCCAGAGAGGCAACCCTAAAGTGAACTATGGACTTTAGTTAAAAATTATTGAAGAGTACTGGTTCACCAGTGCAAAAATGTACCACATCAATGCAAAGGTTCACAACAGGGACTGTGAGGGCAGGGAAGAAAGAGTACATGGAAACTCTACTTGCTGCCAGATTTTTCTGTAAACCTAAAACTCCTCTAAAAAATAAAGTCTATTAATTTTTTAAAATCTATGAAGATAAAGCTAATAGAAGCCCATATGCCTCCATCTATATTTATTGAGCATCAACTATGTGCCCACACTGGTCTACACCCTGTGCGAACAGCAGGGAGTAGACAGGAACCTGTTCTCCTAGAGTTCACATTCTAAAGGGGCTAAACAGGCAAGACACAACAAAACAAACGTAACAGGATAAATTCAGATAGAAATATATTGACACAAAGAAATTTTAAAACAGAAAAATAAAAAGAAAAGTGACTATATTCGGGGAGAGAATGATATTTTAGTTGAGACCAGAAGGACAAAGAAAACAATCCGGTCATGCAAAGAAGGAGGAAAATGCATTTTAAAAAGAAGCATCACACGTGCAAAGGGCCAATTATTGTTTCAATTTCCAAATGATCAAAGACTTTCTAAAGTCATTTGAATAATACAGAGTAAGAAGTAAGGTGAAGGTGTACACCTTTCTCTATGTCTCCAATATTAAAATATGTCATCCCCATTACATGGCAAAGGAAACAACTCTCTTCTGCAGAGGCTGTCTTACAATTGTGTAAATTTAGATGGTTTAAATCTGAGGCTTGTTAAATGGATACTACTAAGTCAATGTCAATCACTAATTTCGGAATGACAGAAACAACTAAAACAATAAGACCAAGAACCAAATATTTGTGTTTTGATTTGACACAATTATTCAATATGATTATTTTGACAAGTGACCAAAATCAGTGACACACTAGGAACTAACATTTTGTAGAATTAAAATTGCTGTTAAGTATTTTTATATACCAGAGATAACATAAATAGCACTAGTTGAAAATCTGACAGTCTCTAGATTCTATTATCTACAAGTCTCCATCAGACCCTGAAGACATACAAAAGACAATATATGACTGAGTGCACATAAATCAATAGAGGGTGATATGTATTTTCCTAGAGTTAACCCAAGGTGAAAAAGGAATGATAAATTCAATGCAGAAAGTTGAGAGCGTTTGGAGAGGTTATCTGTACAGACCAATACGAAGATGTTAGGAATGTGAAAGTACTTTTTATATTTAAGTGGGCAAAAGAGGCAGCCACTTTTAGTTTTGTTTTTTTTTTGTTTTTTTTTTGTTTTTTTTTTGAAATGGAGTCTTGCTCTGTCACCCAGGCTGGAGTGCAGTGGCAAGATCTCGGCTTACTGCAAGCTCTGCCTCCCGGGTTCATGCCATTCTCTTGCGTCAGCCTCCCGAGTAGCTGGGACTACAGGCACCCACCACCATGCCCGGCTAATTTTTTGTATTTGTTAGTAGAGACGGGGTTTCACCGTGTTAGCCATGATGGTCTCGATCTCCTGACCTCGTGATCCGCCCGCCTCGGCCTCCCAAAGTGCTGGGATTACAGGTGTGAGCACTTCGCCTGGCCCAGGCAGCCACTTATTAACATGCATCCTTAACTAGACAGGCTTTTCCCAAAACTATTTAGGAGATATATGTATATATATAATAAAATAATTTTATTACACCTTCTGGATTTGCCTTCCTTTGGATAGGTGACATAACTTTAATCTAACTAACTATATATATATATTTAGGAGACATAAATTTAGGAGATATATATTTATATCTCCTATAAATTTAGGAGACATATATTTAGGAGATATAAATATATATATAGTTAGTTAGATTAAAGTTATGTCACCTAGCCAAAGGAAGGCAAATCCAGAAGGTGTAATAAAATTATTTTATTTTATTATATATATATATATATCCAAAGGAAGGCAAATCCAGAAGGTGTAATAAAATTATCAGTCACTTGTACCTCTCTATCAATCTACAAATCTTCCTTGTACCTCTCTATCAATCTACAAATCTTTACTGAGATTAAGTTTTCATAATGAAGGAAGAAGATAATTTATTCTCACTTTTCAATTTCTTTGAATATTTACATGGCACCCGGGAAGAGATAAAGAGTGGTGAGTTTATATATTTTTCTTTTCAACTGCCCAAATTCTAGGTTTCTTATAGGAATACGTGAAAAATAAAGTTGTCAAGCTCTGTATCATGCAATCAAAGCAAGTGGAACTATTTTGTACTGCTGCACTTTCCGTTAAACATATGATAATCCAAGGACAAATTGCCTAGATTATCTGGTACTGTGTCTCACTTTGAACATACTCTGCAAGGATGTACAATGATGACAGAGATTCTCTTTAAAGGATGAAAACACGAAGATCATTTGCATCTAAAAGATAATGTTCCATCAATTCCATTTCCTGGTGGATGAATTGATTTTCAGTTACCAAATTACAATAGAAGAGAAGGACTACCGGAGGTATTAGCTGCCGTCCCTGGAGAACGTGAGACGCAGCAGCAGCTGTTCTTTGTAGACAGTGGGCTGCCTGCCTGTGCTGCGTTTAGGCTGCTGTGTGTTCTGGGTGAAATTCTTCTCAAATGTTAACACTGAGAGGAAAGCTCTGTTTCCATCACCTGCTTCAGAGGGCTTCCCTGTGGCATTTTGATTTCGCTAAATAGGAACGTATGAATCAGCCTGATGAAACAGAACGTTCAGTTCAAAATTTTGTTTCTGACAAATCTCTTAGTCTTAATTATTAAAAGCGGTATGTTCTCTTTGAGGCAATTGTGAATGGGAATTCACTCATGATTTGGCTCTCTGTTTGTCTGTTATTGGTGTGTAAGAATGCTTGTGATTTTTGTACATTGATTTTGTATCCTGAGACTTTGCTGAAGTTGTTTATCAGCTTAAGGAGACTTTGGGCTGAGACAATGGGGTTTTCTAGATATACAATCATGTCATCTGCAAACAGGGACAATTTGATTTCCTCCTTTCCTAATTGAATACCCTTTATTTCCTTCTCCTGCCTAATTGCCCTGGCCAGAACTTCCAACACTATGTTGAATAGGAGTGGTGAGAGAGGGCATCCCTGTCTTGTGCCAGTTTTCAAAGGGAATGCTTCCAGTTTTTGCCCATTCAGTATGATATTGGCTGTGGGTTTGTCATAGATAGCTCTTATTATTTTGAGATATGTCCCATCAATACCTAATTTATTGAGAGTTTTTAGCATGAAGGGTTGTTGAATTTTGTCAAAAGTCTTTTCTGCATCTATTGAGATAATCATGTGGTTTTTGTCTTTGGCTCTGTTTATATGCTGGATTACATTTATTGATTTGCATATGTTGAACCAGCCTTGCATCCCAGGGATGAAGCCCACTTGATCATGGTGGATAAGCTTTTTGATGTGCTGCTGGATTCGGTGTGCCAGTATTTTATTGAGGATTTTTGCTTCAATGTTCATCAAGGACATTGGTCTAAAATTCTCTTTTTTGATTGTGTCTCTGCCCGGCTTTGGTATCAGGATGATGCTGGCCTCATAAAATGAATTAGGGAGGATTCCCTCTTTTTCTATTGATTGGAATAATTTCAGAAGGAATGGTACCAGTTCCTTCTTGTACCTGTGGTAGAATTCGGCGGTGAATCCATCTGGTCCTGGACTCTTTTTGGTTGGTAAGCTATTGATTATTGCCACAATTTCAGAGCCCGTTATTGGTCTATTCAGAGAGTTAACTTCTTCCTGGTTTGGTGTTGGGAGGTTGTATGTGTCAAGGAATCTATCCATTTCTTCTAGATTTTCTAGTTTATTTGCATAGAGGTGTTTGTAGTATTCTCTGATGGTAGTTTGCATTTCTGTGGGATCGGTGGTGATATCCCCTTTATCATTTTTTATTGCATCTATTTGATTCTTCTCTCTTTTCTTCTTTATTAGTCTTCTGGTGGTCTATCAATTTTGTTGATCCTTTCAAAAAACCAGCTCCTGGATTCATTAATTTTTTGAAGGGTTTTTTGTGTCTCTATTTCCTTCAGTTCTGCTCTGATTTTAGTTATTTCTTGCCTTCTGCTAGCTTTTGAATGTGTTTGCTCTTGCTTTTCTAGTTCTTTTAATTGTGATGTTAGGGTGTCAATTTTGGATCTTTCCTGCTTACAAGAGATGTGAAGGACCTCTTCAAGGAGAACCACATACCACTGCTCAATGAAATAAAAGAGGATACAAACAAATGGAAGAACATTCCATGCTCATGGGTAGGAAAAATCAATATCGTGAAAATGGCCATACTGCCCAAGGTAATTTATAGATTCAATGCGATCCCCATCAAGCTACCAATGACTTTCTTCACAGAATTGGAAAAAAATACTTTAAAGTTCATATGGAACCAAAAAAGAGCCCGCATCGTCAAGTCAATCCTAAGCCAAAAGAACAAAGCTGGAGGCATCATGCTACCTGACTTCAAACTATACTACAAGGCTACAGTAACCAAAACATCATGGTACTGGTACCAAAACAGAGATATAGATCAATGGAACAGAACAGAGCCCTCAGAAATAACGCTGCATATCTACAACTATCTGATCTTTGGCAAACCTGAGAAAAACAAGCAATGGGGAAAGGATTCCCTATTTAATAAATGGTGCTGGGAAAACTGGCTAGCCATATGGAGAAAGCTGAAACTGGATCCCTTCCTTACACCTTATACAAAAATTAATTCAAGATGGAATAAAGACTTAAATGTTAGACCTAAAACCATAAAAACCCTAGAAGAAAACCTAGGCATTACCATTCAGGACATAGGCATGGGCAAGGACTTCATGTCTAAAACACCAAAAGCAATGGCAACAGAAGCCAAAATTGACAAATGGGATCTAATTAAACTAAAGAGCTTCTGCACAGCAAAAGAAACTACCATCAGAGTGAACAGGCAACCTACAAAATGGGAGAAAATTTTTGCAACCTATTCATCTGACAAAGGGCTAATATCCAGAATCTACAATGAACTCAAACAAATTTACAAGAAAAAAACAAACAACCCCATCAAAAAGTGGGTGAAGGACATGAACAGACACTTCTCCAAAGAAGACATTTATGCAGCCAAAAAACACATGAAAAAATGCTCACCATCACTGGCCATCAGAGAAATGCAATTCCAAACCACAATGAGATACCATCTCACACCAGTTAGAATGGCAATCATTAAAAAGTCAGGAAACAACAGGTGCTGGAGAGGATGTGGAGAAATAGGAACACTTTTACACTGTTGGTGGGACTGTAAACTAGTTCAACCATGGTGGAAGTCAGTGTGGCGATTCTTCAGGGATCTAGAACTAGAAATACCATTTCACCCAGCCATTCCATTACTGGGTATATACCCAAAGGACTATAAATCATGCTGCTATAAAGACACATGCACACATATGTTTATTGCGGCACTATTCACAATAGCAAAGACTTGGAACCAACCCAGATATCCAACAATGATAGACTGGATTAAGAAAATGTGGCACATATACACCATGGAATACTATGCAGCCATAAAAAATGATGAGTTCATGTCCTTTGTAGGGACATGGATGAAATTGGAAATCATCATTCTCAGTAAACTATCGCAAGAACAAAAAACCAAACACTGCATATTCTCACTCAAAGGAGTGAATTGAACAGTGAGAACACATGGACACAGGAAGGGGAACATCACACTCTGGGGACTGTTGTGGGGTGGGGGGAGTGGGGAAGGATAGCATTAGGAGATATACGTAATGCTAAATGATGAGTTAATGGGTGCAGCACACCAGCATGGCACATGTATACATATGTAATTAACCTGCACATTGTGCACATGTACCCTAAAACTTAAAGTATAATAATAATAAAATAAAATTTAAAAAGTGATATGTTATTGATAGTAATCAAAGTATCAATCTATGATGAAATCTTCAACAAAACCATGCTTTACTGCTGTGAAAAACATTATTGGCAAAATCACTGTGGGATGCAAAATGCAGTGACAAACCAATGTCACAGATAATATGGCACCACAGTCACCTTTGGCTTACCTAATACGCATGTCTGCCTTCTCTGTTGGTGTTGGTTATTTCAACCAGCAATGTACATCTTCTGATGGAGTTATCTTTGGATACTACAAAGGATGGGAGTAATATGAGCCTCACAACGAAAATAAATAAGAATTGTTAACTGATTTTCCTGTGTAGCCTTAATGACATTCCAGGTGGCAAAATAAAAATTCAAAACCACATTATCCAGGAGAACGTGGTTCCAGGGACTCTGTCTTTTGCCAAGTAACCCTGGGAGAATCATCTTTCCAGTAGGTTAACGTTTCGCGCCACAAGAGAACATCACCTTTCTGGGCCTGTCTTGACATTGGTTCTGTGACATCAGTTATAAAGGTATGAACCCACAGCTCCTTGGTGTGGAACTTATAAAGGTATGAGCCCACAGCTCTTTGGCGTGGAACTTATAGGATATTGATAGCAGAGAACAAGGCCTTGCATAGACAAAGCCTTGTGCAGAATCTCTTAGACTTTTCCCAAATCTTCAGTTATTAGTATAGATAGAGACAAGAATTGATAACTTGAGAGGGTATGTGATTATCAGTGTAATAGAATTGACTCTTGTGGGCAATTACTGATTTTTTTCAGTAAGATATCAGAACAGTTGCTGGTAAGCTTCCAGCCTGTTTTAAGAGTCTATTAATATACCTTTCCCCATTTAGTCTGAGGTGAAGAGGAACACTGGTGTATTCTAACAGAAATATGTGGTATGGTAGAAAGGATTTCAGTTTCAGGGTCAATCACTTGCCAATTTTTTGGCCTTGAATTAGTCACCTCATGTTTGTTTTCAAAACGTCAGCTTTTCTATTTAGACTTGCCTAAGGAACTCTGGTAAAGCTTGGTTGTGATGCTTAGATAAAGAACCAAAGGTTGTCCCTGACATAATAATATTTAATAAATATTAATTTTCCACTTTTCATCACAACTTATCTTCCTGTTTGCAAACTCCTTAAGCAGACTATGTTCATGTAGGCTCAACTCATTCCCTGAAACACATAAGGCTGGCAAACCACGATTGGATTGTAATACAAAGCTACAACTCAAATATCAGGGCTAAAATTTTGTCAAGGTTGGGTTGTAGAAGGGAGAGCTCTTCTTGTAACCTACAATTTAGGAAAGAACTTCCTCCTTAAATAATTGCTCATCATCTGCAAATGTTGTTCCAAGTCCTAGAATTCCTTTAGGAATCTGTAGACACTTTCCAATATCAGATTGTTCTGTTGGAAGGAAGACCCTGGACTTTCAATGCTACCATGTGAGTTTTAACCAAGTTGTTCCCAAGCGACTATTTGTTTACCTCCTGCTATGGTTTGAACGGCCCCCTAAAGATCGTATGTTGGAAACTTCATCCCCAGTGCAACAGTGAGAGGAAGCGGGTTCTAATAAGAGAAGACTAGGTCATGAGGGCGATGAGTGTTATTGTGAGAGTGGGCTTGCTATAAAAGTGAGTTTGGGCCCCTCTGGTCTCTTTCTTGCACACTGTCTTGCCCTTCCACCTTCTGCCACTTCTGCCATGGGATGACGCAGCACAAAGACCCTTACCAGATGCCAATTCTGGGCTCTTGGACTTCCTATCCTCCAGAAATATGAGCCAAATACATTTCCTGTCCATTTTAAATTACCTAGTCTGTGGTATTCTGTTACAGAAACATAAAATGGACTAAGATACCCACCTCTGTAATAAATAGAAATTGTTGGCTGGGTGTAGTGGCTCACACCTGTAATCCCAGCACTTTGGGAGGCCAAGGCAGGCAGACCACTTGAGGTCAGGAGTTCGAGACCAGCCTGGCCAACATGGTGAATTGCTCTCTCTACTAAAAATACAAAATTTAGCTGGGCGTGGTGGCAGGTGCCTGAAATCCCCACTACTTGGAAGGCTGAGGCAGGAGAATCACTTGAACCTGGGAGGCAGAGGTTGCAGTAAGCCGAGTTCACACCACTGCACTCCAGCCTGAGTGGCAGAGTAAGACTCCATCTCAAAAAAAAAAAAAATTGTTCAATGAAATGGCCAGAAGTCTTATTCCCACCTACCCTCCCTATAGTTTCCATATTTAGCAATTATCATAGGTTAGCTTCTAGCGTGCTAGTAATGTCCTGTTCCATGATCTGACCATTCTAGTTTGTGAAAATTCAGTGAACTATACACTAATATTGTCTATTCTATATGTATGTTATATTCCCATAAAAATGCTTATGAAAAAACCCACAGAAGCTTTCACTGGCCAAAAACAGTAAAAAATTGAGCATCTGTAAGTATCATAACCACAGTGGACTGAATACACAACATGTCTGACTCCCTTAGTTTTTAAAAATATAAAAGATACAAATAACTGACCTTTTTGGTCACCTTGTCAGGAAATATGGAATCTAATCATTTGTTTGAAAACTGGTAAAAAGGGCCACGCGCCATGGCTCACGCCTGTAATCCCAGCGCTTTGGGAGGCCAAGGCAGGTGGATCACAAGGTCAGGAATTCAAGATAAGCCTGGCCAAGGTGGTGAAACCCCATCTCTACTAAAAATACAAAAAAAAAAAAAATTAGCCAGGTGTGGTGGTAATCTCACCTGTAATCCCAGCTGCTCGGGAGGCTGAGACAGAGAATTGCTTGAACCTGGGAGGTGGAGGTTGCAGTGAGCCGAGATCGCACCACTGCACTCCAGCCTGGGCGACAGAGCAAGACTCTGTCTAAAAAAAAAAAAAAAAAAAAAGAAGAACAGAAAGAAAGAAAACTGGTAAAAATAAATAAAAATAAAAAATAAATCAAGCATTTAGCTTGCCTTGACTTTATGAACTTGATCACAGTATGAGCAAAGGTAGTGAGAAGTTTTTTGACAGAAGTGACCAAAATAATAAATGAAGAATATATCAATGAATAATAATCAGATTATTACTATTTTATGACACCTAGTGAAACTGTGGAACAAGGTTATAAACATCAGTAATTGCTCTCATTGCAAAAGAAAGATAACTGAAATTTGTGCTTCCTGATAAAAGGAACCAGACAACACCATCTAAGAAGTGTGTTTGGTAAACTTTGTTTTCAGAGTAAACCTTTAGTTCATGCTACCAGTTTACAGAAAATTCGGGGGTTACAGGAACATATTAAAAGATACCACAGGAATGCAATTAGCAATTTTTCCACAAGAGTTTACAAGACAAGGACAAGAGTTGCTTGAACCCAGGAGACAGAGGTTGCAGTGAGCTGAGATGACACCACTGCACTCCGGCCTAGGTGACAGAGAGAGATTCTGTCTCAAAAAAATAAAATAAATAAGACAATTAAACACCAATTAGGTGGTTATTAATATTAAAATATATTTTTATTGTTTTAGGTGAGATAATGGAATTCTTATGTTTTCCCAGAGCTTTTATCCTGTAGGGGTATACACTAAAATATTTATGAATAAATTTTTTTTCTTTGCTTCTAAATAATCTTGGATATGAATAAAATGTATGTGTGTGTGTGTTGTTCTGTTTTGATAAAACAAGATTAACCATGAGTTGATAATGTTTCAAGCTATAAGTATATAGCATATTTTTCTGTTTTTATGTGTTTGTAATTTTCCATAATTAAAAAAATATATGGATGGCTGTTAATTTCTGTCAAAAATAAATAAAATAATCCTTAGCAAAATGTAATGTTCTTTGTAGCCTGCCTTCAAGTTGCAAAAGTGACTCTTGGGCAGCCATCCTATACATTATTACTTGTTTTTTTTTTCACAAATCCATTTTACTTCCATCTGTTTGTGTTAGCTATCCTCTCGTGATAATGCCCTTCCCTTCCCTGTCAACTTATTTCTGAAACTCACATTCAATAATACTTCTTTCTCCAGTATCTCTCCCTGAAAACCCAGCAAGTACTAAATGTTGATGCCTGTCATTTCCTCGGCTCTTTGTGTTCCCTTGGTTATAGTATTTACCTTATTATGCTTTGCTTATATCGTTACACCCATATTCTGCCTGACTCTGAGCTCCTTGAGAACAGCCACCGGGTATCACTTTTTTTATATTCCAGATTTCAAGCACACATACTAGCCTTTCAATGAAAGCATACACGATTGTTTATAGGTGTGCCATTTCCAAAATCACCATTTTTTTCTACATTCACAGCACCCACGTGTATTCCTGCACATACTGAATTATTCTGCGGCATCCAGCCAAGGGTCTTTTGGTTCTAAAATAACATCTGGACTTCATTATTAAATAAACAACAATACTAGGATGTGACAGGTTACATGCTTCTAAACCCAGTTCCAGATTGCGTTCTAAGGTCTGTTGGATTCTTAAAGTAGCTTTTCTTTGTACAGAATTTCAGTATGCTTGCTTTATTTTGCAAGCAGCTCAGGTGAGCAGTCTGACTTTTGAGCAAGAGTTAATTCTAAATTGGTCTGAAAATATTGTGGAATAGCATTCCTGAGTCTCATTGCGTTTGTGCCCAGACCTCTCTGCCTAGAAGTTATAACCAAGATATGTATCAGGAGCTGCTCCATTAATCCCCATGAGATGGAAGCATGCACCTTAACTCCAAAGGACTTTTTTCTTGAGCCTAATATTAAATTTGCTCCAGTCAAAAAACAAAGTTAGTAAGCTTAGGTGTGGAATTGATGTCATCTAAGCATACCAAAAATAGGAGTCTGGAGGCAGCTGGTGCAGCCCCCTGAGGTAGGCAGGCCTGTCCTCATCAACCTGTTTATCCTTTTGTGGGATTTAAATCTCAAAACAGTGGCTGATTGAAACTATACTGCTCTTTGGAGTGGTGACATGGTGACACAGGTATAATGCTCTGTCATCTTTTTAATATAGCTGCTGATAAATGTGCACACTTTTACTATATAGGAGATTTTTTACTGATTATAAACCAATAAATCTATGCTAAATAATAATATAATATAATAATAGGGTAGTAGAAAACCAAAGAATAGTCATACTAATTATGATGACATAAAGTAGTTGTTTTTTACATGTTTTTTTTAAGTTTTATTTACAAGGATTACATAATGTTTTTACAATTGAGAGTAAGACAAGTGTTTTAAATAAAATTTGGTGCATGTATCTGGATTAATTTTACCCATCAGGGTGCTCAAATCTGAAAATGTTATAGTTTAACAATGTACAATTTTAGTTATCAGTCGTACAATGTGCAGTTCAGGTAGACCAGCCTTCCTCCTTCTTGTGACTGTGCCATATGGCACATATGGTCTTCAAGATTTTTGTGGCAAATAAAAGAGTTATGGAGAGGTCACACTGCTCTTCACCTCCTTGGACTTCTCCTAGTCTACTGGCTGGAGCTACTCCTAGGGCTCCACACAAGATCCTGGGAAAGACAAGAGAGCATATGGATCCTTGGTGAGCATTTACTCTCAACTGGTGACTGGTTATTTTTTAAAGTATTTAGAGAAAGGAAATGATAGTGACAAATTACTATAAAAAGATCTCCTCTCTCCTTACTTGAGGAAAATATCCTCAAAGACTTTCATTGTATAAATAGAAAATTTTCCATTTTGTACATTAGCAGTGAGTTAATGAATGTGTTTTACAGATTTCACTGTTGAAATACTGGAAACAAATTGCATACAACAGTAATAACTTTCTGCTTCTCAATTTCTACTCATCCTAGCAATATTTAAATATTATTTAAAATAAAGTATGTCAATAACATGAAAAAGAATAAAAAGAAAACTCAAATGAAATGAAAACAAAATTTTTGTGTCTCTATTTCCTTCAGTTCTGCTCTGATTTTAGTTATTTCTTGCCTTCTGCTAGCTTTTGAATGTGTTTGCTCTTGCATTTCCTAGTTCTTTTAATTGTGATGTTAGGGTGTCAATTTTGGATCTTTCCTGCTTTCTCTTGTGGGCATTTAGTGCTATAAATTTCGCTCTACACACTGCTTTGAATGTGTCCCAGAGATTCTGGTATGTTGTGTCTTTGTTCTCATTGGTTTCAAAGAACATCCTTATTTCTGCCTTCATTTCGTTATGTACCCAGTAGTCATTTAGGAGCAGGTTGTTCAGTTTCCATGTAGCTGAGCGGTTTTGAGTGAGTTTCTTAATCCTGAGTTCTAGTTTGATTGCACTGTGGTCTGAGAGACAGCTTGTTATAATTTCTGTTCTTTTACATTTGCTGAGGAGAGCTTTACTTCAAACTGTGTGGTCAATTTTGGAATAGGTGTGGTGTGGTGCTGAAAAAAATGTATATCCTGTTGATTTGGGGTGGAGAGTTCTGTAGATGTCTATTAGGTCTGCTTGGTGCAGAGCTGAGTTCAATTCCTGGGTATCCTTGTTAACTTTCTGTCTCATTGATCTGTCTAATGTTGACGGTGGGGTGTTAAAGTCTCCCATTATTAATGTGTGGGAGTCTAAGTCTCTTTGTAGGTCACTCAGGACTTGCTTTATGAATCTGGGTGCTCCTGTATTGGGTGCATGTATATTTAGGATAGTTAGCTCTTCTTGTTGAATTGATCCCTTTACCATTATGTAATGGCCTTATGAATCCAGGAGCTGGTTTTTTGAAAGGATCAACAAAATTGATAGACCGCTAGCAAGACTAATAAAGAAGAAAAGAGAGAAGAATCAAATAGATGCAATAAAAAATGATAAAGGGGATATCACCACCGATCCCACAGAAATACAAACTACCATCAGAGAATACTACAAACACCTCTATGCAAATAAACTAGAAAATCTAGAAGAAATGGATAAATTCCTCTACACATACAACCTCCCAACACCAAACCAGGAAGAAGTTGACTCTCTGAATAGACCAATAACGGGCTCTGAAATTGTGGCAATAATCAATAGCTTACCAACCAAAAAGAGTCCAGGACCAGATGGATTCACCGCCGAATTCTACCACAGGTACAAGGAGGAACTGGTACCATTCCTTCTGAAACTATTCCAATCAATAGAAAAAGAGGGAATCCTCCCTAACTCATTTTATGAGGCCAGCATCATCCTGATACCAAAGCCAGGCAGAGACACAGCCTGAAAAGAGAATTTTAGACCAGTATCCTTGATGAACATTGATGCAAAAATCCTCAATAAAATACTGGCAAACCAAATCCAGCAGCACATCAAAAAGCTTATCCACCATGATCAAGTGGGCTTCATCCCTGGGATGCAAGGCTGGTTCAATATACGCAAATCAATAAACGTAATCCAGCATATAAACAGAACCAAAGACAAAAACCACATGATTATCTCAATAGATGCAGAAAAGGCCTTTGACAAAATTCAACAACCTTCATGCTAAAAACTCTCAATAAATTAGGTATTGATGGGACGTATCTCAAAATAATAAGAGCTATCTATGACAAACCCACAGCCAATATCATACTGAATGGGCAAAAACTGGAAGCATTCCCTTTGAAAACTGGCACAAGACAGGGATGCCCTCTCTCACCACTCCTATTCAACATAGTGTTGGAAGTTCTGGCCAGGGCAATTAGGCAGGAGAAGGAAATAAAGGATATTCAATTAGGAAAGGAGGAAATCAAATTGTCCCTGTTTGCAGATGACATGATTGTATATCTAGAAAACCCCATTGTCTCAGCCCAAAATCTCCTTAAGCTGATAAGCAACTTCAGCAAAGTCTCAGGATAAAAAATCAATGTACAAAAATCACAAGCATTCTTATACACCAATAACAGACAAACAGAGTCAAATCATGAGTGAACTCCCATTCACAATTGCTTCAAAGAGAATAAAATACCTAGGAATCCACCTTACAAGGGACACGAAGGACCTCTTCAAGGAGAACTACAAACCACTGCTCAATGAAATAAAAGAGGATACACACAAATGGAAGAACATTCCATGCTCATGGGTAGGAAAAATCAATATCGTGAAAATGGCCATACTGCCCAAGGTAATTTATAGATTCAATGCCATCTCCATCAAGCTACCAATGACTTTCTTCACAGAATTGGAAAAAAATACTTTAAAGTTCATATGGAACCAAAAAAGAGCCCGCATCACCAAGTCAATCCTAGCCAAAAGAACAAAGCTGGAGGCATCATGCTACCTGACTTCAAACTATACTACAAGGCTACAGTAACCAAAACAGCATGGTACTGGTACCAAAACAGAGATATAGCAATGGAACAGAACAGAGCCCTCAGAAATAACGCTGCATATCTACAACTATCTGATCTTTGGCAAACCTGAGAAAAACAAGCAATGGGGAAAGGATTCCCTATTTAATAAATGGTGCTGGGAAAACTGGCTAGCCATATGGAGAAAGCTGAAACTGGATCCCTTCCTTACACCTTATACAAAAATTAATTCAAGATGGAATAAAGACTTAAATGTTAGACCTAAAACCATAAAAACCCTAGAAGAAAACCTAGGCATTACCATTCAGGACATAGGCATGGGCAAGGACTTCGTGTCTAAAACACCAAAAGCAATGGCAACAAAAGACAAAATTGACAAATGGGATCTAATTAAACTAAAGAGCTTCTGCACAGCAAAAGAAACTACCATCAGAGTGAACAGGCAACCTACAAAATGGGAGAAAATTTTTGCAACCTATTCATCTGACAAAGGGCTAATATCCAGAATCTACAAAGAACTCAAACAAATTTACAAGAAAAAAACAAACAACCCCATCAAAAAGTGGGTGAAGGACATGAACAGACACTTCTCCAAAGAAGACATTTATGCATCCAAAAAGCACATGAAAAAATGCTCACCATCACTGGCCATCAGAGAAATGCAAATCAAAACCACAATGAGATACTATCTCACACCAGTTAGAATGGCAATCATTAGAAAGTCAGGAAACAACAGGTGCTGGAGAGGATGTGGAGAAATAGGAACACTTTTACACTGTTGGTGGGACTGTAAACTAGTTCAACCATTGTGGAAATCAGTGTGGCGATTCCTCAGGGATCTAGAACTGGAAATACCATTTCACCCAGCCATCCCATTACTGGTTATATACCCAAAGGACTATAAATCATGCTGCTATAAAGACACATGCACACGTATGTTTATTGCGGCACTATTCACAATAGCAAAGACTTGGAACCAACCCAAATGTCCAACAATGATAGACTGGATTAAGAAAATGTGGCACATATACACCACGGAATACTATGCAGCCATAAAAAAGGATGAGTTCATGTCCTCTGTAGGGACATGGATGAAATTGGAAATCATCATTCTCAGTAAAGTATCGCAAGGACAAAAAACCAAACACTGCATGTTCTGACTCATAGGTGGGAACTGAACAATGAGAACACACGGACACAGGAAGGGGAACATCACAGTCTCAGGACTGTTGTGGCGTTGGGGGAGGGGGGAGGGATAGCATTAGGAGATATACCTAATGCTAACTGACGAATTAATGGGTGCAGCACACCAGCATGGCACATGTATACATATGTAACTAACCTGCACATTGTGCACATGTACCCTAAAACTTAAAGTATAATAATAATAAAAGAAAAGAAAAGAAAAAAGAAAAAAAAAGAAGAAAAATTTTTAAAATTTGCTTAATACTTTTTATACATCAGTCTACATTGTTTCAAAAACTATTAGAGAAAGAATGAAGTAATTTATTTTATACTAAGGAAATGATGTTTTTTAGATTTAAGTGCCTTTTTACAATTTATATTGCAAATTTGGAAAAAAATACATATTGAGAGATCATGTTCAATTCCAGCGACAGAACCAAGTACAAAATACAGTTTGGCCAATTATCTAACTCTAGCTTCAAGAGAAGATTTCAAGGCCAAGAGTAGAGTAGACTAGTGTAGAGTAGAAGAGTAGAGTAGAGTACAGTAGTGTAGGTTTCAAGGCCAAGTGTTCCTCTTTTCCCTCTACTTCTCCTTTTTCTATATCTTCTCAGCATAGCTTCATGAGATAATGGGTTGAATATTTTAGCAACACAGAAAGTTAGAAAATAAGTGGTAATATATTATTTTATAATAGGAAGAGAGAACAGTGAGTAGTCTACTGACTTCTAAAGATGAAAGATGCTTTAGGAATTGATCTAAATATGCAGTATGGAAAAAAGAAGTGGACACTAAATTGTCATTTATATAGTGATAAATGACATACTAACCTGCATCTTATCCTGCATGACATTTATATGATTATTTTATCATATAAAAGGGCAAAAACAAGTAGGTTATAGAAGAAATTAAAGCCACAAGTGAAGCCTTTAAGATAAATACATAAAAATATGTGGAACACCTTACAGATTTTAATTAAATTGATACTAAAAAAAAATAAAACTACTCAACTTGCATATCAAATTGGGCAAATCTCTAAGCATTGAGCTGTGCCTAAGTAGGTAAGGGTAGTTTCCTGAAAGAATGACAGTGATAACAAGGGAGCCTGGTTCATTACCCACAGTTGTCCTACAGGAGATGATGAATGGAGAATAATAATACAGTATTGTGAATTTGAATCCATTTTTTAATACTTCTAATGAAGCTAGTTTTAACACTAGGTGATATCGTTTGGATTTGCTGTCTCCTCCAAATCTCCCATGGAAATTTGACCTCCAGTGTTTGAGATGGGGCCTAGTGGGAAGCATTCGGGTCATGGGAGTGCATCCCTCAGGAATGGCTTGGTGCCCTCACCACAGTAATGACTGAGTTCTCACTTTCAGTTTATGTGATCTCTGGTTCTTTAAAAATAGTGTGGCACCTCCCTATTCTCTCACTCCCCTCTCTCTGTGTGACATGCTGACTCCACTTCGCCTTCTGCCATGAGTGGAAATTTCCTGAGGCCCCACTAGAAGCAGATGCTGGCACCACACTTTTTGTAGAGCCTGCAGAACTGTGAGCCAAATAAACCTCTTTTCCTTATAAATTACCCTGTCTTAGGAATTACTTTATGGCGATGCAAATGGACTAATGCAAAAAAGTTGGTACTGGGAGTGGAGTGTTGCTATAAAGCTACCTGAAAATGTAAAAGTGGCTTTGGAAATTGGTAACAGGCTGGGTAAGAGGCTGGAAGAGTTTGGAGGGCTCAGAAGAAGAAAGGAAAATGAGAGAAAGTTTGTAACTTCTTAGAGACTGGTTAGGTGGTGGTGACCAATGTGCTGATAGATATATGAACAACGCCAGGCTGACAGGGTCTCAGAAAGAAATAAGGAATTTATTGAAAACTGGAGCAAAGATCTCCCCTGTTATAGTATAGCAAAGAACTTGGCTGTATTGTGTCCATGCCCAGGAGACTGGTGGAATGTTGAACTGAAGAATGATGACTTGGGGTATCTAGCGAAAGAAATCTTTAAGCAGCAAAGCACTCAAGATGTGACATGGCTGCTTCTGACAACGTACGGTCAGATATGGGACCTAAGAAATGACTTAAAGTTGAAACGTACATTTAAAAAGGAAACACAGCATAAAAATTTGGAAAATTCACAGCCTGGCCATGTAGTAGAGAGAGAAAAAGCATTTTCAGGAGAGGAATATAAGTGGGCTGTGGAGCAACCACTTGCTAGAGAGATTAGCGTAATTAAATGGGAGCCAAGTGCCAATATACAAGGTAATTAGAAAAAGGTCTCAAAGGCATTTTATAGATTTTCAGGATAGCCCCACCCACTGGAAGCCCAGAGGCCTAGGAGGAAAGAATGGTTTCAGGGTCCAGGTCCAGGGCACAGCTTTTAGGAGCCACCCTACAAGGATGTTCCTCACATCCCCACTGCTCTGGCTCCAGCCTTGGCTCAAAGGGCCCCAGATATTGGTCTGGTCACCACTCTGAAGAGAACAAAACCATAAGCCTTGGTGGCTTGCAAATGGTATTAAGCCTGCAGTTGTACAGAATGCAAGCGTGAAGGGGGCTTGGCAGACTCTGCCTAGATTTCAGAGGGTGTTTGGGAAAGCCTGGGTGCCCAGGAAGAAGACTGCCACAGGGGCAGAACACCCACAGAGGAACTCTACTAGGGAAATGCCAAGGGAAAATGTGGGATTGAAGCCCCCACACTGAGTCCCAATGATGGTACTGCCTATGGAGCTGTGGGAAGGGGACTGCCATCTTCCAGACCTGAGATTAGTGGAGCCACTGGCAGCTTGCACCCTGATCCTGGAAACACCACAGGCACTCAACTGCAGCCTGTGATAGCAGCCACAGGGACTATGCCCTGCAAAGCCACAGGGACAGGGACTACACCCTGCAAAGCCACAGGGGCAGGGACTACACCCTGCAAAGCCACAGGGGCAGGGACTATGCCCTGCAAAGCCACAGGGGCAGGGCTGCCTGAAGCCCTGGGGGCCCAGCTCTTGAACCAGTATGCCCAGGATGCAGCAAATACAGTCAAAGCTTATTTTGGAGCTTTAAGATTTAATGTCTGCTGGGTTTCATATTTGTGTAGTGCCTGTTGCCCCTTTCTTTTGGCTGATTTATCCCTTTTGGAGTGGAAATGTTTATACAATACCTGTACCACCAATGTATATTGGAAGTAAATCACTAAATCACTTATTTTTGATTTTACAGGCTCATAGGTGGAAGGAATTTACCTTGAGTCTCACATGAGACTTTGGACTTCTGAATGATGCTGAAATGAGTTAAGACATTGGGGAACTATCGGGAAGGGATAACTGTATTTTTCAATGTGAGGAGAACATGACATTTGAGGGGCCAGGGACGGAACAATATGACTTAGATGTTTTGTCCTCTCAAAATCTTATGTTAAAATATGACCTCTAATGTTGAAGGTGGGCCTAGTGGAAGGTGTTTGGGTCATAGAGGTGGATCCCTCATGAGTGATTTGGTGCCTTTCTCACAGTAATGAATGAGTTCTCACTCTGAGTTCGTGTGTTATTTGGTTGTTTAAAAAGAGTGTGCATCTCCCCTCTCTCTCTTGCTCCTCTGGTCCAGGTGTTAGGGTGGGGCTCCAACGGCAGCCCAAGGATGAATCATGTGACAAAGGGTACATTTCTCTCTCACTCCGTGTGACACACTGACTATCCTTCAACATCCACCATGATTGGAAGCTTCCTGAGGCCCTTACAAGAAGCAGATTCCAGCCCCATGCTTCCTGTACAGCCTGCAGAACCATGAGCCAAATAAACCTCTTTTTATTATGAGTTACCCAGGCTTAGGTATTCTTTTATAGCAATGAAAATGGATGTGCACACAGAGTTATGTTCCAGATCTTCACATCTACATTCATATCTGATTGCTTACAATAATGAGAATTTTTTTTCAGCAGCATAAGCCAACATTTGATTTCAAAAGCATCAGTTTGTAGGCTAATAGGTTGTTCCTGCCACCTCAACATCCATTTTCCTTTTCTACATTAATAGTGGCTTTGCTTTGAGGAAACAAACATCTTGCTCCTCTGGTCCAGGTGTTAGGGTGGGCCTTCAGCGGCAGCCCAAGGATGAAGCATGTGACAAAAGTTACATTTAATGGAACATTACACTTTTTCACCCAATGGATTCACTGATAGATACATGGCCTAGGATCCACCAAATAATGCAATTACATCTACTGGGACCCAATTTTATTTCATAAGAGTAAATTCCAAGACTTATCTGAAGTTGCCAGGTAGAGATAAACCCTTCTCAGCCAGACGTGAATGCATGGCTGTCTGCTTAAATGGAGTCAGATACCAAAGTCCATATAACTGAAGATAGTCTGAGAGGTGAAAACAAGTACAGGTAACGTTTGCACCCCTGGGTCAAGCCGTTCCTACAGCCAGATGCTTTGGTCATTTGATCTGATAGATGGTGTTTTTACTTAAGTCAACCCATGGTGTTCTGTCATTTACAACACTATTTAAATTATTCATTTAAAAGGGTTATATACTTGTTATAATGAAGCTGCCATGGTTCAAAGTTATTGTATAATGTTTTCAAGGGAATTGACTTTAGGAACAGCTTATAAAACACAGAATAAATAAATTTCATTATTTTATAAGCATGTCTTATTTCTGATCGCAAATAGTATTAGGGTTAGCCACCAAGCACGTTTTGCTTTAAATAGCAATGGGATGTCAAAGTGCACACACACACACACACACACACACACACACACACACACACGAGAAAAAAGTTTGCTGCCACTTAGAATCTTTAGATAAGCTAGTTCTAGGCTCCAAAGATACTTTGGGAGGTTTTATAAATATGTCCTGAATAACCACCAAGGTTGGTGGATGCAGATGCCATCCTTAAGTAGCATTTTTGTATGTGGAAGGTAATAATTATTTTAATATATTATTTCTCATGTTTATTTTAAAGTCTGGGATTTTTTACTAAGCTGAGGCAACAGGATATCAGTTCATCTGGGAATTCATTCGTTCTTTCTCGATTCAAAGATGTGGCCTCTTAAAGAAATTTTCAGGTTTTACTAAAGGATTATGAAAAATAGGCTGCCAATGAAGGTCAGAAGTTGTACTTTTACAAGAAGAAAATTAGGTAAAGACCAAAGAAAAATACTGTAGAAGAGTTCTGTAGCTGGCAAATGAAATTATTCTTTAATTACTTTTCTTATTGAATATTTATGAAAAATCAGTGTTCAACAAAATAAATTGCTACTCACTGCCCAGATGTTTGAAATTTGTAGCTAAATATTAATTCATAGAAAGGTGCCCACTAGCATTGTTATAACTGAATAAAAAATTGCCTAAAAAATGTAACAAAGGGCTAATGAGAGAGAAAATATAAATAATCATGAGATAAACACATATTCAGGGTTTATAATTATTCACAGGAATGAGTTTTCCAATTGGTTATAGTTAAAAACAGTGATTTTTTAAGAAAATTTCATTTCAAATGTGGAACATTCGTTTACTTCAAATATTCATATACATTAAATAGTAATGTGTCCATATTTATAGGTCAGTTCTATAAATACATATGTTCAACTTGTGAATTTTTACAGAGAATAATTTTTCATAATTCAGTAAACCTCAGTTATTAGATTCCTGTTGCCTATTGTACCCCCTTTTTTGAATTTTGAAAGAAGTTTTAAAATACATTTAATGTCACTGGAATGTTAAACATTATTTAGTATTTTCTAACTTAATATTTCTTAGATGTCTAATGTAAAAAAATGGAATGGGTCTCTTTCACAAAATGAGAGACACAGATACTGACATTAGAAGCTGATCAGACATCCACTCATTCATTTTATGAATGATGAAACAGATTCGGAAAAAGAAAACCAGCAAGACCTAACTCAGCTCAGTAATGAACGGAACAAACCAATACTGCCTCACTCTCTTCTGTACATGGCTTTTATAATTTACGTAGTATATTATAACATCAAGCCTGAATCACGAGACTATTTGCTTTGTATATATATATATAAAATATATATAAAAATATAAATATATATATAAATATAAATATATATATAAATATATATATATATATGGTTTGTACGCTTCTGCAAATCAAACTCAGAGCTAAGGTACATTCAATTAAAAATCCTAGTGCTTTAAGAAGAAAAGCAAAAACTAGCACTGACCCCTGCAATAAAGTGGAAGTAGTGCCTCATGTGCATACTTAGCTATTTACACATGAAACAGGTCTTCTCACGACGCTAAGTATTCATTTATCTATAAAAATACAAGTTTCAGGCTAGGCGCAGTGGCTCACACCTGTAATCCCAGCAATTTGGGAGGCCAAGGTGGGTGGATCCCTTGAGGTCAAGAGTTTGAGACCAGCCTGGCCAACATAGTGAAGTTTTGTCTCTACTAAAACTACAAAGATTAGCCAGGTGTGGTGTTGCGCACCTGTAGTCCCAGCTACTCAGGAGGCTGAGGCAAGAGAATCTCTTGAACCCAGGAGATGACGGCTGCAGTGAGCCGAGATCATGCCACTGCACTCCAGCCTGGGTGACAGAGCAAGACTCCGTCTCAAAAACAAATAAACAAACAAACAACAAACAAAGCAAGTTTTATACATCAAAAAAAACCTTCAACAGTAATATGGAAGTGATATTACCAGACAAACCTCAGGTAGATGCACTGGCCTTTCTAGCTGCTGTCACCATGCTGTGGATAAGGCTGCCCATGAGGTACACCCAGGGACACTAGAAGCCTATGCCCGGGGGCACTAACACCGTGAAGCAAACCGGGAATGGATAGAATGAGGAAGACTTACTCGCCCATGAGCTTCTCCCATGTTTGTTCTTAGGAACAGAACGCAGTAATCAACAAAAATGATTTACTCCTCACAGTCAGGCCTAGCATTTTGATCCTGTCTCAAATGTGTCTTTTCGGTAAATTGAGGCATTTTCCTCCATGTACTCTCTCCCAGCAATGATATTTACCTATATAATCCATATGAATTCTCTGAAATGCAATGATCAAATTCAAATAAGAGAACCTGAGAATAATTAAAAGCAAATCGTCAGAGAATCATCCCGAGCGGATGCTGTTTGCTGACACCTGCACAGCACAGGATATGTCCTTCGGCCCCTTGACACCAAGAACTATCTCCCAAATTCTGTTTCCATACCCACAGTGTTGTGAAAGCTCGATCCCTATGAAGCCACGCATTCCAGGTGGCTCCGTCGGATCACAAACACTCAGGAAACAGGAAAGGCAGCCTCATTCTGCTTCATCAACAGGAGGCCAGTCTTCCCTGGGCTCCAGGCGTCACAGGCAGCAGAGCAGGGCGGCGGAAGTAGACAGGGCTTGGAGAGTTATAAGCCATTCCCTAGTGCAGCTTGTGGCTTTCAGAAATAGATTCCCTGAAAGACTCACTCCACGTTCATTGAAATTCATAGATAAGCTACAGAAACAGCAAAACACAAGCTATTTAGCAAACTTTAATTACTCAACTGAAGTAATAAAATATGCATGAGAAAAGAGAACATCCAGCTAGTCTATAAAGTAAACTAGCCAACAAATTAATTAGCACTTAATAACAGGAAATTTCTATCAATTGGCAAAAGCACCATAAATTACTTGTGGAATACAAAGATTTTATTTTTCTGTTACTATTTTCAGTAACTAAGTTTTGGCCATTATTCACGATGTTTTATTTGGAGAATACAGCATGATTAATAGAATATAACATTAATAATCTTGGAAATTGATTTCAGAATGTGATATCTACCTTTAATAAAGGGCTAACAACATACTTTGATATAGAAATATTGGTCAAGTGCTTCAACTGACATCTTTACTTCCCCAATATTAAATTTAATATCAATGTAATGGATAAGGCAATACTTAACATTATTGCATGGCAGGGCCCCATAGTACTTAACATAGGAAGCAAGATTTACATATGGAGTATGAGAGCTGCAGAATTTGAAACGTTCGTGTTAGCATTGGAAAAATTGATTTTATGCTTGCATGTAGTAGAACTTGTATTACGTCTATAGTAGGCTCATACATTCGAGAAAAAATAATTCAACCCCCAAAAGGTGTGTAGTAGTTGGCCTTATGGAATATGCAATATCATTAAATAAAAGTAGTAAGGATATCTGAATAAAGTCTAAATATTTTATATCAATAAAGATATAATAAACCCACTTATTAAAGTTGGCTTAAATACTGTATTAAAAAAAATTATATGTTAAACACAAAAGATTCAACCTCAAAATAAAAAAAAAATAGACAAGAAATCCCTAAGCAAATGTTCACAAAAAGAAAGCTGAGTGGGTTTTCCACAGGCAGAGTGAGATCAATGAGATCCAGTGAAGCATGGTATAATAACTAAGAGTACAATGTTTAATGAGGTTTTATGCAAAAATGTTTATGTGCCACATAACAGCAATCTAGCACAATCTAACTCACACCCATACATTTCAGAAATTGTAGTAATTACTATTCTACTTCTTCTGAGAAAGCAAAGATACAAAAGTAAGAAAATGTGTAAGGGCTCAAAACAACATAATTGATAAGATTACACTAATAGTCAATAAAATGTATCTTGATAGAAATATATGTTAAGTTGTATAAAACATTTAATTAAAATTGTAAATATATACAATCATCAAGAGAAGAACAATAAATTCCAAAAGGTAAACAGAATGTACTTTCTAATCACGGAAACTAAAATTGTGAAATTATAATCAAAATAGAAAAAACAAAAAGCAGAAACATATCTGGAAGTTATGAAATCTTAGTAAGCAACACTTACACTAAAGATGATACATAAATTATTATCACCTGATAATGTAAACGTCTATACATCGAAATATATTGAATATAGTTAAAACTATATTCACAGGAAAATTTAGTCTTAATAACTGCACAAACAAATAACAAAGAGCAGGCCGGGCGCGGGGCTCATGCCTGTAATCCCAGCACTTTGGGAGGCCGAGGCGGGCGGATCACGAGGTCAGGAGATCGAGACCACGGTGAAACCCCGTCTCTACTAAAAATACAAAAAAAATTAGCCGGGCGCAGTGGCGGGAGCCTGTAGTACCAGCTACTAGGGAAGCTGAGGCAGGAGAATGGCGTGAACCCGGGAGGCGGAGCTTGCAGTGAGCCGAGATCGCGCCACTGCACTCCAGCCTGGGCGACAGAGCGAGACTCCATCTCAAAAAAATAAATAAATAAATAAATAATAAAGAGCATTTTTAAATAGACGGTGTTACCATGTAGCACAAATATTTATTTTTTAAGAGCAATAACATTACAGTAAAAAAAAAAACCAATGAGAAAAACCAAAAAAGCAAAAAATACAAAACAAGCACACAAAAAAAATGCAATAAAATGAAACAGCCACTAGTTGGAAATAATCCTCTTAAAAATATAGAAATACAAACAGGAAGCAAAATCAAAAGAGTAAAAAGGAATATAGTTATAGCTACAAAGTAATTTTTTAAATAGGTGCATGTATTAAAACCTCAATGAAATAGATTAATTGATGGAAAAATGTTTTACCAAAATTGCTCCCGTGCGTAATAGGAATCCAAAACAAACAAACAAAAAATATTAAGGCATTGAAAAAGCATTCAGTTAATGTCTCTTTTCAAAGAGTAAGATCCAAATGGTTTCATATACAAATAATTTCAAACTCAACGGTAAATTATTTCAATACTAATTTGACCATGTCATACCATAGGAAAAAAAGGAACAGTTTTTATATTTTTTAAGGAAAGAAGCCAGTTACTATTCACCACAGAAAATTATAGATCAACAAAATATTTCAACCAATCTCATTTAGGATTGCCTAGGAAAATAATGA
This sequence comes from Gorilla gorilla gorilla, assembly GCF_029281585.2. Lineage (NCBI taxonomy): Eukaryota > Metazoa > Chordata > Mammalia > Primates > Hominidae > Gorilla > Gorilla gorilla. The sequence goes on from NC_073229.2 coordinate 189,293,576, forward strand.
ATAAATGAATGAATGAACATGATGAAATTCAGCATTATTTAAAAATTAATTCATCACGATCAATAATGAGCTAAATTCCTGATCAAATGAGCTAGATTCCTGAAATTCAACAATGCTCTATGTTTAGAAAATCGATTAATATGATACTCTTAGTATTAGGTCAAAAGAGAAGGTGCAACACCACAATAGATATTGTAAAGGCATTTGAAAAAATTCTTACATATTAATATGAACAAGCAAAAAACAAACAAAATTAAAATAGATCAATAGTTTCATCATCTTTGTCTCTGTCTCTCTCTCTCTCTCTCACACGCACACACACACATACACACACACCACACACTCAAACATATTTATATTTACCGTATGTTTAGTGGCAAAACAATGGAAGCATTCCCAATGACACTTGCCTCATACCAAAGTATTCATTATTACGATATCCTCTAACTTGGACTAAACAGCACAATTTGGCAATATCAACCCAAATATATATTAGATATACTCATCAATACATGGATTCTATTATAAATATATCCTCTGGTAAAAGTCTACATGTTTTTTGTAATATATGAATATTTATTTATTGAAATCATAACTTATAATAGCAAGAAATTAAAACCATCAAGTTTTCCTAAGATACTATTTAATAACATGTAATAACATGTAAATCTAAAACATTATTTTAATAACTTGTGCCCATTGTTTTCCAAAAAGGGAGATGTTAAGGTTGGAGATATCGGAAAGGAAAAAGGAAGGAAATCATTTCATTTTTTCATGTTCCAAAAGCAAAGTGTTAAATTGCTTTGGTTGTATTTGCCAGAGAACTTGGGAAACAAGTATGACTTTCCATGAAACTCCCATCAGAAAAGAACTGGGGAAAAATTCATAAACTAAGAATTTTTCACTTTATTGTCACTTTTAAATTACAGCTCCTCTCCCTTTTTCAATACGCAAGCATGTAGGGTAGCAGTGATCGCCAAACCTGTGCACCTGAGCTTAATGAAGAGAATGTAATGAGGAGAATGTAAATGCCACACAGCAGCAGTTTACAAACAAGCAAGCAAGTAAATCCAGTGTGGGTTAAAACAACAGCGTGCACTGCATTTTGTCCCATAAGAAGCAATAATCTAAAAGGATACAATATGTGCGCAACACAGATGAAAACTATAATTGAATCGCAGGCGGAAGGGAAAAGAAAAATAATCCTACAAAGGAAGGTAGTCGTTCAGCTGAAAATCAAAGCCTGCTGTTTCCCAAGTTACTTAGTAGTTTACTTTCTATTGCTTCTATAACCAACTTTGTAAACTACCTGTGGATCACAGCTTCTCCTATTGGGCGCCTCTGTGAGTGCACATTTTAGCTACCACAACACTGTAGTGTGTGAAATACATGAGCCAGCAACCTACGAAGGAAAGGATATGTGATATTTTACCACAAAGAAACAATATGTCCTCACATTGTTTATACATGTGTACGTTAAATCTTTATTTTGTATGTAACGTACTGAAATATTGTAATCACATATATTGATTCCAAGCAATACTATCAATTGCTATGGGAAAGTATTTCACCTGAACAGTCATTCGCTTCCGAAATGGAGAAAATGGAAGGTCTTTACATTATAAAAGAAGACAACAAAAGCTAAGGTTTTAACTCTCTTAATTACAAAAACAATTCAACATCTCAATGCAAGCATTATCATGATTTTTGGCATCAATGGGCAAGGAAGATAAATGCTTAGCATTAAATAAATCACTGAGCAAAATGTTTTGCATGCAAAACTTTCAAGTTGTCGTTTTGTCAAGTCTTAGCTCCACACAAGTGAACGTTTCCTGCTTTCAAGGGACCCAGAATGTGTTGAAACTATTCAGATTTTTAGTTATTTTGAGATATAAGAAATTTTGTCACATCTTGGATAGAAGTTATGTGAGGACTAAAATTGTGCTCATGTGTATGTTTATGTGAGTGCTTGTGTATTTGTTCTTCTGGTTATATTCCTCCAGCAACCACAAAAATACTGAGCCCAGAAGAAATGGGCTCCATTTGCCATGACGAAAGACACAACATATACTGTGGCTGTTAACCACAGTAGGATAATATTTCAGGGTAAAGGAAGGAGGGAGTACTGCCCCCATTATAAAGAAAACTGCCCTAAAATGTCACATGACCTCATTTTACTACTTCTGCTATCTCACCATTCACCAGAGTATGAGTTCTAACATCAGTGACTACATCAGTCCCACTGAGGAACTCAATTCTCAATATGACAGACTGGATCACATCAATAAATGTTTTAAGCACACATAAGAGTTTAGTGATAAACCAATTTCACATGGATTCAATTATGTCATTCCTCAATGCTTGCTTTTAAATCAGTAGTATTCACATATATATATATATATATATATATATATAAAGTATGCTTGAGAATATTTATATTTTAAGGCAGTTTTGTAACCTTTCAGCTTACAATACTTTTAGAAATTAAAAACTGTATCTTTAAACAATAGATTTAAATCAATAATGAAAGTATCCATTTCCTTATAACATTGTATTTGTAACAGCAATTAAACAACACTCTATGCTTACTAAATATTAATTACTATAAAATAGAACACTGTTTATTTTAAGACTGTGATTCTGGGTCAGACATAAAATTGGAAAGTTTTTATTTTTTCAGTATCCAGTTTAGTATATGGAACTGGTGAGGCCATTTTTCCTCAAAGAACGTGAAAAAGCAAGCATAATCTTGTGATTACTCTTGGAGAGAGAGGTAGCACTGGGAAAAAAGGTGAGAACTATAAGCCATATACTAGATATTTATTTCTTCTTTTATTAAAGTGTGTAATATGTTACTTTGCGCTTACACTAATATGTACATACAATTGAAATGTATTTCCACAACTTATAAATGTGGTTTGAACAATGAAAAAAACTGTATACTTAAATAATTAATATAATAATTACTTTCCCTCAAATGTTAAAGTATTAAAACTAAAAGTGACCCTAAATGTTACCTAATTCATCTGTTTATTTTCTGTTAGAAAACATACAAACTAAAACTTACAAGGGACTTTGAAGAGTTAAACAATTTTCCCAGGTCACTTGCAAATAAAAGATAGTAGGTAGAAGATTAGAATTGGCCCCCTTTTCATTGTACTTTGCAATATATAATTTCCCTTTCCATTTGAATTTATATAAAAAAGAAATCATGGGGGAGAGAGTAATTGAAAAGAATCGGCATAAAATGACTTCATAATAATATTAACTACTTAAGCAATAGGTAGCACTAGGCCTTTCCTTTATCACTCTAATTTGAACAGACTTGTTTTTGTTTTTGTTATGACCTGAGGCTCACTATCATCTTTAGAGAAATTCTTACAAATCAGGTAAAGCTCAAGAAGACTACTAATAATTCACAATATTGAGAAGAAACAGTGCAGAGATGACTTTAATGTGACCAGAATTCACTTATTCCACCAGTTAGTATAGAGTCAGGATGGTAAAAATTTACCAGTAAATCCATTCAGATTTATTAATTTGTCAACTTCTTTAAAGCTTTTCAATTTAAGAAAATTGTACATAGTATCATCTTAAGATCTTTTAATATTTATAGAATCTGCAATTATATCTTGTATGCATCTCTTATATTGAAATTTTGTGTCTTATTTATTCTTGTTAGATATCCCATTGCTTTTAAAAATAATGTATCTACATTATTTTTACATAAATAACAAATGTATAAATATATTTTATAGATACATTATAAAGTTTGTTCATTCATCAATTTAAACATTCTGTATCTTGTTATTTTTGATCTAATATTTTATGTCTATTCACTTCTCTGTCCATGTACTTATTTTATTTGTTTATTTTAGGTAATAAAAGATATATTGAAAAACATCAAGTATCTTCCAAAATTAACAGGAAGCCTACAATTTAGGCTCAATCTCAGAACCCTGGGGGGCACAAAGATACCACTGTCTCCTTCCAGAGAAAACAGCCACACCCTAATTACTGCCCTCTACTCCCCCAAACCTGGGCAGGTGCAGCTACAGGAAACTCATTCTTCCTCTAAAGCCACGTTAAAAAAATCATACCATAGATTTTGAGAGAAGATTAATAAATATTATTAGGTCGGTGGAAATGTCATTTTTTCATAAAATTCTGTTTCATGTATTCAAAACTCTTTTGATTACTGCACAGTTTCATGATGATCTCTGCTCTTCGTTGGTATTTCCTTTTCACCACCATGAGGTGTTTCTCTTTACTCCTATTTAGCGTGATTTGCCTTAAATAATATTTTTATAATAGTAATATTGTCACCACAGCTTTCCTTTTCTTACTATTTTCCTGCTATATCTTTTTCATCCCTTAATATTCAACTTAAAAAAAATTTCCTTTAAGTGAGACTCTTTCAGGTAGCACAATTAGCTTTTTTAAAAATGTTTAAAACGTGATATTTTGTCAAACAAGGAAAGAAAATAAAGTTCAATTTTCCAAAATTTTATTAAAAATAAACTGTTATAAGTTATATTACAAATATGAAATTTCACAACCGAGCAGTGAAATTTGCTGTAATGGCAAACAAGTATAAATTCTTTTCGCAGTTTTCTTATGTCTGTGGTTAAAAAGCAACAAGATAATCATCTTTTAAGTATAGAGTATGTAGAGTATACTGGCATTAATGATATGCATCTTGTTATACAACACGTCTCTGGAACTTTTCATCTTGCAAAACTGAAACTCAATATCCTTTGACAACAACTTTCCTTTTCCTCCTTCTCCCACCTTCTGGCAACCACCATTCTACTTTCCGTTTCTCAGAATTTGTCTACCCTAGGCACTTGAACTAAATGGGCTCATGAAGCATTGGTTTCTGTGACTGGCTTATTTCACTGAGCACAATATCCTCAAGGTTCATCCATGTTGAGTCACATGGCAGGATTTTCTTCTATTTTAAAGGCTGAATGATATTCCATTGCATGTATATCCTGGACATCTAAGTTACTTCCTCGTCTTTGCATTGTCAATAATGCTGCAATGAACATGGGTGTGCAAATATCTCTTCAAGATCATGTTTTCAATTCTTTTGAACATATATCCAAAAGTAAGATTGCTGGATCATACCGTAATTTTATTTTTAAATTTTTGAGGAACTTCCATATTGTTTTCCATAGTGGCTGCATGACTTCGCAGCCTCACCGACATAGCACAAGGGATCCAATTTCTCCACACCTTTTCCAACACTTGTTATTTTCTAGGTCTGTTTTATTGTTTTGTTTGTTTTGTTTTGTTTTGTTTCTATAGTGGCCATCCTAAGAGGTGTGCAGTACTATCTCCTTGAGGTTTGTATTTGCATTTCCCTGATGATAAGTGATATTGAACATCTTTTCATTTGCTTGTTAGCCATTCGTACACCTTCTTTGGAGAAAGGTCTACTTAAGCTCTTTGCCCATTTTAGAATTTATTCATTTATTTGTTCTTGAGTTATAGGAGTTCTTATAGGTTCTGAATATTAATCCCTTATCATAAAAATAGTTACAAATATTGTCTTTCATTTCCTGCCACACCATTGTTTCTTTTGCTTTGCAGAGATTTTAAGTTTGAAATTGCCTCATTTGTCTATATTTGCTTTTGTAGCCTGTGCTTTTGGGATCACATCAAAACATCTGTGGCTATACCCAATATCAGGAAGCTTCCTAGATGTTTTATTCCAGGAATTTTATAGTTTCATGTCTTGCATTTAGGTCGTTAATCCATTTTGAGTTAATTGTTCCATATAGTATAAGGTAAAATTCCAACTTCATTTTTTTTGCGTGTAGATATCCAGTTTTGCCAACACCATTTGTTGAAGAGACTAACTTTTTCCCATTGTGTATTCTTCATACCCTTGCTAACTATCATTTGACCCATATATGTGAGGATTTATTTCTGTGCTCTCCATTCTGTTTAACTGGTCTGTGTGTCTGTCTTTATGCAGGTACCTTACTGTTTTGATTATTGTAAATTTGTAGTGTGTTTTGAAATCACAAACTGTGAAGCCTCCAGCTTCATTTGCTTTCTCAATTTTTGGTATCTTTTTAGATATTTATATGCAGAATAGCTAAGTTGTATATCTATATCTTCAAAATAATATTGCCCAAGTCAACTATTTATATCCCAAGGAAATGTTTATATAGTACTCAAGGTGCAGAATATAAAGTTGAAGCATCAAATTGTAAAAATATTTTTCTCCTTCCAAAATAGTGGGATTTTGATATTTGGGTCCTTTGAGTTTCCATATGAATTTTATTTTTTATTTTTGAAAAAATGCCATTGAACTTTACTTCTTGTTATTTATTTATTTTTTATTATACTGTAAGTTCTGGGGTACATGGGCAGAACATGCAGCATTGTTACATAGGTATACACGTGCCATGGTGGTTTCCTGCACCCATCAACCTGTCATCTACATTAGGTATTTCTCCTAATGCTATCCTTCTCCTAGCCCCCCAACTCCCCGATAGGCCCCGGTGTGTGATGTTCCCCTCCCTGTGTCATTTTTCAGCTCCCACTTGTGAGTGAGAACATGTGGTGTTTTGTTTTCTGTTCCTGTGTTAGTTTGCTGAGAATGATGGTTTCCAGCTTCATCCATGTCCTTGCAAAGGACAGGAATTCATCCTTTTTTATGGCTGCATAGTTTTCCATGGTGTATATGTGCCACATTTTCTTTATCCAGTCTATCATTGATGGGCACTTGGGTCGGTTCCAATTATTTGCTCTTGTGAACTGTGCCGCATTAAACATACGTATGCATGTGTCTTTATAGCAGAAAGATTTATAATCATTTGGGTATATACCCAGTAATGGGATTGCTGGGTCAAATGGTATTTCTGGCTCTAGATCCTTGAGGAATCACCACACTGTCTTCCACAACAGTTGAATTTACACTCCCACCAACAGTGTAAAAGCTTTCCTATTTCTCCACGTTCTCTCCAGCATCTGTTGTTTCCTGACTTTTTAATGATCGCCATTCTAACTGGCGTGACATGGTATCTCATTGTGGTTTTCATTTGCATTTCTCTAATGACCAGTGATGATGAGCTTTTTTTCATGTTTGTTGGCCACATAAATGTCTTGTTTTGAGAAGTGTCTGCTCACGTCCTTTGCCCACTTTTTGATGGCGTTGTTTTTTCTTGTAAATTTGTTTAAGTTCTTTGTAGATTCTGGATATTAGCCCTTTGCCAGATGGATAGATTGCAAAAATTTTCTCCCATTCTGCAGGTTGCCGGTTTACTCTGATGATAGTTTCTTTTGCTGCACAGAAGCTCTTTAGTTTAATTAGATCCCATTTGTCAATTTTGGCTTTTGTTGCCATTGCTTTTGGTGTTTTAGTCATGAAGTCTTTCCCTATGCCTATGTCCTGAATGGCACTGCCTAGGTTTTCTTCTAGGGTTTTTATGGTTTTAAGTCTTACGTTTAAGTCTTTAATCCATCTTGAATTAATTTTTGTATAAAGTGTAAGGAAGGGGTCCAGTTTCAGTTTTCTACCTATTGCTAGCCTGTTTTCCCAACATTATTTATTAAGTAGCGAATCATTTCCCCATTGCTTGTTTTTGTCAGGTTTTTCAAAGACCAGATGTTTGTAGTTGTGTGGCATTATTTCTGAGGCCTTTGTTCTGTTCCATTGGTCTATATATCTGTTTTGGTACCAGTACCATTCTGTTTTGGTTACTCTAGCCTTGTAGTATAGTTTGAAGTCAGGTAGTGTGGTGCCTCCAGCTTTGTTCTTTTTGCTTAGGATTGTCTTGGCTATATGGGTTCTTTTTTGGTTCCATATGAACTTTAAAGTAGCTTTTTTCTAATTGTGTGAAGAAAGTCAATGGTAGCTTGATGGAGATAGCATTGAATCTATAGATTACATTGGGCAGTATGGCCATTTTCACAATATTAATTCTTCCTATCTATGAGCACGGAATGTTTTTCCATTTGTTTTGCTCTTCTTTTATTTCCTTGAGCAGTGGTTTGTATTTCTCCTTGAAGAGGTCCTTCACATCCCTTGTAAGCTTTATTCCTAGGTATTTTAGTATTTTTGTAGCAATTGTGAATGGGAGTTCACTCATGACTTGGATTGTGTTGAATCTGTAGATCACTTCGGGTAGAATGAACATTTTAACAATACTAAGTTTTTCAATCTGTGAACACAATGTCTTTCTATTTATTTGTGTCTTTAATTTCATTCAGCAATGCTTTGTAGTTTTCAGTGTTCATCTTTTGCCTCCTTGGTTAAGTTTATTGTTGAGTACTTTATTCTTTTTGATGCCATTGTAAATGTTATTGCTTTCCTAATTTCCTTCTTGGATTATCCATTGTTAGTTTATAGAAATGTGACTGATTTTTGCATGTTGATTTCAGATCTTACAACTTTACTGAATCCATTTATTAATTATAATAACTAATTGTGGACTCTTTAGAGTTTCCTACATATAGGCTTATGTCATCTGCTATCAGAGATACTTTTACTTCTGCAATTTCAATTTGGATACTGTTTATTTCTTTGTCCTGCCTAACTGCTCTGACTAGGACTTCCAGTGTTATTTGAACAGAAGTAGTGAGAGTGGGAATCCCCTTCTTGTCCCTGATCTTACAGGAATGGCTTTCCATTTTTCCTTGTTGAGTATAATGTTATCCGTGTGATTTTTATGTATGGCCTCTATTATGTTGAGGTATTTTGTTTAATTCCTAGTTTGTTGAGAGTTTTCATTATGAAGAGAGTCAAATCTTATCAAATTCTTACTCTGCATCAAATTCTTGTTCTGAGATGACTGTGTGGTTTCTGACCTTCGTTCCTCAATGTGGTACATTACACTAATTGATTTTTACATGTTAAACGATCTGCTATGGTTTGACTGCGTGTCCCCTCCCAAACACATGTTGAAATGTAACTGCCTTTGTAATAGTATTAAAAGATGAGACCTTTTAATACTAACAAAGGCAGTTACATTTCAACATGTCACACACCGGGGACTGTTGTGGGGTGGGGGGAGTGGGGAGGGATAGCATTAGGAGATATACCTAATGCTAAATGATGAGTTAATGGGTGCAGCACACCAACATGGCACATGTATACATATGTAACAAACCTGCATGTTGTGCACATGTACCCTAAAACTTAAAGTATAATAATAACAAAATTAAAAAACGAAAAAAAAAAAAGATGAGACCTTTAAAAGGTGAGTAGGCCATTCAGGCTCTGCCCTCATAAAGGGATTAATGGCATTATTGCAGGAGTAAATTTCTTATAAAAGGATGAACTTGGTTCCCTTTTATCTCTCTCACCCTCTCATCCCTTCCTATAAGATGATGCAGCAACAAGCCTCTCACCAGATGCCAGCACCTTGATATTGGACTTCCCAGGCTCCAGAACCGTGAGAAATACATTTCTTTTCTTTATAAATTACCCAGTCTCTGGTATTCTGTTATAATAGCACAAAATGGGCTAAGTCACCATCCTTGCATTCCAGTAACAAATTCAAGTTGGTTATGGTGTATAATTATTTTAACGTGCTGATGAATTTGGTTATCTAGCATTTGTTGAGAATTTTGCATCAGCTTTCATCATGGACATTGGTCTATAATTTTTTTCTTCTAGTATCTTTGTTTGGCTTTGGTATCAGAATAATGGTGACATCATAAAATGAATTTGAAAGAGGTTGAGAAGGACTGACATTAAGAATTTTTTTAAAGTTTCATAATAATATAGTTTGTTTCTTCTAGTTGATTACTCCATTTACCTTCATTAATATTTATAATATATTTAACTTATTTATAGCATCTTATTTTCTGTGCTGCACTTACTAGTTTTTTTCTATCCATTTTAACTTTAATTCCATATTTCACTTTATTGTTCACATAGAGCCTGTTGCACAGACTTCTCTCCCTATATGGCATTAAAGACATAACCCTTGTGGTTAAGATTTATATTTGGTATAAATTCTCCTGAGGTATCACACATTTATCTGACTTTAAGTTTTATCTATAATCCTAAAATTATACAACTCTTATTTCAATATAGACTCAAAAATAATTTTGTTATATTTTATTCAGTCACCCATTCTATTTGAGGCAAATAAAAGGATTCCTAAAATAGTTTAGTAGCTTCCAGACTTCCAACTATTTTTTAGTTTGGAAACTTTTTGACAAGTTTTAATATATTTACTTCCATTTGTTTATGCTGACCAGATAATAATATTCTAGCATCAAAATATGCCAAATCATTAAACATCTTAAGTAGATTTTCTTCAAATGGAGAGACACCAAATAATTTTTTAAAGTTTTAGTTCTTGAAAACAGAAATCTTGATATTTATTTCATCAGGAGACTAAGAGATGTGAATGACAGAATTTCATAGGATATTTGACAATCCTGGTGTAGGTAAAAGGCAAAGAGGCAGGAATTAAGTTGGAAATTGAGGAAAAGACTGCGAATAATGGCAAGCAAATTGTGAGCAAAGAAGAAAACTAAAATATTGCTCAAATTTATGTGACCAAAAAATAATGACACTAATAATCAAAATAGAATACCTAGAAAACTGATCTGAGTTAAAGATTGGGATACATATTATGAATCCCTTTTAAAATTTTAAGATTGAAATAACAAAGTGTTTTCTAAATTGGCATACTATAATAAATAAAAATTGTAGGTCCCAAACTCTGTGTTTCTAGGTGATAGGGTTTGGCTGTGTCTCCACTCAAACCTCATCTTGAATTGTAGCTCCCATAATTCGCATGTGTCATGGGAGGGACATAGAGGGAGGTAATTAAATCATGGGGGCAGGTCATGCCCCAAACTGTTCTCATGTTAGTGAATAAGTCTCACTAAACCTGATGGTTTTATAAATGAGAGTTTCCCTGCACAAGCTCTTTCTTGCCTGCTGCCATGTGAGACATGTCTTGCTTTCCCTTTGCCTTCTGCCATGACTGTGAGGCCTCCCACCCATGCGGAACTGTGAGTCAATTAAACCTCTTTCCTTTATAAATTACCCAGTCTTGGGTATGTCTTTATTAGTATTGTGAGAATGTACTAATAGACTGGGTACGATTAAGAATGCTAGTATTTGAAATTATGAGAATGACAAGCAATAAGAAAAACAAAGATATATTTATCCGTTTACAAATATTTACTGAGAACCCACTCTGTGAAGACACTCTTCCAGGTGCCAACCAACACAACTATTAAAAACAAGAAGACAATCTAAATCCTCAAGAAATTTTATATTTCGGAGATAAAGTCAGATATTAAGCAAATGAGATTAATTATATTTGCTAAAATAAATGGATTTCTGAGATAAAAATAATGGGGATAGGGGACACTCAGGGAAAGCCTTGAAAGATGAGAAAGAAACAGTTATGCATAGAGCAGAGAGAAGGGGAAAGGCCTCAGGGGAAAGGCTCAGTACAGCAAACTCCAAAAGCACCAAGGAACTCAGTTTGTGGAAGGGGATAGGAAGCCAAAATGTTGGGAATGGCATGATCATTATGAGCAAGAAGGAGTTGGAAGATATAAAAGAATCATAGTTATGTTTGGAAGGAAACATAGCAGGCACATTTTGCAGGTACTTGCAGGCTTTTTTAAAAGATTAATTTTAAGTGCAAGGTGCTGAGCTTACCTAGTAAGACAAATGACTTTGAAAGTTCAATCTGGCTTCTGCATTAGGGTTATGCTATGATCCAAATGCTCCTATCTCCACAAAATTCATATGTTGAAATTCTAACCTGCAAGGCAACAGTTTCTGGAGATGGGACCTTTGGGAGGTGATTGAGTCATGAAGGTAAAGACCTCATGCTTGGGATCAGTGCCCTTATAAAACAGACAACAGCAAGCTGACCAACCACTTCTACCCTGTACAAACACAGCAAGAAGGTGTCATCTATGATCCAGGAGAAAGGCCCTCACCAGACACCGAATCTGCCAGCACCTCAATCTTGAACTTTCCAGGCTCCAGAACTGTGAAAAATAAATGACTGTGGTTTGTAAGCTGCCATTTCAAAGCTATTTTGTTATAGCCGCCCAAACTGATGAAAACAGGTGGATCCTGGAGGGGCAAAAATGTATACAAGGACAAAAATGATGAAATTATTGAAATATTTATACAAAAGAGAATATTGGCTTTGAATATGTGATCACAACAAACTCATCTCTTTAATCATACACACTGAGAACAGGGTCTGAGACCTGTTGTATAATTTAATGTATTGGGTCAGTCTGAGGAAGACAAGCAATAGATGAATAAGGTGAAGAGGGTTAATCAGAGAAGCAAGAAGTATGTTTATTGAAAAAAATGCCCCTTAGAACCCAAGGAAGAGGAGAAGTTGAGGTAAATAAAATCCCTTCCTGTGGTAGCCAGGGCTGGAACAATGGTGATGAGGTTTCCAAGGAAAGCATGGATTTAATTCGTATCATTATATAAAATTATTGGAAACTGATAAACCTGAATTAAAATGCTTCTCTAGCATACAAATCTGCCAATAATGTAAACCTAGAAGATTTTCTCTGTCCAAGTATACATTCAGTTACACTTTATTTCTGGGCCACAACATGCAGGAGTAAGTGGACTGCAAATTCCAGAACATCTCATCCACCACGTTCGAAAAAAGAGCCAGATACAGAGTGTAACATAATTTGGTCATCTTTAGACTCCAAGCCCTGAATTCATGTTGCATGAGTCACAGTAGATTAAACACTACCTAAAGTTCAGTTTATATTAATATGGGAGAGAGTAAATAAAGATAATGTCGCTAACAAAGTTCTCATGCAAACATTTTGGCCACAGGTAATTGTAATATAACTTCATTGCTCAAATAGCTGAAGGATACTCATGCTTTTATTTTTAAAATGAGCTTTTTACCTTAGAACAGCTTAAAACGTACAGAAAAATTGTGAAGATAGTACAGAGTTTTCATACGACCCATATCAAGTTTCCTCTATTATTAATACCTTATATTAGTACGGTACATTTATACAATTAATGAACAAATATCAATGCATTATATTAACTAAAGTCCATACTTTATTTGTATTCCCTTAGTTTTTACCTGATGTTCTTTTTCTGTTCCAGTGTTCCATCCAGGATACCGTATTGCATGTAGTTGTCATGCCTTCTTAAGCTCTGATTGGCTGTGACAGTTTCTCAGGATACACTTGTTTTTAAAAATCTTGGTAGTTATGGCCGGGCACGGTGGCTCACGCCTGAAATCCTAGCACTTTGGGAGGCCGAGGCGGGCGGATCACGAGGTCAGGAGATCGAGACCATCCTGGCTAAAACGGTGAAATCCCGTCTCTACTAAAAATACAAAAAATTAGCCAGGCGTGGTGGCGGGCGCCTGGGGAGGCTGAGCCGGAAGAATGGCGTGAACCCGGGAGGCGGAGCTTGCAGTGAGGCGAGATCGCGCCACTGCACTCCAGCCTGGGCGACAGAGCAAGAGTAGGTCTCAAAAAAAAAAAAAAAAAAAATCTTGGTAGTTATGAGATGTTGATCGGGTATTTTGTATAAAGTTCCTGAATATGGATTTGTCTAATGTTTCTGTCAAGATTACACCAGGGTTATAGGTTTTTGAATGAAGACCCTAGAGATAAAATGCCATTCTCATCATATCATATCAATGGTATAAACTATGGACATGACCTATCACTGCTGATATTGACCATGATCACCTGGCTGCAGTGGCATCTGTCGAGTGTCTCCACTGTAGAGTTACTTCCCCTTCCACTCCACACTGTGCTGTTTGAAAGGACGTCTCCATGCACCGCCCACACTTAAGGAATCAAGAGTTATGCTCAACCTCATTGAATAAAGATTACCTATACAGATTATTCAAAATTCTTCTGTATGGGGAATTTGTTCATTATCTTGTATTTATTAATTTATTCAATAACTTATTTTTATCAGTATGAAATCATGGCTTTTTATTTTACATTTGGGTTGCCATCCAATTCTACTCATTTTTGTTTGTTTGTTCAATCTTTCCCATTTTGACGTGGGGACTCTTCCAGGTGGCTCTGCGTCTCTTTGACACCCCCCTATTATGGTAGGTTTGGGTTTTCTCCTTTTTTGTTATTTTTCATTTTTAGCACTGCCTTAACTCGGCACTACCAGATGCACTATGTTTCTATTGTATTGTTTCTGCCCCATTTCTGGAATCAACCATTTTTGTAAGAAGCTCTGGTTCCTTTTCCTGGAGAATGCTACTAGAAACTAACGTCTGACACTAGGTGTGCTTGCTAATATAGGCGTGTTATTGCTTTTAGGCCCCCTCGACTGACAAAGCAAGCGTATGTGTGTGTGTACTATTCTGTGTATGTACATATCTGTGAATTTTTATATGTAATTATCTGCATCTGTATTATGCTAAACATGAGTTGATACTGATGTCTCCAACTAATCCATTACCACATGGATCATTCTAGCCTCCACCTCTAACTTATATATAATCTTCCATCCCAATAGCAAGAAACCTGGTTTTCACCATCAGCTATCCAATTACCTAGTATCCAATTCAGTATACCTGTATTACAGTATCAGAGTTGTTATCTTGTGGGAAGCAACTTTACCAACTAGAGTACAGTGTTTACATGAAGTAGCTCATGACTTTAGTTTTACAGACTACTGATTTCCAAACTTACTTAGGTAAGCACTTTTTCCCCTATCACTTCAGTCATACAGTTTGATACATTTGTAATACAGTTAGATATTTTTGACATTCTGCATTCCATCCTGGAGGTCCCCAATCTCCTAAATTATACTTTTAAAATTTGCACACATTAAGGTGCACTGTTTATGCTACAAAGCTCAGTGGGTTTTGACTACCACATATTCACCATTACAGTATCATGCAGAATAGTTTCATTGCTCTAATAAATCCCCTGAACTTCATCTCTTTAATATATTTCCTTTCTCCCATCTCCAACACCCCCAAGCCCCTGGAAACCACTATCTTTTTTAAAAATCATCACTATAGTTTTGTCTTTTTTGGACTGTCATCTATGAAGTATATAGACTTTCCAGACTAGCTTCTTTCATTTAGCAATGTGCATCTTCATACAAGTCTTTTCATGGCTTGATAGCTTCTTTTTATTACTGAATAATATTCTATTGTATGAACACACCATGATATATTTATGAATTTACCTACTGAAGGACATCTTGGTTGTTCCAGTTTTTGGTGATTATGAATAAAACTGCTATAAATATTCACAACTTATGTGAATTTACATACTGAAGGACATCTTGGTTGTTCCAGTTTTTGGTGATTATGAGTAAAACTGCTATACATATTCATAATTCAATTTTAGTATAAAAACATGTTTTCAAATCCTTGGCTAAAGAACAAAGAGTATAAAAGTTGGATTGCATAAAGACAGTATTAACTGTCTGTCAAACTGTCTTGAAAAGTGATTATACAATTTTGCATTCCCACCAGCAATGAATGAGATTTCCTGTTGCTCTACATCCTCACTAGCATTTGGTAATGTTAGTGATTAGGATTTTGGCCACTCTAATAGATGTTTAGTAATATATCAGCTTTCTTTCAATTTGCAATTCCTTAATGACAAATAATGTTGAGCATCTTTTCATATGATTATTTTCTATCTGCCTGTCTTCTTTGATGAGATTTCTGTTCACATCTTTTGGTTTCTTCTTAGTTTTAGACATTTTTTGTATATTTTGAACACAATTTTTTTCTTTTTTGAGAGATAGGGTCTTGCTCTCACCTAGGATGGAGTTCAGTGGCACAATCATAGCTCACTGTAGCCTCCAACTTCTGGGCTCAAGTGATCCTCCTACCTCATACTCCTGAGGAATTAACACCATAGGCATATACCACCGTGTCTATTATTTTTAAAAATTCTTTGTAAAGATTGTTTCTCACTTTGTTGCCCAGGCTGGTCTCAAACTCCTGGCTTCAAGCGATCCTCCTGCTTTGGCTTCCTGAAGTGCTGGGATTACAAGCATGATCCACCACACCTGGCCAAATATCTTTATCATATATGTATATTGTGATTTTCTCTCTCCGTCAGTTATTTATTTTTTCATTTTCTTAAGAGTGCACTTAGAAGGGCACAGGTTTTTTATTGTAATTTGGTACAGTCTATCAATGTTTTTCTTTATAGATTGTATTTTTGCTGTTAGATCTAAAACAAATCAACAAACCTAGTTCTCTTACATTTTCCCTGTTTTCTAGAAGTTTTGTATTTTTGCACTTTACATTTATATCCAGGAATCATTTATATTTGATATTTGTAAAAGGTGTAAGCTTTCATTTTTTTGCTTATGAACAGCCAATTTTTCCAGCAGCACTTATTGAAAAGTTTATTCTTTTTTCATTGAATTGCCTTTGGTCCTTGACATTATTTGTGGCAGTTCATTTCTGGGATCTCTGCTCTGTCCCATTGATCTATGTGTCTATGTGTTCACCATTTATATGCTCTCTTGATCATTGTAACATTATAGGAAATGTTGAAATAGGGTAGGATTGCTCCTCCAATGTTCTTCTTCGATATTGTAGTGGCTATTCTAGGTCTTTTGCCTTTACCATATAAACATGAGAATGAGTTTACTGGTATCTACAAAGTTACATGCTGATATTTTGATTAGAATTTCATTGAATACATAGATCAAGTTGGCAACAAATAATATTCTAACAATATTGAGACTTACAATTCATTGATACAAAACATCTCCCCATTTATTCATACCTTTAATGATTTTCTTCATCAGTTTTGTAGTTTTTTTCACATATAAATTCTGTATATATTTTGTGAGATGTATAACCAAATATTTCATTTGGTAATGATATGGTAGTGCAAATTTTATTGTTTAAATTTTAAACTCCAAGTATTAATTGTTAGCATAGAGTAAACTAATTTACTTTATAATCCTGTGACCTTGCTATACTTGCTTGCTAGTCCCAGGGATTGATTTATGTGTGAGTGTGTGTCTGTGTGTGTTTAGTAATTTCTTTGAATTTTGTATATAGATTATCATGTAATGCACAAACAAAAATTTATTTCTTTTCAATATACACACCTTTTATTTCCTTTTCTTATCTCCAGTACAAAGCTGAATAGGAGCATTGAAAGTGGATGTCTTTGGTATATTCCCATTCTTAAGGGGAGACACCTAGTTTCTAAATATTAAGATAATTTTTGCTGTAAGATTTTTGTAAGTATTTTTTATCAAGTTGATTAAATTTATGTGTATATCTAGTTTGCTGAGTTTCTATCATGAATCAACATTGGATTTTGTCAAATGCCTTTTTTTATCTACTGATATGATCATACAATACTTTTTCTCTTCTCTAGCCTGTTGATGTGGTAGATTACACTGATTGATATTTGAATGCTGAACTAGTCTTGCATCTCTGGAATATCTCCCACATGGTCATATTCTTTGTATACATCATTCAGCTTGATTTGCAGTTTTGCTAAGGATTTTTACATCTTTGTTCATAAGCTGTATTAGTCTGTTGTTTTCTTTCATTTTAATGCATTTATCTGATTTTGATAGTGGAGAAATGGTTGCCTTGATGAAAGAGTTAAGTATGTGTCTCTTTTTCTGGAGAGTCTATGGAAAATTAGTATAATTTTTTTCTTCAATATTTAGTAGAATTTACCAGTAAAAATATCTGGCCTAGTGCTTTTTATTTGAAAATTTACTAATTATTAATTCAATTTCATAATAGGTGTTTCAAATAGACCTGCTCATATTACCAGTTTCTCCTTGTGGGTGTATGGAAGTTTGTGTCTGTCAAAAAATTAATCCTTCTCATCTAAGTTACCAAATTTTTTGGCATAGAATTTTTCAAAGTATTCCTTTATTATCCTTGTAATGTCAATATAATCAGGTATAGAGAAAATACCTCTTTCATTTCATACATAGGTAATTTGTGTATTCTCAGTTTTATTGATATTTTCAAATAATCAGCTCTAGGTTTTGTTGATTTGCTCTATTTTCATCCTGTTTCAGTTTACTTGATCTCTGTTCTAATTCTCACCAATCATATTCTGCATCTCTCAGGGTTACGATGATCCACTTTCTCTACTTCCCTCAGCTAGAATTTTGGATTATTAATTTTAGATCTCTCTTCTTTTCTAATATATGCATTTAATGCTGTATGTTTTTCTCTAGGTACTGCTTTTGATGCAGTCCACGAACTCTGATGTTTTATTTTCACTGTCATTTAGTTCAAAAAATTATTTCTCTTAAGATTTCTTCTTTAACCTGGGTGTTATTTAGAAGTATGTCATTTAATCTTTAAATCTGAAGATTTCTCAATTATTTCTGTTACACAAGTCTTTGTTAAATTCCATTGCTGTCTGAGAATTTATATAATTCTTTTTAAAAAAATTGGTAGGATATGTTTTCTCATCTAGAATGTTGTCTATACTAATGAATGTTTTATGAGGCCTCAAGAGGGGTGTGCATCCTACCAATATTGAATGAATTATTCTATAAATTTCAATTAAATCAAATTGATGGATGGTACTGATCAGATCAACTATATCTTTACTGGTTTTCTGTCGACTTGACCTATTAATTGCTGGAACAGGTGTTTACATCTCCATGTATAACAGTGGATTTGTCTATTTTTATTGCAGTTCTATCAGGTTTGGCCTCATGTATTTTGATGGTCTGTTGCTAGGCGCATACACCTTTAAAATTATTATCACTTCTTGGAAAACTG
Organism: Gorilla gorilla gorilla; assembly: GCF_029281585.2. Lineage (NCBI taxonomy): Eukaryota > Metazoa > Chordata > Mammalia > Primates > Hominidae > Gorilla > Gorilla gorilla. Next base: position 189,312,301 of record NC_073229.2, read on the forward strand.
ACCACTTTATCATAATGCATTTCCCTCTGTATCCTTGATATATTTTCTTGTTCTGCAGACTGCTATGTCCGCAATTAATATAGTTACTCTGGCTTTAAAAAAATTGGGCTGGGACACGTAGTATCTTTGTCTGTCCCTTTACCTTAAATTGATCTATGTCTTTATAATTAAGATGGACTTATTTTGCACAATACATAGTTTGTCCTTGTGTTTATTTTTATTTATCTACTCTGACAGTCTCTTTTAGTTGGTATATTTAGATCATTCACATCTAAAGTGATTATTGATATATTTATATTAATATGTACTATGTTTCTATTCGGTGCCCTTGGTCTTTATTTTTTATCTTCCCCAATTATCTGATTTTGCTAGTTTTAATCAAGAATTTTATATGATTCCATTTTCTCTCTCCTCTTTCAACATATCAATTATACCTTTTATAACAAATTAGTAGCTACTTAGAGTTTATAATATACATTTACAACTAATTTAACTCCACTTTCAAATAACGCTATACCACTTATTGAGTAATACAGGTACCTTATAACCAAGTACTCTTAACTCCTCTGTCCCATCCTTTATAATGTTCTGGTAATCATTCCACATATCTTTGTACTATCATCACACAACACATTGGTATTATTATTACGTTAACCAAGCAGTCTGGGATTACTAGAATTAGGTCTTTAAGAATAAGAAAATGAAAGATCATTTTTCCCTCTACTTACTCATTCTTTGATGCTTTTTGTTTCCTTATATAGACCTCATTTTGTGACCTGTATCATTTTCTTTCTCGTTGAAAATATTTTTGAATATCTCTTTCAGTGTAGTCTCCTGGCAATGAATTTTCTCGATTTTTGTTTGTCCAAGAAATTCTTTATCTCTCTTTCACTTCTGAAGTATAATTTTGCTTGATATAGAAATCTAGGTTATTGAGGTATTTTTCCTTTTTTTCTTTTAATACTTTAAAACATTTTCAGTATCCTCTTTTTTTGTTTGTTTTTTTGTTTTTTGAGATAGAGTCTCTCTGTCACCCAGCCTGGAGTGCAGTGGTGCAATCTTGGCTCACTGCAACCTCCACCTTCTAGGTTCAAGCGATTCTCCTGCCTCTGCCTCCCAAGTCACTGGGATTCCAGGTGCCCACCACCACATCCAGGTAATATTTGTATTTTTAGTAAGACAGGGTTTCATTGTGTTGGCCAGGCTCGTCTTGAACTCCTGACCTCTAGTGATCTGCCTGCCTCCGCCTCCCTATGTGCTGGGATTACAGGTGTGAGCCACCATGCCAGCCCGTTTTCAGTATCCTCTTACTTGCATGTTTTCTGATGAGAAGTCCAATATAATTTTTTTATATATAGATAATGTTTTATATTTCTCCAATGTATTCCATATTTTCTCCTTGTCATTGGTTTTCTGATGTTTGAACATATTATGTGTAGGTGTAAAATGTCTGGTATTTGGCCTGAATAGTGTTCTTTGAGTTTCTGGTTTTGAGGTATAATGTCTGTGAATAATCTTGGAAAATTCTGGCCCTTATTACTTAAGAGTAGTTTCTACACTCTGTAAGATTTTTCTTCTTCTTCTCATGCTCCAATTACCATATGTTACTGTCCCACAGCTCCTGCATATTCTCTTTATAATTATTTTCTCTCTTTGCATTTCAGTTTGGGAAGTTTATATTGACATATCTTCCAGCTCACTAATTATTTCCTCATCTATGACAAGTTTATTGGTGAGCTCACCCTTTACTTTTATATCTCTACCATATTAAAACCATATTAAAATATTTTTAGCATTCCTGTCTTTCCACTTATTTTATTCTTTGTTCTTCGATATTGTCTGGGGTTTTTTTTTTTTTTCCACAAAAGTCCTTAACATATTAATCACATTTATTTTAAATTATCTGTCTGATAATTTCAACATCTGTGTTTGGTTCTGATGTTTGTCCTGTCTTTAGATTATGTCTTCCCTTGCTGTTAGTGTATCTTGTAATTTTTCAGTGAAGCCCAGACGCAAAGTACCCGGTAATAGGATCTGAGGTATTGTTTACTTCACTAATGGCAAGGAATTGGGCTGTGTTTAATTTATGATGTAGCTGTAGGTCCCAAAGATCTCAAATTCATATAGTGTCTTTGCCTGCCTGTTGACTCCAGGCTTCCCTAAGTACTCTTCCTCAGAGAGACCTGGCACTTCGCAGCTCTTTCAGCTGTAGTCCACTGTTAACCAACTGAAGCTCGCTCTGTTGGTGTGGTGGCATGGCCTGGAAACAGAAAGCATCCTATAATCTCATGATTAAATCTCAGTCTGTCCTTGGATCTGAGTCTCTGGACCATGACCTTCAAAATTGTTTCTTAGCCTCCACCTTCCTGAAGTGTTCCTACCAGCTTATGTCTCTGGCATTTATGCTCCAGGTAAGTCTGTTTCAGCTGTAACTCTAGATTCTCCCGTTTCTCCAGATTTTTGGGTGGTAATCTGCCCTGGGATCTCACTTTTTCGAGGAATCCAATAAAAGTTCCTAACATTCACTTTGTCAAGCCTTTTCTTTTCGTAAGGTTAAGAGTAGAAACTTCCACACTCTCTACATTTTAAAGCTGAAACTGGAAGTTCTAGCAGTCTTTTTTAAAAGAAATTAGCTCTAACTTTACCATGCACTGTGCCCATTCCAATTTACCAGGGAATGTATAATTTTGTAACAAAGAAAATTACCACAGTATCACATAACTTCACTTTCCCAGAATACCTAAAAGACTTCACTTTTCCTTCTGACAGTAGGAATGGGTTTTCATCTTTATTAGATTAATATGTCTTTGGGGGAATAAAATAATCGTCTACAAAACGGAAAACTAGATGTAAAGATGCAGTGCTTAAAATTGACACTGAATGTACGATCGGGCTGACCAATATTAACTATGACAGCACAGGAAAGATGAGGAGGGACAAAAACCAGGGACTAGAAACATTTCCTGGTGTGCAACAGACATGAGAGGGAAAGCGGCTCAGTCATGTTGGAAGATGAGCTCTCCAAAGAATCTGATAAAAAAGGAACAGCAGTTCAGTCAGTATCAGAGATTCCAACCCAGTTTACTGTTTTGTGTGAAGTTAGATGAGCAGCAGGTGATTTCACCAATGGCATGAAGGAAGACCAGCCTCAGGGCTCCACACAGGGTTAACGTTCAGGCCCAGAATTCAGTCTGGATTGCAGGGGAAGCATTTATTTAGTGTGAGGCACATCCACAGTGTAGAAAGACTTGGAGACCAGAAAACATTTTAACTCAGGACAAGTAGGCAGAAAAGCAAATCTGAGAGTTGGATAAATAGACTCAGCTCCACTTAAATCAAATCCTATGCTTTTGAGCGAGATATAACAAATGTCTTCCACATATGGCTACAATTAATCATGGAAATGGTGTGAGACGCATCTCATAAATATTAGATCATGTGGCCCCAGGGATTAAAAAAAAAAAAAATAAGACTACAGAGGCTGAGGAATAGTGCCTGGTAATAAATATGAATAGGTGTTTTTACGCCTTTCACTGTATCGGTTCAGAGAAAGAGAGAGAGAGTTGCCTTTTTCCTAACATTATTTTGTCATCTGATGTGTCTTTTGGCTCTTTGTACTATGTTTTAATATGACTCAGCAAGCTACCTTAGTGAAAAGACAGCTGACCAGGCGTGGTGGCTCTCGCCTGTAATCCCAGCATTTTAGGAGGCCAAGGCGGGCAGATCACTTGAGGTAAGGGATTGGAGACCAGCCTAGTCAATGTGGTGAAACCCCATCTCTATTAAAAATACAAAAATTATCTGGGTGGGGTGTCGCGTGCCTGTGGGTCCAGCTACTCGGGAGGATGAAGCAGGAGAATTGCTTGAACCAGGGAGGCAGAGGTTGCCGTGAGCTGAGATCGCGCCATTGCACTTCAGCCTGGGCGACACAAAAAAAAAAGACAGGTATTTTTTCCCCAAGGTCACAAAGGCTCATAAATCCATGACTTCATGTAAGAAATACCTTTTTTTCTAAAAAACTTGCAGTGTCGCATGCACAAACTCTAAAATTGTAAAGCTTAAAATTTAACAAAGGGAAACATTTTACATTTAAGAGGACTGGCCAGGCGCAGTGGCTCGCGCCTGTAATCCCAGCACTTTGGGAGGTCGAGGCGGGTGGATCACCTGATGTCAGGAGTTCGAGACCAGCCTGACCAACATGGAGAAACCCCATCTCTACTAAAAATACAAAATTAGCCGGGCGTGGTGGCACATGCCTGTGATCCCAGCTACTCGGGAGGTTGAGGCAGGAGAATTGCTTGAACCTGGGAGGCAGAGGTTGTGGGGAGCTGAGATCTTGCCACTGCACTCCAGCCTGGGCAACAAAAGCAAAACTCTGTCTCAAAAAAAAAAAAAAATCCATTTTGTAGGAAAAAAAGCAAAATATTGAAATTTATTGAAGAGTTTAAGTTAGAAAGCATTGATCTGAGGAAACAATTGCATTTTCTTTCATTTAGGAATCACCTAATTAAAAATAATACCTAATTAATAATTCAAATTAAAACTAGTACCAATGGAACATATTTTATCCAAGATCAAACTCAGATAAGAAAAGAACTAGAAATAGCATCCACATCCTAATTTGTCTTCTTCCAAAAATTTTAAAGTGAAAATAACACTTCACAGCAATATAACATGACCAAGCTGATTTGAATGAATTTACTGATCAAATGAAATCAAATCAACTGATTTTCTCAATGAAAGAAATTATTTTATTTTTTCAAAGTAAGAGAAAAAATTATTTAATCCTTTCTTATGAATTAGGTCCTATATGCTACCGTATGCTTTTACATATTTTATTTCAGATGATTTTCACAAAAATCTTGAAAAATAAGTATTATTCCCAATTTACAGACAAAATAACTGATTTTGATTGCAAAGCTTCTTCTCAATTTTATACAGAAAGTGAGGTAAAGCAGGTTTACATATTCAAATCTAACTGCTTGAATATAAAGTCTTCTCTTGGTCTTAATAAAATATTACTTTCAAAGAAACCAGGGACTAATACCAGTAGCAAAGTAACCAAAGTAAATCAAGTTAATCTGCATAGCATCACCAAAACATCTTTCTCTAATTCATGAATAATGAATACTCAGAAACAGATTAAAATGACATGTAAAATTAACAATGACAGACAACCTAATTCAAGCATAAAATAAAAAGGACATTATATTATGGTAGATTAAGCTGCCTTAGGTAGTTTACCTTAGGCAAACTTAGTCAATTTCAACTCATGTACAATCCACTTTAAAAAATGACTGAAAAGATTATAACAATGTTTTAAAATTACCTATAAATAAAAAAGATTAATATTAACATCTAAAAATCTGTAATTTTAAAAATATTTTATTGATACATAATAGTACATACACATGGGGTACATTTGACATTTTGTGACATGTATACAATGTGTGATGATCAAGTCAAGTCATGATATCAATCACCATGAGCATTTATCATTTCTAGGCATTGCGAACATTTCAAGTCCTCACTTCCAGCTATTTTGAAATGTGCAATGTATTGTTGTTAGCTATAGTCACCCTACTCTACTATGAAACACTAGAACATATTCATTCTATCTAACTGTGTGTTTGTACCCATTAACCAACCTCTCTTTATCCCCTCTCCACATATCCACATTCTTCCTGGCTTGTGGTAACTATCATCATACTCTCAACCTCCACGAAATCTACATTTTTAGCTCCCATATATGAATAACTACATGTGATATTTGTCTTTCTATGTCTAGCTTATTTCACTTAACACAATGACTTCTAGTTCTCTGAAAACCCCATATTGTTGCAAACCATGATTTCATTCTTTTGCGTGGACAAAATAGTATTCCTTTGTGTAAATATACACATTTTCTTTATCCATTCATCCATTGGACACTGAGGTTGATCCCATATCTTTGTTATTGTGAATAGTGCTGCAAAAACATGGAGTGCATACATCCCTCTGATATACTGATTTCCTTTCGTTTGGATGAATATTCAGTAGTGGGACTGTTGAATTGTGTGGTCATTCTATTTTTAGTTTTTTTTTTGAGAAACCTCCATACTGTTTTCTATAATGGCTGTACTAAGCTACATTCCCACCAAAGTGTATGAGAGTTCTCATTTCTCTGCATCCTTGCCAGCGTCTGATTTTTTTTGTTTTTGATGATAACTATTCTAATTGGGCTAAATTGACATCTCACTGTGGTTCTGATTTGCATTCCTCTGATGATCAGTGACACTGAGCATGTTTTATATACTTGTTGGCCATCTGTATGTCTTTTTTTGAGACATATCTATTTATATCCTTTGTTCATTTTCATTAGAATTGTTTATTTGCTTGTTTTGTTGTTGACTGCTTTGAGTTCTGTAAACATTCTGATGAAGAGTTTGCAAATATTTTATCTCATTCAACAGGTTGTCTCTTCGCTCTATGGATGGTTTCCTTTGGTGTGCAGATTTTCACTTTAAATAAGTCTCATTTGTCTATTGTTGTTTTTGTTGTATATGCTTCTGGGGTCTTATTGGCCACAAAATTTTTGCCTAGACCAATGTCCTGGTCCTGTAGCGCTTCTGCTATGTTATCTTCTAGTAGTTTTATAGTTTTGGGTCTTACATTTAAGTCTTTAATCCATTTTTATTTGGCTTTTTTATATGGTGAGAGATAGGGGTCTAGATAAACATTTCTGTAGACAGATAACCAGTTTTCCCAACCACCAAAAGCAGTCCTCAGATTCAGTGCAATTCCTATCAAAATACCAATGATATTTTTCACAGAAATAGACAAAAACACCCTAAAATTTATATAAAACCAAAAAACTGTCTGAATAGCCAAAGCAATCCTGAGGAAAGAGAATAAAGCTAGAATCAGCACACAGCCTGACTTCAAAATTTATTACAATGTGATAGTAACCAAAACAGCAAGGAATTGGCAGAAAAAGCCACATAGACCAATGGACCAGCATAGAGAACCCAGAAATAAGTCCATGTATTTACAGCCAATTAATTTTTAACAAAGGCTCCAAGAACATGCTTTAGAGAAAGGACACCCTCTTCAATAAATGGTGCTGACAAGCTGCAATATTAATAGTGCATTATATTAACAGCATATTATATTAGTATCTTTAAAAGATTACTAAATTTAAAAAATGATTCCTCTACATTGCTAAAAGTTCAATACAGGAATATTTATTATATCTTCATGGTAATATAGAATATTATTGCAAGATCTACTAGAAACCCAAGAAAAAAATGGATGTAAATATAGTTCTCAAGAGCAAATCCACATGTTTCTCACTGTCCCGTTTGGAATAGAATTGTCGCAAGCCACGGCATCAGCTAACACCTGTGTCCTTGACATCTACCTCTCAAAGAGTATAAGGCTCTAAAAAGAAAAAACAGATACTATACCATAATACCTTATTTTATATGTGTTTACTGCACTGATATTTAAACAGCAAAAACATAAGGAAGAGAGAGAGAAGAAAGAAAAGGAGAAAAGAAAGCTGAAGACAATAAGACATTTACTAGAGACTTTATGGTGAATCCATACAAATTTGCACTATGCATCCATTTAGAAGATAATACAGAGATAGTCATTCATTAATAAGAAAGGCTGTTCCTAGTGTACATGGAACAATAAACAAAAATTATATACGTGGATAAATATATGAATAAAATATGTTTAAAATTATGTACAGTATATATACTTTTATAATTATGTTATCCTGAACATTATATTTTTTCAAAGAAGACAAACTACCTGTATAATTTAAAAATAATTAAAGTGAATACAATGTTGAACTATAGGATGAAAATTAAAAACTCAGAGTCCCTGGGAGTGTCAGGCCATTGTTATACATCCCACCATTTGGGGAACTCACCTATTTAGAGAGCTCCTGTGTCACTAGTGAATTTTAATTGTACTTCCCTCTAAATTTGGTATGCCAATTAAGGAGAAAAGTGATATCTCAGCTTGTAATTTCTAGTAATGCTTCTAAAGTCATATATCTCCCCAGTTATATTTTATTTGGAAAAATCTAGCTTAAAACATAGGAAACATAGTTATACTTAATTTGAAAAATATTGACACTGGATCATTGAATGACAGCTCACTGACCAGTTCATGTCATATCTCAATGTCACGGAGGACTGAAGCTAGGAGCTGACCTTCTGCACATCTCTCTAAACATTTCCTGTCTGTGCCACCGTGAGCTTTTAATAACCACACCGAGAGGGGAAGAGCAGGTCACCGACGCCCTTTGTGTGTTTGTTCCTTGGGAAAGGATTTCACAGCAGACACGTGAAAGTGGTGATTTACTGTCCATTAAAAGGTGCTAATAAGCAGAAAAAAAAAAGTGCATCCAGTGCCTGCCCTGGCCCCTGAGCCCCGGATGTCTGCACTGTGTAGGTGCTGGGAGCTAATGAACCTTTTTATATTGCCAGTCATAAAAAGGGCCAATGGTTCTCTCTGCAGAAATGGACTCTACAGTGAAACCTGCTTAACGGGCTTCATGAGGAGCTATGAAAAAATCAATTGCCACATTGAGGTCAGTGTCACATGGCTTTGCAGCAGGATAATCTAGTAGAGGCCAATCCACTGCTATTTCATGAAAATTAAAAATTGGCTTTAAAACTGTGTGTTCCCCTTAATTTTAAAAGAAGAAAAAATACACATTTCCCAGTCAATCAGTCATGGCTGTCTATATCACAAGTCAAAAACAGTAAGAAATAAAAGGACAGCAGAAATAAATAAGGAAGTTAATGATTGTTTTGTTCCCATCTGTATAAAAACAATAGTAATTTATATTTGCATGGTACTTTCAAGTCACTGATCATTTTTTAACAGCCTTGTGAGGTAGGAATGTTTATCTTTGTTTTACACTTGAAGCTCAAATCATTCAGCCAGGGCTGAACCTAGATTTAAACTCAGCTCTGTTATTTCTAACTCTAACTAAAGTGTTTTTATCTTTTCTCTTTTTTTCCCCTTCTCCCATTTCAAGTACATGGTCCAAACAATATGCTCCTTTGTCTCAGGAAACATTTATGGCAGGAAAAAAAAATTAGGTGCTTGGAATCAAAGGCCTTCCTTTCCCTTGGTCCCCTCTTTGTTTCCTTCCTTCCTTTTACTTTTTCTTAAAGCCCAGTCCCATTAAGATGGCTTTGTCCCAGAGAGAGAGAGAGGTCAGGAACAACCTTGGAAGCAGAAAAAGCAGAAAATCAGAGATTTTCCTGAGACCGGGAAAGTGTTCTGGCTAAGGCAACCTTAGCAGCATCGATGCCAATGTTTTGGAATTAAAGATATGGTTAAAAAGAGAAGTGTTGGCAAAAGGTGTCACAGAAGCTGAATAAATAAATAAATAAATAAATAAAGCAAACAAACCAACAAAGAAATAGAAGCAGTTATTGGAAGTAATAACGAAGTGGGCTGAAAAACGAAAAAGTCCACATCTTCATTCCCAGAACGTGTGGATATGACCTCACATGGCCTCACAGATCTGATTAAACCAAGGATATTGAGATGCAAGTTTATTCTGGATGATCTCCGTGGTTCCTAAATATAATCACATGTGTCAGTCTAAATATAATCACATGTGTCAGTCTAAGAGGGAGGAAAAGAAGATTCGGGTATAGAAGAAGAGATATGGACATGGGAACCAGAGGATGAAGTCACGTCAGGGAGGGGTCACAGCCCTCAGGTAGACAGCAGCAATATCGCGGTGATGGTGACAGACACCTTGAGGAACAGGCAAGGCTGTGCGAATGCTGAAGTATGAGAATTTATGCTCCAAACACATGTGACCTTTACAAGCACTACATAAAAATCTCGGCTGTCAAAATTGCTGATACAAGGATTTATGTTGGAATTGTTACGTTTTTCTTGTACAGTTGACCCTTTATCATTATGTAATGTCTATTTTTATCCCTGATGATAGTCCTCATTTTGTAGACTATTTCATTTCAAATTGATATGACTAATCTAGCTTTATTTTGTATCCTTTTTGGGGTTTCTGTTTTGTTTTGGTTTTGATTTTTGGTTTTGCGGTGTCCTCATATGAGACAGAAAGTGTGTGTGTGTGGTGTCTGTGTGTGTCTCAAAGAGAAAGAGAGAGCCTTCAAGCTCTTCTTAAGAACTAATCCCATTATGGCCCCCTTCCCCAATGACTTCATCTCACCCTAATCACCTCACAAAGGCCCACCTCTAATTACTGTCACACTGGGTATTAGAGCTTTGCCAACATATGAATTTTGTGAGAACACAGTCAATCCGCAAAACATAATAGCTTTTCAAAAATTTCACATCTGATATTTCCAGCATTTCTGTCACATCTGAGATGGATTCTGATGATTGTTGTGTCTCCTCAGACTGTGTTTTTGCTTGCCTCTTGTTGCGCCTCATAACTTTTTGCCTCCAACTGGGCATGTTTTGTCACACAACAGCTACTGAAGCATTTTTTTTTTAATGCTTAGACATAAGCACGTCTTTTCTTATGAGTTACATCTTTCTGCTTAGCATTGGCCATTTCCTTTGCTCTGCTATCGAGAGAGACTGTCCCTGCAGCTCTTCCAGCTCTATGCCACGCGATTTATTCTTAACACTTCTTTGCGTGGTACTAGACTGTGCAGAGGCGGCATTTTCTGGTGTTCTGATGAAGTCTCACTCTTAAGCAGATGCTGTGATTCTGGGTCTGAGGGTGTGGTCTTCACAAGCATTATAGCCCTCAGGTTTAAGTGGGGCTGCCAAGTATTTCTCCCCATCACCCAGGGGTAGAGCATTTGTTATCGTTTCCTCTTTACCCCACCTTCAGTGGGATTTCCACCAGTGTCCTCAATCCACCGTTTTATTGCTTTTTTTCCCCCGCAGATGGAAAATGTTTCTTAGGAGAGAAGACAGAGATGGCTCTGGGCAGAGATTTCTGTGGTGGTGCACATTCCCTTTCCGCAAACTGCACCAGGAGGAAGCTTTCCAGGGATTCTCTTTGATGTTCCCCTTGAGTGTTTGGAGAGGCTTCTGAGAAATGCTTTGTGAAAAGGAAAGTGTGCAAAGTGCGCCTGTGAAAGTGTAAATCCCCTCCCCCACATCCGTGACCTACAGGATTTTCATCATCTCAGGATAATCCACACTCAGCTTTAGCAACTCATTGAGAGCTTCTGTCTGCATCTTCTGACCAACTTATTTCACTGACATCTGTTCCAGTTGAGCAAATTTTGGGGTTCTGTTTGTCCCTGTGACTTCAGATCTCTGACGAATTCAAGAGAAGGTATTATTTGACCAGGCTTTTTAATGTTCTGCTGGCAGGAACAATGCCCTTGCTAATAGCACTCAATTGATCAGGACCCTCCCACTAGCAAATACCATCAGCCCCCCTCCCTTCTTGGAGTTGCCTCCTTGCTGATGCACTGACTTGACAACAACAAATGTAAGTTGGCTAAATTGTTACCAAAATATTTTGTTTTAAATGTTATCTAGTTAAAGCAAAGGGCATCCTGTTTCTCAAAAATTATTAATTTGAATGAGAAAGACAAAAATAGTTTTTGTTTTGTTTTAATTCTGAGTCACATATCAAATTAAGGCTACCCGACTACAGATTCAACAAAAGCCAAATCCTGTTTTATGATGTTTGGTAACACACTGTTACACAACTGCTCATTTGATAATGATTGTCCTTAAAACCCTTAACACCTAATGATAGAAAATTGTTGATCTTATACTGACCATTACGTAAAAATTATTCCTTTTTTATACTGATTTTATTCCTTCAAGAAATTTGTGCACCATATGTTAAGATAATGCCCCAGTGCACAAAACAGTGCCCTATAGGCCAACACAAATGAATTTGTCTCCAAAGAGGGGGCAAGAGATTCTTCGCATTGGTTTCTGCTCTAAATAAATTTATTTCTGAGAAAAACTGAATCCCATTTGAAAAACTAGCTAATAAGTTTAACGCAAACAGGAAACAAATGTTTGTTTCCCATTGACGTTATCTCAAGGAGTTGAATTATAAACTATGTATTACTCTATGTGCAGGGTTATTATTTTCTGTGTTAGGTTATAATAAAAGGTTCAATAAACTGGAATTTCAACAAATAAGGTTTCTAATCTTGCCTCTGTCGCTGAGCTGCTGAGACAAAGAGTTGTACTCAATCTTCTTTAAGATTCATTTTGACTCTAGACGTGATTCTAAATAGGTAAACTAACTAATAAAACCACTTATGATACACTCCATGCTGTGTCTGGAATTGGTGGGTTCTTGGTCTCACTGACTTCAAGAATGAAGCTCTTAAGATAGTGCATCTGGAGTTGTTCATTTCTCCCAGTGGGTTCGTGGTCTCCCTGGCCTCAAAAGTGAAGCTGCAGACCTTCCCAGTGAGTCTTATAGCTCATAAAGGCTGTGCTGACCCAAAGAGTGACTAGCAGCAACATTTATTGCAAAGAACAATCCAAAAAGATGACCCCATCGTGTTGCCACTTCTGGCTCCAGCAGCCTGCTTTTATTCCCTTATCTGGGCCCACCCACATCCTGCTGATTGGTCCATTTTACAGAGAGCTGATTGGCCTGTTTTACAGAGAGCTGATTGGTCTGTTTTACAGAGAGCTGATTGGTCCGTTTTGACAGGGTGCTGATTGGTGCGTTTACAATCCCTGAGCTAGACGCAAAAGTTCTCCAAGTCCCCACTAGATTAGCTAGACACAGAGCACTGATTGGTGCATTTACACTCCTTGAGCTAGACACAGTGTGCTGATTGGTGTATTTACAATCCTTTAGCTAGACATAAAAGTTCTCCAAGTCCCCACTAGATTAGCTAGATACAGAGTGCTGATTGGTGCATTTACAAACCTTGAGCTAGACACAGAGTGCTGATTGGTGTATTTACAATCCCTTAGCTAGACATAAAGGTTCTCCTAGTCCCCAGTAGACTCAGGAGCCCAGCTGGTTTCACCTAGTGGATGCCGCGCAGGGCCGCAGGCCGAGCTGCCTTCCAGTCCCATGCAGTGTACCTGCACTCCTCAGACCTTGGGCTGTCCATGGGACCAGTCGCCGTGGATCAGGGGGCGGCCCTCGTCAGGGAGGCTCGGGCTGCACAGTAGCCCAGGGCGGGAGGAGGCTTGGGCATGGCAGGAGGCAGGTCCCAAGCCCTGCCCGTCGGGGAGGCAGCTGAGGCCCAGCGAGAATTTGAGCGCAGCGCTGGCGGGCCGGCACTGGTGGGGAACCCGGCGCACCCTCCGCAGCTGCTGGCCCCCATGCTAAGCCCCTCACTGCCCGGGGCCACTGCCCACCTGGAACTCGTGCTGGCCCGCGAGCGCTGGGGGTTCCTGCTGGCGCCTCTCCCTCTACACCTCCCTGCAAGCAGAGGGAGCCAGCTTCGGCCTCAGCCAGCCCAGAGAGGGGCTGCCACAGTGCAGTGGCGGGCTGAAGGGCTCCTCAAGCGCGGCCAGAGTGGGCACCGAGGCGAGGAGGCACAGAGAGTGAGCAAAGGCTGCGAGGGCTGCCAACACACTGTCACCTCTCAATGCTAAATATGGTCATGACAATAGGGCAGTGGGTGAGACTAAGAGCACAATTTCTGCCAATAGCTAATGCCAGCAAAACTGAGCATCAGCAAGTAAATGAGGCAACGTGGAAAATATGAAATTAGTTTAAAATACATGAAAATAAAATTATAAAATAAAATAAATGATATTATTCAGTGCTCACGAAGGACTTTAACCAAATAGAATGAAGAAGTGACACACTTCGTGGTTGTTTCCCCAAAGTTTATTTTTAAATGAGATTTTAATTTTAGAACAATTTTAGATTTACAGAAAATTATAAAAATATACAGATTTTTCATATACCTGCATCCAGTTTCTCTTATTATTGACATCTTAAATTAATATGGTACATATTTTGCAATTACTGGACTGACATTAATGGATTATTAATAAGTAATAAGTGTATTAATAATCAATAATTAATATCAGTATTTTATTATTAACTAAAGGCCATATTTTATCTGACTCCCATAGTTTTGCCTAATTTCCTTTTTCTGTCCCAGGACCCATGCAGGATGTCACATTACATTTAGTTGTCATGTCTCCTTGGCCGTGACAGTTTCTCAGGCCTTCCTTGTTTTTGATGTTCTTGACGATTTTGAAAAATACTGGTCAAGTATTGTGCACAGTGTCCCTCCATTGGGATTTGTCTGAGGTTTCCTCATCATTTTACTGGCATTGTGGGTTGGGGAGAGGAAGGCTACAGTGATAAAGTGCCAATCTAGTCACATCCTGTCACGGGTACATGCTATCCACGTGACTCATCACTGTTGATGTTGGCCTCCATCATCTGGCGGCAGTAGTGTTTGTCAGGTCTCTCCACTTTAGAGTTACTCTTTTTCCCTGTTTTCAGACCGTATGCTTTGGAAGAAAATAACTGCGTAGCCAAGACTTAAGCAGCAAGGAGCTATGCTCTGCCCCCTTGAGGGCATATTTCCAGTGGTTTACCGCTGGAGACCATGTTTTTGGTGTTGGAAGATTCCCAGACTCTGTCATCCAGAATCAGAGTTATTTTCTACCGCTACTAGTGAAAGTATCTCATCTCATCACTAAAATAAACCTGGTTTTCATGTTTTATCATCTTTCCGAGATGCAATATAGAATCTGTTGATGTTTGAAAGGAGAAAGGAGAATCGCATGCATATAGAATTTTATAGTCAGTTAGGCGACTACTTGAGAGAAGGAACGTGGCATTATACCCCAGCCCTAAGGAGCTAAAAATGTGGCCTGCTATTGACGATAAAGGCAGAGTCCATTTCAAATCCCAAAAGCAAACACATGGAAACTACCTCTTTGCTTAGTGTTTTCAGTGTTGTTCCAATGGTCTTTCGGATATCAGTAATATTTTGTTCTAAAATGAAAGAACAGAACAATTCAATATTAATCTAATCTGAGACTGGTCATGCTTCACCATATGGGACTCCTTACTTGTATTTTTAGAATGTGATGCGGATATTTGATAAAAGCTAAGGCAAGTAAACCCAATTTATAAGTCTTGAAGGCCTACACTGCTGGGGTGATAAAATTAATCCACATAAATGTTCTAAGACAAAAAAGAAGACACATCCCTTCAGGAACAGATCATGAGAGGCCAAACCCTAATGCATATAGCAAAGCATTTATAATGTTATTCTGCTTTTCCTATAGTGGTTAATTAATTCAAAGTACACTTAAACGATTAAACATGTAGCATTTTCTTCTTGAATTACTACCTACCTTCCTCAGTTCTAAAATGCTGTGAAATATTAAACACATTTATCTAATAATAGCTTTATCAGGGAGAAGGGAACTAGTACATTAAAATTACATATCTATATTTCATTCATTTTAAAGAAAAAATTGATCGTAAAATTTGATTTTTTTTAAATTTTAATTGTCACAATGTGTCACAATTATTTCTTAATTTCTCCTAACAATGGCATTGTTTAAGATAAATATGTAACCTCTAGGAAACAATCAACATATTTTTAGTTAAATTATTTGCTTCATAATTTACATTTCCTCACGAAAGTATAACAAATCTAGAATAAATGATAACCTAAATTTTAAAAATATATAATATTTTAATGAACAAAGTAATTTCCATGTTTTGGTATTTTGTTCTGTTTTAAAGCTCTTGGAATAACATTTTTGTCTATTTGAAATATTTTGGTGAGGTTTGATGTGACATATTTTATACTTGGTAAAATATACCTCTTTAGGTATATTTAGGTATATTTAGGTATATTTGGGTATTAGGTATATTTGGGTATTAGGTATATTTGGGCTGACCCCAGCCCCGTGGCAGTCTAGCTCTGCCTTGTGTCTGTGCTGGCTCTTGGGCAGTAGGGATCTTCCTCCCCTGACCCCAGAACCAGCAGGTACTTCCCTTGTGTTGTTGCATAACCCTGGTCCTCGGAGATTTCCCTCCCTCCTCTCCCAGGGGTAGAGGTCTTTCGATTCTACCTTCCTCCCCGCTAGGGAAATCCTTGCTTGGGTCCTGGGGCAGGGAGGGTTTTACCCACGTTCACAGCTGCAGATGTCTTTCACTTGAAGTCCTTTTGCAGAAGCAGAGAAATTGGCATGGGATCTGGAGGTTGGAGGTTTAGCTGGACAGCCCCTTAAAGTTTTCACTCCATGTAAAAAAGGTTCTGGGGAAGTGGGTGATGCTTCTCAGTCGCCCAGCAGAAGCAATGATGGCCAGTTGATGAGTAAGGACAAATGTACACAGTTGTGTAATGACCATTAATATATAGAACCATCCTAGAGCCTATGAGTATTTATGTGCAAGTCTTTGTGGAAGCATAAGCTTTCATTTCTACTGGGCATGTATTTAGGAGTAAAATTGGTGGGTCAATTAAATTTAAGAAAATTATTAATATGGTTGGAATAAAATCTATGACTTTGCTTTGTTTTCTATTTCCCCATCTATTCTTGGTTACCTTTTCTTCTTTATCTATATTGTTTTAGATTGAATGAATATTTTATGATTTCATTCTATCTCTAGTGGTGGATATAACGTATGAAAAATACGTGTTCACTTACCACAGTCCAACTTCAAATAATATTACATCACTTCACAAAGAGAATAAGAAGTTTACATTTTACTTCAATTTCCTCTCCCACGCTTTGTGCTATTGTTTTCACAAATTTTACTTCTAGCTATGACACAAGTGCTTTAATAGATTGTAACTACTTTTATTTAAACAACTATCTCTGAAAGCAGCTAAAGATAACACAAACTATATTTTATGTTTATCTTTATTTTTACTGTTTCTCATGATTTAGTGTTTAGATTCAAATCCCCACCTGCTTTCATGCTCTTCTGCCTAAAGAATTTTCTTAACATTTCTTCTAGTACATGTCTACAGGTAATGGATTATTTCAAATTTCATTTCTCATCAATAGTCTATGTTTCATCTTAATTACTGAAGGATTTTTTAGTGGGTAGAGATTTTTGAGTTAATTGTGTTTATCTCTCCTATGAGTATGTTTAAGATTTGTTCCACTGCCTTTGGTCATCCAGTGTTCCTGATTACAAAACTGCTGTAAGTCTTCCACACCCCACTGTATGTCAGGCTCCCTTGTGCTTTGACCTCTTATCTTTGGTTTCCTAGAGTTTTCCTATGTTGTGTCCAGTTGTGGAGTGTTTTGTTTTGTTTTGTTTCATTTTTAGTAGGGAGGTTTCTGAGCTTTTTGGATCTGTGGTTCAGATTCTTTCATTAATTTCACAAAGTGTTTACTCACTACCCTTTGTGTACTCTTTTACCTCTCTCCTCCTTTTGGAATTCTAATTCCAATTATGTTACACAATTTGGATTTGTCACATGACCCTTGGATGCTCCATTCTATTCTTTCATATAATTTTTTCTTTGTAATTCAGCTTGAAAATTTTTATTAACCTAACCTTTAAGTATACTAATTCCTTTTTTTTAATATTCAGCCTACTGGTTAGTCATCAAATAAGTTCTTCCTGTCTGACATTATGGGGCTTTTTTCTAGTATTTCTATTTTATTCTTATAGTTTTCAATTTTCTGCTAAAATTCTCCATGTATTCATTTGTGTTGAACTATATATTTCTTTCCACTGTATCTTTTAACACAATAAGCATACTTTAAAGTCCCTGTCTAATAGCTCCAATATCTGGGTCTTCTCTGAATCTTGTTCTGTTGATTGCTTTATCTCTTGACACTTGATTTTTTTCTCCATCATTGCTTAATATCCTTCTTATATTTTTTATTGACTCTATGATACTGTATAGATTAAATGGTAGAGACTGAAGTAAATTTTATTCATAGTCAAATATGGGCATATCTCTTCTTCTCTAAGGCCATTATGGTAGATGTTTGGCTCAGTCTCATCAGTTGAGTTGGACGTGCAGGTCACTGTGGCTTTCCTTACCTGCAAAGCACCACAGGATTTAAGTTTGTTCAGCAGTGGATTGCTGCTGCATTGTGCTTAGCAGTTGGGCCTCAGGTGACAGAGGTTTCTTGGTGTTTCAGCTCTATCATCAGCTTTCAGAAGTCCACTCTGATCTTTCCTCCATTTGGGGTAATCCCTACCCTCAGGAGCTGCGAGCTGCACCTTCTCAGTGTTCTTGACCCCAGCCGCGTGGCAGTCTAGCTCTGCCTTGTGTCTGCGCTGGCTCTTGGGCAGCAGGGATCTTCCTCCCCGACCCCAGAACCAGCAGGTACTTCCCTTGTGTTGTTGCATAACCCTGGTCCTCGGAGATTTCCCTCCCTCCTCTCCCAGGGATAGAGGTCTTTTGATTCTACTTTCCTCCCCACTAGGGAAATCCTTGCTTGGGGCCTGGGGCAGGGAGGGTTTTACCCCCGTTCACAGATGCAGATGTCTTTCATTGAAGTCCTTTTGCAGAAGCAGAGAAATTGGCATGGGATCTGGAGGTTGGAGGTTTAGCTGGACAGCCCCTTAAAGTTTTCACTCCATGTAAAAAAGGTTCTGGGGAAGTGGGTGATGCTTCTCAGTCGCCCAGCAGAAGCAATGATGGCCAGCATTCCTGCATCGGCCACAGCAGAGGTGCTCCTGTCTCCTGCCCTACTGGGATCTTCCTTGTCGACACCTAATGGAGGTCTATGAGAAAGCATTTGAGAGTAAGCATGGACTCCTCTTACATCCAAAGCTTCCAATTTAAACTGTCATATTTGGCATTTAGGAATTTGTTAAAATTGCATCTGATTTCTTCTTATCCACATATAAGTTGGTCCCCTCTTTCTCCCATGCTCTGCCAGTGCACCCTGGCTGTCCTTGGAAGGTCTCCTCAGGCTTCATAATACAAAATACTTGGCACTCTGATGGGTTCAAGGAAAGGTACATTTGTAGATTTTATGACTTAGTCTAATTCTTAGGGTGAGAGTGGCATTCTCTTGAAGCTTTCTGCTGAGCAGAAGCATAGCTCCTTCTCTGTTTTGCCCTGGTTGTAGTTATTGTCAAGGATGAAACAGAGGACTCAGTGCCCCCTTGCATATTTCACATGCAGCATCTTCAGATTCTTCTACCTAGGGCTTTTAAACCACAGACTCTTAGAGAAATAATTGTTTCAATATTCAAAGGGAAAGCTACAGGTAGCATTTATTTTGTAGTAACTAAAGGGAATAGCAGTCCTCTGATATCTGAAGTCATATTTAACAATGCATTTCTAAACCACAATAATATCACAGCTGGTCTGACTCTGGCTATGAGAAAGTCCCATCAGGTTATAAAGAGTTTAAAAAGTTGCATTTAATATATAACAATAGGAAATAAATTTATTTTTTGCTCACTATACTCCCTAAATCCTCTTTAAACAGTTTCCTAATTTATCACCCCTGAATCTCAATCAGATCGCTTAGCCTTGCAGGATCCTCCTGGTTTTCATCAAGTTCAATCTGGCATAACAAGTTCACAGCTCTAAAATCCACTCATGATTAAGTTTCTCTGCTTTCCCCAGCTTGGGTCTACTTTGGGCTTAAAAGCCATTTGTGTGGTCAGGAGTGGTGGCTCATGCCTGTAATCCCAGCAGTTTGGGAGACCGAGGTAGGCAGATCACCTGAGGTCAGGAGTTCGAGACTAGCCTGGCCAACATGGTGAAACCCCATCTCTACTAACAATACAAAAATTGGCTGGGAGTGGTGGCTCACTCCTGTAATCCCAGCACTTTGGGAGGCTGAGGTGGGTGGATCACGAGGTCAGGAGTTCAAGACCAGCCTGACCAATAAACTGAAACCCCGTCTCTACTAAAAATACAAAAATTAGCCAGGCGTGGTGGCGGGCGCCTGTAGTCCCAGCTACGTGGGAGGCTGAGGTGGCAGAATCTCTTGAACCTGGGAGGTGGAGGTTGCAGTGAGCCAAGATCATGCTATTGCACTTCAGCCTGGGCGACAAGAACGAAGCTCCACCTCAAAAAAAAAAAAAAAAAGATTTGTGGAACATGTCTTCATTTCCCTTTTCATACCTAGCCACCTGTTCTACACCTTGCTGCTTGTTTTCTTGGACCACTCAAGGCCAGGGTGAAGGGGAGAGGAGATTACAGTAGTGTGATGGCTGTAACTCCAAAGAACAAAAAGGACTGTTTCTCAGTGCTTGCTGATTTCAGTGGCGTAAGTACACCAGCAATGGCTGATTTTGTGCTACAAATGAGACATCACTAAATAAGGGAGGAAAAGAATGCATACAGTCACCTCTCCTGAGCTCCAACACACACTGGATCGAAGGAAAGATACCGTTTCCCTTGTCCAGGGCAGATGTAATCTGCTGGTGGTGCATTGTACACGGAAGCAGCATGATTTTGAAACTTGTGTGGATCCTTGAGATTCCCTCCCTCAGCATCATGAACAATGCTTCTTCCCAGCTTATGACTCCCCTCTCATGGGCTTCAATTGTTCCACTATTTTTCCTCCCCAAGTGGTACAAATGAGCAGTATTTATCCACTGCGTCCAAAAAGCATGCATCACTGGTGGACAAGAAGCTTGCTCACAATGCCACCCTATTTACTCAGCCCTCCCATGATGACTGGCCAGCCATGCACGGTCGTTCATGTTTAGTCTCTTCAGGACTGAATCAACTACCATTTCTCAAATAAACAGAAAATTACCCACTCCCTTCCTGCAAGGAAAATGTGGGGAATAAATGATATGCTGACGTTTCTCTCAAGGAGATGCTCACTGCCAGTTCATTGACGGGACACTTTACATAGCCTGGAGGTGAATAATAGGCTAATCCTGGCAACATCAGCAGCCAGGCTCTCAGAATTTCTTGAATAGATAGTTCATCATCTTTACCTGGGACCTGAGGGATACCTGGCAGCTCTTATATTGCTATTTCATTTTGAGGGCTTCATAAAAACCAAACAGAAAGAGTCCTATTTTAACACTCATTCTAAGTCCTATGGCATTATATTTCAGTTTAAATGCATACAGAAGAAAAGTTAACTGAGATATACATAAAGAAAAAATATAAGCCATTTTTGTAAAGATATCATCCAAAAAGTATTTTGAAGGCAATAGCTTTAGAATGCGAAGCACACACGCTGTGCTATTCCTTGCTAACAAATGTATTTTACAGATGTTAAATGAGAAATAATTGCCTTAAATGGTGAAGTTTTTTAATTTTCCTTTTTTTTTCCAATTCATGACAAAGTGGTAAATGTGAGGCTCAGTGGGGTGGACTGAGAAATATCAAGTTCTGAATATTAATAGAAACCTCTCTCATGAATAGATTTATACTGTAGCCCTAAACATGTTGCTGTCTCTCATTTGTTTCATTTTCTTTATCTGTAAAATGCAGGTAACTGAAAAGAATAATTCACCAAAAGACTAGCTAAGAAATTAAATAAGAAGATTAAGATTTGTCACTTCACCCACTCTCATTCTCTTTCTCAACCTCCCCTTTTCCTCTCTCCTTGCTTTTACCTCTAAACTTGTCCTCAACTAGTTTGTTTTCTCATCTTTGCTTTTTCCATCTATTTTTAACCCCAGTTGCTGTCTGCTTTCTTCCCATTTCTATGGGAATTCCTCTCGCATCCACATGAGCCATCTGCCGAACCTTCATCCTCCTTGACCTGTCTTCATTACTTGATACGGAGTCATCTCCTTCCTCCTGATACTTTGTCTCCTTTGCATTGGCACTACATTCTATTTATCTCACTGAGTAAAAATAATAGCTTTGTGACTTCTTCTCTTCAGTCTCATTACTGGATTTTTCTGTATCTCACTTTTTTCATCATTAAACGGGGGAATAATAATAGTACCTTACTCAGAGATGTTTGCTGAACATTTAATAAATTGCTCTATGGAAAGAACTGAGAACAGTGCCTTTCCTACAGCCAAAGTCACATACATGCATACTCGCTCATGTTTTCACCATGATAAGAGTAAAAAATGTCCTGCAACAATAGCTAATATTAATAGAATGCTTCTTCCATGCTAGTCACAGTCATAAATTCTTCAAAGATAGCAATTCACAGACAAATATAAGCAATGTAATTTAATTGTCACCATGTTACTGGAAAAGAGGTCTCTACCCAGACTCCAAGAGTGAGTTCTTGGATCCTTGTACAGGAACAGATCTGGGGTGAGTCACAGAGCAGAGTGAAGTTATGATGGTTTGAGGCGTCTCCACTATAGGGTAGGGTGTCCTCAGAAAGCAAGAGGAGGAATGCCCCTTCCTCAAACATAATTATTGCTTCTATAGGAGAGTAGGGTGAGGAATAGTGTGCTGTATGACAAAGGCTGTGATCAGCTTGTGACAGGCTGTCAGTATTGTCATATTCTTATGTAACTATTGGTTTCAGCAAGAATTTATGGGTGTACTGTTATCTTCAAAGTGAAACCTATTCTTAAACCAGGAATGCTTTTTGTTCTAAGGGGCTTTATTTAGTTGGTTAGCATCATTAACTTGTTCCCTCAACCATAAATATCCTGTGACTAAGAGAGCCTGACTTCCCAGGAATGTAACCCGGCAGGTCTGGTGTTGTTTGAGCTTTATTCAAGATGGAGTCACTCTGGCTTGGATGCCTCTGACAGCAACAGTGTCAGAAAAGATGTTCAGTTATCACAGTTTTACGGATCAAGAGGCCAGAGCCTATGGCTCACCCAAGGTCTCAATGCCTGGGAAAGACAAAGCTCTGGGGCCTTTAATTTGCCTGACTGCCATTCCAGGGCTCCTTCACAAGCTCTGTTTTCCACACTGCAATGTCTATAACAATGACACTTTTTTCTCTCTAAATATTTCAAATTCCTTTCTGCATTTATTATCTCAGTTGCTGACATTACCAGTCATGCAGTTACAATGTCTGGAAATATCCATGAATACTCAGTCTCCCTTTAGAGTCCTCATTCAATTAATCAGACAGTCTTATTTATCTAATCTCTGCAATGTCCCTTTACTTCATCCTCTCCTCTGCAGATCTCTGCTGCTACACTGCTCAGACCCTCATCATCTCCTACACATCAAATGGTCTTTCCCCTTTAGCAACTCCACCCTTCACCCTATTCCTGGAAACTGCTACCACAGTGTTGATTATAAAATGCAGATATGATCATATAATTCTTTCCCATTCTGCATGAAACTCCAGCACATGGTTCTCTCCTGTCTATAGAATAAGTTACGATTCTAAAATTGGTGCACTGGCCCCTCACAAACAGCCTAGGTGTGCACAGATGGACTGATACGTTGAAACATGACAGAGAAAGAGAGAGATTTCTCGATGACACATGTACCAAAAATAAGCAAATTCTTTTTTTGCCACCATAAACTACCCCATGACCTTTCTCGTCTTAAATTCTTCTTTTTCTTCCTTTCTCTTCTAGAAAAAACTCCCAAATAAGTCTTGATATATAACTCTAAAGTAAACTCCTGTAGCTTTCTCTGCAGGACTTTGTTCATGACCATAGCAGTCATCATCATACTGCAGATTTTAGTGAGCCCCCCACCCCACCTCACAGGACAGGTCAGTCTTTTTCATTGTTGGGATCCCAGTTCCTAGCTTACTGACTGACTGGCATTTAGCAGACAATAGATATATTTAGCAGACAATAGGTACTTTCAGGTGTCCCTTTGTGGTAGCTTTCATTTTAGGTGCCACTGGAAGAAGAAACAGAGACAGAAGGAGGTAGAAAGTAAAGGGCCCATGCTCTCAGACTGCTTCCTGGCCATTTGGGTGAATGGTTCCAAACAAGTGCTGCAGAGATGTAAGGCCATAAGCATGTTCCAGGAATGTTAATTCGCGCAGAGGCATATGCACATTAAATAGGCTTTCCCTTTTAGCAACTCTATCCCTCCACCCTATTCTCCGAAACTGCCACCAGAATGTTGATTATAAAATACACACATGATTATATAATCCTTCCCCATTCTGCATGAAAATCCAATATGGTTCCCTCCCATCTGTAGAACAAGTTACAATTCCAGAACGAGTGCCTTGGACAATGGCCCCTTTAGTTCCTTCCAATTTCCAGAGATGATGAAGTGAAAGCATGGAGGGAGGGAAGCAATGCTTCACACAGAATTGGTTTCCAGTAAACTGATTACCTCTTCATTTTCCAAAGGGCGTTTTCTCACACGTGCTTTTAGAAAGAATTTGATGTGGCTGGGCACGGTGGCTCACTCCTGTAATCCCAGCACTTTGGGAGGCCAAGGTGGGGTGGATCACCTGAGGTTAGGAGTTCGAGACCAGCCTGACCAACATAGTGAAACCCCGTCTCTACTAAAAATATAAAAACTAGCCCAGTGTGGTGGTGGGTGCCTGTAATCCCAGCTACTCAGGAGGCTGAGGCAGGAGAACTGCTTGAACCTAGGAGACGGAGGTTGCAGTGAGCCAACACGGTGCCACTGCACTCCAGCCTTGGCGACAGAGTGAGATTCCGTCTCAAAAAAAAAAAACCGATGAAAGAAAGAATTTGACATTAGTTCAGGATTGCTTCCTCTGAAGCAGCTCTCCAGTACTAGGTACACAGTCACAGGCACACATTCACATGTGTGTGCACACAAGCACTTGTGCATATGCATGCATGACTGTATATATACACACACGCGCATTCCTGACACAGCACACATGCACCACACATGTGCACACACAATGAACGCATGCTTACATGTGCATACACACATATTCTCACATTCACACGCATACACAATACATAAAAACTCATACACATACCTGTGCATGCACACACACACTCAAACTTAAACATGCACACTCACATACACACACTCACACATATGTTCTCACATTCACACACATATGCATACATAAAAGCTCATCCATACTCACAGGTGCATGCACATGCACCCACAGAAACTCTCACACTCACATTCACACATGTACACACACATACACACTCACACAGAAACACATATATGCACTCATGCAATACAGTTTCTCTCACACACACACATAGACAAACATGTACACTTCACTGCTATCTGCTTCTGGAAGTGAATTCTTGTCTCTGGACCCAGTGTGAACTGAGCATTAATTCTTTCCTCAACTGGTAAAAAGCGAGCCTCAATATAGAAAGTAAAATTAAAGCTGTGTGTGGTAAATTTTCTTGATATTTGAACATTTTTCTCTCAAAAAGGTGAAATATTTCCATTCCCACGCAAACTGTTATTTTCAGGAGAAAATTCTGTTTTCCCACAGAGACAGTGACTCATCTTCTTCAGGTTGGAGTTTATGTTTAGTAAGACGCTTTCCAGAGGCAGCTGGGCAACATGAATTTGTCTATTTCTCCCTGGTATCAACAGCAAGAAAATGTTAGCATTCATTAGTGATTAAGAACTGCGCAATAAACACTGCATGATTAAATGCTACGTTGTTCACATATTTTAAAGCAGTCTTCATCTTAGCCACTACTGCAGGTAGCTTCCCTTGTGCCTGTTTAGGCGAGCTTGCCTTTACATCATATGACAGTCTGCCATATAAAATAGTCAAGGGTCTTGTGTCTCTGAGCAAGCCTCAGGAAGTTCTGTGATGTAAAGTTAAACATTGTCAAAGAGGATGTGTGCCTTATGTCCTCCCACCTCTACTCATGAAGTTCACAGTAGCAGACCACAGACCCATTGCTGGTCCATTTTAGGCAAATTAAAAAAAGACACATTTCCCCTAGAGCAGGATTTCTCAGGCTTAGCACCACTGACATTTGCAGTCAGATTATTTTTGTTGGGTGTGGAGAGTGGAGGGCTCTGCTTTGTACACCGTGGGCTGCTAGCAGCATCCTTGGCCTCTTCCTGCTAAATGCCAATAGTAGCTCTCTGCAACTGTGAAAACCGAAAATGTCTCTGTACATCTTCTTTAAATAGAATCTATTTATCTTCTGAAAATACATTTCAGAAGGAGATACAGTGTTATGGCCTTGTCTGTAAACAGACAAAACTCTCATTTGATTCTAGACTAAATATCAACAATAATCCCCCTCTTTTTTGCATCATGTATGGTACTTTTCCATGATGGTTTCATAATTATGTTCTTATTTTATCTTTACCGCAGTTTGATAAACAGGATATCAAAGAGCAATGCTGTGTATTTTCCATGAATATGATTAGATTGTATTATCTACAATCTTAGATTAATTCTGCATTTCCCATTTAAAGAATATAAAATCATAAAATCTTAAAATACAGAGTATCTCTTATTTTATCAATAAGAACCAAGTCTTTTGAATAAAGCATATATTTATAATATCAAATTTTTCCATACTTCCTGAAGTCAAAATCAACAAGCTACTGGACTCTAAATGTAATTTGTTTTTTTGTTAGGAACTGGCCAATATATGATTAGTTTCCACTAACCCCAGTAACCTCTATATTCTACCCTAGAGATAGTATTTTCAACAATTCTACCCTAGTCCACGATTAGGGGTCTCTTGCTGAAAGTCTGTCATTAGTTCTATTTTATCTTCTGGGGAACCAATTCACACAAATGTGATTAAGTAAATTATAGCACATTTATTAGATTTGAAGCAACGAAAATTATGTTTATGGATTAATGACAAGGGAAGATGTAAAGAAAATCCGAAATATTATTGCCTTATCTCTACCTCTATCTACTTCAGTATCTGTGTTATCTATGTCCACACTTATATTTATATTGTTCATATGTTTAGGGAAACTCTTATGTAAATAAAAGAACGTATTATCCTGGACACTCAATAGCTTTCTTAACACCCTTTTCTCACTCTGCATCTCCCTATCAAGTGTCTTCTTAGCATCTGGCTCACCCACTCTGGGTGGTCCAGGGGGCATCAGGGGTCAGGCCTGGGTTTTACTGTCTTCTCCTCCCTCCTTGTCCATTTCCCAACCCCTTCTCATTGAATGCAATCTCGGAAGTACAGATCTATTTTTAGGTTACTAGTATCAAAATAGAAAAAAATACATAAAACAAATCACAAAGAATATTTTTGACAATATTTGTGGTATTTTCATAATACCACAAAGTTTATATCATCACCTATAATTTTATGTACCTATACAATTAAATCTCATGCAGGTATTTCACATACATACTATCTAATAATCAATTGTGAGGCAGATTCTTCAGAGGTACCAGTAAGCCTTGCTTTGCCACAGGATCTAATACTGTTTAGACATACACACAGAAAGTCAATTAGAGCCTGTGAGAGATTTCTTTTTAATTAATTTTGATTATGTATTCAGTGAAACCTATTTCTATTTCCCAGTGCACAACTTTTAATGACTCTAATGCTCATGTGGTTTCTTCTGTTAAATTGTTTCCCTGTAGCATTTTCTTTTCTCAGTATGTTAGAAAAAAAAAATTCTACAGAGAAGAAGGGTTTATTGTATTTTAAATTTATGTTCATTGCTGGCTAGATGCCCAAAGGGCATTTGATAAATGCCTTCTCATAAATCAAAAAATAAATAGGTGGACAAAGATTCCCCAATAGCCTATCAGACTAACGTGGCCATCATTGTTTCACACCCATAATCTGTGCAGCTCATCAGCGGTGGTCTTATCTGACATCGCAAATCAGAGCTGCAGATCCATGTAGTGATTATTGTATATTAGCTGTTTCATTAATTATTCAGTCATGTCAAAGGACTTTTACTAGGAATATTTAAACGTGAGACCCACGAAGGAATGTTGATGTCTGCTGGGGTGGATTTATAGCTGATTGAATACCATACAATGGTTAATGGCAGTATGATAGGAAGTTTTTCCATCTTCTCAGTTTCTTATCAGTAAAATAGAAGGCAGAAAGCACGCCCATTATGCACAAAACTTTTAAAAAATGGCTATTACAACAAAATGGCAGATTTGATATTCATCAGAGTTTTTATACTTTAAGTTCTAGTGTACATGTGCACAATGTGCAGGTTTGTTACACATGTATACGTGTGACATGTTGGTATGCTGCACCCATTAACTCGTCATTTACATAAGGTATATCCCCTAATGCTGTCCCTCCCGCCTCCCTCCACCCCATGACAGGCCCCGGTGTGTGATGTTCCCCTTCCTGTGTCCAAGTGTTCTCATTGTTCAACTCCCACTTATGAGTGAGAACATGCGGTGTTTGGTTTTTGTCCTTGCGATAGTTTTCTGAGAATGATGGTTCCCAGCTTCATCCATGTCCCTACAAAGGACATGAATTCATCCTTTTTTATGGCTGCATAGCATTCCATCGTGTATATGTGCCACATTTTCTTAATCCAGTCTATCATCGTTGGACATTTGGGTTGGTTCCAAGTCTTTGCTATTGTGAATAGTGCTGCAATAAACATATGTGTGCATGTGTCTTTATAGCAGCATGATTTATAATCCTTTGGGTATATACCCAGTAATGGGATGGCTGGGTCAAATGGTATTTCTAGTTCTAGATCCCTGAGGAATCGCCACACTGACTTCCACCGTGGTTGAACTAGTTTACAGTCCCACCAACAGTGTAAAAGTGTTCCTATTTCTCCACATCCTCTCCAGCACCTGTTGTTTCCTGACTTTTTAATGATCGCCATTCTAACTGGTGTGAGATGGTATCTCATTGTGGTTTTGATTTGCATTTCTCTGATGGCCAGTGATAATGAGCATTTTTTCGTGTGTCTGTTGGCTGCTTAAATGTCTTCTTTTGAGAAGTGTCTGTTCATATCCTTTGCTCACTTTTTGACAGCGTTGTTTGTTTTTTTCTTGTAAATTTGTTTGAGTTCTTTGTAGATTCTGGATATTAGCCCTTTGTCAGATGAGTAGATTGCAAAAATTTTCTCCCATTCTGTAGGTTGCCTGTTCACTCTGGTGGTAGTTTCTTTTACTGTGCAGAAGCTCTTTAGTTTAATTAGATCCCATTGGTCAATTTTGGCTTCTGTTGCCATTGCTTTTGATGTTTTAGACATGAAGTCCTGACCCATGCCTATGTCCTAAATGGTATTGCCTAGGTTTTCTTCTAGGGTTTTTATGGTTTGAGGTCTAACATTTAAGTCTTTAATCCATCTTGAATTAATTTTTGTATAAGGTGTAAGGAAGGGATCCACTTCCAGCTTTCTCCATATGGCTAGCCAGTTTTCCCAGCACCATTAATTAAATAGGGAATCCTTTCCCCATTTCTTGTTTTTGTCAGGTTTGTCAATGATCAGATAGTTGTAGATG
Organism: Gorilla gorilla gorilla; assembly: GCF_029281585.2. Lineage (NCBI taxonomy): Eukaryota > Metazoa > Chordata > Mammalia > Primates > Hominidae > Gorilla > Gorilla gorilla. Next base: position 189,341,440 of record NC_073229.2, read on the forward strand.
TGTGGTATTATTTCTGAGGGCTCTATTCTGTTCCATTGGTCTATATCTCTGTTTTGGTACCAGTACCATGCTGCTTTGGTTACTGTAGCCTTGTAGTATAGTTTGAAGTCAGGTAGCGTGATGCCTCCAGCTTTGTTCTTTTGGCTTAGGATTGTCTTGGCAATGCGGGCTCTTTTTTGGTTCCATATGAACTTTAAAGTAGTTTTCTCCAATTCTGTGAAGAAAGTCATTGGTAGTTTGATGGGGATGGCATTGCATCTATAAATTACTTTGGGCAGTATGGCCATTTTCACAATATTGATTCTTCCTACCTATGAGCATGGAATGTTCTTCCATTTGTTTGTGTCCACTTTTATTTTGTTGAGCAGTGGTTTCCTTCACATTCCTTGTATGTTGGATTCCTAGGTATTTTATTCTCTTTGAAGCAATAGTGAATGGGAGTTCACTCATGATTTGGCTCTCTGTTTGTCTGTTATTGATGTATAAGAATGCTTGTGATTTTTGCACATTGATTTTGTATCCTGAGACTTTGCTGAAGTTGCTTATCAGCTTAAGGAGATTTTGGGCTGAGAGGATAGGGTTTTCTAAATATACAGTCATGTCATCTGCAAACAGGGACAATTTGACTTCCTCTTTTCCTAATTGAATACATTTATTCCTTTCTCCTGCCTGATTGCCCTGGCCAGAACTTCCAACACTATGTTGAATAGGAGTGGTGAGAGAGGGCATCCCTGTCTTGTGCCAGTTTTCAAAGGGAATGCTTCCAGTTTTTGCCCATTCAGTATGATATTGGCTGTGGGTTTGTCATAAATAGCTCTTATTCTGAGATACATCCCATCAATACCTAACTTATTGAGAGTTTTTAGCATGGAGGGCTGTTGAATTTTGTCAAAGGCCTTTTCTGCATCTATTGATATAATCATGTGGTTTTTGTCCTTGGTTCTGTTTATATGGTGGATTACGTTTATTGATTTGTGTATGTTGAACCAGCCTTGCACCCCAGGGATGAAGCCCACTTGATCATGGTGGATAAGCTTTTTGATGTGCTGCTGGATTCAGTTTGCCAGTACTTTATTGAGGATTTTTGCATCAATGTTCACCAGGGATATTGTTCTAAAATTCTCTTTTTTTGTTGTGTCTCTGCCAGGCTTTGGTATCAGGATGATGCTGGCCTCATAGAATGAGTTAGGGAGGATTCCCTCTTTTTCTATTGACTGGAATAGTTTCAGAAGGAATGGTACCAGCTCCTCTTTGTACTTCTTCATCAGAGTTTTAATGCAAAATAGCTCTGCAATTAGAAAGACCTCCATCCAAATCCCAGTCCAGAAATGCAATATTCATGTGACTTTGGTTATGTTACTTAATCTCTCTCTTCCACAAAATAATCACATAAAAAACTGAGATACTTGGCTCCTGTGTGAGGAAACAAAGTGGAAAGTTTCCTTGGTGGAGGTGGAAGCTCTCTGGCCAAATCTGACAGCATTTCTATTCCAAATATACTTTTCTATCTCAATATCACTTTTGGAAAATCTTAATGATTATTGTATACAGATTCAAATAGAAAAAGTGAAATGGGCTTTATTCACAGATAATATGTTTGTATAAGTAGAAAATTCAAGTGAATTTACCAAAACTATTAAACCTAGTAAGTGAATTGTACAAAGTGGCAAAATTACAGGTCAATATACAAAAGTCAGTTGTGATTTTATATACAAGCATTAAACAATTAGAAAATAAAATGTAAGACAATTTACTATTTACAATAATCTCAAAAATATAAAATGATTAGAAATAAATCCACCATAAGATTTTCAAGCTCTCTTCGAAAGAGTTTCATGCTTTGCTGAGTACAATTTAAGAAGTCCTAACTAAAGTGAGATATGTACCATAATCATGTTAGAAAACATAATATAGTGAGCAAGTTACTTCAACTGAGTTCAAGACTTATGATAAAGCAACAGATCAAGAGAGGATAAGATTTGAATGAGGATTAATGAATATATTATGAAGCAGAATAGAGTCCAGAATTAGATTAATATGTAATAGAAAAACTGATTTTCTGCAAAAGCATCAAACAGTCTAACGGGAAAGGAAAGTCCCTTCAACAAACAGTGTTGAAACAACTCCAAGTCCAAATCTGTGGAGGGGGATGTCCCAGATTCTAAATCACATTATTTTTTCTCTGGGTGTAAAAAAGTGAAATAAATACATCTTCAGAAACAAAGTATTGTGACAGCAGATGAGACTCATATGATTCTAGACTAAATATCAACAACATTCCCATTTTTGACGTCAATTTTTGGTATCAGCACTTTTCATTATGGTTTCAAAGATGTTTTCTTATTCCATCTTTACTGCAAACTTTATATCCTCTATTTTTTTTTAGCCTCATGAGATTAACTTGGCACACATAATCATGGAGGTAAATTGTGAGTCTTTTCTATGTTATAATTAGGTTATATTATCTAAAAATTTAGACTGATCTTAAATTCACTATTAAGGGGATATGAAAGTACAAAGTCTTAAAATACGAAGCAAGTCTTGTTTTATCAACCAGATTCTAGTATTTTAATTAAAATACATATTTCTAACAGTGAATTCTCCTGTACCTCTCAGAGACCAGAGCCACTACCTCTAAATGTTTGCTGTTGTTGTTGTTAGGAACTGGCCAATAAATGGTCATTTTTGTGGTCGCCATACCTGAGATGAATTGAGGTTGATCATAGACTTAAATGGAAAAGCTAAAACTATAAATCTAAAAGCTAATGACATTTATCTTTGTTCAATGTGTATTTTATCCCTATCCCCCCATGAACATGTAAAGAATGTTTTCCCACTATAGCATACAGACTCTGAAGTTTTTTCTTTGTATATTGTTCATTGTTCAGACTTAACAAGTGTTATTAAAATATTAAAATGTATACTAAGTACTATTCAGCAATGAAAAGGACTAAAATGTTACAACATGTTCCATGATACAACACAGATAAACTTCAGTGTAAGTGAAAAAGCCAGATGCAAAAGACTTCATGTTTGCATTAGTTTGCTACTGTTGTATAACAAATGACCACACACGTTATACCGTGGCACAGGACCGCTTCATCAGCTCACATTTTCTGCAGGTTAGAAGTATGGGCACGGCCTCCTAGGTCTTCCGCTCAGGGTCTTGCAAGGCTGAAATCCAGGGTCAGCCTGGCTGGCTCTCATCGGGAGGCCCCAGGGAAGAATCTGCTTTCTAGTTCATCCAAACTTCTGGCAGACCCAGCTCCTTGAAGCTGTAAGACTGAGCACCTCACTGCCTCGCTGGTTCTCGGCGGGAGATTCTGTCAGGTCCTGGGGTCCAGCCTTCAGTCCCCGATTGGGGCCTCTTTCAACTCAGAAGCCAGGAAGGGCTCAGCAAATCCCCTTAGTGCTTCAAACACCTTCTTGCCTTTCCCTCTGCTCCCAACCATAAAAAGCGCACTGCTTTTAAGGGGCTCATGTGATTAGCTTAAGCTCACTTGAATAATCTCACTTTTATCATAAAAAGTACCATGGTCATGATTATAACTCCAAGGAGTGAGGGTCATAAAGGCCACCCTAAATTCTGTCTACACAATATTAAATTATTCTACTTATATGAGTGTCCAAAAATGCAAAACTATAGATATAGAAAGCAGTTAGTAAGTACCTGGGGCTGGAGGAAGAAATGAGGATGGATTGCAGATCCACATGAGGGAGCATTTTGGGGTGATGGAAATGTTCCAAGACTGGATTATGGTGAAGGATATACAACTCTATAATTTTGCTAAAAACACCTAAATTGCACACCTAAAGTGGATAAATTTATGGCATATAAGTTATAGAATTATAGAGCTCTTAAAATAGTATATTGATGAGTAAGAGTATATATAAGCTATATATATTATATATATTCTGCATATATTTAATATACCTACATATGTATAGATAAATGTATTATATAGGTATTTTATATATATATATACACACACACACACCAATATAGAGAGTGAGGTGTGTTTATGTATGTAGTGACCTTGGGGTAGTCAAGGATTTCTTAGAAAATACAAATAACCATAAAAGACAATTTATGACTTAGACTTCAACAACACTGAAAAAGGAGATCAAAGCACTTCTGAATAAAATAAATAGGTAAGATAATTACTAGAAAGGCTATACACCAGATGAAAATATTCTCATTACATATATTTGACAGGTGACTTGCATCCAGGATATATTAAAAACTGCTATAATTCTACATAAAAGACAAATCACCCATTAAAAATCAACAAATGACTTGTACACATACTTCAAATAAGAAATATGAGTTGCCAGTAAGCATCTACGCAAGGTTCACAACATCACTAGTCATCAAAGAAATGCAAACTCTGCCCACTCTTAGATACTATGTCATACCCAGTAGAATAGCTACAAAAGACTGACAATGCCAAATTTTGACAAAGATGCATAGAGGCAGAAACATTATTGCCAGTGGGAACATAAAATGTCATAGCAACTTTGGAAAAGCATTTTGCTTTTTCTTATACAATAAAACCCTACACCTATTCTATCACTGGCAAGTTTATTCCTAGTTATTTACACAGTAAAAATTAAAATTTATGTCCTTAAAAATGTTGCTAAGATCATTAGTAATAATTTTAGTGATATTATATAATCCCTAGAAAAATACTTAAATGTCCATCGACAGAAAAATGGTAATTATAACCTGCTACGTTCATACAATTAAATGCACCAATAAAAATGACTGAATTACCACTATCCATTAAAACCTGAATAAATATCATAAGCATATCCTTGAGTGAAAGAAGCCAGACATAGAATGAATCCATTTCTATAAAGTTTAAAAATAGGGCTGGGCACAGTGGCTCACGCCTGTAATCCCAGCACTTTGGGAGGCCGAGGCAGGTGGATCATGAAGTCAGGAGATCAAGACCATCCTGGACAATATGGTGAAACCTCGTCTTTACTAAAAATACAAAAATTAGCCGGGAGTGTTCCTGTAGTCCCAGCCACTCAGGAGGCTGAGGCAGGAGAATCACTTGAACCTGGGAGGCGGAGGTTGCCGTGAGCCGACATCATGCCCCTGCACTCCAGCCTTGGGTGACAGAGTGAGACTCCTTCTCAAAAAATAGGACAAACCAGTCTATGGTACAAAACTCAGCATAGAGTTCAGTGTAGAGGTTACCTAGAGAGTAATACTTAGGGCATTGTGAGAACTCCCAAAGTGTCAGTTACAAGGCTAGATTCACTATGTGATAATTTATGAACTATATACTTACGATTTATGTGCCTTTCCTTATGTGTGTTAACCTTCAATAAAAACTACCCCAAAAAGAGTTGTGAATAAAAGGAATAAGAATACAAGCCTTAGACTTGGAATAAATATTTGCAAAACACATACATGATAAAGGACAAAATATACAAATAATGCTTAAAACTCAACAGGAAGAAAATGAAAACCCTGATTTAAAAATGGGGAACAGATCTGAATAGACACCTCACCAAAGAAGATCTAGAGATGGCAAATAAGCATATGAAAATATATTCAATATCATATGCCATTAGGGAATTGCAAATTAAAACAGCAATGAGATACCACTCCATACCTGTTATAATGGCCAGAATCCAAAACACTGACAGCCCCACATGCTGACCAGGATGTGGAACAACAAGAATGTTAATTCACTGCTAGTGAGAATGCAAAGTGGTCTAGCCACTTTGGAAGACAGTCGTCCAGTTTCTTACAAAACTGAACGTACTCTTACCATACAATCTAGCAATTGTGCTCTTTGGTTTTTATTCAAGTGAGTTGAAAATATCTGTCCACTCAAAAACCTGAAAAGAATGATAATAGAAGCTTTATGTGTAATTGTCAAAACTTGGAAGCAACCAAGATGTCCTTCGGTAGGTAAATGGATAAATAAACCACCATACATCTAGACAATAGAATATTATTCAACCCTAAAAAGAGATGAGCTATCAAGGCATGAATATACATGAGAGAATATTAAATGCAAATTACTAAGAGAAAAGACCAGTCAAAAAAACTATATACTGTATAATTCCAACTATTTGACATTCCAGAAAAGGGAAAAATACAGAGACAGTAAAAAAATTCAGCAGTTGTCAAGGGTTGGGGTGAGGTGGGAGGGATGAGCACACAGAGCAAAAGAAGTTTTCGGAGAGTAAAAGCAGTGAAAGTACTCTGTGTAATACCATCATGATCGATCCATGCCATTTCGAATTTGTCAAAATCTGTTGAATACACAAATCCAAGAGTGAGCCGTCATGTACACTCTGGACTCCGGGTGACGAAGTGTCAGTGTAGGTTCGTCAATGGTAACCAATGCACCACTCTGTGGGGGATGTGATCGTGGGAGAGGTCGTGCATGTGTAGGGGCAGAGGGCATATGGGAATTCTGTACATTCCACTCATTTTTGCTGTGAACCTAAAATTGCTCTAAAAAACAAAATCTTTTTTAAAAAATGTGTGAGGGAAGAATCAAAGAGATAACATGAAAAAGGCTGCCAATGACCAAAAGTGTGACAATTTGGGTATCTTCAAAATGACTGTAATACACTGAAATACAAGGAATGCATCAATGCCCATAAGGTGACTGTTATGATTTAAAATAGACTAGGAGAGAAAGAGCTAGATACAAGAAAAAAGAAACTGTGTGAGGGTACCCAAAGGTGCTGCTTATCACTGAAGTGTCCCCACAGAACAGACCCTGGGACAAGGATTTGTGTGTAGTTTACTTGAGAAACAACCAGCAAGAGTGGGGAAGTGATGGAGAAAGGAAGTTTATAGAATGTCCGCTACTAAGCTGGTTATCGTCAACAGACCTTAATCCCACTGGAGAACCCTTGAAACCAGTGTAGAACAAGTGCCTCGGAGATGTCCCACCTGGGGGCAAAGGTTCTTGGATCTTGGTTCACCCATTCCTGCCATGTGTTGGTTAAGGTTATTGATGGGGAAGGACTTGGAGGCATTCATTCTGCTGCACTCTGCTCCACTGTGGTGCAGGCAAAGTGAGATCTGGTCATCAGCAAAAATTGTCAGGAAGCAGCTGCAGATTCTGGTTGGGAGGAGGAGAACCCTGTGCTGAACTGCCTCAGCCTAAAGGACCTGGGCATCCTGGGGTCCACCATAGCCACCAACTCCTCACTAAGCAGGAAAATAAAGGAAAAGAATCGACATATTTCTGTCCTTCTTTACGAAATGTATCTGATGGTAATAAAAAAAAGCACTAGCTCATGAGAGAAATTTTATGGAAAAATTTCCACTGATAAATAAGAAATAACAGAATAAGAAAATAACCATTTTGCACACTAATAATAAATTCAGATTATCCATGGGTGAAAGATGGCAAGCTTTTAAAGGCAGTGCCAGGTGTCACCCTGAAGCCAGTGATCAATGTTGGCATGGCTGGAAGGTGCGCCAGGCGTGCTGTGAAGTACACAGCTCCACCCATGAGTGTTCTGCATTCTGAAAAGTTAATCTTCAATCTAATCAATCCTTTAGAGATTGCTTTAAGTTTACAGTCAATTCAGAAGATGGAGGAACAAGTTCCATAGCCACATGAAGCAATCAATAACTCCAGAAACAGTTACATTCTACAAGGGTACTGACCCAGTTACTTCAATTCAATGGCATGAAAAAAATATGATGGGGGGATTGTATTACATTAAAAGAGACCTAAGAGATTGAACAAACAAATATGATGGATGAACTTTCTGGAATCTGCTTCAAATAAACCAAATGTAAAATATGATTTCTGAGATAATGAGAGAAACTCAAGTATGAAATGAATACCAGATGGTACCAAAGAAATATCTTTATTTTTGATAAATGTGATAAAGACATTATGGTTAAGTAAGGAAATGTCCACATATTTAGAGGTAGATATACTAAATTTATAGCAGTAAAATCATAAAACATCTGGAAATTTGCTTTAAAATACCTCAGTAGTGTATATGTGAGTGAGAATCTGTGTGTGTGTGTGTGTGTGTATGAAAGAGAGAGAGAGAGACATAGAGGGAGAAAGGGACCACATGCAAAGAACACATAGAGAGACCACAAGTATGGCTAAATCTAGACCTTATTTGGATTTAAGATATATGGAACTTCTTTGAAAATGTTCATTAAACATGTAATTCTAAAAATTGAGTAGTCACTGCTGGTTAGCTATGATGGAGCAATACGATTTAGATTTTGCCCTCCACTTGTCCTATGGACAAAATATATGAATCAACATTTGCAGATATTAGACAACAGTCATCATTTGACCATGTATGATCCCTTTGAGAAAGAAAGAAAACAAGGTGATTCTTACATTCACAACAGATTTATACATAGAAGCACGGTTCTGAACATGAAGCAGGGAGAGGAATCCCAAAAACGAGACAGCAGTATCCTTGGGTAGAGGAGACAGAGATTGGACTGGAGGGTTCTGAGGAGGTAGACATTTCCAGAAGTTCCAGAAGAACTCTGGAGAACAGAATGTTACCCAATACCCACACTAAAAAATGCTGCCCAAAGAACCCTGAGTCTTTGCTTAATACTAACATGGGCGTGTTCATGCAAAGAATGGCTGGACATCTGTAAACAACACTGTCCTACAACACACAGAAGGCTGGTAACTGTTCAAGTTCTCAACATACAGAAGACTGATAATGTTCAAGTCCTCACCTACCAGTGTTGAGTGGCTTTGATCCACTTGATTCAACAGAGACCCCAAAAAGGCATTCCTCAATAGCCGTATATGCTATCCCTATGTTGGCAGCTAATTTAGACATGCTCTAACAAAGATTGAAACAACGGTTGAAGGACTCAAACTAAACCATAAGTAATTTACCTGCCTACAAGAGTCAAGCCCAGAGCTCTTTAAAGGATGGGAGCAATTCAAACATTCAGCAAATTTAAATTCAAAATATTCAACAACATCAAAAAATACTAGACACATGCCAAGAAACAAAACGCTGTGACATATTAAGATAAAAATTACATTTTCCATTTGTATCTTTTGATATATTAGAGGAACCAGGAATTCATGCTGTGTACTTCAATGGCCACAATCCTAGGCCATTTCTTTTTTGCTAAACTCTACTTTTACCTGGAGAATTATAAGTAGCATACATTTAAGCAGCCAAGACAAGCCAGTAAGTCATTTTCCTAGTATATCTCTCTTGACAAATGGAATTTTTTTTCCTAGGATTTCTAGACCTGTACCAATTTCACTCAAAGCTCCTTTAGATAATTTCAGTCAATATTGGCCTATTCTTCAAAAATGTTTGCCTTTAAGAAGGTTTTGTTTCATGAGGTCAGGAGATAGAGACCATCCTGGCTAACACAGTGAAACCCCGCCTCTACTAAAAATACAAAAAATTAGCCGGGCGTGGTGGCGGGCACCTGTAGTCCCAGCTACTCGGGAGGCTGAGGCAGGAGAATGGCGTGAACCCGGGAGGCGGAGCTTGCAGTGAGCTGAGATCGCGCCACTGCACTCCAGCCTGGGCGACAGAGCGAGACTCCGTCTCCAAAAAAAAAAAAAAAAAAAAAGAAGGTATTGTTTGAGTGAGTATGTATTTGGCATCTACAATGTTAAGCTCTAGGGGTGGTATCCTATGGGTGTAGCTACCCCCAAATATACGTTAGCTTGATTTTACCAAAGCGCTTCCATAAGTGCTCTTGGTAAATATCAGGGTTAACTCTTCCAGGTATATGTGAGCCCGTCAAGCTACCAACTGGTTTCAAGCTACCAACTATTCTTTACTTTGATGATTACCTTCTATCCACAAAATGATTGTTTATAGGTATCAGAAAATACATTTCTATGACAAGTCAGGTAAGTGGCAAATCTTTCCCATCCATTGTACCTAGGAATATTTCTCAATAGATCATCACTAAGGTTAATAGTTACTTATTGGTTCCTGGCTGTGTTGTCGAGCTTTAAGTCCTTGGATAAAATCAAATTTCCAAAAAAAGAAAGCACTTAAATATATAATAATAAATCTATGAATAACATAAATTTTCTTATTTTTACAACTATTTAAAGCGATTTTAAAAATTAATGTGATTTTAGATTGTGAAGAATATAGTGCTAAAGACATAGGCACTCTGTTATTGGCACTGCTCAGCTCTCACCTGGAGCACTCTGTCTGATCTGAGTGCCAAGTTTTATAAGGAACACTGCCTAACTGGAATGTATTCAGAGGAGGCTGACCAGGATGGAGAAAATCTCAGACACTGTATATATCAGAAATGTTTGACTTGAGATCAACAAAGCAAGAGCATTTTGATGGCGCCATCCTTTAAGAGAATAGGCCATCCCCATATCGGAGGTGCCAAAGTGAGGAATGCTCGTGGAGGAGAACATGCCCAGGGTGTGGGGACCTTGTTTGGTATGCCTGTCACATTTCCCAGCTAGAATAATTAGGCACATTTTACATGCACACTGATCATCTTCAGATTAATGAAGGAAGGAAAAAAGGAAGGATAAATAATTTTTTTTTGAAAGCTAAGTTTCTGTGACTCCAAAAATTTTTTGTGTTTTTAAAATTTCTAATCATTTTACGGAATCCCTCGAAAATCAGGATCAAAACAAGGTTCAATACAGTATTATAATTAGAATTCTCCAGAGAAAAAGAATCAATAGTATAGATAGGTAGATAAAGAAGATAGATAGATAGATAGATAGATAGATAGATAGATAGATAGATAGATAGATAGATACACACACATAAAGAGATTTATTATAAGGAATTGACTCACCCAATTATGGAGGTTGGCAAGCACAAAATGTACAACTGCTCTTGCCAAATATCAAGGTTAACCCTTGTAGGTATACCTGAGCCCATCAAGCTACCACTTGGTTTCAAGCTGCCAAGTATTCTTTACTTTGATTATTACCTTCTATCCATAAAATGATTGTTTGTAAGTATCAGAAAACATTTCTACAACAAGTCAGGTAAGTGGCAAATCCTTCCTGTTCATTGTACCCAGGAATATTTCTCAATAGATCATAGCTAATGTTAATAGTTACTCATTGGTCCTCGGCTATGTTGTTGAGCTTTAAGTCCTTGGATAAAATCAAAATTTCCAAAAAGAGTAATTATGTTAATATATAATGATAAATCTATAAATAACTATAAATTTCCTTCTTTGGGCAATTATTTATAAGGCTGGTATCTCTGAATAAGGCGGCATTCTCCAGCTGACTGCCTTCAGACTGGAACTGCACCCCTAGCTGTCCTGGGTCTTCAGCCTGAAGGCTGCTTCTAACTCAACTTCTCTCCCTCCTCGTGGCCCCCCTCCTCCTGCTTTGTCTTGCTCAGCTTCCCTCCTTTTTCTTCCCCTGATTATTCTTCTCTTGCTTTTGGGTAGGATTAACTGCTGTTCTTAAATTTCTGAAGAAATCTAACATATTGGAAAACAATTGTACTCTAGCTCATTTCAAATGAGATAGGAAGTTGTCATAAAACTAGAATTCCTATATTTTGGGGGTATTTTTTATTTTAGTTTTATTTATTGTGATGTTTGCATGAGTCAAATCAAGCAAAAAAATGTTTACAAGTTAGTATATGCAAAGATATCTGAAACTTAAATGGGAATAAAGACATAAGCCCTATTTGTATCAACCACAGGAGTTTAGCTTTTATATTTTTATATTAGAAATATTTTTAATATTGGTATTATTTATACCATGTAGACATTCACCATCATTTTTCTAATTATAGTTTTCAATTATATTGATTCATGTTATTATTATACTTAATAACTGCATAATATTTCACTTGGATTATTAAGTACTGATCCTACAAAAAGACTACCAGAAAAAAAATTGACTAAAGTTTTGATTAAAATTTCAGTTTAATCCAAACATTCAAGTAACCATATAAATAAAGCTTAATTGTTAGATGGTTAATGAAAATGTATTCCTCATCTTCCTCTGCAAAAGAAATATAAATCAAAATTTATTATGAGAAACTTGAGGAAGATGACAATTTATTACTACCAAAAGAAAGATGTAATGAAAAATTTAAAATATTATTTCCAAGACAAGAATCTTGAAGAACATTTGGCTGAAATATAAATTTCTATTAAAGACAAGAGTAAGCAGACCTCATCCAATGTTGTTTAATATTGTTTGCATTTCATGGAATCATTACAAATAATGGCTCTGGTTGCCAGTCAAATTACAGGACACCCAGTTAAATTTGAATTTCAGACAAATAATGAATGATTCTGTAGTCTATATTTAGTATTAGTATTCTTCATTTAAATGTATCGCAAATCCTGCTTGAGACACACTTATACTAAACAATCATTTGTTGTTCATCTGAAATTCAAATTTAACTAGGTGTCTTCTATTTTTATTTGCTAAATATGGTGACCCTAATGATGGCACCACTTAACAATTCCCTACAATCTAGAATCTGTTATTCTCACTGATTTGTACAGCACTTCATGCCCAACCCAACTTCAACTGCACTTTTGATAATCTTGGTGTTCTCAGACACTTAATTTCCAAATATTTCTCACCTTTACTACCAAGTCCAACAAAAAATGGTTTATGAGCGGCAAGTGTGGGCAGGAGAGTGGAATGTACTAAAGAAAGATAAATGTTAAGGGAAAATTAAAATCCATCATGCCTTTCTCTGTCACAAGCAATTAGCAAATCGTGTCCTAAAACTGGCCACTAAACGCTGCTTTCTGGCTAATATAATCTGAATGTTTGTGTCTCCCTATAATTTGGGTGTTGAAACCCCATCAACAGTGAGATGCTGTTAGGAAGTGGGGGTCTTTCAGGGATGATCCGGTCATGAGGGTGGAGCGCTCATCAATGCCATTAGTGCCCTTATAAAAGAGGACCCACAGGGCTGCTTTTCCCCTACCCTGTGGGGGGATACAATGAAAATACTGTGGTCAATGAACCAGGAGGCAGGGCTTCAGTAGAAACTGCATCTGCTGATGGCCAAATCTGTAACTTCCAGCCTCCAAAACTGTAAGGAATAAATTTCTGTTGTTTCTAACCCACCCAGTCAATGGTAATTTGTTGCAGCAGCCTGAAAGGTTGACGAGGTTGGCATAGAAAGAGAAAAAATGTAAGACGAATCTGTAAAAAGATGCCAGAAAAAAGCAAAAACAAAAGGAGTCAGAAGCCGTTAATTAACTCATCAATTGCAAACAAAATTGAAAGAAAGATGCTGATGAGGAAAGGGGGTGAGAGAATTTCAGGCATCAAAAAATCCTCCTAAATATAAGCTATCTAGATGAACCACATAATGGTCTATGGCATAATCACCACTACAAGAGAAATTTGCCAAAATCGTTTTCCAGCCAGATGTGTCAGTCATGGTGCTCTGTGCTCTGAGTAATAATTTTCTGTGCAATTAACACGAAACTGTTCAAAAATGCTCTGACTTTCCAGGTTCCCTCAGCATTCAGTGTTGTAGTATCAGGAGTGAAGGTGTCAAACATTGTAATGTGAGTTGGAAAGGAATGGACATAAATTTATACAACAAAAAAAGACATCTAAGAAAAAGGATATAAGTAGGGTGTGTTTTATACAAGATTACATAATGCAACTTGAATTGTTCCTCATTTTTATGTTTAATTATAGTTTTTATTGCCCTCATAAGGAATTCAGCTGGTAAAATAACAGCTGAGAAGAATTACGGTTCTCTAAAAACTTTCAACCAATCCAATATAATGTATCTACGTGATCGTAGAGAAAGAACATGACTGTTGGATTTCACTTTACACTGTCTTGCTCTGTGGAAGAATTTTGTTTAGGCTAAATGGGAAACTTTGTAGAAGTGAGCAGGAAGGCAAGATGAAATCAGAAAAGAACCATTTTCCTCTGCAACCGCCTGAGGCTACTCACTTACATCTGTAAAATATGCATCAGCTGTTAATGGAAATGCAGCGTCCTCGTGAAGGAAAATCAGAATTCAAGTGTGTGAAAAGCTGTCAGCTGCATAGCCCAAGAGCCCTATAATATTAACCTCTATGCAAGTTTAAATTGTGCCTCTGGAAGTGAGATTACCAAATAAATGTCCCACCGCATAAGAATCAGAGAAGGATTGAGAGTTTCTATGCATTCAGAACACTGCTCAAACAGGTCAATATATATGGAACTGAAAATTTTAGTCTTGCAAAAATCTGAAGTGCCATATAATGTTTAGGGTATTCCAAATTTAGGAATATATGCTATATGTGACCAGATTTCAAATAAAATCTAACATAAGTTTTACAATCAAGCTGGATGAAAATAAAGAGAAACACAGAGGACATATTTGTGCATGCTGTCTTTAGTATATTTTTCTGGTCAAATAACCTGTGCTTATTTAAAAAGCGTAAATAAAAACTACCATTAGTAAGCAACTTTTTATAAAATATTTCTATTTGTAGAATTCTAATGACATTGTCCTGGAGGAAAGGGAGACTAGAAAATCTCTCACTAAAAGTAGATTGAAAAATTATGTTCCCTATTCCCTGGAGAAAAGTTCCCACTACCCATTTAAGATGAAACATGAAATTTTATTCATGGAAACCTTCCCATTCTCAGGGCTCTTAAATTAAACTTTAAACTCTATGAACTTCTGATGAAGTCATATTCAGATATTCAAGTATAAAATTATGCATGCATATGAACTATATAAGTAACTATATGACTTAAAATCAAAGTCAATTTTACTCAGTAAAATAAATCAGAATGTCACCGGAATATTGCCTTCACTAGAAGCTCTGTTGTACACCATCACTCAGATGGTGTCTGTTCACCCTGGCCTGTCTTCAGTGACAGTCCTGTTAGTTGCGTGTAACCAAAGTCCCCTTGCCCCTGATGTTTCCCCAGCATTTTCCATCCACAGACCCCCTACCCTGCACTGTGGCTATAAATTCCCCTTGCTGAGATGTATTCAGAGTTGAGCCCAATGTCCTTCTAACTGAAAGCCCCCAATGCAGTGGTCCAGGACCTATCATGATGACCCTGAATAAAGCCAGCCTCGGCCAGGCATGGTGGCTCACGCCTGTAATTCCAGCACTTTGGGAGGCTGAGGTGGGCGGATCACGAGGTCAGGAGACCGAGACCATCCTGGCTAACACAGTGAAACCCTGTCTCTACTAAAAATACAAAAACATTAGCTAGGCCTGGTGGCATGCGCCTGTAATCCCAGCTACTTGGGAGGCTGAGGCAGGAGAATGGCATGAACCCTGGAGGCGGAGCTGAAGCGCCACTGCACTCTAGCCTGGGTGACAGAGCAAGACTCCGTCCCCCCCCAAAAAAAAAAAGCCAGTCTCAGCCTCACCATGTGTGTTAGTCCATTTGCAGTGCTATAAAAGGCTACCTGAGACCGGGTAATTTACAAAGAAGAGAGGTTTATTTGGCTCACAGGTCTGCAGGCTGTACAGGAAGCATGGTATTGGCATCTGCTTCTGGTGAGGCCTCAGGAAGCTTCCAGTCATGGTGGAAGGTGATGGGGAGGCAGTGTGTCACATGGCAAGAGAGGGAGCAAGGGGCAGGGGCAGGCTCCTTTAAACAACCAGCTCCCGTGTGAACTCAGAGCAGTGAGAACTCACTTGTTTCTGTGAGGAGGGCACCAACCCATTTATGAGGGATTCACCCCCAGGATCCAAACACCGCCTATCAGGCCCACTTCCAACCCTGGGGATCACATTCCAACATGCGATTGGAGGAGACACACATCCAAACCATAACAGGATGCTTTACAAGCAGCATGGAATAATTTTTCTTTGACTTCTGATATAGTTTGGCTTTGTCTCCCCACCCAAATCTCATCTTGAGCTGTCATCCCCACATGTTGAGGGATGGACCTGGTGGGAGGTGATTAGATCCTGGGGTGGTTTTCCTCATGCTGTTCTCCTGATAGTAAGTGAGTTCTCATGAGATCTGATGGTTTAAAAGCGGCAGTTTCCCCTGTGCTCTCTCTCTCTCTCTCTCTCCTGCCACCATGTAAGACATGCCTTGTTTCCCCTTAGCCTTCTGCCATGATTGTTAGTTTCCTGAGGCCTCCCTAGCCATGTGGAATTGTGAGTCAATTAAACCTCTTTCCTTTATAAATTACCCAGTCTCTGGTATTCTTTACAGCGTGTGAAAATGGGCTAATATAACTCCATTAGGTGAAGGGATGGACATTGGTTTTGTCTTTCAGAAACGTCTCTGAGGAGAGTCTGAAGGTGTTCAGCACTGAGGGAGTGGGGTTGAGTGTGGGCTGAAGTCAGGAGGAGGAGAAGGTCTTCTTGAGGTGCTGCACTCTGGGACCCCTCTCCCACACACACCACCACCAGCCTCTAATCCAGAAGCCTGGAGGCTTGTTTTGTGGGAAAACTTGACCTGGAGGCACAGGGATTTGAGCAACCAGCCATAGCAGCAGCCTGGGTGAGGTGAGAGGTTCAAAACAGGGAGATTAAATTCTATAACTGAACCACAGAGACTTCAAAAGCTTTCCCTGACCAACTCTTGAAGTGCTGGCCACTGGTTTATATCACTCCAGACAGGATATGGGAGGAGTCCCCTCCAGAGAGACCCAATAGTCACAGGAAAAAAAAAACCCTTTCCAAGCCCTGCCCAGCCCAAGAAACAGCTGTTTTGCCAGCCAATTGCTCTGAAGATGAGCCCTGCCCTCGGCTGCCCTGCCCAGCACACGAAGCTATGAATAGGCTTTTTAGGGGTATACTCTGAAATATGAACAGAGAAAGACACCAAAAGCAAACAAACAAAAACAAAAGCCAGCGGAATTTTTAAGCACCAGAAAATGCATTACTTCATTCCTTGAGAGATGAGAGCGTACCAGTCATCAATTGACACCACAATGCTGCACTGCCAAGATGTCAGTGCATGTTTTCTGGCAATCAACAAATCATGGCGCAATGAGCCATACTGGAGCTGCTGTGGAAATGTCTAAGAGGACTACAAGGGAGGGGAGACCAGCAAAGGGATGGAGGAAGTGGATTGGAGAAGAAGAGCCTGAAACTGGGGAGTCCAAGAGCAGGATGAAGGGGGTCCCTGAACAGCAATGATCATTAGAGGAATCCCATATGAGGTAGAAATGTTCTGGTCTTAGTGTCTTCACTCCATATGGGGAGAGAATATTCCAGCACCCTCACAGTGCCCATTATTTGGTCTGGGGAAGCTGGGGGGAGTCAGTTGTGGGAAGGATGCTGCAACAGATACCCACAGTAGTGACAGCAAATGCTGGCAGCTCACTATACTTCTCTCAGTGAGTCCCTGCTTGCAAGGAGATCTCAGCAATGCACCTCTGTGACCAGCACGCAACCACCAGACCTATGTGCTTGTTCTGCTATGAGCTAAGGACATCACAACAAACATTCATTTCTGCTCATGAGGCTGGGGTCTGATTGCATTACAGTGAATGTGCCCTGGCTCAGCATGTGATAAGGTTTTGTTGTGTCCCCACCCAAATCTTGTCTTGAATTCCCATGTGTTGGGGAGGGGTCTGGTGGGAGATAAATTGAATCATAGGGGGAGGTCTTTCCTATGCTGTTCTTGTGCTAGTTAGTCTCATGAGATCTGATGGTTATTATAAGGCATTTTCCTGCACAAATTCTCTTTTTGCCTGCTGCCATCCATGTAAGACGTGACTTGCTCTTCCTTGTCTTCCACCATGATTGTGGGGCCTCCCCAGCCATGTAGAAATGTGAGCCCAGTTAAACCTCTTTCTTTTATAAATTGCCCAGTCTTGGGTATATCTTTATCAGCAGTGTGAGAATGAACTAATACAGTAAATTGGTACCAGTAGAGTGGGGTGTTGCTGAAAAGATACCCAAAAATGTGGAAGCAACTTTGGAACTGGTTAACAGGCAGAGGTTGGAACAGTTTGGAGGGCTGAGAAGAAGACAAGAAAAGTGGGAAAGTTTGGAACTTCCAACAGACTTGTTGAATGGCTTCGACAAAAATATTGATAGTGATATGAACAATAATGCCAAGGCTGAAGTGGTCTCAGATAGAGATGAAGAGCTTGTTGGAAACTGGAGCAAAGATGACTCTTGTTATGTTTTAGCAAAGAGACTGGAGGCATTTTGCCCCGGCCCTAGAGATTTGGGGAACTTTGAACTTGAGAAAGATGATTTAGGGTATCTGGCAGAAGAAATCTCTAAGCAGCAAAGCATTCGAGAGGTGATTGGGTGCTGTTAAAAGCATTCAGTTTTATAGGGGAAGCAGAGCATAAAAGTTCGGAAAATTTGCAGCCTGACAACGCAATACAAAAGAAAATCCCATTTTCAGAGGAGAAATTCAAGCCAGCTACAGAAATTTGCATAAGTAACAAGGAGCTGAATGTTAACCCCCAAGACAATGGGAAAAATGTCTCTAGGCCATGTCAGAGGTTTTCACAGCAGCCCCTCCCATCACGGGCCTGGAGTCCTAGGGGCAAAAAGTGCTTTCATGGGGTGGGCCCTGGGTCCTTGTGCTGTGTGCAGCCTAAGGACTTGGTGTCCTGCATCCCAGCTGCTCCAGCCATGAAAGGGGCCAACACAGAGCTCGGGCCATGGCTTCAGAGGGTGCAAGCCCCAAGCCTTGGCAGCTTCCATTTGGTATTGAGCCTGTGAGCATACAGAAGTCAAGAATTGAGGTTTGGGAACCTCCACCTAGATTTCAGAAAATGTATGCAAATGCCTGGATGTCCAGGCAGAAATTTGCTGCAGGGGTCGGGGGGTCATGGAGAACCTCTACTAGGGCAGTGCAGAAGGGAAATGTGAAGTCAGAGCTTCCACACAGAGTCCCTACTGGGGCACTGCCTAGTAGAGCTGTGAGAAGAGGGCCACCATCCTCCAGACCCCAGAATGGTAGATCCACTGACAGCCTGCAATATGCACCTGGAAAAGCTGCGGACACTCAACACCAGCCTGTGAAAGCAGCCAGGAGGGGAGCTCTACCCTGCAAAGCCACAGGGGTGGAGCTGCCCAAGACCACAGGAACTCACCACCCCTTGCATCAGTGTGACCCGGATGCAAGACGTGGAGTCAAAGGAGACCATTTTGGAGCTTTAAGATTTGACTGCCCTGGTGGATTTTAGACTTGCATGGGACCTGTAGCCCCTTTTGGCCAGTGTTTCCTATTCAGAATGGCTGTAATTATCCATTTCCTGTGCCTCCATTGTTATCTAGGTAGTAACTAATTTGCTTTTGATTTTAATGGCTCATAGGCAGAGGGACTTGCCTTCTCTCAGATGAGACTTTGGACTGTGGACTTTTGAGTTAATGCTGAAATGAGTTAAGACTGCGGGGCTGTTGGGAAGGTATGATTGGTTTTGAAATGTGAGGACATGAGATTTGGGTGGCGCCAGGGGCAGAATGATATGGTTTGGCTGTGTCCCTACCCAAATCTAATCTTGAATTCCCACGTGTTGTGAGAGGGACCTGGTGGGAGGTAAACGAATCATGAGGGCAGGTCTTTCCTGTGCTGGTCTCATGATAGTGAGTAAGTCTCACAAGATCTAATGGTTATTATAAGGGGAAGTTTTTTGGCACAAGTTCTCTTTCTGCCTGCTGCCACCCATGTAAGATATGCCTTGCTCCTCCTTGCCTTCTGCCATGATTGCGAGGTTTCTCCAGCCACGTTGAACTGTAAATCCAATTAAACCTCTTTCTTTTGTAAACTGCCCAGTCTCGGGTATATCTTTATCAGCAGCATGAAAATGGACTAATATAGCAGGGCTGCTTCAGCTTGTGCCATCAACTGCATGCTGACTGGGCCACTTTGCTCATCTTGGCTGGACTTTCTCATTTGTGACACATTCTCCAGAAAGTTCACGTGTGTATGTTCTCAAGAGGAAAGCAGAGGAGTGAGAGGGGAGGCAGAATACACAAACACACACCCATGCCTCTGCTGGCATTGGGTTTTCTACTATCCCCCAAGTCAAAGCAAATCCACAGCTACCCTAAGAGTCTGAGAGGAAGGGAACAGCAAAGTCACTGGGCCAAAAGCATGGACACAGAGTGGCCACCAGTGGTCAGACCTCCACCTGAATTACTCACATGTCCCCCACCTGCAAAGCATCCTCATCCTCCATCCACAGCCCCTAGAAGTCTAACCCTACCACCAATCCCAGCATCAGGCTTCAAGTCAGGATCTTGTGATTGACATCATCTTGATATTCAGCTGCTGCTATACTCCATCCAGAGGCTTGTGATCTAAAGACAAGCTACCTGTCCCCCACGTGTCCAACATAATGAGAAGACAGGTGCAGGATCATCAAAATAAGCATCGTAGCTCAAATAAAGAAAATGAGCAGCATGCGTAGACACTGGTCTGCAGAGTTCCAAACCCTCACCCTCAATAGTTGGCAGGTCCCATAATCCAAAAGGAGGAGACAGTCTTTTCTTAAAAGCTCGGTTCTGCACCCTGAAAGTGGCTTTCCAGTCCTTTGGCCATCCTCTCCAGTGCCCTTCCATTCCCATCCTCCTTGGCCACTGACAGATCCTTGGAAGATATGCCTTTTGAGTAATTGTTTCAGGCTGCTTCCTGTCTGTTTGGAAGGTTGGGAGCCAAAGCTATGAATGACAACTGTTTTTCAGCCTGGACTCATACATGAAACCAAATTTACGATCAGACTTTGAGGTTGAAAAAAATTCAAACATGCAAAAGCAAAAATTTAAACCTCTCACAAACTCATAGGTTGTTTCTGCAGCATATACTTTCCCAAATCAAGTTGATAAAGAGAAGGCCATGATTCAGGGAACAAGGGGACTTACACAGGGTAGAGGCAAGCAGTGTCCGACAGGTTCTGATGTGTGGTGGCCCAGCCATCCTGGAGAAGCGAGGGCTGCCTGGGAAATTCTATGTGAATAAAGAGGGGAGGCTGCTTTTCATCTTTTCATGTTGTTTAATGTGTTTGTATTTTTACTTCAAAAGCCCTAAAAGACCAATCACAACAACCTAGGTGGTCACTTCCACACTACTTCATGGTCCTCTGCCTGCAGGACTGTGAGCAGACAATTTCCACAGGGACAGGTGGGAGGCAGAGATTTAGGCAGCAAATCCTGTACAAGGAACAACACAAATCTACTCAACAAAAATTACTTGGGGTCAATGTGGTGGGTTGTCCGTGTTACTGGAATAGGGAACTCTGGCCGGGCAGTGAGAAGTAAAATCTGACTGGGAAGTCAGAAACAAACTCTAGAGAAATAGTGACTTTCTTTTCTGAAATCAGAAAAGGGGAGTGAAATGATCAAAGGAGAACTTCCAAAAGGTTCATGAGATGATAAAACTTATTAGATAACAAAAATATAGCTTTGAAAGAATAACATGACAAATCTAATCCTGTAAATATTACAATAGTCCATGAAAAAGACTTACACTATAGTAATGGCAAAGAGAATGGAAAGGAGATAAAATTGTGGCAGATTCTAGAATAGAAATTTAAATAGATCCTTAGATTCACTAGAGTAAGGAGACAGTTGTGAAGGACTGGCTATACTAGAGTGAAGGCTCCAGCTGGAAACTATAATGTTCTGTGCACAACACCATAGAATCTGGAGAATGAAAAAGACAATTGTGCCAAATAGCCAGAGATTCAACAGGCAAAACACAAAAAGCTTGATTTTTTAAAGATATTCTGTTTTTATCATGACAAAGAAAAGAGAAATGAGTAGGACAGAGTAAGCTACTCCAAATTTTTATTAGAAAAGAAGGAGAAATCAGTGGGAAGGTCCAGGTAAAATTTTTTAATTGACATGATTTTTTTTAAGTAAGTTGTATCATGTATATTTAAGTTATACGACAGCGGTCCCCAACCTTTCTGGCACCAGGGACTTGTTTCATGGAAGACAGTTTTTTCCATGGATCGCTGTGGAGTGGCAAGGGGTGAGGGGGGTGTGTGGGGGCAGGATGGCTACAGGATGAAACTGTTCCACCTCAGATCATCAGGCATTAGATTCTCATAAGGAGCACACAGCCTAGATCCCTTGCATGCACAGTTCACAATAGAGGTTGTGCTCTTAGGTGAATCTATATGCCCCCACTTATCTGACAGGAGGTGGAGCTCAGGCCATAATGGTTGCTAGCCTGCAACTCACCTCCTGCTGTGTGACCCCATTCCTAACAGGCCACGAACTGGGGGTTGGGGACCCCTGATATACAACGTAATGTTACGAGATTCACATGAAGAGAAAAAAGTTACTAAAATTAGGCAAATTAATATTATCTATTGTGTCACATAGTTACCTTTTCTGGTGGCTAGAACAGCTAAAAGCTCCTTATTTAGCATGAATCCTATATACAGTACAATTTTACAACTTATATTCCTCATGCTGTGCCTTAGATCTTGAGAGTCATTCATCCTACAGCTGCCATTTTGTGTCCTTTGAGCTACATCTCCCCTCTCTTCCCCTGCCTCTGGTAACCACTGTTTTGCTCTCTATTTCTGTGTGTGTATGTATGTATGTATGTATGTATATATATAATATATATTTAATTCCACATATAAATGAGATCATGCAACCACCATTTTCTTTATGTGTCTGGCTCATTTGACATAGCATATCTCCTAGGCTAACCCATGTTGTGGCAAATGGTGAGATCTTGTTCTTTTTCAGGGCTGAATCATATTCCATTGTGTATATGTACTACAGCTTCTTTATCCATTCATCCCTCAATGGACACTTAGGTTGTTTACATATTTTGGTTATTGTGAATGCTGCTTCAATGAACACGGGAGTGCAAATGCCTTTATGAGGTGGTGACTTCATTTCCTTTGAGTATATTCCCAGAAGGTTGGATGCTGGGTCATATTGTAGGACTATTTTTAGTTTCTTTAGCAACCTCCATACTGTTTTCCATAATGACTGTACCAATCTACATTCCCATCAGCAGTGTACAAGAATTCTCATTTCTCCACACCCTTGCCAACATTTATCTTTTGACTTTTTGATACTAGCCATCCTAACGAGTATAAGGTACTATCTTATTATGATTTTGACTTACATTTCCTGTTGATTAATGATGTTGAGCATCTACTCATATGCCTTTTGGCCATTTCTGTGTCTTCTTCTGAGAAACATCTGTTCAGATTTTTTGCCTACTTTTCAGTTAGGTTATTTCTTTTTCCACTGTTGAGTTGTGTAAGTTTTTTATAAAATTATAAAACTTTGGATATTGACCCCTTATCTGATAAAGAGTTTGCAAATATTTTTCCCCAATCCACAGTTTACTGTTTCATTTTGTTGTTTCCTTTGCCCTGCATAAGATTTTTAGTTGGATGAAGGCCCACTTTATTTATTTTTGCTTTTGTGGTCTGAGTTTTTGGTATAATAATTTAAAAAAATCATTGCCAAGGCCAGTGTCCAGGAACTTTCCCTTGTGTTCTCTTCTATGGGTTGTACAGTTTCTTGTCCCACATTTAGATATTTTATCCATTTTGAGCTGATTTTTGTGTTTGGTGCAAGATAAGTGTCCAATTTCATTCTTTTGCATGTGGAATCCAGTTTTCCCAGCACCATTTACAGAAGAGACTGTCCTTTCCCCATTGTGTCCTCTTAGTGCCCTTAATCAAAAATTAGTTGACTGTTTATGTTTACATTTATTTCTGGGCTCTCTATTCTGTTCCACTGGGCTATCTGTCCCTTTTTATGTTCACAAACCATAGTATCTGGTGAACAAAAAGACTCATAACAAATATTCAGAGATTCAATCTACCAAACACAAAAAGCTTAATTTTTTTAACTCTTCTATTTTTTTAATTAGAAGGAAGACAGAAACCAGTGGGAAAGAGTAAACTACTCTAAGTTTTTAATTAGAACCAAAGGAGAAATCAGTGGAAAGGACCAATTAAAGTATTTGTAACTCGTATGACATAGCTTTAAGTTAATTTTTTCATTTAATTGGAAATTGGAGAGGACATTAGGGGATATTTTGAATGAACAAATTACACACATATGTAATTTCAATATCAGTTATATAAAAATAATTATCTTAAATTGTTTGAATATTTTTCTAATAGGTACTTTAAATGAAATTAAGCATTTGACCACATGGAGCATTAACTAAGCTTTGAAACTGAAAGTTATATAGAGAGAGGTTTCCAGGAGATTATCTTAGCAGAGAAAAAGGTGCATAGGAGGTAAGATGCAAATAAATAAAAGTCAGAGCAGCAACTTTACAGAAAGAAGAAAGAAAAAGGGGCTATGCGACATTAAAAGGAACCTCTCGTCTATCTTCCAAAGTTAATAACGCTATGGTAAATTTTGTGACAACATATTGCATGTCATAAAAATAATATACGTATACATATTCAATAAGAGTGGAGAATCCACAAACATTATATTATTGAGATTTATGGCAGCCCGGACAATTAAGAGCTAGAATATTAGAAATGAGTTCCTTCAAGAAATTTGGGGCTGAGGTGCCCAGTACAGGAAGGCTTTCTGGCAATGTTGCCAAAGCATCTACATTAAACTTGCATAAACATTGAGAATAGTGAAACCACATGGCCTTGACTTCTGCTTCTGAAGATGTGTTAAGTCAGATGAGCTAAAGCTCAAGAGCCACTCCCTCACCTCAAAACTATGAGAACAAGAACAAGGAGGCCAAAACTGTTTTCCCCTATCTTCCTTTCTAAACACAATCAGAAACCCTGGAAATAATGCAAGAAGCAACCAAAGGGGAACTCTGAAGGTAGAAAGAGGAAGAACTGGTGAGGAGCCCAGGACCGGGAGAACAGAACACAAAGCAGCAGAATGTCCAGGGACCTCCTACCCACCGGAAGACAGTCATCAGGCTTGGCATTTCTGATCCCAACCTGAAAACAGAAGGAGGTCCAGGGCTGCTCCTTCCTTCAGGGACAAAACCTTCTAATCAGTACAAGCAGGCAAGCTGGCACCTTTGTCAAGGAGATGAATCAGAAGCCCCCTGACAAAAAGCTAGCAGTGGACGGCTGTTTCCTCTTTCTAGTACCCAGCTGTCAGTTGCCCTGGCTGCCATGAATATCACTAAAGCATCATTTATTTTTTCACTTTCTGAGATATGTGTGTGTGTTTGTGTGTGTGTGTTTGTATGTGTGTGTGTGTGTGTGTGCATGCCTAATTCCTAAGAAGAAGTCATAAAATCACCATAGTGCCATCGTTCCTTTGTCTGCAGGGAGAGATACTTCCCTGCTTCACCAAGAGACACTGAGCAGCCAGTCATCATTGACAAAGAGGATTCTCCAGCCACAGCAGCCCAAATGGAGAAAGATCACTTCATCACCAGTTTCTCTACTCCACCTGGTGGCACCTGGAGGCCTGGCCTGGGGAATGTCCTTCTGCTGCCTCAGGCAGCACCTACAGGGACCAGTGGGAGTCCCAGTAGACTAGATAAACCAAACAGATGAAATAGCACCATGGAGGTTCTGCAAACTCAAGTGATACTGTAACCACAGCCCACAAGACATTCCGCAGATAAATCTTGAAAGCAGTTAGAGCAAAGAGATACATTTCCTATAGGAGTTCACCAATACGGATGACAGCAGAATTTTCATCTGAAAGCCTGGAGACCACAAGGAAGTAGCACAACATTTTTCAAACGTAGACACCAAAAAAGCTGTCAACTGAAAGCTGTGTAGCTGAGAAAACTGTTTTTCCTTTAGGCATGTAGGAGCAATAAAGACATTCTCAAACTAAGTAAAGCAAATAATTTGTCACTAGCAGAACTTGCATTAAGGAATAGCTCAATGAAACTCCTGAAACAGAAAGAAAATGAGAAAATGGCAGACGTAAGCACTAGCATATCAATAATTAATAGTTAAACAAACGATTACATTCATTTCATGGAATATTACTCAACAATGAAAAGAAACATCCTAATGGTACACACATTAATGTGAATGAGTCTCAGAGAAACATGTGGAATGAAAATGTCTAATCCAAAAGGCCACATATTACATGATTTTATCTATATGACATTCTTGAAATGACAAAAATTATGAAAATGGAGAACATGTTAGTGGTTGCCAAGGGTTTGTAATGGAACAGGGGAGAGAGTAGGAAAGGATGGAGGTGCATGTGGCTATAAAGACAACATGAAGGATCCTTGTGGTGTTGGAATTTTTCTGTGTCTTAATTTTAGTGGAAAGATCATCCTAGATGCACAATAAAAATGCATAGAACTAAACAAACACAAAAAAGAATAATGGAATGTATTAATGTCAATTGGTTCTGATATTGTACTATGATTTTGCAAGATGTTCCCACCTGAGTAAAGAGTACATGAAATCTCTCTGGATTATTTCTTAAAATGGCATGCCAATCTATAGTTATCTCAAAATAAAAGGTTTAATTTTTTAAGTGACAGGCAATATGATACGTTTTGGGATATGGAAGTAAGCAAAAAAGGATTCTGCTCCCATTGACATTATATTTAAAGGTACTGCCAGACACTGTGCTTTCAAATATGTATAGACTTAGAAAAAAGAAACTACTAGAACCTACTACAAAGGCTAAATAAAATACATTAAACATCCTTACAATTGAGGATGAGCAATTTCTTATGAACATACTTGAGCTTATAAGAAGTTGCTCTCCCCAGGGGAGGCACAGACCAGATTGATAAGGAAACACCCCTATCACATGCACCTTGTGAGTGCCTGCTGATGCTAGGACTCAGGACTCAGGATTTTAATATCCATATATCCAAGTGGGGATGGCAGGTAAACACTTGTTTCTATACAAGTGTGTAGGTGATATATAGTCGGAACCAAACACATACGAAAATAAATGAGCCAGAAAAAAATTGTTTTCTCTAATGAATAGAACAGAAAATCTAACTAAGTCCATCTCAACCTTGAGTGAAGTAGGGAAATAAAACATTTCTTAGATATTTAAAATACTGCTAAGACCTCACCTGGGGGTGAAATTTATACTACCAGAATTATCCAGGATTCCAAGATCAAGAAATAAAGTGCTTCTGAATTAATAGCCCTCTAGGACAACCTGAAGAAACAAACTCAAAAGCTTTTCAAGGAAAGCACTCTCTACCACACCCTTCATATGATAAAGCTCAAAATTCAAATAGTATACACCTCTTTCAGATTTAAAGGCAACAGAAACAAAAGTAAAAAGTATAGCACCCAAACACTACAGCTAATGGGATTTCCAATTATCAAATATGAAATAACTATGTTTATAAAGTTAAGCCTTATAAACATAGTTATTTTATATTTGATATTATATTGATTTACATGTTTAAGTTTAATAAAAAGATAATTCAAAGAATTTAGAAAAGAGTTCAAATATAAATATCCAGGCAAGTCGAATATGTATTTGATGAAATTTTTTAGAAGACA
The DNA here is from genome assembly GCF_029281585.2 of Gorilla gorilla gorilla. Lineage (NCBI taxonomy): Eukaryota > Metazoa > Chordata > Mammalia > Primates > Hominidae > Gorilla > Gorilla gorilla. The sequence goes on from NC_073229.2 coordinate 189,368,761, forward strand.
AATTAAGAGAAAAATAGCGACATGAAAATGGGTCTTTGGCAGGGCATGAAGGCTCATGCCTATAATCCCAGCACTTTGAGAAGCCAAGGCAGGTGGATCATCTGAGGTCAAGAGTTCGAGACAACACTGGCCAATATGGTGAAACCCCATCTCTACTAAAAATACAAAAATTAGCCAGGCATGTTGTCAGGCGCCTGTAATCCTGGCTACTTGGGAGGCTGAGGCAGGAGAATAGCTTGAACCCAGGAGGTGGAGGTTGCAGTGAGGTTGTAGTGAGCCAAGACCACACTATTGCATTCCAGCCTGGGCAATAAGAACGAAATCCATCTCAAAAAGGAAAAGAAGAAAAGAAAAGAGAAAAAGAAAAGGAATCTTTAGAAATTACAGCAAGCTGCCTACAACAGACCCACCCAATGGGTAGACAGTCACAGACTCAAAGTAAAGAGGTGAAAAAAAAGGCATGCTATGAAAACAGAAAACAAAAATGAACAGGAGTTGCCATGCTTATATTAGATAAAACGGACTGTAAAATAACAACAGTAAAAACAAAAAAGACAAAGGTTATTTATTACACAGTGATAAGAGGTTCAATTCAACAAGAAGATATAACTATTCTAAATATGTATGCACCCAACACTGGAGCACTCAGATTCATAAAACAAATATTTCCAGACCTAAGAAAAGAGACAGACAGCAATACAATAATACTGTGGAATTTCAGCATCCCAGTCATAGCACTAGACAGATCATCAACCAAGAATCTCTGGGCTTAAACTGCACTCTAGACCAAACGGACCTAACAGATATTTACACATTATTTTATTTAAAGCAATGAATATACATTTTTGAGATGTTCTCCAAAATAGACCATATGCTTAGCCATAAACCAAGTCTCAAAAAACTCAAAAGAAATCAAAGTCCTATCAAGTATCTTCTCAGACTACAATGGAATAAAATTAGAAATCAATACCAAGAGAAACTCTCAAACCTATACAAACACATAGGAAATAAACAACTTTCTCCTGAAGAATTTTTGGGTAAGTGACAAAATTAAGGCAGTAGTCAAAAAAAGTTTGAAATGAATGAAAATAGAGATATAACATACCAAACCCTCTAGGACACAGCAAAAACAGTGCTAAGAGGAAAGTTTATAGTGTTAAACGCCTCTATCAAAAAGGTAGAAAGATCTCAAATTAACTACCTAACATCACATTTCCACAACTAGAAAAACAAGAACAAACCAAACTCAAAGCTGGAAACATTAGAGCAGAACTAAAATAGATAGAGACCAAAAAATAAGGGACAAAGGATCAATGAAATAAAATATTGGTTCTTTGAAAAGATAAACAAAATTGATAGCCCAATAGCTAGATTAACCAAGAAAAAAAGAGAGAAGATTCAAATAAGCACAATTAGAAATAATAAAGGTGGCATAACACCTGATACCACAGAAATATAAAAGATCATCAGAATATACTACAAACATCCTCAGGTGCACACACTGGGAAACCTAGAGGACATGGATAAACTCCTGGAAACATACAACCTCCCAAGACTGAACCAGGAAAACAAACAAACAAACAAACAAAAACAAACCCTCTAATAGACCAATAACAAGTAAAGAAATTAAAGCCATTGTAAAAAATCTTCCAGCAACAAAAAAACCCACTAGACAGAATCACAGCCAAATTTTTCTAGACATACAAAAGTGAGTTGGTACCAATCCTACTGAAACTATTCCAAAAGATCAAGCAGGAGGGAATCCCCTACCTTATTCTTTGATACCAGTCTTACTCTGCTATCAAAATTAGACAAGGGCACAATTAAAAAACAAAATAGACGAATATTCCTCACGAATATAGATGCAAAAATCTTCAATAAAATACTAGCAAACAAAATCCAACACCACATCAAAGAGATAATATACCATGATCAAGTGAAATTTATCCTAGGAATGCAAGGATGGCTCAACATATACAAAACAATAAATGAATTCACCACATCATAAACAAAATTTAAAACAAAAACCACATGATTATCTCAATAAATGCAGAAAATGTATTTGATAGAATCTAACCTCCATTCAGGATAAAAACAACCATAAAAAATGCGGGCACTGAAGAAACATATTTCAAAATAACAAAAGCCATATATGACAAACCTACAGCCCGCATCATACTGAATGGGCTGCAGTTCAATCTGGGCCTGAATATTCCTCCACCCCAGTGCCATAGATCTCACAGAATTATTGTTAGAATTAAATTATGCACAATTATATATTAAACATATCATATATTATTATATGCATATATTATCTAAATTAATTTTCCTAATATTCACATCAATTTGTATTTTAATACAACATATAAGAAAATTGGAGCACCTAGGGATTAAGTAACTTGCTCAAGGTCATACAGTTAGTAACAGACAAAGCCAAAATTTGAAACAAGCAGTTTGCATCCATAACTCATGCTGTTAATCATAATACATATGGCCTCTCAATAAACGCAGAAAACTTTTATAAAGTTCAACTCCATTCATTGTTTCAATATGACTTGTATTTTAAATAAACTAGAAATACAGGAGAGTTTATTTACTAACTACACATAGATAATTTCTACCAAAAAAAAGCATATGAAATGGTGAAATAGTAGATGGCTTCCTTTAAAATCAAAAGAAATAATGCACAATATTAGCACTTCTGTTCAAATTAATTTGAGGACTAGCATTTCAGTAACACCAAAGTTCAATAAGTAAATGTGTAGATATAAGAATCATGAATAAAATATCAAAAGTGTCATTATGTGTATAATTTCTTTGAAAAATCACAACAGTATCTACAGAAAAATTTCAAAACTAACATCAATTCAGAAATTGATGAAAAAATAAATATATAAAATCTACTTGTTCCACATCTAATCATAATGGAGCAATCAGAAGTAGGCTTATTCTTCTGCCCTGAGTATTTGAAAAACTGCCCAAAATAAATAAAATGCTTGTTTGTAGACACTGAGAAACATGGAGTGCAGGACTGTAAACCACCACCCCCCATCCCTGACACACACAATATTGCGATCCCTTTTAGCCTGAAGACACATTTTCAACCACAATGAAGGGTAATGGTCCCAAGCAGAGATCACTGGACTTGCTGAGTAGACAAGATAATAAATCTCAGTTCAGAGAGGCTGTGATGGCTGTCAATTGTGGGGCAGATTTTTGGAGAAAAAGGAGCTACACAGAAAAGAAGCTCTAGAAATCTTCACAGAGACCTCCTTGTGTCTTTCCTGACATCAAGCTGCACATGCATAAGGAAATATTCCATGAGTCCAGAAAAAGGAACTACCAAGGAACTCAAGTCTACCCTAACAAAATTTGGTAACAACTCTCAAAAGGATAAAGCTAACCAAAAATGTAACTCCCTACCAAAAATCTTTAAAAGAAAAAAGAGTCACGCAATCGACAACCAAAAAAACCAGAATGTCTGATAGTAAACCAGTATTTATTAAACAAAAGTAGAAGCAGAGAAATATGATCCATACTCATGAGAGGGAGAAAAGTCAATCAATAGAAACAGAAGCAGAAGTGGCAGATGTGTTAGAATTTACAAAGGAGTTTTAAATGACTATTACAAAATGAAATGTCCCGGCAAAGCTGTCTCTTGTGGGGAAAGTCAACATTCTGTAGAGAATCTCCTTCCCTTTCCAGGCCTTTTTCCTTATCCAGGAGAGAATTAACTAAAAGTCTGGTACCTTGTTAAGTCTGATAAGAAACATTTACAATCTATTCTCTCTGAAGCCTGCTACCTGGAAGCTTCATCTACATAATAAGAATGTTGGTCTCCAACACCCCTTACCTTAACCCAGCCACTCCCTTCTATTGGTTCCAGGTCTTTATATAAACTTTCAATCAACTGACAATCAGACAATCTTTCAATCCAACTTTGACCTGGAAGCTTCCCCGCTTTGATTTGCCCCATCTTTCTGGACCAAAACAATGTGCATCTTACTGATAGAGGAGTTAAGAAGAAATTACTTAGGCAGATAGTGAGGGTATAGAAATCCTCAGCAAGTGCTTCCTTTTAATGAAAAGCAGTCCCAAATCATTTTCCTTTCTAGCAAAGAGCCCCTGGATCTCCAATTTTTCTATGGTAATTTCCTCCTTTCCTGTCTGCAATCACAATATCTCCTATCCTCTTTGCGCCGGGAAGTTTTACAGTTCAGGGAAGTAATCTCCTTTGGCAAGATCAGGGAACACTGTAGTAACCAGAGATATAGGTCAAGGGAAGGCGTCTGTGATTTTCTAGGAACAGAGGGTACCCAAACCCCCAACACAGTGAGTGTCACTCTCCGCCCTTGGTCTGGAGAGCACATGGCATTTGCAGGTCTGTCTGCTCTTGGTCTGAAGAGCACATGGCATGTCAAGGTCACTCTGCCCTTGTTCTGGAGCGCACATGGCATTTCAAGGTCAACAGCGCCACCTAGTGGACTAGCGATCCTCTCCATGAGGCACATTGTTGGTCCATTACCAAAACACCTAGCTTCCCAATTATCTTCCCCTTTTGCATCTCTCTACTAGAAACCAGACTTCATGCTGCTTCTCTGAATGGGAAAATTCTGCCTTTAACAATTAGGAGTAAAATACACTCCGAAGCCAAATTTTAGTCTTGACACTGTAACATCAGCAGGAAAATGGTTATTTTGTTCCAATATTCTTTTAGGGTACCAATTCAGCCTCCAATGAGAATGGCACTTAATAAATAAGCGGATTCTAAGTCAGGAAGTTAACCAGAACCATTCTCTAAGGGTAAATGCTTTAACACGAGCCATAATAGCAGGATATAGAGTTCAATCTGCCATGCCCCCTCCATTAAAGGGGCCTGGTCAACTATTACGTAGTTTTTTTGAGATCCATTTTACAGGAAGCCACCCAGGTCACAAAAGTCCAGGAAGTCAAAGGGAAATCACAGGCAGAGGACTAGAGTCACTTGGGTGAGCTTGACTAATCCCAGTTGCTTAGTTCCTCTGGTTCAATGGTTGGAGGTCATTCCTGCAACCACGGGTGGTACATTCAACAAGGTGCCTGGACCCAGAAACCATGGACGGAAAGCAGCGGTGGGGATGCCCCCACTGTCTTCCCCTCTGCCCTGAGTCACACCAAAAGGAAAGAGACTAAAGGGATGACTTTTTTTCACTTCTCTTTCTGGAGGGGTAACACATCATCTTCTGCTTGCATCCCTCTGGGGGGCATTCTGAAGCATGAGGACTCCTTTGACTCTGAAACTTTAAAGAAAAAGTGGCTCATTTGCTTTGGTACAAAGGCCCGGCCTCCTTACTAGAACTTCGCAGGCATTACAAAATCAACCCACCACTTTTTGTAGTCATATCAAAAGCCTATAAAGAATGATTCTGCAAAGTTAGAGAAGCAACTTCCAGGGGAATCATTTGAGGATCTCCCTTAGTTTGGGCTCCCTCAAGTTCCCTTCTCATTACAGGACCCTAGGGAAATAAAGGGAGACTTAGGCTGATTTTCTAATGACCCTGATATTTATATAGAAGCTTTCCAAAATTTAAATCAGGTGTTTGACCTCCCATGAAGGGATTTTTGCTACTTCTAAGCCAAACTCTAACTGCAGGTGAAAAACAGGCAGTCCTGCAGGCTGCAGAGGATTTCGGAGATGAGCAGTATGTCTCCTATAACAGGCAAAAAGGGAAAAGAGAAAATCGGGAAGGTGAAGAAATAGGGGAAACACCACTGCTGATACGAAGCGAAGTAGTACCTCTTGACAACTCTAATTGGAACCCCTGGACTTTTCTCTGGTATTTTTCCTTCTTTCATAGTTTCAAATGCTTCTATCTTCTTTTATAATGCTCTTCCAATCTGGAAAAAGTTAATTTTCGAAACCTTAAAATGCTTGGTTTAGAGGAAAGGGAACCCAGAAGCCTGACATGCCAGCAAAATGGTAAAAATTTCTTACCAGTCAGGCTTTTGTCTTCTCTCTCCCTGTGCAATCTGGTAAAAGGGATAATAAGGATCATTGTTTATATTCTCTATTAAGTTTTAATTAATGAAGAAGGATTTGTGAGGTTGGTCTTAAGCTGTAGCCAATCTGGTGTGTATGGTGTGACTTTCTGCATAGTTCTGTCAAAAGAAAGGGTACCTTAGGTTAGCATGCAGAGTCAGAACCCCATAAGCCTGCTATTCAAGCCAGCCCAACAAAATGGTCAGTAACAAACTTGGATACAGGCCTCCATCTTGTTTCGTGTCCTTGGGAATATGACCTGTAACCGCTTGTTTAATACTTTGTTTTAGTCTCTGCCATTTTACAATGGTCACTGTTTTTTGTTTTTTTCACAGAAAAATTAAGAGGAAGGTACAAGTATTTCCCATCTACTCCCTTCCCCCACACATGCACGACCTCCCTCCACTATCCACATCTGCCACCGTGGTGCATGTGTTGCAGTCAATGAGCCTACCTTGACACATCCAAGGTCGACTGTGCACACCAAGGCTGACTCTTGGTGTTGTACATCCCATGGGTTTGCACAGAGGCATAATGACATGTGTCCACCATTGTAGTATCATACAGAAGAGTTTCACTGCCCTAAAAATACTCTGTGATCCACCTATAGTACATCAGTTTTCATTTAAATAAAAGACATTTTTCCTAAAATAATTTAGGTTGAGAATGGATATATCATAACATTCTGGGAGCCCACAAACGAAGAAGTAACTGACAATTGGTAATGGAATTAAACCAGTAGATTGCTTTTGAGATGGTGCTGATTGTCTGACATTCGGTGCAGCATTGCCACCTACGACTGAAATTGCTGCTCCCCGACCCCATCTCTAAGCATTTGTTTCTCTAACTTTCTCATAAGAAAACAAGTAGGCCAGGCGCGGTGGCTCACGCCTGTAATCCCAGCACTCTGGGAGGCCAAAGCGGGCGGATCACGAGGTCAGGAGATCGAGACCATCCTGGCTATCACGGTGGAACCCCGTCTCTACTAAAAATACAAAAAATTAGCCTGGCGTGGTGGCGGGTGCCTGTAGTCCCAGCTATTTGGGAGGCTGAGGTGGGAAAATGGCGTGAACCAGGGAGGTGGAGCTTCCAGTGAGCCCAGATTGCACCGCCGCACTCCAGCCTGGGCCACAGAGCAAGACTCTGTCTCAAAAAGAAAAAAAGCAAAAAACAAAAAACAAGTAGCCCTGAGGTCACAAAAACGTTCCCTTTTCTTGGTTCTTCACTACAAGGAATTTCATGTCATATTAAAAAGGGTCACATGTTCCAGATTATCTCAAAAACAATGAGCTCCACTTTAAAGAGTGAGTTGGGGAGGAAATTGGGCAAAGCAAGTAATGTAGGTCTTTGGAAATCAGCTTAAGAAACAAGAAAATAGGAGACTTCAATGCTATAGGGAGAGGGGCTACCCAGCCTCCATTCAGGTTTTTTCTTTCTCTCCTCTGAAAATTCCATTGACATTTTCTCCTGGATTTTCTTATTCAGAGACATCAGAGAAGTAACATTTCCTCCCACAGATACGTTGTCACGATGTGCAGCTCCTACCTAGCAGATACCCAAAGACAACATTTGGGATCAGGAACCAGTCGTGGCACCAAACATGAATGAAGCCAGAGCCAAAAAAAGGTATGAGGACTGAGTGCCATCTGGAGGTGACTATGACTTTCCTAGACTAAAGCACTATTTGTGAGGCAAATCCATTTTTGCAACATCTTCTCAAGGGACCCTTACTTCGAATAAAGTGATCATGGTTTCCCTGGAGAGATGCAAATTTGTCATTAAAAGCCCAAACCTCTTCTTACGTGTTTAGGCATTTTCCAAGTTATTGAGAATGAGTAACACCAGCATAGAGTCCCTCCTTGCGCTGTCCAAGCATCCACCGGGATATTTATATGCACGAAGACGTCTGTTTCCTGCACTTTCATTCCTAACTGGCTCCTAGGGTGGTCCCTGAAGTCGTTGTGGGCCTGCAGGCCTCTACACTAACCAACCTAAATGCCTGATCCTGCCAGCTGGATGCTGCAGTCTGCTGGCATATGGGCAGTGTTAAAATGGTTAAAACTCTTCCAGGGCTTAGAGGAATTCAGACCACCAGAGCTCCATCAATTAAAAACTGATAACACTCATTCTACTTGGGCCTCCTCCAGCACAGCATTCTGTTCTGCCCCATCTCCAGTTGGTTTGACTTGGTACATTTCCTAAACACAAGGGCCAGGTGTCCAGCACTGCCAAGCTGAATGTCATTTCCATTTTGGATGGAAATTAGCAATTCAAATTTAATTCCACTTTAAATCTTTCAGAATCATTTATAAAGATAACCTGATTTTCAGCAAAGCTAGATGCTTCTGACAAGAGTTCCCTGCTTGTTGTAGACATTCAATAAATGATGATTGATTTTTTTGAAAATCATCAATTCTTTCTACTAGTGATGGTTTGATGATCAATTTTAAGCCTAACTGGAGAATACGCCAATTTTATTAGGCTGAGTACAATATTAGCAAGATGACTCAAGTAAAGAAGTCAATTACCACAAGGCACAATTTCTCAAGACTCAAATTATGTCAAACTAGAGATATTCATTTTATAGTGTTGATGTCAATAAGCCTCTCTATGTGTGTTTAGTAATCCTATGCACAGATTGATCTTCTAACAGTATCTTCCAAGGTCCAAGAAGAGAAAGCTTGAGCTTTTGGAAACTGTGTAGCTATTAAGAGCTTTAATTTGAAAGCAGAACCTCCGTCTTTACTATCTCTAGGAATTTTTGAATTTAAATGACTTAAAATACCAAACCGGTGTATTGACCATTTTCGTTCCAAGACTCAAATCAATAAACTCTCTAAATCTAATAGTTTCAATAATAGAACTACTCAATCATTCACTCACAGATATCAGGATGCATGTAATGACAGTCTAGAGCAGCTTAAAAGATAATTAAATCAACACTGTTCATCTTCCTGAGGACTGCCAGAAAAGATGAGAGAAATAAATAAAAGGTTGAAGACAAACTCCAAACTTATTTAGCATGACATTCTCTCTTTTCATAGAATTCCAATGGAAATAAATAGAATCCAATCCACAATGATTCTCTAACGCTTTCTCTTCTTTTTACTCTGATAATACTGACTGTGGTTAATGGAAAAATAGGATTAATGGAACACCTCTTAAATGTATGCACACATTTTAATGCTCACACAAGACTGCTCGAGTGCATAAATCCAGGCAGTGCCAACCACCTTGTAGTGTGTCTGAATAATATGCCCTGGCGTTGTGCAGCACACAGCACACTTAAAATTTTTATAAGGAAGTAAAAAAGAAAGAATTCAACCTACAACCAAGTTTCTCTTAGTTCAATTGATAGGATAACAAGATTTTCCTGAATTATCTGATTTTTTATTTATAAAATAAATAGATTTCCTAAGAATTTTTAACAAATTAAAACATTTCCATTATATTCAAGGTAAAACATCAATAGGTTTTTAATCACATTTATCAGAACCTATGGTTAAGAATATTTAACAACAGAACTTTGAAATTTACTACCTACTAATAACTCTCAGCTCAGAGGAAAAAGTATTTTAAAAATGTAACCCACAGTCTGGTCTTTTAGTCTGAATATAAAATATTTAGGGATAAAATCAGAGTTCATAGATACTTTAAAATTCTATTAGTTTTCTTTTGTTAATGTGTCCTAAAGATAGATGACATTAAAAAAATTTTAAATACGAGAATAATATTTTGACTTACAAGATCTTATTAAATATTTAGAAATTATCACAAATATATCAGTTTGACCTGTAGTTTAATATATGGTGGTTTAATATATATATATATGCGTTTTATTCTACCCATTATAATAAATACAGTCCAGTACCCCTTCCCTTGTAATATGTTTATTTTACATGAAAAAGCTGACACAGGATTCATTTCATTATATAATCTTGGCTCACTACAAGTAATGAAGAGCCTTATTAATATTAAATATTTTCTCATTAATATACTAAAATCAGAAAAGTCTGGTCTTTCATGTAAGTGTTTGGAAATCATCACTCCTTTCTAATAAAAAGTCAAAAGCTGAACAAACTGAAAAATCAACAATGCTTCTTACTGTCAGAGAAACAAGGCCACAGGGCAAAGCACTGTCCCACGTTGGAGAGACCTACGGGCAGATACAGAGATTGACAGCTGACCAGAGCAGAACCCCCACACAACCAGGGGCAGGGCAGGGAAACCGAAATGGTAACTGGCACATGGCTGCAGGCTCAGTGTGAACAAGTCTGAGAGTGAAAAACACCAGGGGGACCCAGTCATTCAGGGATCCCACACTTTTGTGAGTCATAGCTCCAGGAGCTCTGCGAAGCTTTCACAGTGAGGATCAGAGAAAAATCTTCTTATGCTGCTGGCAGGGGCAGGGGGACAGAAACCACTTGAAATACACTAGAGCATCCTGTTCATCCTAGCCAGGAGAAACCATATAACCAGAGCCCAGCCTACTGGATTTTTCATATCTGGGAGAAAGGAAGTACCCAATTTCAGCCCATGCTAGCCATCCTGTCCCACTTAAGAGAAGCAGGGTGACCAAAACATACCTGTGACGTTCATAGTGCAGAGGCCCAATCTTGCTAAAAGACTAAGACCTACTCATAGAGCTCTACAGTGCTTACCCACCATCAAACAACTACAGGCTTATTAACTGCAGTTTTTAAGAAATCCATTATATCATGTACACCTATCAGAAAATACGGCAAAGTGCCTAAAATGAGAAAAACACAGTTTGAAGAGACAGAGCAAACATTTGAACCAGACTCAAATATCAAAGGGATTTTGGAATTCTCAAACTGGGAACTTAAAACAACTATGAATACTCTGTTAAGGGCTCTAATGGACAAAGCAAGCAGCATGCAAAAACAAATGCGTGATGTTAGTAGGGGCATGGAAATTCTAAGAAAGAGTCAAAAGGAAACACCAGAGAGAAACACAGAAACAGAAACGAAGAATGCTTTTGATAGGGTCATTAGTAGACTGGCCATGGATGAAGAAACAATTTGCACTTGAGTATATGGCAATAGAAACTTCCAAAACTGAGAAGCAAAGAGAAAGAAAGGACCAAAACAAAAGAGCTGAATATCCACCAAGTATGGGACGACTGTGAAAGGTTTAACTATGTGTAATGGGAACACTAGAAGGAGTAAATAGAAATAGAGAAAGGAATAGAAGAAATATTTGAAGCAGTAACTGAAAATTTAATTCAAGTTACTATCAAACACCAAACCTCAGATGGTAAGCTCAGAGAGTACCAAGCAGGATAAATGTCCCCCCCAAAAAAACCGCATCAAGACACATTAGTCAGCACTTTGAGAGGCTGAGGCGGGTGGATCACTTGAGGTCAGGAGTTCGCAACATTGCAAAACCCCGTCTCTACTAAAAATACAAACATTAGCCGGGAGTGGTAGCACACGCTCGTAATACTAGCCACTTGGGAAGCTGAGACAGAAGAATTCCTTGAACCCAGGAGGCGGAGGTTGCAGTGAGCCGAGATCGCATCATTGCACTCCAGCCTGGGCAACAGCCTGGGCATCTGCCTCGGGTTATATGAAGACTGTCTCAAAAAAAAAAAAAAAAAAAAAAAAGACACGTTAGTCAAACTTCAGAAAATAAAAGGTAAAGAGAAAATATTGAAAGACACATGGGAAAAATACTTTAACCTCTAGAGGAGCAAAGATGAGAATTATGTACAACCAACTTTTCCACAGACACCATACAGCAAGAAGGCAGTGAAGTGAAATATTTTAAGTGTCAGAGAAAAAGAACACCAAGGTAGAATTCTGTACCCTACACATTACCCTTCAAAAGCAAAGAAGAAATAAAGACTTCCCAGACAAGCAGAAATTTAGGGATGATTTTGCCAGTACATCTGCCTTGCAAGAAAGGTTAAAAGAAATTATTCACAGAGAAGGAAAATGATATAGGTCACGTGAGAAACAAACTCACCCATCCAAACCCAAAGAATACACTCAGAGACACAGAGAACAGCAGAAGCGAGACTTTAATGGCAGTCTTGCAAACGGTTTCAACAAGGAATTTATGCCCTAGTGTGCAAGTTCCTCCCCCAGTTCGTCATTGGCTGAATACTATGGGGTTACAATTTTCCTGGACGTTGTCTATTGGTAGTTGGATTAAGGCTTCAAGTATGTTATTTAGGGTCTTTTTGCTGCACTTTATTGCAGCCCATAATGCATTGTGACTGTCTCAGGACTCTTTAAACATTTGACTTATGGCCCTAATGTCTACACTTAGCTGATAAGAAAGGGTACAATTGGCTGGGCACGGTGGCTCAAGCCTGTAATCCCAGCACTTTGGGAGGCCGAGGCGGGCGGATCACAAGGTCAGGAGATTGAGACTATCCTGGCTAACACGGTGAAACCCCCGTTTCTACTAAAAATACAAAAAAATCAGCAAGCGTGGTGGCGGGCGCCTGTAGTCCCAGCTACCGGGGAGGCTGAGGCAGGAGAATGGCGTGAACCCGGGAGGCGGAGCTTGCAGTGAGCCGAGATCGCGCCACTGCACTCCAGCCTGGGCGACAGAGCGAGACCCCATCTCAAAAAAAAAAAAAAAAGAAAGAAAGAAAGAAAAAGGAAAGGGTACAATTATCTATGTTGCAAGCTAGCCTAAACTAAATTCTTTCGTGGGGTGGGGAAGGGGTAGTTAAGGGGGGCAGCCAACTGATAGGCGCCTGGCTGCTGGGTGACAGGAAGAGCAGGAAGAAGGGAGAAGGTGGCTCGTGGCTCAGTACATTCTGCTTCTTTATTTCTTTATTTCCATGAAGCCTGCTTAAACTTACACTAAAGCACTTAGAATTGAAAATGGACAACCACATATAGATTATTCTCCGCAATTCCCTCCTCTTTTGTTTTTACCCTTCTTGGCCTTTTTTTCACTTAAATTACTTTGTTTTACAAAACTGTTCTGGAAGTTTACTTTCTTTTTCATAGGAGGAGAAGCTTAATTTGGTTTCTAATAATAGTAGGTTATTTTGTTGGGTCATTAGGGGAATTTGTTTACTGATAGCTGTTTTAATTAACTTTAGTGTTAATCCCCTCACTCAAGGAATGATACAATATGCTATGGCTGTTAAGACCCCTGCCACAGTTACAAGAGATGTAAGAAATGAAGCTGCCATTCCTTTCCACTTTTTAAACCAACCTTTCAGCCAATCAGTAAAAGTGTTATTTATTCCTGCATTATTTGGCCATCTTATTGGCCAGAGTTGTTAGTTCTTGTAGTGTAGTGCCTTTGTAATGGTTTCATCTGGGGCAGTATTGTTGGGAATGAACGTACAACATTTTCCTCCCAACATAGCACATACACTACCGTTTACTGCTAATATAATGTTCAGTGCAATTTTGTTTTCCCAAGACATTTGGCTAGTGGCATTTAGTTGGCTGGCTACACCCTTAAGGGCATCTTGAGTGTAACTGATGAATCTTTTCTGATTATAATAGATGTAATTGATCCAGTTTACCTTTTTCTTAATATTCGACCACCAGAAGATTGCTGACTTAAATCCAGCAGCTATTTGGTTTGGAGCCTTAAATGTATTAGACATTCCCCTAGGGATGCCTATGGAACTAATATATACATTGGGGTCAAAAGAACTTGTTAGATTTATTTGGTCTCAATGACCATGTGTGTTTTTAAGCATTCTATGGAATGTCACGGTGAAGGGAATAGCCAGTTGCACTAAAGCACAAGTTCCGGTTCAACTGGAAGGTAAGAAGTTAACGGAGGTTCTGTTTCCCACAATACCCCCAGACCTCTGCCTCGGGTTATATGAAGAGCAGAGTAGTTGCCACAGTCTGGCTTACCGGTGACATTTAGGATGTGGGTGCAGGTTGAAAGCTCCCCCATGGGTTTATTGAACCTCCCCTGCCCCCTGTTTAGACAGACAAGAGGAGTGATTTATATTCCCTACAGAGCACGAGGGGATTGCTCTGGGATCTGCTCTCTGCAAGGTGGGAAAGAGCAATGACAGACTTTTACAAGTCTTATTTCCCCATGTATCTTTGTCTTGGTATAGAGCCAACATGTAATGCGTTCCTTCGGAATTAGTATCCCATCCAAGGGGAAATGGAACCACCTGTGCCTGAGGTCAACCAGCAGTGCACACATAACAGTTACTCTTACTGTGGTCTTGTACTGAAAATTTATCCCATTTAACCCAGGCATTTAGATCTCCATCCCCTGTTTTAATTTTTAATGTTTGTCTTAAATCTTGTACTTCGACTATTTCTGCTCTCTTAGGGTTATCATCTGAAGCAAGGTATGGGGTTGGAATGGTGTTAGGCAGATGGGGAACTGAATTTCTATCTTAAACATAAATCACCCTCTGGGGTCTTTCACCTCAACATCAGCTCCCATTCCATATACTCAAGGGGCTACCATACCAGTTCTTAGTTCTTCTCCTAAGTCCCATGATCCTAAAAGAGCATGACTCCAAATAGTTAGGAGTATAGGATTACCTTCTAGGTTTTGACAATTAGTTGATGGGGAGCCCCTGTGTATACCTCACCCAAAATGAAATCTGATGTCCAACCCTGAGGCTTGGTGGTCCACCATATATCTTCCCAGGCATCACAAGGGGGTATATCAAGGCCCATGAAGGATTCCGGGTAGAGATACTTTTTTGCTCAAGAGAGCTGTCTCTGGTTTTCCAGACCTCCGCAAAGCAAGACTTGACAGGCATTAAATTTTATAGTAATGAGTGTTTTAGCTTCAGTCACATATGCATATGGTGTGGTTTTAGTTATCTTAATTACTAATGTAATTGGTCAATAAGGATATCCCTTCCAATTCGCCCAGTCCCTGTGCCAGCCCCTAGCCCTTGGTATAATAGCCCATCCTAGTCACATTAATTTCCATAGATGGGGCCAGCTTATGTTTCCTTTTTAGACTTTCCTTAGAGTTAGCTTTAGGGGTTCCTTTGGTGGCGCATATACCCCCACTGACTTTCCCTTCTAGGACCTTGTTTACCAGTCCCTTGACCTGTGTATAGTGAGTCCAGCCTCGTTTAGCTGCTCGCATGGCCATCTTAGTAGTCAGATGCACTTGATAAGGCCCAGCTTGGGTAGAGCTTGTCTTCTTTCCAAGTTTTAATTAACACTGAGTCACCAGTTTGGAAATGATGAACCATGAATTCAAGAGGCAGAATTTGAAATAGTACTTTTAACCTGAGGGAGGACAGAGTAGATGATATGGCCGGTATATAATTTTTTTAAGAATTGATCCTTACTTTTCGTGATGGGAAGGTCTGTACTCCTACCCACATATGGGAGTCCATATAATAATTTATAGGGGGACAGTCCCCAAGTTTTTCCAGGGGCTGTCCTAATTCTAAGGAGTGTAATGGGGAGGCACTTTGTGCAGGGCATTTTGCTTTATAGGATTAGTTTGGTAATATGTTTTTTGAGAGTTTGATTCATTCTTTCTAGTTTTCCAGAGGAAGGGGGACCCCATGGGATACGATAATTTGATTTAATTTGTAAGCCCTCCATGATTCCCCTCAACACCGCCGGGGTAAAGTGACTCCCATTGTCTGAATCAATGTTCTCTACCAGGCCAAATTTTGGTATAATTTGCTCTAAGATTATTTTAACCACATTCCCAGCAGTGGCATTCGTGAGGGGAAAGGCCTCCCCACTCAGCCACAGAGGTGATTCACTATTACCAGTAAATACTTTAGTCTCCCTGTTTTAGGCATTTCTGTAAAATCTATTTGAATGCTTTGAAATGGTCTCAGCCCGGGAGGTCTTCCCCATGTAGTCTGCTTCCTAGTTACCTTTGGTTTATTTTCTGACAAGTTACACAGCCTTTGCATACTTGCTTAGAAGGGTATAGATTCCTGTGCAACTGTAAGTTTTTAGTATTGCATTACACGTAGCCTGAGGGCCCCAGTGACTTCCCATGTGCATTATGGACTTCAGTTCTCTCATTATGGGTTTACTTATCATTTCTCTCCCCTCGCGAAGCATCTGCCTCCCCTCCTCAGTTTGAGTGGCCCCTATATTGCCCAGCTCTTCCTCCTTCTCTTTGGAAAATCAGGGTCTTCATACCACATTAGGGATATCTGAGATTAGGCTGAATGGTCTAACTTCTTTCTCCAGGGAGGCTTGCATAGCAGCTTCATCCTCAAGCCCGTTCCTTGCAGCTTCTATACTGTTTCCTTTTTGATGGCCATTGACATGAACTATGGCTATTTCTGCTGAGAGCAAGGGGCTTTCTAAAATTTGTTTAATCGGTTCTCCATGTACCAATTCCTTTCCCCTGTTATTTAGTAGGCCCCATTCTGACCAGATTTTCCAAAGGTGCATACCACCCCATAGGCATATTTGGAGTTAGTGTATATAGTGCCCTTTTGGCCTTTAAGGAGATTCAGAGCCTGATTATGTGCATGTAATTCACAGGTTTGGGCCGACCAATTATTAGGCAGCCTGTCCTTTTCACATAAGAGTTGTTTGTTTCCATGAATGATAGCATAGCCATTATGTCTCTTGCCTTCTATCACTCAGGACGACCCATCTATAAACAGCCTGACTCTGTCATGTAGCAGGGCTTCCCTAAGGTCCCGTCTCATTTTAGTTTGGTAGTCTCATATCTAAGCAGTTATGGTTAAGAGCTCCTTTATCTTCTTCTCCCTTCCATACGAAATTGGCTGGATTTAGGCAAGTATCTGTTGTTAAAACCAAATTTTTTAAATCTTTTTCTAACAATATGGCTTCATATTTTAGAATTCGGGAAATTGTTAACCATCTTCCAGCCTTCTGGTTTAATGTGGTCCTGACCTGTTGCAGGGTACTCACTATTAGAGCCCCATCAAAAGTTAGCTTTTGGCTCTCTTCTGCATGCAGAGCTGTAGCCGCTATCACTTGTACACATTCAGGCCACCTTCTAGAGACAGGATCAAGAAGTTTGGAAATAAAGATCCCCAGATTTGAGTAAGCACCCCAAGGGCAACACCCTGATCCACTGTCACAAACAAATGGAACGGTTTCTCTAGAGGTGGGAGGGCCAGGACCGGAGCTGTTAGAAGAGCTTGCTTTTGTTCCTCTAATGCCTGAATTTCTTCTGGGGACCAGCCAAGGGATTAGGTTTCTTTTCTGGTAGTTTAAGACATAAAATTATTATCTTTCAGGCATATGAGTCAATCCATAATCTACAATAGCCTGTTAAGCCTAGGAATTTCCAGATCTCTCTCTTTGTTGTAGGTAAAGGTAAGTCCACTACCCCAGATATCCTTTCTGGGTTCATTCTCTACTTCCCTTCACTAATCATGTGTCCCAAGTATGTAATTTATTTTTCTACAAAGTGTAGCTTGTTTTTAGAGACTCATAATTTCTTTTCCCCTAGAAAATTTAGTAAACTTATGGTGGTTTCTGAAACCTCTGTCCTTTTTCTCCAGAGATTAAAAGGTTATCAATGTATTGTAACAACTGAGTTCCCCTAAGGGTTTGGAATTCTTCCGATACCCTTTAGAGGACCTGACCAAATAAGTCTGGGGCTTCAGTGAAACGTTGTGGCAGCACAGTCCAGCGATGCTGCTGTTTCCTCCCGGTTGTGGGATTTTCCTATTTGATGGCAAAGAGATCTCTACTTTTAGATTCTAAGGAGCATGACCAAAATGCATCTTTCAGGACCACCACACTGAACCACTTGTGTTCATAGGGTATCTTACCAAGGAGATTGTAAGGATTAGCCACTGTAGGGTGGCAGGCCTGAACAATTTGATTTATAGCCCTTAGATCCTGTACTAACCTGTATGACCCATGCAGTTTCTTGACTGGGAGAATTGGGGTACTGTATGGTGACATACAGGGTTCCAATAACCCATCTTTCACTAACTCTATTACCGGTTGGAGGCCTTTTCTTCCTTTAATTGGCACAGGATATTGTTTTCTATAGACAACCTCCCCAGGTTGTTTGAATTCAATTTGTAAGAGTGTGATTCTTAACCCTAAACTATTGTCTTTCCTAACCCATACAAGGGGATCAATTTTCCTTTCTTCTTCTTCAGATAGGAGACTCATGATCACATTTATTCATCCCTCCTCTACTCCTAATCCTAGGCCCAATCTTACAGTCAGGTCTTGATCCAGGAGTTTAGTTACTGCTTTAGGAACATATAAGAATGACTCTTTAATCTGTTCTGATCCTAATCTAATTACCATTTTCTTGAATAACCTGAAATCCCTCCCATTTTACCCCTGATACTGTTAGTTTTTCCTTAGAGACCTCCGTACCTTTTGGTTGGTGAATTACGGAGGAGCAACCTAAATCAGTACTGACCAAAAATGTTACTTCT
This sequence comes from Gorilla gorilla gorilla, assembly GCF_029281585.2. Classification (NCBI taxonomy): domain Eukaryota; kingdom Metazoa; phylum Chordata; class Mammalia; order Primates; family Hominidae; genus Gorilla; species Gorilla gorilla. Next base: position 189,387,132 of record NC_073229.2, read on the forward strand.
TCCCCTTCAGGTCCCACCCTCAAATTTATCAAGGGTTCCTGGTGGGACCTACCTATAAGGAACCCCTGACTCTCCTAATCTTTATCAGAAGTTATAAGGGGATCACCTTCTCTTCCTTTTTCCATTCTGGGCACTCCTTCTTAAAATGTCCTGACTTCCCACATTTGTAACATATACTTAGTGTCTTGGGAACTTGTCGTTGTCTTTCCCCCCAGTCTCTTTGCGGAAACCTAGTATTCTCTCATCTCCCCGAGAAGAGTCTTAGCCCAGTCTCTTTCGGACTTCCTCCTTACAATAGAGACCACAATCTTTGCCTTTTGTTTCTGTCTGTCTTCCTCCCTTCTTACAAAGAGTTTCTGTGCTTCCCTCAGCAACTCTTCAATCGACTTTTCATTCCAGCCCTCAATCTTTTGTAACTTTTTGGTGATATCTGGCCGGCTTTTGGTCACAAAGTTGACCTTTAGAAGACCCTGCCCTACTGGGTCCTCTGGATCTAATCCGGAGTATTTTCTCATCTGATCTCTAAGTCTTTGCGAGAATGCAGAAGGAGGCCGGGCGCAGTGGCTCATGCCTGTAATCCCAGCACTTTGGGAGGCCGAGGCGGGCGGATCACGAGGTCAGGAGATCGAGACCATCCTGACTAACACAGTGAAACCCCGTCTCTACTAAAAATACAAAAAAAAAAAAAAAAAATTAGCCGGGCGTGGTGGCGGGTGCCTGTAGTCCCAGCTACCTGGGAGGCTGATGAAGGAGAATGGTGTGAACCCGGGAGGCGGAGCTTGCAGTGAGCCGAGATAGCACTACTGGCAGTCCAGCCTGGGCGAAAGAGCGAGACTCTGTCTCAAAAAAAAAAAAAAAAATGCAGAAGGAGTTTTCTCCTCCTGTTGAATCTTAAATGCCTTTGAGACATTCTGTGTCCTAGGAGTGGACTCTTTGATTCCTTTAATTATTAGCTCTGTAAGGTCCTGCATTTGCGCACGATCTCTGGGATTGTTATTATCCCATTCAGGATTAACATGCGGAAATTTTTGTTCAGCTGGCAGAACACCTTGCCTGGGAGGGTGCTGCCTTTCCCAAGTCGTCATAGGTGTGCTCCTAATCATTGCCTTTCCTTCCCCGGTAAACAGGATATTCATTATAGACATCATTTCAGCTCACATGTAAAAACTGGGTCCCAAAAATTGATCCAACTGTTCTGCTAACCCAAGGGGTCCTTTTGGTAGTGACTTCATTTCCTTTTTCAAATTTCTGACCTCATTACTTGTTAAAGATGCATTTACAAATCCAATTTCTCCCTGTCCCACAGGACGTCCCTGAGGGGGAACATATTAGACATCTGTTGTTTAGAGGGGAGAGGGAAGCTTTTAATATCCTTCTTGCATTGTTCTAACTCTTCTTAAACACTGATAAGGGTTTGAAGGAGCAGTTGGTCTAGTTTCCTCATGGCCTCCAGATCTCTCCCTTTCTGATTCTTCTATTGTTCCCTGATTTTCCTGCTCCCTATTTTGTCTGAGATATGGAGGGGGTGGGGCAGGAAAGAAACGGGGCCCCAGGATTGCTCACTGGATAAGGGTTCTTCATTATGCTCTTTTTCTTTTTCTTTGAGGGGGAATATGGGTGTTAATTCCTTGATCCAACAGAGAGCATAATTTACCTCCTCTTGTAAAGGTGGGGTTCTATCGTTAACATAGAGAATTAAAGCTTGACATACCCAATTTTTATCTGAGCCAAACTTAGACCAAAAGACAGAGGGCTGATGAATGGGGTCTTTAGGCCAGATAAAACAGCAATACTTTATTATCTTTTGTTTTTCCTTATCCCTGGTTTGGGAGTTATTCCCACAAGCCTGTAACATCCTTCCCAATGGACTATCTGGGGGGATGTCAGAGGGGGTCTCCTTGGCTCCCTCCTTCTTTTGTTCCCTAGTCCTAGAATTTTTGCTTCCCATTTTCGGCTGGTCCCTTTGTTTGAGTTTCCCTGTGTACTCAACCCCCTACTGGAGGTTTCTTGCTCACCCCAAGAGTCAACCGCTTCATCCATCTCCGGCTGTTTCCCTCGCGAGAGAACAGAACCACACATTGGGACTCGACACTTGCTTCGTGTCTAGAATACATCTCAGTCACACAAACTCACTCGACCTCTAAAAATGCCCAACTACCAAGGCAGTACTTGCAGTTTAATTTTCCTACCTTGGCTTATGCACGAGGTTGCCTGCTTGCTGCAGTGCCTGCTTTTCTCTCTCTGTCACCTCCACTGCTTCCTGAATAACAATCTCGGGTTTATCTATGGCATCTGCAGGGAGCTGGGACTCCTGGACAGAGCAGACCACCTAAGTAGGGTGGGACGTATCTCCCCTCTCAGCTGGGGACCCACTCCACGCAGGCATAGAGATCCCAAATGAGCTCCCAGATTGTGAGAAACAAACTCACCCGTCCAAACCCAAAGAATGGACTCAGGGGCACGGAGAACAGCAGAAGCAAAACTTTAATGGCGGTCTTGCAAGATTGGGTATCTGGCATGCAGGCATACCCGGAACAGTTTCAACAAGCAATTTATTTCCTAGTGCACAGGTCCCTCTCCCAGTTCCTCATTGACTGAGTGCTATGGGGTTACAATCTTTCCAAACATCGCCTATTGGTAGCGGGGTGAAGGCTTCAAGTCTGTTCTTCAGGGTCTTTCTGCTGCATTTTATTGCAGCCCATAATGCATTGCAGCTGGCTCAGGACTCTTTAAACATTTGATTTATGGCCCCAGTGGCTACACGGATAAGAAAGGGTACAATTATCTATGTTGCAGGCTAGCCTAAACTAAATTCTTTCATGGGGTGGGAAGGGGGGACTTAAGCGGGATAGCCTGACTAATAGGGGCCTGGCCACTGAGTGACAGGGAAAGCAGAAAGGCAAGGTGGTGGCTCATAGCTCAGTACATTCTGCTTCTTTATTTCTTTATTTCCATGAAGCCTGCTTAAACTTATACTAAAGCACTTAGAATTGAAAATGGACCACTACATGTAGGTTATTCTCTACAGTCATAAACTCAGGTTTAAAGAAAAAGAAGCATTGAAGAAGATATAAGTGAAGTTAAATAAAAACGTTTGCTATTCTTTAACAGATAACAGATTGTAAAAAGAAAAAGCAAGGAAGTATTCAATTACGTATGCTTGTCTGTGTGTGTGTGTTTGCTTACATATAACTGAATGGGCAGCAATAATACAAAACGCAAGAGGAAGACATTAATATCATTTTGCTACTAAAAGATCATGCACTACCCATTAAGTGGTGTAATATTAATTGAAAGTGGACTTGGATTAGTCATAAATGTATATTGCAAACTCTAGAGCAACCACTACAAAATTAAAATTAATTTACTAAGGAGAAAATATTGATCACAAATAATAATACAAATTCTCAATTAAAATTATAAAAAGCAAATAAGAGTGAAAGACAAAATAAGAACAAAAAACAAGGTCAACAAATAGAAAAGAATAATAAATATAGTGGATATTAATACAAATAGCTAAACAATCACTTTGAGAGTCAATGCTCCAAATATACAGATTAAAGTGTAACAATTTTTAGAATGGATTAAAAGATAAGACCCATGGATCTTTTGTCTTTAATAAACCCACTTTAAATATAAAGACACATGTAGATTAAAAGTAAATGGATGGTGAAACATAGACCATGCTAGCACCAATCAAAAGCAAGCAGAATTAGCTGTGTTAATTTTAGAAAAAGCATACTTCAGAGCAAAGAAAATTATGGGGAACAAAGAGAGGAATTACCTCATGATAAAGTGGTCAATTCTAGAAGAAGAAATTCCAGTTCTTAATGTATATGCACCTAACTACACAGCATCCAAATATGTGAGGTAAACCTGATAGAACTGGAAAGAGAAATAGATTAACCCACAATAACAGTAGGAGATTTCAACATCTGCTCCATCAGAAATAGACAGATCCAGTCAGCATAAAATCAGTAAGGACATCACTGAATTGAACAACACCATCAATCAACTGGATGTAATTGACATGTATAGACTACTTCATCTAACAACAGCAGATTACACATTCTTCTTAAACTCACATGGAATACTCATTGAGATGGATCAAATTTAGGATCATGAAATGCATCTTAACACATTTAAAATAGAAATCATATAATGTTTTCTTTCAGAACTCAGTGAAATTATACTATAAATCCATGACAAAAAGATAGTTGGAAAATCCCAAAATAGATGGAGATTAAATAACACATTTCTAAATAACACATAGGTCAAAGGAGAAGTCTCAAGTTAGTTTTTTTAGTTAAATCAAAATGAGATACAACTTAGCAAAATTTATGGTATATAGCTCAAGTAGTGCTTAGAGGGAAATTTAAGTAATTTAATGTATATATTGGAAACGAAGTAAGATATAAAATTAATGAGCTATGCTTCCACTTTAGGAAACCAGGAAAAGAAGGGCAAATTAAATCCAAAGTAAGCAGAAGAAAAGGAATAATAAAAATTAGAGTAGAAATAAATGATATTGGAATAATGAAATTACTAGAGAAAATCAACAAAATCAAAACCTGGTTCTATGAAAATATTAATAAATTCAATAAACCACTAGTGGGGCTACGAAGAAAAAAGTGGCAAAGACACAAATTTATAATATCAAAAATAAAAACTTTCACTACAGATCCAATGACATTAAAAGGATAATAAAAAATGTCTTAATAACTTTGTGTGTCTACATATTTGGTGACACAGAAGAAATGAACCAATCCTTAAAAAATATAATGGCCAGGCGTGGTGGCTCACATCTGTAATCCCAGAAGTTTGAGAGGCTGAGGCAGGCAGATCACGAGGTCAGGAGATCGAGACCATCCCGGCTAACATGGTGAAACCCTGTCTCTACCAAAAAAATACAAAAAAGGTAGCTGGGCCTGGTGGCGGGTGCCTGTAGTTCCAGTTACTCGGGAGGCTGAGGCAGGAGAATGGGGTGAACCCAGGAGGCGGAGCTTGCAGTGAGCAGAGATCGAACCACCACACTCCAGCCTGGGTGACAGAGCAAGACTCTGTCTAAAAATATATATATATATATAATTTGTGAAAACTCCCACAAGAACAAGTAGATAATGTGAATATGCCATATTTACTTTGTAATTAAATTAATAATAATTATTTACCCTTAAATATAGAAAGTATCAGACCCAAATGGTTCACTTGTGAATTCTACCAAACATCTAAGGAAGAAATTATATCAATTCTTTACAATCTCTTCCAGAAGATAGAGGTAGAGGGAATACTTCCTAAGTCATTCTATGAGGCCAGTATTACCCTAATACCAAAACCAGATAAAGATATTACTGGAACTGACATCTCTCATGAATATAGAGGCAAAAATCTTTAACAAAATATTAGCAAATCAAATCCAACAATATTCATAAAGAATTATATAATACAACCAAGTGGGATTTATCTCAAGTGTGCAGGGCTAGGACAACGTTAGAAAATAAACTAATGCAATTCATTACATCCACAGACTAAAGAAGAAAAATTATATTAACTTATCAATAGATGCAGAAAAAGTACTTGACAAAATTCAACACCGATTTATGATAAAATCTCTCAGCAAATTAAGAATAGAAGGAAACTTCAAATTGATAAAGAATAGCTACAAAAAATCTTATAGCTAACATCATACTTAATGGTGAGAAACTAGAAGTTTCTCTCTAAGATAAGGAATGATGTTAAGGATGTCCCCTCTCACTACTCCTTTTCATTACCACTGGAAGTCTTGGCTAATGCAAAAAGACAAGACAAGAAGAGAAAAGAAAGTATATGCACTTAGAAAGGAAGAGATAAAGCTAACTTTAGTCTTAAATGACATGATTGTTGATATAGAAAATCCAAAAGAATCAACAACAACAACAACAAAAAGCTTCTGGAACTAGTAAGTGATTATAGCAAGGTTGCAGGATACAAGGTTAATATACAAAAATATTCCTTGCCCTATATACCAGCAATGAACAATTGAAATTTGAAATTTAAAATATGATACCACTTACATTAGCACCAAAAAAGCATGAAATAATTAGGTATAAATTGAACCAAATATGTGCAAGACATATATGAGCAAAACTACAAAATTCTGATGACAGAAATCAAAGAAAAAATAAATAAATGGAGAGCTATTTATTTATAAAGAAATAGGAAGAGTCAATATTTTTAATATGTCAATTCTTCACAATTTGATCTATAGATTCAATGCGACCTCAATAAAAATGCCAGCAAATTACTTTGTACATATTAAGAAACTGATTATGAGTTTTATTTCGAGAGAAAATAGACCCCAAATGACCAACACAATATGGAGGAAGAACAAAGTCAGAAGATTGGTACTACCTGACTTCAAGACTTACTATAAAGCTGCACTAATCAAGACAGTGTGGTTATGGTGAAACAATAGATAAATAATTCAATAGGACAGAATTGAGAGCCCTGAAACAAACTCACATAAATACGGTCAAATAATCTTTGACCAAAGGGCAAAGATAATGCAGTGGAGAAAAGAAGGTAGTCTTTTCAAGAAAAAGAGCTGGAACAACTGGAAATCCACATGCAGAGAAAAAAAAACTGGAAACAGACCTTTTACTCTTTCCACAAAACTTTTAAATTTATAGATAATAATAGGAAAATATCTAGATGACCTTGGGTATGGTGATTACTTTTAGACATAATACCAAAGGCATGAATCACAAAATAAACACTTTATAGGCTGGACTTAATTAAAATTTAAAAGTCTGCAAAAGACACTGTCAAGAACACTAAAAGATAAGGAAGATAAGTCACAAACGAAAAGAAAATATTTGCAAAATGTCTACCTGATAAAGTGGTTATCCAAAATATACAAAGAACTTTTTAAAATTCAACAATAAAAACATCCTAATTTTCTAATAAGAAAAAGACCTGAACAGACACCTCAAACAAAGAAGATATATGTGTCAAATAAGCAAGCATGTGAAAAAATGCTTAATATATGTCATTAGGAAATTGTAAATTAAAACATTACCCACATATTAGAATGGTCCAAATCCAAAACGCTGACAATACCAAATACTGGAGAGAACGTGGAGCAACAGGAACTCTCATCCATTACTGATGGGAATTCAAAATGGTGCAGCCACTTCGGAAGACAGTTGGCCAGTTTCTCACAAAACTAACCATACTCTTGTATATGATCCAACAAGCATGCTCCTTAGTATTTACCTAAATGAATTGAAAGCATATGTCCACCCAAAAACCTGCACACGAATGTTTAAAGCAGCTTTATTCACAATTGTCAAAACTTGGAAGCAACTAAGGTGTCCTTCAGTAGGTGAATGGATAAATAAACTGTAATACATCCACATCATGGCATATTATTCAGTGCTAAAAAGAAATAAGCTATCAAGCCAAGTAAAGACATCAAAGAACTTTCCATTTATCTTATGAAGGGAAAGAAGCCAAGCTGGAAAGGCTATATACTGTGTGATTTCAACTACAGTCATGTGTCATTTAACAATGGGGATACATTCTGAGAAATGCATCAATACCTGATTTTGTCACTGTGTGAACATCACAGAGTGTACTTAAACAAACCTAGGTGGTGCAGTGTATTAAGCACTTAGCTCTATGGAATAGCCTATTGCTCTTAGGCCACAAACCTGTGCAGCATGTGACTGTACTGAATACTGGAGGCAATTGTAACGTGATGATAAGCATTTTTGTATCTAAACATAGAAAAGTTACAGTAAAAATATGGTATAAAATCTAAAACATGGTTCATCTATACAAGGCACTTATCACGAAGGAGCTTGCAGGACTGAATGTTGCTCTAGGTGAGTCAGTGAGTAAGTGGTGAGTGAATGTGAATGCCTAGAACATTAGTGTACACTACTATAGATTTAAAACACTGCACAAGTAGGCTACAGTAAATGTATTTAAAAATGTTTCTTCAATAATAATTTAGCCTTGGCTTACTGTAATGTTTTTCCTTTACATATGCTTTAATTTTTTAAACTTTTATACTCTTTTGTAATAACACAGCTGAAAACAGAAACATTGTAGGGATGTAAAAAAAATTCTTTATACACTTATTCTATAAGCTTTTTTCTATTTTTAAGTTTTTTATTGATATGTTTTATTTTTTAAGCTTTTTTGTTAAAAACTAAGACACAAACACACATTATAGCCTAGGCCTACTCAGGATCAGGATCATCAAGGCACCACTGGGTGATAAAAATTTTCCAGCTCCATTATAATCTTATGGGACCACTGTAGTGTATGTAGTCTATGATTGACCAAAACATCATTATGCAGCACATGGCTGTATATGACACTCTGGAAAAGGAAAAACTGTGGAGACAGTGAAAGAATCCCTGGTTGCCAGGTGATGGGGTGAGCAGGGGAGAAGGGAATGCACAGGTAGGGCACAGAGGATTTGGGACCAGTGGAACTCTTCTATATGAAGCTCTAAGGGTCGGTAATGCCATTGTTGCTCAAAACTCATAGAACAGGGGTCCCCAACCCCTGGGCCATGAACCAATACCTGTTAGGAACCAGGCAGCACAGCAGAAGGTGAGTGGCGAGCAAGCAAAGACTCATCTGTATTTACAGCCGCTCCCCATCGCTGGTATTACCACCTGAGCTCCGCCTCCTGTCAGATGAGCTGCAGCATTAGATTCTCATTGGAACACTAACCCTATTGCGAACTGCCCATGCAGGGGATCTAGGTCATGTGTTCCTTATGAGAATCTAGTGCCTAATGATCTGTCACTGTCTCCTATCACCTCCAGATGGAACTGTCTAGTTTCAGGAAAACAAGATCAGGGCCGCCACTGATTCTACAATATGGTGAGTTGTATAATTATTTTAATATATATCATAACATAGAAATGATAGAAATACAGTGCACAATAAATGTAATGCACTTGAGTCATCCCCAAACCATCCCCCCACCCTATTGGTCCATGGAAAAATTGTCTTCCACAAAACTGGTCCTGCCAAAAAGTTTTAGGACTGCTGCCATAGAATATGTACAGCACCAGGAGTGAACTCCGGACTTTGGGTGATAACAATGTGTCAGTATAGGGTCATCGGATGTAACAGAGCTATGGCTGTGGACAGGGTGGTTGATAGAGAGGGGGGCTGCTTGTGTGAGGGTGGGGGACATAAGAGAGCTTGTATCTGCCACTCAATTTTGCCGCAAACCTAAAACTCTTCTAAAATATAAGGCCCATTTACAAAAATAACACATGGACAAATAGGTGAATCTTAAAACAGAGATTGAAAATAAATGAAGCAAAAACTTACAAACTGAAAAAGAAAAATCCACATGTCAGCTAAATGCTGAATTATTCTTGAAAAAGTAAACTATAGAGACAGAAAACAGATCAGTCAGTGGTTGGCAGGGGCTGTGGGCTGGGTGAAGGGTTGACCCCAGGGGGCACAGGGAAATATTTTAGAATAATGGAACTGTTCAAAAGGTTTATTGTAGTAGTAGTATGCCTGTATATCTTTGCCAAAATTCACTAAATTCTGTACTGAAAAGGTGAATTTCATGCTATGTAAATTATACCTTAATTTTTAAAATTTTAGACCTTAATTTTTTTTAATTAGGGGGTAGAAAGAAACATAAAACAGGGATAGAGAAATGTTCATTGACATGGGGATCTATACATGTATTGTCTTACTTCCAATAAGTCAATCTAATTTTTTATATTTTTATATATAGCAGTAAGGAAAAAGTCTATCACTCACTTCCTTGCAATCTGCTATCTGACTGTGTGAAAATCAAAACAACTCTAGTGTTCAAATTTCTCATGTGAATTAGGAAATGAGTAGACGCCATAAATGAAGCAAAATATGTCTATGATCTCTTTCAGAATAAGTGCATTTCATTGATTCAGTGCCCATCTGTTCAAGCCATTCTTTTAGTCTTTTCTTCCCTAAGCATCTTCATAAATTAATCTGCAAATAGAAAGACCAAATGGTATCAATAAAGATAAAGTGGACACAACCAGGGATGCATTTATTTGCTGAAATTTAGAATTGGAAGATGGGTAAGTGAGCAAACATCCCAACTCCTTATCATTATAAAACACACTGGGTCCAGGTGGGTTGCGGTGACCCCCGGGGCTGGTGCAGGATCCTGTCAGCTGCTCTCTTACCACTGCCCTTTGGTCTCAGTCCAGCACCCAATGGGTTAAAACAGGTGTGCCCACACTCCTCCATTACTCCAAATGCCCCAATGATTTCCCATCTCAGAGCAAAAAACAAAGTCCACATAGTAGAGGAGATGGCCTAACTGCTATATATAAAAACAATAAAAATGTAAATTGACTCACTGGAAGTAAGACATACCTATAGATTTCCATGCCAATAAAGAGTTCTCTATCCCTGTTTTAGTTCTTCCCTCCCCAGTTTTAAGAATTAAGATATAAAATTCTAAAAATTAAGGTGTACAAATTAAAAATTAAGGTATAATCTACATAGGGTAAAATTCACCCTCTTATTACAGAATTTAGTGCATTTTGACAAGCATATATAGCATTAGTTCTTAAATGCTATGGACCAGGAGTGCACTTGTCTTCCTCTTTTTATTCTCTATATTTTTATTTTTTAAAACATATTGTTTTCTAATTGTTTTTAAGTTTTTTTAAAAAACTTTTAAGTTCAGGGGTAGATGTGCAGGTTTGTTATATAGGTAAATTTGTGTCGGGGGTGGGGGGTTGTTGTAAAGATGATTTGGTCACCCAGGTATTAACCCTAGTACCCATTAGTTATTTCTCCTGATTCTCTCTCTCCTCCCAGCCTCCACCTTCCAATAGTCCCCAGTGTGTGGTGTTCTCTCTTTATTCTTTTCTGTCCTTGAGACTGTGTTGCAATTAACCTGTCCCCATCCCACAGCACTGCTGTTGGATGGAAGGCACGGACAACTTGTCAACTGGGATATTGATTTCTAGATGCTGAGAAGCCACAGTTGGGTCTTGTGGGGAATACTGACCATCAGCCAGAGGTCTTAGACCTTCAGCTCCATGTACTGACTGGGTAGGACATTGGGTTGTCTTTCTGTGGGATGGGTTAGAATACTCTGCATGGGAAGAAGAGTGCAAACAGATATCTCTGCTGCAGGATGACAAAATGGACACTACCAACATTCAAATGCCTCTTCCCATAATGCAGAGTTGTCACAGGAAAGCACTGGCAGTAGCCAGGGGTGACAGTTCCCAGCCCCTCTTCTCTGCATCCAGGGAAGGACATAAGCATAGTTCTTGCCACCATGCCCATGAGCAGAAGCATATTTGTCAGTGACAAGCAAGGCAAGAAAAAGTTGAGATGTATTCTTCACCCTGTCTTTCTTCTTTGGTTGGTGGCGAGGCTCTTGGTGGTAGTAAAAGTGCAAGATTGAAGGAGTCTCAGACTCTAAATCACTGTGGTCTGACTAGGACAATCCACCATGGACTTCCAGATGAGTGAGCAGAAATTCCTGTTGTGCTGCACCGTGGACACCTTGGGGTGTATTTGTTGTAGCTGCTCCTATTTCTCTGACACATGCTCTTACACTCTTTCCTATTGATAATCCCTGGATTATTTTTTTAAATTAACAATTTTTAATTTTTTTAATGATAAAGCTTGGCATTCCATTAAGTCATGTCTTACTCAGCTTAGACTGCTCACAAAATACTATAGGTAGAGTGGCTTATAAATAACAGAAGTTTACTCCTCACAGCTCTGGGGGATGGATGTCCAAGATCAAGGTGCCAGCACGGTTGGGGTCTGGGGTGACCCTTTTCTGGGTTGGAGGCAGCTGACATACCACTGTGTCTTCATATGGTGGAAAGAGGGCAAGAGGGCAATAGGGCTCTCCAGGGTCTTTATTTATAAGGGCACAAGTCCTATTCCTGAGGGTTCTATCCTCAAGATCTGATCACTTCTCAGAAATCCCCACTGCGTAACACCGTAACAATGGTGTTTTCGACATGCATCATTGGTGGGAGGGCAAGCATTCAGTAGATAACAGTGATGAGGATGATGATTTGTTTTATGATGATAATACACGGCACCCCATGAAATCATAATACAGAATTGCTAGTCCTAGATTGCAGTTTCTATAAAGAGCTCTATGAAGCTGAAAGAAAATCTGAGAACTTGGGAGTGATTGACAAGAAGTCTAGGAGAGGAGCAGGAATCGGATACCGGAGGGCTCTGCAGGCCTGAATAATGGTCACGCTAATGAATAAGGAGGTTTTAAAATAAAATTCCACATGCCTGCCCTCAGGAGGTTCATGGATCGTCACCCCCAAAGCAGCTTCATCCTGCCAATGAACATTGGCATAGAAAATTCCTATTTTGGAATTAAAAAAAAACTACTTTTGTTTCTATAATGCCCTTTGTGGTGTTTATTTATTTATTTATGTATTTATTTTTTTAGAGAGACTCTTGCTCTGTTGCCCAGGATGGAGTGCAGTGGCCCGACCTTGGCTCACTGCAACCTCTGCCTCCCAGATTCCAGTGATTCTCCTGCCTCAGCCTCCCAAGTATCTGGGCCTATAATGCCCTTTGGACTTGAGATGAACACATTCATCTGAAAGCTATATCATTCTCCACAAGGTGAAAATTTAGTAAACAGTGAATAGCTTAAGGAATTTAAGAAGGATGAATCTCAGATCTTGGTGAGCAAAATGAGGACAAACAATAAATCTTTTCCTCAAGAGTATTTGGTTGAGTATGCTAAGTCTGAATCTCTTACTGCAAGTAAACTGTGTGATATCTATTCTTACAGACAAAGTAAATGCAGCTCTTCAAGGAACAACCTGCAGTCATCAGGGACAGGAGCGTCTCCATGAAGGAAACCTCACAGGCCTTTCTGCTGAAAACCTCGCAACTCCTTGGAGAGGGCAGCCCTGGCAGAACCTCAGACAAAGCAAACCCTACAGGGGAGTGAATTGATTATAATTTTAGCACAGATTTCACAGCCCAGGATCCCCCACTGTTTGTTGCAGGATAGGAAGGCCAGACTGTTTTTTATCTGCCTATTCCCAGGTTATCAAAATGATTCATTATGGCCAATTCCTGAGAGATTGATCTAGAAACTAGAATGCCAATATGTGAGTGGATAATGTGACCTAGAGCTGAAGAAATACTGGTATCTGTTGTACAATCAATACTACACTTTTCCTAGAAGTCAGGCCTTTTGAAAAATTTAATTTTTGGACAACATTCTTAATTTTTCTAAATTCATCTATTATAATATGCTCTTAGGTCATTTCTCCAGGAATTAAAGGCCCTGAATTTATTTGGCATGTTTCTGTGATATAAAGTTACTATTGGCAAGATCAAAGACAGTGTTAATTAAGCACAGGGTTTACTAGTCTCTATAAAGTTAGTAGACCATTAGTTGAAATTGCAGGCTAATCCAGCCAGTAGAGTAAAAACAAATAAAAATTAGTTTATTGTTGATGTAAATTAAAAAATGTTCTAGTCAATATAAATGTTTATTCTTTCCCACAAAAAAACCTTTTTTTTCTGATTCATGAAAATGTTTTGATAGTAATGATTTCTTTTTAAATAAATCACGTGCACATAATCCCATTGTCTTTCAAATCAAATGCATGGAATTTTGCTAGCCATTTACTGTGCATCAAGAAATTACTCAGAAAAAAAGGCAGCGGTTTGTTTGAAAAGCTGAGAATCATTAACTTTAGTTGCCATTATCAATTAAAAGGGCAACAGTGATTAGCAGAGATCTCTTGTTCTTAGCACTAAATTGATGGGCCTGGTAATATGAAACCTGGTTTTGCTTAACTCTGAGCGTGTAAATATCAATTTCTCTCCATGAGTTACATTTCCACTGTGAAATCTAAAGTTGGATTTTCAAGGCAGAACTAATTAAGATGTTACAGACACCAAGTGAATTTGATATGTCTGAAAGCATAAACAGGGATTATTTTAAAGGTGGTTCAGTGAACACCCCAAGATGATGTATGTGAGTATTTCTCCTTGCACATGTCACAGAGGTGCTATTTTAAAGTACTGGGAAGTTTTTCAAAAGACACAATGTTTGAGTTGTAAAAGAATAAAAATATTGGTCATACAAATTTATTAAAAATTATGTTAGTTATCATTATATACCACTGATGTGTACTCAGTGTTTTATATATAATATTTCAGTGTGGGATAGATATCATATGATAGTAGATACCAAATAGTGTATATATTGTTATTGTCCCTACTTTCCAAATAAGGAAACTGAGGCTCAGGGTAGATAGATAACTCACTTAGTTCACAAAGTCAGTGAGTAGCAGAGTCAGAATTTGCTCTACTTCCCTTGTGTGTTAACTAAAGACGCACTATCCTTTTTAATTCCAACACTTTCTGGCCCTTTTCAAAATGTACTGAAAAAATAAATTTAACAAAGTAGGGTACAAATTACTATGGGAATTGGGAGTGAAGTGTCCAGGGTACTTTAGGTAATACATAAACCTGACAGTCCAGTGACTGACTACTGAGTGACCAGGTTGATTTCTAGTCTTTCAGGTGGATCCATTTCATGAGAAGTCGCCACTATGAAGTGGGGACATCTGTAAATAATTATATATGTTACTTCACCTTTCCTGGGAATCAGGGCAATTTTGCATTATGTCCACATAGGCCATTGGAAAACATTAAAAATTCCTGAAATAGACCCACACATCTGTGGACAATTGATATTTGACAAAAGTGAATATAAACTAAACCATAGACCTAAGTCCAAAGACCAAAACTATAAAATGTGTAGAAGAAGACATCAGAAATAAAATCTCTGAATACATGAAGACTTCTATGCTATGAAACCAATAACAGAATCAACTCAACAACAAAAATACATTAGACTTAATTCAAATGTAAAGCTTCTGATCCTCATAGATAGTGCTCAGAAAATAAAAATTCAAGATAGAAAATGCCTTTAATACATTTATCTGATGAAATAATGATATCCAGAATATATAGAGAATTCTTTTTTTTATTATACTTTAAGTTTTAGGGTACATGTGCACAACGTGCAGGTTTGTTACATGTGTATACATGTGCCATGTTGGTGTGCTGCACCCATTAACTCTTCATTTAACATTAGGTATATCTCCTAATGCTATCCCTCCCCCCTCCCCCCACTCCACTACAGGCCTATGGTGAATGTCTACATGATATAAATAATAACAATATTAAAAATATTTCTAATATAAAAATATAAAAGCTAAACTCCTGTGGTTGAGGCTTCTCAAGTCATTTGGAACTGTGAGCCAATTAAACATCTTTCCTTTATCAGTTATCCAGTCTCGGTCAGCTCTTTATAGCAGTATGAGAACAGGATAATACAGAGAGGAAGGAGGTGAGAATAAATCTTTCGTATTAAATTGGAACTGAAGGTATCAATATATATCTATGGGTTAATAGATGAGTGTATTAGTTTGTTTTCATGCTGCTGATAAAGACATATCTGAAACTGGGAACAAAAAGAGATTTAATTGAACTTACAGTTCCACTTGGCTAGGGAGGCCTTAGAATCATGGCAGGAAGCAAAAGGCATTTCTTACATGGTGGCAGCGAGAGAAAAAATAAGGGAGAAACAAAAGCGGAAACTCTGGATACACCCATCAGATCTCATGAGACTTATTCACTATCACCACAATAGCATGGGAAAGACTGGCCAACATGATTCAATTACCTCCCCCTGGGTCTCTCCCACAGCGTGTGGGAATTCTGGGAGAGACAACTCAAGTTGAGATTTGGTTGGAGACACAGCCAAACCATATCAATGGGCATAGATACAAATGTACATATTGACATATACATTTACAATTGATATCATGATGTGTGTGTGTGTGTGTGTGTGTGTGTGTGTGTGTGTGTGTGTGTGTGTGTGTGTTTCCTGGCTCTGGTTCCTATCTGCTGAGAGGAACTAAAAGCAATAACATCTAGCAGCAACGGGCATATCTAGTGCCCAAACCTTGGCTTTCAGACACCATCCTCACTAAAAGAAATCAAGGCTAACTGGAGGAAATACTAATTCCAGGGCTGGAAATGGGAAATAAAAAATGAGAGTAGAGCATTTTGTTAATCAGAAATTAAGGTGATGGAAAAATGATGGGGAGAGGTAAAAAACCATAGAAATCAGATTTAAGGGGCTTCCACTGGCTAAAAGCCATATTCGAAATTAAGATTGTGTAATTCCATACTGAAATAAATAACTTAATAGCAGAAAAGCAAAACCTTTTCCTCATAGTAGAAACCCAAAGAATAAATTCAGAAAGAATGATTGAATTAGAAAAGCACTATTTGACAATCATCATAAGATAATTTATTTGGACAAGAATCATCAATGGCTACTAAAAGTAGTATAAGAAACATTTGAGGAAAAGTGTATTAATTCAGTCTCAGAGTATCTCCCTTCAAGATACTTATTAATCACAAAGTTAAAGCAATATCTTATAGCAAGAGACATTGAAGATATAACTTTAAAAATGATAACAATTATCATTGGTAGAAAAGGGACAATTCAGTACCATATACCTCCTGATAGAATGTACTAAAAACAACACCTATTCTGTAGTATTTCAGTAACAAATACATAACCTTGAATATACTCATTAGAAAACATCTGACTATCCCAAATTAAAAGTTGGTGAACACAATATCTAGCCTGTATTCATCAAAAATGTCAAAGACTAATAAATTGTTCAAGATTAAAGATTAACATTACATGAGAGAACTAAACAGTGAGTGATCTTGGACTGGATTCTGGACATTTCTTTTTTTAATTGTACAGAGTATTTTCTTCAGTCACCATAAAATTGAATAGAAATACATTAGAAAAAATATCTAGAAAGTTCTCAAACATTTGTAATTTAAGCAACAGGCTTCTAAATCATCCATGGAACAATGAAGAAATCACAATGAAAATTAGAAAATCTTTTGAACTAAATGACGCAAAGTACAACAGTTCCTATCTGTGAAATACTTCTAAAGCAATGTTTACAGGGAAATTAATAGCTTTGAATATTTATATTAGAAAACTGAATAAAAGTTTAGAATCAAAAAGCTAAGTTTCCATTTCAAGAAGCTAGAAAAAGATGCACATATTAAAGCCAAAGTCAATGGTAGGAAAAAAAACTATAAAAATGAAATCAGAAACAATGAAATAAAGATTAGGCAAACAATTGGAAAAATAACAACATACTGAGTTTGGTAGATTAAAGGTAAAAAAGGCCAAAAAAGACCCCATACTACCAATATCATAATGAGAAAGAAGATATTATTACAAACCCTATAATCATTAAAAAGTAAATTTAACAACATAGTGAAGCAGTCAAATCTCCTGAAAAATGCAACTTACCAAAACTGACTAAAGATGGAAAAAAGATCTGAACAGTCCTTTATCTATTATACAAACTGAACTCATTGTCAAGAACCTGTCCACAGTGAAAATTCCAGGCCTGGATGGTTTCACTGAAAAATTAATCCAATCATTAAAAAATAAATACTAGTAACATTTCAAAAATTAGAGAAGGAAACCCATGCCAATTCATTTTATAATGTCAGCATTAACTAACAACAACCAGAAAAAGACATTATAAGAAATGAAAATTGTAGACTAATATCTGTCTTGAACATTGGCCAAAAACAAACAAGCAAATAAAAACGAAATATGAACAAATAAATTCCAGAAATATACGAAAAGGACAATACATCATGACCAAATGTGTCTTATCCCAGAAATGCAAGGTAGACTAACTGAATATCAGTGTAATTCACCATATTAACAAAATGAGATCAACTATACCGTTTATATTAATTAAAATGAAGAAAAACATTTATCAATACTCATGAAAGGTCTTACTTATAATGAAAGGTCTCAGCAAACGAACAATAAAAGGAAATTTCCTCTACTCAATGAACATACTTTTCAAAAATACAGTTAGCATCATACTTAATGGGATAAAATGTAATCGTTTTTTCCTAAGATCAGGAATGAAGAAAGGATATCTGTCCTCATCATTTGTATTCCACTGATTCTAACCAGTGGAGGAAAACCATAAAAGTAAAAATATATGTCACCTAAAATGATATAGATAAGAATATATACACAGCTTTATTCATTATTGCCAAATTCTGGACACGATCCAGGGGTCTATTGATAGCAGAATGAGTCAAACAATAGTGCTATAGAGTTGAACAAACTACTCAAATATAGAAATACATGTCAAAGTATTGAATACAGCAAAGGAAGCCAAACATTCAGAAGCACACATTGTATGGTTCTATTTATACAAAGTTCTTGGACAGCAAAAATTAGTGTATGGTGGCAACAATCAGAACATGGGTTGCCTCTTGGGAGCAATTAAGGAGAAAAAGCCACAAATAAACTTTCTAGAATAATGAAAATATTCCATGCCTTGGTAGGAGTGTGGTTACAGGATTATATATATTTGTCAACACTCACCTAATTGTACATCTAAGTTCTCTGCTTTTCACTGTATAGAAATTTATCTCAAACACTTTCAAAAGAATTGTAGACAAAAATTGAAAACTAGTTAGTAGTATGGGTTCTGAAACAACCTTTTAAGTGTGTAAGGCTTGAACCATGACTAACTGTTGAGGAACTGAAAACAGAATCACAGAATCAAAACGGCAGAGTGAAATAGTGAGACCCCGAGTGTCTCCTTAGGAGGAATGTGTTAGCAGTCCAGCACACGTCCCCGTCACTCACTCTAGCTGTCCACCACCTGCTCTTTTTAGCGATGTACAGAGACATCTGTGCCCCTTCAACACTGAGCCTGACCCCACCCTTCGGCCATCAGGAATTCTTCTAGGAAGGCACTGGGCCTCTGTTGTTCCACTTGGCAGGCCTCAGGCTACATGGCCACCTATCCAGTTTCGAACATCTGCTGTCTGACCATGATAGTTAAGACAGAACCAAGAAAAAAATAAAAAAAGTATTCCTATGCGTCTGATTACCACCCAGAATAAAGAGGTGTTTAGAAATGTGTCATGAGAAGCTCCCTAAATCCATTCTGATGAGGTGGGGATGAGGTTGACGAGAATGGAGATGATGGCAATTAGGTTTTTCATTAAACTGAAGAAAAGTAGTAAAGAATTTGAAATGGAGGCAAATGGTGAGATTATGGGAGTCCTGATGGAAACTGGCTGATTGACAACGGAAGATTAAAGTGCACCAATTCATAATTAGAAGATGGCAAAACAGTCCTGAGCTCCTTTATTTCCGTGCAGTGATTACATCAGGGAAAATGAAATGTAACAGCTCAATAAAACTTGGATATGATGCTGACGGAAACAAAATTTAAAGGCTTATTTTGGCAAGAAATTGCGATCTCTGGGACCTAAGACTTTGTTTTGGCTTTATCAATGTGCTCTTTAATTCAGGACACTCGACCTCTTTTCCCCCTGCACTTGCCAAGTTGAAAAATGAAGTCATAAATGCTCTTTCAACCTTTTCAATGATACCAATAAATTGTGAAGATACATTTAATTAATACAATATTATCCAAGTTTAGCAATTTGTAAGAAAAATGCCAACTAATACACAGGTGTACATAAACCTAAGGGAGTTTTTTTAATCACATGAGAAATGAAAGAATCAAAGAATGAAGATTTATCTTTAGGGAAAATATTAAAAGCTAGACAGAAAAGTGTTTATAATACACATCTCAAAACATGGAAGACAAAAATCCCTGCCATTTCAGCTATTTACTTGAACACCATAGTTCTTCAGTAAAAATAATTAAATGACATTTAATGTCAACTGATATTATGTCGACTGAATGCTTTAGTAGAATGCATTTATGCCATTCCATCAAGAGAATTTGAAAGTATAAATGATGACAATAATGTATTCTTTTTTCTGATGTTCTTTTGTGTCTCACTAACCCTCACTGTTTTAGTAGCTTGGTTGTTTTACCCCTGGTTCTTTCTAACTGTTTATTTTTTCTTATAAGCAATTTAGAAAGTCTTCTGCTTCTATTCTCAAGAAGGAAAGTCCATCTGTTCCAGGTGGTTAGGCATGAGCAGTGCAGGAGAGGGCTCTTCCCCCACCCACTAGAAATGTCAGGTAACGGTTTGGCAATTATCAAATTGCCTCTCTAAAAGTGATACATTGGCAGCCAGAGCCAGGGAGATGCCATTTCCTGATGATCCACACCTGTTAACATTAAAGTGTTAATTAAAGCCCATCCCAAGAAGAAGAAACATACACATTAAGACACAAAAATATGATCATCTGGGTACACTCCACTGAAAAAGTGAAGAAAGCCTCTGGTGGGCACGTGTACGACTTCCTAAAACATGGCGCATGCTCACTTCCCAAGGGTAAAGAGGGCACTGTGCATGCAGGTAGCCCACCCTAAGGGAAGAATCATGGGAAAGAGGTGAGTCTATAAAAGTTCTAGAATCACTGGTAAACAGGGCGCTTCATCTTCTCTCTTTAACCTTCACGTGCCCTCTTGAATCTCTTCCAAGTGAGCTTTCCTTTCTTTCCTGTTCCAAGGCCTTTTAAATAAACTTCCACTCCTGCTCTGAAATTTGCGTGGTTTCTTTTTCTGCTCTATGCCCCTCAGTTGAATTTTTTCTTCCGAGGAGGCAAGAATTGAAGTTGCTGAAGATGCATACAGATTTGCTGCCGGTAACTCGGGGTAGCTCAGATCTCTTCCACTGCTAACGCATCTGTACTAGCTAATAAAATCGACTCCCATAGTGCTGGGTCCTCTGTGTAATCGTGGCCTCAATACTCTACAAATAATATTCTGAGAATTTCTGGTGAAGATTTACAATTATTAAATGTAAAACATTGATTGGAAAATATTGCAGAATCCATTTTACAAATTATATTTTATAAAATTACACAGATTATTATACCAATAACTTCAAGTATCTAATTCTCTGGTGAAGAAGTTTCTTCACACAAAGTTGGCTAAGTTAAATATATCAATTCTACATATTGGGACATGTACTTGAGTTCCACAATGATATGGGAAAATGACATAGTATCATAGCAGAATGAGAAGATGTATTCAGTTCTCCTTACACCTTCCATGAATAATCAGGAATGTGGGCTCACAGGCAGCCTTGCCTTTCTTTCCATTGTGCAGGTGGCAGTCATTTATGCAAGTGCTTGAGGCTTTTTCCTAATCCCCAAGTCCGGGGCATCCACAACATCAGTCAGAAACATTGGATGCTAAATTTTGAAACCACCACTCACTGTGAGCTACCAAGAACCAAATGGAAAGTTACCACAATCCTACAAAAATGATAATAGGATAATTGTTCAAAATGAAAAACTATGTTAACTAGTTATAAATAGCCTTTGACACAAGCAAAGCAATTATTGAATGGTTAAGAGAAATAGCTTTTTCCCCGGAAGAGACACATTCAGTGTGCAGTGGTAAGGGGAGAGCGGTCCAGTTGGAAAAGAAACAAAGAGAAAGCAGTGCCCTTATCTCAAAGCCTCTCGAAAGAAACTTCTTCCCAGCTGGTTCGTGGGCCCTCTGAGCTCTCATAAGCAGAAGAGCCAGAGTCAGGGTAAGGGTTCCCTTTTGCCTTCCAGTGACTGCAGAAGGACAAAGAAGCAGAAGGACCCACATCGATGGGTTCATCTCCTGTACCTGGTTTCCTTTTAGCTCACTTCTAGGCTGCAACAATAGGATATAGCTACCAAAAACAGACAATAGTCAAAGAAAAGTAGAAATGTCCAAAGGGCCATTAAGTATTCTAATGGTTCTACATTTTGATGATAACATTATTATACCAACATAATATCACATCTTTATTTCATGTAAAAATTATACTGTCTGTGGTCAAATGTGCTGAGCAAATCAAGTGCTAATACTTCTAATTAGAGTAACTATCAATTGTCCCACCGGTACTACCTGCCCACATGGTATGATGGCAAGGGCCTTGAGGAGGCCCCACAGCCCCAAAATGGCCAACACTACAAGCTGACTGATATCTAACACACAGATTGGTGATTTACCAAGTAATTATTTTATATGTTTGAACCCTGTTAAAATTCAAACACTCCAGAGTGGGCCTATCCTATGGTGATGGCATCTTTCCTATTGTGGGAATGAGAGCAGGTGTTGCTAACAGAGACTATTAGATGCCAGCTCAACATCCACCCACCTCAATTTTTTTAGTAACAAAATTATATTTCAAAGAATCCTTTTCCATGTGCAACTGTTCTAGCCAATGAGAAATTGGGGTGGGGAAGGGGATTTGGAAGTGGAATGACCATATTTTGCAAATGCCTGGGGGAAAAGATAGAACAGGGTGGATTTTGGGTACTATTATGGAGCCACCACACCAACCCTGGATGGCAACTTCCAGATATGTGAGAAAAATAAAATTTTTTAATCTCATCTTTTTATGGCTGCATATTTTCCATGGAGATGGAGGCCATTATCCTAAGTAAAATAAGTCAGAAACAGAAAATCAAATACTATATATATGTTCTCACTTTTAAGTGGGAGCTGAACAATGGGTACACATGGATGAAAGATGAAATAAATCAATGTAAAGATAAAAATAATAGACACTGGGGACTCCAAAAGGGGGGAGACGGTGTGAAGTTTGAAAAATTACATATTGGGTACAGTGTTTACTATTTGGGTGATGGGTACACTAGAAGCCCAAACCTCACCATTATGCAATATATCCATGTAACAAACCTACCCATGTATCCTCTGAATTTAAAATTAAAAAAGAATCATCTTTTTTTAAACTATTCTTGGGGTTTTTACTATTTGCAAATGAACATAATTTCTAACTCAAGCGGTGGGAATACAAGTACCTGAAATGTTTTCAAAATTGAAACCAGAAACTGTAGTGTGATATAATTTGACAATTAGAGCATTTTTTATGTTAATACTCACAAATAATCTAAATAGAATGGTTCCCATAGATAGGAAAGAGAGAGAAAAAGAAAAGGTTATAGATGGGGTGGCTGTGGCAGCAGGCTAGAGGGAGTCGTGGGAGCAGAGAAAGGAACACAGTGGAGAGGCTGGGGCTACAAGCAAATGCCACCTGCTTCACAGGGAAGCAGTCTTGCAAGGCAGGTGCAGAACGACATTTGGATCCTCCTTGTTTTCCTGATCATAGGACATTCTGCCATCACACACACATACAATATCCCCATTTCTTGCAGTCTGAGGGTGTCAATATATAACTCCCCTTTTCCTTACCTGCATTGTAGAACCACTTGAACAATATAACAATGAAACAGATTGAGGTCAAAATATTGCCTTCATTATTCATAAGGCAGGTGGAGCATGTGACTCAGTGTGAGGGCAGGTGGGCTTACTAGGTCACTGGCTGGGGAGAGAATCACAAGCCTCCCCCAACAGCTTCATGTATTGCTTAGAGCAGAAAAAAATCACATGTTCAGTAGAGACAAGAAGCGCATGAGAAAGACTGAGCACATGGTGCACACATGTGAAATGTTCAGCTGCATCTCACTTGGCTTGGCTCTGACAACATGTTAGCAATAAAGTAATTATTTTAAAGATAACTGCTTAGTTCATTGTTGTTCCCTGGATTTTTTCCATTTCCTATTGGGCTAATGTTGGACTTCATTTTGAATCCTGGGACCTACTTCATACCCTGTTAGGGCTACGGTGGATTTTGGCAATGACTGAATTCAATTTTTATTTTATGGGTCAACAACCTGCAACGGAAAGTAGTGAAATGAATTATTCAGGGTCACACCTGGTGAATACCAGAATTTGAATTATAACTCAGGGCTTGGGACTTTTGTAGCCTCTGTCCATTGCCTCTGTGTCATTACAATGACTGATTTCTCCCTCTCTGCGTTGTAAGTAGCACCATAAAGAAGCCATACTTACCAGCAACAAACTAAATGCTTTGTGTCCAAACATCACTATAGCTGCTGAAGGTCAACAGCATATGACCTAAAGTCTTAGGAAATAGCATTTAATACCCAAAGAAATGTCTCCCACAGAGAGGTGCTCACTGATCTAAAACTTCTAAAAAATGGCAAAGAGTCTACCAATTACCATATGATGAGAAGTATATCCTGCTAAATATAGGAACAGAACTGTCTTCAAAAGCAGGTGATTCTAATACTCATTTAGTGGGTTTCTCTCTGCTGCACAATTTTGCTTCTCTGAAGTCATTCTAACCCTACAGGTTGTTTGAGAACTTAATTTTTACATCCTTTCTTAGAACTTTATCTTCTGTAATAACTGTCATTCATTTAAGTGCTAGAAAATCAAGATGATATACCCTTCTCTCTTGAAAGAACAAAAATGTCAAAATTACTATGAAAGAAGTTAAAATAAAATTCTCACTTGGTTGTGTACCAATTGAGAGGGGCAGTAAAAGAATGTGTTGCTTATAGAGAATTTAAACATTAGAAGAATCTGCTTATGCTTATTACC
Source organism: Gorilla gorilla gorilla (assembly GCF_029281585.2). Lineage (NCBI taxonomy): Eukaryota > Metazoa > Chordata > Mammalia > Primates > Hominidae > Gorilla > Gorilla gorilla. The sequence goes on from NC_073229.2 coordinate 189,411,605, forward strand.
ATACCCTGTAGTCCTAAACAATGTCAGTGATAAGCCCCCTTGCCACCATGGCACCATGCGCGTTTTTGTACTCCACTTCCTGAACTGATTGGCAGGTTTTTACATCCAAAGAACCACTGTTAGCAGAATCGAATAGTCAGTAGTTATTTGCAAACCCAGGCTTGAGAACATGGTTGAACAGCATCAGTTAACTGCCCTTTCTAGAGATCTGGAGATCAATATGGATGCTTTGAGCAAAATGCCTCCTTTCTTAGATCCCATGATGTAAAACTATGGAAGTCAGGAGCTATTGAGAACTGTCTTTCTCATCACGCAAGAAGGACCTGCCTGGAGACAAAGCTATCACAGAGGTTAAGCAGAGCCAAGACATGATCGGCAGATGCCTGGGGATGTATATAAAGCTGAAGATGAGACCATTTCCGATATTGAGGCAAAAAAAACCTTACCTTTTATAATTTAAGCTTTTGAATTCTGTGATTTATAACTAAATATCTAATAAGCCATCAAATATGCATATTTCCTATTCCCCATTATATTATAAAACACCAGTCTCCTCCATACTTCTAGCCTTTGATTTTCATTCAAAATGTGGTTGTTCTATGAAGTCTCCCATGTCTTCTAGTAGACTTAATTGACCAAATTCTGAGCTTCCACGGAACCCTATGTGTGCTTTCTCACCATATCACAACCTGCTTTCTATCATCATGTCCTATCTAAACTGCCCTGGAAGATAATCAATATTAAGTGTTAAAATGTCTATAAAATACACTGACAACTAAGCAAATATTCACTGGCCACACAGTGCTGTGTAAACACAGCAGATATTTTAACCCTTATCTAACACATGAGCAACATCAACTTTTCCTTGAAATTAATTCCTCCCTTGGCCTTCATGACACTTTTTCTTCTCAAACTAAAATCTGGTCAATCTTTTTTTCTTTCAAAAATCCTTTTGTTGCTCCTCCAGGATGCAGTGAAAGCCTCCTTCCTCGCTGGTGCCATGATGTGCATCCATGGCAGATCATGCCTGTGGTTCTGGTCTCCACCTTCTCCACCATAGCTGGCTGCAAGCTTCCTGCAACTTCTGGACCCTCACTGCCCCTGCTCACCACCATGGCCCCATCCCTCCACATGCTTCCTCTCATAACTACTGGGCCTCCAGTAGTTATTTGTGGAATAAATGAGTAAAAGAAGCAAAACTGCATGCCACACTTCCTTCTAGGCCCTTTCCTGCTCCTGGTGCCCTGGGACTTACCTTTTCTAATCAGCACACTCTGCTGTGGCCATGCCCACCTGCCTGCTTCCCTGACCTCACGGTGCTCACTCCTCCTTCCTCTGAATCCCCTCTAACCAGAAAGCTCCTGCCATTATTTTTATCTCACTCTTTATCTCTTTTGAGAATGGTCTTAAGTCTTTCCTGACCTCTCCCTTACTTCACCTTCTGGATTCAATCTTCATCTTTTCTCCAAAAGTACCTCCTAGAACACTTTGTCCTAGTAGTGACCGTACTGTATTGTGATCATCTGAGCACTAGTCTGCCTCTCCTAGTAGACTACGAGAACTCCTAAGGGAGGAAAGCTGACATTACCCACTGCTGTCTCCAACACATTAAGACACCTTTCAATGCCAAGCTCTAGGTTTTAAGAAGAAATAGCTTATTGACAGCAAAAGACTGGGATTCTATGTTTCTATAAGGACAATATAAATTATTTCTCTTTCTTATTATACTTTTAATATCTTGGCATTGGTATCATTCCATAAAAAAAGTCTTATATATAGTAGAGGTTGAGCATCACTAATCTGAAAATGCAAAATCCAAAATGCTCCAAAATACAAACATTTTGAGCATGGACATGAGATAGTGATACCATTGCTATCTGACGGTTCAGTGTACACAAACTGTTTCATGCACAAAATTATGTAATGTATAAAATTACCTTCAGGCTACGTATATAGGGTGTATATGAGACATACATGAATTTCATGTTCAAACTTGAGTCTCATCCCTAAGATATCTCATTATGTATATGCAAATATTCCCAAATGTGGAAAAAATCTGAAATCTGAAACACTCTGGTCCCAAGCATTTTGAATAAAGAATACTCAGCCTGCAATTGTATCATAACATTATTATTGAACACATCTTTTTACATTGTGGTTCAAGGTGCATCCCTGAAAAGGAAAAAGAAAGAAAAAATATTGCTACAAAGTAGGTCATTTATCTATAAAATAGATGTGAGTTGCATAACCATGAATCATAATTTAAACTTTCTTCATGTTTGACCATATGTCACCATGGTAGGTTGTTTGCAAAATGTCTGCTCTAATTACCTCCCTGTCTCCCTGCACTTCCATAGTCCTCCCAGCCCCACACCGCATCGGGGCTTGCTCACATGACTGGTGTTGAACAACGAACTAGAGCAAACGTGGCAAACTCAGAGGCTGGAAAGTGCTCGTGCAATAGGTCCTGCCTTCTCATGCTGCCGAGGATCATGCTGTCCTCATATAAGAACCCTGCATTAGCTTGTTGAAAAAGATAGGACACTTCAGGGAGCAGAAGTGAGCCAATCAGCTAAGAGCCCCCACCATACCCCTTAGACCAGCCAGCCCCCAGGCACGAGACATGAGTGAAGACTTCCTGGTTCACTGATCCTGGCTGGATCTGTTCAGATCAGAATAACTTCCTGGCTTATTCATACAGTCAGGTGAAATAATCAATATTTATTATTTTTAACTGCTGAGTTTGAGGATGGTTTGTTGTTTAGCAAACATTAAGTGATAGAGTTGCAGAACTTGAATAATTGTGCTATTCCCATAAAATATAAAATCATACCAGAAAATTAGTTGAAGTAACTGAACTAAATATGTATTTTTATTTCAAAACTAAGTAGTCTTAGACTTGAAATCTATGTCTGATACTTAAAATTGATTTATTAACTCAACAAAAATTATTGCATGCCTACTTCATATGCCCAGTACATATTTGTATTTTTCATCTGTTAAAAAAATTCAAATGAATACACATAATTATTAGAGTCTTATCTTTCAGTTCAAGATTCATCCTGTGCTCAGAATGAGACTTAAATGTAGAGCATAAAGAAGAGGTTCCGGTAAGGAAGACATGGTATTTAAAGAGACTGCAGTAAAATTTCTAGACAAGCTCAGAAAGAAAAGCAAATAAAGAAAAAAAAATTTGCCTCAGTCTCAAAAGAAAATAGAAAATAAATATTTTTTCCCACTAGCAACTTCGGAAACAAATGAAAGAATGAGCGGCATATTGTAAGAGAATGGAATGTAAGTGACAGCTCTTTCATTGTAGTCAACAGGAGCTGCCTGGTGATGTGAAGTCTGAAGGAAAGAGGAAGACCTCCAGGAAGGCACTCGGGCTCAAGCCTCTCCTGGATAAAGTCAGGACATATATACTGCAAAACAGTTTGGAAAATTATTCTCAATTATCCTTTCATTCTCCAGGTCCCTCCAAAAGGAAGGTGCTCCTTCCTGTCTTCAAAGATATCATTGAGTTAGCATTGAGCTAGGATTGTGCACGAATTAATTATGAGCAGAAATCCATGCTTGAGACTCATAAAATGCAGGAAATGACTTGCTTTATAACAGGGAAAGAAAGAGCAATAAACTGACAGGAAGAGGGAGCCATAAAAGTCATCAAAGGGCAGCAGCAGCGCCAATGTCTGTAATTGAGGAGAATCTTTCCCAGGGAACATGTGTTGCAAGGAAAGGGTGAGCTGGAGCCACACAGGCTGTGGTTTAAATGAAAATACTTATTAGACAATCGAGTCAATGAAACGGTCTTGACATGCCATGGAGTGCTTTGCTCTGGGCCTCTCCTTCAGGCAGAAGTTCACATTAGCCTTGTGGTCGCTAGAGCATGACTTCCATGGAGTGAAAACACGCCGGAACAAGTCAGATTCCTACATGTTCTGTGTGTGTGAACCTGCACATGCTCATGAAGCTATGCCCGTAAAGATATAACATGTTATATCTATACACACCAGACACACACACACACATGCACGCACACACACACACACACACACACACATATATATATATATATTTAGACAGTCTCGCACTGTCATCCAGTCATCCAGGCTGGAGTGCAGTGGTGCAATTTCGGCTCACTGCAACCTCCACCTCCTGGGTTCAAATGATTCTCCTGCCTCAGCCTCCTGAGTAGCTGGGATTGCAGGTGTGCACCACCATGCCTGGCTAATTTTTGTATTTTTAGTAGAGACAAGGTTTCACCATGTTGGCCAGGCTGGTCTCGAATTCCTGACTTCAGGTGATCCTCCCACCTCAGCCTCCCAAAGTGCTGGGATTTCAGGTGTGAACCACTGCGCCTGGCTACACACATATATATGATGCATAGCATGTAATATAAATGGATTGAGAGATTGAGAGTTTACCTCTTCAGAGAGCTTCTGGTCAAGTTTGTGAAGCCTCGATATGGTTCAGAAGTTTCCCTTCCACCAGAGTTTATTATTTTATTTTGTATTATTTCAGTTATTAGTTCATTAGGGAGACTAAAAATGTCTAATTTACTAAACAAGGTATTTGTTAAATACTCCTAAGTGGCAAGCACTGTGCTATGTACAAAGCATACAATGATGACAGGAGACAGATGAGGTCTCTGATCTTATTATGTAGCCCACTGCCTAGGGGGAAGTAGATAATTATTAATCACATAAATAAGAGCTCAATTGCCTCAGTCATCAGTGCACAAATCAGAAAGGTGTCATAAACACACATAGGAGAAGTGTTTAACCTATTCAGGGAGATCAGCAAAGACCTCCTCAAAGAAATTAAGAAATTACCTTGGAGGTGCAATCTGTACCATGAGAATAAATTTCCTAAGTGAAACAGGGTTTGGGTGGGAGGAAAAGGGGTAACAGCTGGGGGACTGCATGTTTAGGAGCCTAGTGAGGGACAAGGTGGAGTTTTGGGGTAGTGAAAGGTCAGTGCAGAGCACAACACAGAGAATAATGTGAGATGGGACCATGGAGGTGGGGAGAGGACAGGCTAGCCAAGGCTTAGTAAAGCCATGGTACAGATTCTGGATGGCAGCCAATGAAGACTTTATAAAAAGTGAACAGACTTGATGTTTGAAAAGAATGCTGGCTGCAAAGCAGGGGACAAATTGGATAGGATTCAAAACCAGTTGCAGGAGAACAATTAGAGGGTGCCATAGGAATCAGAGGGTGAGGGACAAACATAGCTTGTCCTAGCAAAGAGGTGAAGAATGTGGGGGTTCAGTCAGGCTGGTGGGAAAAATTTTAGTTTTAATAGTCACAAACCCTCTTGGAAGGCCTGAGAGTTTGCATAACTTCGGTAATAAATCAGGCTGAAGGCAGCCTAGTCCCCGTACTTTAGTTAAATAAATTAGAGTAGAAACAAAGGAATGTGGGGAGTTTATCTAACTAACTTGTTTACTCATGTGGTCTTAAGACTAACCTTTGTTCTACTGTGGGTGCTTAAATGTGTTCTACTCAGGAAGTCCACAATGTCAGTTACCCTCTAGTGGTGTTGACTCAAGCCTTTGTCAATTAATTTTTACTGAATAAACGCAAGTCTTGCTGGCTGGTCATGGCCATGGTCACAACTGTTTACAGGACTCTGCCTGGAGTCTGTAAGTGGCCCAGATGTTCAGCTGGACTGGCAAAGCAGAATATCTATGTGTCAGTGTATTTTATTCATTCATTGTTGGGTCAGGGTCTGCGGGTCAGACCGCCACAAAGAAAATGGAAAGAAGAAGGCCTATTTTAATAAATTTAGAATTTACTTAAAGATAAACAGTTTCTTCCTCATTTTATTTCTCTCAAACACCAAGGCTTCAGAATATGCCTTTCTTTATTGATAAGATTTACATAACTGTCCTTGATGGTGCAAATTCAGAGGTATCTACCTAGTGTGAAACTCTCTGTTATATCACCATTTTCCAAACTACGTTCCACTCAGCAATTGTATATCACAAAATATATGCACCATAAAAACAGTCCAGGTGATACAACCTTTGGGAAACTGCACAGTAAATCCCCCTTTGTATACAGACAGCTTCAAGGTAGCCTTCAGTAAAGCAAAATGCATTTGATCCAAAGCTAGTTGTCTTCTGCTTGGTTGGTTTGTTTTGGAAACCTTCATTATCCTTCTTGAAAACCCATGAATACAGTTTTGAAAATAGCACCATAATAATTTATCTCAAGTTCAATGAGATGGTGATTTAAAGTCTTAATTGCTACCCACTCTTTTTTAAATCTTCTTCAATAACACAAAAGGTTTACAAATGACTCTCAAAATTGTGAGAACTAGGGATTCACAACTTCTGTGGAGGGTGAATTGATGATAGCTAGCTTTGTGGTTTCACATTCTTTCTCCAAATACAACACTGAAATTCCTCTTTCTGAGGAAAAAAAAAATACACCTTACCCTTTCAGTGACTACATCTCACCTGTAACACTTGCTGTCTCAGTGAGCCCAGTACTCGTTAAGCTATTGGCTGTGAGCTTGTCTGTTTTACAACGAATTTTCCACTAACAATATCACTCATAAACTCACTCCTTTAATTTCACTCCAACATCTCTAACTTCATAAAATGAATGAAAAACTTACTGAGGGGAAATAAGAAAATTTCAAGCTACAGGGAAAAAAATGCAACATTAAAATTTTTTTTCTCATCTTCTAAAGTGAAAAATTTTTTAAAGACAAAATACCTATTTTTAAGCATGTTAAAGCTATTTACCCCAGGCAGCACAAAGATATTTTCAGACATCATTTCTTTAATTTTCACAGGCCTTAACTGAAAAAAAAAAGATTATTTTTCCCCAAGTGGGGAGATACATGAATACATGACTCTTTTTTAAAAATTCAGTTTATAGAAAATGTTTACAAAAAGTACTATTCTTTTCTCCAAGCAGCATTGTCTATTGACAATATTCCTTTGCAAATGGACTTATTTTCTTTATTCCATTTCAGAAAGCACCAACATATCAAAGGAGCTAAACACATACATCGCTTTGTTAGAACTGTCTCTCATTTTCTGCTTCTCAATGTTGGCTCCCATTTCCTGGTGCTGAGCAGTCTTTCAAGGAACACTTAGTGGGGAAGCAGTAATGGCAGGGACGACAAGAACCAGCACAGGCTGAATTTCTTCTACAGTGCAGGCTTCACACACACATCATCTCATTTCATCTTCACTGTTAAGATTTAGAGTAGGTAATTTTTAACTATCCCCATTTCACAGATATGGAAACTTAGACTAAGACAAAATCCAATGTAACTCCTACATCATATGGCCAAGATTCTGACCCAGATCTGCCCACCTCATTCGTTCCTTGCCCAGCTTGTCCTTCCTTAACCTGCCAGTGCTGATAAAGACCCAATGGTGTATGAATTTATGCTTTTGGTTTTGTGTTTTTGTTTTTATTATTATTATTATTATTATTATTATTATTATTAGCCTGTGATCACATCATCAAACTTGGAAAATGATTTTATTACTTTTCTGTTATTTAAAATATATTTAACATTGTTTTAATTTCAAATGTATTCAGCATCTTATTCCTGCCCTTTTTAACCACTGCTTTGCTGAGCCATTAAACATTTTTCCACACAGAATAAATTTCAAATACTACTCCATTGTCTTCTCTTTGTCTAAGAAGATATTTAATGAGTTTTTTTTTAAATAAAAAGCTTTACAGAGAATCAAGTAATTACAACAAAGTAGCAAGAGGAGACAGACAAATTTCTAAGCAGACAGAGACAGGTCCCCAGTGAAACCTGACCTTCAAGCCAAAGACAGTTTAAACCCTGAAAATTGAGTTGCCAGTTCTGAATAGAATCCATGACCAGAGTGAAAACTTCTATTCCTGTTTGCCCACTCTTTACTGATTGGTTCTTTCTGAATAATGCTTTTTAACCGATCGAATATTCCCTTTTCCAAGGCTACCTATAGCCTACACCTCCTCATTACAAACATATAAAAACCCTGCTATCAGCCTCACAGATGGCTACCCACTTTGGGTCCCCTTTTGCAGTTGAGAGCTTTTCCTCTTTGACTCAGTAAACTTCT